>NC_090437.1:472647978-473897978 GCF_031143425.1 Pleurodeles waltl | reverse complement strand
GCCTACTTTAGAGGTGACTTACATGTAGTAAAAGGGAAGGTGTGGGCCTGGCAGGTTGAAATGGCAGTTTAAAACTGCACAGACGCTGCAGTGACAGGTCTGAGACATGTTTACAGACGTACTCGTGGGTGGCACAATCAGTGCTGCAGGCAGTGCACTTTACTAGGGACTTACTAGTAAATCAAATATGCCAATTATGGATAAACCAATCACCAATACATTTTAGACATAGAGCATGTGCACGTTGGCACTGGCTAGCAGTGGTAGAGTGCCCAGAGTCTTAAAGCCAACAAAAACAGGCTGGAAAAAATAGGAAGAAGGCGGCAAAACGTTTGGGGATAACCCTATAAAAACCCTATAAAAAGGGCCAGGTCCAACAGAGAGTAATACCACAAAGCGTGTGCAGTTCATGGACCCCGGCTTACTACAGTACAGCCCCAAGGTGTAACACAGCTTATTTAATGGTTGCTTAAACTCCTTTGCTTTTTAGTGGTTTGGGTCGTGGATTGAAGGGAATTGGTTAATTTCTCTAGGTGTATTAATAGTACGGCTTGTTCTTTCAATAACTTTTGAAGTTAATAGAAGTCATTTTACCCCATGTATAAATGACCCTCATATTTCTCCTCCCAGATGATATCAAAGCTTCTGACTGTATCCTTGCACTGTGCCCAGGCACATCCTGTTGTTAGGAGGTCTTTCAGCGGGTCAACCTAAAACCCTACTCATAACTAGCCATAGCCTGCAAGTTAGGAGTTTGCTTATCATCTACCTAGTCACTAGCAAATAAGTGCAAGTAACAATAGACCACTCCTCTGTCTGAGAGTACTAAGTCCAACTGAGTTAAATAAAATAGTACCAGTTCAGTAGGCGATGGAACATACAATACAATAAAGCTATTGCTGTAATGAAGGTAAGGTTTTATTCCTTACTCACGTTTAACTTCTTGAAGTTTTTTTTGTATCCTATATCATTTATTTTGTCATTACTCCTTCTTTAGCATCACAGCTCAGACATCCTGACTGGCCATTTATCTCATAGATTACAAACTGCCTCTTATCATGAAGGTGGCTTTCAACGAGTCCTACTTTCACAGCAAAGAACACTAAGCATGCTGGGACATGTAGGCCTACGCGTGCAGAGGGGTCAGTGGAACTAAAGTCCCGGCATGCACGGTGCTGTTGGCTGAGAAGCCAGGGCTGGTTGCAAGCCTCCTGGTGTCGTGGGGGCGCTTCGACGCCTATGCTGCTCTTTCATCAGGTGTCCTCGCTTCGGCGCAGCCGAGAACCCCCCAGCACTCGCTGACGGTACTGTTTACAATAGCATTGGGGAAGAGCTTCATAACTGGCATCTTGTGCCCCTCAGTACATTTCCACCCGAAGGGATCCACCCCCACTCTATCTGCTGCTATGGCTCCGCCTCCCCTTCGCTCTGCTGCCAGAGAGGTGATGCATGCTTCTCTCAGCTCCCCTCCATCTCTCCTTGTGTCTCTCGCTCCCTCCTATCGAACATGTACAGATTTTATGGTTCACTGGAGAGTAAGTGGCTGTCATTTCGCAGACAGGCCAGGATGTAATTAGCCACAATGCATCGGAGTAATGGAACAGATGTCTCTTTGTAAACCGAGTTTGCTGCTGCACACTGTGTGTGTGTGACCCGCAGACTGCTCCGAGCTATTCATCGCACACTCCCCACGCCGTCGCAGCCCCTCCCCCGGCCAGTGCCTTACCGAGACATGGCGTGTTTGTGTGTTTTCTGGTTTGTTTTGCTCGCCCTCTGTTCACGCAGGAAGGCTACTGTTTATGTGACAGCATGTCAGCAAGCTAAATCCGTATTTGTCGTCGGCGGCCTCCCCGGCAGCAGAAGGTGATACCCCTCTCATGAGATAATTGGCAGGTTCCACTTGCACATAATACTGGAGGGTGGCAAGCAGCAGTAAAATCATAAACGGCTGTTACGCTGCTTTGTCTGATGATGGACTTGGAGTTTTTTTTTTGTTTGTTTGTTCTGCACTCCACTGAGCAAAAGGAAATGCTGGCCCCGTGTCCGTGTGCATTAGTTGTTTACATCAGAAGAGCAGCTGTAATGGATAGCAGCCGGTATCAAAGTGGTGTCAAGAGATGCTGCCAACCGGCACAGCGGCGCAGGATCAAAGGGAGCAGCCCCGTGGCGTGAAACCTCGGAGTTTTTATTCCATAATGAGTGTGTTTTCCAGCCAAAGGGCCCGTGTTGGGTAAGGCTCTCGTCCCTGTGTTCCGTTGACCAAAAGCATCCACCTGTCACTCACTCATCCTAAGCCCTCCTCGTCTGCGTTCATTCTACTTGACAGGTTGTCAGGTGGATGCTTTAATGCTCCTAGGTACATACATGCCAACGGTTTCGATTTGGGAGGTTTTGAACAAAATTCGGAGGAATGTATTTTCCCCATTGGTTTTCATAGAAGCACAGAGGCAAGTATAGGAGGGAGGCCCCAAAAACAAACCTGTTTTAGCCTAAAAAAGAAAATCGGGATTCTCCCGTCTCGATGGGGTCTACAGGCATGTACATCGTATGCGAGTTTTCGACGTCTATTGTGAACTAGCCTACCGCTGATGAGCAGGAAAAACAATTAGGGAACTTGTACTTCTTCATTAGAAATGCCACCTCTAAGGAAGAGCAGTCAAGTGGGTTCAAAGATGGCCGCCCCATCTTCTATTTTATTATCTATCTCAGCTATCCACTCTCTGATGAGTGGCGTCTGGAGGGCTTTTAGGCACTATTTGCTACTCCTCTCGTCTCTTTGGCTGGGCAGGGTTTCCTCTTAGTTAACATTTCCAGTCAGCAGGCAGACAAAATCAGAGCCGTGGGTAGCATGCCAGGGTTTGTCAAAACGTCTGAAGGCGATGCGCAGCATGCAGCCTGGTCCAGGAGGCACCAGCAGCTCATACAGCTCGATGTTGGTGTATTTCAGCTGGCTGATGCCGAAGGAGCGGCATTAAAGTAGGCCTAAGTGAACAACTTGTGCTTCTAGGACCTGAGCTTTCATGCAGCTCTTTTCCCTCAAAACTCTGCTTGTATTCCCGGTTTGTAGCAGCTGGGCAGCATCCTACTACTAGTAAGTCTGTTGGCAATATTCAAGGATTCCACCACCACCACCCAATCAGCTCCAAATGCACTTTTGTGGACATTGTCCTGCATTGGTGAGCCAAGGGTTGGAATGGGATCGAACCAGGGCCCATTTAAAATCAAGACTAGACAGGAAAAACAACCCAGTATTGGGAGTTTCCTTCCTGCTAGTGTGCCAGGGTTTTCAGTTTCCTATTGAACTCCTTGAGACCCTCACAGGTGAGTAGTTGCTTTACAAATCCCTGATTAATTGATTGATTTTAGTTGAACTGCCTGGGGTAGAAAGTTTGTGTATTCACCCAGGAAGGAAAGCAGAAAGAAGGAGCATGAAATGAGCACGCAACATATTTCTCCCAGAGATCGGTATTAGAGTGAGCAAAGCCTGGGTGACCCCAGAAGCCCAAGTAGGAAGGGATACCCCCGCAGGCCAGGGACCCTGTCACCTCTCAGGCACACAGCAACCATTTCACATGCCTATTCTGCCAGGCACACTTCAAGCCCACGTTCACAATTACAACAAACTCTTGGGATAAAGGGGAATCGTTCCTGATATAGTGGACTTTACTTGGGTGCAAAAGAGCAGTAGATCTTGTCCACTGGGACAACCACACTCTTTTCTCAAAAACAATCAGTTCACTGCCTCCAGTTAGTACCTTCCCAGTAATGGTGCATAGAGGCGATACACGTACCAGATGCACCCTTTTAAGCCCTTCTTTTTCTAGCAGTGGCATAGGGCTATGCAGGGAGGGACTCAAGTTGCATATGAGCAGCCCTTTCAATTAAAGAGCGCTCAGACTTGCCATAAAAATATAGAGGAAAATGTCAGATGGGATACCTGGTCCATAGCTGCAGACCTTCTCCCTACAGGAACTATGGTGCTGTCAACAGTAATGAAGATCTGGACGCTGGATATTCTGGCGAGGATCTAGCGGTCTTTCAGTAAGGTACTGGAAAGGAAAGGAACAATAAATAGGACAATCCCAACCTACCACCTGAGTGTACAGGCCATGTGATAAAAGTGGTCAAGTGTTGATAAGCCATCTGAAGAGATGATACCTGAGGTCCTCTTGATATCTCCTGGAAACTGGACTGACACTGAGGATACACAAGTATATGTGGTTGATAATGTGATTTCTGTTTAGGACGGTGGAAGGGGCTTCTGAAATACAGTTACATGCAGAGAGCAGGCTTTGTATCCGATTAAAGAAATCAAGAACAAAAGTGGGCAGAGGTTGACAAGACACCATAGTTGACTCGACACTCCACTGCTTCAGTTTTCCCTGTTACTCTTCTGAGGGACTTTTATGGGGAAATTACTCTGAGGGAAGTGCTATAAGGTAACCAAATTTGAGAATCCCTCTCTGTCACCACCACTTCCCTCCATTCCCTTTTTTACAGGGATGTAATTTTGAAAATTCATAGTGTAAATTTTACTGTGATGGAAGTGTATTATAGAATTTTCTATTATCTGTATGTATGACATCTAAATTGTAGTTCTGTACATGGGGATACGTATTGTATCGTCATATTCACCTCTCAGTAAAAACAAAACAATTTGTAAAAAAAAAATATTTTACAATATGAAAACATTAATAATAAATAGACATGAATAAAAGACATACTGTTGATCGTAGAAAACAATACCTAGATACAGCAGGAACCAGTGGACCTTTCTGCCAAGGCTGTCTGGAGTTGCTTGTGATAAAGGAGTGAAAACAAACGCACCGGCTCGGCTTACATGCGTGTATTTCTTTTTGTGTTATCCAAGCTGAAGGCACGCATCATTCACAGAAATGGAGTCAGCTCAGTGCTCCTTAGCCAGCCACAGAGCATGTTGCCTCTCCCTGCTGACTTCATTGGTGAGACAAAAGCTAGGTGCAAAAGTATATTGCTGTTCTCTTGGGCAGCAGCTGCTCCTTTTAGAAATTGGTGTTGCTACTTCCATGGTATGTCTTCTTGCCTTTCACAGTTCAGCTGAAGGATACAACAGAGTTTGTGAATACAGCAATGTTACAGCCAGGCTGGCCAGCTAGGCAGCCAGGTATTCCTCCAGGGAACGGGAGGCTGAAGGCAAGTGGACCAGCCTGGATGCCCCATAGTTTCTGTAACATGAAACGGAGGGGCAGTTTTAGGTCTGGTGTTAGCCAAGGCTTTTTGGTTTTACTAAAATTATATGCATAATATTCTTAAAGGGGCTTTCAGCCAGTCCTCTTTTTCCATTGGGCTTTTTATTGTCATTTACATTTTTCTTCAGCCCAGTACAGCATGGAGAAGTTGGGCAGCCGAGTCAAGTCAGCCATTGCCAGAGGACTAGTATGGCACTGTGTCACAAAGAACACATCCACACACAGAATAGTTCCCTTCAGTGCCAGAGATCTACTGGTGTTTTGTTTTGGGATTGTAAGGGCCCAACAGCTTCCCCAGCAATAAAGCTTTGCAAAAACCATGACAAAACAAACCAAAGACAACCCCAAATGACTTGCAGTCAGCGCCAGATCTTTTGGCCTTGCCAGTGCTTGTTACATATGAACTGAGTAGTCCCACAGACTTAGTTCTTTTCTGTGATATCTGGGGTATTAAATACTGAATGCGCATGCCTAGAGGGAAGAGAGAACGTAACAATTACATTCATTTAATATTTAAAATATCCCCGCAGATCCTTAATTTCCCTCATTTCCCATGAGCCAGCATGACAACTGGTAGGAAGAAGATGAGATGAAAATAATATGCATGAGCAACAGAACTTTACCTACTGGGGCTACTGTAGAAACCGGTATCCCAAATGGTGCCTCACATATTATGAGTTATAGAAAGTAGTGGAGATCTAAATAGTAAGTCCATAAGGCAAAAAAAAGAAATCGAGGTTTAAAATACAGGGGAGACTGAAAATGGAATGTTAATATATGCTTTGCTTACTGTAGTCAAATGTGAATACTGCCATGGTAAGTATATGCAGGGTAATGGGAGTAATGTGTGATTGGACATCATGGCAGTGTCTGCAACCTGATGGGAAATTCTGCTGCCTGAAGCCTCAGTCTGTAAAATCTCTGCAATGGCATTGCAAGCAGATTTAGTTTGAGCATTGGTGATATTTGACATGCTGGTACACTGAGCACACCCTGGGCATATTTCAGTAGCAGCATTGGTTGACTGACAAATGAGCATCCTACTATTGGCACACACATACTACCGAAAATATAATTATTAGCAACCTAGGATGTTTGAGCAACATTAATATTTTCAGAGTGCCATTGCTTATGGTGGCATCAATTCTGATGGAAATTTACTTTCTGACACAGATAGTGATGGCTATTATCTGGTACTGAAATAGGTTCATAAAGATTTTTTGTAGCGCTGGTCTGTTTTTATCTCTTAGGGAAGCCATCGGTATTGTGGCTGTTGCATTAGGGTCTACAGGTTCGCCTGTGGTTTTGGGTGTGGTGGCATAATTTTGTTAAATGCAGTCACGGAAATGTATGCTTTCTGGGCAGGCGGAGCGCTGTTGAGAACTCGGCGAAGTCATTGAGCACTCTCTTCATCCTTCCTAAGGCACAGTTATTTCGCACTCTCCCGATGCCTACCACCCTGCTCCTTGTCGTTTTCCCTTTGTTACAATTATCTTTTGTTTATTTATTTTTACAGGGGCCTGACAATTGCTAGGCTACTCGTTTTTTTTCCCTTTTTTGCTCTTGATTTTCTTGATTTTTTTTTTTGTCGACCCATTCCACTGCCTGTGTAATAATGTTTTTAGGATTTATTATATTTTAATGTTATAATATACTTTCAAACATGTCCACCATGTAATATTTAAAATGGCCGGCATTCATCATGACTCATTTGCATGTGTCACAAAGCATGTGTTCATGCATCATGATGCATGCATAAACATCAGTGGTCATCTTGGAATGGGTTTTTAGGGTCCAGCGTGCAAGCGCTCTAGCCTGCTGTAATCTCTCTGTGGGATTTT
Organism: Pleurodeles waltl; assembly: GCF_031143425.1. NCBI lineage: Eukaryota > Metazoa > Chordata > Amphibia > Caudata > Salamandridae > Pleurodeles > Pleurodeles waltl. Next base: position 473,890,909 of record NC_090437.1, on the reverse strand, counting down.
AACCATGCCCACCGCACGCCCATCAGTTTCGTTGGTTTGTGGGCTTGCTTGTAAAAAATCACTTGATTTTATTTGTGAAAGGCATGCATACGTCATGCCTTTTCCAGTGTTTAGCCCTCCTCGGGCGCGTTGGCAAACTACTGAAAACATACAAGGCTCCATGTTTTCAACATGGTTTCAGGACTGTTTTTTCTTTTTATTCCCTATACAGCGTGATCTTGCTGCACATTTTTCAATACGTTTGCCTGCAAGTGAACTTTTGTTTAATTTTGTGTGCTCCTTCATGCCTATGGCATAGCGCTTTGAATTGGGTCACTTATGTAAAACTGTTTTTCATTTTCATTTTATGTGGCAATAAAAGTCCGGTTTGGACTTAACAACTCTAATAGCTTTAAGTCGAGCAAATGCGAGACCCATTGCATTGTCATGCTTATTTCTTCTTTGAATTGTTTTTCTTTACCAGAAAACCCATTCCAAAAATGCCAGTCATGCATGTGCTTTGGCAAAGCAGATATGTTGGCCTTTTAAAAGTAGGGACCGGTTGACTTTGACAATGCTTGTTGGACATATCTTCTCAAATTTCTACTAATAGAGGCTTTCCTTATTCAATGTGTACTCTTACTGCTCTTTTTAAATTTGGGGAAATGTAGTGCTTTCCGGAAACCATGCAGTTGTGCAGCAAGGTCAAGGTGCTTTTTTGGGGGTCGCCAGCAATGAGAGCAAAATACCATTTGTGATGAGGAACAAAAACCAGAAGCTACAGAGTTCATGTACTCCAACACTAGAGAGTGTTCACTCGAGAAAGCTATAGCTTACCTAACAAGAAGCACTTCTGTGTTCTGTTCATGAACTGAAGTAAATATTTTAGGTCTCTCCTACCAGATAGTGCAATTTGTTAGCAAAAAGGCCTATTGACAGCTTACAGTGGCCTTAGAGCACACCCATTGCTTACCTTAACTCACTTTGTTGCTGCTCTCATTTGCCTCCTTTTTATTTGTATGCTCTTGTGGGCTTTCCTTCCTATTCTTGCCTTAGTCAGTCCCCTGGAGCATTTCCTCATTACTTTGTGTCCTTTCAATGCTTCATTTTCAGATGCTACTTTTTTCTTTTTGGTTAAGCACTCCATGAGAATGCATGTGTTTTACAGTTGTCTTCCTTGTGCACTTCTCTGCCCCACCTCTGCGCTCCATGTTGCTCCTTCTCACCCGACTGCCCCCCAATTCTCTGATATGCTCACCCTTGTTTGCTTCCCCCTCCATGCTGCTGTCTTGTTCACAGCTGCACATTGCTTTCTCGCCCGTGTGCTTCTTTTCCCTTTTGTGCTCCACATTGCTGTCTCGCCATGTTGTGTTACTTCTGCCCTCGCCCTTGTGTTGCTTACGACTGTGTTGCTTCCAACCCCCTTCCACATGCTGTTCCCCCATGCCCACTGTGTTGCTTCCTCAATCCGCACCTTGCACGTTGCTTTAAGAAGAAAATAAATAATTTGCACAGCTTTTTTTAAAAATTATTATTATTATTTTTTTTTTAATTTACCAGTCCAACTCGGATCAGTAAATAAAAAAGAAAAAAAGTGCCAGCTTCATTTTGTGGGTATGTGCATGCAGCTATAAAATGATATGTTCTGGTCTCGCCATAGGCGCCATCCTGCACAGCATCAGGGACGCCGTACAGCAGAGCTAAAACTGATTGGCAAGCCCAATAGGTCCCAACGGTGAGACCTACTGTCTTTGCCAGTGCTTGCTGTTTAGGAGTTCGAACTGAATACCCAAGGCAAATTTTTATAAAAAAATATTTTGAGTAGATTGACCAGAATGGATGCAGCAAAGGAAACCGAAATGCCTGATCTCACCATTAAAATCTGTGGTGTGTTCAAAACCCATAATGGTGAAATGGCTGTCTGAATTCTCCTGAAGGACCTGATAGTTGCGAACAAAATTTCAGTGGCATTGCTCAGTGAAGTCCTTCTCTTGCCTCACAAAGAGGCGTACGAACCTTTAAATAAAGATTGATGTTGTACTCAGAAATGTAATGGGATTGGGACACTGCATACTGAAACATGTCTCTTCTTGTTTGGCCTGCTATCTGTCGGCCCTGCTGCGTCGGGTCTGTTTGATGGCACCCAGACAAGGTTTTGGCTGTGGTTACAGGACAGTTAACAAGGCACCGTCCCCGTTTCTGAAGCCCCCATCCATTTTCAGCCCGGCCTGTTTAGAAGAGGGTTTGTCATTTGTACCCAGTGCTCTCACTATCATCCCAGTGGTGGTTCAAGAGCGCGTGGTTGGAAAGAGGGGCTGTCTGTGACAGCGTCCACAGAGGCGCTGGCTTTCATAATTAATGCTACACTTTCTGATGTACGTGTGATCATGCGGAAATGTAGAAAAATTAAGCAAGATGACTTTTAACCTGTCCTGTGCGCTCATTACACGGCCATCTGTGCAACAGTTCAGTGCACAGAAGCGAAAAAGCTGTCATTTGTATGTCGTGTAAAGCCAGTTGCGAGGCAAGTAAGACCAGAAGAGTTGATCTGACTATCCAGGCTTGGTCCTAGATAGTGGTGGCAAAACTCAAAGATCACCTGGGACGGAAGCCCTGGTCTAATGTGTGTCATCTCCACCTGCACCCTCTTAGTTTACGATGCATGCCGCTGTACAGGGTGCCTAGAGGTACATGCAAGTTAGTGTCACTGAAGGGACCACTTGGTGTGAGACAATCTACTGTATGTCAGTTTGTTAACATCTAATGTGAGTCTCGGAGACCTGTATACCAGGTGTATGGCCCTGCCAGGAAATAGAAGCTTGCCTCCCCAAAAAAGGGGGTCTAATGATGATAATACTTAAGGGGTGGACAGGGTGCACTGTTGTGAGGACAGCATCGACTAATTCCTCTTGGTGTAAGGGGGGAAAAATCATATAAATGTCTGCAGATTGTTGACCATCTTTTACTTTGGACACCGGGGTTTTTAACTTTTGTGTGTGTGTGTGAGAGCGAGAGAGAGATTCGGCTGCTAGGTGTGTGCCCTTTGATGTGTGCACTGCTTTCATGGTGGCAGTTGTTACTGTTAGTGAATTGAGTGTTATTCAGTCGTATGCATTTTATTATTTGCATAAACAGACGAATCTGTTCAAGTTCATCAATGAAAGCAACACGTTGAATAGCAGCAGTTTGTATATAAGGCTTTCCGACTCTCAAAAGTGGCTTGGTGGATAGTCATTTTGTGGTCTCAAAATCCGTGATTTTGTGAATCGCTTGGTCAGCAACTGCAAAATGAGAGCCACAGATCCTGGGTCAAGTTGTATTTAGAAATGTTTTAACTAAAGTCCATTGATAATTTGATATGTAGGAAGTTTGGGTCTGCAAGGGTAAATTCATCTCATCCTAAGACTGTTCCAATAACCACGACCCAAAGCGCTCTTACCCTTCGGGAGTACCTGAAATTCAAATCTTTTGAATCTCGCTTAATCTTGGATACCTTGAATCAGTGTGAATGATCAACCTAAATTATCTTACGCTCGAAATATACTGCTTCCTGCTGTCACTTCTTCAGGAAGATTTTAGAATACAACTCATTCTCCGCTTCCTGTCTTACAAAGACATCATCAACAACAATCCTCCTTACCTGTAAGATTTGCTATCTATATCTGGTGGTCTGACAGACCTTTGAAGCTTGAAATCCCCTCCAACCTGAGGTTTTCAAATTCATGACAACATGTGCTTTTAAGCAAACCGTTACCGCCCAACTAACATCAGGTTTCTCCAAAAAACTCTTAACTGTGAGAGCAATCCTCTGAGCCAAGAGATCACCCTTCTGTTATGTTTAATCAGAGCAATAGTTGGAAGGTCCCTGCACTGTGGTTTGCTTTTTCTGCTGCCCATCATTCCTACCCTGCATAGATGGGACAATCATTTTATTTCACCCCAGAAGAATGTGCCAGAGGCTCCTTCTTATATCCCTGCTAACTATATATGCTTCCCTCTCTATACACGCTGGGGCCCAGATTGTCTTACCATCTTTGCAGCCAATGCGCACCCTTTCTTAGTTCACCTACCACTTCAGGGGCCTTAAGCCTTACACTCCCCGTCAGCCTCACATGACACACAACCTTCCTAAAGGGCCCCTGTTGTAGATGATCAGGCCTAGACTTGGGTTTCAATGCAACCCCTTGCTGGTACTGTTTTATTGGGCCTGATGGAACAGTGTTCGTAATTTTACTTGGTTGCTTGCATTAGCTAGTGTTTCTTCCAAAGTGAAGTGAATAAAGAAGTGCTAGGTTTTATCCCATTGTTGCATGTGTTTTAGTTGTTTAGGGTTACAGACCTGCCAACTTATACAAAAAATGGGCTGTTTGAGGAGAGGGCATGGCCTTGGAGGGGGGCAGGGCTTTATGCCTAGAATGTCTGGAGACGGCATTCTTCTGCCGCACCCTGCCCCCATCGACCTTCTCTCCCCCGCCCCTAAAAAAAAAAAAAAACAAGAACAAAAGGTTGTTTAGGCTGCTGGTGAATGTCCTGAGGTGCCTTTACCCCCATTGATGGTCATCGTCTAATTGCAACCTCAAAAGACGAGGTGGAAATCCACTCTCTGCAGTGGTTTCTAGCTCGCCTTGCCTGCCACCATGTCATTTTGGTTCCCACCTGGTGACGCTGTGAAGGCAGCTGAAATTGTGTGACACACGGTGGCACTGTGAGTTGGCCGATCTGGGGTTACAGTTTGCTGTATAGTATATTGCACCCATTTCTCTTGTTGTAGGAGACACACCTGGTCCACATAGCCTGGCACAAGGTCTCTGTCTTGAGAAAAGGCATCTTTACCTCGCACATCATGGAGGTGGGCGGCCCTTTACAAACTCCTCTGGAGGCGCTTATCACCCTTGTTCTTACAGACTCGTGAATTGGGTAGCTCTTACCTCATCAGGCTTATAACCTCCCACACGGCTAGCGAGCGTAAACTACTACTGCTCTCCATTTTCTCACCAAGAGCCCAGAATCCCTCAACAGTCCGATGATATCCGTGTTCCCTCATAAGGTTGGTGTATCTGATAGATACTTCTAGTTGCAGATTCCTTACCTTAGAATTTTCCCCCAGGTGTCAGACTGGATCCGTCCGTTTTTGTTGTTGTTTCGAGCAGTACCCTTGCACGTTGGCAGGTGGTGTCGGTCGACTCTGCAGGCGTAGTTGGCATCGTGGTCGTCGTGATGACGTCGGGAGTAGTACATAGACGCCGCCCTCGTGCAGTGACGTCAGTTCTTTTCTTTCCGTGGCACGCGCTGATCCAGAGAAGAGCTACTCTAGGCTATTTTTTTGGCCGAATTCAACCGTTTTGTCTATTGTTTTCTGTGTGACTTTGGTGCGTCCAGGATGTCCCCGAAGACCTGGTTCAATCCTTGTGAGAACTGCCATCAGACGATGTCGGTGATGGATCCTCATTGCGTTTGTCTGTGGTGCCTTGAGCACGACCACAACCCGAAGTCGTGATCAGAGTGCCGGGCAATGCACCCGAAGGCTTTGAGGGAGCGGCCCTAAAGCTAATGACCTAGCACTCTACTCCACGTAGGTCTCGGTCTCGTTCGAGAGGAAGGTCTCGAGATAGGTCGCGGAGTCATCACCACTCGTCTTCTTCTAAATCCTCGGGTCAAGTAAGAAAAAGAAGAAGTCGAAGAAGTGCCATCGCTCTCTGACTTCACCCCGTCGCTCGGCTGACGCGACGTGGGAAGATCGTTCACGCAGTAGGCCTCTGTCCTCGGAGCCTCCGTCTGGGTTGGTTCCGCGCTTCCCTGAGTTTCCCAGAGCTGGAGCGACCCCCGCCCAACGTAGCGTTTTATGAGGCCATGCGCCTCATATTTGGGCGGACCGACCCCGATACTGTGCCTTTGGGCCCAAGGGGTTCGGCTGAGGGTCCTTCGGGTTCCGCGCCGGTGGCATCGGCCCCGGCCACCGAGGTCACCTCCGGATCTGTGTGCGGATTCAGACCGGCGCCGGTCACACCTTTGAGACCTTCCCCGGTGTTGGGTCGATTGTCGACGCTACCGACGTCGGTGGTGCCCACTATCGACGTCGACCCGATTCTTATCCCCAATGACTCGTGGACTGGGCTCAGGAATTGGGCGAAGCCAGTGGTCTGGATACTTCTCTTGACGCTGGCATGCTGTCTCCTCCTACCGTGGCTACGGCGGAGGGAGCAACTTATGGTATGGTGGTCAGTAGGGCAGCTAAGGTCCCTGGCCTTGAGCTTCCTACTGTAGAGAGCAGGTCTAATCTCCTGATGGAGGTGCTTCAGCCTGCGGCTTCTACTTCTGAACCCCTTTTGCCTTTTAATGAAGCTCTCACCAATGTCCTTTTGGGTACATGGTTCAAACCCAACACAGGGGCTCCTGTGAATAGGACTATCGCACGCCGCCATTAGCCCACTCCGAACGACCCTAAATTCCTGTCCCAACACCCCACACCTGAGAGTCTTGTTATCCAGGCTTCCTCTTCTTCAGGCGCATTCCCTTCCTCATCCCCGGATAGGGAATCCAAAAGGCTGGAACATTTTGGGAAGAAGTTGTTTTCTTCCTCCAGTCTTGCACTGTGGTCTGTGAAAACTGCATGCCTTTTGGGCTGCTATACCCAGTCTTTGTGGGATACGGTTGTGCAAGTCCTGCCACAGATACCGGAGGAGGCCCGTGCTATTGTCTTCCAAGCGGTGAAAGATGGGAGAGCTGTGGCAAAGTTCAATATCCGTTGTGGGCTGCACACGACCGACTCTCTGGGCAGATCGGTTTCTACGACAGTGGCCTTATGACGCCACACCTGGTTACGAACTTCTGGGTTTTCGGGGGATGTCCAACAGTCACTCATGGACATGCCCTTTGATAGCACCCATCTCTTCGGAGACAAAGCGGACTCGGCCTTGGAGAGATTCAAGGATTCCCAGGCTACGGCTCAGTCCCTCTGTCTTTCCTCGGCCCGCGACCACCACAGTCCGCTTTTCACCCCTTTCGTGGCCACAGAAGAGGCTCCCTGTCGCGTCCTCCACACAGCCACTATGCCTCGCACGCTGGTCAGCCTATGCGTGGCCGAGGACGCAGAATCCCACGTGGCTGTGTGACAGGGACCCAGAGGTCTGTCTAGTCCACCTCTGCCCCTGCTGCAGCCTCCAAACCCTCCTAGTCCGTCCTCTCACTCCCATCCAGTTGGTGGCAGGATTCGCTATCACCTGGCCCACTGGGAACATATCACCACGGACAGGTGGGTTTTGCAGATCGTTCGAAAGGGCTACTTCCTCCCTTTTGAATCCGCTCCACCACCCAGGCCACCATCCTTCAATCACCTTCCAGAGGATCATTTGGAGCTTCTCCGCCAGGAAGTCGCAGCTCTCTTGGCCAAGGAGGCTAAAGAAAAGGTCCCTGTGTCAGAACTAGGTCGTGGTTGTTATTCCAGCTACTTTCTGATACCAAAGAAGGACAAGGGCTTACGTCCTATCCTAGACCTTTGGGACCTAAACTAGTTCCTCAAGAAGGAGAAATTCAAAATGCTCACCCTGGCTCAGGTTCTGTCTGGACTTGCAGGACGCTTATTTCCACATCCCCATCCTTCCTGCCCACAGACTTTACCTATGATTCGTGGTAGGTCACGAGCACTTTCAGTTTACTGTGCTCCCCTTTGGCCTTACTAGCGCCCCTCTGGTGTTCACAAAAGTGATGGCGGTGGTTGCAGCTCATCTGTGCAGGTTAGGGGTTTCAGTCTTCCCCCACCTCGACGACTGGCTGTTGAAGGCGGAATCGCCCCAGAAAGTCATCTCCCACCTTCAGACTACGGCGGACCTCCTGCACACGCTGGGGTTCACTATTGAAGTCACACCTGACTCCCTCTCAGTCGCTCCCTTTTATCGGGGCAGTTCTGGACTCACCCATTTATTTCCTCCCACTCCATTTATCATGCCTCAGTGGGACCTCAATCTTGTACTTACTTACTTGATGTGTACCCCCTTTGAGCCAATGCATAATTGTCCCTTGCAGCTCCTCACCTTCAAAACTGTCTTTCTAGTCGCAATCACCTCTGCTCGCAGGGTGAGTGAGCTACTGGCCCTTTCCTCTAAACCTCCATACTTGTCTGTGCACCCTGACAAAGTTGTGTTGCGCACTAGGGCTTCCTTCCTTCCTTCCTAAGGTGATTACACCCTTTCATGTAGGCCATACCATCACTTTGCCTACTTGCTACGCACCCCCCCATCCTTTTCATGAGGATGAGACACTCCACCGTTTGGACCCAAAAAGAGCATTGGCGTTCTACTTCAATCGTACTAAAGATTTCCGGGTGGACGATCAACTCTTCGTTGGGTATGTGGGTGCAAAAAAAGGGAAGGCGATGCTAAAGCGTACCTTCTCTCGATGGGTGCTTCTTTGCATCAAAATGTGCTACGCTTTGGCCAAAATGCAACCTCCTGAAGGCTTGCGTGCTCATTCCACCAGAGCAACTGCTGCTTCCACTGCGTTAGCACGCGGAGTTCCTGTCCTGGATATCTGCCAGGCGGCTATGTGGGCACACGTTTGCCAAGCACTGCTCCCTGGACAGTCAGGTCTGCCAAGACAGCTATTTTGGTCGTTCGGTCCTACAGGACTTTCTAGTATGATCTTGGTCCGCAGCCCACCACCAAGGATGGCATTGCTTGGGTATCTATTCTAAGGTAAGGAATCTGGAACTAGAAGTCTCTATCAGATGTACAAGTTACTTACCTTCGGTAACGAGATATCTGGTAGAGACATATTCTAGTTGCAGATTCCTTACCGCCCACCTATTCTCCCTGCTAGCTAACTGATTTCTAGGGAAAGGGATTCATTCCCCCTTTCAGGTCCTTAGCTCTGGCGCACCAATCTCAGTATTCTTAGTGGCTCTGCGCTCTGGCATGGAATGTCGTTAAAATAAACTGTCTTCACTGCGCGAGGGCGGCATCTATGTACTACTCCCGACATCATCACGGCGACTACGACGCCTGCAGAGTCGACCAACGTCACCTACCGACGTGCAAGGTTACTGCCCGTAGAAAAATCTCCAGATCCAGTCCGACGCCTGGGGGGAAATTGTAAGGTAAGGAATCTGCAACTAGAATATGTCTATACCAGATATTTCATTACCGAAGGTAAGTAACTTGTACATCTTGACCTCAGAAAAACATGAGCAACAGAGAGAACAGATCACTTATATTTTTATATTTACCTGCTTTTATGTTAGTTCTGATGCAAGTACATGGTGGAAATTGAATTAAAAGAAAACTGTAAGTGGTATATCATGCAGCCTAGAAACTCACAAGTGGAAGCTGTCATCCACATGGTATCACTAAAGAACCCCTGAGATCTGGCTGTGTAATCAGTGAATACAGTGCATCACACAAGCATTGGTGGAACCAGGAAATGGCCTTTACAACGCGGGCTAAGCCACACATGCCATTTTCACGCAAGAGGAACAATGCTTGCCTAAACCACAGGTATGTCTTAACCACGCATGTGGGCAGGATTTTAGCCCTCAGGGTAGGGGGTGGGGAAGGGGTAGTTTTAAGAGCAGGGCGGGTCGGTTTTAGGGCTCAGGGCTGGGGTTCAGGGTAGTTTTAAGGGCTGTGGCTGGGTTTTAGGGCTCAGGGCGGGGGAGGGAAGGAGCAGTTTTTAAGGGTGGGGGTCAGTTTTTTAAGGCTCAGTGCTGGGGTCGGATAATTTTTTCATGGGTCAGGGTTTTAGGCCTGAGGGTAGGGGGGAGGATAAGGGGTAGTTTTAAGGGCTGGGCTGTTTTAGGGCTGAATGGTGGGGGAAAGGGGCAGTTTTAAGGGCTGGGTGGATTGCAGGGCTGGGGTATCTGCTGTTAGGGTGCAGGGCTGGGGGCTGTGGTGTGCAATTTACCACACATATTCCTTTAACCATCATGCTTTTACAACAAGATTTGTTGTAAAGGCATGCGTGGTAAAGACAGTTGTGGTTCTGACGGCATTGTTTAGGTATACGTGGTTCAGGCATGCCTGGTTGTATCATACAACCGGTGTAACCACCCTCGTTCTGGTTGTCTCTACTCTTTGGAAACAGCACTACACGAAGACGAGTCTTGTCATTATTTGCTTTAGTGACATTAGTTAAGTTTTTCAAAATTATCAAAACCCGTCTTTACATTTGCTGTCCTTACTATGAGGGTAGCCATGTTTACTTACAACTGCCATGCAATATGTCCTTACTTATGCTTGTGTACTGGTGATGTGGCATGTGTTTTGTCTTTTTAGTCTTAAAATTTCACAATGTTTAAATGGAATACATAAAATAACATAAGTAATATTGTGCTTGTCCAGTAAATACAATAAGTTTGGTTTATCACCAAGTTGACCCACTGTGCAAAAACATTACAGATTGGTGCAACAACTGGTAGCAGATAATGATTCTCAACACAGGCAAAAATGGCTTGAAAGTTCAATGTAAATATCAAACTAATCGTGTTAGCAGCTACTGTTACTTTAAATGTCACTATTGGAGTTGTCTCTTTTTGGCTCCCTCCGAGAGGGCCTACATAGATACATTTAGCATTAGACATAAATAGGTATAAAAGTGTAAATGAAAAAGGAATGGACATTGAAGTGTTCAGTGTGTGGTTTGCATGCGTTTTAGAGTCAAGTGGTTTGTCTCCGTGCCAGCTTTGTTGTAGTGCTTCATTGTAGCAGCGCCGTTGTAACACAAAATCACAACCTTTTGGTTCGAAATTAGTTTGCATCTTTTGGTCAGGTCCCTAGCTTTGGACCCACCCTTGACCCTTCTCCTCAAAAGTTACTTAAGTCAAATGTCTTGTTGAAAAGCTGAACCGAAAACATATTCAAGCTCTCTGTAAAAATGACTACAAGAGGAGTTTCTCTTCTTTTCTCAAACTGAGCGTGCCTCATGTGAAAGTGTCCGTGGGGAAAGGTCTTTAGTAACTGGCCATCAAGGGGGGTGTTATTTCCGGTCACTTCCTAGTTAGAACTAGCTGTGCATGGAGAGCCAGTGGTCTGGAAGCCATCAGCCCCTCAAGGCTGGTTTGGCCTGGGCCAGACGTGTGCGGTAAGTGGAGGTTTTTATGTCGTCATTGGCTTCTCCTTACATCACCCTGGCGAAATTGTGAGTGGTCCTGGAGTTGGGGATAGAGTTGGCTGGGAGAAGAGCGCGGGGGCTGGAGTGAGAGAGCGGATAATGCCCGACAAGAACAGAGGGAGTGAACTGAAAACACTGTATTGATGGCGCATTCTCAAAATTAATGTGTCCCTCCCGTGACTTGACGTATTGACAGAGACAAAAATAGTGCTTGTCGCTGTCGTCTAATTATTGACAAAAGCGGCAGAGAAGAGCAGCTGTTTGGCAGGGCTGTGAAGTAACACCAAACCCTCCCCTAGGCCTGCGTGAAAGTGGTGATAGTAAAATAACAGGGTTCAGAAGTGGCATTAGCAAAGCGGTCCCAAACCAGACCGGAATCCTTCATTTGTGCCTTATGTTTCACGATGGTGACAGGTTTATCCTTGAATTTCATTGGCTTTGTGGGCCCTCTGGGACGGAGTAGCTGCGTTGGTAGTTCATCAACAAACGGAACGCCTGTGTGTACTCAGAGGAAAAAGAGACTAACAGAGCCGGGAACATGTCTCGTTGTGAGAACAAGTGGAAAATGCAGAGAGACAATAATGAAAACAACCCCATCTGAATCTAACCAGTAACGTGGTACTTTTTTGGAGAATGTAGGTTTCAAGTGCGCTCGATGTCCTAAGAGCTATCCTGATCATGCCCTCCAGGGTACAGTGTTAGGCGCTCTGATGAAATGGTGCAGTGTGATTGGCTGTTCAGCTGAAAGCTCTGTAAAGATGCTAAGACAGAAACCTTAAATTCCTTTCCATTGCTTGAAAAATCCTACCTTGTTTCCAGGTGGCAACAGATGTATCTCGCTCAAAATCCCTTATCAGTTTTTCGGACTCCTTTGTATGATATTCAAGATGTGCTGCTCTCGTGAACTTGAATTTCTTTTATTGCACTGACTCCAGAACAGCACAGAGATCTTACCGGGTATTAGCTTTCTCAAGACCACATACGTATGCTCCCTGTGTTGGCTTCAATCCATCATAAGCCTGGATTGTAGTCGATGGTTTGCGATGGTGTGACCAATACCAGCTTCTTCTCATTCTCCTCTTAAATACCTCCTTTTTCTTGATTCTCATAACCACCTTTTCCCAACCTTCTCTCCATCGCTAATTGGCGAAAGTCAATGAGGATTCTTCTGCCAATTTTCCAGTATTTTGCAATATTGATCTGGAGGCTGCATGTTCAGTTCTCAACAGCGTCAGCTCAGCTGTGCATTGCTTTCCGGCCTCCAGACGAGTACCGGTTCTAATTGGGTGATCATTTGTGGTACTGAAAACCACTGCAGTGTAACATTTTTGTACAATTCAAAGGCCAGCTCATGTCATCTTCAAAAATATTTTCCTGCCAAGTTTATGTAGAGATAGGTGTTCATACATTGGCCCTTTTACTCAGTAACGTAGACATTCTAATTCCCCATCAATGCCCTTAAAACATTAACTCTTCTCCTGCACGTCACAAAATTAATTGTGGCGTGATTTGACCAGCATTTGGCCTATCTGGTGGTGGGCATTATTTTAACACTAAGGTACATGTATGCTCCTGAAAGGCTTAATTGACTACCTGTCATGTAGAATTTCACTGGGTTTCAGACCGCCCATCCTGCTTTTGGTCACTATACAAAGGGGAATTTCATTAGAATGTTCATTGTATGCTCTGTTTCAGGCAATTTAGATTGAACTTGAATGCAGTAATCCTTTGCGTTTATTGTCACTAAATTATGGCTGAAGCACACTGATGCCTCTTGGAAATCATTAGCAGCATGCCCACAATGTATTGACCTAGCCAGCGGCCCATGCCAAGGGGTCTCCTATAGCACTCACTTCATTCTTCACCCATTTTCTAGTTTGACCACCTCTTACAGCCTACATCCTGGTGCCTTGTGAATCTCACCCTAGACCTAGTCTCAGAAATTAAATTGCTTGAGATTGAGTTCACTCCCAACAACTGAATTTTACTGCCACCTGGTTACCCCTGCCCACAACAACGCTGGCCTCATCAGGTCTACACCACACCGTGCATGCATAACTTGCCAATAAGGACCTAGTATATGTTACACTTTCTGCACATCCTGCTCCTGATACCCGAGATCTGGCCTACACTCTTTTGTGTTTGCAGTAGGCCATCCCCAGTCCTGCCTCTAGTTGTTGCAAAGGCTCGCACTCCAGACACCTGGCATCTTAAAGACCCTAAGCCTACATGAGGACAGGGTTATACGGTACAGCCTCTTGTACACAGTGCTGGAAAAAATATTTGAAAACAAATTAAAATCTGAATGGTCTTGTGTTTAATATCTTCCAATTTCCACACACAGGAGTGAGGGTTTTGTTAAAAAGGGGAGAGGGTAAGGTGTGATCTTCGCAGAGCCAGAATCTTCGCCTGTCCCTATTATTCTTGTGCATGGTCCTGAAAGTGACCTCTGTTCAATAGCTCATGCCCAAGACTTGCCATAATACACTTGAATTGCAGAAGGCCAGTGTGACAGAGATCCATTCAACCAACCGTGGCATCAAGACAAAAGACCCCCTTTTCGAAACTTTTAGCCACAGACTCACTGGGAGAAAAGCATTTGAGAACTCGCATGATTTGGGTAAAGAAGTGCTTTGAACTAAGAGCCGCCAACTCCTCCCTTGTATCGCTCAGTCACCAGCCAGCCTGGTGACTCACGGTTTATTAATAATCCATGTGTTTGTTGGTGGTTTTGTAGCTGTTTTTCAGTCCCCTTCACCAAATTCAAGATTGCTGTTATTGCTCATCGTCGGGCATCATCAGCGGTGTGCGCGCCTGTGACTCATTCCATCTATTTGTACACAATGATATACATTTTAACAATAAGATCCGGGTGACTCATGAATGGTGGTGGTCACGGATTTGTCACTCATTGAGAGCTGAAAAATAGGCAAAACAATATCTTGTGGTAGCCTCAAGTTTCATGTGTGTTGCTCGTGTAGTAGCGTTTTCTGGCCCTATGTTGCTCGTGCTAAGCTACTGCATTGAGTGATGAGGTACACGCTGATTTATGTTGGCATGGTGCCGCACTATCGACCGGTCACAGCTTGTCCGTCAAATGTATTGCAAAGGGAGACCAGGGTCCAAGCAGCAGAAGTGCGAGCGCCCATTCACGGAGAACCCGCTACATGATCTTCAGTGTGGAGGGCAGAGGCTTAGTGAAGCTCATTAGAGGGAGCTATGCCCTCAAATGTTAGCTGCCAAAATTCTCACTGCAGCTCACTGGAATAGAAGAAAATATTTTAATTGGCGTTATTGAGAGGGTGAATCAGGGCAGACATTATCCCTACTATGGGGAGAAGGAACTAAGAAAGACTGATGTTTGGTTTCTTTCCTTTTAATCCAACACTTCTAATTAATACTTGCAGCATGAAGTATTACACTGTTACGGTGATGTTTTTGTGCCCCATATTTCCCGAATGATCTTTAAAGTATGTTTCCGCTACCAACTTTGGATTAGCCCTCCATGATTTCATTCTTACTAATGGCTCAGGCCCACCTATTGGCTAACAGTATGAAAACAGCGAGCTACCTCTAACAAATCCTTGTGCTATGGGTTTTGCTCTGCAGTTCCTCCGAAGCAGCATTCACTATATCCTCTGCATGTAAAACATAGGTTAATTCTTGGGAGGGTCATTTTAACCGCTTATCTGTTGAGTGGACTGACTGGCACATACTTCACCGTTCTCGTCGCTGGGTAACTGCGCCCCCAGTGCCGCGCAGGCTTCCATTCTGCTTTGATGAAAAAAAAACAGTGAAGCTATCTGAACATGTGTGTGATCCTGGATTTCCAGTTTAAAGATGATGATTGCTAAATTGTGTTGCATTATTAGTAGTTGATATTTGGTTTGCTCACGCTGTCCTGTTTGCACCACTTGCTTAACTTGTACCCCCCAAAAGAGTTTCTAAGCCCTGTTCATACCTCGGTTTTTAGCTTGGTGAAACAAAGCTGGCCGGGCACCCGTACTCTCAGGCCACAGGAATGGAACGGGTACTGTGGAGTTCCTATCACAAGAACCTGGCATACAACTATGACTACTTTGTCACAAGGTGTTGTACAGCTTCTGAGTCAACATGACACGGGGAAATGGGAATTACTCTTGCATCCATCCAACCCCACCTTCTCACAAGCGACTATCAGATGAGTGCCACGGGATACTTTTAGCAGTTCAAGTTAAGTTTGCCAATCACTCCAGCCAGCGGCTGCAGATACATTTTGAAAATGAAAGGGTTAGTGTGCAAACGTGTGGCACCTTAAACTTAAGAATTCTTGGCTCCATTTATCATTCATTCATTTGGAACACATGAAGAAGACGTTCTTCGTTTTCTTTTTTTCCTCTATGCCGCCTCCCGCCCATGGCACTGGAACCATATTAGTTGCATTTGCAATATTTCCATTTCCTGGAACCGGACTTGCCCTGCTCTGCCCTTCAGTGTTTTTTTCTCCACAGCTTTTTCTTATTTTTCTGTTTCACTTGTGAGACCTACACTTTGTGCTGCGGATGCCATAGCCCAAGTAAAATGGTAAAGGTAACCAACTATTTACACTTTAGGATAATGGTGATAAGTCATTCATATTTGCAGTTCTTCAACCACATCCAGCAGCCTCTTGATGTTGGCCAGTAAGGGCTTTCCGTTCCACACGCTTTGCCATTCTGCCTACACTTCTTTGTTACTTGAACAGCTATTATAGACAGCAGGCGCTCTTGTCCTTAGGCAGGGACTGCCTCATCTACCAGGTCCGACTTTGAGTTAATAACCTCTTGATATCAGATGTGTAAGAGTTGCAAAGAGAATGCTTTTGTAGGTTATATTGCTTCACCACCAGATGTCCCATGGGTATCAGCTTTGCACCTCTGTCCCACAGAGATAAGAAGACAACAGCTCTTTATCACTATCAAGAAATCCTTAGCAGCGTGCCCACAACATATTTGCCTAGCTAACAGCCCGTATCAGGGTGCTCCCATGGCACTCACTCGTCCCCATTTTTTGACATTTTCTCTTTTGTCCACTTCTTCCAGACTCCTTCCTGCTGCCTTGTGCACCCAAACCCAACCCTAGACACAGAAATTAAATTGCTTCTGATAGATTTAATTAGTAACAAGTCAGCTTTACTGTTCCCCCATCACCTCTTCCCACAACGATTATCTCCTCAGGAAGACAAATGCACTGTCTTCACAAAATTCTCAGTGCTACCCTGTGACACCTTCCACCTTCCACATTGTTTAAAAAATCCTGTGTATGGTAATACAAGTAGCTGGGCCTAGGACTGCCCACTCCCTCAGCTCTTTATCTGCCATCTTGTCAGTATAAAGTCACATATATGGAAGTTCTTGTTAATTTTCCAAGCTCTAAATCCACAAATATACATAGTTAATGAGATCCTCTTACGTGATTCCTCATTTCATGCATATCTTGCCGCCTGAGAAACCAACTTGTACATCAAAAGATCACCCAAGTATAGAGAAGTGAGTTGTAATAATTGGAAAGGTTAACCTTTCTATGCCGTTCTCCCCGATGGCCAACCCTTCTACACAGCCTCTAGGACATGAGCCTCCACTTGACTGTAATAAAGATGCAATGGTCATAACCTAATTGTCTAATTGACAAACTAACTGACACCCGAGCATTGAAGTATCAAAGTCACTGTTGGGAGCAGTTTTCATCATCTACTTTGGGCTTGGGTATGAAGTATGATATTGTAGTCAGCCAACCAACTGCTCTCTGACTCTGGAAAATCTGTTCCTCAGAAAATCCCTTTATCACACTTGGTTTTCATTCCCTTATTTGGTGATCCATTTTAAATGATGCACAAAACAAATCTCCTCTCTCTCAAAATCACCTATATTTTCTTTGTGTCTTTGTAATATCCCAACTTCTTGTTCAGTCACCCGCCAAAAGTGCCAGCACCTAAACCTGGTCTTCATGTCAGTTCTAAAGAAATCTGCTGGAACATGCTCACTGAATGACTATCTCCTAGCAAGCATCCTTGCTCAGGGTAACTTTGCTCCCTTTATCGTGCATTACCTTCCAACAAGCACTTTACACAGGAACCAGAACTCACCCTACACAATTTAAAAGGGATTCTTCTTTGGCAAAGGAGAACAATATGTTTCCATATAGAGTATTGTGAGTCAAAACCGGGCATGGCATACTTCCTAGTCTCACAACACCATGAACAAGATATTTATTATGAGTCAGCTAAAAGGTAAAGATTAGTTTTTCAGAAACTAAATGGAGGCTTCCACAAACTCCTTCTTCCAATAATTTGAGTGGAAAAAGGTTTGCGGTATCCCAATTTGTAGCTCTACTATGATCATCTACTCACATTCCTTCGTTTAAAAAAATGAGTATTGTAAGCAACAGAGGCCTCCAGAGTTACGTCTGAGTCTTACTGTGCAGTCAAACGCGATGTAGCTGGCTGTTAATGTGGCGCTACCTGATCGTACCCCCCCACATATATATATATATTTTTTTCTTTTTCATTCGATGGTATGTGTGGATGTAGATACACATGGTCGATATACTGCTGCCATCTAGTGTTGGGTCTGGAGTGTTGTAAGTTGTTTTTCTTCAAAGAATAATTTTCGAGGGACTCCTTTTTCTCGGTGATACTGCGCATGGGCATCTACTCCTTTGTTAGATTGTATTTTCTCCACAGTCAGGTTCGGACGTGTATGTTTCGACTCTCTCCGATTCAAAATCTTTCCTTCCGTCTTTCCTTTTCCTTTATCCTTTATTCGTGTTCATCTCCACTCATCAGTCTGGGCACCAATGCGTGCCCTCAGTCGCGACCTCACCTGTTTCAGACCTGTCTCACCCACATGGCACCGAACAGTATGCCGATCTGATGGGAGGGGTGCAACTTTGTTTCCAACCTCGATGCCACTTGAAATTCCCCCACACCAACCAACATCTTGTATGTAACCTGTTCCTCTCCCTCAATCACCAAGAAGCTACCTGCGATCCCAGCAAATCCTTTGAGTCGAAGAAGACTCTTTGGGACCGAAGAGCTCATTGGTTGGAGGTGGCGCACAAGAGTCTGGATGATACCTCAGACATCTTTGGGGAGGAACACGCCTAGGAGGAGCCGGAAAAAGAGGAGGCCTTCTGCATTCAGGACTCTGACTCCAACGTCTAGTCAGACATTGAAAGCCAGGAGTTAACATCTACACAACGTTTGAGTACCTTGGCCCCTCCTGCCTACACTAAGACAGTTAAAAAGGCCCTTCTAGAGGTCACCAGACCACCACTGGCACCAGGCCATGGGCAGATTCGAAAAACTGTTCAGCTGTCCCGCCTTCCGAATCGGCTCCGAAAATAGCTTAGACCAAAACGGCCTTTGGTGCCTCGGTCCGCGATCTCTCCACCTCAGTGCTGAGCAAAATGCACTGACCAAAAACTTTGTTGCTGAAAACCACAGAGACAAGATCTTTGGAGCCGAAGGACTCTAGCCGTCTTCAGCTACGCCTTCACCTGTTGAACCCATTTTAGAGACCATGTACACACTCAGTTCCGCCTATGTTCCCTGGCATGCTTCATCACAGAGACAGCATTTTTAAGGATCCTGTCTGCTCTAGGGTTATTACCCCCAGAGTAGATAGGAAATATAAGTCTGCTTCCACTGACCTACTATATATCCGGTTCCTCTAGACTCCATAGTAGCCACCACTGCACGGAAAAGGGCCAATAGTCAAGCTACAGGAGACTCTCATCCTCCAGATAAGGAGAGTAAAAAAGCTGAATGCCGCTGGCAAAAGGGTGGCTGCCCAGGCAGCCAATCATTCACGTATTGCCAATTCACAGGCCTTGCTAGCAAGATATGACTGGGCTCACTGGGATGAGCCCAGATGAGCACCGAAAAAGAGGCCAGCAGATTGTTGCAAAGGGACAATCCCAAATAGTTCTATCCTCTGTGCTCTAGATGCTGGAGACACAGCTGCACACGGTATTAACACTAGTGCTTTAATAAGGAGACCTGCATGGCTTCGATGCTCTGGCTTCAAACCAGAGGTCCAGCAAGCGGTGCTTAATATGCCCTTCGATCAATGGGTCTTTTCCATTATCCAACATGGTGGTTGTCTTGAGCTCATTACCTCTCCTCCAAACATTCCCTGTCGCACTCACATATTGTCTCAAGAGAGCATCTCACATTTATCAAAGACAAAGTTCAATCCTTTTTTTTTCAAAGGGGCCATCGAGCCTGTCCCCGTACAACAACAGCGATTAGGAGTCTATTCCCTATACTTTCTCATTCACAAAAAAGACGGCTCTCTCAGGCCTATTTTGGACCTCAGACCATTAAACCTCCACATTCTCTCAGAACACTTTCACATGGTTACTCTTCAAGACATTATTCTGCTTCTACGACGAGGCGACTTTATGATGGCCCAAGATCTAAAGGACGCCTACTTCCATATCCCCATCCACCCTGCACACCAAACATACCTAAGATTCATGGTTTCAAGCAAACATTACCAGTTCAGAGTCCTACCTTTTGGAATCATGACTTCTCCCAGAGTCTTCACAAAGTGCTTCGCAGTAGTCACTGCACATTTCAGAAGGCAAAAATACACATGTTCCCTTATCTAGACGACTGACTCATCAAAGCCAGCACACCACAACAGTGTCAATATCACACTCCGATGACAGTGGACCTGCTTCACACACAGGGATTCACAATCAACTTTGTGAAATCCCATCTACAACCTCTTTTGATACAGCCCTATCTAGGTGTTATCCTCAATGCAGAGTTGGGCGTGGCATACCCCAACCCGGCCCGAGTTCAGAGTTTACAGTCGCTTCTCCCCCAGTTTCAGGAGAATCACACATACACTGTCAGGACTATCATGCACCTATTGGGGATGATCATGTCCTGCATTACCATTGTTCCCCATGCCAGACTCCACATGCGTCCCCTACAGCAGTATTTGTCACCTCAGTGGCCTCAGTCACAGGGTCACATAAAGGATCTAGTGTTGTTAGACCGCCATACTCACCACTCTCTGCAATGGTGGTACAACAGCAACCTGTTGAAAGGGTGGCCTTTTCTGGTCCCTGTCACTCAGGTCATTCTGACTACAAATGCATCACTGATGGTTTGGGATGCTTACCTTCAAGACCTCGCAGTACAGGGCCTCTGGGATCTCAGTCACCAATCCCTACATATCAGTTATCTCGAGCTTCAGGCAGTCTCTCTGGCCCTGAAAGCATTTCTTCCTCACCTGTCTCACAAGGTAGTCTTAGTCCGCACGGACATGACAGCCATGTATTCTCTACAGAAACTGGGGACACGTTCATCCCAATTGTCACAGCTCGCTTGGACAATATGGAAGTGGGCTCTCCACCAACGGAGTATCTCCCAGGAACAGACAACGACTTTGAAGACCTGCTCAACAGGATGCAGCAACAAGTCCACGAATTAGAACTCCACCCGCAAGTCCTTCAAAACTACTTCCTAAGGTGGGGAATTTCTCACATAAACCTTTTTGCCACAGGAGAAAATGCAAAATGCCCAAGCTTCACCTCCAGGTATCCACACTCTCTCTCCAAGGGCAATTCTGTATGGATGAATTGGTCAGGGATATTTGCTTAGGCTTTTCCACCTCTTTACATTTTTGGTTCAGAAGATCAGACAGACATCTCTCTCCATGATCCTGGTAGCTCCCATTTGTGCGTGTCAACCATGGCTCATCACTTCTGGACCACTCAGTAGTTCCCCACAAGAAGCTCCCCAGCAGGCTGGACCATCTCACTCAAAATCAAGGATACATCAGACAACCAGACCCCAAGTCACTCAACCTTGCGATATGGTTCCTGAAGTTACAGCGTTTGGTTACTTAGGATTGCCTATGGAATGTATGTACATTCTCAGGGAAGCTCGTAGGCCCACAACAAGAGCATGTTATGCTGCAAAATGGAGAAGTTTTGTATGCTACTGCCAATACAAATAGGTTAATCTCATTAAAGCTACTGCCCAGGATATTGTTTATTTGCTACACTTACAGAATTTAAATGTAGCTTACATTTCCATTTGGTTACATCTCACAGCTGTAGCTGCACATCTACAGAACAGACAACATACTTCCTTGTTCAGAATCCCAGTCATT
This sequence comes from Pleurodeles waltl, assembly GCF_031143425.1. Taxonomy (NCBI): domain Eukaryota; kingdom Metazoa; phylum Chordata; class Amphibia; order Caudata; family Salamandridae; genus Pleurodeles; species Pleurodeles waltl. The sequence goes on along the minus strand of NC_090437.1, from coordinate 473,869,682 downwards.
AAAGCTTTCATGGAAGGCTTTAAAAGGTTATTCCACCCAGGGAGCTTCCTGCACCATCGTTTTACGTCAGTATTGTGCTTACCAGGCTCATGGGCCCTCCTTTTAAGCTTCATTCATAACCTTCTCAGTAGTTTTCTTGGAAAGTGGTGTTTGTAGTCGCAATTACATCACTCAGACGTGTTAGTGAGCTCCAGGCCCTAACCTTGGAACAAAGTTTCTTCCAGATCCATACAGATAAGGTGGTCCTTCGCTTAAACCCGAAGTTCCTTCCTAAAGTAGTTTCCCAATTGCATATCAACCAATCCATTGAACTATCAGTCTTCTTTCCGCAGCCTGACTGAGTTGCAGAAAGAGCTCTCCACGCTCTAGATTGTAAACAAGTACATATGTCTTACGTTGACAGAACCAAAGACTTTAGGAAAACCAACCAGTTCTTTGTAGCTTTCTCACTACCTCACAAAGGCAGTACAGTTTCCAAAAACAGCATAGGTAGATGGATAGTAAAGTGTATACAAACCTGCTATGCTAAAGCAAATACAGTTGCCTGTTAACTCCTAGAGCACATTCTACTAGAAAAAAAGGAGCCACTATGGCTGTCCTTGGAAACATATAGTTGACATTTGTAAGGCAGCTGCATGGTCTACACCACATACATTTACAAAGCATTACTGTGTGGTTATACTAGCATGTCAGCAAGCCAATGTAAGTCAAGCTTTGCTACAAACACTTTTCCAATCAACTGCAGCTTCCACAGGTTAGCCACTGCTTTATGGAGGGACAGCTTTACAATCTATGCAGAGCATGTGTATCTACATCCACACATGCCATTGAATAGAAAATGTTACCTACCCAATTAGCATCTGTTCGTGGCATGTAGTGCTGTAGATTCACATGCGCTCTCCCTCCTCTCCGCACGAATGTGGCCGTTTCAGTTACTTTATACTTGTATATAATTGTAAATATGTAGTTACATTTGCATAGACATAACTTTCTCTAAACTTCCTCTTCACTCCTTTTCTCACCTGCCTGCGGGAAAATAATCTAACAAAGGAGTTGATGCCCATACGCTGTATCACCGAGAAAGAGGAGTCACTTGATCCCTGACTCGAAAATGCTTCTTCGATTAAAAAATAAAACAACTTGCACCACTCCGGACCCAACACTAGATGGCAGGCGCCTGGTTTGAGTCCTTTACTCGTGATGCCTTGCACCACTGAGTGATTGCAAGGATTAAACTCTTGGATCATCCATCACCTGTGTATATTGGAGCAGGAAGAGACAGAGAAGTGAATCTGATACCTTGCACGATCTGCTGCTTTAAGAATCCTTGATCAGTTGATTTAATTTCTGACCTCTCTAGCATGAGGGCTCAGTGTCTTTATTTGGTGTGTATTTGCATACGTTCTGAGAGACAAGCAGCAACTGATATCCATTGAACCCAGCTGCATCCCCTGAATCTATGTGAAAGTTTATGGTCCTCAGAGTAGAGTTTTGCTCCTTATGCTTTTCTGAACATTACTTCATTTACTAGGGTGAAAACAGTTGCCATGGCATGTATATAACACCAGTATGGAGAAAACATCCTGGTTTCCTCAAATGCCTGATCTGTTTGACGCTCTAACACTCTCAAGTCACCATGGTTAAAAACTTATGGGATCTTTAATGGTATGGTAGAAAAACAAAATTATGTTGGTTACCTTCTAGACCACCGGAGGTAGAGGGGTGCGCGTAGATGTCACTGGTGCTTTCAAAAACACACCTGTCCTCCCAAGTCCTCTGAAAAGCCTCATAATTGTCTCTAGGAGTCATAGCAACAACATCCTATCCTTAACGAAACAGTCAATCATCAGCAGGATCCTATCCTCTAAGTACCTGTCAGGGGTGCTCCTCATATCTAACCTCCATAAACACTTTCTAATAGACCTACCAGTTTTGATTCTCTCTCTTTCTCACTGCCCCCACTTACCATGCTTTTTAATGTTTGATCTCTGCTGCTTTCACCTGGTTTCCTTGATATATTCAAGTGTAGAGCTGATTTATTTGTCTTTTTCGCTGTATCTGTTGTGTCGTGGTGTAGACTGCACCCAGACAAAGTCCCTAAGCCCTAACTGGCTGAGTCAAGCAAGTATGCATGCCTAAATATACCTAGTTCTTAATGCCTTGGACAATCTGTATTTGATTCTGTTTTTTTCCTGAAGTGGCATATATGATTGAACAGAATACTGTGTGCCCTCAAAAGGGTAGCAGGTCGGACTGTTTGCTGGGGCGCGATGCTGTTTAGCCTTGAGCTAACGTCCGTCTAAATAATTCTGGCTAGCCTTGTCATCTGCAGGGGTTTGACAAAGGATAGCCTTTAAGGAGAATGCCCTCCTTTTCTGGCTTTAAATGCATTCTGCTTGGAGGGGACCTGTGATCTCTCCAGTGAGAAGGGATTTGTTGCACTCAAAAGATACTACGCAAGCATATAAGAAAGTGATCATTCCTATGAAATTAAAGTGCAGCCCAATAATGTGTTGTCGGCTTGCCCAGCCGCTGTGCTGGAAGGAAGCTTATTGAATTTGTTTGTGTGCTTAAAGCTTTGTAATGTGCTCTGTATCTGCTTTGAAGGGTGAAGGGCGCCATCAGCATGCTAATGATAAAACTAATTATCCCTACAGCAGAGCTGCCTTTCCCTCATAGAACCCACGTAACAGCTGCCTCCCATCGACAAAAAACACCAGGGAGTACATCGCTCATTCAGCAAGGGGGGTATGCCTGTATCAGAAGCTCTCCAGTCCTTCCACTGTTGTTGCCCAAGAGTCGTTTTCTTTCTCTACAAGTGTGGAATTGATCAAATAGTAGAACCTCCTTTCTTCTTCCACTGCAAGAATTGGCCAGGCCCTTATTTGCTCCTTCGATGTTTTCCGTCTCGCACCCTTCACCAGCCCTAAATTGAAATGTCCAGATTTCCCTAGATGCAGGTATTTTATTCTGTAATTCAGTAAGTCATTTTTGAGCATGCCACCAGGTCTTTCCAGCATCCACAAGTCTGTCCTCGGCCTCCTAGAGGAAAAAATATCAGAATGGATTTGATTGTGAAGCGCAACTCGTTTGTTGTAAATTTTCATTTCTGGACAATGGTTGACTTTTAATACTAATTCTAGTAAGTAATTTGAAGGCTAAGCTTTTTCGACTGCACATATGGATGTCATCAGTAACATGATCTATGTACCTTTAAGGACCCAATTCACTAACCATTGGCTGGATCAGTGCTGGACATATTTGTGCATCAAAGATCTGCAAACTTCTTATTGCAGATGTTCCCATATAAGTTTGCCCCATAGCTGCGCAGACCTGGAATGTGTGAGGGTGGGTTCGGGGGCTGGAGGAAAATTCAGGGTGATTGAGTACTGTGTAGAAGCGACATAATAGACTCCATAAGGCTTCCTACTGAATATGCAGTTGGCAAGGTTCTGCATACTTTAGGTGATTTCAGCGGAATGAAATAACTGCATGAAAAGAACAGCTGTTTACCATCCCATATCAGTGTTTCCTTCTCATCCATCATTGAATTTTTATATAAAATATATAAATGTATTTAGTTCCAGAAAGGGGGAATCGCATTAATTAAATAGAGAAAAAGGTTCTTTTCAGATTTTATTGTCAAAGATCAGATCAGTTGCATCTAACGTAGAAGGCAACTTGTGGCTTTCTCGCCAATTGGGAAAACCAGCCAATGCGCATCCAATGTGCACCCTTGCCATACCCAAACTGATATATTGTTTGGGTTTCGCTTACCAAGGCTTTGCAGAGCTTCCGCTGGTGTCCTGCAGAAATGGCCTTGAAATCATTTTTCACACTGTTTGCCACTCTCTTGTATCTTAAGGTTGTGTCTTTGTGATTTTTTTTTCATCTTTTCGGAAATAGCAGCTTTGTCTTGTAGAAGTACAACACGTGCTTCTTTGATGATTATCTCAATTCTCGTTCTTTCTTGCTATTTATTTTGTATTTGAAATCTTACACGGTTTTGAGCTGTTGTTGACAGCAGGTAGAACGTTGGCCAGCAAGGAAAACTTTGCTGCCAGAAGAATGCTTTTCTGTAGACTTGGCAGTGTTTATTTTTAAAGCTGCATCTTCTGTTGTTTTTCGTGAATTTAGTATCTGGGCCAAAAAGGCCTCACAACCTGAGATGAGTCCATTACTTGAGGCAAGTTCAACCTTTGATGTTTTATAAATTAGTAAAGTTTTCCTCTGGCACGGCAGGTCACACTCTTGACCACATGGAGCCCCTGATGGGCTCTGTCCTTGAGTTGTTACTCGTGTTCTCTGGTCTGACCACTTTATACTTTTTTTTTTTTTTTGCACATTGCAATACTCCGAACTTAGTAAGCCTTCTAAAGGCCCTATATTAACTAAGAAATGAAGGTAGGCATTACGGTTGACTCCTTACAACTCAAGTCTTAGAAAAAAAAACTCCTGTCTTTGACGCCGACCCTTTGAATGCAGTGGGTACCTTTAACAGTTGGATCCCTGTAGCTGGGCTCAGCGCAAATCTCGTAAAACTGAAGGCCTGGATACAATCTAATCCTCCCAATTGCCTTAACCCCTTAGCTGCTGGGCCTCAAGGATACCTTTGTATTTCCAAAATGGGCACAAAAGAAGGTGTTGAGAAGCAGTGGTTATTTGCACATCTCTGAATTCTGGGGTCCCCATACTAGCATGTGAATTACAGGGCATTTCTCAAATAGACTTCTTTTTTACACATTGTCTTACATTTGGAAGGACAAAATGTAGAGAAACACAAGGGGCAATAACACTTTTTATTCTATTCTGTGCTCCTCCAAGTCTCCCGCTAAAAAATTATCCTCACTTGTGTGGGTAGGCCTAGTGCCCGAGACAGGAAACGCAACATGGACACATCACATTTTTACACTGAAATCTGACGTGTTTCTTGGAACGTGCATAGCTGAGGTTTTTGGCCTCTATCTCAGCCGGCACCTAGGGAAACCTACCAAACCTGCGCATTTTTTAAAACTAGACATGTAGGGGAATCCAGGATGGGGTGACTTGTGGGGCTCTCACCAGGTTCTGTTACTCAGAATCCTTTGCAAATCTCAACATTTGGCAAACAAAACACTTTTCCCTCACGTTTCGGTGATAGAAAGTTTTGGAATCTGAGAGAAGCAACAAATTTCCTTCTACCCAGCATTCCCCCAAGTCTCCCGATAAAAATGGTACCTCACTTGTATGGTTAGGCCTAGTGCCCGTGTCACTAATGGATCACACAACCGTCAATGGTAGTCCTTACATTGTTGACCCTGAGGTGATCCATTCCTGACGCAGGCACTAGGTACAGGCACTCAAGTGGGGTAGCGTTTTTATCAGGACAGGTGGGGAAACACTGGGTGGTAGAAATATTCCTGTAGTTTGTGTGACAGAAATGCAAGAAAAAATAGAGTTTTTATTCAACATTTCACCTTTGCAGGGTATTCTGGGTAAGAAAACTTTAAGGAGTCCACACAAGTCACACCTCAGTGAACTACCCCGGGTGTCTAGTTTCCAGAAATGTCTGGGTTTGGTAGGTTTCCCTATATGGCTGCCAAGCCCAGGACCAAAAACGCAGGTGCCCGCCATACAAAACCAGGTCGTTTTGTGATAAATAATTTTAATGTCTCCACAATACCATTTGGGCGGTGGAATTTGGGGATGAACTAAATTGGGGAGCTCCCAAGAAAGCAGTCTCTCTCTGCTTGCCGCCACATGCACCTGCTCTCTGGGTTGGGCTAACCCGCTATTGTTCCGCTGCACCAACTGTGCTTGCGGAGGGACAGCAGGACTGTCCTCATCACCTCCCTCGGAATCACTGGAAGAAGAGTTATTGGAAAAATCACTCTGGGTCTGTGCCATTTTCCTATCCTTTAGATGCTGTCTAGGTATCTGCTGTCTCAGTCTCTGATCCTACATCAGAGCTGTCCTCTATATAACCTGAGTTAGGGCGTGAGCAGCAGTCATCCAACAAGACGCCATCTCTGCTAATGGCTAAACTCTCTCTAAAACACTAGTGTACGTAGACAGTCACAAAATTGCTGGTGGGTGGTGTGTGTGTGATGCGTACAACGGTAAAGGCCAGTCACCTTACCTTCGCTTCTTCCCTCAATCAGCACGTTCTCTCAAGACACTCACAAAATAAAAAAAAGACACAATATTACTTCACCTTGTCATATATCAATTGTCACAATCTTTCCCCCACTACCACTCAGCAAAAGTGCCCTTCATCTCTCCATAGACCCCACTGCACATTTCATTTGCATTAAAGTGCAGGTAATGGCTGGCTTTCCTAATCCATTCAGCTATTTACCTAAAATACACATTTCATCTTTGTATTAGGCATATAAAGCTTCTGCGCTACGTTATAGCATCAGAACTGCCACTAGACAAAAGTCAGATCCTTTTGTAACAGAAACATAATCACAAGACTTACTTGACTTTTTTATTGCTGCCTAAAATTTACAGTTGAAACACTTCAGTTGAAGTATGCGCATTGCTTTGAAGACACTAACTGCAACTGCAAGAGAACTGGTGGTGAATATATATTTAGAAAGAGAGATCACTTTTATATGTAGGTGTGGTTTTCCTGGGGGGCCGATTGCAGCTCCCAGGGAAACCACACACACACTCATAAAAGTGATCTCTCTCTCTCTCTCTATATATATATATATATATATATATATATTTTATTTTTTTATTAGCTGTATGGTTTCACTGGGGGCCATAGTGGCCCCCAGGAAAACCTTACAACCATTAAAAAAATAATTTAAATATTTTACATGTTTTAACCCCTTGGGGGTGCGATCACGCCCCCTAGGGGTAAACGTTTTTTTTTTTTTTAAATATGCCTCTGGGGATTGGGGGGGTGGCCCGTTTCCAGAGGGGGATGACCCCCGCAACGCCCAAGTGAATTCCCTGGTGTCTAGTGGGGTTTCAGGAAGGACTCCTTTGAAAGGGGAGAATCTCCCCTTTCGAACAAGGGCTTCCCGAACGGTGGGGAGGCCCGTTTGGGCCCGTTTTCTCCACTGGAGCAGGAAGCGGCCTTACCTCCACTTCCTGTTACGGTGGGGAAAACCGATTGTGATGGCACAAAGGGGCGGGCGGGGGGGCAGAGGAGCAGGAGGAGATACGGAAGCTCTTTGGTATCTCCCACGGTATTTACATTTTAAAAAACTCATCTGGTGCGATGCACCGGAGGATTTTTTTTAATCCCCTCCCTGGTGTCGGCCACTGATCGTGACCCACACCAGGAAGGTAGGGTGGGTGCCAGCCATTGGCCGACGCCTGCACTAATGAGGTTATGGTGTGCATTTTGACTTCTTGCTTCTAAGTGAAGAGCTTTCACTTTTTGTCCATACCAGGTTTGCCACAGTAACTGCATTCTTTTCTTTCCAGGTGCTTCCCATGTTGATATTTGTCTGCCCCTCCTGCGCTCTTTAACCTGTGGCTCTAAGGAAGCTATTCTGTTCTGCTTTCTACAGATTTCAGCCCCATGTGGAGCTCTTTTGGATACCTGTTCAGTTAAAATCCTTAAAAAAGCTAGTATTCCGATCGCTAAAACTGTCATGTTTATACAGTCCTTCCTTAGCCTCCTCAGTTGTTCCTGATTGCTTGAAAGAAGCAGTGCTTTTGCCTGGCCTTAAGGAACATATGGCAGAGCCCTCTGTACTGATGAACTATTGCCTTATTTTTTTCACTGCCAGATATCTCCAAATTCCTGGAGGCTGCAGTTAACTCACAACTTTCTACCTTCCTGAATAATAATACACAATATGGCTTGAGTTGGATTACATCCTATGGGTACCTTAATACTGGTACAGTGCAACGTACTGCTTTCTTTTTTTTAACAAATTTATTTTTGGGGTTAACATCGTGGTGGGGGGGGGGGGACACATGGGAGAGACAGATTGACAGACGCATCATTGACCTGGTTCAGCAGAGACATTAACAATGTTATGTTTACGTTCTCACATTCACGCAGTTGCCGTTAAGCTGGGTCATACCTCTAAGTGTGAATGTATAGAAAGAAAAATAATGCATCATTTATCATTCCTTTGGTTGTCTTTGTTCAAAAGAGGTATATCACAAATGCCTGAACTGCGCAGTTTGGGCCATCACCATGGCGGTGTCTCCTGCTCTTTTCTCCCTTGTAACGTATGTAATACACAGGCACCATGTCTTGTTGATCTTGTCAAATTTATGCATTCATTTGTAGATTATAGCCAAGAGTTTCTCCTTGCATATCTAGCCCATATCTTCCCCCACCACATATTGAGTGGGGGGGGGGTGTTGGCGCAGGAGCTGGGTGATCTGCTTTCCCATTGGGGTGGTCATGGGGTAGGGGCCATGATCACCAGGATGAACCAGTAATCTCACTAGTGGCTCTTGTGGAAGAGGAATGTTTGTTATAGCATGTATAAGCACTAGTATGTCCTGCTAGATGTTTGGATGGGGAGGCATAGCCACCATGTGTGTTGCAAGCACACAGCCCTTCCAGAATAAGTTCGGACTGCCTAACATGGTATGTAGCCTTGTAGGGGTTAGGTACCATTGTGTTAGCAGTTTGCAAGCATTCTGTTTGTGATGCACGCTCATGGATGACTTCAAGGCCATCTGCCACAAGGGTTGTGGAATTTAATAAGATATCTACTTGTCCTTGGGACAGGTTGCTTCTTAAATCTGCTTGTTCTGTAAAACTGTAAAAAAAAAAAAAAATGTACTTGTCCATTTGGTGCCATGTAGTGCGGTGACAAATTATGGCAGCAATCTCATTATGTATGTGCTCTGATAATAGCCTCACTGATTATGCCAGGGTTACTACTATAGTAGGGCTTGAATACTTGCAATTTCAGTCCCAACAATAGCAATTTCCTTATTTTGCCACCTTTCCGCAGATCTACATACTGGGGCTGGAGGAAGCAGTAAGCATGAATGCCTTTGAATCTGCAAACCTACTAACTTGCATGTTTTAAGGATTTTCACCAGCTCTTCTCTAATCTTTTCCCATAATGAGAAAGGTTGGAAATTTACTCCTGACAATCGCAGAGGTAGAATTTCTTCCAGGGTTGGGGGAAAAAGTGGTTGAAGGGAAAGTAAACCTGTAAACGCTCAATAGATTTGCACATGAGCAATTCTACACATGCATTTTTGCTTGTGCTAAAGTACAGTTCACAAATATTTTCTAGGAATACAATTTAGTGGTCTACTTCTGTAAGCTCTTGTGAATTCATGAAAGCCACTAATTCAAGGCCCTATACCATGGGTGCACCTTTGTGTACACCTTTGTGTCTTTCTTAAAGAACTGGTCCCTAATTAAGTCTGGCATTAACAAAGCAATTTTGTTTATATTAAACTTCTATTTCTCTCTATCGGATGGCATTACTGTGAGTGATCTGCTCTTCCATATTAGCACACAAAGTAGTTTTGCTCAGTGCCAGGAATTACTGTGGCAATCAGTGGCCTAATGAAACTGGAGGGCCCCCCACCACACTCACTCAGGGCAGGTGCTGTGCTGAGGGGTCCCCCTGGATGGGGGCTGTGGGGCCTTTGTTACGCCACTGTTGGCAATGTGTTCTTTTTAAGACCAAAAACGTTTTCTTTCTTTTTTGCCAGTGTTTGTTACAATGGTGTGGGCCTGGCAGTTCCAACAACAATGAAGTGTTACAAAAGCCATGTCAAAACAAGACACACATTGTCAAAACCAAAAGACTCACAAAATATGTTGGATCATTGGCTTCGCCAGTGCCTGTTCATTTTTATGCTTTCCATGATCTTGTTTAAAATGGTTACACTGATTTTCCATTAGGAATATTTTTTGGAAATAGGGCACATTTAACTAAAATAAAATACGCTTCAAAGAAATAGCACCTTAAATTTCATAGTAGCGAAACAATTTTTTCCTACTTTTTTTTTTTTTCTGAACGTTTTATTTTGAAAGCAAAGAATCATCACTCTTCCTTACAAGCTTCTGCAAACATTTACATCTAATTAGAGAGCATTCTGGGAGCATTATACTTAGCCTGATATGGCTAAACTTTTCAAATGTGTGTATTTTTTTTGTTTTACTGGAACCACTGTCGGTAGTGCTGTGTGACCTTAGAACATTTATTTACAATGGAAACCCTAATAATGAAGACTTTTTATTAATGAACCATAAATACAAGTTCAAACAGCATTAACTTATGGACACACATAATACCTCAACTGCAGATAGGTCCCTTCTCTGTAAACTGGCAGCCAGAGGGTTTGTGCTCAGGGGTAGGCCCTACTTGTTCTAAGGATAAAATAAACATGAAAACTTGTTGCCCTTGACCCCAAACAATATGTCCTGGGCTCAGGGGATAGGAATTCCACATCCCTGTGCCAAATGGTGTTCCACATGCATTATGGAATGCCAGTCTATAGGTGTGTATCTTGTGAGGGCGGAGTTCTATTTGTAGGGCCATGAGATGCCCTTGCATCTCACGTTGTTGCTAAAACGAGATTATACATGGGTCTCCTCCCTACATAACCTACCTAGAAAGTGTCTCCCTTCCCCCAGTGAAGAGCTTGTGTGAGCCTAAAGTGATCTATTTTGCCCAACACAAACGTGCAGACCCTAACATCTTGTGGTTGTAAGTCTCCTTTGTCAAAAAATGATTTTATGCATGTGGGATTCCCTTGATTCCAGGTACAAATTCTTGGACTGACCTTTCGGGAGGTAAAGTCATTGCTGTTGAGTAACAGTTTAAGAGGGAAGGGGTAGTTAGGAAAGGCGTTTTTTTTGTGGCAGATCGATTGTCAGTGATCTAATAACTTTTTAGTCCTGGAAAGAAAGGTTAGAGGGCTCACACAAGTGGAGGATGGGAGCCACAGTAAGCGTTTGAGTGTTATAGGTGAGAAAGCTTGTTCCACTTGTAACCAGGGTTTACTGTCCGGGTAGTGATTTCACTCTAAGGCTGGACGTATCTGTGCTGCAATAACATTGGTGATAAGATTGAGGAAACTCAGACCACCCTCTACCGTGGGTCATAAAAAAGTCGCAAGCATGACTCTAGGGGATTTGCCCTCTCATACCAAATCTAACATCTTTTGCTTGATGTGTTTCTATGTTGATCTTGGTATCATAATCAGAATTGTTTATAGGGTGTAGAGCAGCTGAGGCATAACATTCATTTTCAGGCTGTTTAACCTGCCAATCCTTGAGAGCTCGATCTTACCCAACCTGTAAAGGTCTCTGAGTGTGGTGAGTAAGGGTGGTATGTTACTGTCGTAGAATGCCTCTTTGCGGGTCAGTAGGATCATTCCCAAGTACCTGACAGATATCCAGGGCCTCATAAAACTGCTTTGTTGAGGAAGCGCACGTATAAATTCGAGTAGGTCCGCCACACCCATGCCCCATAATTCCTAATAGTTCATTTTTAAAAGTGGAGACCTGTGTGAAGCTCTGTGATAAAGCCAGGAACCGATTGGTCACAGTGGCGTAGCGTGGGTTGTCAGCACCCGGGGCAAGGCAAGTAATTTGCGCCCCCTAACCCGGGGCAAGGCAAGTAATTTGCGCCCCCTAACCCGTTGATTTTAGCACTCGAGTCTCTTCCAAGATGTTGCGCCCAGTGCGGCCGGCCCCCCCTGCAACCCCCACGCTACGCCACTGATTGGTCACAAAGCAGAGTATGTCTTCTGAAAACAGAGCTATCTTATGTTCCCTGTCGCCTACCCTCAGGTCATGGAATTTAGGATTGTTAATAATGTTAGCTACAAGGGGTGCAGTTGTTATGGTAAATATCAGTGGGGATGAAATTGCACCCCTGTCTCTCTCCCCTACTTAAGGGGAACGCCACTGTGTATTCCCCATTGATCTCAAATCTGGCAGACAGTAGTTGGTTATTTGCCAAAATTAATGTGTACTTGTGTTTGAATTCAACAGCCGCTAATCTCCAGTCCCACATTCAGTATTGTCTTAAGGACATTGCAATTTGGGTTAGTTGTGATCATCTCACCCTAAACACAGACAATGCTGTCCTGCTTTCTGTTTCGCCAACTTCAAGCCGCTCAGACTTCTATGAACAGCCTTCATGTACTTGCCACCAACTCCAGCGCAACAAGTGGGGAACCCTGGAATCACTACATACAATTTACTTCCTTTCAATTCCCAAACTAGGAAAGTGGTGTCCTTCAGATTATTGGCTTTTATGACCCTGTACAAAATTCTTTCATTATTACCTCTCTGTTAGGAAAACTATCACTCAGGCAATTATCTATTCAAGGTTAATCTGTGTGAATGCTGTTTACCTCTTACTTCCAAGAAAAATATACATCCTCTTCACATCATTCAAAATATGGCTGCTCGCCTACTTCTTGGGATCCCACGGCAAACACACATATTAAGCTAATTCTGATCCGTGCGCTCCCATTAGCTAGCCGTATTCTCTTTAAATCTTTCTACATCGGTCAGAAGGCAGTAGAAAATGATGGCCCTGTTTTGATTTCAGACACATTTCAGGGATCACTTTCATCTCATTGGCTCCATTTCGGCTCCTCTAAACTTTTGGTCATCTAGACTTCTTGATGCTCCAGAAGTGGCACTGAGCTTAATCGGTAATCATGGCACAAAAATAAATTGAACCAGTTATTGCCCTGGCTCAGATTAATCTCTAACCATCTTGTATTTTGAAAGGTGTTGAAAACATGGCTATTCTTGCAGAAGTGCAATTCACTCTGTAACCCCTTCTGACACCATACTCTGACTCAAAGCACTGTCAGCACCATGATACTTCGATGATGTTGTAGTGCGCTCTACAAATACCTATTTATTACTTAATTCCTGACAGAAAATAGTTTGGCTTTGAAAGTGCTTTCTTTTTACTTTTTCCTCTCAGCTTGAAGCAGCACTCAGTGCCCCTTTCCCTAACGACCTTTGTCTAAAAACAGTAAACTCTGAGCAGGGAACTTGACGTTGGGCCACGCTCTACACTCAGCAGCCCTTCTCCCAGAGTATTTTGCAGTCAGACTTTGGTTAAGGCCGGCAGATTTAAGCAACACTGCTTACTCTTCAACCAGACTTTGTGCTCACGATTCCTTCCGCAAAATCTTTCTGGGCTTAACCTTTACCCCTGCCCAAATGGTACAGGGTGCAGGGCATGGCCATTAGCCAGAACTTGTGCTCAGTGCCACTTCCTCCAAAGCCTGTTGAGCCAGCTGCCGAACCTGCCCACTGAACTCTGGGCACAGAGCTTTGCTTAGTGCACCTGCCTCCTCTATCAAACCATGGCTTTCAGCATCTGTATGTCTGCACAGAGAATTGCATATATCAAAACAAGGCTGTGTTTACCAATCATCAGATGTGTAAAAAGACAATCATATACACCTTCAGTAATGTCTTAAATAATAATAATTCTCATGTGATAATTGATGTCATTTTGTACATAGATTATGAGGCAATGCGCTAGGGGAGTTATGTTTTCCTAGCTAACCATAACTGGTGAATGTAAGGGGTTTTCGAAAGGCAATAATTAAAGGAAAACATACAACACAATTGCCTAGAACTTAACACGACATGAAGCTCTTTATGAACATTGTTTGATTGGGAATTACAACTTGGCAAAATATTTCTTTCTTATTAGGACTTCTGCTTAATAATTTGCAGGAGTCTTCTACACATATCCTTACTCTCAGAAGTGTAATCCTGTCTCTAGTGGTGTCCTCCATGCCTCACCCGCTTCTTCAGACTGAATGGACTTTAGTTGTACCACAGGCCCTTCTGCTGCTCTAAGCTTGCCTCGGTTTTATTGGAGCAGATTAAACAATAATCAATGTCAGATCATATGTAAATTGTTTAAGTAGGATTCAAAGGAACCTCCCTCTGGTAGCGCTATAATCCTAATGTGACTACATCACGATCGACTCTGTTCCAATGCCTCACTTTTTTTACACTTCCTGTAGGCAATCAAGATCACCCATAATGTGATTCCTGTTTACACATCTAAAGGACATATCCAAGTTACTGACGAGAAAATGCCCTCCTAAATATAACTATATAAAACCTCTAGGGGAACTAACCTCCAGGGAGAATTTCATTGATGCCATTCATGCAAGCATGTGGGTTCTGTTCCATTCTAACCAAAGGTTAACCACTGTTCATATCTAATTTGATTTCAATGTTGAGATCACAAACTGGAAAAAGGCTACACATTTCCCTTGTCAACCTACATATTTGTAAAGCTTTAATCATTCACATATCTGTGATGTCATAGTGTGATGTCACTGGTTAGGTCATCATTGAATTTGTGATTTTGTTCTTGATATCACGTGTGAGTTCAGGAGCATTGTGGTGGTGGCAGCTGTGGTTGCTCCATCGTCGTGACAGAGACGACTGGAAAGAGGAACATATTTCAGAACAGTAGGGACTACCAGGCATTTGAGAGTAGTTGCAGAACCATAGCACCAAAAAATAGCACTAAGGATGGGAAGGCCATTAACAACACAAAGGTGGAACTAGTCGGCCCTAAGTTTTAAAAAGCAGGAGCCATGAAATTTCAGACCAAAATTCCCCACCAATACAACAAAAATGTTGAAAGCAGTCAAAAAGTGACTAGGGTAGCTCTCTCCAGATCAGTGCGTGGCGCAGAAAGAAAAGAACTGACGTCACTATGCTGAGGTGGCATCTGTTTACCACTCCTGACGTCATCACAGCGACTACGAAGCCAATGACGCCCACAGAGTTGACGGATGCCACGTAACAACGCGCAAGGGTATTGCTGTGAAGAAAAATCTCTGGATTCAGTCTGACATCTGGGGAAAAATTCTAAGGTAAGGAATCTGCAAAGGGAATATGTCTCTACCAGATGTATTGTTACTGGAGGTAAGTAACTTGTACATTAGGGTTGGAGCAGGCCAATGAGATGTCAGAGCTATGTCATAGGGAAAAGTCTCTTGGTCTTATTTGGGTTGCATTGATGCTACCAAGTCATGTGTTTGGATGATTGTGCTCCTCTCTTGTTGCATTCCTTCTATTCTTTGTCTGAGCGGGTTGCACTGATAGTCGTTTGTAGACTACCACAAACCGGGATCTCTATCCTGCTCCCAAAGGTAGGATAAGTCAGCTTTGCCAGGTATATAAGTTATTTGTAGTGACGAGTGATACCTACAGCAGATCGGTGCCATTCTGTAGCACCAATCATTTCATGACCAAAACTCTCTGTCTGCCCTCCTGCCCCCTTTTCTGGCACCGCTTCTGTCATATCATGTTGAGCATTCTGCTCCAGCATGGCATTGACTTGGCTTATGAGCCATATGGCTCACGTCATCATTGTATCCGAGCGCTTAAAGGTTTGGGATTTTAAAACAAGAAATTAAAGAAGGTGGAGTGTGCATGGAAGTGCATGAGAAGAGAGGACCTGTAGCTACTGCTGCACTGTAACCGAGGGGATGGCTGCAGCTCTGGCATTGGGGGATAGATGGTGAGATAGAAATCTGAGTGGAAACTTGTACCAGGATAGTAGCACCATTAAGTGTCAGAACTTGTGGGTGGGAGTTGCTTGTTTTGAATGAAGTGGAAGGTGTACAAGCCTCTGCGTATGTTATGAAGTGGGCAGAGTCAGAGAATACGGGGGATTTCATGCTGCGAGTCCCCCCGACCAGGCCACCGACTGTGCCGCAAATCATGTTATCTCCACAAATGCAGCCTCTTGACGCCTCACGCACCAGGCCCTTCTCCCTCATGACCCTTAGATCTTCCCCTGCCTGCAAGGAGAGGTGCGGTGTGATTGTCTACCTGTGGCTCATCGTTTAACATGACTGCTAGGTGCTCTCAGGGGTGTATCACAAAACATCTGCCTTAGTTCCTGCACGTAGAGGTGCAACCGCTACTACGATGGACAGGTGGTTGGATCTAGACTGGTGACATCGCGAGACTCTGCAGAGTACAGGTATTGTGCCCCAGACCATTTCTTGCTGCTTCAGACTTGGTCTCTGTGCAAAGCACAGCCATGCTCACACTTCCTGTTGGCATGGGCAGCTTGCTAGGCTCCAAGCCCTTGCCATCCTGATTTAGGCATCAGCCGCTATCTGCAGGAAGTCGCGTGATGCTCACAAATGTGGTGTACAGCAGGAGTGGTGGTTCCAGGTGGCCGTCCCATGAGTACAGGTGATGGGGCGTACAGGCGGCACCGTCACCAGCCCCTTCTCTTGGCGAGCCGTAAAACAGAGATTTGATTTCTTTGACGGTATACAGTTCCTCTCAGTATGCCTTCGCCCCAGCTTAAACGCAACCCTATATAGTGCGTGGTTAAGAATAACGTGTTTCGGAAGATTTAACTCAGTATGTCACCTGCCTGCTGCTGAAATTGTGTACAGTTTGCGGCCCAGGAAACGGGTTTTAGTCCCTGCCGGCTGCATTTCATGCTTCCAATGATGATGGTATAGCTGAAGCTGAGTTGATTAACAAAGAACATCGGTTATTCACAGCATGTCGAAACTGCAGTAAAGGCTAAGGGCACAGAATGGTATTTTTCACAGTAATATCACTATTATTGTAATTTAATGTTATGACGGTAAATAAGAGTGTTCGAGAAAGATCATTAGATAGCAAAACCTGCGCGAATTAGGTTAATTCAGTGCAGTGTATTTCCCAGTTCTCACATCCGCCCCCACCAAATGCGTCAAGATGCTTGCTGGTGTACCTATTCTTTGTTTGAGGTTATGGGCGCCATTGTTGGAAAGAGGCCTTCTCTCCACACCAACCGTTGACGCAGCGTGCCCGCGCTCCGTTAGCAGGTGGTCCTGGGAGCGCTGACGTGATTGCCTCAAACATGGATGCTGAGACACTTGAAGGGTCACGCACAGACGACCTTCACAGCATCCTCTTCCAGTAGGCTGTCAGATTCCGCTGCCAGTGGCGGCTAAACAGGCGGTCTACAGTTCCCAGGCCCAGCTTCTGTGCTGCCAGCAGAGCAGGGTGTAATTATTGCAGCAGACGCGTATCCTACTGCCTTAGGATAGGTGCAAGAAACCCCTGTTATAAACCAGCCCATCTAAATACGAATGGTGCAAATGCCGTGGCCTTTTTATGGTGTGTGATGGTTGTAATCCAGACGGTTTTTTTGGATTTCCGTTTTCAGGGCCACTTTTTACATGTGCAATTTATTAGAGGTGGGTGATTTTTTTTCCAGGTGACTTCACAAAAACCACAAGTATTGTGCAAATTATATTTTGTTGGTTGTGTTCGTGAAAATTGTGGTCGTGTTACACTCGAATGAACATAAAGTCGTGCAAGAAACCTGTTCAATATGTGGGGCGGCCCTCTGTGGATATTGTACATTTGAGGTATTGCCTCAATCATGCAGGATACCTGCCCTTGTGTTTTAGGTGATAGTCTGTTGGATGTTTCCTACTTGAACCAGTCTCCCGAGTACAGAAGATACAAGACAATGGAAAACATAACAAAAACAATATTTGAAACTCAAAACTCAATGACGGAAACATAGATTTTGCTCTTGCAAAACAAGCTCCAGAGCCTAGGATTTAATCTTATAAAAAAGGAAGGTTGCCACTTAGACTAAATTTTTGTATATTCTTAATTCAGGATTATCACTATGTTGTTGTTATATTAGTGAAATGTTACTCTCAGTTAAACTAATTTATACCTGCAAAAGGAATGAATTAGTCAGTTTTTCTGTTAGGACTCCAAATAAGCATCGCTCCCAATCAAGAAAAATTTTAAGAATATCTTGACGTGTTACTTTCCAACCCTCCTTTTATACGTAAACGACCCACCTCACCTGGTTCCAAAGATGCTACAGTTTCTACGCATATTATTTTTAATCAACAATGTTCGAAAGAGATGTGGTTTTTCAATATTTAATTCAAGTAGCCTCTAGTACAACATTTATACCACAAATCAATGAATGAAGGCAAGCACGCTTTATCACATAGCTATAATCAGTTTTATGGAATATTGTTTGATGGTGACAACTAAAAATAAGGAGCAACCCTAACATGCATGAGAAACAAAAACTGTTCATCGACTCAGTGTCTAAAGCTATTAATGTCCATTGTTGAGGCACACACTGTTCAGGGGAAGCTCAACATTCTTCATTCTGCGTTAACAGTGTTTCGACCATCTAGTAATGTACTGGTCATCACCAGGATGAAGAAAGCTTTCAGAACACTACACCTATATATACACGACTATATACAATAGACATTGAAACTCATTAGAAATCTATTGTCTAATAATGTTAGTTTTGATGATACAGACTCTGCCATATGTGCTTACAAGTTCTTATTTCTCTAAATAATTCCAAGTTTAATCTGAAAAGAAAGTGTGAAAGGAAAGAGGGAAGAAGCTGAGTTAGTAAGTAAAAAAGAAACAGTGTGCTGAGTTTAGGATAAAACAACACTTACTTGGATAGGGGATGGAATGCAAAACTATTCCTTAAATTCTCGGGCGAAGAGAAAGGGGATTAATGATAGATCCATTGAAAATTGTGGGAAAAACATCAGTGAACAACATCAACACAGACAGGCCCACTGGATGAGGAAATCCTGGGGTGACTGAGCAAGTTTTGCAGGGTGCCAACAAATAAATCTAGGCATTCGATTGGAGGCAAAACCACACCGTTTAGGAGTGAGTACTCAGCCCAGTCACAGTATGCAGGTTTGTATACGTAGCAGCTGTTCTGCACCCTGAGAATGGGGTTCAAGCTCTTGCACCCTCAGTTCTTTTGAAATGGCCCACACTTGACTCAGATAGAACGGTATCCGGGTGTCTGATTTTGATTATCCTTGTCCTTTGTTCCACAAGTTACTATAAAACAGGCTTTTTAACTTTATCAACTTTTATGTGTTTCGTAGTACCTACTCCAAAAAGTGAATAGCCTCTGAGTTGTTCTCTGTGCCAGTGGGTAGACATTTTCCCCTTCAGTCTGTTTGCATTGCTTGTAGGCGTGCGAAGAGGAAAGTTTTAGGGATCTTTCAGAAAAAGACGTGGGTAGTGCATACCCTGAAGTGGATGCAGACAAAGAAGATGCCCCTTAATTTTGGGGCCTGAAAGAAAAGAATGTCTCTCTTCGAGCAGCAGCAGTGTAATGGAAAATAATGCCCACCCCACCCCACCTGCAGAATGTGATGGGGTGCCCCTGAGTGCCTCATATCTCACAAATATTCTTTGGCCTTGGGCTGAATGGGGCCATTCTGAAGAGTTGGGGACCAATGCGCTGCAGGGACTTGCATTACACTCTTGTCCCTCGAGTAGTGTTTGGAGATGTTTTATTTAACATGCATGAGACACCTCCTCTGTTAGCTTTCATTTCTCTCTTAACCATTCTGCTATCTATTTATCTTTCCAGTACACCTAGGCCTTTTGATACTTACAGGTAAATTCGGGTGTCATCAAAGTAGGATTTGAAGAAGAGTGTGTGGTATCTGAGAAGTAGCATGAGTTGCAGAAAGTAATCATTGATAAATTGTTCTAGTGAAAGGCACCAGCGGCCGCCAAAACGCAAGGGGAGGAGTAGGGGTAGGGGAGGGGGTGACAGAGACAAGGTAAAAAGTAAAAAAATGTTTTAAAAAAAGTACCTTGCACAGCCTCAGACGGCCGGCCAAACACACATGCGCACTTAGGTGCACTCTCCCCTCATCCCACCTCACGAGACCCAGGGCTGCCCCTCCCTGCACTGTTGGCTGTGCCAGAAGCAGACAGTGAGGCGAGACTGGTGAAAGGAGTTCTGTGAAACCCCATCCTTAACAAAGTCAGAGTAAAAGGCTCCTAGAGAAAATCACTACTATTTGAATGAAGGATGGATATCTGTCTGATGTGCAGCTCAGTTTTTTCTATGAAGGAAAAAAAGGCATTTTTTCATTGAAGTAGATGAAATCTTTGCAAATGCCCTTTTTATTTACGTTTTGGCATGCAGTTTTAGGTTTGCAATTAAAATGACAAAGCTTTGCAGTGGTGTTTCAAGAAGTGGCCCCAGACACAGAACTGATAAGCCTCAACAGATATGGTTATTTCATCAACTCCTCCTCCTGCTAAAGAACACTACCATTGGATTGCTGTGCTGTCGTCTTATGCCACCTTGCCCCACAGTGCCGTGCCTAAAGGTGCCCACTCCACCCTTCAACAAAAAACAGTCACATTATTGATCTATAAGTTAAGAATATTTTCTAGAGGTTCTCCTAACGTTTGATGTTATTATTGTGCCTTTTTCTATTGGAGATTGCTAACGCCACATCCCGGCTCATCCCTTCCGGATAGTCTTCGTTGGTGATGCAACCTCCCCTCCTGAGCAGCTGGCTTATTCTCCGACATTCTATGCCATATATGCAAGAGTATGATTACCTCCCTGAAAGTTGCAATTTCTGCCCTTTTATTTTCCAGACCTGCGTTTTCTGCCCCACCTGTTGCGGAGCTGGACTCCGGGGAATCCTGTCCCTGAACTCTCAAAGCCAGGCCTCAGGTCAATGTTAAAAATGTCATGTAGTCGAATTATGCCCTTGATGAGTACAAATGATGGTATGGTGGAACTATGACAAATCTTTTCGTGTGTGGCCACCATCCCAATGCAGACAAAATTCACGTGCCTAAACTCGAGCAGAGGTTTGATTGTCTGCTTCTCAAATCCAGGTGTTAATTGTCCTGCCTCCAGTAGATTCACAGCATTAATTTCTCAACGCTGCCTCGCCAATTCATATGGAATATTTTCCCACAAACTCATCCCCTGAACACTCATTGTTAATCCAACTGGGCATCACTAGCAACATTTTTACTGCCAGGAAGCACTGAAAACATTTTTTTTTTTTTTATGTTGCTTCTCCCTTCCCTGTCTCACCTATCTCCTCCATTCTCTCTGCCCCTGGAAGCAATTCAGTATGCAGTTTGCTATACAAATTTATGTAAATAAAAGAAAAAATCTATCAATCAAATAATTTCTTACGCGCACTACTCACCCGGAAGGGTCTCAAGGTGCTGGGGGGTGGAGGGGTGGCCCCAGCCGACAAGAGTGTCTGTCCTTCAAAGCACCTTCACCTGGCCACCTCTCACCTAAGCTCAGGCCAGACGACCCCAACCACAAAACGTAGTAAGTCATCTGAACTACACAGTTTAAATTAGAAACAAGAAAATGCCTACACTTTTATTCATTACTACTATTAGTATTTTTGTATAGCATCGAACACCTCAAATTCCTTCCTTGTACACTTTCTAAATGACAAAAATCTGAGGAACCCAGTCAAAGCGAGGTTACAGAAATTTCAAGTTTTGATACAGATACTGCCGGAAGATGCTATTTCCAAACATTATGGTTATCCTAACGTGGAGTTCCTATTCCAAACTGCAATGGGATGGATTAGGCAACCTATGAGGAACTATTTTTGGCATGGAAATGTGGGACGTTGTAGCCAAATCTTGTGGCTAACCGCTGCATGCAGTGGCCTTCATCAGTGTACGGTAGCAGGTAATAATACAGGTTATTGAAGTGAAATGCAAATGAGGTCGAGGGATCGGCTGAGAGGTTGAGGGTGCGATTGAGGTTGACGTGGTTGTGCAGAGAGGCCAAGTTAAGATGAGAGGTAGACGGTCTTCATCAAAAGCTAAGACTAAGCACATTTTTCCAATCAAATGTTCTATTACTTGAAGCTGCAAGTCAGCTGTGCCAGCATTGAGCTTCCAGAAAAGTTTGTCATTTTAGATCTTGAGTTACCCAAGACCTTTGGCTTTTAATAAAAATGCATATATACTGCATATACTTAGATGGAGGTGCTTTCAGTTTGCTCTCTTCATCCATTGGCCTGCTCAAGTGTCGTTCTCATTTTGCTCCCACCCATAACAGCGTACATCGTGGGGCAAAAGGTAATCTCAATTCAGCCGTTGATTTACCTGACTGACAGTAGGCATTCTGTTCTTGCACAGTGTGCACCACCACAAGTAGACCTCTTCTGTGCCGTGGACTGCTGGTGCAGTGTGTGCTTTTACCTAGCCTGGCAGCCTGTCAATACTGCTACTGGCCCGCTCGTGTGTGACCTTAAAAAAAAAAAAAAAAAAAACATTCACAGACAAAATAAGCATGGCAAAAGGTCAGCAGTCTATGCCAGACCTATTGTTTATCTCAATGCTTGTGTGGGAATGTTAGGGAAATGTTTACAGTGTCCACCTCTCCAAACTATGCACATGATACAAATACTGAAGTGTTTGCTGTTATTCCAAGCAGGCAATATGAAGCAAGTTCAAACGAACATTTGACCAAGTTAAACTTTTGGCTTTATTCCCCGCTTGAACTTTGGGCTCCAAAGGTTCTTGACGTCTCCTTACTGAATGCTCGTATTTTACTCCTCTGGCTCGGTCTCACTTGAGGCAGCGAGCGGCTGTCTTTCTGAATCTGGCCCCAGTGAATGACGCTGCGGCCTGACGTGGGGTCTGCGTGTGAAGTGCGTACCAAGTCATCCAGGACAAGGGCATCTGCAAAAGCGTCATCTCAACCGGTGAAATGAAACCGCCTTCCAGACACGGGCATTAGAACAAAAAATACTCTCCTGGTGACATGGGATGCGTTTTTCGGAACAAAATGTTCTTGAGGCGGGCTGCCTGTGCCTGGGTATCTGTCCTTGGATTTAACCACACGCTACAGAGATAATTTCTGATAGCCCTCCCCGCCGCCCACTAGCACGGGAAAAAAATACAAGAAAGACTGTAATGGGTATTGAACCGGTGGATGATGGAAGAGCGGGTCAGTGCGGGCCCGCACCCACCAAAGCGTATATCTGTGAAGGACACTGAGAGGCAAAAACCAACATCGAAGGAGCAGGTATACTATCTACAACTGGCGTTAGTATAGTACAACCTTAAACTCAGGTGTATTTTATTTATTTTAAATATGTTTACAGAAAAAGGCCCCTTCCCACCCCCAGCTGAAAGTGAATCCATGTTCAGAACAAAACCTTACAAGTGAATTATTCAGTGACAAATTAATAACTCGGCTCTGCTGAGAATAAAGGCGTGGTATACAAAGCATGAAGGCAGGCTCTGGGAATTAAGTTCACATGGTCATTAAAGTCCTGTATTCTCTTCCCAGCTGAAACAAAAGGAATTGTCAAATCCATTTTGCACATTAAATTGTCAGGCAGGGTTCTTGGACCAGGAGAAACGGCCGTTATAGATCTGGGAGGCTTATAAATTATCTATTAGTTGGATTTATGAGGCTTCTGCTGTGTACACTGGAAGTGAGGAGAGATCCTCTCCCCTCCCCCAGGCTGCATCACGAATGCAGCAAAAGGCGGCCTCGGAGAGCCACGTGCAAAAGCTGGCCTGCATAGAACACTCCAGAAATGCAGCCCACACTGTCGGCCAAGCGCTTTGAGCCAGCAGGGAATTTAGAGCCGACAAGTAGAATGGCGAGGAGAGCTAATCTCTCCTCCCGCCCTTCAAATCAGGAAAGAGAGGCCATAGGTAAGGGTTTGCTGTGCTGGGAAATCGCTGCATGTCTGGATTGGTCTTCAGCCATGCGACTGTTCACTCAGGACATCACTCTGTCTGTTGCCACCCTAAAGAGACAAGCCGCCTGATAAACCAACTGCCCCCACCCCACGTGATTGCAGACCACTTCATGGTTCACTTTGTCAGGGTGTGCATGTTATAAGGGTACTTTTTCTCTGTCAGTCTCTTGTCTACCTCAGTGTTTTAATGTTGGTCAGATTTTTGTGACCCACACGAGAAGAAAAAACAGGTTGTGGACATTCTTCTGAGTTGTTTTGATATATTTTCTTTGGGGGCTGGGTTGGTGAGTAATCACTGGGCAGTATCCATGGTGGTCACTTTCTTGTATCACTGTGTCCCAGAGCATCTGGTACTGTTGCATCCCAACTACGATAACCAAGTTATTTTCTTGCTTCTCTTGACTCTCTCTAGAGGTTGGTGACTAGTGTAATTAAGATTACTTTCTCCGGGAGGTGGTGCTAGTTTTAGAACTCAAGTTCAGTATAACATAGTTATCACTGTGAAATTGATGGAAGCCAAAATAATGCAGAAAGTTACATACCACCTTTAAGGGCAGAGATATGACTAAACTATGTTTCAAATTTTTATGCCAGATGGTGATAGATAACAAAGTACTGCCTTATCTTTGGGGGCGAAGGGGATTTGGGGATTTATCACCTATCTTCGGATACTTTGGGTCTCACTCATGTTACAGCAAGTTTGTTTACAGTCACAGTTATGTTTAAGCAAGTCTACGCAGCCTTGGTTTTCGGCACCCCAACATTTCGATACCACTGACCGCAAGCTTTTGAGGAAAACTTTGGGTGCCAGCACTTGAGTTACAAATTAAGCATTATGCCAGACAGAATGTTAAAATTTATCATGGGTGCTGTAATACGCGTCTGCGTATTCCCATAGCTTTTGGGAAGCTGCCAAAAGAACACAAAAAGCAACATAGGTATTTAAAACTGCCACATAACCCACCCTCTAAAATTGAATTGGCACTCTGGCAGAAAACTAGGTTGCTAGCATGCCTAAAAACAAATTCATTATTCAAAGATCCACCGGCCCAGTTAACCAGTCTCTTGTGATCGATGGTAGGTTGGGGGGGAGGGATTCTGATCAGTACTAAGGGACATAGCTACAGTTCTACATTCAAGTAAATAGGCGGTGATGCAGGAGCAGGAAATGGGCTGGCACCACTGAAGCTCCCTGGAGATACCATTCTTTGTAGAGCTTGTATTGTGAGCAGTGCAGGAACTTCCGTCCTTAAATTTGTGGACTGGTGTTCATGAGCTGACCTGGTATCATCTGCTGGATACTACACCCATTGAGAAACAGTGGTAGGGTTCTGGAAGGACACACGGAGGCAAGTGGGCCCAGGACTGCCCTGGAAGTTTATGCTTGGAAGTCTGCACCCTGTGCAACTTATCTTGTTTATTATTTATGGTGGAGGGTATGCACTTGTGATGACTATATCGGTTTCATGAAATAGCATTTCACTGTGTGTTTTTTGAGGAAAAATGTAAGCATGCTCAAGCTAAGTGTGAAGGTGTGTGCAGTGCTCGGTGCTTGTAGTATACTAAGGTACATACCTAGACAGATAAATGAAGTAGACAGAGTAAAGGTACTGTAATGCAAGAGGGAGACCATTGGGAGATGGATCAGGAGACAGGTAAAACTGATAGGTGTATGCAGACAGACAAATATTATTGGGGCAAGAATTGAAAGAGACTGATGTGGAACAAGAACTAAAAGATAGACGGAGATTGCTAGAGAGGAAAACCAGGAGAAGTAAGCCCGACAGATGGGTTAAGGAAGAAAGCGAATTGAGCTACATAGACGTGCTGGCTGGTGCGTGGGCAGATAGCCAACAAGGCAGACTGTGTGGTAGTCAGACTGCGAGGCAGACAGAGATGCGTAGATCTGAGAGTGAGAGAGACTTGAGGTAAACATATGTACGCATGGGATAGATAGACTAATTCATACAGAGATATGTGGCTAGAGATAGGGTGTGATAGATTCACTTGCGGCAAAATGGCAATTCTAAATGTGTATTACAATTGGTAAATCGGTCTCATGATCCTGTATCTACTCTGACTAGTATTACAGCTTAGAACCTTGTTTCCTGGTAGCTGCTATCAATGCTGTATTAGTCTAAATCTGTATCTCCTCTTCACTGGCTTGAGGCCCTTGTAGGTCTGGTCCGGGTCCTATAAATGTCTACCAGTAAATAGTTATGTAGCCATAAGTTTCAACATTTTGAATCTCCAAGGAGTTTGATTTTAAGTGGTTTTGGAAGTTGAGGCCATTAAAATCAACGAAGATTAAAATATTTTTTGAAGGGTGAGCAAGGTTTTCATATCACATGATCCAGTCGAAATCTATCTGAGGCATTTTGGAGACTGGAGGGTGATTTGCAAGGGATGTGCAGACAAATATGTCAAGAGAAGTAGACAGATGGTGAGGGAGATGGATACCAAACAACTGCCAGCGGACCAAAATTGTAGCAAAAGGGGGCATGTAGCATGGCGGCCCCCCAACGATTCGGTGGAACCCTCGCTGACCAAAGTGGGGGCACCAGCTGCGTTTGTTATTGGATCTTTTAACTTCTGAAGGGACTCAGCCAGCTCCTGGGTGTAAGCCAGAAAAAAGACCCGGCTACTATTCCTGATTGGAGGGCGGGGCTGTGGTGTTAGGGGGGTGGGGGCTCCAGGTATACAGCATTACACTGATGAATCCGAGGTATTGTCCTCTTTGTCTACTGACAACGCTGCAGCCGGATCCAGACTATGCAGCACCTTGCCCTTGCCGTAGGCAGATAGTGCCTTCACTTCCTTGGGCCATTTGGCGGTGGGTGCTACAGCGACCGTCCATATGACCCCCTCATGGATACTTCATCACACTACCTTGGGGTGTGGGGGAGATGGGGTCTGCGCTGTGGCACCACGTCATGGCCCGGTAGCTCAGACTCCTCTCTCCAGGGGTGCCTCAGGGAGGATCCCTTTAAGGTTTGACCCTGGCATGGTTTAACTAGGGGCTCGGCTTATACGTTGACTCGGGCTCCCCTTGGTCTGGGGAGCAGGTGAGTTCGCATTGTAGTGAAAACAGTTGGGCGGCCTGAGTTCTCCCTGTAGAAGGCACCCCTAATGCTCCCACATTTCGCCACCATCCAAAGTCTTTATATTGAAGGCCTCCCTACCCTGGAACGGGGGAAGCGTCCCCCTTGCCTCCTCCCCCGGCAACGCATGGTTAGCTACTCGGCTTATGTTACCCCCATGCGTATATTGCGTATTTGGTACGAAAATGACACGGGTGTGGCCTTCTTTAAAAATCGCTGCTTTATTGAGCGCTTGTGCTTCGCTTGAAATCGGACCACTGAGTGTATAACAGGGACTGTCCCTCAGAAACCATCCGCACGGTAAAGCGGCGTCCAGCAGCCTGTGCTGTCAGTCATCCCACATCATCTGAAAGTGGATTAGTGAGGGAGCCTGGTGCTGGCTGTTGCTCGTCCGGCCCGAAGGATAATCTGTCTCTCCCATGACCACGAGGCTCTCGGGAGACTCTACACATCTGCGCACCAGAGTACCGTGTGTGCGAGCACACGCCAAACACACAGCAGTGTACGAGGGCTTGGCTGCCCGCCAGAGCCTGCCGCCTCGGAGCTAGCCTGCTAACCAATAACTGCGCTTTGTAGCAAATAAGGTATTTGAAGATCTGAGAGTGGAGCTCTCCCACATAAATTGCAGGTTTTTTTCCCCAGTAAGAAAGATATAAAAGTGGCCCGAATCTTCATACAACCTCCCAGGTGCCCGCGGTGTACCGGGAGGCGGCCTTGTGGTTGAGTAAAGCATCGTGCAGCGGTTGTAAACCGACAACTGCCATTGTTTCTGGGCCCTACTGCTTAATCGCAGTCTAGTAACTGTGCAGGTGTGGATGAACACCGTGAAGATCAGCTTTTTCCCCCTATTTTGCTCGCTTGACAGCGATTATGCCACATCTTCAGGGCAGGACATATCGGACCCAGGTTTATAACTCTGGAGTAAGGAGCTTAGAGTTTGAGGAAACCTGCCATCTGCCTAGCGAGAGGTTTTATTCTGAAAGTAACATTCACATGCAAACTGGCAACCTGTTTTGCACCTACCCTACCACAGCAAGCATTGAATTGAGGACTCGCAAGTAGCCATTTGCGGGTGAAAATCATTACTTCACAGTGTTAATAAGTATTGGCAATGCCAATAAGTCTCTCTTTTGACGCCTACTGTCTTTATCGTTGTTTTATCCATACTTTACAGCATACTTTTTTCTAAAAAAGGAAAAAAAAAAAGCATGCCACCCCAGTGGCCACATCGTTTTGTAGGCGCGCGCACACCTACAAAATGACGCAGCTACTTTCTTTTTATTTGCCAGTCCGAGTTAGATCGACAATTAAAAGTAACAAGCATTGTCAAAGACAGTAAGTCTTGCCTATACAAGAACTATTGGCTTTGGCAATGTGTTTTGCCATGCTGTACACCAGTGTGGCTGCTGTTCAGCATGGCTAAAAGTTAGTGGTATGGTGTCAGACTGGAGTAGGGGAGTAGAGTGTTGCAGAGTGGATTTGTTGGAGTGTCATAGAGTGGAGTAGGGGGAGTAGCGTGCTGTAGAGTAGAGGGGAGTAGAGTTCAGTGGCAGAGAGTGTTGTGGAGTTGGTGGAATAGGAAGGGGTGACGAGGTAGTGGGGTGGCTTGGATTGGAGTACAGTGGGGTGTACTGGATTGGGGGTAGAGTGGGGGAATTGGATTTGAGTGGGGTAGATTGAAATGGATTGGGGTGTATCCAAATAAGGTGGATTCAATTGGAGTGGGTGTCTTAGATTGGAGTGGGGTGGATTAGAATGGACTGGGCTGGAGTGGGGTGGATTGGATTCATTGGATTAGAATGCAATGGATTAGACTGGACTGGTGTGGGGTGGATTGGATCAAAGTGTTTTGGATTGGGGTGGGGTGGATTGTAGGGAGGGGTGGACTGAACTGGGACAGGTAGGTATGGATTGGAGTGGCATAGAGGGAGGGTGGATTGCAGTAGAGTATGGTGGATTGGACTGAGTAGGATGTATTGGAGTAGGGTGGATTGAAATGCGGGTGGATTGAAATGGGGTGCGGTGGTCTGCAGTGGGGTGGATTGGATTGGAGAGGGGTATGTTTTGGACTGGGGTGGATTGGAGCGGGTGGATGGATTGGGTTAGGGTGGTTTGTAATGGGGTGGATTGGATTGGGCTGGATTGGAGTGCGGTGGACTGAACTGGGATGGGATAAATTGGATTGGTGTAGAGTGGGGTAGATTGGAGCGGAAGGGTGGATTTGATTGGGTTGGGGTGGATTGATTGGGATGAGGTGCACTGGGTTGGGCAGTGTGGATAGGAGTGGGCTGGACTCTGGGGTGGATCACATTGGAGTGGATCGGATTGGGTTGAGGTGGATCAGGTGTGGTGGATTGGATGGGGTGGAATAGATTGAGTGGGTGGAATAAAATGGGGTGGTGTGGATTATGGTGGGGAGCATTGGATTGGGGTGGGCTGGACTGGATTGGGGTGGGCTGGGGTGAGATGGATTGGAGTGGGTGGATTGTATTGGAGTGTGGTGGATTGTATTGGAGTGTGGTGGATTGTATTGGAGTGTGGTGGATTGTATTGGAGTGGGGTGGATTGTATTGGAGTGGGGTGGATTAATTGAAGAGGGGTGGACTGGGTTGGAGTGAGATAGATTAAGGTGATTTGGAGTGGACTGGAGTAGAGTGGATTAATGTGGACTTGATTGGACTGGTGTGGGGTAGATTAAAATGGACTGTATTGGAGTGGGATGGATTGGGGTGGTGTGATTGGATTGGAGTGAGGTGGATTGGGTAGGAGTGGACTTAATTGGAGGGGGTGGATTGGGGTGGGGTGGATTGGGGCTGGGTGGATTTGATTGGCATGAAGTGTATTGGTTTGGACAGGTGAATATTAGACTGGATTGGATTGGTGTGAGGTGGATTGTGGTGGAGTGGGGTGGATCGGATTTGGGTGATTAGATTACTGGATTGGAGTGTGGTGGATTTGAATGGTGTGGGGTGAATTGGGTTGGTGTGGGTGAATTAATTGGAGAGGAGTGGACTGGACTGCATTTGGGTGGATTAAGGTGGTTTGGAGTGACTTGTATTGGACTGGAGTAGGGTGGATTAATTTGGATTGAAGTGGGGTGGATTAAAGTGGATTGTATTGGAGTGGGATGGATTGGGGTAGTGTCGGTGGATTGGTCTGGAATGAGGTGGATTGGGTAGCAGTGGACTTATTTGGAGTGGGGTGTATTGAGTGGGTGGATTCAGTTGGATTGGAGTTGGGTGGATTGAAGTAGGGTGGATTGGAGTGGGTGAAATGGACTGGATCGGGGTAGATTAGACTGGAGTGCATTGAGGTGGGGTAGATTTGATTGGGGTAAGGTGTATTGGATTGAAGTGGGGAAGATTGGGCTGGATTGGTGTGGGATGGATTGGAGTGAATTGGGATGGAGTGGGGTGGATTGGACAGGGGCAGGTTGGAGTGGGGCAGATTGTTTTGGATTAAAGTGGTTGCATTGTAGTGGCGTAGACTGAAGCAGATTGGAGTGGGGCAGACTGGAGTGGGGCAAATTTAATTGGAACAGATTGTTTTGGATTGGAGTGGGGCAGATTAAAGTGGGTACATTTTTTTGGATTGGGGTTAGATTAGATTGAGGTGGTTTGGGTGGATTGGTGTGGGGCGGATTGGAGTGGGACGCATTGGAGTGTGGTGGATTGAGGTGTACTGCACGCTTATGTGTGAAAGCATCATTTCAGAAATTATACATAATAAAGAAACAGTGTTGCTTTGCAGTATTTAGAGCAATATAATAGTTGTCCTTTGAAAACCGCACCCACAAGCAAACACAAAAGAAAACCCTGCAAAATGAGAAAAGACGACTTGGCAAAATAAAAGAAAGTTAGCTATAAAAAAAATAAAATTTTGTTTGTACTGCTGGACACATTTTTGCCAGTCACAAGCCTTCTGTTTGCAGGGCATTAGAAGTTAAAGAGAACAAAAATAGTACCTCAGTCACACTGGGAGAACAGACCTGCACTGATTAAGTTGAATCAATCAGTGGCTGGTCCCGGCAACACGGACATGAACAGAAATTATGCTAGGTGTGCAGTGACGAATTACAAGGCTGTAAAGAAGAGTGCCATGCAAGCCAACCAATAGTAAGCGACAGGTGGACTCCAAGCCCTTTACTGTACTCAACAGAATCTCGCACGTGAGACGCATGCACAATCGCTTACGTTCGCAGGCTCAACCCTAAAAACATGCAAAAGTGTTTTTGGAGCACTTTTGGGGGTGTGCTTATGAAGGGTGAGGTTGGGTACAAGCAACATGGGTGGGAAGAAGCAGCGCAGAGGGTCAGAGAAGCAAAACAGTGGGTGGGAGGAGAAGCAGTGAGCAACAGAGGAGGGTGCAGGTGGGATGAAGCCACACATAGGGTGAGGAGGAGAAGCAATGGGTGACTGAGAAAGAGAGCACAGGTGTGGGAAGCAATACGGAGGGCAGGGGGATGGAAACAGCAGAGAAGGTGGAGATGAGGAGAAGCAATGGGTGTGAGAGAAGAAGAGCAGAGGTGAGGGAAAGCAACACAGGGCGGGGAGGAGAGAGCAACATGAAATGGCCAGGGAGTACACATGGGCGAAAGCAACAGGGAGGGACACAGCATTGAAGGGGCAGAGAGGGGGCGAGCAACATCAGTGATACTGAGGAGCACAGAGTGTAGGGAGAGAAAATTACACAAAGGGGAGAGCTGGGAAACACATGCCCTCGATAACCTAAAAAAACATAGTGCTTGAAAAGCAAGCAGTGGAAGCCTAGGAGAGATAGTAAAGAGGCTATGCTCCTTGGGAGGGAAAAACATAAGACTGACAAGCTCAGACACAAATACGACTATGTCAAATGAGAGTGACAGGAGAGCCAACCAATGGTAAGCAATGGGTGGGCTCCAAGCTCCTATATGTTCCTAGTAAGCCCACAGAATGCCTCTCATCAAACAAAGCATGCGCTGTTTAGTGAGCTCGACCTACAAATTAGCAGGGTGCAGTACCCGGTAATTAAATTTACCATCATGTGACAAAATGGGGATTTTGTCTTGTGGCTCTGCCATGGTTGTGCAGCACTGGCTGCAATATAAGTGAACTTGGCTAATGACAGCTGGAGGCCACTGCTTATAGCTCCTTTTTGTTTGTCCCTCATTCCAATTGCTGGAGTTGTAGAGTCATAACCTTCTGCTAAGATAACCCAAAATTCAAACAGCCATTTGCTGTGCTGCTGGCTGAAGTATTTCCATTGTTGAGTAGTGAATGGATGGTGAATTTGTTTTTGTAATGCTTGCGTTAGTATTGAGAGACAATACAGATGCATTTCCTTCCTAATCCCCAGTTTTAAGGCTTACGCCTTGTTCTTGAACCCAGACTGCTGTTCAAAACAGTCACCAAAACTCTTAATATGCCTGACCTTCATTATATGGACTCACTGTCCCTTTCGCCTCAAATATCACCAGGTGATGCATATATATATATATTTTAGATATATTTACATATATTTTTCTCTACTTTGCATTAACCGTGGGCGGTGTCTAAAAGCATGTGGCTAGAAAGAGAATGAATAGCCTGTACTAGATGTTGGAAATCATGAACCTAGGCCCATGATAATACGGACCTAAAGATGTTGCAGCCAAAACTTCGTTTCTGTTAAACCTACATGGTTGCAGATACCCAACCAAACAGACAGGGCAGTAACAACTTGTTTTCATAAAGTGTTTAAACCTCAGTGTTTTAACTGTTGAACAAAGCGTTGTACTAAGCGTCCACGACTAGAAACCACTTCCATGTAGGAGCCACACATTGGGCCACCAGATTAAAGAATTCACACGTCAAAGGATTAATAAAATGCACCCCTGATCCGACTCTTCTAAAAGCTTAGATTGCTGCCTGTTGACACCTCAAAATAGCTCCTGCAAATTCCAGGGGGACCCCCTCATCCAAGAATTTCAAAACTGAACTGTGCATCGCACTCCCTAGATTGATGCCTCTTGAACACGTCAGTTTTAAGGCATGGACAAAGTGGCCAGTTGTCCTCACCTGGTAAAGTGTTTATGACAGAAGGTCCACAGTATATAGCAATGTATATAAAAACAGATCATGTTTTCGTGTGACATCAGGTCATGCGTTTTTTCACAGGCCCAGCCTTAATCTTCATATTTCCAGGCAATTGAGGCAATTACATTTAAAATGTATTTTTATGTCTTATGTCTATCTCCTTACTTCACCTCACCTGTTCTACCTCACTCTTTCTCTTTAACTCCCTCTCTACATCTGTGTATCTCAACTTTATCTACCTCACCCATCTCTCTACCTTCTCTTTATCTTCCTCACATCTCTCACCATCTCATCTTTCTCTGCCCTACCTCTTTCTCTTACTACACAACCTCTCAGTTTACCTCTCCATTTGTTTGGTACCTCACTTTCTACATCTCCTCTCTCCTTCTGTCTTTTTTCCCCTTTGTCACTTTTCTCAAAAGCCTCTGCATTACTTGCTACCGCTTTCTCTGTTTTTACCTATTTTTATTTTCTTATCATTACTCCCCCCGTCTCTGGTCACCCTCTCTGCTTCATCTCTTTACTTCACCGCTTTCTCTACCTCACAACTTTTTCAAGTAATAAAAAACAATCATAAATAATGAACAAAAAAAACATTGAGGGGCTTTGGGACAGTCTTCTTCACCCATTGGCTGGTTAAACTTTCAGTCACATTTTCCTTCTGTCCACTATCGTATACTGTATATGAAAACAGGAGAGCCCACTGTGGCAAATGATAGAGGCAGCCAGTGGAAGACATGTAAAGAAGTGTGTTAGCAATACGTACAGAGAGATGGAAGATAGAGAAGACCGTGTGGTAGTGGGAAAAACAAAATGAGGTATAATTGAAATGTCCTGAAAGCAAGCAGCGAGGTAGAAAGAAAGCGAGAGACAAGGAATCAACCGTAGAAAGGTGAATTGTACAGAGAAAAGAGGTAAAAGAAATATCTATATATACAGGGAGTGCAGAATTATTAGGCAAGTTGTATTTTTGAGGATTAATTTTATTATTGAACAACAACTATGTTCTCAATGAACCCAAAAAACTCATTAATATCAAAACTGAATATTTTTGGAAGTAGTTTTTAGTTTGTTTTTAGTTTTAGCTATGTTAGGGGGATATCTGTGTGTGCAGGTGACTATCACTGTGCATAATTATTAGGCAACTTAACAAAAAAATATATATACCCATTTCAATTATTTATCATTACCAGTGAAACCAATATAACATCTCAACATTCACAAATATACATTTCTGACATTCAAAAACAAAACAAAAACAAATCAGTGACCAATATAGCCACCTTTCTTTGCAAGGACACTCAAAAGCCTGCCATCCATGGATTCTGTCAGTGTTTTGATCTGTTCACCATCAACATTGCGTGCAGCAGCAACCACAGCCTCCCAGACACTGTTCAGAGAGGTGTACTGTTTTCCCTCCTTGTAAATCTCACATTTGATGATGGACCACAGGTTCTCAATGGGGTTCAGATCAGGTGAACAAGGAGGCCATGTCATTAGATTTCCTTCTTTTATACCCTTTCTTGCCAGCCACGCTGTGGAGTACTTGGACGCGTGTGATGGAGCATTGTCCTGCATGAAAATCATGTTTTTCTTGAAGGATGCAGACTTCTTCCTGTACCACTGCTTGAAGAAGGTGTCTTCCAGGAACTGGCAGTAGGACTGGGAGTTGAGCTTGACTCCATCCTCAACCCGAAAAGGCCCCACAAGCTCATCTTTGATGATACCAGCCCAAACCAGTACTCCACCTCCACCTTGCTGGCGTCTGAGTCGGACTGGAGCTCTCTGCCCTTTACCAATCCAGCCACGGGCCCATCCATCTGGCCCATCAAGACTCACTCTCATTTCATCAGTCCATAAAACCTTAGAAAAATCAGTCTTGAGATATTTCTTGGCCCAGTCTTGACGTTTCAGCTTGTGTGTCTTGTTCAGTGGTGGTCGTCTTTCAGCCTTTCTTACCTTGGCCATGTCTCTGAGTATTGCACACCTTGTGCTTTTGGGCACTCCAGTGATGTTGCAGCTCTGAAATATGGCCAAACTGGTGGCAAGTGGCATTGTGGCAGCTGCACGCTTGACTTTTCTCAGTTCATGGGCAGTTATTTTGCGCCTTGGTTTTTCCACACGCTTCTTGCGACCCTGTTGACTATTTTGAATGAAACGCTTGATTGTTCGATGATCACGCTTCAGAAGCTTTGCAATTTTAAGAGTGCTGCATCCCTCTGCAAGATATCTCACTATTTTTGACTTTTCTGAGCCTGTCAAGTCCTTCTTTTGACCCATTTTGCCAAAGGAAAGGAAGTTGCCTAATAATTATGCACACCTGATATAGGGTGTTGATGTCATTAGACCACACCCCTTCTCATTACAGAGATGCACATCACCTAATATGCTTAATTGGTAGTAGGCTTTCGAGCCTATACAGCTTGGAGTAAGACAACATGCATAAAGAGGATGATGTGGTCAAAATACTAATTTGCCTAATAATTCTGCACTCCCTGTATATAAAGAGAGAGTGCTACAGAGAAAGATTTGTGAGGTTGACACTGAGTTAGAGAGGGTGAAGTAGAGAGTGCTACAAGATGGAGAAAGAGAGGGTCAGATTGAAGTTGTTCCCTTCATTAAAAACACTTACTTTTATTAGTAACTGTTTAAGACAGTTTTGATTAGCTTGTTAAAACAGGTACGTCAGCACAAATGTAATGCTCGGATACTAGTACAACAGCATTATACTGTCACATGTAACCCAACAATTACTCTGTGTACCCACCGTTAATACTTTTTAAACTATAGTTATTATTTTTCGTTGCCAACATAGCAAAAGCAAATGGTAGGAAGGATCAGCGTTAACACGTTTGTATTTGGAACCCCTAAACTCTCACCCCAAAACTCAATAGACCCAATTGAAGCAGTAGTACACAGATTAGGGCATGTACTTATCAAAGGGAGAATTGTCTTTAGTGTTCACATTCACAGGTCTTGGAAGGACAATTGGTCCTTGCAATTGTTGACAACAGAAGAAAGAGCCAGGCATTCAGCAGATGCCCACTTGTGAACATCTATCGTCCATCTAAGCGCACAGGGGCGGGTGATGACTTCTACGTCATACTCTTTATATGTGCCTTGATGTTGTTTGAACACAGTGACGTTCCATGGAAACAAAAGGACTACACAAATTGTTCCGAAATATATTTTTATGGCTTCTTTGATTTCTTTTTGGTGATTTCTAGAGTGCCACAAACACTTCCGAAGAAGCCCCGGGTCATAGGTGATGTCAAAATGAACTTCATTTCACCCAAATGTCCGAGGTAGCAGGAAGTGAGACCACAAGCCCTTTGAACTTCAACTTCAGTCACGTGCTTGCACTTATACACACATTCACACTCACACACACTTTCATGTAAACACACATTAACCCGCAAGCACGCATACAACATACATTTAAAAGCATTATTTACTTACCTCAACTGCCAGGGAAGGTCATATTCCAGATAGTTGTACATAATTTTTAATACACTACCAGTGAATAATGAAACAATATTCACTATTAGTGTAATAAAAAAACACGAGAGAAACAGTGTGGAGCCCCAGCCGAGCCCTAAGGACAAGTTGCCACTGTTTTCCTGGCACTGACTTTGCCACCTTTGAGGCCAGGGGTCGTAAGGGGCAAGCTAGCGAATCCTTAAATGACGTCCATTGATGTCACGTGGTTGATTTCTGGATAGAATAGTTTTGAGGCAGTGTAGAAAAGGCATTCTGCAGTTGTTCCTCTGGCAGAACGTGATTAGAGCAGCCCCGTGCCTTCCTTCCTGCACCCTCCCCCTAGACTTCCGGCACAGGAAGTGCGTGGAGGACAGCAGCAACATTCCTCCCTGGTTCGGCTTCATCGCCACTGTTTACCAATTAGTGCTGCATTCTATAATTACCCCCAGGAGCAGCAGGCATTTAATAGTAGTTCCGAGGGAGCCCAGTAAAACGTTAATGGCAGCACTGCAGCTCGAAGCCTTTGGCAGTACCGTAAACCAAGAGCACATGATCTCCTAGTTACAGGAGGGAGAGATGAAAACGCGTTGAAACAAATATCATTTTAAAAGGCTGATATATCACCCTGTTTCAGCGAGTGACAGAAGTGTTCCCTGCGTGGAGTAGCCTCTTTTACATTGGTGACATGGCAATTCAAATGTAACACGTCTGGCGCGTTAGGCAGGAAGTGCTATGTAGCCGCGCTGTTGTACAACATGGCTAAACAAAATGACAAAGGCAATAATTCTCATAAGCGTGACTTTTTGGATTTGCCAAGGCTTGTTAGTTTTGACAAAGTCATGTTTTAGCGCCTCCTTGGAAAATATAGTATTGATGTTACAAAAGTGAGACCTGGGACATGCATGTGTACACTGTGGTTTCCATTTCTCTCTACATTCAAAGAGGAAGGACATTGTGCCTCATTGTTTAATGGTGTATACATGTCTCACTGATGTAGGCAGTTTTGCTTTGCCTTCCTATTAGTGGCCTCTTTACTACAGTGATTTAAGCAACTATTTTGAAGTGTCTAAATCTGATTATAGGCTGCAACAAAACTCAATGTCCTTGAAAGCAAAATGTCATCAAATCCACTACGCTCGTAGGACAGAAACCCAGTTTAGTCAAGGTGTGCAACAGAAAACTAACCCGGATTTCGCCCTCTTGTTTTGGATACTACTCAGCATACTTTTATAGAGTGTGTATGTATACTTGGTAACCGTCTGAATATTTACCCACCAATAAAAGTAATCATCGCCATAGTGTCCTCAGTGTGTCAACACGTCACAGTTATTGACCAGCTGGTAAAGTATGAAACATGAGAAGTTGAAGGATAGTGCATCGTGACTCTGCATGTGGCGGGGGAGGAGAGGTGCAATGCAGAACATTGACAAGTATCTATTGTGAGCATTACTCATGTGAGTAGCTTATACTCACTGGTTAGAAACTAGGTATGTTCATTCACATTCTTTCAGGCAGGTCCTGGCAAGTATTATGTTACACCTGTTATTAGTTAGTGTAATTTCAATCATTTCATGTTACTCTTGTTGGGCGAGATTTCCAGAATTTACGCCGGTTTCTGTAAAAATGTACTACAAACATACAGGAACAACTTGAAAGACAGAACATGATCAGCTGTTATTCGCAGTGCTTTTGTTTTTGTTCAATAAGTTTCTTTAGTGCAAAATACACCCTCACACCCAAAGTGGAGTCGAGGGCACATTTTATTCCAAAAAAGAGCGCCAAATGCGAGTTTTGAATTTCATTAAATTATACATAATTTAGTGTAATTTAAAAAAAAAATATTGCGTAAGGAGACAAAAGTACTGTACGCAAATTGCACACAAACCTATTCGCAGGTTACATGCAGTTACAAAAATATTTTGTCACCGACTAACTTTCCTCAAAGCTAGCTTTCCAAATTACGAGGCTTCTCCGAGGTGGTCTGATATGCAACAAAATTATTAACAAAACGAGTTTCCGCACCTGTCAAGCAGTGGAACTCTTGTGAGAGGGACTTTTAGAAGCTGATAGCAGGCCGCTCCACGGCGGGTGGGAGGTCTTTCTCCTACCTGGCAGCCAAGACCTGGAACACCCTCCCCACCAGCCTCAGGACCACCCAGGACCACTCCGCATTCCGGAGACTCCTCAAGACCTGGCTCTTCGAGCAGCAGTAACCCCCTTCCCCCTAGCGCCTTGAGACCCGCACGGGTGAGTAGCGCGCTTTACAAATGTTAATGATTTGATTTGATTTGATTTTAAAGCATGTGATGGAGGTGTGCATGAAAATTCGGAGCACCATTGAATTTCATTTGACAGAATTCATTATATTAAACAAAAGATTAACCGATTCGGAATTATTTTTATCCAACATTAGATGCTGTGTCTATAAATGGTGGCTGTTGGTCTCCCCACTTATTTTTTGTGGTATTTTGACATTTTATGAAACAGTATTCCCCCCTTGTGCTTTCCTGGCAAAGATACAGTTATCAGGTTACCATAGTGAAAATGGGAATGAATTTCCATTTGTGGATTGATAAAATTAAAGTTACTGAATTCAAGTGTCACATCTCTTAGAGTATGTGAAACCTAATTTACTTGGTTATGCACCCCGCTCTTTGTGTGTAATTACATTATAGTAAGATCTCCTAGGCTAGGGAAATAGGTTCCAAAAAGAAGTGGATTGTTTTTCACCTTTTTATTTTTATTTACTTTAGTTATCCAATTTAGGACCAGAAACTACTTTAACTGTAAGTATGAAGGCGCCTTTTTCGTATTACCTAGCCGCGACTCCTTTTGAGAGAAAAGTGGCTTATATTCACTTAACCAGCCAAGGGCGGCTTACATGAGGAGAAATTAAAACAGGAAAAAGCTACGCATGGGTGTCTTTTGTAACCATTTAATTTTGTTTATTTCTTTGTGGGCCTTGCAGTTAAAACCAAGGTCCTTCTTCAGACACTTTCATATTAATCCAAAATGGGAGAAAGTCCAAAACTAGAAAAGCTACTGCCCTAAGATGAAATATCTGAGGGCCCATGTATAATGAGCGAGATTTAAATCTATCAGTCTAAACCAGGGGTCTTCAGAGTGGGGGGCAGGCTCCATTAAGGGGTGCCTCAAGTGATCCGAGGATGGAGTCAGGCTCTGGCCAAAATAAGCATTATGCAGATAACAGTGCTTTGTTTTAAGCAGAAAATAATTTATTGCATTTTTAGAAAGGTAACATAACTTAACTGCATTGTTTAAATAAGCCTAGACATATTTAAACATTGACAACTTATTAGCATAATTGTGAAAAATTCTGAGGGGGCTGATTTTTTTTCCACCTGGGGGTAGAGAAGCAAAGCATTAACAAGTTTGAAAATCACTGGTCTAAACCGTACATAAGGAACTGCACCGCA
Source organism: Pleurodeles waltl (assembly GCF_031143425.1). Classification (NCBI taxonomy): domain Eukaryota; kingdom Metazoa; phylum Chordata; class Amphibia; order Caudata; family Salamandridae; genus Pleurodeles; species Pleurodeles waltl. The sequence goes on along the minus strand of NC_090437.1, from coordinate 473,830,118 downwards.
CACTTCCTGATTTAGAGAAAATGGTTAAATGGCCTACCTCTTACAAGCTAAATTAGACCTGACAAATGGGAAGCAGATTGCAGCAGTGCGAATGTGCAGCTGTCACCTCTCAGCCGCCATGCCAGATCCCCCTGCTCTCTGCTGTTCAGTGGTCATGACAGGTTTCCACCGTGAGGGAAGGGCTGCTCGCGCCTCTTCAGCAACAGCGGCCAGTCTAGGCCACGAGATAGGGCGGAGGACGCCTCATGCCATCCGTCATCCAGCCCACTTGTCCTGCCTGGTGAAAATCTTCCATCAAACTTGCTTCACTTTGGTAGACAACGTACGCCATTTTTTTTTTTTATTACACAAGTGTAATCTCGTGCAGAACTCCTTGCAGGCTCTGTCTGTAGTTCACATAGTTATTATTTTAACTACGCTTATGCAGTCACATAATTTATTTGTCCTACTGCTGGTTGGAGTATTCTGGCATATGTATTGTATTTACCCCAGAGTAGAGTTGTGACACTTGCATCACACTTCCACATTTTTTCCACCAGGTTTTGAATTTTGATGATCAATTGTGTCCTTTTTTTGTTGTAAACTGATGGTCAAAAAGCAGGGTTTGTGACCATAAAACGTAGTGAACTACAGATTTTTGGATGAGAACAATATTTACGTGAAATATACATAATATTTATAGTTCTCACATAACCTATGTATACTCCCAGTGAATAAAAGTATGCAACTTCACACAGAACTGAATGCAGAATACTGCGCCACTTGCTAACCATGGAGAGATATTAGATTGTGCTGGCCATCTAATTCTGTCAGCAATCTCACACGTCACACAAATGTCATGTTTAATTGAGAAGAGCAAAAACTGATGGACACATTGCTTGAACTAATCTCAGGTTTCTTAGAGTAATCCAGCTATTCTTAAACTTGGTTGCACACAGTATTCCTTTCAAATCTGCAGAAGTGAAATTATGAAAGGTCTATAGAGAGTAGCAGGCTGTAAACTTCATTACAAAAATAGGCACTACCTAATTTCCAAGCAAACTCCAGGCTGCTAAAACTCAATTTTGCTCAGTTTTCAAAATGAAAATAATACTTGATAAATGTGGGAAAAAGTGACAGAAAAGTACCAGAAAAGAGAAACAAGAAAACAGGTAAGTAAAAATATGCAGGCATCATGGAGAGAAGAAAGAGAAAAGGTACCATCCTGAAACTAGGGTTAGAAATAGTGGGATACAAGTAGGGGAAGAGATACCAAGGTAAACACAGGAATAGAGGTAAGATAAAGTTGTAAACGTCATAGTGAATTGGCATGGCTATAGGTGATAGGGTAAAAGTATGAGTATAGGTGGAAAAGGGAACGGTACTGGTGCTAGAGTATAGGCAGTAAGAATTGACGGTACCAAGAGTATAGATAAGTTAGAGTATAGGTAAGGTTGTAGTGACGGGGTATGGCAAGAGGTAGAGGAAAGCGGTTCAGAAAAAGCATAGGTGTGGAGGAACCTACCTGGAGATAGGAAAAAGGATGACAAAAAAGAAAAGGGGAGGGAGGTGTGTGTGGTTCCCCCTTCAAATAAGGTTAACCAGTGGGAGACATGAAGGAGAAAGCAGCAGTGTTCGGCTTTTTACCATAGAAGGGAAGCCAGAGATCTATAATGACCCTTCTAAAAAGGGGTACAGGGACTTTGTTCTACTTATACAACAGTGACCAAGATGGATCTCGAGAGAGTCATTCATTGGAAAAATTTGAGGACACCAGTTGGTGTAGAAATGTTATACAGAATGGGTTTCTTCAAGTACATTTTTCTCCAGAATAACAAAATACCCCAAATATTAAAGCAGTCCAATCCAAAACTCTGCTTGCAGCAACTGAATCCAGTTGGAAACATTTGAGCGACAAGCCAAGTATAATTTAAACCAGCATAGAATTTGGCATTATGTGGTGCAGTTCTCAGGAGATGTATATTATGTGGTAAGAGACAGATGGAGCCTGGTGGTTATGTGCAAGGTACAGGGTGGAACAGCGTAACTCTGGAAGTAGTGGTTGAGTGTGGAATGGTGAAGCTAGCCTTGATCCCCTCAGGGTGAGTTAATGGACGAGTTACGGTATTTCTAGGAATTATTTCTTGGGTAATGACAGAGTTCAAAGTTGCAGAGTAGTGATTAATTAAATTGCTAAAGACGTTTTTAAAGCCAATTGCACAACAGAAGAAGCATATGTGGTGTTTCACCTTGATGTTTCTAATCAAGATTGTACCTGCAGTATCACGTTTTTAAAATCTTTGTACTGTGATGTTTTAGAAAGCAACATTGGTGGTGACTCATTGTGGTTTAGATTTTGGTAATAATGGAGCTCTGCTATTTCAAGTGTTATTCACGTAGTGATTTTCTGAAAATATGTTGTGCTCGATTTTATTTATAAATGCTTTGTGATAATGTTTTATTATTATTATGCAACTACAAATTTCGAAATTGAATTGGAATTGATTACTGTGTATTGATCTCCCTTCAATTTGCCTTTACTTTTGATTAATCGAAGGTTTCCAGATGATTCAATTTCACAGCAATATCACATTGTGAGTGTTTTTATTACTCCAAATAGCGCATTGTGGGAGTTGTACTCCGGTTTCTTTCAGTTGAAACTCTTAAGATATGTTACTTGATCACTCTGTTTCTGAAAGAAAAGCTCAGGGCTGTAAATGTGAGCGCTGGTGACATAGATTCAGCTCTACACCCCACTTCTGCCCATGTTATTTGTTGTAGACTTGCAATGAATCGAAGGAGAGGTTGTTTTCTTTATCACTTCGTATCTAAACTCTTGTACAGAGAGGCAGCAGGAAATAACTGAGCACCAATTAAGTCTTTCCATTCGCCTACCAACTGGAGACCCTACAAACTGAGTGCCCTTTGAGTCCTCTTACTTTCCTGGCTATACCTTTGAACTATACTGTATGTTCACTCTCAGCATCGGGCTACTGCATCTTACTTGCCAGGCCCTAGTAGGCCAGTTACAGGCGAAGTTCCAAGCAAGCCTTCAGTCCTCATTGCACCTCTTAAACGCACCCTTGTGGGTATGAGATTCAGTACAGGTTAGCCTTTACAAGGTACCTGACCTTTGCCCCACGTGGGGTGGGTGATACTTGCTATGCCTTTAACACATCTTGGCGTTATACTTTGGCGGACACTGGGGAAACACATTCGGGTTGTTTGTCCAATAAATAGTTATTTCCATCATCCCTGTGGCCTTCGACTACATTACTACATTTTGGTGATGAGCTGATCAGCAGCTCAGGATGTTGCAGCCAGGACGTGTTCATAAGTGACACACTACCAGTGGTGGGCTTCCTAATGCTTTTGAAATGAACTTATAGTTTAAAAAAAACAAACATATTTAAGTGTAAGACAACCCACCTGTTTATACTCGGAGGCCTGGACTTGGATAAGTGCAGAAATAGCATGCAGCACTGCTTATAGTTTGTGGCCTAGCGTGGACGTTAGTGTTGTGCAGGATCAGAAGCCGTAAAGCATCCCTGTGCTGCAAGTCAGCATTTCCATTTGAGAAAGTGCAGGCGAAGTAAAGTTCTGCACACATCATTGAATAAGCCAGGGCTGCGCAAAACAACTCACTTGCCCAGTCAGACATTGAAGCAGGACAGCAGCAAGCTAGTTCAGTCAGAGGTGTAATCCTAAACACTGACGGTGAACACACAAGGAAAGAAGTTGCCTTTTACGGGCAGCGTTAGACTGGTGAATCCTGGCTGCAAGAATCAAGGTAGGAGAGAGACTAAATGAGAGAGATTGCGGAAAGAAAAGCAATAAACCACAAAATATTCAGTTGAATATTGTTTTTGATATAAAAAATAACAAAGTATTAACTAACTTTGACCACATATATCTAAGCTAGGAACAGTGTATGCTTTTGGATAGAAGTTATAGCCCCATCATGTCTTTTTTTTTTTAACCACAAACTGGACCACTACCCGTTGAATGGGAAGAGTGGTTTAAAAATTTTAAGAAGTATTTAGATGCCTTGCAAGGTCAAGACTTAGTGTAGAAGAAGGGGTTTTTATTAAGCACTTCAGGGAAGGAGGGACATCATATCATGAAGTATTTTCCAGTTTGGTTTCAGTAGAGGAAAAATTGAAGTAGTTCACTAATGCATACAAGGAGACTAAGACAAGATTAGAGATGAGATTCGGAAGGGATGTCAACATAGCCATGACTAGCTACAAGTTAACATACGTAACCAGAGAGATCAGATGAATCTGTTGAGTTTAGAATTAGAGAACTATTTATAAATTGTAAATTTGGAGTGATGACATAAAAATGTATTAGAATAACTTATTACATATCGATTACTAGTGCAGTATGCAAGTAAAAAGATAAGGAAGTGCTTTGGGCTGCAAGGAATTCTATCCTGGAAGATGCCATCAAGAAAGGAGGGGAAGACTCAGCAGTGGAGAAGACATTGTGTGCTGCAAATGTGATTGGGAAAGGTGCGCAATCATTCAATGTGCAACTCAGTGGGAGAAAGGATGACAACCACCAAAAACATTTCAAAATGGTGCAGCAAAAAAATCCAAGTGTCATAAGTGAGGGAGCAGTCTTCATGGCCCGATTCAAAAAGCTGTTTCACAGTTAACAAAGGCTGCTGTAAGGGACACATAAAGTAGATGTGCAGAGAGACAAGCAGAGGGAGGAATGTGGGGGTGAAAGTGAAGTAGAAAGAGTATTGTCAGTGGTGAGGGAGAGGCCCGTGAGTAGGCAGCATCAACTGAAAGATTAATTTAGGGGAATTGACAAAAGTGTGCATCTCATGATAGATTCTGGCACGCTATCATTCTCAGGGAAGTGTTCCAAAGAGAGTGGCAGAGGCTAGCACTGCAATGAACAGTCATTTGGCTTGAAGGATATCAAGTGGAAGAGATAGACATAATAGGATATTTGTAGTCTAACATATTTAGAGAAGGAGAGATAAGAGAATGTTTATGTGGCAAAGAGAGGTACCCAATTTCAGGATGGGTGCACTATTATGATCTTCAAAAATAATAAATCTGAGGACCCTAGACCAGATCATGGTTGTGGAACACATTACAATGGATGAGATTATAAGGAATGCCAAAGACATTTTAAAGAGGAGTTAGGTCTACTGGTATGAAACATACATTGATAGTGAAAGCAAAATTAGAACCAGTCAAACATAAATTAAGGAAAATAGCCATAATATATGTGGATGAACTTAAAACAGTATTGAAGAATATGGTGAAAGAAGGGATAATTTAACAATTTGAGGCATCTAGCTGGATCTCCCTTGTAGTTATAACAAAAAAGGTGGAGGGCAAACTTAGGTTTTATGTGGACCTTTGCAGTCTTAATCAGGGTGTAATGGTGTTTCCCTCTTCTGAATAGCAATGAAGGAGTACTATTGTCAAAAGGGGAGGGGGATACTTTTTGAAATCGGACTTGAAAAACACCTACCACCAGATCACCTTAAGCAAAGAATCCAAGCAAATGACCGTGGATTTAATTTTGTAATTTATATGAACACCATAAGGTCTTGCTTGAGCTGTATACTCTAACATATGATGGCTAGTGTGTCTGTGAGAATATCTAATGTCATATTATCACAGAACAATATTTTATTGCTAGGAGAAAGTGTTTAGGAGTGCAGTCTAGCCCTGAAGCATGTATTTAACCTAAAAGACAAGTGTGGACTTATTTATGCAAGGGAAAATGTTAATGTTTGGAGACAGATTTTGAATATTTGGGGTACACAATTTTGATAGATGAATTAAGACGAAGATGACCTGTTAAAAGCAATAAGATCCGCCTTGTTGCCCATTATCAAGGTTGTGAGGTTTAAGAACTTCATTGAATTTTGTTGAGGATTTTCTTGATAAGACAGAAACTGCAAGTGTTATTGTGTAAAGGTAAAGGTTTTGAGTGTGGTGAGATGTAACGGAAATGTACTTAATGCATTAAAGGTGAGATAGTTGATGCAGGTATATTAACTCCTTTTGATGATGGGAAGAAATACCTGGAACATAAGAATTATACCAGTGTAGCCTTGTGTGCAGGAAAATATGGAAAAGCCAGTTGCATTTGCTTCCCACTCACACAATAAATGTAGAAAGAAACTATTAAATGATCGAAAGGGAAGGGTTCACCACATGGGATGTTGAATAGTACAGGACTTCTGTTTGGTGTGTCATTGCTTTGTTGCCTTTGGGGGCCAGGAAGGGTTCTACAAGATTGACAAGACTGGCATCAAGACTGCAAATGTACAGGTACAGCTTAGAGCATATACTGGGGTGGCATAACAAGTGGCAGATTGCCTATCTTTGTTAACAGTGGTGGAAGTGGTGAAAAACATGGGAAAAAAAAAGGAAATGAGGACAGCATCCAGGATATCATGTCACACTGACGTTTAAAGCTGTTGTTTTGTAATGAGGCATTGTAGGAGGCCATTAACATGATGTGTTGCGTCTGGGAAATGATACTGGAGGGTGTAAAGCATGACAGTTCTGTGGAGTATCCTGAAAGACATATATTAAAATTTTGGATGAACACTTAGCTTGCACCTGAGAAGCTATGCTATCATGGGACACATTTGTGCTCCCCAAGGATGTTCACAGAAAAAGTTATTTGTCTGGCTCTTTCTGGGTCAGACATTAATGAGGAGGAGAGTGAAGGCAATTTTTTGGTGGTCAGGAAGGTGCAACCTGGTTGACAGTTTAGTGTGATTACAACCACATAGTGGATCCCAGCAAACCTTGAAAGAATCTGTGTTTGGATTTCATTCGTCCACTGGCTGGTTTGAGCAAGAATAAATGGCTTGCAGCATTGGTCATGAGTAGTCATTCAAAGTGGTTGTAATTTCTATTCTTCGTGTTTAAAAAAATGTGTTCATGAGTCACAGTTAACTTTGGACAAGATTGGAGTATTCCTGGGAAACACACTGGCACCACTTTTAGCCAGGACAACCCCCAAGCTATAGGGTTTAGTTGAGAGGGCCAAAAGAATGGAAAAGAAAGCTGTGTAACTGGCCTTGAGCAAGAACAAAATGTGGAACAAAATGGCTGATATGCATACCTGTAACTGTACATAGATAAGATTATTTTTCAGTCAATGCAAGAGGTTGGGAAACCGAGGACGACGGTGGTGACAGCATGATTGAGAGATTACGTTATCGGAGTGGGAAGCACACAAGGAGAAGGGGCACGGAACAGAGTGAGTAGTTGGGTACGCTTGGGTGATTGGGTAAAAGTAAGGTCTGGCTGGGCGGCCAGCTGCTTTTCAAATTTTCATGGCACCTCTGAGGTAAAGGATGGTCGGAAGAGGAAACCGACCAGAGCTGCAGTGTGTTAGAGAGATGGTGTTTTCGGAAAGGAAAAGATGATAGGAAGAGAAACTAGTGGGTTCACGCTGAAGAGTGAAATGAAATGCAAAGAGCAGGAGTCAGCTTTTGTGTGAGCAGTAGGTGAGTGATTGGAAGAGATAGTGTTGAAGGATTGGCATTAGAGGTGGAGAGAGTTGGTCTGAGAAGAGACCAGTGAGGAAGGTTTCAGGGAAGCTCCTGTTTAGCTTGGATAATTGTGATTGCAGGTGACATCCGTTTAGAGCACAAGGGTGAGCCTCATGCTACAATTTATAATATTCTGGGATAGAAAGACACAGTTTCACCCATATTTGCTGTTGTGTAAAGCCACAGTTTCGTTTGATTGAAATGTTTAACTTCGTTTTTAAGCTTCATTCTTTTTTAGAGACTTCATGATTTTTAGCCTTTCTATACTGTGAGGGAACAAGATTTGTTATGCTTTTAAGAAATCTTCGAGTTATGTCTGTTTACCTTGGAAGTTCTTCCTGGATGAAGGTTCCATTGTGGTGTGATGGAGAGCTGGCTGGCCCTAGGAGATCATGTTTGGGTTGCTTATCAAATAAATATTTACTTCCTTCATCACTACGGCCTTGGACTACATTTCTACTGTACTCTTCTAATCTGAAAGTGCGGCTAAGAAACATTGCTGTCAAAGCTCCCTCCCAAATCGCTACAGTACCAGTGCTTTAAATGGAAATATAGAAGTGCAGGTACTATCTGTTTGGAGTACTTGTTTGTTCCTGGCAAGTGCCGGTACTCATCCTTTGTAATGCATTGTAGAGTGCTGAGAAGTGCAAGTACTCTCCCCTTCAAACTAAAGGAGTGCAGGTACTCAGTACCGGATAGTACCTGCCCATTTAAAGCACTATCCAATGCTGCACCCGCATCTCCAAGTCAGTCTATGGGTCTAAAATTTTAACATCTATAGTACAGTGACCACCTCACTCCACGTCATACAAACACAGTTTCCAGACCTGGGTATTTGTTTGAAACCCTGTTTTGTTGAGGGCATTCTAGTTCTGGATTTCATGCATTGACCTACATAGACTAACACACCTGTTAGCAATAATTTGCAGGTATAAAAGCCCAGAGTTTCTGGTGGTGGAGTGATTAAGTAACCTCCAGAAACCATTGTAGCTAAAAATAAACACAGTAGGACAACTACCAACTATTAACCAGCCCATGCCTGTTGCTGTTGCTACTGGTTAAAAATGTATAATGCAGGGAGGGACAGCATAAGCAGTGTAAATACAGGAACCGGTATGAGGAAAGCACTTGTCACTTTTGCACCACTCAGTAAGTGGGAGTCACCTACAGATGTTGGCTTTTTAGGGGCGAGTGCAAAGCGCTACGTCCCTCTTCTAATCTCCCTTTAGGGGGATTTTAACCACACCCATGTTATGTCAGTCACTTTCATTGGTTCGTAGGCTTGCCTTTTAAAATCCGCTTGTTTTCATTCGTGAAAGGCATGCATACCTCATGCCTTTTCCAGTGTTTAGCCCTCCTCGAGAGCACCGGTAAACTACAGGAAACTCACGAGCCTCTATGTTTTCCGTATGGCTTCTGGACTACTTTTTCTCTTTACTCTGTAGCGCTATCACTCTCGTTTTTTATGTTTTTAATTTAATGTGGCAAGAAAAGTCAGATTAGGCGTTTACAACGCTGATAGCTCTAACTCAATGTAATGCGACACCCATTGCATTGCAAATGCTTGTTAATTCTTTCATGCATTTCTGTGAAGGGGGACGTTTTTCTAAGCTCGGCCACTACATACTTTAAAGGGTTTTTGGTCTCAATGATTCATATCCCATAACAGCCCTAGGTCTGATTTTAATCCGTCATACCCACTCAGTGGTAGAAGACTATAGTCTAATATGGAAAAACTGGAGTGGTACAGCCTAGGCCTAAAAACCTTGAACCATGGCCTTCACAGATCCTGAAGACATTAAATGATTTGATTAGAGAACCCATAGATAAAGCATCGTGGAGAATGCAAGAAGACAGTGCGATAATTCAGGGTAGAATCTCAACACAGCGAGGTTCAGGTAAGTCCTGGAACCACAATCGGAAAAAGAAGTGAAACAGAGATGGCTTTTCTGATAAGGGAATGATGGGAACAAGCCACAAACTAACCAAAACAAAACTGTGTCTGTTTTCAAATAGAGCGTTTTGTGTAAAAACAAAAGCGCTGAAAATGTAACTTTAACTTAATTCTGAACATAGCAAAACGTCTGCTCATTCTCATGCAACCAAAACTGGTTTGGAGAAAGACTAACTTCTGAGTTTAGAGAATCAGACCTGGCTATCCCAGCTCACTGCTGAAACTGATTTAAACCTCTGGACTTGGCTCATTTAAAGGGGCCAGCCAGTGTAGTGTAAAAAAACGTTCTCTTTCCCCAAAACTGAATATCTAACAGGCTGCAAAAATAGGCACTCCAGGACGTTCCTTCGATTATATATGTCTAGTAGTTTGACACCTGTTGTGAAATAATCTACCAGATGACCCCCTTATAAAATGTGGATTTAGAATAAGCTTGCAGTCCCATTGATGTAACAAACCTTACACTGGCATTCAGGAGAATACTCATTTAACAATAACAATGCTCTTGTTTTTTTTTTTTTACAAAGTCTTAATGGCTCCATGCTGCAGAGGTACTTAAAATGTTTAATGATAGAGAACTTATGAAATTTTTATTTTTCTGTAACCATGGGAAAAATGATCTTAAGTGTGTCATTTACCACAGCTTAATCCTGTCACTGAACCTTCAGATTAGACCTTGCTCGTTCACTTGTATCCTGGGTTGTCCTTTGTCATTTGGAAAATAAACCAGCTCCTCGTACACCTTAAGGATTAAAGCCTCATCTGTGCCATTTTGTAGAACTGTGCTTATTGTAGACTGCAAGTGTGCAGGCTAGACAGGTTTCTAATTGCTAGTTTGCCCGGTTAATTATCAGGCCCCCTAATCTGCTTTGGACAGCATTGGTTGTGTGATAGTGGAAGATGTTTAGTTAATGAGTTATGTGGTTTTAAAGCTACAAAAAACACACAGGAGGAAAATAAAGTATTAAGACATGTCTATCCATTACAACCTAATGTTGATTAGAACATTGGAATGTTAAGCACACATTTGAAGACAATGGAGTGCTCTGGGCTTTTAATGGCTGGTAGAACCGTGGAGCATCAACATTCCAATGTTTACCTTTCACAGCTGTTGCTGTGAACAAAGGCATCATGGAGCTGGAGGGGATTTCAACATCCTCGGCTATTGTTTTACTAATTGAAACATTCTGCCTGCCGTAGCTGGGCTATACCGGCCATTAAAGGCCGGTTCCCTTGTTAACGCTGGAGTGGGCCTTTAATAGACTGCATACCCCTCTACAGTGGGCTATAAGGCTATATTAAAACTGGCCTCCGATATTTGGGTTAATTCATAATTGCAATGCACCAAATTACAAAAGTTAGATTGTTAGAAATTGTCAGTGTGTCTTAAGCTATTGCAAAGGCTTGTGAATATGTGTCGACATTAGCAGTTGCTCAATTAGAGTAGTGTGAGAGAAGGACAATTAAATGTGAATCACAGTTATATGCTGGTGGGGAGACAGAAAAAGCCTTGTGGCCCTTTAGTAGGGGGTGGGGTGTCAGCAGGAGCGATGGCAGGGTGGCCCCTCCGGACAGCATGACCCTTGTTGATGGTTGGCCATCGCATCTGGACCTCTGAGAGCGAATGGTGTTAGGGTAAGCCTCCTCATGGCTGTCCCCCATTCTGCATTTGGAACATCTAGCAGCAAAGCTAGAAGAGATAGGTCCTGCTTGCCAGAAGTGGAGGAACCTGAACAATACCCATGGTCCTGACCAGTATACTTCATAGTGTCATGATTTCCCATCCACCCTGTTGCTGCAAGCATGCGCTGTAACTTGGTCAAAGTTGCTGGAGTCTCAATTTACACACTGATCATAGACAAATCAGGTAGTACTTTCCAGAAGTAAAGTTGCTGGCACATTCTTTTCACTACTCTGGTGCCCCCAGCAGTTCCTTCCGTTGTTGGCTACCACCGTCAAAACTCTGTATGTAGTGTTATTCTAAGCAGGTTAGCATGTTGCAATGCCCTCCTTCTAGGAGCACTGGAATTCCTGTTAGACTACACAGAGTCCAAGTTTCTGCTGCCAAACTGGCATTGAATAGACCGAGGAGGTCTTCAGCTTCTAGAGCATTGAAGGATTTTCACTGGTTACTATTGAGGCAGGGAATAGAATTCAAATCACTATGTATAGTTTTTAAAGCTCTCCGGGGTCACGGCCCACTGCCCTTGCAGAACAGATTAAAAAGATACTCTCCGGGGATATGCCTCTGCTCATTAACAGCTAATCTTGTCTGTATTGCTAAATTCAGGCCGACAAGACAAAGGTGGGTGAGGTTTTATGGGCAGAGCAGCCCAGCTTTGGGATCAGCTACCTGCCTCTCTTAGATACTTGTCTGATCTACTGCACTTTAAAAAAGCCCTGAAAACTTGGCTCGTCTCTGAATAACCACCCTCTTTACATTTTAGCACTTTTCAGTTGCAGCAGATCTTCTTTTTTCGTACCAGTAGAGGCTTGGCGCCAGGATCTTGTTCTAACTGTCCGTAGTGTTCCCATGGTACTTGGCCTCTTGGAGGGGACAGAAACGCTCACATCCGGAATCGGGTGCTCCAGAAAAGTAGTGGCTGTTGGACCTGGGAGAAGTTGAGTGCAAGTGGCATAGGAACATGATATTGAAATTTTGTCAAAGAAGTGAACACCTGAAGCTTTAATTCAGAAGCTTGTACAAGTGGACGCTCACACAAAAAGGCCAAGAACCGGAGGAAGAAATGGAAGTAGATGTGCACCAGGAAGTAGTTGTCCACACACTGAAATGATTGCTTGAGTCATAGGAAGTGAATGCTCACCCACAGGCAATGAATGCAATGTACAGCGGAAGTCGAGACTCATCCTCTAGTCTTGAATGCTGTGACCCAAAGTGGATGCTGACTAGTACCTAATGTGCAATACTAGAGGTCCGATAAAGCCCCAATAGGAACTGTCGGTAGAACATTACTGCCACCCCTCATGGCTTGGTACTGGATGCTTAAGTCGGTGTTGAGTTGCCCAAGTCATGAATTCCATGGCCTGCATTCCTCAAACGACTGAGTTGTCATCCAAGTTATTGGGACGCGGAAGTGCAAAAGGTTGGGGCGCTACTGCTAAGACATTTACCACCAATTGTAAGGAGGGGAAAGGGGACAATTTTCTCTTCTTGAATATACCCCTCGCTTACATTCCTATTACTATTTGGATAAAATAGCTGAAACAGCATGCTCTCGACGTTTGCACAATCTGCACCAACGCACACATTCTAAATGAAGGACCCGCGCTTTTCCGGTTTATTCAGCTGCGGGGCGGGAGGAGCTGATTTAGGACGAACGCCACGCATCGTTTGCAGCGCGCGAGAACCGACAGAGCTGCTTCCTGCTGCTTCCTGCTGCTTCTAAATATAGAGCGCGGCCTTCCGCCTTATCTGAGTTGCAGACCTGCAGGGTCTAGAGGCCTTGACTCAGACTATTTATCCAATTTTTTAGACGCTGGTTTACGTCGCCTGCCAAGCTCCTCCTCGTCTAACACGCCGTGCTAGGGCCAGCCGCCCCGAAAGCGGCCTCCCGTGGAATTATGGGTCATATTTCCTCCACGCAAGGGTGTGGGCTACATGGTAGCCGCAGACTTGGCACAGGGCATCCAGGAGAGAGTTCGAGGGTGGCTTCAGTCTCTCCGTTGTAGGATTTTGTCTGCTTCTGCATTGGATGGTCGTAAAGGATTGCACTATACTTAACAAAGCCACAGGGCAAAGGTCAGCAGTACACGCAATACTGATTGTCTCTCTCGATCTCGAGATTTGTGTTTACCTGAGAATATCACTGAAAAGCCAAAATAAAGTGCGACATGATTGTGTTTATGATCTTTAAGAAAGCTCTTCCTTTGACTGAAGTTCCTGTTTAAGATAAGCATTTTTATGGTCTCGGTAAAAGTTTTCCTATGCAGAATCACAAGTGTCAGGGTGAGGGGGCATGGTCGGTGACATTTTTATTTCCTGACAAGTCATTGCGGTGGTAATGAATTAGATGTACAAACGCGGCCGCTCACCCGAGGCGAGTATCTTTTGCTTCAGAAAGTGTCATGCTCCTCGTCCCCTGAAAGGGAGTTTTGATCCAGTTCACAGCATTCCACGAAGCCGCATCCTACGTGTGCTAACAAGGCGGTCCTCGCTTGGTCAGCACTGCAGGAATTACACGTCACGACTATGATTGTGCCTTTCTCTTGGGAATCATTTAGTTTGTGTAACTACTACATTAGGTACTGATCAAAAGGACAGCGCATCCTGAAATACTTTGTGGCGATGGTAATTTCTTTGAAAACAGCTCTTCGGTGACCCGGGCAACCTCATTGCATGCCACAACATCTTTTCTTTACTCTGATGGGCCTGACGTCACTTTAGAGAGACGCTGACGCACAAGGATCGCAGGTACATCCCTCTGATCCACCTGTGGGCGGGCATGCCGGACAGAAATATATCATTTCTTTTAGAATTTACAGTGCTAGTACGAAGCAGCCCGACGCTTATAATAATGTAAATGTTTTCGCATAAATGCCCAGTTTTTCTGGGTTTTTTAAAATAACTATTTGAGGGTTGATCCTGTTTCTAAATCGACGTCTCTGCTCACGGTCATAGATATGTAAATGTTTACCCATTTAAAGTACTTCTCTAACCCACTGTCTTTCTGAGTTAAAAACAACATTCCAGGTTTTCATACTGTAGGTTGTGATTACATATATGCAGGCCTATGTGGAAAGGCAGCCCTCTGCCGGTTTTGGGGGATGTCCTATTCCTGCACGGATCCTACTTGGAGGTATACTAAAAGTACACGTTGATTTTCGACACTCCATCTCCCAGCCTTCATCACTGAAGAGTGGGTGAAAGGAAGAACTGTACAGTTATCTGTGAGGGACAGCGGTACCGATTTTCCTGTGACTCTGGTTGATCAGATCGGGAAGGGTTGACATCCAAACATCAGAGGGACATAGGACGGTCTTTCTGAACTGCTGCTGAAAAATGTAATTTCCTGTCATAAATAAGCAGAGTAAGTCTGCCTCCCACGCCTGGCTCCAACTCATTGAGGTTTGGAACGCTCCAGCCCCCCCAGAGTTTGAGTCCTTGATGACAGAGTGAAAGGGGAATGATAAGGTGCAAAACGTCATCATATAGCTGACATACTGTGCCGGAGAAACCTTGGCCATCTGTCCTGGAATGAGTATGGGAGAGGATTCTCTCGTGTGTGCCAAAGAAAGGGCTCAGAGTCTGGAACTCAGTTCATTTACTGGTTAAAGGCGTTTATAAAAAGTTTAGGGTGCCATTTTTACCAGGTATTAGAACCGGTAAAAGCCTAAAACCTTTGACATTACAATATAACGAAAGATGAATAGAGAAGCCTGAAATACTCAACCATTAATGCTTTATTCAGACAGACAAACGCATCTTCCAGAACATAACATGAATTTATTTTTCAAGTGCTGTACATAATTTATTATTTTCTGTGGTCCCAGAGTAACAGTTTTACAGAGGCGGACAGATTTCTGGCAACACTATGTGGCTGATTAGCTAAGGAACTACTGCATCGCCTTTCAAATATCAGGTATGAAAAAAATGACTAGAAATAAGCACACGTTAAACTTAACAGATAAACTATTGGGAAACCAGACCAAAAACTCCGACATTATATCTGAGATTCAAAAACTGATAAATGCACATGTAAAGGTGCTGTTTAAATATATAAACAGTCATAATATTAACGCCTTCGCAGCTAAGCTTCTCCCCCATCCCTGCTCCACACCCCCATGCTGACTTTACTCTTAGGCATCCATAACTTTTTGTTCACATAAGCTATCCACACCAAATTAGTGTCATTTTTAGGACTTGGTTCTAGACGGCGCACATGCGGCGTTTCAAACCAAAACATGTTGCATCTAGTTCTCGGCTTCCTGCCTGTCCATTGGCTTGTCAATTGTTGGCACCATTGTTGCTTCATTTTTCCTTCTCCCTATTTGACACAGGCATGCTTACGTAATTAGCCCTCCTGAGAGCACCGGCCAAGAACTATAAAGTATAGCAGCAGCCATTTTTTAACTATTGTTTCGGGACTACTTTTTTAAATGGTGACCGGTCTGCCACACATTAGGAGCACTTGTTTAAATTATCGCCAAGCGCCAATTTTTTTCCTTACATGCAGCTCGCCCTGCAGGCTCTGTTTGTTTCTTTTTTTAAAAGTTTTTTTATAGCGTGAACTCGACCATAAGGTATTGCAGTGCTTTACACGAGCACTCCTCATCCTCCCCTTCTACAGACCAAAGCTTCAGGTCCCCCAGGGTCGGAGTCCAGGGCAAGGCCGTAAGTGGGTGGAGGTAGTAGCGGGTGCAGGGAATGCGCTGCAGTTGCATGCTTGTTCTCAGCTGTCCATTTATACGACTCGTGGTAAAACATACCCGAGCACAAGGTCCTCCTCACACAGAACTGCAAGCACTGTAAAAGACTTCCATGTGCCTACCTTCATCCACCACCCTACATCTGCATGCACGCCCGCCCACCCATACCTGCAAGGCAGGCACAGGTAGCAAAAAAAGCTCACTCTGAATGTTTTTACTGTATGTTAGAACATCAAGTGTGGTGCAGTGACGTGACTTTTTTACCACAGTGTGTATTGCGTTATAGTACCAAGCATGTTGTTTTCTGCTTTTAATTTATTGACTACATGCACTGAAGAACGGGATTATTTTATGGTTATGATTTTTGTAATAAATTATATTCTCAACTTTATCCTCCATTTCTCAGTGATTGATATACATTGTTTTAGCAATTTGTGGATAGCAACCATGGTCTTCTTTAACAAGGAGGCAGGCAAATGGCAAAACCAGTACAAACAAGTGTTAGCAAAGCCAATAGGTCTCGGCAATCTGAGAACTATAGGCATTAGCAATGTTAATATATATTTGTGTATCAATAAGAACAGCCTGAGAGCCGTACATAAATACATTTACATGCCAACGCCTATCTGATTGCTGAGACGTATGGACTTTTTCGATGCTTGTTTTCCAACATCCTGGGGATTCTAAAGGTGCCCAAGGTTTGTGGATTCCCTGGAGGGAACAGAGAAAAGAGGCAAAATATAGCAACATCTTGACTTTTTTTTTTTTTAAAGAAAAATGGCGAAAATGTGCTCCAGATAAGTCTGAGTTTTTCCTAAAAATGGCTTCTAGTAACAGTTTGCTGTACTGAAGTCACCATCTTCCCCGCTTTCAGAAACATGCAGAGCTGAATAAAAAAAAAACACATTATGTACCACAGTTCTAGCATTTTTCTAAGAAGTAACGTATTTTCCCTATTATTTGTGCTCTAACCTACTTCCATCTTGTGTTGGAAACCACTGTAAAACCCCTGGGTGATCCAGAAAAACTATACATTTCTGAAGAGTAGACAAATTCCAAATCCAGCAAGGGGTCATATCTGTAGACATCTTAAGGTTTTCCCAAGGCAAATAAATGTTGAACAAAATAAATATTGAAAATGAGCAGGAAAAAAAATGGGCCGATGTGACAACATTTTCATCTTTAACGTTTTGTCACAATGGCAGATTGTTAAAAGCAATATACCATTATGTCCACTAGACCCTTCTATTTGCTGGGATATATGCAGGTTCTCCAAGAACCCAAGGTGCCCAGAGCAAACAACGGAGCTGCACCACACAAAGACTTTTCATTGAGTATAGAGTATAGACCAGTGGGTCTGCCTATCACTGACACCTGGCTAACAGTTCGGTCATTGCTGTGCTAGCAGGAAGGGTCATGTTTGAAGTAATACATGTTCACTTTGATTTCCTAAGTTAGCTATATAGTTTGGAGGAGAACATGGATTTGGAGTTACAGTGTGGCAGATCCCAAAGGATGTGCTCCTCATATAACCTTAGTAAAGGTGGGAGGGTCGGTAGAATGATTTCTGTTGGACACATTAGGGATTGAAATCCCACCTAGGAACTATTCTCATGTCTTTAAAAAAAAAAAAAAAATGTATTTGTTTTGTGGTTGACTATACTATAGTACAATATAGATCAGTCAGACAGTTTGTCAACAAAACCGTGTGTGGATACTTTTAGTACCAGACTGGTAACTGTATAGGCCATTAGAAATATCTTTCATCAGCAGTGAACATCGTATTGTATATTCTGTACATTCCATAACTTCACTCATGGTCTTGCTACGTTGTCTCTTATCTAGTTATCAAATTCATATGACACAGCCTAAAATCAGTTTACCAGAGCAAAGGGGAAAGGAGGCAGCTTAATCTAGTGCTTCTGTGTATCGCTCAGTACTCTGAGAATACCCTTCCTGTTCTCACACTTACTTTTGGGGATGTATAAAATAATTGTACCCATTTTCTTAATTTTGCTCTGAACCCCATTTTCACCAGCACCATAAATAGATAGTCCTAGGCAAAAGTGTTGAATGCCTTTTCCTGGTCAGTTGACACCATGGTTGACATTGTGGTGTTCACTGGGCATTTGCTACGAAAATATAGTAGGTGTCTGATTTTGGCTGCCATGCTCCTAGTCGGAATAAATCTACACTGGTTTGGATGAACTAGACCTGCCAGACACAGCATTACCCTGTTTGATAGTACCTTATCCAGGATGTTATAGTCTGAGCAATGACAGAGGGTGGAATGATGAAACCTCTAAGGTCCCCTTCCTGACTTGGGAAGAGGTGTAATTAGAGCCACCCTAATAGACTTAAATAATGTTCCCTGTCATACCATACGCCTCTGGTATTTTCGTATTTTAGGGTAGGCTTTGGGCCACCTCATTGGACATCCTTTGGGCTAACCTTCATTATGGGTGGGAACATTTTCCTGCTTGTCAAGTGTCCCTATAGGATTGAAAGCTGTTACCAGCATTAGATGGCTCTTTTTAACCTCAGAATAGGATCTTTTGCCTCCAGGTTAGAGTAGTGGGACTGTCTGCACATATCCCCCTATAACCATGTTTGCAGTAGTGCAGAACTATGTTCACTGTTGAAGAGACTTTTCACAAGCCCAACCTGGAGTCTCTAGAGGCAAGAAAAAATATATTCTTGAAGCTAAGAATAGTTACCTCTGAACTTTATTACCAAAACAGCGTCAGAGTGTGCTGGTGCTAGGACACAGATTAAGCTGGAGATTGTGTTATTGAGCAGCCTCTGATGCATTGGTCTGTTTTCAAATATGTGAGTGCAGTGCCCTGGCTAGAAAAAAGTCCTGTTTTTTTTCACGTTTTTCAGCAGGGGTTTTGGATGAGTGTATTTGTTGGTATCAAGACTGCCTAGAGCATCTTCTGCAACAAACCACTGTTAGAGAAAACCTTTGCCTCAAAGAAACTGAATTGAAAGAACTCACTGGGAGAAGCACATGACATTGAAGAGATGAAGAGTCTTGTTTTTTACTTGACCTCGAAAGGTTCTTTCTCTTGCATGGAGCAATAACTTCACCTAAACACCTCTTGTAAGGCTGGTGGCAAATGAACTCGAAGTCATTAAACCTGGGCACAAGCATTTCTTAAAAGCTCAGCCTGTCCTTTGATTTCGTCTTGCTAAAAATACATTTAATAAATATGTACCTCATATTGTCTCTTATGGGCAGCCATAATAAGCACTAATCATGGCATGACGTCCTGTTCACTAACCGCCATAAAATTATTAACCTTATTTCTTATAGCTTTGAGCTCGGATGAACTACCAAAAGGAGAGTTGAAGGGTATCTCAGAGTCCCAGGCCCACCTCCAACTGTAAAGAGCTGGAGTAGGGTCAAGGCTGCTTTCTGAGCTCAGTTAAATCAATCAATCAATCAACACATTTATTAAGCGTGCTACTCAGTAGGGTCTCAAGGCGCTGGGGGGGGGGGTGGAGAGGGAGGAGTAAAAAGGAGTGGGGTGCCAATTTACTGTTCAAAAAGCCATGTCTTGAGGTGTTTCCTGAAGGTCAGGAGGTCCTGGGTCTTGCGTAGGTTGGTGGGGAGGGAGCTCCAGGTCTTGGAGGCAAGGTAGGAGAAGGACTTCTAGTGTTTCTTTCACATTTAGAATGGTGAAGATCTTCTGATGTATGTTAAATTGTAAACCTGTCAGTAAAACAGATTTTCAAAACATCTGTAAATTAACAAAAAACACAGATAATGGTGGGCTCCAATGCATAACCATTGCATTGATCAATATAGAACTTACATACAAGTTCTGTATTATTCAGAAATGTTATTTATAAAAAATAGTTACATGTTGGTGTAATATTTTTCACAATACTGATGTATAATGATATAAATAGCCCTCACGCCTCTGATTCTTGATCATGTTTTGGCAACCTGTCTGTAGCAGTCAAGGTCCCATACAAAATCTCTTCTTTGATAGGTTTCACTAAGCACACACATGTTTTTTAAAGGCGTAAATGCACTTTTTTTTGGTTTTACTCTTTAATTTAGTTTACAACTTATATGAGATTGCGAACAGCTCCAATGCTTACATGGGTAATTTTGAACCTTAGTCCTAAACTTCCAGATTTTTCACTGCCCCTTAATTTGCCCTTCTACGGTTATTCATGAAGTGCAAGTTATGCGTTGAGTACTTAAAGTTCCAATAAATTTCAGGACAAATTACTGTGACAACGAGGCTTGAGTGGCTTTCTCTAAACGTGGCTGGCAGGCTTGTCCCTCCAAATTGACATGCCAAATGTAAAAGAAACAGAGGGCATAAAATGGGGTTTGGTGGGAGGTAGGTTATGCCATTTACTGTTAATTGAATAACCAAGTACCACAAGAGAGAGACTCGTAAATATCTTAATCATGCGTTGGCTCACTGATCTAGAAGGGGTCCCCTTATTTTTGTAAAAGAACCCTCACCAATTTGTTACACTAGTGGCAAGCTTCATCATTGGGTTCCCACCCAGTATACATAATGTAATATTTCACTTATTGCAGAGCAAGATGTTATCAATGGATCTAATGTTTCAAAATTACCTGCAGGTATCCCTTCTTTATTTGAAAACTTTTCTTATTGGGAACCTTTGGTAAGGTTCAAAGCTACAAATCGTGATGATATGTTGAGAAATTATGGAATTAGTGAGCAATAGTGAGGTGTTATTTCAAGTTGGAACTTATGGTCTACAATTTGTGTTTGCAAAGGGATAGGTCATAGGGTAAGGCATTGGATAAGACCCCAATTTGCTAATTGTGTAGAGGGCATACCAATTCATTGACCACAAAGTTTTTTTAACTTTTTTTTCTTTTTAACTTACAAGTGCATGTGTAAAAACAAATCATAGCATGCCTTAAATTTCATTGCATAGTTCTACATCTTTATATTGTCAGATTGGGAGGTTGCTTACAAGTTCATAGTGGGCAGTGCTTAATCGGAGCGGTGGTGTCCGGTGCTTGCCACCAGCACTGACATCTATGACAGTCTGCCACATGGTGGCGCTGGTTGTCTAATTTAATGATTAGCACAGCACCTGTTGTTTGTTCATTCATTATACCTTAAAATGACTAATATCTTCCACCAAAGCCATTCATAAGCTCCGGGATAGTCGGAACTGTCACACGTGTAGCAGTGTGGTGGTTAGCAGTTGTATAGGCAGTACTGGCAAGAGCAATGGGTGGTGCAAGCTGCAGTGGTCTCCAGACAAGGCCCCTTCCACCTATATTTTCACAAATTAAGCACTGATTGTGGGTAATGCCTTTGTATATACGAGAATGACCTAGGGATGTAACGTTCTTCTGTGTTCTAATTATGTATTTTTTTGTAGGATTCATTGTCATTCTCTTATGCTTTTCTTGAAATTAAAAACCTTTCAAATCTACAAAGATGATTTGAATGTAATACCTGTTTTTTATCTGTGAATTGTTCTTAACTTCTGGATTTGTTTTAATGATTTTAAGTTATCAGTTTACTACTTCAAAAAAAAAAAAAAAAAAAAACTCTCGACATTTTAAGGTAGGAATTCGTATGTCCAATCCTCAGTACTGGTTGATTTATCATGGACCTATTTAAACAATCTTTGAAGTTATTTTTCGATTACTTTTTTTGCTTTTACACGGGGTGTAAAATAATCAGTGGAAATGAAATGCGTGCGCTCATTGTAACCCAAAGCGACAAATCCTGAAAATCTGCTACAATAATTGTTATTTGTCAGTCTCCAGGTTAAGAAGAATTGCCTTCTTAAATTGCGGACTAAGCAGGGGGATACACGTTTAAGTGAAAACACATTACAATGAACAGGTATACATTCAAAAAGTAGATTTAAGTGTTAGGGCGTCTTCAGCCCATACTAAGGTTCGCGCTTTTAAAAACGTAAAACGTCATTGAGAAGGCACTCGTTTATCAAGACAAGTCTGGAAAACTAGTTTAGGAAAATACACATTTTAAATTCCTGCTGTTTTGGAGGCTGTGTTATATTTAGTTGTTTAATTGTATTTTAGTAGTACGAAGGCCTAATGTTCGTTGCCAGAGTAAATGCATCAGTGTTTACAACAGTGCTGTAAGCGCATCGGAGGACTGAGCCGTTTCTTTGTGCCCTTACAAGAACAAAGAATATATTACTTTCTCCGAGTCCCAGATCAAAGACATTCTTTCCGGTTTTCAGAATTGTGCGCAGTCAGCAAGGCCGTTTCTACAAGCGCTGGCCGAGAAGACAGCGCCTCCCACTCCTCCTCTGTAGGGAAAGAGCCACCCCCCAAATACCTTTCTGTGGGAAATTGAGTTTTTCTCACTTACATCAGCATTTACAACCTGACAATCTCTTCCGTCTTCACAGAAGGGCAGTAAAGGAGAGCAGAGAGGACGAGGACGGGCAGAGCAGTAGTGTGAAAACAGACCACAACGTTGGACTTTGAAGGCCACACAGTTCGTATATTTACACACTGCCTGTAGGGACAGCCAGAGATTTTACAACGGGACAGCGCCTCTGAAGTGTAGGTGCAGCTGGGCGGAATTAGTTCCATTTTTGGCGGGGCCTGACAAACCACCGACTTCCTATTTTGCTGGCACTCTGCCTTTGCACATTTTTCTAAGGTTCAATATTTTTTTCTCTTTTTGGGGACAGACACCAGCTGGCGCTTACTTCTTTTGCTATTAACAGACTGCTTTAGCGTCGTTCACTGGTTATAGAGATTAGATTTCAGGGCATAAAGTATTTGATATTCTTTATGTAAGTTGCTGCAGTGTATCTCCGTAAGGCACTTTTAAAACCTATCCTCTGTCCTTAAGCTGAATAAAATATCATTCACCGCACGAACAAAGGTGTATAAAAAAAAAAAAACTTACCACTACTATGTTATTTAGCAAATGGGTTTGTATTGCCTTTCATTTGTTTGTGGTTAGGTTCAAGAAATGAATAGTATGCATTCCAGTTGGGGAATAAAAGTTTTTTTAAATACTTTTATATAGTGCAAACTCGACCTGAAGGCATCGGAGCGCTTTACATGAGCATCTGTTATATTGTAGGAGGAGACATCATATTTTGTAAGGCACTGGTAGATGAAGTGACTTGCCTAGCATCAGATGATGTTGACCCGACGCCGAGACTGAAGCCAAGTTCCCCAGTTCCAAAGTCGGCAGCTGTGGCCGTAATGCCACATCCGCTCCTAAGTTTAGAGGGCACTTGCCGCTGGCTTCTAAACTGAAAAAAAACTTGAGAACCCAATTTGTTCTCTGAGGCACATTGGCTACCAAAGCAGTGGCAGTCTATCCTAAGAGTAGACTACACTGGGGAGGATATGAGGTAGAGAGGCAAGAACTCCTGAATTTTGGATCCTGGTTCGAATCGCAGCCGGGCTCAACATCCTGTGATTCTGAGCAATTTACATAATCTAGCTGTGCCTAAAAAAATGTGTAGCACCTGGTTCTCTTGCAAGAGGGACCAGTTCGCTCCATACAGTACTGGAGAAAAAAATTAGCAGATGTCTGTCTGCCAAACAAAATCCATTTATCACTTATCGAAGTCTACGATAAGGGGCAGTGCTTCATTTGCAAAATAAGTGCTGGCGCCTGAAGTATTTCTCAGAAGCTCTCAGCTGGCACTCATGAATGTGAGGACTGCCGAATACCAAGGCTGCATAGTCTTGTTTCCACCTTATGCCTTTTTCTTCCACCACCCTACATCCCTGGCCATTGCAGGGTTTTTCACATCCATACCCAGGCACCCATCCTCCTTACCACTTTTTTTCCTTTCTCTTCCTCTTGTCTTTTTGTATTTTTTCTTTCTCTTGCTCTGGGTCGGAGTCTGACGAGGACAAAAAAAAAGTACCAGTCCCCCAAAAACTAGTGCCGGTGGGCCCCACCTACAACTGCCGGCTAAGATTAAGCACTGATAAGGGGCACAGTTATAGCCACAGCATTACCTCTTAACAGCTGTGGCCATTTTGGGCTATTAAATACAGACTCACTACAGGCTACACACTTGGGTGCTCATGGGCACAGGCACAGTGTCAGCAAGCAGTGAGCATCAAAACATGAATAGGCAAGAAGTAGGTGAAGTTCAGCGACTAAACATCTGAAGTGCTTTTGTAGCCATTAACAACATAGCAGTAAACCTTTTTCTCCACTTTTAGTTAAACGATAAAAATAGTCTGACAAACGTATTAACAGTTTTTCAAGTATTTTGAAATGTAAACATTCTGAGAAGTAATGGTAGCGCAAAATGGTAAACTGAGGGGCAGATTTCTGCTGGAAGGACACAGACATGAACTTTAAGCATTTGAGTAACCTACACTTGGAGGTAGCCTCTACCTATGACCAAACAGAATTAATTAGTTCTGCCTTGTCCAGGTTTAGGGGATGTGCAGTTATTCACTGCTCTAGCAGAATGTTTCTTCAGTCCTATCTGGCACAGAACTGAGGTGACATTTTAACTTTATTGTTTTTGTTCCCTCGGAGAATAGGTTTCTAAAGTTCTCATTAAAACTTACATCTTCTATTCCTTCTTTGTTGCTTTGCAGAATTGGGAATACAATCTCTTGGCTGGAAAGTAACATTTGGAATGCTGCTTTTATAGGCTAGAGTTTGGTGTACTTCCATGGTGAAACTGAATAAAGATCAGCAAGAATAATGTGGGAACAGTTATATGTTCTTACTGTGGATAGGTTGCAAATTTTGATTCAACTCAAGCCCACCAAGGACTGTCACTGGTGTACAGAATAAAAATAAGCTGGCCATAAAGCGAGAGATAACTATGTTGAGGAGATGTTCTAGATCACCCTTTATGGCATGTCCACTGGAAGCCTAGAGTGTTTGGGGGATAGTGCAAAAAATTGGTTAGGTCTTGGGAAGCATCCAGTGCATGTATTTTTAATGACTCCATGCCTCCTAATCATAAACACTTTATTTCTGCCCACGTTATGAAACCTGAGA
The DNA here is from genome assembly GCF_031143425.1 of Pleurodeles waltl. Taxonomy (NCBI): domain Eukaryota; kingdom Metazoa; phylum Chordata; class Amphibia; order Caudata; family Salamandridae; genus Pleurodeles; species Pleurodeles waltl. The sequence continues at coordinate 473,805,265 of NC_090437.1, read as the reverse complement.
TATTGGGTACTTCCTTATTCAACAGGTATGAAGTACAGTGCAACTACTGAGCTCTAGCGTTCTGTTGTTCCACCATAAGTGGGCTTAGCAGCGGCTGAATTTCTTGAATAGTCATAAAACCTGAGTATGAGGATTATCCATATATAAAATAATTAAATGCTTTACAAACATCTATTACCTAGGACACAAATCGCCTTTCGTTAAGCATTGTGTGCTTAATGGGAAGAAAAGATGTAAAAGCAGTAGAAATCGGGCTTCATGTAAAGGAACAGCGAACGCTAATTAAGCAAGGGTCACTTTACTATGTACCATTTCTATCAACGGTTCCACAAAGTGGTCTAGTTCAGCAGTTCTTAACCTGTGTCCAGGGGAGCCCGAGGGCTCTGCGACACCTACTCGGGCGTCTGCGACTGCCTAGAAAATTAAATAATATTAACATATCGAAGTGTATATCAACAAAGTAGCAAACTGTAAAGTTTAAAATGTAAAACATTGCGTCAGTGTGAAGGACTTTGACATTGGAGGCTAAAAACCAAGTAGGTGTCCCCTGATCGATTTGTGGGAGCAGTGGCAATATGTCAAACTGAATATAGGATAACTGATGGGTGGCCTACCCTTCCCATCAAAATGAACATTTTTATTTTTTATACTTGCTTGTGCACTAGATGAAATATTTCATTTGTGAATTTGTTGGATGAGTTCATGTTCTTTATTTTTGCATTTTGTTTTGAAGTTCAAATCATTGAAATTGCTTAAGCTGTGGTCCTCCGTTTCCAATAATGACTCAGTGGGGGGTCCTTGGATTTCAATAAAGATTCATTAGGGGTCCTCAGATTCCATTACTGATTAAATGTGGGTCCGTAGAAGTCAGAAGGTTAAGAACTTCTGGTCAAATTCACAAAATTGTTTGGTCTTATTAGAGAAGTCTGGGTACTAATTTACCAGCACTTTTAATTGACTGTAAACATATTTTACCTTAAGGTTAATATACAATCCATTATGTAGGCAATAGTTTTTTTTTATATAGGCATATATTCCAAGAAAGTCACATGCATTGTTTTTTTCTTTATTTTGAAACCAGTAGTTTATTTATCTTCCGATCTTTGTGATTGTTTGCTGTCTGAAATTGTTTTAATTATGTGATCATTTTTATTCCGAAAAATTATTTTTGACAGAAAGTCTGGATTTCTTTTGGACTGGCACTGGTGAGGAAACCAACTACTACATCATTTCAACTGAAAGGTAGAGGCTGCAAAGTTTCTCAGACTTAGTACGTTCGTCCAGCCAGTGAAGCAAGCCCGCCATACACAATATTGTTTTCTAGGACTTCCACCTATTGCAAAATGGAGCTGATGAATGCGCATTAAAGCAAATTTTTCTTACAATATTGATTACAATTAAGTCATATTGGAAACAGTTTTGAAGCAAAGCTCCTGAAAACGTTCCTGAATTTAAAGAGCCACCTCCATATCCAAAAGCACCATTTCTGTCAGCATAAACGTGTGTATCTAGCAATCAGAAACTTATCGTGCTCAGTATAAATGGGAGATGAGCATAATGTTTTGTGCCACATAAGATATAATGCGTGCTTACTAAAGGATGTCACAACTCAGATATCCGTCATAAATTTGTGGCATGAGAAGGAACACCTCATATGATTCTTCCATCCCCTCACTGAATACATAATTACAGCACCAAACAATTTATTGATGTGATCTACAAAACATTGTGAGCAACATATTAAATGCCAAAGTCTAACATATATAAGTAATGCAGGTGTGTGACCATGCTCAGAGGTAATGGTGGCATAGATTGCTTGTGCAGCTCCTACTTTGCCACAAGATCCTTGACTACATATAAACATATATCTGAATTCTTGTCAGCCTCTTACTGTGGCGCCAGATGCCTGTCCATTTATTACTAGGACAGAATTATTGTCCATCTCTTATGGAGGCACAGAAGCCCTTCCTCTCTGATGCAACATTTTACTGGATGGGGAGGGTCAAGATTTCCCCCCTGTTAGCTGTCAGAACCTGAAATTCATGCTCAGTGGTTTTAATAGTTACTATTAACTTTATGGATTCTGTTAACAGCTTAGTAGTCTATCTTCCAGGTGTGAGCTCCTTGGTGGCATTATAATACAGATTTCCTGTTACTAGTCCCTCAGCCAGTGCCAAATAATCAGTGCTAGCACTCACTATGTAATAAAGAATAGTAGGCACAGGGGTTCTTCAAAATATTCTCCTGTTGATCACTGTGCCATGTGATGTCTGCCCACTAGACCGGCTCCTGCTGCAAGGGGACTGTTCACAAAAGCACCCTTGCCACCGCTTGTGCGCAGGTTGGCAAACCCTGCGATGGTGCACCCGGAAAGGAGATCCTGATTTCAGTTAAACCTGTAATTGCTTTTTATACCAAAATAGGCCAGAGCAACTGCTGTGTACCGGGAAATGATAAGGGGCAGGCTTGGAGACCACTTGAGACAGCACTGGGGCCACAGATGTGAATTCCCTCTACCCTATAATGATGCACCATAATACAGTTCACTCATCCGCCAAATCAGACGTGCCCTCGGAGTTTATAACCTTACAAAGGTACTTCGCTTTCAGCCTTGTTCCTCTGTATGTTTATGGAAATCCTGAGTGACAGGTAATATCCTCGTAATGCACGGCAGGGGACACTTTATTATCCCTTATATATTTTACTTGCCACACTGAAAGATGGAATGGTAGCTGCTGGCACCCTGACCACCTGGAAGATACCTGCAGTTAAGATGAAGAGGGAAATATGCCCTTAGCAGGCAGTAGCAGGAGTGCAACCGAGGGAACTACTCTCACCGCCTGCATCAGTGTCCTTCAGCATTCCACACGTTTCCGTAAATTCGTTCCACAATTCTGCTGGGATTATATTCGTTCACTCCAGCTACCTCCTGAAGTGCTGTGGCCTCCTAAACCTCCCTCTCGACTACCGGATAATGCGAGTGGTGTCCTCTATCGCTCAATACAGATTGCCAAAGACAACATTAATTTACAGCACACACTGAGAGACGAATAACTTATTGAACAATTGAATGAATGACTGATAATGTATCTCCTATGGTGAGTAGTGCAGCGGGATACTGCAACACACAATCCATCAGACATTTTCTACCCATCATACGAATTCTAACATGCACACCGTATTTTGTGAACACACAGTAACCAGCCCTCTCCTACTCTACCACCAACACAGCAAGCCACCAGAGGACACACAGCATCAAACGCCACCAGCACACCACACAGGTGCTTTTCACTGACCACTCGCACCAGGAGGAGCATGAACCCCCTATGCTACACCTCTGCTTACAGTCATTGACCAATAGGACCATCGTGAAGACTACTCCCTCACGCAATATAGTCCATGAAAGCCAGCACACAAAAAGGCCACCCATCGAGCATAAAAACTATCAGCCCATATCACACCCTTTGCACATGCGCACTAACAGCCTATACCAAAAGAACATAACATGCATCCCTGGGTTTCCCTGTTACCGGATTATCGAATTAGAAGTATGCGTGCTCAAAACTCCGATTTCTGACGTACCCACCATGGAACGCATTCCACAGTGTGATCTGCGCTACACTGTGGGAAACAGTTCAAATTCTGAGGGGACCCCCTGCTTTTGCAGCAAGTTTCTCCACCTCAGCCGAATCTCCTAACAACCGCACTGCTCTTACCCCATTTCACTGGGGGCGTGGGAGAATAAATTACGTCAATTTTGTCAAAAAGGCTACTTTATGTCCATGTAAACGCCAAAAGACAATCATAGCCAAAGACCAGCGCACTGCTTTCTGATTAGTGACTCGAGGCAGTTATTTTCACACCAGATAGCTCTCATCTTTAATTAAAAATGTCCCACTTTTCTTAAGTTCCCACAGAGTAAAGAATTTTGAACGCAGCCATCAAGTATGGCAGGGACAGTCCGCCCGATGCAACCTTCAGAGGTTGAGAACTGTCGCTGCTAAACGTGACACTGAATTTGTCTTAGTGCACTGTGAGAGGAGTGCTCCTGGCAGTGTGACGGGTGCCAAAGCGGCGCAACACGCCGGTGCACGGTGTAATGCGGTAGATAAGGGGATTCACTTTGCAGTGATAATTTAATGCAGGAAGCGCGAATTGTAAACACATTAGAAATAATTGTGTCAGTAGCGGTGGCTCCTGTGTGCGCCCGGCAGGTCTCGCTCCCCAGGGAGCTCCGAGGCAGTCCGGGCCCGCCGCGCGCGGGGTGCGCGCGCTCCTGCGCGGGCGCCATCTGCTCGGTATTGTGCTCCCGGTTGCCAGGCTACCTGCGCTCCCTGTCACACTCGGCTGCCTGGGCCTGCGTTCGCAGCATTATCCCCGGCGCGCCGAGGGGGCCGGCGGGAGGCGGCCCAGGAGCCGGAGTCACGATTAAGCCATCTGCAAGTGTGGGGGAGGGAGGCCGCGAAAGGAGGGGCAGGGCGAGAGACGCTGACTGAGGGACCCGCGATCACCCGACCCGCTCGCGCACACCGCCGCGCTCCTGCGCCGTCACCTACCCCCATCTGCCGTCCAGGAGCGGAACTGCGGTGTCTGCACAGCTTACCGAGTGGGCTAGGGCTGCTGAATTCGTGACTTTAAAGTCGGGTGTTTTTTTTTTTTAAATCCTGATTCCTGTACGAATAGTTAGTTGTTCAAGGGTTCCACTAATGGAGCCAAGTTATTGTTTTCTAGGTACTAGAGTGAAGCACCAAGCCACACTTCTTGAAGGGAATCAAATAAGTCACGAGTTTCGTGCTTCTGCATACACATTTTATTTCATTATTACAGCTCATGTATTCAGTTCATTTAAACACAGAGTATAGCAAGCTGTCACCTACTAAAATTATTCAATTGATCTTAAAACGTAAGCTTCTGAATTTCTGTTTTTTTTCTTTTATGTTTTTTTTGTTATCTTTTTTTAAAATAACTTTTTGGCTTGTAATATGGAAAAAGTGAAGCATGCTACTACCTGAGTATTGAATACTTATGACGATTTGTAGAGTGCACTGTATGTCAGGAGGGTATACTGTGCTGAGCCGGTGTGAGTCTAGTCAAACAGATGGCTTAGTGGAACAACTCAAAAAGCCAGGTCTTTAGCTTTTTGCAGAGTTCAGGAAGTGTGGCGGAGGTTCTTATTTTTAGTTGCAGGTCGTTCCACACTTTAGGCTTGATGTAGGAGAAGGCTCGACCGCTGGATCTGGTTTACTGTATGCATTGGATGAATGCAGCTAGGAGTCCAGACAAGTGGAGGTGTCAGGAAAGTTTGTGAAAGCAGATGCTATTGTTGAGGTATGCTAGGCAACTGTTATGTAGTGCTTTGGAAGTGTGGGTGAGGAGTTGAATTGTGCTTGTTTGTGTGGGTAACCAGTAGAGGTCTTCCAAGCGTGGTGTGATGTGAGCTTGCCGTGGGAGGTTGAGAGTGATTCTGGCCACCGAGTTCGGAATGGTCTGCAGCCTTCAGGTTAGTTTTTTGTTGATCCCAACATAAATGGTGTTCCCATAGTCCAGCTTGCTTGTGACAAAGGTGTGTGTGATGATTTTCTGGGTTCTGATTGGGTGCCAATTAAAATTATTCTTCTGTATCTTCAGGGTATGGAAGCATGATGCTGTGATGACTGACGTGGGCAATCATATCAAGTTTGCTGTTGAAGACAACCATGGGATTCTTGGTTTAGGTAGTGGCGTTTGATGTCAGTCCTAGCTCTGCTGGCCACCAGGTGGAGTCCGATGGGGACGTGCTCTTATCGAAAATTCCAATTTCGGTCTTGTCTAGGTTGAGCTTCAGACAGTTGGTCATCATGGTGGGCGAATTCTGTTATGCAGGGAATGAACTTGATCTGAGCGTTTTCTCCATGAAGGTGAAATGAACTTTGTTTAGTCAGCATAGGAGATTACATTTATGTTCTGAAAGATGATGGTGCTGGTTAGAGGGATCATGGATGGTTTGAAGAAGGTCAGGCTCAGGGAGGATCCTTGCAGAACTCAGCAGATGAGGTTGCGGTGTCTGATGTGTATGGTGCCAGGCTAACTGCAGCCTTCCAGTCAGTAAGGAGCAGCTCCACTGGAGTGCGTTTTCTTGGATTCTGATGTTCTGTAGGTTGTGGATGGGGGTGGGAGGCAGTGTCAAATGCTGTGAAGAGATCCAGGAGCATGAGGGCCACTGTGTCCCTTCTGTCCAGAGTCATGCAGATGTAATCTGTGGTGGCAATAAGTGCAGTTTCCGTGCTGTGGTTGGGTCTGAATCCAGACTCAACCTTCCTTGGAAATCTCCCGTACAATCCATGCAAATTATTAGTAACCTAACTAGTAACCTTACTAGCAAATGCGACTTCAAAGCCCTAAAGTGTTTTGTTCCCCTCCCTCTGCGCAATTTCTCTATTCTTGTCTAAGCTTTGATTTTAAATTCAGGTCCAGCTTTCACGTTGTATTGGCGTTTTCAACAGCTGCAGTCAAAAAGTGAAATGAGGGTTGGGCCCTTCAGATAAGGGAACCTTGGATGTATTTGCTCAGTAATTACCCTTAGAGTGATTAAGTTGCAGTAAGCATTACAGAGTTAGAGACCTTTGACTTACAGGAACTCAGCTCACTGACGTAACATCTGCTTTACTGGTATATTATAAGGGCCAGGTTAAAGGGCTGGAGTTTGAAACTTAAGGTATACACCTATTATTCAGTGGTAGTTTCTAATTTCATTCTGTATGGCAGTATTTGAGTTTCAATTTGAATAATGTATTGCACAATTAATTAGAATCATTGAAGTTTCAGAATACAAACAGTAAATCAACAAATAAAACCCATCATAACAGAGATCAAACCATATTCACTTTTACACTCAACGTTTTTCTATTTAAACGTAGATCCATGAATTGTGAAAAGCAGCCACCTAATTGGGTATCATCACCACTTAAGAGAATGCATTTGCTGCTTCAGTGCATTTCCTAATGTTTAAATGAAGAAAGACTGATCTTAAAAAGCTCAGTCTCAGTGCTATCAATTCACATATTACATGAAGTGGTAATTCCTTATTGGCTATGTAGAATCTGCTTGTAGTGTCCATTTCAACATTTAGGCGGCCATACCAAAAGCCTCTGTTGGGGAGCATGCAGAACCTTATTTTGATGTAAACTTCTGTTCCTCCCTACGCTTTCCCGTAGTTCCCAGTACCTTTGCCTTGTCCACATACGTACACAACACCATCCAGATGTGCATCTTTTGTACTAAGGCATTACGGTCCTCAGAAAGTTATATACGTTTTGCTTCTTCTATTTCTATTTATTTTTTTATTTTTTAGTAGTTGCAAGCCCACGTTCCATATGATTTTGAACTGCAAGGACTTTCACTTTTTTCATTCCGTCATGTAGAGTTCATAGCGTATGCTTATTCGTTTCTTTTGTATATCACTAGCTTGTCTTTAGAAGTGAGTTTACACAGGTTGGTCCAACTTGTGAAATTCAGGTGTGAAACAAGACTTGATTTCTCAAGTCATGTAGCAGTGAAGGTTCAGATTTTTTGGGCGCAGGGTTAATGGTCTCAGTAGTGTCAGAAAGTGAGAGGAGGGCCTCTATGCGGAGGCTTGTCTGCAGAAGCGTATCTTCATGCTGCTTTAGAAGGCTATCAGACTTATTTGGTTCCTCAGGCTGGGTGCACAGAGTTCCAGTGTCGTGCACCTGTCATTCCAATTGATTAACCTTCTTGAAGTGTTGTACTGAGTTTTGTTTGTGCATTAAGGTTTATTCTGGTGGATTCTACTATTCGATTAGGTCTGTAATGTCATCTCAATTTATGAAGGTGAAGCATGAAATACTTTGGGCAGTTTGACGACCGAGCACAGCACTTTGAATTTAACTCTTCGCTCAACTGGTGACCAGGGGAGTCTCTATGTGCCTTGATGTGTGTTGCTTTTCTGAGGTTCATGCATAGTCTGTCTGATTTTCTTTTTTTTGTAGGCATTGGAATTTTTAATTGCTTTTAGGCGCTGTGCATAAATTGAGCTGCAGTAGTCTACACTGGAAGGGCATCAAGAGCCTGAAAAGCTCAATGCAATTTTTAATTGCAGTAAAGATAGGAGCTGTCTTAACATTTTGGGTGGGGACGTTGGTGTTCTTTATGTCCGTTGAGATTTGGTGAGTAAATACAAGGTGCTTGTTGAACAGTACCCCATGATTTTTTGCACCCTGGACTGGAACATTGCCCAGTACCTCTGGCCATTTAAATGGAAAACCTCAATCCGGCAATTTACCTCGACAAGAACTTCAGCCTTCAGACAACTGAAACACATGCAGCTCTCCTTAATCCAGAGGCTGAGATTTGTTAAGTAGGTTGGGATCTTATTTTGCTGTTTAAAGTCATTTCCAACTTGGGTGTGAATCTAAATGTGACTTTGAACAGTTGGACTAATATTTAGAGGTTAGTGAAATCTGAGTAAAAAAAGTGAGAGAATATATCTGTATGTATCTATATCTATATGGATTTTGAACATGACTACAGCTCGAAACACTGAACGGAATTACACCAAATTTGGCAGAAAGCTAGCTCTTGGTCCAGAAAGAGCCCTTTTGTGATTTGGTGTAAATTCGTTCAGTAGTTTTCGACATATTAAAAGAAAAATAAATGTATATATCTAGGGACACAAAACTTCCAGCGGTCTACTCTCAGAGGATGTACAGATCCCGGGGGAAAGCAAGACTCTGATTGGCTGGCCGCAACCTGACATTAAAGTTGCAGCTGCCATGGTCTTTCTCGCTTGGGCTGAGTGATGGGGGGAAGGGGAGGTGAAAACACATAAGAGGTCAGGGTACAGGTATTCTGACCTCACAGGACACATGGAGGGCTCCCTCAAGGACCCTTCATGAGGAAACAATTGCCTAATTTGTTTTTTCGACAGAACCGCAGACTCTCAGACCGACCCCCCCAGTGTAAATCCACAAAGGACCCACGGATCAAAAAAAAAATGAAACACTCATTCACACACCAAAACCCGCTGGGCATGGCTAAAGGCAGTGCGTGGCGTTGTGTACCTGTGGGGGTGGTTTGACAGCTGGGCTTGGATGCAGCCCAGGCCTTGTGGCCAACCCTGGCACGCACAGCCAACGGCTGTGTGCGGCAGTGGTTTATTAACATGCAGTAATTAGATATTACCTTACGTTAAAAAAATGCAAATTAACTGAAAAAAAACCAAAGATTACAGGGACTCTATAGTTAGGTTGACTTTTTACTCATACACAACCATAGAAATTCAGCAGTTCTAGTTATACTTATAGTTATACTTATCTTAAGAAACAATAACTCGTCCCATTAAGTAACTTTAGGCCATGAGGTATAGTTTCTTAACATAAGTATAACTATAACTGCTGAATTTAGTTTGTATGAGTAAATGTCAACCTAACTATGACATCTCTGTAACCTTTGTTTTTTTTCAGTGAATATATATTTATATACTTCATTGGACAACCGGAAGGTTCCCATCCTGATGATTGGTTTTGGGTCAATAAGTATAATTATCACCATTGTAGGACTGTACTGGTGAATTCTTCTAATTGTTTTCCAAGTGCTTCAAGAGTACTTCATGGCCTTAGTGTATGCACAGATTTGCTGTAATGAAAAATGTTTTTTGACAGCATGAAATCTTATGAGTTAGGTCTGTAATTTGCCCCCTCACTGGAGCTGACCGTTGGCTTTTTTTTAATCAACTGAGTGATAATATTTTGTAGTAGGCCATTCAGAACTTTGTGTTGTTGTTAGCGGCATTCAGAGCCTCTTGGCATAATGACGTCCTGTGGTCTTTTATTTTTGATGCTGTTCAAGGTGTAACTGGCATTTTGGATTTGTTTTTTCAAGAATTATTCATTGAGGTGTGAGATCAGCTGCATGTAATACCCTCTTCAACTGTTTGCCGTCCTAGTTGTTATATACTGTCAATGATGGCTATGTACAATTGTTCATGTTGCATAATAAAAAAAAAAATATCCATATATTTAAAACATTCCTTATTGAGATAAATGGTGATAAAGTCAAATAGTTGTGTCACGGCTGATGGTATGGTGTTGATGATCCAAGGTACAGCCCTTTTAGCTCTTCATGTGATTTGAGCAGAGCATAAAAGATGCCTCTGAGAAATGAGCCTCAGGGGTGAGTGGAGAGCTGTTGCGGGATGAGGACATTCCACTGTGGTGCCCCTCTTCTGTTTGGTGAGAGTCAGTCTTTTGACCGGTCTGATAATAACCTGCACAGTGAAATCCTGTTATCTGATTTTTATGGTGGGACTGTTTGACTGACATACCTTTAAACTGATCGATAGAAAGGCTGCCAGGTTATGGAAGGGAGATTGTTTTCCCATTTTAGGTTATTTGGATTGTGGGTTTGTGTTTTTTCTAGAACATTGGCAATATAGATGGAACAAAGACATTGCTAGCCTGTTTTTTTGATGCATTGCACCTGCATTCATATCGGAATATTTAAACACAGCCACATTTGTTGATGGCCAGAGTAATTGGTACTGTAACCTTGAAAAATGCACTTTCAGTAGCTCTCCCCAGTCCTTGGGATTGTTATCTGAAGAGAGATGGGTGCAATTTGTAAGTAAATTATTATTCTTTCAGGCCTGCTAGATCTTTGCAGTTTTAGTGCAGGAAACACAATTACAGTGGTTGCTAGCGGGAGAGAGGGGTTCCACTTACCAGACGATGAGTGAAAAAAAGTGGGAAAGAAAGAAGTTGACAATCTGTGAAGTGAGAATGTCTACAGGAGGCGACTGAACCTTCCAGCACCTACCTCTTGCCACCTGATTTGCATCTCAGATAACCCAAGCAGGCTTCTGATAACATCACCAAGACCAACCTCGGCCCCTAAACAAGAATCCAGAATAACTAAGTGGTAGAAGTCCACACACAAGTTTCTTAATCAACCCAGTCGGTTGACCGAACAGAACACACTTGCCCTACCCATGATTCATGTCCAACTTTTTGGCCCTCAGTTGTGAAAAAGGATGCGTGGTGATCATTGACCATAAGGAAGAGCATTATTTTTAAAAGTGTGCATTTAGTAGTTTAATAAAGCACAGACTATTGCCTTTCAAGTCATTCCTGAGCCCTTCAGTTTTGACAGTACTTTGTACAGTGCCAAGAGACTCATTTTCCATCTTTTACCTGCTTGTGCATCCATTACTATGGCACAGAAGCACCTACCCTTCAGGTACGGGGCTGCGCGACGGAATGCTTATATGTCATTGCACTGGATGCAGGACAGTGAGATTTCCTTAGGTTAGCTGCCAGAATTTGTCATTCATTAACCAAGGTTTTAATTGACTCCTAACTTAAGGGATTCAGTAAACTATTTACAACAGGACTCTTCTGGTATTAGCTATTTGCCTCCATTATATTATGCTCTGTCTGTTAACAGTTTTCCACCAGTGTCAACAAGTCATTGCAGGTACTTGAGCCTTTTATTTACCAAATCACAATACTTTATAGATCAGTGTTGCATTTTTTCAGTTAGAGTTAAGTAGCTTTGAGAACGTGGGCACAGCGTTAAAAGAAGGACGTTTGAGTCTAATTTAATAACTTTGCGGTACCAGTCTGATCTACTTCCGTTTTAACTACCCTTTGTGTGAAGTTCAGTTGTACAGAGGTGCAGCAATGCAGTATTCAAGCTTTTCCTGAACCACATGTATTTTTGTTCTGTTCATAAGTTTCATTCAGTGAATTCCACTGGCTGTGGCCCCAAGCTCCCATGGTTAAATGCTGTATTTAATTCATTGATCATAGAGTCTGCGTGTGTGCATTCGTTGCAAGTTTCTGCAGCTGTCCTGAGGACTTCATCCATTGAGCTCTATGTATGGTGCAACATGCTGTGAACTTATTCCTTGCCTAAACCGAGAGCCGGTGAAGCATTTTCTCGGCTTCTTTTATGTGCATGCACTTCCCCTCATTCTGTCTGTTTTGATGCCAATGCAACTTGATCTTACTCTCTTTAGCAACATAGTGTGGATGATGTTGCAGTAGTCTAAACACCAGAACTCTTGTCACCTCCCCTTGGCTTTGAGGAATTGGAACTATGTTCTGGAGTGGGTAAAGCCACCACTTGATGCCCTTGATCTTCAGTCGGTGAGTGAAGTAGAGCTGGCAGTTGAATATGACTCTCACATTACTCAGTTTTGATGAAGTGGGTGGAATTGCTCCTAGGTTAGCAGATGAATGAACTGGTAGTGTTTCTGTTCCTCTGAGCATAAGGATCTCATTCATGACTACACAGACAAATTGGAACTCACTTTCCTCTAGTGAAGCACATGGTCAAAAGCATGCGGTGAAGTTGGCCTTTTCCAGTGGCCTGTATACGACCTGGAAGTGGATTCGAGTGTGATTTGTGTATGAAGTTTTATTCATAGGAATAACATAAATCGTGGCAACTGCAATGTACCACACTTTACACAATTGATATTTTGAAATACACAACATTTCTACAAGTGGTTGTCCCAATGAAGGAATTCAGAAAAATTGTGCAGAAACCAAACTGTTGCACTAAGGTAACTATAACTCGCGCCCTCGCCATGCACTGCTAATTACCTCACAAATTACAGCACTCATGACACCTTTGATAACGTAATTGATAATATCAATGTAATATTTGCAGAAACATTTTTGATGGAAAAACTGCATGGCGGGGGCACGAGTTATAGTTACTTTAGGGCACAAGTTATAGTTACTTGAGATAACGCTAACAGGTGAATTTCTATGGTTTTGTACGTTTAAAATGTGAGCCTAACTATAATGTTCTTGTAACCTTTGGTGGTTACTAAGTGAATATACATATATATATTTCCAAAACCTTGTGATTTGAGTGAACGAATGCCACAGGCCAGCACCCCACTCTGAAAAGTGTTCTGCTGCAGTGCAGTTCACCATCTTCCACTTTTATGGGCAAATGAATATCTTGACCACTGTTCGATATTGAAGGGGTGGTCAAGGTCGTGGTGTTTACAAACAATTGTAGTTATTACATTTTTTTTTAATTGCCTCCATTTCTTGTCAATTAAAGCTAGGGGGGTCAGGAAAGTTAGTTGTTCTTAAAACTGGGTCATGGTTCTCCACGGTTTAGGAAGCACTGCTGTGAGGTATTTTAAAATGCAGCCTCTTTGTGACCAATTAAGAAAATTAGAACTGATTTGTTGTCACGTTTGTCCTCATTGCCAATTTCTTTGTAGCAGATTAAAAAAATAAAAATAAATGCATCAGTTGTCTTTCTGACTCTGCTTTTTAGGCACTGCCCCTCATGACTCCACCCCCTTTAGAGTGCCATGGCTTCACCCCTACTGCCTGATTTGCAAAAACATAAGTACCAGGGCCCAAGTTAATGCTTAGGATAGGGTGACCAGACGTCCCGGATTTCCCTGGACAGTCCCGGTTTTTAGAAGAGTGTCCCGGTGTCCCGACGCTTATCTTAATCTTAAACAAATGTCCTGGTTTTTGGGACAAAGGTTACATCATTACATAAATGTCCCGGTTTGGGGGACAAAGGTCAGATTATCTAGGGAAGCATAAGTTAAAGGTATGCTCTCCTTTAACAGACGCCTACAAAGTATGACATTTTTAAAGTAATTTATCTGTTACTGTCAGGCAACACAGTCCCCTGTCTGCTCCCAGCAGATAATACACATGTATAGGCACACATTCACAAAGCTACGTAAAAAAAACAGGACATGCCAGATATAAAAGTGAGTGTAAAGTCGTTAGCCCATCTTTTATGTCTGACCTGTCCCGGTTTTTGCTCCTCACAATCTGGTCACCCTAGCTTAGGAGGCTACCACTGCAGCTTGCAACACATACTTCTCCTGGCGGACCAGGTAATGCTTCACATCACAGGTGCCAGTATCCGTGGCCTTGATGCACTGCTAATATTTTTTTAGTTTATATTACATTGCTAAATACTGTGTTCTTTTGAAAGTAGGCAGACAGCACCATCATGTGGTGGACTGTCATAAAAGACTGCAGGTTTTAAGAATTAAGTGCCGGTGCCGAACACCAGTAAAACACCGCTACAAATTAAGCACTGTTGACCCCCAATTGAGGGTTTCTCTGAGTATATTTTTTTTCCAATTCCAGCACTATATGCTGGTACTTTATACATTTTGGGAAAGAGATGTGAAGTGTTTACAGTTCTCACAGCAGGGCCCGGTTCAGCAGGCACGCAAAGGTTGAGCACATTCAGCCCATGACAGTGACTTCCACTCTTCACATTCCCTTTAACTATAAAAAGGTAGGGTTACCAGAGAACACGGTGTCTTCAGAGTACTATGTTTTTGTCGCGTGAGCTCTTTGGGCCCAAGTGCACATTGATCTGTAAATGTAACCCCCGGTCCTGAAAAGAAGCTTATCATTAACATGGAATCTTTGGTCACACTAGAGCGATGTCCAGAACTGATCTTGGAGTGTTTTTCACACACATTCCTCCTGTTTTAAATGTGTGTAACTTTTCACCTTTATCCAGATACAACCTTGTTTTTGATTTTGGTGTGAGTGACCACTGAAATATGTTTTGTTTCTTTACGTAGGAGCAAACCGCTGTGGGCCTTCCTCGCCCCACAGTGCCCATGCAGCAGTCAGGTCCGGGTTCTGGAAATGTGGTTGCAGGGGCGAACCCAGGCACCCCTGGATTCCTGGCGAACCAGCCACAAGCCGCCATCATGAAGCAGATGCTGATCGAGCAGCGGGCCCAGCTGCAGGCCATGGAGCAGCAGAAGCAGCAGTTCCTCCGCGAGCAGAGGCAACAGCAGCAGCAGATCCTGGCGGAGCAGGTAATGTTGCACATCTGAGGAGTCTTCTTCATCTGACGCCCCTTTTGGTTTAGGTTTTACTGTAGTTTGCTTCAGTGTCACCAAAGCAAGCTGTTTTGTTAGTGGTGTCAAGTAAACACACTCACTCTGGCCCAATCACTCCCACATTCTTTAAGAGACTCGCTTGTGTGGCAGTCTGTTTTCTTTGCTGTCCTACTTCTCTTTCTGAGTCTAGTTGTCTTTCTCTCTTCACTGTCCCTTTGACTCTGTTTCTCATTCACTCTCCCAGTGACCCTCGGTCCTCTGTAACTCTCCTTCACTTACTTTTACTCCTTTTTTTGCCTCTCCCGGTCCACATTCCCTATTGACAGTCTCTGATCTGTGTTTTTTTTCTCCCCCATTTCCTTTCCCTCTTTCTCACTCCAGCATAAACGCACTGCCGCCAGCCTTCACTGTTGTCTCAGGTGCTATCTCTTACTCCAAACCTCAGCCTGCTTCCGCATTCCATGCTCTTGCTATTTTTTCATTGGACCCTTTGTCTTTGCCCTTGCTCTATGGCTGCTCCCAGCCCAGTCTCTCCTCACTACCCATCTTCTCGCTCCTTCTTCATTCTCTTGGATATTTTTCTCACTGTTGAGGTTTGACAGTGTCTTACGGAGTGACTGCGCTTCCTGGCCCAGGCATTCGGCACACTCTGTCTACTCTTGCACACCGGCCTTCCGTATGTAATCTCCAGCATTACCCGTCCTTTCTCATCATTGTTCCCCTCTGTTTGTCCTTAGATTTCTTTCAAAATTAGTTTCTCTCACCGCCTCAGCTCCTGTGTGCATTTGCTGCCCTTACAGTGAACAAATGTTGTTGGTGACACTTTTCACAACCCATCCCTTTCGGAAGAGTCAAGTGGTGACCTACAGGTCTTTTTTACTTCGAAACGGATTTCTCTTTAGAAATAATATTCTGTGCGTTGATGTGAGGTATTCACAGGCCTAGAGTGTGTTATTCCCTCAGATTGCTAAGGGAATCTGGCAAAAATGTATCCGTCAATGTTAAGATGTGGTCTTTTAACCAAATTAAGCATTAGGTAGGCATTACCTCACAGTACTGCGTGTTAGCCAAAAACAATAACAAAGCATACCAAGACATACATATTTTTGTCCTTAACTCTTTTTTTTTTCATTTTCGTAGGCCAGTTTCCCTTTCATCTATCCTCTGATTTGCCTGTCCAAATGTGGCCTTTTTGTAGAACTAAGATGGGTGCTTCCTCATTTCCTCCTACAGAGCTAACGTTCCTGGTCTTTTCTCCCCCTGTGTATAACTCACCGATTGCCCCTGTTCCTCCTCCCCAGAGGCAACACAGCATTGCCAGCCTTCCTTCCTTCTCACACAGTCCATAGTGCAACAAAAACACATTAACTATGTACAAGCAAAAACGAGTTTCCTTTTCAAGGTTGCTTTTACACTGGCGCTGCCTAGGTTACTGTGCCGAATCTAGGCCACTTACATCCCAGGTAAGATATATCTGATATTGTGAAGTCTGTGTGTAATGTACGAACAGGGCATCCCTTCCTGATTTCCTGCAAAACACCTGATCTCTCTAAAGCCTTACTGTTAGGCTCTGCGAGCGTAACTCCTTGTTTGACTCTATTGAGGCCTCTGTCATGACGAATCTAAACAGAAGTATCCTTAAAAAAGAGGGGGAAAGCCATGTTAAATCAGGGCAGGCGAGTGATCGGCTATGTTTAATGTATTTCTGCATGGTTGGGACATACAGGGAGCCCTCCCGATGAGATTAGTAGCTTAATTTGTTTAACAGTGAAGCTTCATGTTATATATTTTCTAGGTGATGAATCATCTGTAAACTGCAGTGATTAAATGCTGACAATCATTCAGTTCTACACTCTCGGAACTTACCAAAGTTCTGTCGTAGCTTACAATTTTGTGCTTTTTAGAACATTGGTAGCCAAAAACCAAGCGGAAACCTCTGTACAAGATTCCCTCTGAATAGACCTAAAAGTCAATAATTTCACCATAGGATGCTGAGTGTCTGAGTTCTAAAAACCTGGCGCTTCTACAGGAACGTCTGTTCAGAGACGTGAGAAATATTAAATGTGTAGCTTATCTGATCAGACATCCTCTCGCGGGACTGATGTTGCACTCCGGCACTGCCTTTCTGCTGCTGTTCCCGCAAACAAGCACCTTCTTGCCTTTGAGCTTTAGTCCTGTACAAATCCCAATAGCAGTTGGTGGCAAGTGCTAACTGGCCCCCTAGTTCACAGCATGAGTGAACAAGTTTCTCCCAAAATTCATGTCAGTAGTTTCTGGTTGCTTTATCTGTTGTAATTACCCTGACCTCCCAAATTAATCAGGGATGTAAATTCACGAAAGTACCAGGCCCTTTGACTCTGTCTCAATGAAATCAGCAGGAGTGACATCACCGATCAATTTATTCTGACGATGCACCCTTGTACATTGCGTTTAAATAACCTTGAACATGGCAACGGTGCAGCATGCTTGACTGCAGTGGGACGCAAGTACAACAAATCAGATATAAAATTAAGTGCATATTTAAAATATCAGTGATTGTGATGGTTAAATCACACTGATTGCAATTGAGCTCAATTTCGCTGCAAGCAGATCAGATTGAAGGATTTGCAAGAGGCAACATAAAACTAGCAGCTTCTTTTAGCAGCATTCAAATGACTCCTCACACACTGTTCTTCAAAAATAACTCTTCTGGGACAGAAATGTAAACTGTATGTGTGAGAACTGCCCTAAGTCCCTCTTTGTTCTAATGGTTCATCTATCACTTTTTAAAAATGTGTGCTTCTCATAATGCATACAATTTGCTGTAATTTGTTAAAACTGCATCTGTATATTGATGCGGTCCTGTTTTGCTGGTGTGTTTGAGGCTGCCGTGTGTAAGGGGGGGGGGTTAACAATTTGTAGGCACCTGGGACAGTGACCCGATATTAGAAGGCAACTGAACCGCTTGTTTGCCTTCCCATTAGAGAGCAAGTACCACCGGAAGCTCACTTCCTCTTTTCTCTACAGGCTGCCTGCTTATTTGTCAAAGAAGATTTTGCATCATGCTGGCTAGGACACTTTTGCCTGGTGCCATTCTCTACTAACATTACAGCCGTGCAACATTCTGTGTTCCCTTTGCACTGATGCAACATTGTCAGCATGTTTGCCGCTTGCTACTGTCTGTACAAAATAAATGGGGGAAAGCCCTAGTAACCCCACTATACCTGGGCTAATCAACAGTACTAATACAGAACTGGTGTATAGTAGGGAAGGATACCCATGAATTATAGGCCACAGTGAATACCCTAATTAGTCACTGGCTACTGTCCGAACCAAGCTTGAGCACGGAATGGCAATATAAAGCAACTAAGGAAGCAGCCATGAATGTCACCAGGGCTTGTGTTGAAAAGATGCTGATCACATGGAGGCCATCTCTGTTAGCCTGTGTATGTTCCACTATTTCCAGCGGCCAGGGATCTCAGCTTTGAGTGACTATATTTCCAGCGGCCAGGGATCTCAGCTTTGAGTGACTATATTTCCAGCGGCCAGGGATCTCAGCTTTGAGTGACTATATTTCCAGCGGCCAGGGATCTCAGCTTTGAGTGACTATATTTGTTCGGTCTACTCAGCAGAAACTCTGAACTTTAAGGCACACGGCTACCTTTGCGCTTTCCATAGAAGTTCACGTTTCACAAATCCTACTACATATATACAAGCCTGAGTGGACGCAACCTTGTCTACCTGTGATACAGGAGGAAGAATGCAGCTTGTGTTCAGAACTGCAAGTTTTCTCTGTAGTAAACATTGTGGCAAGCTGTGGTCCACTACTGAGCCTGTGTATCCCATCTCTTTTGACTCTCGCTTTCTAAAGACCTTTCTTCTTCTTTCTCTTGCCTTCTAGCAGTTGCAGCAGCCGCACATACCCAGACAGCATCTCCAGCAGCCGAGGAACCCGTACACGGTGCAGCAAGTCAGCCAGTTCCAAGGTACGAGCTAAGTGCTTTTAACATGGTTGTGTTGTCACCATAGACTGCACTCTGCACATTGTAAACTGTTTGCCAACAATGAGCAACTCAGCGTTGCCACATCTGCTCTGCAGTATTATTCGTTTTGTGCTAGCCGGTGAGCTTGATACATAATTCTGCTAAAACATTTTTGATACTGATTCACGCACTCGTTGGACTCCAAAGTTGATCAGGGATTTGTTGAGGGAATTGTATACGGCTGGTTTATGATGTATGCCCATTTGCCTAAGAACATCTGTGGTGTTGTTTGTCCTGTCAACTTGTAATCTGTTCACATTAACCAACCTTTTAAACAGGTATGATCTGTTTTTTTTTTCTCTCAAAGGAGACCCCCGAATGAATTCAGCAATGTAGCTGATCTAAAGCGTACCCTTTCAGAGCACGTCTAAAACGAGAACAGGATTTTTATGTTGGACGAACCAGACACCTTAGTTTTCATAGATTGTCTTATGTTGCAGTCTACTGATATGGCTGTTTGTAGCTTTTGATGCAGTCAGAGAAGATGCTAGTTATGCCAAGTTCAACAATATAGACTAGCAAAGTGCTTACCTTTGTGGTAGGGTTTGTTCTCACTGTGTGCATAGACTCTTGCTTTGAACACCTAATGTGATCTGACATGTAGGTTGACAGTAAAGACCATTATTTTAGAATGCTCTTCAAGTCCTTCTTTTAGATAAGTTCCAAACTATTAAAGGTTCAAAAAGGTTTACTGAGGTGTAGTTTTCTCAACAGGAGTGTTAGTAAAAAAGAGACATTGACTTGGCCTTCCAGTCACTGGTTTTGAAACCCTACAGATGGTTAAACTAGGATGCAGTTATATGTGGCTTGCTTCTCTCTAATGGTCTCATGTGGATTTTTCACAAACATCTAACATTGAACAAACTGGTGAATTCAGAGATCACCAACCTTTGTGGCTACACTGACTAAATCAGTGTGCTTGATCTGCCTCTGAGCTCTTGTAACCTGCCACCTGTTTACCTCCACCACAGTAAGAAATCTACCACCTTCCTGTCTTCCTAAAGTTGGGCATCACAAGAAGAATTCTTATCTGAGCCTCCTGCTATTCTTTCTCATGGCTGTTCCGCAGAAATCCACATACTGCATAGAAACTTGTCATCAGTGTGGCTGTCTCACCACTTTTTCCAGCAATCATCCAAATATATTAACCCTTTCCTCATAGTCCTCTGCACTTCTGCCTCTTGGCCTCACTTTGTACAGCCACATCATCAACTCAGTGTACAATTCTAGGATCTACAATATTCTGTCTCATCCGCAACTATCACCTTTCTAGGAACATGACGTAACAAATTGTTCCGCAGATTTCCTACCAGTGATTCCAGTAGTGTTACAGCTCATTGTGCACGAAATGTTGCCCCATACTGAAAAAGGATCTGACATTCTGGTTTCTTACCCCTGTAAAGTGTTGTGCAGATAGACGTAGACACTGTACTTTTTTTGTCTGCCCTGCAAACACCAGGCCACCCTTTCTATTACCACTAGCCTGACACGCTTTGTACACCCCTCTTGATGTCTGAGGTGGAATCTTGAGGAACAATGACTTTTTGAAACTTCCATTATTTTAAGAACAGTGTTTCAGACATTGTTCCTCCTGTTCACAAACATTGAAACCATTGGCAAAGCCCTTCAGGAAATTTAGATACTGCTGAAACCCAACTCTGTCCAGATTAAGTCTATTTTACTGCACTAGTACGCTTGTGTGAATATTGTTCCTCATACAGAGCAAGAATGTTGCAATAGGATACACAGTAACTAATGGTAGGAAAATTAGCACGACTCGGACAAAAAGGATGGCCATCTCTCATACTCAACAGAGATATATGTGGAACCTTTGGTAGTTTCATAAAGCCTGGGTCAATTGATCGGAATGTCAAGGAGGATGCCGAGCTTCAGTACTAGGCTTGTCTTAACTAAACTGTTGGGGTCTTGTACATTTGATGAATATGTTCATGTTCTGTAAAACCACAAGTTCCAGAGAGCGTTATGTTTTTATGAATGTATGATTGATCGAGATAGTCACATAACGTCTTATGGACTTACACCATGTCTAGAGGCTCTACAGTGCTCACTTTTCATTACTGGGTGGTAAATGTATTTATAGAAAGCAGCGTAGTTGTTAAACAATCAGTAATAGTGGCGTAGTTCCTGAAATCGAAACTGTGTGTATTGGAATAGTCCATAAGTAGGCACATGGATCTTATCTCTTCAGAGAAATTAGCGTGGTGGATCCATAGGGCAAGCCATCACAAGCACCATGAGAGGAAAACCTGCAGGCATGTTGTATATTGCTATGCACCCTGATTCTGGAGCAACATCCCTCTACATTTGAGTTTTGCCTCTATCACCTGCAGTTCAGAAAGGAATGGAAGGCCAGTCTCTTCAAGGAGCATCTCACCTGTAAACATCAATGGGTCTCCCAATTCTCCTCCAAGATGCAACACCGAAGATATCCAGCCCCTTGAGTACCACTTTTTATACATGATCTTGAATTGTCTGCCAAAGCCGCTAGATATATGGCGCTTTGTTGCTCCCCATCGTGAAAAACGCAATAAGTACGGTCACATACATTCACACAGAGTATGCTCCCCTGACTGACACATGGTGCATACATTTAATCAAAAAGGCACATGCAGGGTTTTCAGTCGTTGATCTGGGAAGAGGGCAAGGAACACTGATTGCCCTGCGGTAAGGGTCAGGGCGAAGGTGGATCTCCCGCCTATTCTGCCAGCTCTCATGAATCCTACAAGGTAAATCTCTCACCTTGTGCAGATGTTTGAAAGTACGCTAAAGCCCACACTCCCAGCTCCTGGTCTGTTTTGTTGTCGTGTTCAAAGAGTTAGGCCTTTGTCTCTAATTACTTTTGGAAAACGGTGAAAAAAAACCTACTGATCTTTCTCTTAAGCCCCGTTGGTTTGTTGTAGCTCCTCTCAAAAACATTTGGCTCATTTCTGCGTTCTTTTTTGCCAGCATTGTTGTCAGAAGGGAAGCTCCTTAAACGCCGTAAAAAAAAAAAAACTAAATAAAAGTAACCTTGTGAATCATGCAGGGGTGTTGCTTGCCAACAATTCAGCAAGGACGCAGAGATAACTTTGTAAAACTAGATTTGTTCGGGCTTAACCCTTTGTTATCTCTTCCAGTAGTGGCTGCATGAAAGCATCTACGATTAGCAATATCACATCTATCTATCTATCTATCTATCTATCTGTCTGTCTGTCTGTCTGTCTGTCTGTCTGTCTGTCTGTCTGTCTATCTATCTATCTATCTGTCTATCCATCTTGCCATCTATCTACATTTATTCGGTTTGACTTTATCTGTGGTGACACACACACATATAAAACATAAATGCAGATAAATAAATGCAAACAGATGAAATTAACCATTGCTGCCGTAAAGAATGGCAGCTTCATCTCTTCTCCATGCTGTTACTGTCCTTGTTGCTGAAAAAGCTGCGTCTTGGTTGTGAGGAGTCCCACAATGCTGCCCCCTATCTGCACCTAAGTGTATCTTCTCTGTGTCTAGAGGCAGGAGCTGTTCCTGGCACACAATGACCTTGTTTAAAACGTCATCCATTAGCTTTTCTAATTATCACTTTGTTCCCTTTCTTCTATTTTTTCATTCGGTTAGAGCCTAAACAAAATTACCAATATTTTGTTCCTGATACAACCCAGGTGTCTAGTCCTTGATTTTTTTTTTAAGTAAAAGTTTAACAGTATTTTTTAGAAATGGGTGTTCCAGCCAACACACGGGACTGAGCTAGTGGCTCCTGTTTGTTTATTACGTAGATAAATGTTACTATAGTGTCCTATGTGTTTTGTGTGGCACTGCCATTCTGCCATTGACAGCCGCAAAAACACAATTCATTAATGAAATAATAGGCATAAAAATGTAGAACAATTATTCCAAGAACATCCTCATGTCCACGCCTTTAACAGGGATGACCCCAGACACAACTCTGTGGCTGGAGTGGTTCTACCTCCATGATGAGAACACATGAATTTGTGGACCTGGCAAAATGAAGGCTTTCAAGTGCTGCATTATACAATTTGTGACCTTGTCCCTATAGATTTGAGCACACTGCGCGGAACATTATACTAGGATCTGAACCAAACTGGCAACCACATCTTCAGCCACAGCATCCACTGTTATTGTAGTGAATATGCAGAGCAGTCATCCACTGTATAAACCAGATCCCATCTCCAAAATAGCTTTTGCGCCTCTATATTGCTCATCAGTTGGAAGTCGATCACCTAGTAACAGGGCCGGCTTTAAAGCAGTGCGACCGGTGTGGTTGCACTGGGCGCTGACCTGGAGGCGGGGCAGTGACCTCATGGGACGCTGTGTTTAGCATAACTTACAATTTAAAAGTACCTGCTGCAGAGTTCCTTGTGCGTCCTACTTTCAAGCAGCAATGAAAATACCAAGATCATTTGACTAATGTTCCTGCTAGAGAGAGAGAGAGCTCAGACATTTGTCTAGTGGCAGTTTTGACCCCACATAAAGTAGCACCGAGGGTTAATATGGCTGCTGCAAAGAACAGATCTGTATTTTATGTGGATAGCTAAGTGGTTTAGTAAAGCCAGCCTTTTCCACTGCTTTAAAAAACATGAAATGTATGTGAGAGAGCGGCTATAGAGAGATGAGTGACACTTATGCCTGGTGGTAGTGAGGGAATCCGAGGAGTAGGCCATGGGGTGGTGGTTGCCAAAACAAATTGTCGCACCTGGCGTCACCTGCACCAAAGCCAGCCAGCCCTGCATAGTAACCTGAGTTTGAACATCTTTTGCCCCGCTTCGCACCGCTGGGTTTAACAGTGTGCTGACTTCCTACACTCTCCAAGACTCCAGGTGCTCTTGGAGTATCTGATTGTGAGAAGCCATTCTACTGCAACTTTCATTTTCAGTTTGAACTCTGACCATATACACCTCCCCGCCACAAGGAGGGAAAGGTAATCTACCCGGTGCATTGCAAATAAAGTGCAGGCTAACGTGTTTTCCCCATCAGGCTGCAGACTGTGCTCTCACAGTCAGGGAAACTGGTAACAGTTGTGCAGCAGGAAGACAGGCACCGGGCCCCAGGGCTCTCACGGGACCCTATAGCCTAATTACTGATTGATTTTTACTACCAAGCCAGGGGGAGAGCAATTTCCTGCTCTCCATTCTCATGTGTTGGAGAAAGGCTTTGAAGGAGCAATATTTTCCATTCCCAGAATCCTGTGCGAATTTTTAATGTTACTTGTGATTATGGAAACGAGTGGAGGTATCTTGATCAGGGGTTTGCTAACTTTGTGAAGCGTTTTAAAAAATCTTTTGAAATTTTGCTGTTTACGAAAAGATAGAAAAATCCAAGGTTGCACTACCCCATCAGTAGAATTTCCCTGGTTGTTTTTTTAACTGTACTTTCTGTATGTTCTGCAGCAAACCTTGCCCACTATTCCATTGTGTTTATTTAAACAGTTGGATAAGCTCCCCATGCCATTTTTCTGGGCTGATCAGAGCAGTGTGTCGAAACTGGATATCTGGAAACTACACTGGGATTGTGAGGGCTAAAGACTTCCAGTCATCAAACTGTACTGTATGGTGTCTCAATTTGTGGCATGCAGTTTGTAGGAAAGTGCCCTTTTTGGTATGGTCACCCCCAGATTTGTTTCTCCAGTGCTGATGGTTTTGACTCTTAAAGTGCACTGGAACCTGCTAACCAGGCCCCAGTGTCTGTGCTCTTTCTCTAAAATATGATGCCTGTGAATTGGTCACTTCAATCGGAAAGGACATTCATTAACCCACTTTTAAGTCCCTGGAAAGTGGTACTAGTGGTACCCGGGGATGGAACTTAAAGGAATCATCAGGTCCTGAAGCACCAATGGTGCCATCCAGAGTGACCCAAGTAAAAAGATGACAGCAGTCTTTCAATTGCAGACTGCCTGAGCAATTCAGACTGCTCAAACTCGACTTTGCCCTCATCATGAGTGGCAAGGTTGCAGCACTATTTTTAATTAATGCTGGTCACCCCTAAGGTAGGCCTCCTGAGCCCAGGAGGCAGAGTGCATTATTTTAAAAATATGGACATATATGTGAAAGCTTATATGTCCTTATAGTAACCTCTTTTCATTAAGGGCTTCTATAAGTTTTAAGGGTGGCCATAGGATAACGTGGGCTGGCACATGGGCATTCCAAGGTTGCCAAGTTCATTATGGTCCCACTAAAAAATGTCATGTTTGGTATCAAGCAACTTGTCTCATCAAACCTGACTTGTTCCTCATGTCTTATTTGATGTGGCAAGAGGTTGCCCCAGCCTTTCCGGTGCCTTGGCCAACAGCCTGCAATTCTTGCCGTCAAAACAGGAACCTGACCCCCTGCTAGAAGAGGAGGACAACAGTCAGAACTCTCACAAAATAAGGCCTGTCTGGGCAGGAGGTGTCACCTCACTCCCTGACAGGATGACTAGTGAAGTGGCATATCAGAGTGGTGAACTTCAAAGCCCACACTGCCTCTGATACGCAAGTAGGCTGCCTCCCAGAGGAGTTAAAATCCGACCCCTGTCCAGGGACACTTGCAACCCTGGCAGGCAGGAAAATTCGATAGTTAGAAGGCGTACACCCCCAGAAGGCCAGATACACACCTAGAGTGGGCTACCTGGTCTGTACAACTGAAGAAGTGTTCTGGACTTTTCAAAAGTGCCAGAATAAAGACTTCTAGGTAGAAAAGGTGGCATACTCCTCTGGAAGTGGTCACCTCCATGGCAGATTAGCCACTAGGGCTAGTAGCCCATTGGTTATTAGTGTCAAGTTTCCACTAACCGGAGGTTTTCAAATCCACAGGAGTGAAGACGGCCCAACAAATCTCCTCCAGAACTAGCTCCAGTGCACTATTAAATATATACCGCTAGTGCCTGGTAACCGCTCTCAGGGAGAAAGGAGAAGGATTTAAGACAGGGGGACCCCAGTGGACGGACAGGATATCGCCACAGTCAGATTGTACACACGTTATCCAGTAAATCTCCTTTTGTATTGTGGAAGTACTTTCTGAAAGAAAAGAAAACACCCATTAGTGCTCCAAATACAAAAGGCAGTACTCAAACAAACTATTTCCTCTGTGCCAGTCAGAGCACTGACCTTTTCATAGAAGAATTTCAGGGGACCAATGAAGGAAAAATCGCTAAAAACAAAGTGGGAAACAGAAACACAAATACACATTTCTCCCCCCAAAGAGCTTGCTGTCCAGCCAGTTGCAAAGCTTTGATATGGGGTAAAATGGCAGGGAAAGTGGCAACCACTGCACCACCGTCTGTGGCCAGGAAAAAAAAAAAGACTAAGCAAAAAGGTAGAAGCAGATCGCTGCCGTGAACACATGATCATAGATCAAAAACATACCCGAGGTAGGGCTGCGTTCGTCACCACAGAAGGAAGAAACAGGATATCCAGGAAAGGGGAGGCAACCACTCGACCGCGGCTCACCAACTGTGGAGCAGTATACATGAAGACCACAAGGACGCGTGAACATAATAGATAGAATCTCAAAGCCAAACACAGAGACCTGCCCAGGCGCGGCTTACATATGAGTCATGCCATTCCACTCGGGAAAACCACACCTCCATCCTATGTGATCCTTCAAGCCTAATGGGTCGTCGGCACGGTACAAGAAATCCAGTACAGACACACGCAGGTAGTGGAAATAAGAATATGAACACAATAATCACACAGAATACCCTACTGTATATTATAACAAGCATTTGCAATGCAACGGGTCTCGCGTTTGCTCATGTTCGAGCTGAAAGCGTTGTAAACTCCTAACCCAACTTTTCACCTATCGGCAAAAGTGCATTTATGTACGTAAGCCGAAAAAGTGCATTTAACTATGTAAAGCGCTCGACTTCTGCCAAGCGAAATCGCGCTAGTAAATTAGAGAAAAAGTAGTCCACGAGCCGGACAGAAAACAGCGAGCCTCGCATGTTTTCTGTACTTGGTCGATGCACTCGAGGAGGGCTAGCCACCGGAAAAGGCATGACGTATGCATGCCTTCGACTAATGAAAGCAAGCAGATGTTAATAGGCAAGCCCACTAACCAATGAAAAACACTAACGTGACGTCGACAGGGCTCCGAGCCCTTTTCTAAACCCTAAAGCATCTCGCTGCGATACGCATGTGCGAGCGCATGCAACGCAGGCTCGACCCTAAAAAGGGGTCAAGCCAAGAAATCCCTACTACCTACATAAGTTATTGCTTCTGGCCTCTGTTGCCAACTTGAAAGTCACTGTACATGAGGCCCAAGGTGTAACAACTAGCACCCACACCCCTAACTCCCCTAAATCTATGAGATAAGGGGCTCCCTTGACATCAGAACCTCAGATCTGATAGGCTTGCTAAGGAGGATAAAGAAGAGACCTGAGTCTTCACAAAGAAAAGGTGCCAAAGAGCGCACGTGTTGCAGCCACCTTGCAGCTGCACAACTGTGACTTTCCCTGGACCAGAGACCGGTTCCCAGGGAAAGAGGAACCCCTCTGCAAGCCAATGGCAACTCCAGAAATAGGGGTACTAGTCTCCTGCAACCAGTAGGCGAGAACTTCACTCCTGGATCCCAAGAACCACTGACTGTTGGGCTCACTGAGGGAATTGCCCAAAAAGTAAATGATCTAGTGCATGGTGGGAGAACGTAGTCCTGACCTCTAGCAAGTTTCAGGTGGCTAATGTTTTCCCTCGGACTCCAGGGTACCAAAGTGACCGAAGGCTGAGCTTGCTGTTACCAACGCTTGTTGGTGGCCTACTGGGCTATCACTATCGTGCCTCGAGGGGACCCTGCAGCATCTTCAACCCAACACCTCTGTGGCCCCCTTGTCGGGAAGTGCATTCCCCTACCCCACCAGCACCATGTAAGCAGCAAAGTCAGCACCAGGGGCTCCTGTTTTCAGTACCAAAGACAGCCACCACTACTGTGCACCCAGGCCTTACGAGTTAGATAAAAATCAACTGATTGTCCGAGCTTGGTCCAGGGACTCGCCTTACCTTCACCCCCAGTGGTTTCTACAGAACTTGACCTGCAAGTGATCGTTTGCCACAAGTACATTTCCTGATTGACAGCAACGTTAAAGTTTTGCAAGAGTGAAATGCACTGATTTATTTTTCCTTTAAAAATCACTAACTCGGGTTATGCTCATCCCAGGGTATTCATATGGATACTTACATTAATATAAAAATCTGCTTTATTTTTATAAATTGGTGTCGGATTTCTTTTAAGTTGTGTCAGTTACTTATCGTCCATGTGGATGCTCTGAAATGCTTACCACATGTTCCTCTAGTAAAGCCTGACTGTTCTGTGCCACACTACCAGGACTGAGCTAGGGATTTATTCATGTGAATCCAAGGACCTATTTGGGTAACGTTGAGAGTATTGCATAGTGAGGCCTAAACAGCCTCACTGCATAATACCCCACTTTCCTACACAGTTAAATTGCTAGGAGGACAACAGGCAGAAACAGCTACTGAGCGGAACGTATGAGCGAGATACGGTCTAGTGCTTCTTCTGATGGGAAGCAATGTCCCAGCAAGGACCCTGCATTTTATCTTACCAGGTAAAGCCGAAAATAGTGATCTGAACAGTTATGAGCCTCCCCTTCCCTGCTTTCCGTCGTGATGGAAATGCAGTTCAGGTACATTTGGCAGTTTAGAAAGCTTGCATAGGATATTTCAATAGTGAGCTGGAGAGAAGGAGGGTGTAAAACTTTTTGAGGTCCCTTTCTGAATGGCAGGTATGTCACTTTTGCTGATGCACTGGAGGGTTTCAGTATTGGGGATGGTCAATGCTTGTATATACACTTTGCACAGACAGCTAGGGAAGTGTAGAAGATGTTTTCTGACATTACGAAAGCTGCACAAACAATGGAAATGATGATTATCTTGGTACAAGGTGGAAGGCCAGTGTCTAACCTCTGTCCGGTGCTCGAATAGGACAATTAAGGCAGAATTGCAGCAGCTTGGGACAAATGGATCTCGGGTTGCCCGGAGCCACTCCGAGAAGAGGAATTAGGCAGGGCATGCTGCCAAGGAGAAAAGATATCTGTTAATGCAAGTATTACATTAGTTCAGTTTAATTACCTACATAGAACTTAATAAAGCCACCAAAACCGTGCAGAATGTATTGTGAATGCTCTTCTAATGGCAAGAGAGTTTGAGAGCACAGTGCGGCTTTCTTTGCACTGAGATGCATCCACTTAGTGGGGCTCCATCCGCACTGGCACAAAAGCAATGTCTTTGGAAAGGTAGAAGTGCAAGCTGAAATGCAGATTCACAACGCGGGGTGGGGATAGTTAAAAGATGGATATCAGTTGCCATTGGCCGAATGCATGGGCACCTCAGCTTCCCTCATCAGTCAATTAAGGACGTCATAAAATGGGGTAAAGCGGAAGTTATTGAGTAACATGATAAGCTCACTTAAGACCTGGTGGACTGGATGGCGACAGCAATGACTGATCCCTGAGACAAGACACCTCATGAATTAATGTGGGCTAACAGTAGGACTAATTTACCAAGTAAAAACATATTTATGGCAGAGCTGTAGTAGGGAAGACTGGTGTAGAAAGGCTAAGAGTGTGAAGGAGACTGGATTCTAGCCTGCCTCTCTCTCTCACACACTCTTTCATACATATAAAAAAAACCTAGTGGCACTTGCCACTAGGTAGTTATAGTTAGGACCTAGTTTCTATAGAAATTATTTACGTAGTCTAAATTGCACCAGTAACATTATTTACAATGTTAATTTGTTAAACACTACACATCCCAAAAACGTCTTATGTACTACCCTTTTTAAAAATCTAAAAACAACTTAAAATCATATCATATATTAAATTATTCTTTAAATATAAAAATGTGCTCATACGTATCATATCCTTATTTTTTAATCTTTATATAGTTTAACTGTTAATTACAATTTACCTTGAATAATGGAAATTAATTTACATTTAATATATTTGTATTTACTATTACATATTAAAGAAACACAACCTTAACAATATATATATATATATATATATATATATACTAATATACATCTATATGTCCATATTTAAATATACACACACTGTCATTAAAAACTGTAAAGAATAAAAAGCTTACCTGCGAAGTAAGATGTAAAACGTACCTGCAGTGTATAGACGCCCGATGGAACTCGCACAGAATCATGACTTCCTGTGTAGATCCTGCTAACTAAAGGGTAACATACTTTGTATGCCCCCCCCAGGTGACATACTCTAACTTGGAGATGAGTTACTGTAGAGGAGGTTGTACAGATTTACTCAGGTATATGTATCGAGCTTACTGGGCCATGAGGTGGTTGACTTCAGATCTCTCATGTATTATAAATAAATGTGTATTTATTGGTGCCATTGTCCTTACTGCACATGTTGTTCCTTGAAGAATGTGCTTTCATTAAAAACCAATACATTTTTAAAAGTAGGTTTTGCAAGGGAAACAATCCACCGATCCATAGTTTTCAGGATCAGTCTCCTGCATAATATTTTTTCAGGAAATACACTCACAAGGTAAAATTTGTGAAAGCACGTTGTGAAAGGATACGTTGGATGACTGCTAATTCACAGTCAGTACTGTGGGACGTTTCCTGTCTTTCAGGCATCATTTACTAAAAACAAAAAGTTAGGCATCTTTAATCCTCAAAATATATAAACAAGCATTGCCAAAGCCAACCGGGATTCTACATTATTAGAAAAAATTTATAATAATGTTTTTTTTTTAATTTGATAAACAGTTTATGGTTTATCAAATTTTAAGCAAACATTATTATAACATTTT
Source organism: Pleurodeles waltl (assembly GCF_031143425.1). Classification (NCBI taxonomy): domain Eukaryota; kingdom Metazoa; phylum Chordata; class Amphibia; order Caudata; family Salamandridae; genus Pleurodeles; species Pleurodeles waltl. The sequence continues at coordinate 473,774,598 of NC_090437.1, read as the reverse complement.
TCTAATATTTGTAATCCAGTTAGATAGAAAGATGAAACAAAGGCGAAACCTATTGGCATGACGGCAAAGTAGAAAGAAGACAACAGTGAAGAAAGAAGACAGATGACGGGATGTGGTAAAGAAAGAAAGAAGATGGCAGTGAAGAAAGAAGACAGAAGATGGCATGCGGTGAAGAAGAAAGAAGACAGCAGTGAAGAAAGAAGATGGCATGCTGTAAAGAAGAAAAGTCAGCAGCAAAGAAAGAAGACGGCATGCAGCGAAGAAAAAAGAAGTCTGCAGCGAAGAAAGAAGATGGCATGCGGTGAAGAAGAAAGAAGACAGCACGAAGAAAGAAGACAGACAAGATGGCCGTGAAGAAAGAAGGGCAGCAAAGAAAGAAGACAGAGAAGATGGCTTCAGTGAGGAAGAAGGAATACAACAGCAAAGAAAGGAGATGGCATCGAAGAAAGAAGACGTCAGCGAAGAAAGAAGACGGCATGCAGAAAGAAAAAGAGAAGTACGGTCAGTGTCATAGCCAGAGGAAGGACACTAGCCAGTGTCCAAGGGGAAGTGACCAGAAGGAGTACTTGGTCCAGCGGCAACCCGATTTCAAGAACGACGAAGAAGACAACAGGAAGTGAAGCAGTACAACATGCTTGCCAATCGGAAGCCTGTAAATCTGAGCAACGCTGGACTAAGCCAATGGTAAGTTTAGGTAAGTAAGAGGCTGGTTCTAAGCCTCTTTTAAGTTTCTTTTTTTTTTTTTTTTTAACAATAGATCTCACGAGCTGTGCGCAAGCGCTCGTGCAGGCAATACCTAAAAACTGGTCCCAGCACCCTATACTACTCATCCAGTTTATGATGATGACAGGGGCAAACTTGGCCCATCATTGTGTGATGCCACAGTGCACATGTGCACACATTTGAAACTTAGTAAGTACAGCATCATGGTTAGGCCAAATGCATAAAATCACACCTTCAGTATTTGTGAAATCCTTACACTAAATATTGCAGGCTGAGGGGTGTTCAACCTGAGCATTTTGAACTCTGTCTTATTTGATTGCTGAAACTTTCCAACCACTGAAGTGGACAGAAGCAGCACAAATTCTGAGAAAAGACATCTCAGAGATCACAAGGCCACAGAGATGTGCTGTGCCCATTGAAGCTCCTGCCACCACTCGGTGCATCACCTCCCCACTGTAGAGCGGGCGTTGGTCTCCCTTTTCCAGACAGCTCTTTCTGTGACCGCCCCAGTGATCCAACCCTCAAGGATTCACGTCATTAATCATTTGTTTTTGGTGCAGAATAGCTTCTTCACAGCGACAGAGATTTGGTATCCTCTAGGACCAGCATCTCGAAAGACTACAGCAGAACACCAGGTCGCTCCCATCATGGCCTCTTGTGAAAGAAGAGGAACTACAGTTCTTGCATGACCATATTCAAGGCAAGCACTGTGCTTGCAGAGTAATACCATTTTATTCACCGCTACAGCAGTTATAAAGCAGTGTTAGTAGAAACTTTGTACATATGCATTAGAAACAAGACCTCCATAGAATTTCACATATATCAGTTAGCGTCTGTATACTTGTTCCTAGCATGTAAAGAATGACCAAAAAGGTGTCCCCGGTTTGGCGGGGCAGTCCTGGTTTTTCTCCAGCCGTCACTGCAGATATCAGCAAATTTAGCATAGGTCTCGATTTTCAGAGAGGGTTGACTGAAAACAGAGGGAGGCAAGCTTTTATGTGTACCAAGGCAGGACTCGTCTGCAGTTATTATCAGAAACCATTTAATTAACACACACTGTAGTGGGTTCAATTAAAAGTTGCATTTAATTCATTACCCTTGTGCCTCGTTGTCCCTTTCAGTGATGGCGAGCACTGTCATCTAAGTCATTCTGCCCTCTTTGGTTGATGTAAAATTGCAGTCCTTGCATTCCCCAGTTGTTTGGCTTTCAATATCTGGGCACTCTACAAAAAGGTAAATCGTTACAATATTAGGAACCTTCTGTACTCACAAAGTTCAAAAGCAGTTACCCTCTTCTATCTTCCCTATCAACAGAAAGTTTCATTTTTGCTTTGCAATTTCACTTGCACGACCTACACTTCATCAAATCACGTGTAAACACGTTCGATGCTATTTCCATGGCAGAAACGTTTCTGCCTAATAATAGAAGTAGTATTTATATCTAGGGTGAGTCATCCCCCTTTCTAGCTCTTTCTTTGATTTTAGGACAGGACTTGATGTGCGTAGCACGGTTGTTTGTTATCTAAGCCTCTACTTTACAGAGAGACTCAGCAGTCGCTTCCATCTGGCTGCATTTCACAGCAGTGTTTTTCTGAGCCAGGCTCTTGTTTTGTATTTGTGCCTTTTAAAAGCCTACTCATTCCCTGGAATCACTCCAGTTATAGTAAGACTCAAGACACAAGCTTCTTTGGTAAACAACCGATTTGCTTGGTATTACCATGGGAGGAGCTGTGGCCTAGCCACTAGAGCAGCTGACTTTTATACTGGGGGACCAGGTTCGAACCCCAGCCTCAGTTCAACATCCTGTGGTTCTGGGCAAATTACGTAACCTTCCCGTGCCTAAAAAAAGACCCAAAAAAGTGGAATATGGTTCTCATGTAAAGCGTCTGGTTCTCATGTAAGTCTGTCCAGTGCTTAATTTGTGCTGGTTGTTTCCGGTGCTGAGCACCTGCACTTATTTTGGAGAGCCGGGACTTATTCTTCTGCCTCAAGCATTTGCTGCGAGCAAAAGACACATATGGGAAATACGGATAAAGGGAAAAATGAAAAAGTGTCACAAAGGGAGAAAGTAGAAAGCTGCAAGAGTTAGCTGAAGGGGCAGGGAGTGGCTTTATATGGATTGAAGAGGCCCGAGATGGCTTCAGGATTACGCCACCTCAGTATTCTGAGTTCACACATTTAATTGCAGCAGCCGCGTGTTTACGAGGAGGGCTTTTGGGCACTGGCACCTTTTTATTTACAAATTAAGCACAGAGTCTGTCTAATATGGGCCAAGTTTGCACTATTTAAAACTGGAAAAGAAAGTGAAAAAGCAAGGAAAATAAATGCTTACCTTTCCGGACTTTATGTTGGTAAGCGAGTCAACAGGAAAAATTTGTGACCATAATCTGAGGAAACTCTATGGCATAGTCATTCAAAACAAAGTAAAACTGCTTCATATTTCGTGACCAAGTGACCCAGCATTTCCTCAGCACTTGCAGGAGAATTTATTCTGTATTTGGGGTAACTGGATAGAGCTCCAGTTCCAGTTGGATGCAGAGCTTCCAACAAATTATGGGTGGGCAACCCATTGGGGCAGTAATAGTGAAAGGAAAGAATAACACGCATCAGCAAATAATTTACTCGAAATCTTCCAAATGGATTCCTCGCCATGTTCCAAACTCTGTTATGCCGCTGGGCCTGAAGATTTTATATTTGGGTCTTACGAGAACCAAGACGTAGGGAGTGAGACCCTTCCCCGTGGTACCGGAAGTGTAAAGTTTGAAGACCAAGAGGAAAGCAATCAAAATGTCTGCAGTTGTAACCTGTCCACATTAAGCCTGGACTATGCTCTTTCTTCATTACTCAGTGTGAATGTCCATGCATGAACTGAAGGGGCTGTGGTATTTGGAGAAACGAAATAATGGAGGTTATAAGTGCTATCTTTTCCAGCGCTGCCTCATTTCAAATATAGCAATTCCACTTGTGAAACTGGCCTTGTTTTAAAGAAATATTTCTAGCATTTTGATTGATCATGTATCTCGAAGTGCCCCTATAGTCATTTCCACTCGGTTTAATGGCCTCTGCCGGGGGAATTGACATCAAGACCCCCAATTTCAGGAACAAAATACTCAATGAAAAATTACTTGGAAGAAGCTGACTTTACATAATGTTCTCTCTAAACGCGATTAATTGAAGAACGGAAGGTAATGAGTTTTCTGGTTGCTAATGTGCAGGGCTCGTTTTTATTTACACCTGCTCCAGGTTTCCAGAAGAAGAGTAATGCACTTCTGTACTGGTACAGTTGCATGCTGAAAACATGCATTGCTGCCAGGGGTAATATTGGATGCATTATTTTGTTGATGCATGCTGGAAGGTTATTACAGCTTTAGAGTGAAGGTCCCTCAGCAAGTCAGGTACATGAAAACATATTGAAAGTGAAAATATCCACATGCATATGTGTGTAGGGATGTATTCCATCTCTGTCGACCCTAAAAAAGCCTTCTTGGTACAGTCTCAGTAGGTGGGTGTGTTGGTAATACAGGATTTCAGCAGTATTAACTGATGAAGAATACTTATGTGTTTGTTATCTTAGGCAGTGCTTAATTTGTGCTTTTTGTTTCCGGTGCTGACCACCCGCACTTATTTTTGAGGGCTAGTGCTTAGTCTTCTGCCTCAAGCATTTGCTGCGAGCAAAAGACACATATGGGAAAGAAGGAGGAAGGGAAAAATGAAAAAGCGTCACAAAGGGAGAAAGTAGAAAGCTGCAAGAGTGAACTGAAGGGGCAGGGAGTGGCTGTAAATGGACTGAAGAGGCCCGAGATGGCTTCAGGATTACGCTGCTTCAGTATTCTGTGCTTCCACATTTAATTACAGCAGCCGCATGTTTAAGGGGAGGGTTTTGGGCACCGGCACGTTTTTATTTACCAATTAAGCACTGATCTTAGGGCTCTAAGTTCTAACCACAGTGGGCGAATCTCGCACTTGAGAAAGCCAACTCCTTTTAGTTTGTCTTAGTTCCCGTTGGGCTTCCTGAAATGTTCCTGCAGACCTTTGTAAAATTAGATGTTCAGCCGCCCTGCCCCGCCTAGTCTCTCACTCAAGCTTTTTGTCTTTAAGGGTTAAGCAGGAGTCTTATCTTGAAAAGTTTGACTTCAGTGAGTGCCGGTGAGAGACCCTTATTTTTTCGTCTGCCGACCTGCATTTGGTTTTTTGTTAATTTTCTCTAGTTGCATTCCTAACTTGAGTCATTGTGGTTTAAATATGGCACCTGGCAAACGTTGACCATTAAACCTGCTGCTAGTGCTTAACATGCTTAAATAAAATTAAGTGCAGGGTACCAGAGTTTTCTTACGCAGCCCACTGCGGGTGTTGATTAGTATTGATTCCACCTGACGCTGTCTTCTTCCACCACCCCTCACTTCCTGTCACTGCATCTCACACATGCAAGTTCTTTCTCATCCCTGTTTCCCCCTCTGTCACTCTTTTCGTAATTCCTTCTTTTTCTCCCTGTTGCTCTGGATCGAATTCTGATGATAAAAAATAAGTTTCAGTCCAAAAACGAGTGCTGGCGCGCACCACTTGCAACCACACCTGCACAAGTTAAACACTGCGTGACTTGGCAAAGTACATTTTTCGGTTCATAGTAGGTGGAACATTTAAACTGCAATCTAAAGCTTCACAACACAAATAAGTCTCAACCTGTAAAGGTTTGTTCCCGTCATTTTCATGACATGCCGGTGACATGGAAGAGTAGCATGTAAAACGCAGCACACTGTCTTTGTGCCTGCTACTGCTTGCTTTTTATTAGGGGTGGACGGTGAGCTCCAATCCGCTGGCGGAGCGAATGGAATTTTTGGCACTCAGTTTGACCAAAAACTGTGCTAGCCCCGCCAGCAGAGCAGAGCTCACAGCATGCGCACTGCAGCCTAGTTGTGGGCAACACTTTGCAAGCGCAGACCGTCTTCGCTTGCGCTGTGTGGCCCATAACAGGGCTGCAGTGCACACTCTCGGCCCGACATAGGCATAGAGCTGCTGCCAGCTCTGGATCCAGGCCTCCCTATTCCAGCAGCCCGGGGGCAGAGGGAGGCAGAGAGCCAGGCCCCTGGAAATGAGTACTCCCTGGGAGGACCCAGGTTAGTCCTTGTTTTTTTGTTTTGTTGTCATCATGTGTGCTCAAGAGGCCTTAAATGGCACCTTTTGCTGCCTATGGCCCTGTCCTGAATTCAGAATTCGTAGGCAGCAAAAGCAGCCGTTTCAGGCGTCTTGTGCACCGGCCTGCCACATGTGCAGTGCACCCGGGGCAGGCCAGTGCACAAGAGGCCAGAAACAGCAGCTTTCACTGCCTAAGGCCCTCTCCTGAATGCGCCCGATCTTGGAAGCACTAAGCAGTGATGGGCCTGGCTAACCTGGCCCAACCCTGCTTAGCGCTTCTGAGTTCGGGCTCATTCAAGAGAAGGTGCTACTAGGGAAGGCGGCAGTGGTACTCTGCCGCTCACGGAACTCTGCCTCTATGGAATTCCATGGAGTTTTAAATCAACTCGGTGGAATTCCATGGAGTGGAACTCCATGAGCTCCACCCATCCCTACTTTTTATCAGGCCCGGAGCCAGGAGTATAATTTTGGACGGGGAAGGGGCATACCTCCTGGTAATAATAAAAATGCATAAGGGATTCTGGGGAAGGAATGAGTGACTTCTCCCGAAAATCTTGTTAAATAAATTAAAGCCTATTGTGAGTAAGGGCAATGACTTAAAAGGGAAAATACTTTGTCCAGGTGTTCCCCTAATGCCTTTCTAGGAAGATTGTGACAAATCATATGTTTAAAAGCAGTTTCATTTACAACTAAAGAAGTTAAATACAGTTTCATAAACTTGACGGGCATGGGGTTAACTGAGGTTCTTTATTAGTAGAGAGGTTGCCTAGAATGGTGTTTACTGTCAGAAAATAGGGAGCGAGTATGAGAACTAGGAAGGGGGTAATGCATACATGATCATGATGAAGCTGATGAATTAACACAATAGATAGGGAAAGCCATGCGCAACAGGGCCTCTTGGGACAGCCTTGTTTTTTATTTTGGTTAATTTGGGTTAATTAACTTTGCTCTAAATGCTGAAAATGAGGAGTTTTTTTGATACTCGGTCAGTATAACATGTTTGGGAAGTGGATACCTAAAACAAATTTATGGTTGGAAAATCAGTAAAGACATTTTAAAAAGGAGGACATACACGACATGGTCCTCTGCAAATCTTTGTGTAAATGTAATGTGATGAGCAATTGTTGATTCCAATAAAAAGAATTACAATAAAATAAAAAGGAGGACACGGAGTTCTCCCTCAACTAAGGCGCGGGAAGAGGAATAATATATGATGCATTTTGTGGCAGGAACATCGGTGAAAGCATGAGACGATTTAAATACAATTTTTTTTTTTTGTAATTTGGGGAAGGGGCTCACTCCCAAAGGTAGTATGAAGCAGGGTATATCAATTGGTTTACATAATTGCCGTACTTTTCCCTCCGTGCTTGAAATTAAAATCATCTGTGAACTCACCATTGAGGGGTGAACAGGCTAGACAATTCTTGGTGTTAGATAGCAGATTGACTGCCAAGGTGAAATGCAGTCTAGCAACCCATCTCTAACCTATTAGAAAGCACACTTACAACAGTGCTACCAAATTTGTTATCATAAAGGCTAAAACATAACACTTAGACACTGCTATGTGTTTCATGGACGATACTACCTATTCTCAGAGTACCTCTCTTGGAGATTATGAATATACCTTACAGGTCTGCTGTGCTTTCAAATACATTACTGACACTTCTTAGGAGGCTGCAGTGTCTTTATTGGGATTCCTCATAATGTCTGCCCTACCAATATTGAGCATTACCAACACTACTCAGCATGGCTACTCTTCTTTGTATGGTGTTACTTAAAACTTCTGAGTAGGGCTCTGACGCACAATTGGACAAGACCAGTACTACTCATTGAGGCTGCTGTACTCTTCCTGAGACAGCTCAACACTTCTCAGTGGGGCTGTTGCACCTTTGATGGACAATTTCAAAACTCTCAGCAGGGTTGGAGTACATTGCGTGGACAGTGCTAACACTTCCCAGTACAGTATCCATATCATTGTTGAACAGTGTCAGCACTTATGTGATGGCATAATGGTAATGTTATTTCATGCGAACTATATATTTGATTTAGACTTTGTGAGGGAGTGGACACTGTTACCAAATGGTCCCATATCACAAGGGTCACAAGGATTTTCCATGGAAGGCCAAGAATACAATTTCACTGTCACTTCTAATTCCCCGAGTAAAAGGTGCTTTGACTTTATTGTAATCAATGTGTTGAGTTGCAGGTTACAAAATGTTATTTACAATTATCTTACATCCCATTTGTCTTTAGGGCATACATTTTCATTGAAAGGGGTCATAAAAAATATCCTAATCACACAATCTGAATGTACATAAAATCTCCAAGAAATGGAAGGTAATTTGTTTTTTTTTGTTTTTTGGGGTGCTGCAGCACCCAGGGAAAACAAGCAGTTGCAATGCAGCAGGTCTCGCGTTTGCTTGAGTTAGAGCTATTGGCGTTGTAAATGCATAACTGGACTTTTCTTGCCACATAAATTGGTCAACCCTGCCGCATAATTTGGTCCTCTCTGCCACATAATTGCAGTGACCCTGCAAATAACTATAACACATCCATTTACCTTCTTCCTCTATCAGCAGCAAAAAATATTGCCATTATTTCGTATATTTTTTTTATATTATTATTTTGCCCCCCTGATTCACCCACTCCCCCCCAAAAAAAACTAGCGTGGGAACACAGAGATGACCTAAACAGAAAGAGCACAGAGTGCAACGAATATTGTAGTATCTTGATTATAATGCTCAGAACAGTCCCTAGAGGGCACCAGCATAAAAATAGCATTTGTAAGAAACAAGGTCAGGTAACCATATAGCCATCCCCTAGAGAGCATAACCACATGAAAACAGAATGGCAGAACGTAATGCAGTGTAACTATATATTTAACCCCTAGAGGGCGTAGTGCATTACACATTTTCAGTTCTCCCAGCCGTAAAACAAAATTTCAAACCATGGGAGCTTAAAAAACATTGAATGGTGGGAGAGGTTACTGCTTTGGCTCTCTCCCCCAACCTAGTGTGGGGACCCAGAGATGACCAAGACAGAAAGTGCGCGTTGAGCTGAACGGTTTGGTGGTGGTCCAATTGTCTTAGGACTGCCACAGACTGCGAGTTATGGGCCAGAATTTATTGTAAAAGGAATGCCCTGCAAAGCATTATGGGGTGAGTTTCCTGAATGCAGTGAATATTGTATCTGCTCTACTGCTGTGCCGGGAAAGCTGCAGTGACAATTTCTGTGTTTTTTTAGTTTAAAATGTACCAGTTAGTATATTTTTCAACTGGTAAACTTGTACGCAAGTGGTACTCATGTATAGCGCTCCTCCAATCAAGTTTGCGCTATGTGAAACTTCACAGACGTAAGTGGTACTCATGTATAGCGCTCCTCCGATTGAGTTTGGACTATATGAAACTTTAAAAAAAAAAAATTATAAATAAAAAAGAACCCCTCCTCCAGCTTGCAGCCTTCGGGTACAGACACCACAATGACAATGCGGCATGCCCAAAAACAAGGAAGAGGAAGAAACAGCACAGGGACACCGAGCGCGAAGTGGAGAGGCAAAATAAAAAAGTAGTGTGCACACTTAGGTATATGGCCGATTCTGCAATAATACATTTAACAGGGTAGGTCTTCAAGGCGGTAACAAAGCAGCCCCAAGGTGGGACAAACATAAAGCATTTACCTACAAAATCAGAATTTTGAAAGGACAAGGAACAAATTAAAGTGATGGGCATGAGATGGCAGAAGTAGATTTCAACAAGTTGAGAGACAGTGCAGGCACGCTGCATGGCCTCGACCAAAAAAAAAAAGGGTTGAAAATTCCCAATAGCAAACTACACAACCTTCTTCTGAGGCCATGTAGTAACCAGTGCATGTGCTTGGCTTAGTCTACTCTAAAGGAATAAATCCCCGCTGTCAAAGCCGGGGAGCTCAGCAAGAATCTTTTAATAGACCACGGTCCGAGAAACAAAGCTTTAGTGAGGACTTGCTATTAAAAGGTATTCAATCATCCCATTTTACCAGATTATTTCACTAGTTCTTGGAAGACCTTTCTTTATACAGTTCGTTAATAACATTATCCCATGGTGGAATAGACTGATAGGGCAGTAGCCGAGATCAGGTCCAAATGAATCTTAACTGCAACAAAAGTAGGGACCGTCCAATTTCTTGTGCAGATTTTTCTGTAGAAAACACAGATTTCTTGATTCCACAGGTTTTGAATGCCAAACAGCTATCGTTGACTGAGGTACTAACTTATGATGAGTTACAGGATGTGCTGAGCGGTATTCACATGCATTGTGTGTCCCAGCTGAGTCTAACCACTGTGAATGAGTGGGTCAAACAAGTGTGTTTAAAGGGTACAGACACACAAAAAGGGCATCAGGCAAAGTGTTGTTCAAGCATAGTTTACTTTTCTATAAAGCACCCTCAATTATGTTCAAACATTGAGGCTGGGCACCAAATCATACTGGAGCCTTCTTGACCTGTGTGTTGGGAAGTCTTGGTATTATACGTTTTTATAATCAGCACTAGAGTATTGCTGTTTTATTCACCTATTGCACATACTAAGTGGAGTCGTTCTGTGCTGATTGGCAGCGTTATGTGCTCACATGTCTGTTGGGTGTGGGAAGGCGAGCAGAGGCACTTGATGATTTGTACATTTGTGCTCCTGGGAATCTGGTCCTATTGTACCCCAAGTTTACTGTGTACCCAATGGCTTCATAATTTCACCCTCTATATCTAGTGTTCTGACCAGACCTAAGACCCACCTGTGCTAGATGGCCAACATCACTTCTGTACTTGCTCTATAACGCTGGTCGGTCTTTGCCTACTGAACCTTTGACAATATTGAACCTTTGACAAAAAAATACTAGGCCCTTGCAGTACGAAGGAGAACGCTCTCCAAATAAACCCACTTCACGTCGTCAGCCTGTGGGTTGGAGAACCCTAAGTTAAGTTACATGCTTGGTGGCCTTGGGGGACTTCATGAGATATGTCACAAAGACTTTCAGTGCAGAGGATGAAAGTCCCATTTGGGTGTCTTAGAGTAAGGGTGATTTGTTTCTCTGCCAGATGCTCTAGTCTAGTACATGCACCTGCAGGGCCCTTTCAAGAGCCTTATTCTCCCAGATGGGTAACTGAAATGTAGCAATACGACTGTGCAACAGAATAGGATGCAGATTCGCAGAACTAGAGAAGCTGTGTGATGTGACTTTGTAGCAGGGTGTAATGGGGATTTGCAAATGATCAAACGTTTCCATTAGTTCTTAGTTCAATAAGTTTGATTATCTTAAATCTTAAATGTCAAAACAGTGTGTACTGTACCTTTCCGAAAAAGAAAACAAATGTATAAACAAACCAAAATGAGTTAACAATGATCAAAATGTTATGTTGATCTTCCAGGATGTGTCTGCAGCATTAGTGCTGCCCTTTAAAAATGTGTATATGTTCCGATCTGTTTTTTAGATTGCTGTTGGGAAAGATATGCTGTTTAAATTAGAGTTAACTATCCTCTTAAATGTAAAAATCAGCAATCTTTTCTCAGGCACATATTGTGAGCTTCACATAAAAGTTGTAACTTGTGAGAAATGTAAAACAATAGTGAATTGTACCATTCCACTTACTTCGTCAAAGAATGATTTCAAAGAAAATTAAATTATTTTAACTCTTTTTTCTTCTTTTTTTTACCTCCATAGGTTCACCACAAGATATAGCAGCAGCAAGGAACCAAGCGGCACTTCAGAGTATGAGGAATTCAAGAATGATGGCCCAGAACGCTGGCATGATGACCATGGTGCCATCTCAGAACCCCGGCAGCATGCCCACTAACGCTGGCCAAGCAGAGATGGGAATAGCAGCCTATGGCAGCACCTCTCCCAGCCAGCCAGGAATGTACAGTATGAGCAGTGGAATGGGCCAAATGTTGCAGCACCCAAACCAAAGTAGCATGAGCATGGCCCATAACCCAGGCCAAGGACCAAGGCAGACCGCCTCGGGGCAAGGGGTTGGCTTGGTCGTCGGAGGATTTAGCCAAAGCATGCTAGTGAACTCTGCGATGAACCAGCAGCACCAGCAAATGAAAGGACAAGTGGGTCACGCTATGCCCAGACCGCAGGCACCAAGACTACAAAGCATGTTAGGAGCAGTCCCACAAGGAGCACAACAGACTTGGCAGCAGCGCGCCTTGCAAGGCATGCCTGTAAGGACTAGTGCTGAAATGCAGTACAGCAGTGCGGTTTACTCCATGCAGTCAGGCCAGCCCAGGATGGTCAAGCAGCATTTTCCACAGGGACTCAACCATTCAGTGGTGGATAGTACAGTATCTGTAAGACCCTTGAATCCAGCAATTGGAAGACAAATGATCCAGTCGCTGCCCGGGCAAGGAAATAATCATGCAAGGCACCTTTTGTCTGCCATTAATCAGGGGGTGCCAAATATGACTGCTTTTAATCAAGCTTCAGCACAGCAGATGTCTGCTGCAAGTTTTAATCAAAGCAACCAGGGTCAGGCATACGACCGGAACCACAGTCAGGACTTGTCGTACGGTTACAGTGATGGAGCTGGGGGTACCTTCCCAGTCCTAACAGAGGGACCCGATCTGGTTGATTCTATTATTAAGGGAGGGCCTACCGATGAGTGGATGCAAGAACTTGATGAGTTGTTTGGAAACCCATAGTGGATGGGGCTTGTACAGTGAAAAAAAGGTGGTTGTGTTACAGCAGGATGCTGCCGCATCCCTGTTTTGTGTGTGTAACTGAGCTGAGCAGCAGCCAATTGTGAAAGATTCCTGTAGTGGTGCAAATACCGAGTTCACAAAGTGGTCTTCACTGCATAGCAGTGCGCATCCTGGGTAGTGGCCTGGAAAAGCAGTGTGCATCCGTCTGCGGGTATCAGCCCGGCACACTTGCAGTGACTGAAGCAAAGAACTCTTGCAAAGTGAGTCTGCAGTCCATCTCCTGTCTGCTGTGGTCACAGGAAGTGATTGGGCTTCGAGCTGGTGAAATACAGGTGTTCATGATGGAAGGAAAGCTGCACAGGAGGAAGGGAGAGGCGCGTCGGCTACAGTGCAAGGCTGAAATGAGCTGAACTCATTACATGGAAGACAATAGGTTTAAGTTACTTCTACAGTGTTTGAAGTATGAGCCAGACCATATCGCCTACCAGACTTTGTGTGATGCGGGTATCAGTGGTCAGGTGGTGTGGCGATGGGATGTGTCACCATGTTCCAGCAGCAACTGGGAAGAGCAGTTCAGCTAGCCATGCTAAATTCATTCAGTTCATGGGAGAGCCTGGTCTCTTTGTAGGCCCCAGCAGAGCAATAGTAAGGTATGACAAGACCGCATGAGGGTATACACAGTGTATTGGAGCCCTTCAGAAAGAGAGGGCCTTACTTTCCAAAGCACTGGAAGGCACAGAGCAGCGCCGAACTGTCTGTTGTGCCATGTACACTCAGGCAAGAAAAAATGGCAAAGGTGTCCTGAGAACAGCAAATGGAAGCACTCGAGACAAGGTGATAAAAGCAATGACCCTCTTTGAGAGTATTGTCTATACTGTCTGCTCTCTGTTATTGATTTTGTCTTCTTCAAGAACAACACTTGCATGTGTTTGCAGTTGAGTGACAAGACTAAGCATCAGTAAGGAGTCAAATCACTGTATTCACCCTTCGATTTAAGAAACCGTGAACTGGCCCTTCACCATAACAATGGGCTTCTTTCCAGATGGGGCCCAAGCTTGTTAAGGGCCCTGAGATGCTTACATTGTTAGTGTTTGGTCAGAAATCTGGATGAGACTAAGGAAAGTGAGCCAAAGGGCATCCATTGTGGCATGATCGAAACCATGGGTCAGTCCCGTCCACCCTGAATTTTTTGAGTCCAGATAAATATCGGACTATCCTTTTCAGAATATGGCCCAATGCGGCACTGGCTGCGAAGCTTGTGGAGAAAACAACAAAATCCGCAAATCCTCCAGACTCTGCCGACTCCGCTCTACTGAGCCAACCAGGTGCTGGATGGGTTTAGATGCAAGTTAGACTGGAACCCTAAGATATGAGGGGGAGTCGGCAGCAGGAAATGCTGCTCGGCAAACAGAGAATGTGCGCCTTAGTTAAGGGGCATTGATGATCTATTTATAACGTATTCCCTGAACTAGCCCGCAGTTTTGTTACAATGAATGTCATGGCTGCCGTACGTCACCAGAATGACGCAAGGGCTGTGTTGAGCAGCCATGTTTGCGTTTTCTTTGGTAGGTTCCAGGCTGCATGCTTTACACTTGGAAGTTTCGCGAGTTCTCTGTGGTAATGAGCACAAGCAAAACAAGTGCAAACAGTAATATTTTTTCTTTTTTTTTCTATCAAACCATTGCACTGACTTGATCCTTCATGCAACAAGGACAGACTTCAAGAGTCTCAGTTTTGTGTAATATATTTTACCTCTGTCACACCCAGGGGCTGCGGTTGAAAGGAGGCTCTATTTTCTATTGTTTTAATGACCTTGGCCCAAATGCCCCCCAAAAAAGTGCATGTGAGTAGGAGAAAGTTGATGAGTTATGATTACCTTCTGGGCCTAAAAAAGCTCCATCTAGAATAAGAGTGAGCTGAGGTTTACAGGTTGCAGGGCAATGAGCACTGATAAATTAGCCATTACAATCTTAGACATTTTCACTTCCGTGCAACAGACTGAAAGGTTGAAATGGAAATGATCTGGGTTTTACAGACTGTAAAGGGGAAACATGACTGATGTGCAGTGCAAACGTAAAAGAAGCATAGACCATCGACGATAAGCAGCGTCCCATTGTCTATGTAAAGCTTCTTCCAAATACTCCATAATGGGACCAAGTCATGTAGAAGTAGATTTTAAAAGATGTTTTTTTTTAATTTTTTTTTTTTTACTATGGTGCTGATGTACATGTAATGTTAAAAAAAGAATGGTCATTTGTAAATATCTTTTTACAATACGGCACTGGGTCAACTATCTGTAAAAATATAAATATATATAAATATATATATATATATATACTGTTTGTTTAAAATAGAGTATTTTTATTTCCTTTAACTCATCATCACTGCAGATATTGCACTTCAGACAATGTCTATTACTAATTTTTACTGTATATGTTATAGCAACTTGCTCATTTTACTCAGAATTTTCTAGTTTTCTCTTTTACTTTGTACATTGAGCATTGCTTTTGTTTCTTTTATGAAATGTACAGAACTTTGAAATGTAGAACTGAAGTGATGTTAACATACCACTTTTAAAGAAAAGGCAACTAAATAAAAAACGTTATCAGAAAATATACTCTCATTTATTTCTAATGACGTGTGCGACTTTTTTTAATGTGGTGTTTATTGTTAGGATAAAACGCAAATGTGAATTTAGTTGAACATATTTTGAAACGGTTTAATTGCCACTCACAGTAAAAGTGCTAATCATGTATCCCATTTGCTCGTTCATAATATGTGGCTATACCGCCACCAAGTGGCTGTCTTTCAGTTGTGCAGGTACGTCCTACGGCGTAAGTGAAGGTGAGCAAGCCAAACAATTAATGAGCCGAGCCAGTAGTTTGGCTTGGGTCTATGATCCAAAATACGAGCCAAGCCCTAAAAAGAATAGTTCTGCCTAACATGCACCAACTTATTTTCTAAATCACAGAAATTACACAAGTTGTGCTACGTCAAGGGTAGCAAGCGCTGTATAAACGCAATTTAAAAATGTCATGTAAAATATACCAAAAGTTTATTTTTGGTCATCTATATATTTTGCTAGCAAACCAATAAAAGAGCAATACGCATATTTTATATATGGTAATGGACAGTTGAAAACCCACATCATATCCAAGTCTAAGATTCCAAGCTTACAACTTGTAGTGATTTGTGATGTAGAATTAGGACTCCGAGTCAAGGTAGTGAATCTAAATGTGTTTATTGATGCCCATTTGGCCAGAAGGTCGAAGATATTTAATAATGCCCTTTTGGACAGAGAATTGTAGACTTGTGAGCGGAGAGCCATTTAGAGTGTGATGTGTCAATATTTAGTTCCAGTGCTATCTCTGTAAGCTCATGCTCCTCAGTACTGGAGAGGTTGCTGAGTAGTATTGTTTCTAGGTCTTGGACTGTGAGGTCACTCATAGTGTGTTGTTGTAGAGGTAAGGTTTTGCCATGTTCTTATGTGGCAAAAAATGATTTAAGTTTTAGTTTCCTGGTGAATTTAACAGGTCAGTTCCAGCTAAGGTAGGACAAAATGAGCGGCCTTTTGCCAAGATCTCAATTTGAGATCTGGAGAGAGATTTGCCAGACAGGTTAAAAATCAGTTCTTTACTTAGGTTTAGTTTCTTGCTTCCTTGCTGCAAGCCTTTGTCCATATTCCCGATGTACTTGGTTCTGGGGTTGTAGAACTTGGTGGTCTTGTGCTTTGTTTGAGTTGCTAGTAGTATTTTTCTTTTCAGGACTGCATCTGTCATTTTAAGAGGTTTGACTTTACCAATAGTTTCTCACCAAATGAAGACTAAGCTGCAAATGTCCCATCCTTGGTGTTTTAGCAACAGCGTGTTAAATGGCATCCTGTGATGTGGCACTGACAGTTTCAAGAATGCAGTAGGGGTCTGGAGCAAGAAGATGAATGCAGTTTGTGCTTGGGCCCTACAGGCACTCCTCTGATACATCATTTTCAGTGCACAAAGCTTCAGGCAGCTGCATCTCCTCCCCTGACTTCATTTACTGATTCAACCCTTTACCCTTCACCGGGCTTACACCCCTGTCCTGATACTTCAGCTCCCACTCCTAGTGGTAGAATGCGGTTGGCGGTATGGTTTCCGTGCACCGTTCATCATAGAGGTCATAGCACTTACGGAAACACCAGTAGCATTTAGGGAAACCTCAGTATGTGAGTGATTCTATGACAAGTGCATCGTTGGACATAGTGAGCAGTGGAAGTTTGCTGGCTAAACCCTGCACCACAACAACAGCAACCCTTTGTTCGTCTCCCCTTTACTATTCATTGTGCATTACACTCGTGCAAAGGATGGTGCTGTCTCCATCAGTCTGTTATTGTTTCAAACAATTGAGATATTGATGTGAAATCTTTAGAAATGTGTTTCCATTGTTGTGGATGCATGAGAAAATTCAGCAATTGTAGTCTACTTTGCCTGCGTCCTCTGCCAAGGGAACACAGGCTGACCCTTTGCATACTCAAAAGCTGCTTCTTACCAATTTCAGCACTATTTTGGAGGAAGTCTCTTTAAACGAATTGGAGAAATGTAAATCTGGCTCTCCTGTGGACCCTTGCCCAACTCCAGTACTTAGGATGAGGGCCCATTATTTTAACTCAGTGCTCAAGAACATCTGGAACACTTCCCTGTAAACTGGCGCATTCCCCGCCAACTGAAAGCAACCACTCCTTTTGCCCCTCCTCAATAAAGTGAATGCAGACCAGATCATTCTAAATCATTTCAGGCCTATTTAACTTACCTGCACTAGTGAAAATCTTAGAGAAACTAGTGAATTGTCAGTTATCTTCTTTTTTTGGAAACAAATGGCCTCCATCGTGGCTCAGAGTGGCAGAACTGCACTGCTGAAGGTTTTGGCGTTTATAAAGCAGAACTTAGATGGTGGTCACTCAGACATGGTGGTCCTGTTGGACTTGTTGGATGTGTTTGATTCAATTTCTCATGTCACCCTTTTGAATGGACTAAAACAGAATGGCATTTTAGGCAAGGCTGTCTTATGGTTAAATCTTTCTTGGAAGGCATATCTCCACAGGTGCATCTCCACCCTTTTTCACACCCTAAACCTCGATCATATGGAGTTCCACAGGGATCAGCCTTGAGCCCAATTTTGTTCAATTTATATCTGGCTCCTTTGGTGGGCCTGATTGAATCCTGGGGTGTGAAGGTGATATCTTATGTGAATGATACCCAGCTTTTATTATCCTTCCAGGAACATTCAGAGGTTGCTCTTAACAAACTCGAGGAGTGTCTTAAGGGAGTTGCCAGCTGGATGGAGGCAAACATCTTTAAGTTGAACTCCGGTAAAACATAAGTTTTGCAGCATGAATACTTTTCTGGATTCACATGCTGTGCACTATTCCTCCATCTAGTGGTTGGGTCCGGAATTGTCTATTTCCTTTTCTCATTTCTTTTTAGGTTTCACCTGCCACAGTGCTTGTAAAGTCTTGTTACTAAAAAATAATTCTATAAAAGGACATAGAACCTGCCACTACTTCTCCCATTACTTACCTGAACTTCCTGTTTGTTCATTCAAACGTCACTTGAATGTACTTGCTTTATATTGGCTGGCAAGTCACTTCCTGCTCTGCTTTCTATTCTGTGTTTGGCCACATGGAGTGTGGCCGAAGTACACCTTCTGATTTTTGGTGATTGGTTACTTGTTAGTGTTTGTATGCGAAAACATGAACTCAACACAAATCAGTTCACGTTGAAATGTGTGTAAACATGTCGGCCATCTTGCAGTGGAGTATCGAGTGCAGATATTAACCAAGCAGGTTAATTAGGTTGTGTTTTTCATTACTTAATTACATTTCTGATGGATAACAGTTGTAAATATTAAAATTATTGGTGTGTTAGTTTCTTAAATTACCACTCACTCATTTTTAAAGAAAAGTAATTTGTATAATTGGGCAATGTTTTATTTAGAATTGTTATTCTCTTAGTAACTTATTAACAGGCAGTCACAAGTGCAATTATCTTGCAAGTAGTAGGTTCATGATTTGAATGGTGCAGTGGCATCGGGGCCAAAAGTTGTCAGAACTGCTCTAAACACCAGATATGGCTATATACTTTACTACTAAACAGGCAATCACAAATGCAGTTACCTTGCTGGCATTACCGTCATGATTGGAATGATGCAGAAAGTGCAGTGGCACCGGGGCAGAGGGTGTCACAACCCCCCTAAACATAGATTATTGCTACATTTCATTACTAAATAGGCTGACATAAGTGCAGTTATCTAGCAGGCACTAGGGTCATGATTTCAATGGTGTAGCAGGTGCAGTAGCACCATGCCCAAAAGCTTTGGGAACCCCCACTAAACACAAATTATTACTAAATTTTACTTCCAAATAGGCAGTCACAAGTGCAGTTATCTTGCCAGCACTAGGGTCATGATTTAAGTGCCGCAGCAGGTGCAGTGGCACCGGCTTCAAAAGTTGTCATAACTCCTATAAACACCAAATATTGCTATATCTTACTACTAAACAGGCAGATGCGCATGGGCACAACACTACAGCGCCATGCTTAGCTCATGGTGTCTGACTTTAAACCAGTGGTACAGGCCTCTATCATCAGTATGCCCTTCAGGAGACACCCTGTTTGGCCAGGCAGTTGACGAGTCCTAGCATCAACTTAAAAAGGACAGTGAAACAGCCAAGGCAATGGGGCGCTTCAATACAGAGGCACAGTCAGAATGGGAGGAAACATAGCATAAAGACCCACAGGCAGAGCACCTTTCTCATCGGGACAGCAACAGCAGAAACGGCAGGGCAGCTCTCACCAAGCTGCACAGCAGACAAGGTATCAGCAGTGGCAACATCCTTCTTGACAGTCCTTTCATGCATGAACAAAGGGAAGAGGACAAGCTCCCCGAGGAGGAGCAGGAGGAGGAGCAACAAGTAAGTAAATCACCCATAATCACGGCCCCCACATAACACCAGTGAGACGCGGAATAAGAAATTACCCAAAGGAGTAGGAAAAAATTACCTCAAACAAATGGATTTACGTCATGGATACTGTTTAGAACCTATCAAAGAACCATCTCAAATTCCCCCAAAACCAAAGAGATTTTGAGGGCAAAGAATCTTACTAGTAAGGACAGAGGTGAATGTCCCAAAGCAGGATCTAACTCTGAGATCAGTCCTAGACCTCAGGTTTTTAAACAAATTAATTTGTACCCAGCACTTCAAGATGACAACACTCCAAAGAGCTATACCACTTTTAAAGAAGGGAGACCATATGGCAACCTTAGACCTAAAGAAAGCCTACCTACACATTCCAATGAACCAAAGACACAAAAGATACCTTAGTTTTGTCTTAGGCAAGGTGCCATGTCAGTTCACAATACTGCCCTTCAGCATTAAAGCAACATCTCAGGTCTTCACAAAGTGCCTCTCCCACAGTTGCAGCTCACCTAAGAAGACCGGGTATCCATGTATACCCATACTTAGACAATTGGCAACTAAAGACACAATCAAAACAGAAATGTTACAAGGATATTCAAACAGAAATCACAATACTACAACGTCTGGGTTTCTCAATAAACCACCAACAATTGTCACCACAATCAGAACTCAAGGACAGGCAGAGCATTTCCTGTCCAGAAAAGGGTACAGGCAATCACAGAAAGAGTTTGCCTATACTAGAAGGGCCAGTCTCCAACTGAGGAAAGTCATAACGAATGGGCATGAGTACGTCATGCATACCGCTCATAGCACGTGAGACTGCTCATGCAACCTTTCCAGAAATGGAGCTGCAACACATGGTCACAAACAACCGGGAGTTGGGAGGATCTAGTGGCTGTCACTGCAAGGTTACAACAGGAAGGACAATGGTGGAAATCCAAAAGCGTGACAGAAGGGAGTCCATTCAAGAAACCAACTTCAACAGTGACCATCACAACAGATGCATCCCACAAGGGCTGGGGAGCAAAGACAGACAACTGAAGGTTTGGTAACAATGGAATGTGCTGAAATACATCAGCTACCTGGAACTGAAAACAGTTTTCCTAGCCCTCAAGGCATTCCAAACACACATCACAGGCCAAACGGTGCTAATTCAAACAGACAACACAACAACAATGTTCTACCTCAACAAACAGGGCAGAAAGAAGTCAGTCACCCTGAGCAAGCTAGCATAAGAGATTTGGCAATGCCACGTAAGAGCACACTGCAAACAGGCCACCTACCAGGAAAAGAAAACAGAGGCGGACACACCAAGCAGACAAGAAAGCAGCTCCACGAATGGGAACCAAAACAACAGACACTGGAGGAAATATTCAAGACATGGGGAAAACTAGAAATAGACCTGTTCGCAAAAGCAAAGAAGCCACAATGCCAACGCTTCACTTTCAGGTTTCAACACCAACAATCAGAGGGGAATGCCTTGTCGATAAACTGGTTAGGAAGATTTTCTTATGCTTTTCCTCCATTACCACTGATACCGAAGATGCCAGATGCCGAAAAGGCAAGGCCACCAGGGACACATCTCACCCTCATTGCACCACAGTGGGCGAGACAAACCTGCTACTCGGACTTACTAGAGATGTCCAGGGGACAAAGGATGACAATCAAAGCAGAACGTGATCTGCTAAAAATACAAGAGGGGAGAGTGTACCACCCAAAGACAGCAACACTAACAATATAAGAGGGGAGAGTGTACCACCCAAAGCCAGCAGCACTCGCCTAGGAAATCCTTAAGGAAGCAAGAAGGGCTACGATGCAAAATGGGGAGGATACGTTCACTGGTGCTCTAACAACAGATATTTGGAGATGAGGACAAAACTGGAAACTGTGCTAACGTACCTCACTCATCTGTTAGACACCAGGCTTACCTATTCATCCTCAATGTACACCTGGCAGCTATAGTAGCCTACACCAGGGGTACTTCAGGTAACAGCTTGCTCACATCCCCAGTGGTGTTGAGACTCTTAGATGGGGCAAAAAGAATTGCTTCACCAAGATCAGTTCCAGCACCGTGATGCAACTTAAATGCTGTGCTTACGCAGGTAATGACTTTGAATCTATGCATAAAACAGATTTAAAATCATTAATGCTCAAGACAGCGTTCCTAATTGCAATCACACCACCACTCAGAGTAAGCAAAATGTAAGCATTAACAATATAACCGTACATGCAAATACACAAGTACTAATCCACAGTTTATGTCAAAGGTCATAACCCAGTTTCATGTTAACCAAAGTATTCAGCTGTCATTCTTCTTCAAAGAACCGAAGACACGGACAGAAAGAGCCCTACACACGCTGGATGTAACGAGGGCTTTAAAGTACTATCTGCAAGAAACAAAAAAGTTTGGCATAGTAAATCAGTAGTTTGTTTTATTTGCCAAAGCAAACCGGGGGTCCTCAGTAACCAAGAGAACAATGTCAAGATGGATTGTGGAAACAATACAGACTTGTTATTCTAGGACAGGAGTAACACTGCCCACATGCACAAGAAGCCTATTCAGTACGGTAAAAGGGTGCAACACTTGTGTTCGTAGCAAACATACCAATGAAGGCAATCTGCACAGCAGGACCATAGGCATCATCACACACTTTCACTAAATATTATTCTGTGGATTTCCAAATGAACAAGCAAGCACAGGTAGGCCGAAAAGTACTTCAACACCGGTTTGCTAACACTTCCACATTTCATCCCATAGGAGGGGATACCGCTACATAATCTAATGCACAGCATGTGAATCCAGAAAAGGATTCGCACTGCAAAACAAAATGGTTATTTATCAGTAGTAGTAGCTTTGCAGCTTGAAGAGTTTTCAGGATTCATATGCGATCCACACATCCCCCTGGAAATTGGTAATGTTATAATCAGGTGGGGGGGGAGAGAACAAGAATGAGCTATACCAAAGAAGAAAAGAAAAAAGAATACAAAGGTGGTGACTATGCACAGGAACTTCTGGGGCACAGACTGACATCACTCAAGGGGACGGACATACCACCAAATGGTGGTCGACGACTCCCACAACAAAGGGGGGGAAAAAAGGAAAGAGAAAAGGAAAAAGACAATTCCGGAACCAATGACTAGATGCAGAATAGTGTACAGCATGTAACCATTTTGTTCTTTTTTTTTTGGTCCCAGTGGTCCTCCCCCCTCGAACCTCTGGTGTGCTGAAGATATCAATCCTCCTTAGAGTCCTACAGTCTCTGCTAGAAGTTTGGGTATAATCTTTGGCCTTGCCCTTCTCTTTCTGCTCACATTAAGCAGATTTCATCAGCTTGTTTCTCCAAATTTAAAGCCCTAAGGAAGCTGCTGCACCTTTTTCTTGAGGAGGCACAAAAAACGGTGGTCCATAAAATGCTAACCTCCCGCTGGGGCAACACTCACGGTCTTTATTTGGGGCTTCCTGCTTTTCTAATTCAAAGTCTCCAGAGCATACAGAATGCAGCAGTCAGACTTATTTGGGGAGTTCTTTTTCGACAGCCCATCATTCCGCATTTGAACCTGCTACATTGACTGCCAGTCGTCAAGCGCATTAAATTTAATGCCCTTACGCTGGCATTCAGAGCGTTTGCAGTGGAAGGTCCATCCCAAAATGTTCTAAAGTTAGGCAAGGAGGCAGCTCCTTTACGTTCTTAACTGCCAAACTGTGGAATGCCCTTCCCATCAGTCTTGGAAAGGCACCATCAGTCTCTACCTTCAAAAGAGAATTAAAAACTTTGGTTTTGACATTGCTTAGTGCGTAATGATGAATACTGCTTGATATTAGCCTTCTTAAGGTTTGAGCACCTGGACACTTCTGATGAAGCAGCTGTGCACTTTACAAATACCTTTGATTTATTGATCCCTTAAAGGGTTTAGTTTGAGCTGGTAGTTGCTGGTGAGGTCCACCTGCTCTCCTTTTTAGGGATGGGCACTTATTCTTCCTCATCAGACTTTCACTGAGTGAGTGATGGAGAAAAACACAAAAGGAGAAACGAATGAGGAAAAGAATATTGGAAAACAGTGACAAAGGGAGAAAGGAGGGATGGAAAAGTACCTGCAATAGTATAGAGGGGAAGGAAGTGTCTAGTGGTGGATAAAAGAGGTGTGAGGTATCAATCAAGACTACATCAATTATTTATAGTATACATACTTCCATACATGGGATTTCAGTCTGCTCTCTTCAGCTGTTGGTCTGCTACTGTAGTGGCATTCACATTTTGCTTTATCCCACCACAGCATACAGTGTGAATTAAAGGGTCAGCCCACTTCTGCCATTGGCTTACCTGACTGTGAGTGACGGCATTCTGCTCTTGTACAATGTGCACATTCACACAACAGGTAGTCCTCCTTTGTGATAGGGATTACTGGTGCAATGTGTGTGCCTGCATGGTCCATATTTAAAGGAAAATGACGGTGTGCGATGCTGTTCCAAAATTGGCAGTGCCGCACTCAGTCATTTTCACCACGCAGGGATGCACCGTATTTAATAGAACATGGCGCACCCTTGTGGTGTCCAATGCGCTGGTGCTACATTTAGCTGTCAACGCAGGCATCCTTGCACCATTGTGCAAGGATGTCTACGTTGAGGGGTATGATTGTTTGTGTGGGAAGGTGTCCCTTCCTGTACACTAATGGTGATTTGACACTACTGTGTGTGCTGCAGAATGCTGCCAAAGTGTCATTTTGAAATGATTGTTTATGTGCAGGAAGGGACACCTTCCCACACATAAACAATAATTTCTGGCATTTTCCTCTTTCTATGCGTGCTGCAGAATGCAGCACACACAAAATAGCAAACAACGAGAAGGAATAAAAGTATTCCTGGGGTGGCGTTAGATTTTGGCACTGCCTCAGGTTTACGAAAACACGTAAATCTGGAGCAGCGTCAAAATGCAATGGGTGTTGCTGTGGTGCAAAGTGCTGCGTGTGAAGGGGCCGTATTTACAAGGTGGTGTTAAGCCACAAAACGCGTTAAGCCACAAAAAGTGTCTTAACACCACCTTGTAAATACGTCACAGGGCATAGCGCCACCGGAGCGCCGCGTAAATTATGCCCCCATGTCAGGTTGAGCCAAAGTGGCCACAGATCAGAAGATGGAACTGGAATATGGAGAGTGGGCTATAGCTGATGACATTGAGATGAAGTGGAGGTGTTTAATGGAAGATGTGGAGGACTGGGCAATGATGCTGCAGAAGCTAGTGGATACCTCAGTCATCCTGTATCTGGACTTGCAAGTTGTCATCATGAGATAAAAACAATAAACATCTTTAAAAATACCTGCACTAAAAGCATAAAACGAGACCATTACTATAAGCTTGTATTTGGTTAAATAGGGCTGGAAGGCAAGGGTGGGTAATTCCCAAAACGTGGTGGTGAGCATTCTAGCAGAATGATGGTGAATCAAACTCTTAACGTGGTGACTCTTAACCTAAGCACGCCCTTTCCCAATCAGCCAGTTTTCCTCCCCTGGTTTCCTGCAGATTTTTAATTTTGGAACACATATTTAATACCTTACATGACCCTTACTATACATTCTCTCTTTCCCTAGAGGGAGGATGGTCAAACCTTAATCTATGCCAATATAACCAATTTAGCTGCATCTATATTTTTCCTTCCTGAGTTTCTTGTTTTTCAGTCTGTTGCACATGCTGCTTAAAAAAAAATTAAGGAGCTTGATGCTGTCTTTTAAGTAGGCTTGTGAGTTGGATATATTGGGCCTGATTACAACTTTGGAGGAGGTGTTAATCCGTCCCAAAAGTGGTGGTAAAGTGATGGATATACCACCAGCCGTATTACGAGTCCATTATATCCTATGGAACTTGTAATACGGCTGGTGGTATATCCGTCACATTTGGGACGGATTAACACCTACTCCAAAGTTGTAATCAGGCCCATTGTCTTCGTTTAAGAGGTAGCAAGTATTGAAGTTGATTAGAGCCTGGAACCTAAAGGGCTTGTAGAGTTCCTGAAGCGTGGGTGTGGCCTGTGATTAATTCTCAGCCTCTTTATGAGACATGACCAATACCGCTTAAAGTTTAAAGAACGAGAAGTCACACCAGTCTAGGAAGAGATGGGTGTATGGTGCTGCTAAGAAATTTGCCAATGAGAAGTAAGTGGTACGAGGAATTATTTATTTTTATATTAGTACCTTCTAGGTGGTTGTATGATGGAGTCATGCCAGTGTCTTGCTGATGCACAGCCTACACACCTGAAGCAGATGGTTGTGGCAGCAAACCCCTTTGCTAAAACCACTAGTTGAGAGGCTTTTCTAAACTGCCAGCCCAGAACTTGTCAAATCTTCACAGATTGCAGAGATCCAAGGCTGGAAAGTATTGTCTCAATCCCAGGGGGTGGCAGAGTATTCAGGGCTCACACTGGGAATATATAGCTCCCAAGCTCAACTGGGGTTGCACTCTGTTGTGAGGTCCATGGCAGTGGTATCAGCTCTACAAGATGATATTGACTGGAAACAGATTCTAAAGAAGTGAGGTTCTAAGAGCTCATTGCGGCATAACAAGGGTTCCTGCATGCACATGACGAGGAGCCCACAGTTGGAAAAGCAGCTGTGCTTTTCAGTCCCTTTTGGGAAGGGTTAGTGTTATGTGGAGTCTTTCACTCTTAAACCTGAGACCAGCCAGCGACTGGTGATGCCGGAATTCCACATGCGGTTCCTGCTGACTCTGGCACAGGAGATTCTTCTTGCAGGGCACCTCGGGGATAAAAATAAAAGAAATGCACATTTTTTCCTCTCTTTTAGCAGCTTACCATGAGTGTAAATGTAGATATGATTTGCTGTATCTGTAAAGTGTGTCTAAAGATTTTCACAAGCAAGTAGAATTCACAGCACTTTTTGCTGCATCAGGCAAAGACGAAGAGGAGAGTGAGCTTCTTTCTGATAAGCTGAGTGGCCGAAAAAGGGGGGGGGGTGTCCAAGTGTTGGCCGGACTGACATGGAAGCAGCAAGAGGAGTGTAATACTTGGTTAGAGCAACTGCCTGATCTTTTTTAAATGACTTCTGGACTGCAGCTGTGCCTCCGCCACGTAAATGTTTTGAGCACTTGAATTAACTAATAGGTACTGGCAGATTGCCTTAATCTTTAGTATCAAAGACTATGTTCTCAACACAGACTGTGTTCTCAACCCTGGATGGCCTGGACCAGTTCTGGTTCTCCCTTCTGGTTAAAGAACACACCTTCAACCTTCTAGAGGTTGGGAAATCATATCTGAATGCCTCAATATCATAACAATCCATAGTGACGCTAGGGCTGCTTCCCTGGGCCGCGTCAACATGGTACCGCAGTCACTGAAAAGGAAACTGCTGACAATAAGCTGGATGCTCTATTTCAAGATTCCAGTGGCCAAACATTCATAGGCTAAAATTCAGTCCCTACTAGACCTGGATACTCCAACCTTCCAGAGCCATGTGCAGACATTCTTGGGCATTCCCGGGTTCTAGTCGAACATTTGGATTTACTAGGTAGTTGCTGAGCTTCATAGAACACCAGAATTAAACTGTATCTTCTCTAATAGTACCGAGATCCTGGAAACAAGTTATTTGGACTGTCATCAGACCTTTGCGGTTAACAAACACTCTCTGTAACAGACCAGCTATGAAGGGGCTGGACATATGTTAGCCCTTCATTGTCAGAACCAATGTTTCTAACAACAGGATTGGAACTATGGTATCTCTGCTCAGTGAGAAAAGTTAAGAGCAACCATAGCATTCATTAAAAGAAGGCCCCCTTCCTGGAGCAGAAGTGGGCAGCAATGAGGAATGCATGCTTTACAATCATTTATACATTGAAGAGGTTCTTATCACTTGCACTGATCACCCTCAATCTAATCACCGTGAAAATAGTTAACGCCATAGTGATCTACTGGGTCTTTTCCTAACAGGAAATTGATGTTATTGTTAAGCACAAGGCTAGAACATCCCTCAGCATGGTGGATGTGCTTTTGCAGAAATTCTACTAATTGGACTTTCTGGGTGGCGAGTGTGTCCAAATTTCAGGTATAATCTTGGACGGCAAAGCTGTAAAAATGCACAGAAATGACTAGAAAGAAGAGCAAGAGAGAAGGAGAAGTAGGAAAATAGCCCTAAATAACAGAGAATACATAAAATATCTGGATGAGAAGAGAGGGCAGAAAACAAAGGTGCTTTAGACCTGAAGAATGGTTTGCACAGATCACTGGAAAATGTACCTCGCTGGTGTCTCATCAGCACAGACCTTAGGCTGCATTTTTGGAAGCAAGGTTGCTCTACCTTCCCCAACCTCTCTGAGAAGGGGGAACTGTCCCAATATGACTTACTCAACGTTTTCACTGGAAAAGGCACTGGCATGGATTTACAATGGGCTACTTCTAACTTTCAAGGGCTTTAAATATACACCACAGCCCTTCCCAGCACAGTGAAGACCTGAGTTGACTCTGCTACTTCCTAAATGTGGATCTGTATGCTGCCCATTTTGTCTAGGCCAGGGTTGAGTCAAATTTCCTGCTGAAGCACTTATGGCTTGCCCTGCTACTGATATTACTGGCACGGAAGCCCCATCCAATTCAAGGAGTCTACAGAGTGACAAGAGCCCTTTCTCCCTTTCACTAGAAACTGGGTGTGTCCTGCCCAGGAAACATCTATAAACTAAGGGGAGCTGAGTTGCCACTGCTTGGTGAGCACGTCCACACCAGGATTAATGTTTCCAATCCCAGTGCCCGCTTTCCTCTGCCTGGCATGGCAATGACACACGCTTATCACGATTGTCAGTGGCCCGACTGCCAGCACAAACAATCTCTGATGGAAAATTCAGAGTGGGAAGCCTAGCTTTATCTGCTAGTTCAGGTTTTTGTCTGTTGGTGTTTTCAAACGTAGCTATCTCGCAACCTACACATGCTAGTGACCAAAGCTTGGGAGAGGTGCGGGTGGTAGTGACAGACAAGGGTTTGGCTCTTGCAAGTATTTAGTATCTGTCGCCCCACAGGCACAAAGAGACCATATAATAAAAGTTGCTACTATCTGTTAGTTGCTTTTGGCATTGTGACTTCCTTTCTGTTTGTGGTTCTGGATACAGACTAAAGACACCACTTACAAGAATACCCTCAATGGAATCAGGAGACAAGGAACACAGGTAAAAATCCACAACGTATTTTAGCCCTGCTGCTAGTTATAACTTAGTTAAGTGTCCCATGACACCTCCACTTGTCAAAGGTTTACATAGTCCGAAATGACACCGAAACGTAAAGTGGGACGCATCTTTCCCTGACCCATCGTCCTGGATAATACTGGCCTTGAGTGTGGTAAGAACGGCTATGAGAGGAGATTCTGAACAGATGTGGATGCGGTCAAGGCTTCCTCAGGGTCCTTCCAGAATGGAATGATGCAGTAAGTTAGGGTACAGCAACCCACAGGATCTAGGAAACAAGCATTGGCAATGCCGGTATGTCTGGCTCTAAAGTAATGGTGTATAGCAATGAGAAGGATTATGAGTAGATAGCGTGGTATGAATGTGTATTTGATTGGAAGCACCGACTTGTAGAATAATATTGGTGAAAGTTGAAAGGTTAGGTGATGGTTGCAGGTGACAGCTGCACTGTCAAGCCCGACCTATAATCCATGAGACTATAAAATATTCTGGTTAGCCAATACACTGTAATAGGATTACAATGTCATGTGTGTTCCTGAAAGTTCAGACTGAGGAAGCTGGATAAATAAAAAAAATCTGTGAGGAGCGCAAGCACTTTTTGTGGCAGCAAATAACTTCTGCCCAGTGCTTAATTTGAGCCAGTTGTTGCAGAGGGTGGTGCTCACCGACACTTATTTTTGAGGGCCGGCACTTATGTTTCTGCATCAGGAAACTATTGCGAGCTAAAGACACATATGGGAAAGACTGAGGAAAGCAAGACGGAAAATAAATCACAAAGGAAGAAAGCTGCAAGTATGAGCTGAAGGGGCAGGGAGTGGCTATAAATGGATTAAAGAGGCCCGAGATGGCTTTAGGATTACACTGCCTCACTATTCTGTGATCCCACATTTAAATGCAGCCGTGTGTTTCAGAGGAGAGCTTTGGGCACCAGCACGTTTTTATTTACAAATTAAGCACTGCTTATGCCCAATCAAAACATGGTCTGCTAACTTCCAATATTTGAGTGGAGCAAAAGCCCCTCTCCTGTGATTTTCACATAATTGTCTGGCAACAGCTGTGACATTGACATAGGAATTAGGTATGAATGCCTGCACCTGTCCTCCGAAGACCCCAGCGTTCTCCCAGCACCTGGTTATTCCTGTGAGGAGCATGCTTCAGTCACCAGGTGAAGGCCAAAATGGAAGCAAGGACTTCACAAGTAGGCAACATAATCTGAAGAGGTTCAACACCAGAATGGGGGAAAAGTTTTCATCCAGAAAGCTTCCCATAAACGAGTTACTCTTGGAAGACTAGATAGGAGTACAAAACCCCAGTTCCTTCGATGCAGGAACAAAGTGTAAATAGTTTCAGAGGCAAAAACTAGGAAGACTATAACTAGTTACTAACAGGTTGTGACAAAATTATTCCCCCGACGCACGTAAGAGTAGGTGCAAAAAAAAAAAAAAAAGCAATAACCTTAGATTCTGATAAAGGCACAGGGGCGATGAAGATATAGTACAAGGAGTGGAGTGAAGCAGTCAAAACAAAAGAACTCTTCCTAACCAGTTGATTCCCAGATGGAAGGCGTGAGCATTGAAAGAAGGAAATATTTCAATGAAGCTTCAGAATGGAGCAAGGCACACAAAATAAGGGAAGTGGGATGTAGTTAACCAGCCTCAAAGCAGTGGGATACAACGATGTGATCTGAGATACTACATTGCTAAAGCAACATGATTGGACCATGCACTGAGCAAGTACCTGCTATGACAACAGCACGCAGTGCGTAAGGTATGCCTGTGTATTAGGCTCAGAACGGCCTGACCGTGTCGACTCCTCCCTTAGACGCGCCATTCCTCTGTATGGGGCCATGGTGTGGTCTATGCAGGTCCATGGTGTGGTCTATGTTGGGCCATGGTGTGGTATATGCGAGACCACAGAGGTTGCACAATTTTTGAGAAAGGCAGAGGTAAGGAAATGAGGCCTAACATCTCCAGTGGCTTCAAAATCTTAAATTTGGATGAGTGGGCGTGGACGGTTCTTTAAAAAGATCCATGCTCTCTGGTTAGATGAAATGCATATGCTCCGCATTTTACATTTAAAAGAGGCATCCTAGCCTTGAAACATTTAAACTCATAGCTTCAAAGAGCTTAATGTGTGTGTACACAAGACAAGCAGTATAACGCTGACCCAATGGACTTGAGGCCACAACAGTTCATTAGCTACCCATCTGGATGAAGTCACCAAGAGGGATGAGGAAATACGAAACCAACATCACGCTCCCTATGAATGCAACTAACAGTAAAAGATAAAAGTAGAGAATGGGTTTATTCCGCACTCATTGAATGACACCTAAATCAGAAGCTGTGCAATGGACCATGAAATGCAGTTTTATTCTCAATTCTACTAAAATTAGAAGCATTGACAGCGAAACAGGCGTAAAAGAAAACTACAAGCCAAACTGAAATAGAAATCTATTCAAAAGCACAGCCTAAGAGCCTTGAAAGCCCTGGGAAGAAGAAACAACCACAGACATTCTTGACCCTATAGTTGCACCCTTAACAAATGAACCTCGATGTAAAATGGTGAAACCTTAAATCCATGGGAAGGAGCAAACTACAATATCAAGTAGCAACATTTAATTTCACAACTATAATCGTCACAACACTGAATGAAAATATTTAAAGCATATGTAACAGGCAATACGCGATTTTAGCCACTGGACAGTCGCGCTTCAGGTGTTCAGATCGCCTAACCAGCAGTTTTCAACACAAATTCATGAAAATGTCTTTCGATTGCATTATTAAAAGAAGCTAAGAACTGTCACTGAGGAGAAGTGCAAAACCAACATTTGTATACAGAATTTAACGAGCCTTGGAAAAAAGTGTTCCGTGACACTTTCAGTATTCGCACAAAGGGTTGTAATGGCACCTGTCACTACATCTGAGTAGGAAGCCCCAGGTGTCACTGTTTACACAATTAACATGCACCACACCGCACGAGCTGCGAGGATGCTAGGGTGTCAGGCGCACTCGGATGCATCTCAAAACACGTTTGAAATGCAAAAAAAAAGCTAAGGATAATAGAGCCCGGGTGACCAGATGAAAACCGGACTGCCATAGTCCTGTTAGTGAACTAGGAAAAGCAAACGGTTCCATGAGTAGCCGTTCGGAAAGACAACACCATACAAAGACATTAGGCAGGATAAAGTGGGCCCAGCGACTCCAGCAGATGTGTGAGCAGGTGGACAAAAGCAGCGGTTTAAAGACGAAACCATACGGCGATTTAAAGGACACGTCAGTATGACACTAGGGTGCCTACAAGGTAATCTCGCACAGTCAAAGCGTGAGGGTAAGACTTTGTATGAGAGCCGGCAAGCTCAAAACGAAAATAACAGAAACAGACTCGGTAGCATGGTTGTTAGAATTGGCTATGGGCAGTGCGCCCAGCCCTTTTTATTGGCAGGGTCACCTGACTGGTGACACCTGTGTTGGGTGGGTGTGGGGTTTGCATGTAAGACCAGCCCTCAGCCGAGTGGCTGGTATAAACACTAGAACATGTCCAGCAGGATACTACATCCCTCCCAAACTTTATTGGGGAACGAAACAACCAAGTCCAACCTGTGGGAGAGAAACAAAGACACAAAACATATATACAGAGTCTCTTCAGGCAGTCCACCTGAGCTGCGGCATGGAACAGGTGCAGCTGGGCAGTCGGCATCACAGCACGCCTCCGTTGTTCAACCAGACTGCGCTGGACACGAACAGCAGTGCAGATGACATCCGGATACTTCAGTCGCTTGTCCACAGCCTCACAGTTCGCTGGGGATTGTTGGTCCAGCCCCGCCTGGGCTCACGTTATCCAAGTCTATGTACAACTCAAAGTCTACGTACAACTTCTGATGCGGGTGCGTCTGGAGCAGTGGGGAGTCCACTGTACACAGTTCTGGACGGCATTCCGGCTCTGGAGATTGTCACATCCTAAGACTGCAGATGACGTGACGGCCTGGTGCTCCTGGGAGTCCAGCGGCAGAGCAGCGTCAGTCTTCCCTCTCGTGTCAGACCTCCTTGAACAGGAGTCTCCTCGAGGCCCTTTGGCGGGCTGCCATGGGACTGTGTGGACTGTGCTGTCCTATCGCAGGCCCAGCAAAGGCGTTGCAGAGGAACAGCCTACAGGACCACATCCTAATCTCGCTTTGAGCCACAAGGGTGGTTGATCCAGGGTCAGCTCGCTCGAGCCGTCGGGATTTAGGTGCCCTGGCCATAGTGCAAAGTCTTTGGGTGACCAGTCTCTCTATATGAGACCTTCGTGCTTCCCAATCCCTGACGTGGAGCCGTCTCAGCCACTTTCTCTCACAGCAGGATTCCTCTCTCACAGGAATTCGTTTGAGGGCCTTGACCCCAAATTGCCGCGAGACTGCGTGGGCTGTACGGGCCAATGTAGGCTGCGCCAAAGGAGTTGCTCTGAACTCCCAACAGGGCAACGTCCAAGTCTTGTGCAACCCCAAGTGTCTATGGTCAAAATGGTCTGGTCTGCCCTCACCGGCAGGTGTCTGGTTCACGGGGCTCATGGAAGGTGTTCAGGTGGTAAGTTTCCATGTTGCTAAATATACCTTGTCATCGTCAGTTCTTGTTGCTGACTCTTGCTCCACTCGGGTGGTGCTATGCTCCTTCGGTGGTTGGACGATGCACCTCATCATGATGATGATCTGTTCTTCATCCTTCTGCAGATCAAACAGGTGGCGGCGTCTTTGTCGGCAGAAGGATCACTTGATGGACGTCGTGGCCACTGGCACGTCTTGCGTGGCCTGCAGTTGTCGACAGGAATGCCGTCGCAGCCAAGCAGCCGGTGACAAGTGACAGGACGGTCGCGCTGAGAAGCGTGGGGGTCCACCCACGTAGCTGTCCTCAGTGACGTCTGCTCACCCCGGTGGCTGTCTTGAGCTGATGGATACCTTCTCATCTGCTCGCACGAGTCCTCAGTTGTGTCACTCTACTTCTTTCTGCTTGCGCACCTGTGATGGAGTTGATCTGTGGTGTGACCGGTCTGTCACACTCCTCTCTTCTCGTCCTTTCTCATTGTGGCATCGTGCCACACTCTCTTCACCTTTTCCTCCTTGATGTGGCGTTGTGCCACAGGTCACATGTTGCATCACATGGACCTCCCACTGCACCTCTGCTGGTGCACCTTGCTCTTCATCCTCGATGTGGCGTCGTGCCACAGGTCTCATGCTGCGTCACATGGACCTATCACTGCACCTCGCAGGTGCATCTTGCTTGGTCGCAGCATCTCGCAGGCTGAGTCCTGCGGGTAGGACTTGATCCACTCACCCATCTGACTTCTTGCAGGCCTGGTCCGTTCCAGGATCCTCTTGGTGGACCGCTCTTTGGCAGGAGGGTCACCGTTTTCTTCCTCCATCTCTTCACTCGAGTGCACCACTCTTGCGCCTCAAGGCTGTGCTGTTGGGGCGCTCACTCCTGCCTCCATCTGCTTGGGAGGGTTGGTCAGTTCTGCTAACCTGCTCCCTGATGGGCCAATGGTGGCCATCTTCTGTCGTTGTGTGGCCGGCTGACACGGCCTCTTGTCCCATGCGTTACTTCACGCTCTCCATCTTCTTGGGCTTCTGCCAGTGTTGTCACGTTCTCTGGCGCAGCTATCTGCGCACCTGTGACATAGTCTCTTTTCCACTTCTGGGCGTCCTTTGTCGACGCCTGGCATGTCCCTCTCTCATCTTGCGGTGATGTCCATCACTGCAGGGGCTTGTGTCGTTCTTTCGGCGGCTGCGCAGGCCATGCGCGCTCTCCTAGTGCCTCGCGTGGCACTTAAGTCTCTGTTGCAGCTTGGTTGGGACAGCTGCTGTCTTCACCTTCGCTGTGCAGCATCGTTTCCATCTTCTGCGCCATTTTCATTCAAGGGCGCGCTGCTGGTCTTGTACAGTCACTCTCTGGGGGTTGCTGTAAACTTGTCTTCAACACAGCTTGTTTCCCTGTTAAAGCAGAAACAAGGGTGCAGTACCTACTTTCGCCACTAGATGCCACTAGTGCACTTCTTTCCAGCTTGAGAGACAGTCTTTCCTCCTACCGGGCCTCGTTTGTCCAAGCAAATGCTGGTGAGAAGCCATGCTTCCAGGAGGAGTTTGTCAGGCTGGAGGGGGCTGCAGGAGCTGCAGGCAAGTTTCATTTGATTTATTTGAACTTTTCTCTTTTCTTTTTCTGTCCTGTTGTAATATTTTCTTGCCCAGCCTTGTGGTGAAGAGGCAGGCAAACAGCGCTATTTTCAGTGAGGGTGGGGGGCGGTCCTGGGCACTTTTCTTTACTTCTCATGGTGCCTGGCAGCACCTCACCGCACAGCAGTACTTTTTTGTTGCACGGCTGTATTAGCATTTCTCACGCTGCGGGCCGCGCTACCTTTTTGGGGGTGGGGGCGGCAGACCCTGGCCATTGTTTGGTGCCCCTTATTTTGAATATTTCACTGCACGCGACAGCACCCCTTCCTCCCGCGGCCGCAACATCCTTCATTCACGCTGCGGGCCACGCTTCTGCCATGAACATTTGAAAGGGGGGAGCGGCCCTGGGCATTTTCTTTTGGTGCGCGACAGCACCATTTGCCCACATTATGCGTGGCCCCAGCAGACTTCCCACATGCTGCGGGCCTCGCTTCAGCTGACACGGGGGGCGGCTCCGGGCACTTGCACACAACTCTTCTTTGGTGCGCAGCAGCACCGCTCGCGGCCGCGGCAGCCCTCCGTGACATAGCGGGCTGTTTTTGGATTTCTTCCACAGGGGAGGGGGGGGGGGCAGGACGGCTCTGGGCACTGCGTGCCTCGTGGCAGCACCGTAGCACTTTCTTCATTTTCGGCAACCACAGCCATTTCGGCAGTGCTGCAGGACTTTCTGTGGCCTCATAGTGGTTCGCCAGCACCTTCCCCATGCACCGGCGGGGCTGGGGCTACGACGACCTTCTTCCTCCTCCTAGCACAACATCGCAGTTGCTACGTGCGGCCCCGTGGGATCATCCCACTCGTCCCCATTGTAGTGTTGGGGCCCTAGGCCCTCATGCTACCAAAATAACGGACAGACTCAGTAGCATGGTTGTTAGAACTGGCTACGGACACGTGCGTCCGGCCCTTTTTATTGGCAGGGTCACCTGACTGGTGACGCTTGTGTTTTGGGTGGCCTCGCATGAGGTCTTTTTCTATGTTTTCCTGCTGCAGTGTTCATTTGGGATTGATTGTTGTGACATAGAGCCCGCATGATGGGTACCTCTGTCATTGTCTTTAGGATTGGTTCCTCTTTGCTTTCTCTCCCTGTTTTAGGGGGGCACTCAGTTCCTTCTTGCATTTCATGCTATGATGGTGGGGAAGCGTGCTTCTAAGAGACGACATGTCTTGTCTTCCTCTGAAACGGATTAGCCTTTTCCTGCTTGGCAGAGCCAGTCCCGGGATTCTGCAGAGCCTCCAGCTTTACTCTCAGAGGCATTGAAAGACAGGCCTAAGCCGAGACCCATAGGAAGTCGTTCTTCTGGGAGAGTTGCATCTACATCTGGTGATTCGTCTGCTTCTGAGGCTGACGTACCCTCCACTTCTACAGGGGAAAATGTGCTTAGAGAGGAGGTTCCGGATATTCTGCAGCACATTTGGAAGAGTTTGGGTTTTTCTCCTTTCCTGTCGCAAGATGCTGCTGAAGGCCTGTTTCCTCAATATAGCAAGCTTTGAGTCTTTGCAATGCCCTTTCATGGCAGGACTAAGGACTTAGTTACTGGGGACTTGTGAGAAAAGGACTCTTTTTGACATGATTAGCCCCCACTTTTTGCCTGATGTATGATGTAGCCTAGAAATTGTAGTGCCCAGGGCCCCTGCTAGCCAGGTTGCCTGGGCTACTGCGCTTTCCCTAAAACTGTTGTGATGCATTAGCACAATTGGATACACATTTAGCTACAACTATAAGTCCCTAGTAAAGATACGTAGGTACCCAGGGCATGGGGTACTATAGGTAGGCCCCTAAAGGCAGCAGGATTGATTGTGCCATCCTCTAGGCCTGTGCATCCAGATGCCCCCAGCACTGCCATGGCAGGCTGGGTGTACTGGTGCAAACCCAAAACACAAACCCAACAGGGCACAGTGCCCTGTCCACCATACACTGCATATACTATGAGCAAGACACCCCTCTGGCATGCCTTACAGCCCTAGGCAGGTGCACCATATTATATGTGAGGGCACAACTGCATGAGCAATATGCCACCACTGTGACCTTGCCAAACCTGGGAAACAGTGAGTGAACAGAGGAGCCATTTTAATACATGTGCTGGGCACTGGTCAACACAAGTTTTTCAGCTACATGGTGGTCGCTCTGAACCCTGGGTTGTTTGGTATCAAACAACTTAGAATGATAAATCCAAGCTGGTACCAGTATTAGATTTATCCCTAAATATACCTAGGGTTCACCTGCAAAAGCTAACTACCCTGGCTAGGTTGTTGACTAGTTCTATCCAGCCTGCTACCTACAGACAGCCAATCTACAAACCTAGGGGGAGAAATCTCCCTCTCTAGTTTGTAGAACAATGCCCTTCCTGGGTGGAGGTGCAAACACCCCCTCTCTCAGGAATGTGCACTGCCCTGGTGGCGAGCTTCAAAGGGCTTACCGCTTTTGA
Source organism: Pleurodeles waltl (assembly GCF_031143425.1). NCBI lineage: Eukaryota > Metazoa > Chordata > Amphibia > Caudata > Salamandridae > Pleurodeles > Pleurodeles waltl. The sequence continues at coordinate 473,737,322 of NC_090437.1, read as the reverse complement.
AACTCGATCCCCAGGCCTGCTGGTAGCAGCAGATGGTCAACCCCTTTGCAAACCCCCACTTTTCACGGGAAACTACACAAAGGGTAGGAGGAGTGGCCCAACCTGGCATGCACCTCCCCTAAGGTGTTGCCTGAGAGGTGGGCATTCCATTTCATTTTCCTCCATCTTAGATGGGAGGAAAATAGCCAATCAGGGATAGGGAAGTGACCCTTCCTACAGGAAGTGGTCACTGTACTGCGTGTAGCCACCCAAAGGTAGGTGTTCTATTGGACATTACCAGGTTCCCCCTAAAACACCCACTAAATTTAGTATTTAGTGGGCACCCCTAGACGAGGTAATCACATTTGACAGACAAAAAGAAGACCAGCACCAAGAAGATCCGAGGCACGAGAACTGTGGAATTGTTGCACAAAGAAAAGGCGTCAAACCCTGCCTGCTGCATCCAGGACCTGAAAATCGCAGCTGAAGAGCTGCTGGACAACTGGAAAAACTCTAAAGAACCTCAGAGGACATCCAGGTTTTGAAAATCACCCAAGGACTCCCTCCAGAGTGGAGGTACCACTCTGCAACAAGAAGAAACCAGCAAACCAGTGAGTCACTTCACTGACCAGTTGCTACCTCCCGAACCGGAAGTCGCAGCTGGACTCAACGACACACCGTTGACCATGAGAGCAAACCCTGCAAGTGTGCCAAGTTTAGTGTCACTGTGCCCTACAATGGTCAAACCATACCAATACCCTGCGTATTGGTCAGCTGATGTTGTTCACCAGGAAAACCAGCCTACCCGGGGCTGAAAAAGGACCAGGAGGAAGCCCCAGTCAAGCGACTTCAGGAACACCCCAGATGCCCTTTGTCCTGCAAGTGACCCTTGAATCGACTTACCTCCAGAGCCAAAGGGCATCTTTGCACACAGCTCCTGGCTCACCCTTTCGCTCTGCACCCGGCCACCCTGTGCCCTCCAACAAAGAACCTGCTATGCACTAATGGCCCCTCACCCCTTGCGACCTCGACCCTCCAAGGGGACCCCAAGGAACCACCTCTAAACCTACCGACCTTTTCTAAGTGGTCCACCGTAGTGGCTCTGCACCAGCTCCACAGACCTTTCACCACTACTCCTGCTAGAATTGGGAGCCACCTGAACTTCTCCAGCTGGCACAGTGTGCCTACCGACAACCTCGACCAACCTGCAAAAGAAGAAATTGGTAAAGCAACTCTCTGATTTTATATGTATTTTTAAAGGTGACTTTCCATTGATTCCTATGGTGCGTAATTACGCTCAAAAAGACTATTTTTATTAAACTTCAAAAGTCCATATCTCAAAAAGTACTTAACAATTGTGATAAACTTGGTCTTACGAATTACATAAAAATCAGAAGTATTTTTATAAATTGGTCTTGAGTTATTCCTTTGAGTGTGTGAGTGGCAGGATTGATACTGCGAGTACAAAAAATGATTTGCACGTCTCGAAGATTGGCCTAACTGCTCGACCAAGGAACCTTAAAAATTAGAGCATTAGGTGATCTAGTTTTTTCCCCTGTAAAACAATGAGTGGTTGCCTGGACCCCATGCACAGTGTGCCTTGCTTTAGATACTACATAGAGACCGGCCTCCTACATTTGGTGGATCAGCTGTGGGATAAAGACTTGGCATTTGCTGATACCACTTTGTCACTTTTGTGAGCACACGGATAACTCTCCAAATTGCCTTTAGGTAATTATTTTTGATTTTAAATCAACTAAACATTTTTTGCACATTTTTAAAATAATTGTTAGGGTCCTGGTTAGGTCTCTACACTTTAGCAAAAAGTTTAAAAAACTCCTTACTTTAGTTGGCCTATCCAAAAAAGGGGATTTTAAGGCCCATATTTATACTCTCTTTTCACCGGATTAGCGTCATTTTTTAACGCAAATCCGGCGCAAACTTAACTATATTTATATTTTGATGCTAGACCTGTCTAGCATCAGAATATCTGAGTTTGAGTCATTTTCTGGATGCGTGAAACCGACTTGCGTCAATGAGATGCAAGGTAGGTGTTCCCGTCCAAAAAATGACTCAAACACCCGTGCGCCATATTTATCCATCTAGGCAAAAATGATGCCTTGGCTGGGATGTGGACCCGAAAAATAACGCAAAGCCCGATTTGCGTCAAATTTTAACATCTGGGTCAGGGCAGACATTCAAATGGGGCAAACACACCACTACTTAAGGAAAACACACACAAGTAACATCATTGCTCAAGAAGGACGACATGGAGGTGCTACTCATGCAGCATGCCAGACGACGCAGAACACAGGACCAACAGCAGCAGCTACCACCACACCAACGTAGACCCCAAAGGCAATGCAGAAGGCAGGAGAGGCTCTTCAGGACCAGGACAACCCTCCAGGGCCTCAGGGAACAGGATATCATCCATCGGTACAGACTCAACTGGCAAGCCATACAGCAGCTGTCCTGCACATGTTGGCAAGTGGCTCATTCCAAACTACGGGTGCCCTGGTTGCTGGGGTATCACAGGCCTCATTCTCCGCCTTCCTTCCCAAGATCCTTGATGCCATCATCTTCCTCACACCCCGCCACATCAGCTTCCCCAACACACAGCAGGAGAGCAAACAGGGGTTTTATCAAATACAATAGCTTTCCGCATGTGCTTGGTGCTACTGACTGCATCCATGGCCGGATTGTACCACCTGCTGCAACCGAGCACCTATACCGCAACAGAAAGCACACCCACTCCATAAATGTGTAGGCCATTGTTGACCACCAGGGATTGTTCACCAGCATCTTGGCAAAGTATCCTGGGAGTGTACATGATTCCTTCATCTTCCGCCACAGCACCACACCATCAATCGGCACTTCCAGGATGGACAATGTAGCAATAGCCTTCTTGTCGGTAAGTTCATAAACCTAGTAATATACACACGGCACAGCAACCCCGTAGGACACATAATACATACACCACTACATTGACACGCAGCCAGGAAGACACTGGGGTGTGATACAGGTAGTTATGTTTGACACCCTGACCCAATGGGATTCACACCTATGGACAAATGATGGCTGCCAATAACAATAGATGCCACTCCAGAGCTACAAGAGACCAATTTCAAACCACACAGTGACAATGATATGGCCTGCACTGGAAGTAAAACTTGGAAGATGAACCATTTAATATTACATGAGGCCACATAGTCAATCCCACACCCTCCCAAGCAATAAGTACTGTGACAGGGGTGTGCAATGTGTGTTGCTGCTGGTCAAGCACCATGAGACACATAGCTGATGATAGCTGCCCTATCCCCTTGTATGCCTTTAGTGGATTTTCAGCTTTAGACAATTCTTCCTTGCAAGATACTCTGTGAACTCAAGGTTGCCCCAACAGACTCCTGACTAGACCTGCACAAAACCGTAGCACCATAAAGCCCAATACTGACACAGGGGACACATGCCCACACACCTGAATTGGACACTTTTGTGCAATGCATCTCTGAAAATATGTGAACACATGCAGCCTGGGCTGCTGGTCCACCACAGCCACAGGGGGAACATAGGTAATTTACATTAGTCAAACTGACGTGTACATGACAATTTAATGATTGGAATTGAGGCTCTGTGTCGCAAACACTGTACCTACCAAACATGTTCAAATGCCTGACTTATGGGTAGTATACACACAAATGACCACGAAGTGGTAGGCAACAATAAATGACATGTGAGGGTAACATATCCGACATAGCCCTCATCAGCCATCCTCGATCTTCCCTGTGTATTGTTTGTCGTGGGAAATGTATTGTCCCCAAAGTCAAACAACTACACGCAGCAAAAGAGTCGGCACATATTACAAACACATATCATGACTGTTGTACCTCAATGATTGCCATCTGATGTTGATACCCATTTGTAACATATTCATACATGAACATCATGCCTAGTGTATTGCATGCCGTTCCAACGGAAGCACACAAATAGTTATAACAGTCAATTCACACACAAACACACAGGCCATGATTGATAGTTTTGTAGCGCAGCCTTGCCGTCATTTATTGATGCAAAATCTGCGCAAACGTACAAATTCCATTTAAATTACCTAACTTTGTGCTGCTTTTGCGTTAGTAAAAAAAAAGCGAATCCTGAACAAAGATAGTAGAAATGTGGGCACAGTTGCATGGTGTACCACATGTGGCCAAACAATAGAACACACACTGCAGGCCATACCATCCTATCTTCGTCTAGACATAGGCTGAATGCATGTTAAATAATGAAAAATGACGCAAATACAGTTTGAGTCAGAAATATTTACGCAAATGCTTTGAAAAATGACGCAAACGCACAATAAACACCTATGAGTCCCTAGCGTTAATTCCACCAGTGCACCCCACGCATGTGGATATCCATAAAAATAGTAGTTTCCCGGTAATGCATGGGATTTTGACGCTTATGTAGCTTATGCATCAAAAATATTCATGCAAACTGCGTAAGCGTCAAAACATTTACAGGCAAGACGGAAAACGGGGTGCAAAGGGGACAGGAAGTGATGTAATAGGAAATCCTGTTTACAGACATGCTACAGTGGGTGTACTTTCACTTTGCAGTCTGTGACTTTTCTTGACTGTGTGGCTATGCGTTGGACTTGCTGTCTTGTGGTTTGTGTATTTTGTCTCTTGTGTGCTCTATTTATGGTCTTTTGGTGTATCCTTATTGTATTTTGTACCTGTGTAAGTGTTTTTGTGTGTTTTATTGTTGTCAGAATTGTATTTGTACTGTTGGGTGTCTGTTTGTGGGTAAGATTAGTTGGGGTAGTTTGGGTCTGTCATTGGGGTTTGTAAGTTTCCTTTTTTCTACTTTCTTTTCCTTTATTTTTCATTTTATTGACAAAAATATTGTACTGTACCATGTCGGGAAGGGCGAGGCTGGGGCACATGGCTGAGGAGGAGCTTGGGCATTTGTGTGGCTGGTGTGCCACTTCCTTCCTATGATGCTGAAGGCAGGGGGCCATGTGACACAGGGGTATCACACGGAGGCAAGACGGCTGCGATGGGCGAAGGTGCTCGTCCACCTTAAAAGAATATTCAACACCTCCTGGATCGAGCACCAGCTGAAGCATCACTGGACTGACCTGGTGGCCCGAGAACAGGACCTGCTGGACCACCTGGGTATGGTGATCGGTGGCCCTATTGGTGAATATCACATTGACAAATGTGTACAGTAGAATGCTCCTGAGTGACCGTAGCAGATGTCGTGACGTGCTGCATGCAATGTTTGTGGCCGTGTGCAATGCAAGTTGAACAAACTGTTAGTGTACCAGTAATGAGTTGTATTACACATGTTAATACGTGGTAACAATGCAGTCCAGAGTTTCATTGAGCCATGTCTGACTATTATTCAGGGCCATATGTACCAAGCGATTTATAACTTTCACTAATGGCTAAGTTTACTGAATTTTTGTGTTTATGTCAGGACAAATATTCATTCAAATACATCAAACAAAATTTGCCATTCTGCTATCAGATTGCACAATCACAAAACAGTGTTTTCTAGTGGCATTTAGGATTAGGTGTCCAAATCCTATCATTGAGTCGCAGGCGTCTATTTCTTTTATTCTTGGGCACAATTTCCAACACATGGCTATTGCAGTTACTATCGGTTTCACCTTGGTGCTAACCCATTTTCAAAAGGGGAGGGGCCACCATGGGATCTCTTCCTCTTTGTGAATTCATGGTCAAAAACTTTTTCTGAGCATGAAGTTGTTCAGCCGACCACTGACTGCTTCCAAAAATCTCTTTTAGAAATAAAATAGGTTGTTAAAATACTTTCTGTTCACCCCTTCTGAAATATTGCTGCATTTCAACAAATATTTACATCTCAATATGAAAGCAGTCACAGACATAGTGGTCTGCTGAGCTCAGCAGGCCAGCATCCCTGTGAGTGCTGCTATTCCCAAGGGGTTTGCAAAATGAGGCCTACCTCATCATGATTTAAGAGGTAGGTCATTTGCTGCCCCATTTCTAATTTGCAAACAGAATCACTTTGAAGGTTCTACCTCTGATCATCCAACTTGCTGATTGCTAGTTACAAAGCCTCGCAATGTGTGAATCACAATGCCTGATATAGGTACATATGACCCTGAGTGACACATTTCAGGTGCAATGACTACACCCGTGCCCATGCATTCTGTCAATGATGATCAGCTAAGACACTGTCAGCATACCATATTTCGCAGTTTTGGAACAGCTAGGTGGCCAATCCATGTTTAGCACTACATTGTCATCATTAGACACACACAATCCCTGCCATCATGTTGTCATAGGGGGTATATACGGCTTAGGGGACACTGCCAATAGGGCATATATTATCTACATACAACAGTGCTACATCTGTTATGGACCACTGAAAGCACGATAATTCCTGACTGAAAATCGGCCCACATGTCCATCACAGTTACTCATTGTCCCTTGATGCACAAGCCACAATACCTGAGTCACTTGTATTGCAGTGCACCAGGAAAGTGCCATTGCAATTGTCACCCAATAACAAATAATGAAATGGAGTACCATCTGAAATGGATTTGCCACAAAAGTGTGTAGTCAGGTTACGCACCACATGATTGTTAGAGCCAGTGCATGTGTGCATATTTGTGTCTATCACTCACTGGAGCAACAGTGTCAATGCACATTTGCAGTGGTATGTCTGTTGGAGTGTCTACATTCCTGATGTGCAGCTCTCTCATATAAAATATCACACACTGTAATATGTTGTTCCCACGTTTGTACAGTGATCAGACATTGAGCATATATCTCCATTCCATGTTTTACAGGTGGATTGGCCCCCTGTACCATCGGGAAAGTGGCTCGATTCGAGGACCCAGACGTATCCACTAAGTGTGAAAATGTCTGTCCTGTGTTGTGATTGCAGCTGTTGTGTGATTGACTCTTTTGTGTTGGACTAATTGCAAGATATGATGAGCTGGCACTTGATCTGATATATGACTTGACTAGAGGTTGACAGTGTTCCATGCGAGGGTTAGACATTCACTGGCAGAGAGTCATATTGTGGGAGTCTTGTGCTGCGCAATAGGCAGCAGCAGGTGAACAAGGTGATTGGTAGCCACATGTAGGCCCACATTTGAGTTAGAGGTGGTCCAGTGTCAGAATATTGTCAGCAAGTCATACCCAAATTTACACAAGACAGTGATGCATTAGTTTTCCACACTAAATTGTGCATCCCTGTATTGTAATGTACATGTAGGACTGTATGGGTGACTGTCCCCCAGCATCTAGCCCCAAATGTTGTACTCCATTTATGTGGCACCTACGTGGTATGTTATAGGTGTGCATGCAGGTCAAGGCCAGATGTGTGCTTGCATCAATGTCGGTGATTTAGGAAATGTGTCCGTGAGATCTGATGTTGATGGCTGTCCACAAATGGAAACATGAATGTAGATGTGAGTGACGAATGGTTAACTTACTCCTAGTTGGCAGGCCTCCTTAAATGTGTTCCACTCACTAAATCCATGTACAGCTAGACAAGGCTTTGTGGTTGTCCTTGACGGTTGAGATGATGTATTGCATGCCCATCCCCCTGAGGCACAGGGGTAGGGGAAGAAAATATATGTAGCTAGGTGTGATGGTCCCAGTGTAGATGACAGACATCTAATTCAAGCATGCATGTGTCCCAAACAACACTGACCTCTTTTGATTAGCAACTGCATACCACCCTGCCATTTCCACGTACAAATCACAGGTCTTGTTTGCCTTGAAGATGAGCCAGATGATAGGGATTAGTCGGCCTGGCACATGTTGAGTACTTGCTGCATTTGCATTGTGACACATTACACTATATGAATGCACAGATCACTTAATTTGGTACACACCCTGTTGTGCTTTGCTGTGCTGTTAAATACTTGATGGGTAGGCCACGTTGCCATGCCATTCCTCAGGGACAATCTATCATCTGTACTGTGATTTGGAGTGCATGTGCAATTTGAGGGAGAATGTTAGATTATCATCTGTACATGCATTACACAATGATGACACTGTTTGCCTGTCTCTTTTTTTACAGCTGCCAACATGAATGCCGCAGAGATTAGAGAGGTCCAGAGGTGGGCAGTGCGATACAGGCATATCCTGGATGTGGAATCTGGGTTTCGAATGATGGCAAGACGCTATCGTTGGGAGAGAGCCACTGGAGCATGGCTGACTTTTAGCCAAGGGGGCCGGGCATTGGCCACAACAGGTGTCGCCACCACCCCGACTGCAGGCAGTGGCATAGTGGGCACCAGTATCTCAGGCACCCCTACTGCACCCTTAACCTTGGAAGCTACAGCCACAACACCTTCTGCACCGTCAATTCCACCACCCCGACCACGGCACCTGCAGTTGCTACAACATCAGGGACACAGACCACCACAGCAGCTGGTTTGTACATGGCTGCTTTCAGGTAGCTACAGAGGTACATTCGGAAGGTCCTGAAGAGAATGGACAGTCTTCAACATGATGTTGCTCGTAATAGCCGGAGGCTCATATCTATACAGAAACCTCTGAGGAGAGCAAACCTCTAAGTTCTGCATTGACTCACCCCTAATTACGTCCCCTCCCTTATCTTTCCTTATACTGTTTATTAGTGGGTTTAGGGGGTTTAGTGATAGGTTAGAGTAGGCTATTAGTTTAGATAGGATAAGTAGGTTGGGGGTGGGAGGAGTTATATTATTAAATGTTAGTTTGTGGGTGGGTGGGTGGGTTGGGGTTGGTGGGGTTTTTGTGTATTCTATCATATTAAAATAAAATCTAAAAAAGACAATAAAATATATATTTGTTTATTATTAGTATCTCTTTAGGTTAGTATATATTGTCCTACATGTGTCCCGTCATATAAGGGCGGGGGTAATGTTTACAGTGTTTAGTTACATGTGGTAAGTAAGTTTAGCATAGGGTAGTTAGGGCCAGTTGTGGGTAATGTATAGTTAGGATAGGTTAGGTAAGTATATGTGTGTGACATAGTTTTAAGTTTTCTTTTATACGTAGTTAATAAAGTGTTAGGTACTCCTTTACTTTATGTGTCATATGCTTGGGGATCTGGGCCTTTGCATGAGTGTAGTGGCAAGTTTGTGTTGGCCTGTGTATTCCGTCCTGCATCCACATCCCATTCTTGACATGTTTATTCCCACTTCCAACTGAGCTGTCAGATTGGCAGGCTACAACAAAGCTACTTCTCTATGCATCTGCCATCCATTGTACCCACCACTCAAGGTGACTATGGTTTCCATGTATTGGACAGGTAGGTGTGCCTTTTAAGCTGTCATTGTTTGGGTCTTGTGTTGGAATCTTGGACACTGTGGGACGTTTGCCTGCAGCCTGATGTTCATGTGAACCCTGATAAACTGAGTGGTGTCAATTTCTTATGAGATTAAGGGCCATATTTATACTTTTTGACGCAAAACTGCACCGGTGCAGTTTTGCATCAAAAATATTACCGTCGGCTAATGCCATTTTAGTGCACCGAGCGGGCGTCAAATTTATACTTTGATGCACGGCGGCGCAAACCACAGGTGGGAGTCATTTATTTTGACGCACACCGCAGCGTCAAGTCGTAAAGCAAAACGACGTTAACGCAGCGGAAATGACTGTGGGTCGATTTACGACCCTGCAAACCGGATATGCGCCGTTTTTTGACGCAATAGCGTCAAAAAACCCTGCAAACACTGCCATTTCACCAGAGGAGAGCCAAAATGGATCCCAGATGCCACTACAGACCCCAGGAAGATGACAACAGACCAGGAAGAACCCACACAAGAACCAGGACACTTATAAGAAGAAAAGAAAGTGTTGCTTCAGTGCAGAGGAGCAGGAAGTTCTGGTTAAAGAGGTGACGGAACCCCAGCACCAACTGTTTGTCACCTCAAAGTTGCCAATCAGTAGGAGATAGGCAATATGGCAACAAATTGTTGACAAGATTAACAGTGTGGCAGAAGTACGCAGAACTGTCATCGAGTGCAAGAAACGCTGGCATGACTGCAAGCGCAGGACCAAGGAAAAGATGGCCAGGAACAGGAAGGCAGCACTGCGGACTGGAGGTGGGAGTCCAGCACACCAGGAGGCCCTGGACCACATGGAGGAGATGGTCGCAGCCGTCATCCCTGAGGAGATCGTCACAGGGATTCAAGGACAGGACAGCGCAGACTACCAGGAGACAGCGCACATGCAGGGTAAGTCGCATGGGGAATTGAAATGCACTAATGTCAACTGCAACCGGGGGGGAATACCTACTACACATTGCATGTAAGTCATCATATACAAGGAGTGGCATGGGTAAAGGGGCACAGCATGGGGGCATGGCCTGCACAGACAGAAGCTGGGGCACACCATTACACTACACCATCAACAGTCCCATGGGGGCATGCTGCCATGCCAACGATGGAGCAAAGGGAAAGCCACACCAGGAGGGAAGGGCACAACGTCAAACTGACATCCCGGCACACGTCTGCCACCATACCCCCCACATTAACTAGGGCCCTCTTAACAACCTCTAGCCATACCGACAACTGGAATGTAACTGCGACAACAGTTACCACTACCACTTTCGCTCTGTGTGAAGCTCAAGTAGCCAATGGCAGTAACCTCCCCATGGATCATACACACCTAAATTAGAGGGTTGAGGATGACAACTTCAACAATCCCCTGAAAAAAGACCCCAGTACTGTCAAATGTCAATGCCCATAGTTGTTGCAAACATCAACCAATGTAAACAACAATAGGAGCTACACAGCACTAAGGACATACCCATGCTGCATATGTCAGGGTCCATCCTGTGCCTGGGTCACAATGTAACATCCCAAATGTCATACTGCTCAGACAACAGCATTGAGGGGGGGACACATGTAACTGGTCACTGAAATACACCTGCACAGTCAGAGGAGGAAATAGGACACTGATACGATTATCAGGGACATCCAATTTACCACACATTCCCAACATCAGCTGTACACATTACCAATGCCAACATCCATATCGTGTCATAACATTGCTATGCATAGGATATGCACATGTCAACTACATTTAAGTGGATGTGAAAGATCAGAGACTGGGGCAGGTCCAGATTGTTAAGTGTGCTGCCAGTGCCCTCAGAACACCCACAGCCAGTGGAAGGTCTCACCATGAGAATGGATGTAGACGGAGGGTTGAGTAGGACAAGAAGGTGGCAATTCTCTATTTGGCCAAAACCAACACTTAGAAGAGATGATGCCGACAAGTCTAATAACTTCATTGCATACATGTGACATGCAGGTGGGCCATAGGCCTGGGAGAATGCCCATCTGAAAGACTGGAGCAATAAACACAAAACAAGATCACAATGTGAATTCATCACAAGGCAGGCATGTCACATCACTCATGCCACAACACAGACACACTAATTGTACCCTGTTTCATTGCAGAGGAAGATGGTAAGCAGAACAGTCATTAAGTAGAGTTGTTGCAAGACTGGCATGTTACAAAGCGCAGGACCTTGGTAGTTGTTGGCAGGGACTAGTGCTTACGGGTACTTTTCCATGTGAAGGTGATCTGTTCCATGTCTTCTTCTTCTGATGTGTGTGTTGCCTGCTTTGTCCTTGTTGTTGGTGGTTGTGAAGGGGCAACACACACCTCAGTGTTAGAAGACGTGGAGTCAGACATCCCGGTCGCTGCTCCCTGTGAAGGTCTTAAGGGCAGTACTGCTGCAAGGAGGGCCTGCTGGTTCTTGAGCATAGCAGCCACATCACGATGGTAGGCAGCCAGGTCGGCCCTGAGGGGTTCAATGTTGCATTCGTGCACGCGTTGACAGGATTGCTGTTGTAGGTGTTGGGTCAACTGTATTACAGCTGTGCTGATTTCCTTCTGGGTTTTCTGCAGTTCCTGCAAGATAGATGTTAGGGCTTGCATAGCTGCTGCATGATCTGCAGATGACATCATGCACTAACGCATCCCCTCAAGGCTGGCTGCCATATTTTTCATCCCCACCTGCACCTCCTTGGACAGCTCCCGCTGTACTCCAACTACAGTTCTCTCAAAGCTGGTGCCAGTGTCGTCTGAGTCCTCAGCTGTATTGGAGCTAACAGGTCTTACAATTGGGGTGGTGGGTGGTTCCTCTGCGATGGCTGCTTGTTCTGTGCTCCTCCTTGTGACTGAAGGTGGGGTATGGAGGGTTTCAAGGACCTTTTGGATATTCTCCTGGGGAATGTTTATCGGCTCGTCATCCATGTCATCAGGGAAATCTGGGACAGGCATATCGGCAGGAGATCCATCTTCCTCTGCAATGAAACAGGGTACAATTAGTGTCTGTGTTGTGACAATTTTGAAGTGACGTGCCTGTCTTTTGATGTATTCACTTTGTGATCTTGTTTTGTATTAATATCTGCAGTCCTTCAGATGGGCATTGTTTCAGGCCTATGGCCCACCTGTGTGTCACATGTATGTTATTGAGTTATCAGACTTGTCAGCCTCATCGCCTCTAGGTGTTGGTTTATGCCAAATAGAGAATTGCCACCTTCTTGTCCTACTCAACCCTCCGTGTATATCCATTCTCATGGTGAGACCTTTCACTGGCTGTGGGTGTTCTGATGGCCCTGGCAGCACACTTAACAATCTGGACCTGCCCCAATCCCTGATCGTTCACATCGACTTAAATGTAATTGACATGTTGCATATCCTATGCATGGCAATGTTATGATCTGATATGGATGTTGACATTGTTAATGGGTCTTGCTGATGTTGGGTAATGTGTGTTACATTGGATTTCCCTGATAGTCGTATCAGTGTCCTATTTCGTCCTATGACTGTGCAGGTGTATTTCAGTGACCAGTTACATGTGTCCCCTCCTCAATGCTGTTGTCTGAGCAGTATGACATTTGGGATGTTGCCTTGTTACCCAGGCACAGGATGGACCCTGACATATGCAGCATGGGTGTGTCCTTAGTGCTGTGTCGCTCCTATTGTTGTTTATTTTGGCTGATGTTTGTGACAACTATGGGCATTGACATTTAAGTGTACTGGGGCCTTTGTCTTGTTTCAGGGGATTGTTGCAGATGTCATCCTCACCCCCTAATATAGGTGTGTATGTTCCATGAGGAGGTTACTGCCATTGGCTACTTGAGCTGCACACAGATCAGAGGTGGTAGTGGCAACTGTTGTCGCAGTCACATTGCAGTTGGCAGTTTGGCTAGAGGATTGCTAATAGGGCCCTAGTTAATGTAGGAGGTATGTTGGCTGACGAGTGCCAGGATGTAAGTTTGACATAGTGGCCTTCCCTCCTGTCGTGGCTTTCCCTTTGCTCCATCGTTGGCATGACAGCATGCCCCCATGGAACTGTTGTTGGTGTTGGTGTAGTGTAATGGTGTGCCCCAGGTCTTCTCAGAACGGGCCATACTCCCATGCGTGCCCCTTTACCCATGCCACTCCATGTATTAGATGACTTCCATGCATTAGTCGTCAGTATCCCCCCCCATGCTCACAGTTGACATTATTGCATTATAATTCCCCATGCGACTTACCCTGCATGTGCGTTGTCTCCTGGTAGTCTGCGCTGTCCTGTCCTTGAATCCCTGTGACGATCTCCTCAGGGATGACGGCTGCGACCATCTCCTCCATGTGGGCCAGGGCCTCCTGGTGTGCTGGACTCCCCCCTCCAGTCTGCAGTGCTGCCTTCCTGTTCCTGGCCATCTTTTCCTTGGTCCTGCGTTTGCAGTCATGCCAGCGTTTCTTGCACTCGATGACTGTTCTGCGTACTTCAGCCACACTGTTAATCTTGTCGACAATTTGTTGCCATATAGCCTCTCTCCTACTGATTGGCAACTTTGATGTGACAAACAGTTGGTGCTGGTGTTCCGTCACCTCTTTAACCAGGATTTCCTGCTCCTCTGCACTGAAGCGACACTTTCTTTTCTTCTTAAAAGTGTCCTGGTTCTTGTGTGGGTCCTCCTGGCTGGTTCCTGGTCTGCTGTCATCTTCCTGGGGTCTATAGTGGTATCTGGGATCCATTTTGGCTCTCCTCTGGTGAAATGGCTGGGTTCGCTGTGTTTTTTGACGCTATTGCGTCCAAAAAAACGGCGCATATCCGGTTTGCGGTGTCGTAAATCGACCCACAGTCATTTCCGCCACGTTAACGTCGTTTTCCTTTACGACTTGACGCTGCGGTGTGTGTCAATAATAATGACTCCCACCTGTTCTTTGCGCCGCCGTGTGTCAAAGTATAAATCTGACGCCCGCACGGCGCACCAAAATTGCGTTAGCCGGCGGTAATATTTTTGACGCAAAACTGCGCCGGCCCAGTTTTGCGTCAAAAAGTATAAATATGGGCCTTAGTTTCTGTTGGGATGATGCAAGTGTCAGCAAAGTGGGTGCCAACTGCGGCTCAATGTTTTGCAGCAGCTGCTGAATGGCCTGCCAGTTCAACCTGTACCCATGGATGATGTCCTGTTCCCTGAGGCCATGAAGGGTTGTTCTGGGCTGGAATATCCTCTCCTGCCTTCTGCGCTGCCTTTGGGGACCCTGCTGGTGTTGTGGTAGCTGCTGTTGTAGCTGCTGGGCTCTGCGTCTGCGTGCACGCTGGATAAGAATCACCTCCATGTCTCCCTTTTGCTGCTCTGCTGTTGCTTCTGTGTGTTCTGATTAAATACAGGTGTGTTTGCCCCATTTTAACGCCTGCCCTGACCCAGGCGTTACATTTTGACGCAAATCGGGCTGTGCGTCATTTTCCGGCTCTGCCTCCTGGCCGTGCGTCATTTTTGCCCGAAAGCATAAATACGACGCACGGCCGTTTAAGTCATTTTTTGGACGGGGAACGCCTACCTTGCATATCATTAACGCAAGGCGGGTTGCTGCATCGAAAAAATGACGCACACGGCAGACTTTTGTCGTCCGCAGGCTCAGGCGTCAAAGTTTAAATATGGGACAACATTTGCGCTGAATGTGCGTCAAAATTTTTAAAACACATTCAGCGCAGACGGAGTATAAATATGCCCCTAAGTATACACAATTCAAGCCTATGGGTTTAAATTGCACTCCCAGATGACGTTATTGGCCAAATACTCTTACACAGCCATTCCTGCTGTATGTTGTGGTTGTGGGATTTATGTTTAGAGTCAAATGTCACATACACAATGATTGTCCTGTAGGCCAGCATTGAGCTTAATCTTGTAGATACCTTGGGCCTGACATCTACAATTTTTACACAGCACTTGACTAATTTTTTTAATGCAATAGTAGCACAAACTTTCAAATTGCAATGATATTTTGTGAGTTAGTGGTGCTTTTACTTCAGAAATGAGCCACAAGCAGCACAGATGATTTTAAAATCCAGACCCTTGTGCATAGATATCAGCCCACATTATTTCTGCACTCTTGTATTGATATTCTGTGACCATTGACATGTTACATGCATCAAAAATCTCCAGCAACATAGATGTGTCACATTACACAGAAACAAAGTGGTTGTGTAGGTGCTGTTCATTTTAAAGTGCTGTAGTGCAATACTTACATAGTCCAGGTTTGTGAGTCCATTAGTGTGAAGCATTCTATTGTGACGCAACACAAGTACAATGTTGCGGGACATGTCATTGGACATGCTGCGATGGAGTGTCATTCAGTGTAGAGGAACATGAATTGCCAATTGGGTAGTGAGGGAAAATTGCAGTCCATAGTGGTAAGGTTAACAGTGTGTCGGAGAAGAGAGCATGTCACCAACTGTAGCAAGACTGGCAATATGCCAAGCAAGGGACAAAGGAAAAACAGTGCTACCGGGTACTCCTGCGGGTGAAAGTGATCTGTTCCACGTCTTCATCCTCTGATGTGTGTGTCGTCTCCTCTGCCCTTGGTGGTGGTGGTAGGTTTGAGGGGGCAACACACACTTCAGTGTTTGGAGAAGTGGACTCTGAATTCCCGGTAGCTGCCAACTGTGGAACTATTAAGGGCATAACTGCAGCAAGGAGGAGCTGCTGGTTATTGAGTATGGCAGCAACATCCCATTGGTAGGCAGCCATGTCTGCCCTGAGGGAGTCCTGATTGTTGTCATGCATGCAGCGAAAAGTTTGGGAGGCCAGGTGTTGTGGCAACTCCCTAACTACAGTGGTGAGGTCCCTCACACACTGTTGGAGTCCTTGCAGTAGTGATTGTTGGACTTGTATTGCTGACTGTTCTGCGAATGTCATCATGCACATGCACATACACATACACATCCCCTCAAGGCTGGCTGCCATATTTTGCATCCCCACCAACACCTCCTTGGCCAGCTCCCGCTGTACTCCCACAACTGTCCTCTCAAAGGTGGTCCCAGTTTCATCAGAGTCCTCAGCTGTGTTGGAGCTGGCAGGTCGTACTATTGGGGTGGTGGGTGGGTCCTCTGGGATGGCTGCTACATGTATGCTTCTCCTTGCGACTGGAGGTGGTGTCTGGAGGGTTCCCAGGACATCTTGGAGGGTTTCCTGGCTGACAGTTGTCATCTCGTCATCCATGTCATCAGGGTAGTCCAGGACAGGCAGATCCACAGGAAAGCCATCGTCCTCTGCAATGAGATATTGTACAATTGGTGTGTCTTTGCTGTGGCAGCTGTAATGTGACATCACTGACTTCCTATTGGTGGAACATTGTAATCTGGGTTCCTGTTCATCGTTCCTGTCATAAATATTTGCATTCTCTCAGGCCTATGCCCACCTGCATGTCACATGTAGTGTAAGCAGTTTGGGGAATTGTCTGCGTCACATCCCCTAGGTGTAGACTCTGTCCAAATTGTGTCTTGCCACCTTCTTGTCCTACGCAACCCTCCCTCTGCTACCATTATCATGGTGAGGCCTTGCGATGCTTGTTGGTGTTCTGATGCCACATGCACCACACAAAACAATATGGCCCTGACCCAGTCTATCATTTTTCACATACACCTATATGGACCTATCACCATACCATGTATTGCATTGGCATGACACGATACAGGTGTCAGCATTGGTAGTTTCTCATGTTCATGTTTGCGTATGTGTGCTACATTGCATTGCACTGATGGGCCTGGCAGAGTTCCATTTCTTCTTATGACTGTGTGGGTGTGTTTCACTAGCTACACACATATGTCTTCCCCCTCAATGCTGTTGTCTTAGCACTATGACACTTGGGATTTTGCATGGTGGCATTGCAGGTATTGTGACACAAGCACGGGGTAGACCCTGGATTGGGCAGCATGGGTATGAGATTACTGCTGTGTACTTCATAATGTAAGTGACAGTGCCTGATGTTTATTGAGTCTATGGACATGAGCAATTGACAGGAGTTGCACTTGGATAGGAATTGAAGGGGATTGATCACATAGTCATCCTGAACCCTCATTTTGAGTGTTTGTGCCATGGGCACCTAACTCCCATCTCCTAATTGACCAGCACACACAGCACGGGTAGTAATGGCAAGTGTTGTCAATGGTAAATGCCGCTTGAGGCAATGGCCTGAGACTGGGCATTGTCCTCTAGTTTACATTCTGACAATACCAGCTGTCCTGCGACAGCAGCCCCGTTTTACGTTCAACCCTACCCTCCTGGTCTGCTTTCGCATTTCCAGCAGCCTTGGCATGGCAGTGTACCCCCATGCAAAGGTTGTTGGTGTTCTGTTGTGCTGTGACCCTGGATGCACCTGCACAGGCCATGCACCCGTGCAGTGCCACTTTGCCCTTTCCACTGCCTGATTTCCATGGCTGACATGCATTGTATAGTTGGTATGTACCTCCCTCCTATTGCACTTGACATTTAGGCATTTTGGTCCTCCATGCAACTTACCCTGCATATGTGTTGTGTCCTGGAAGTCTGCGCTGTCCTGTCCTGCAATTCCTGTGACTCTTCTCTGGGATGACGGCTGCAACCATCTCGTCCAGGGCCTACTGCGGTGCTGGACTCCTACTTCCGGTCTGCAGTGATGCCTTCCTGTTCCTTGCCATTTTCTCCTTTGTCCTGCGCTTGCAGTCATGCCAGCGTTGCTTACACTCGGTGACAGTTCTCCTGTCACACTATTAACCTGTCACACTATTAATCTTGTCCACAATTTGTTGCCAAATTGCCTCTCTTCTCCCAATTGGCAATTTAAAGGTGATGAAGAGTTGATGCTGGTGCTCCTTCACCTCTCTGACCAGTATTTCATGCTCCTCTGCGTTGAAACGACACTTCCTTTTCTTCTTGTGTCTCCCCTGGGTCTTGTCTGTGTCCTCCTGGCTGGTTCCTGGTAAATTGAGGTTTGCCTGGCGTCTCTCCTGGCTTCTGGGATCCATTTTGGGACTCCTTAGCACTGCTTACTGCGTTTGTGTCGCTTTTTGATGCTTTTGCGGTGAAAAATGGCCCATATCCGGTTTGCAACATTTTCTGTGTCGCAAACCGGATTAAATGTATTTTTCCTGCATTAACATCATTTTGCTTTATGACATGGTGCAATGGTTAGCGTAAAAAAAATTACTCTAACCTGTTATTAGCACCACCGTGCGTCAAAGTATAAATTTGACACACGAGTGGTGCCAAGAAATGGCATCAGCCCACGTACATTTTTTTGACGCAAAACTGTGTTAGCGCAGTTTTGCGTCAAAAAGTATAAATCTGCCCCTAAATTTCTAAAAAGGTCCCAACTTTAGTAAAAAATAAAAATAAATTACAGATGCATAGACCCAGAACCAGGAGCTCAACCTGGAACCTTCTGAGGCATATAGCTATGACCAATTAAGGTGACTCTGCAGGCTGTACCAAATTCATACTGAAAAAGCCCCAGGGCCGGGAAACTTGTTTATGGTGGCCCGATATGAAAAAGATAATCCCCCAGATGATGGAAATAATGATGCATCTGTGGTGGGTGATGGGGATGAGGGTAGCTCCTCTTCCACCAGAAGCTCTAGAGCACCCACAGAAACAGACCTGGACGTTGCCAGGCTGACCAAGAGACTGGCCTTAGACAGTCAGCTCTTGGAAATAGAAAAACAGAGAAAAGAGCTGGGCCTAGGACCCATCTCTGGTGGCAGCATACAAATGTTGAGGGAGAAATCTTTCAACACTTAACTCCCAAAAATCGTAGACTCTCCCTTCACTGGAGGGGATGATACAGTTCAATGGTTTTCTGCCTTTGAAAGAGCTTGCATTGGGTGGGAAATTGAGAAAAAGCATTGGGGCACACTGTTGTGGAAGTTATTCTCAGGAAAGTGCAGTGATAGGCTCCTGACCCTGAACGAGGCATATTCTAAATCCTATGAACTCATGAAGGGTACCCTGATTGACGGCTTTGGATATACAACTGAAGAGCACAGAATAAAGTTCAAGGTGGCTCGAAACACCCAGAGCCAAACCTGGGTAGACTTTGTGGACTATTTAGTAAAAATGCTGGGTGGCTGGTTCGCTGGGAACAAGCTACAAGATTATGATGGGCTGTATAACCTGTTCATGAAAGAGCATCTGCTGAGTAATTGTTTCGGTTGTAGGCTACACCAACATCTGGTAGACCTAGGTCCACTTTCCCCAACATCTGGAAGACCTAGGTCCACTTTCCCCTCAAGAACTGGGGAGGAAGGCAGACTATTGGGTCAAAACAAAACTAAAATTGGCGGCAAGACCAAAAGAAAGAGGCCAAAAAGCTGCCCAAAGGGAAAGATGGGAGCCAAAGCAAAAATAACAAAAAGTCTTCTCAATGCCCCCAAAACCTGCACAGGAGTGTGGGCCCAGAGGCTCCTCACAGTCTAGGGCTGGGTACAAAGGTAGACACTTTAATTCCAGCGAGGCTTGGTGCCATGACTGCAAAACTAAAGGGCAACAAACTAGAAACTTTGGTTGTAAAAACAAAAAGAATGCCTCTAGTCAATCTGCAGAAAATGCAGCTGCCAATCTCCAGATGGGATCAGAGGTGTGGGCTGACCATGTCAGTGACCCCACAGAGGCAACATTAGTCACTGAGGGTGGGGTAGAATTATCCTGTGCTGTCTGGCCAAGTAATATGCACAAATACAGGCAGCACCCTTTGATTAATGGGGAGAAAGTGGAAGCACTGAGGGACACAGGAGCTAGTGTTACCATCGTAACTCAGCACTTGGTCCACTCAAATTAGTTCCTGTAGGGAAGTCTTATTCTGTCACCAATGCTGACAATGAGACAAAGTTCCATTCCATGGCTAAGCTAACTTTTGATTTGGGGGGCGAGGGGTATTAGGGCAAAAAGAAGTGGCTGTGTCCTCAGCCATCCCGGTAGATTGCCTGCTTGGAAATGACCTGGAGCATTCCCCCTGGGCAGATGTAGGACTGAAGACCCATGCATCAATGCTAGGGATCCCTGGGTGGCCATGTGTCAAGACAAGGGCACAGAGTAAACTTCAGAGAGAAAAAGGAGAGCTGGATCCTGAGATAGTAGAACGGCCTCCCAAGAGAAAAGACAAGAAGACTGTGGGGCCCTGCTTCAAAACAGACCCCAAATCAGGATCCCTCTTCCCAGGATGAGTAATCAACCTTCTTGGAGGTAAGTGAGCCTGAAGAGCTTGGGCCTTACCACCCAGAGCTCTTGGGTCCAGGGGGACCCTCCAGGGAAAGTCTGTGCCAGGGGCAGATGACCTGCCTAATTCTTGAAGGCCTGAGGCAGCAAGCTGCACAGGAAGAGTTAGGGAATGTCAGTGGTACTCAAAGGGTTTATTGGGAGGAGGGGCTCCTGTAGACTGAGGCCAGAGACCTCAAACCTGGTACAACCAGGAGGTTGGTAGTGCCCCAGCAGTTCAGATAATTTATCCTCACTCTAGACCATGACATTCCCCTAGCTGGGCATCTGGGCCACAACAAAACTTGGAGTAGGTTAGTTAACCTCTTTTAGTGGCCAGGCATGTCTCAAAAAGTGAGGGACGTTTGTTAGTCTTGCCCCACCTGCCAGGCCAGTGGCAAATCAGGTGGGCACTTAAATGCCCCCTTAATGCCACTACCTGTGGCTGGAGTACCCCTTGAAAGGGTAGGAGTCAACATTGTAGTATCAGACAGATGTTCAAACTTCATGTCTGCATACTTAAAACACATGTGGAAGGAATGAGGGGTGACCTATAAGTTCACCACACGATATCTCCCACAAACCAATGGGCTGGTTGAAAGATTCAACCAGACCCTAAAAGGCATGATTGGAGGGCTCCCTGAAAAACTCAGAAGGAGATGGGGTGTTCTGCTGCCTTGCTTGCTGTTTGCCTACAGGGAAGTGTCACAAAAGGGAGTAGGTTTCTCTCCATTTGAACTTTTGTTTGGGCACCCTGTTAGGAGACCACTAAGTCTTGTTAGCGAAGGCTGGGAGAAGCCTCTCAAGTAGCTCAAGCAAGGTATTGTGGACTATGTGCTTACCCTATGTTCAAGAATGGCTGAGTATATGGAGAAAGCCAGCAAAAATCTTTAGGCCAGCCAGGAGCTGCAAAAGCTCTGGTATGACCAGAAAGCTGCTATGGTGGAGTTTCAAACTAGGCATAAAGTTTGGGTGTTGAAGCCTGCTGCTCCAAAGGCCCTCCAGGACAAATGGTCGGGCCCTCGCCGATACTTGAGAAAAGGGGAGGTCTCTTATCTAGGTGACCTAGGCAGTTGCAGAAACCCCAAAAGAATCATACATCTCAACCGCCAAAAGCCCTTCTATGACAGAGCTGATGTGACCATGCTCATGGTTACAGATGAGGGACAGGAGGATGAGAGTGAGCCTCCCCCTGATCTCCTCTCCAGCAACCTCCACAATGGTTCTATGGATGGAGTGGTCTTATCAGACACCCTCACAGAACAACAGCAAACTGATTGCTGGTAACTCCTCAACCAATATGCTGAATTGTTCTCTCTGACCCCTGGGAAAACAAACTGGTGTACCTATGCTATGGGCACTGGGGACAGCTTGCCTGTCAAGAACAAGATTTATAGACAGTCAGACCATGACAGACAGAATATCCTGGCAGGGGTTAAAAAGATGCTGGATTAGGGTATCATTGAACACTCTGAGAGTCCCTGGGCTAGCCCAGTAGTTTTCGTCCCCAAACCTCACTCCAAAGGAGAGAAAAGGAAATGAGGTTCTGTTTTGACTACAGGGGCCTCAACTCTGACAAAAACGGATGGCCACCCAATCCCATGAGCTGATGAGCTCATAGACAGACTTGGGGCAGCCAAGGAGTACTGGCAGATTGGTCTGACCCAAGGAGCAAAAGAGAGGTCAGCATTTTCTACTCCTAATAGGCATTAACAGTTCACTGTTATGCTCTTTAAACTAAAGAATGCACATGCCACCTTCCAGAGGCTGGTGAACGAAGTCGTTGCTGGACTGGAAACCTTTAGCGCAGCTTATCTGGATGACATAGCTGTATATAGTTCCACCTGGCAGGATCACCTGATACACCTAGGGAAGGTCCTTGAGGCTCTGCAGAAGGTAGGCCTCACTATCATAGCCAGTAAGTGCCAGATAGGGCAGGGAAAAGTTGTTTACTTCGGTCACCTGGTTGGTGGACGCCAAGTACAACACCTCCAACCCAAGATTCAGACTATTCTGGCTTGGGAAGCTTTCACAACCCAGACACAAGTCAGGGCATTCCTTGCTTGACTGGGTACTATAGGAGATTTGTGAAGGATTATGGCACTATGGTTGCCTCCCTCACAGACTAACCTCCAAGAAAATGCCCAAAAAGGTTAACTGGACAGTGAGTTGTCAAAAGGCCTTTGACACTCTGAAGGAAGCTATGTGTTCTGCTCTAGTCCTACAAGCACTAGATTACTCCAGGCAATTCATAGTGCAAACAGATGCTTCTGAAATAGGGATAGAAGCGGTCCTTTCCCAGAAAAAATGATGATGGACATGACCAGCAAGCTGCTTTTAAAAGCAAGAAACTACTCCCTAGAGGACACAATTGGAGTGCCATAGAGGAGGAAGTCGTTGCTATTGTTTGGGCCCTGAAGAGGCCTAGGCCATACCTGTTTGGCTCCTACTTCATAGTTCAGACTGACCACAGGCATATCAGATGGCAACCACAGATGAAGGGTGAAAGCCACAAACTGCTTAGGGGTCCATTTCCCAACAGGGAACTGACTTTAAAGTGGAACACAGACCTAGAACTGCCCCTGCCAATGCAGATGGCCTTTCCAAGTTCTTCCACTTATATGATGAGACTCACCAGGGAAAGTGTAGTCTCATCCTCTTTCATTTGGGGGTGGGTAGTAGTGTGAGAAAAGGCCTTTTTTGACATGGTTACCCCCCTCTTTTTTCCTGATGTATGATGTAGCCTAGAAATTGTGGTTCCCACAGTCCCTGCTAACCAGGTTCCATGGGCCAGAGCTCTTTCCCTAAAACTGTTGTGATGCATTGCCACAATTGGGTACATATTTAGCTACCACTATAAGTCCCTAGTAAAAGGTATTTACGTACCCAGGGCATGGGGTACTATAGGTAAGCCCCTGACGGTAGCAGCACTTATTATGCCACCATATAGGGCCATGCTTCCAGATGCTCCCAGCACTGCCATTCCAAGCTGGCTGTTCTGGTGCAAACCTAAAACACAAACTCGACATGGCACACTGTCTGTGTGCCCTGTCCACCATTCACTGCATAAACTACGGGTAAGACACCCCTCTGGCAAGCCTTACAGCCCTAAGGCAGGGTGCACCATATTATATGTGAGGGCATAGCTGCATGGGCAATATGTCCCCACTGTGTCCTTGCCAAACCAGCAACATAGTGAGTGAACATATCAGCCATTTTAATACATGTGCTGGACACTGGTCAACACGAGCTTCCCAGCAACATGATGGCCACTCTTAACCATGGGTTGTTTGGTAGCAAACAACTCAGAATGATAAATCCAAACTGGTACCAGTATTGGATTTATTCCTAAATGTACCCAGGGGTCACTTTAGAAGTGCCCCCTTCAAAAGCTAACAACCCAGGCATGGTTGCTGACAGGTTCTATCCAGCCTGCCACCTTCAGACACCCAATCTACAAACCTTGGGGAGAGATGCGTCTCTCCAGTTTTGTAGAACAATGCCCTTCTTGGGTGGAGGTGCTAATGCCCCCTCCCTCAGGAATGTGCACTGTCCTGCTGGCATGCTTCAAAGGGCTTACCGCCTTTGAAACGCGACCGCCAGGCCTGCTGCTAGCAGCAGATGGTCAACCGCTTTGCAAACGCCCACGTTTGACAGGAGCAAAGGTGGGAAACTACACAAAGGGTAGAAGGAGTGGCCCCACCTGGCATGCACCACCCCTAAGGTGTTTCCTGCGAGGTGCACACTCCATTTTATTTTCCTCCATCTTAGATGGGAGGAAAATAGCCAATCAGGGATAGGGAAGTTACCCTTCGCACAGGAAGTGGTCACTGTACTGGGTGTAGCCACACAAATGTAGGTGTCCCGTTAGACACTACCAGGTTCCCCCTAAAATGCCCACTAAATTCAGTATTTCGTGGGCACCCCTAGACCAGGTAATCAGAGTAGACGGACATAAATAAGACCAGCACCAAGAAGAGCTAAGGCACGAGAACTGTGGACCTGCTGCACAAAGAAAGAAGCCAAATCCTGCCTGCTGCACCCAGGTCCAGACAATCGCTGCTGAGAAGCTGCTGGACCACATGAAAAACTCTAAAGAACCCCAGAGGATCTCCAGGCTTTGAAAATTGTCCAAGAACTCCCTACAGAATGGAGGTACCACTCTGCAACAAGAAGAACCCAGCAAACCAGTGAGGGTCACTTCATTGACCAGTTGCTAACTCCCAAACCAGACATCGCAGCTGGAACTGACGACACGCTGACGACCGCGAGGACACACCCTGCAAGTGTGACAAGTTTGGTGGCACTGTGTCCTCCAGTGGTCAAACCGTACCAGTACCCTGGCTATTGGGCAGCTGACGTTGGACACCTGAAAAGGGACCAGGAGGAAGCCCCAGTCGAGGTACTTGAGGAACACCCCTGTTGTCCTACAAACAACACTTGAACCGACTTACCTCCAGATCCAGAGGGCACTTTTGCGCACAGCTTCTGGCTCACCCATTTGCTCTGCACCCAGCCACCCTTGCCCTGCAACGAAGAACCTGCTCTGCCCTAATGGTCCTTCACCCCATGCGACCTCAACCCTCCAAGGGGACAGCTAGCGTCATTCCTTAAATATGACGCCCAGCTGGCGTCTAGGTAGCCAATGGTATACTTTTTGACACAAACCTGCGTTAGCGCAGGTTTGCATCAAAAAGTATAAATCAGGGCCTCAGTGTTTGATAAAGTTGTTACTTGTTGAATGAATCCTTTATTACAGGCCTCACACTCAGATGGAATTTAATGGAGGAAAGATGTTCATGTGTCATTTACTGTTAAGCATATGAACAATAGTAAAGCTGTACATTCGTTGTAAGCTAACCAAATGTCTGAGGGCTGAAATAGCATATTTAGAAAAGTGTTTGCATTCCTGTGCTGCGTAACCTGGCCAGGGGTGGTTGGTAAACTGCATAATACCTTCCCAATGAATACTGAGTACAGTTCCTCTTGAGTTTGGGAAAAATGGGGAATCCTACATCAATAGGTTGCTGTGTTAGTATAACTTTGTATGAAGTTGGAGGACGGTGCCCAGGTAGCCCACTGTGGCAGCAGCAAGTCACTGGCTGAGTACTGAGCATAGATCTATTCTCAGTGAGTGTATGTTGGCATCCTTTACATTGCTCAAGTGGCATATAATGTTTGCTACTGGGATATTTTTATTGGGTACCAATGATCAGGGTAGGCAAAAGAAGTAAAGTCATATTACTTTTCCTGTCAGTGGCATGTTTCTTGGGAGGAATCATCTATAGTCACCTTGGCGGAGATAAGGTGAAACTCAGTCAAGTAAGGCCTTGAAGTCACAAGACACTCAGGCCCTCATTCTGACCCTGGCGGTCGGTGATAAAGCGGCGGCCAAGCCGCCAACAGGCCGGCGGTCCAAAATATGCAATTCTGACCCTGGCGGGAACCGCCACCACAGCCCGCCGCATTAACACTCCGACCGCCACGGCGGTACAAACAAACAGCGCGGCGGTCCCCGCCAACAGCCAGGCGGCAGACAATGTACCGCCCACCCTATCACGACCCACCAATCCGCCACCTTTTCCGGGGCGGGAGCACCGCCGATAAAAACACGGCGGAAACAGACTACGAACGGGAAAACGCTCACCTCTACGCACTCCACGCGAGATTCCGGCAGTATGGAACCAGAGTTGCAGGTCATCCCCGCACTCCTATACCTGCTCATATACCAGGAGCACGCCCGGCGGCGCGGAAGACATCGGTGAGTACTGCACCTACGACACAGGGGAGGGAAAAGATTACCGGCACACACCCACCCACCCATACCCACTACAACACACACATCAATGCATTCCCACAGATCACTGTCACAACCCACAAACCCCCCCCTCCGAAATAATGCAAAGACCAAAAGAAGAGATCATAAACGGGCAGATATATTGAAATATGGACACCAGTAATCCCAATAAATAAATAAACTATGTACAAAATATACACAGCTACTAAATGTAGTCCAACCACTGTCCGTGGACCACAGGGGTCCTGTGCAAAGGGGCAAGGCCCAGTCCCACGACA
Source organism: Pleurodeles waltl (assembly GCF_031143425.1). Lineage (NCBI taxonomy): Eukaryota > Metazoa > Chordata > Amphibia > Caudata > Salamandridae > Pleurodeles > Pleurodeles waltl. The sequence continues at coordinate 473,710,765 of NC_090437.1, read as the reverse complement.
AGAACTCCACGGAGAGAACACTGCAGGGGCATCAGAAAGAAAATAGGACAGGCACCTCAGGGGGAAGGGAAAGGGGGGCACCTCAGCCACTTGAGTACACGGCGCCAGATCCACGAGGGGACTCCATGACCACTGGGCCATCCTGGGGAGTGCAAAGCCACAGTCCATACAGTCCATACAGTGGGTGGCCTGCCCACTGGGCCATCCTGGGGAGTGCAAAGCCACAGTCCAAACAGTCCATACAGTGGGTGGCCTGCCCACTGGGCCATCCTGGGGAGTGCAAAGCCACAGTCCAAACAGTCCATACAGTGGGTGGCCTGCCCACTGGGCCATCCTGGGGAGTGCAAAGCCACAGTCCATACAGTCCATACAGTGGGTGGCCTGCCCACTGGGCCATCCTGGGGAGTGCAAAGCCACAGTCCATACAGTCCATACAGTGGGTGGCCTGCCCACTGGGCCATCCTGGGGAGTGCAAAGCCACAGTCCATACAGTCCATACAGTGGGTGGCCTGCCCACTGGGCCATCCTGGGGAGTGCAAAGCCACAGTCCAAACAGTCCATACAGTGGGTGGCCTGCCCACTGGGCCATCCTGGGGAGTGCAAAGCCACAGTCCATACAGTGGGTGGCCTGCCCACTGGGCCATCCTGGGGAGTGCAAAGCCACAGTCCATACAGTCCATACAGTGGGTGGCCTGCCCACTGGGCCATCCTGGGGAGTGCAAAGCCACAGTCCATACAGTCCATACAGTGGGTGGCCTGCCCACTGGGCCATCCTGGGGAGTGCAAAGCCACAGTCCATACAGTCCATAACAGACCCCACTGCCACTGGAGGAGGCATGTTGGCCAGAGGACATCCTGCAGCCCTGCCCGAGATAGATCCTGCCCTGCCACGTCTGCCAAAGGGCCAGCGGTTCTTGCCTGGAAGGGCCCAGTTCAGCGCCTCATGCCTTGAAGGGCCCAGTTCAGCGGGTCTTGAGACGGCGGGGCCCAGCGGAGCGGTGCTTGAGACGGCGGGGCCCAGTTCAGCGGTTCTTGAGACGGCGGGGCCCAGTTCAGCGGTTCTTGAGACGGCGGGGCCCAGCGGAGCGGTGCTCGAGACGGCGGGGCCCAGTTCAGCGGTTCTTGAGACGGCGGGGCCCAGCGGAGCGGTGCTTGAGACGGCGGGGCCCAGTTCAGCGGTTCTTGAGACGGCGGGGCCCAGTTCAGCGGTTCTTGAGACGGCGGGGCCCAGCGGAGCGGTGCTTGAGACGGCGGGGCCCAGTTCAGCGGTTCTTGAGACGGCGGGGCCCAGCGGAGCGGTGCTCGAGACGGCAGGGCCCAGTTCAGCGGTGCTTGAGACGGCGGGGCCCAGCGGAGCGGTGCTTGAGACGGCGGGGCCCAGTTCAGCGGTTCTTGAGACGGCGGGCCCAGTTCAGCGGTTCTTGAGACGGCGGGGCCCAGCGGAGCGGTGCGGAGCGGTGCTTGAGACGGCGGGGCCCAGTTCAGCGGTTCTTGAGACGGCGGGGCCCAGCGGAGCGGTGCTCGAGACGGCGGGGCCCAGTTCAGCGGTTCTTGAGACGGCGGGGCCCAGCGGAGCGGTTCTTGAGACGGCGGGGCCCAGTTCAGCGGTTCTTGAGACGGCGGCCGGTCTATGGCCAACTGCTCATTGCCTGGTGGTGCCCTCCTGGGCAGCGGGGATGGTGTTCCTTCAATGCCCACCTGGGCTGTGGGTGGTGGGGCCCTCCTGGCCAGCTGGGCTGGGTCCTCCCTGGGCAGCGGCTATGGGGGTGGTGGGCTCTCCCGGGGCAGCTGTGCCGGTTCCTCCCGGGGCAGCGGCTATGGGGGTTGTGGGCTCCTCCTGGGCAGCATGCCTGCTGCCTGACCTCTCCGACTTGCTGCCCTTGCCCTCCTTAGTCGTGAGTCTGTGGCCCTTTCCTCCCTTTGGAGCTGTGGCTGGTGACTGTCTCTGGGTGGTGTCCGGGGGGGATGTAGAAGGCGGGCTCCTGCGGCGCCCCTTCCGCCTTCTGCTCCTCTTCCCAGGGGGTGGGCTGGCTGTCCCCTTGCTGCTGGGCGAAGATCCAGACATGCGGGCTGGCGGGCTCCAATACCCCTGCACCCTTGTCAAGGGGGCTGCAGGGCTGGTGGTGGCTGAGGTGCTCTTCTTACCCCGACGAGAAGGAGGGGGGGGCTCAGGGTCAGGAAAGAAGTTAGCAGTGGCGAGGAAGAGTTTCTTGGGACAATGGAGAGTGGGAGGTACAGTGGGAATGGGAGTGGAGGGAGAGGATGTGGTTGTAGGTGAGTCACGTTTGCTGTCTTTGGGTGCAGGTGCAGGAGGGATAGGCTGTCGTGAGGTGGATGGCTGTTGGGTGGGTGGGTGGCTGCGTTTGTGTGGTGTGGAAGAGGGGGTGACAGACACAGTGGGAGAGGACACAGGGGACGTGTAAATGGCAGTGGGGGTGGTGACTGCACGTGTGCGGACTGGAGTGGAGGGTGTGCTGGTGATGGAAACACTGGCTGATGGTGAGGTGAATGGAGGTGTGAGTGTAGACGTCACAGGGAGGGAGGAGGGAGACGAGGAGGTGGGGGTCACAGAGGTGGTAGTGACTGTTGGCATGTCTGCATCGGAATGTTGCGTGTGTGAATGTCTGCGTGATCTGTGGTGCTTATGTTTGGATGAGCTTCTCTTGGGTGTTGAGGTGTGTGCAGGCTGGTCTGATGGTGTGGGTGGGACAGGCAGAGGAACAGGAGACTGGGAGGAGGGAGTTAGTAGAGGGAGGCAGGAGACAGGGACAATGGCTGCCGTCAGTGCTGAGGCCAGAGCCTGGAACGATCGCTGATGGGCAGCCTGACCCGAATGAATGCCCTCCAGGTACGCATTGCTGCGATGAACCTCCCTCTCCACCCCCTGGATGGCATTCAAAAGGGTAGTCTGCCCAACAATGAGCGTTCGGAGGAGGTCAATGACCTCCTCACTGAGGGCAGCGGGGGTAACAGGGGCAGGGCCTGAGGTGCCTGGGGCGAAGGAGATGCCCGGCTTCCTGGAAGAGCGGGCACGGGGCGAACGCTGAGGGGCTGCTGGGAGGGCGGAGATGGTGCGCTGGGTGGCGGCTGTACCTGTAATGGCGGGGGGCACGGATGGTGCCACCCCCGCAAGGGAGCTCCCTTCCGAGGACGTGTCCGTGTCGCTGCAGGGTCCAGTCGTCCCCGTCGTGGAGCTCCCCTCGCCCTCCGTCTCACTGGTCCAGTCTGACTCGGTGGCATGGCCCTCCTGGGCCATGTGAGATGCAGCTCCCTCCTGCCCCGATGCCACTTCTCCTCCGCCTGATGATGCTGATGCACACAAGCACAGAAAGACAAACAAAAAGGGGGGGGGAGAGAGAAATAAAGGGATATTGAGTACATGGATCTCCGGTACAGTTAGCGGACATGACAGACACAGATGCCCCCTGCACTAAGTTGCGCACTTGGGGTCCGCTACGCATTCCATGGAACATGCCCTACACGCCTAGAGTTGACAACTGCACCCATGGATGACACGACCCAGGGATGGCTGTACTGACAAACTACTGAGGGTGGTGGCTGGGGACACAGGGGCTTACGGGGGTGCCCAGCCTACAGATATCGCCCTGGCCTAGGGGGACCCACAGCCCTCCTCCCCCACCCAGACACCTCCACTGCGCGACAACAGAGTAGATAATGCTTGTACTCACCCCCTTGTGTCTGCTGTGCTGCCCTCACGCGCCCATCCAAATCAGGGTAGGCCACCGCCAGGATCCGGAACATCAGGGGGGGTCAGTTGACGGCAGGCACCCCGCCTACGTTGGGAGGCCATCCCCAGCAGAGACTCGGCGGTCTTCTTGGTCCCGCGGCGGATGTCCTCCCACCTCTTGCGGCAGTGGGTGCCCCGTCGATGGTGGACCCCCAGGGTCCGGACTCCCTTGGCGATGGCACGCCAAATCCCGATCTTCTCATGGGCGCGGACCTATGTGACACGTACAGGGAGGGAGAAATACCACGTTCAAGTTTGTCTGCATTTTCCCTGCCAGTGGCCCAACGCCCCCCATCCCCGCCAGGCCCCCCGCCATGCCCCCCGCCAGGCCCAACATGCCCCCCATCCCCGCCATGCCCCCCGCCATGCCCCCCGCCAGGCCCAACATGCCCCCCATCCCCGCCATGCCCCCCGCCATGCCCCCCGCCAGGCCCAACATGCCCCCCATCCCCGCCATGCCCCCCGCAATGCCCCCCGCCATGCCCCCCGCCAGGCCCAACATGCCCCCCATCCCCGCCAGGCCCCCCGCCATGCCCCCGCCAGGCCCAACATGCCCCCCATCCCCGCCATGCCCCCCGCCATGCCCCCCGCCAGGCCCAACATGCCCCCCATCCCCGCCAGGCCCCCCGCCATGCCCCCCGCCAGGCCCAACATGCCCCCCATCCCCGCCATGCCCCCCGCCAGGCCCCCAAGCCAGCCAGTGGCCCCAAATCCAGATTGAATTAAACTCACTTGTTGGTCTGGAGGACCGTAGAGTAGCGCATACTGGGGGAGGACCCCATCCACAAGTTTCTCCAACTCCTCTCCAGTGAAGGCAGGGGCCCTTTCCCCAGGCGCAGCAGCCATTGTCCCTTCCAGACCGAGGTCACAGCAACACTTGCAGTATAGGTCCTCTCCTGTGAAAGTTCAAGTCGCAAGTGGATTAGTAGATAGAAAATGGCGGTCACGTCCGCGGCGGTGCGTACCGCGGCGGTGCGTCCCGCCACCGCCGGCGCCCTTCGCCATTGGCTCCTGAAACCCATAGGCTTCAATGTTAACCAATGCGGCTTCGCGCCGCGGTCTTCGCCCGCCGCCCGCCGCGGTGTGCCACGCCAGCGCATTGACCTCACATCCCACTGTCACACTTCACAGGTCAGGCAGCCGCCATTTCCAGGGCCCACATGGCTCTATTTCAACTGCGTCACACAGGCCTAGGCCTTGCATAGCCACTCAGACACGCCATTCACTGCATAGAGAATCGTTTACTGTGCTAGCTGTGAGTACGTACCTGTGGGTTGCTTGACTGTGTGCTCCATGTTGTCCTTCCTAGGCACCGTCCGCTGGGTTTGGCGAGGAGACGGATGAATCCTCCCGTGTACCGACCGCTGGTGGACCTGTCGACAATGGAAGAACGCCACATTATCCTGACCTACCGTCTTAACCGTGCCACTATACATGAACTGTGTGCCCAGCTGGAGCCCGACCTGATGTCCCCCATCCGCCAACCCACAGGGATTCCCCCTCTGGTGCAGGTCATGTCAGTACTCCATTTCTTGGCAAGTGGGTCATTTCAGACAACAGTGGGAATTGCTTCTGGGATGTCTCAGCCCATGTTTTCGAAGGTGTTATCCAGAGTGTTGTCTGCCCTGATGAAATCCGTGAGGAGCTACATCATTTTCCCTGAGGTGGGCGAATTGGCTACAGTGAAGGGTGATTTCTACGCCCTTGAACATATTCCCAACGTCATTGGTGCCATTGATGGGACCCATGTGGCTTTGGTTCCCCCAAGAGACAGGGAGCAGGTGTACAGGAACAGAAAAAGTTACCATTCAATGAACATCCAGGTGGTGTGTTTGGCTGACCAGTACATCTCGCATGTAAATGCCAAATTCCCAGGGTCAGTGCATGACGCCTACATCCTAAGGAATAGCAGCATCCCTTACGTGATGGAACAGCTAGAGAGACACCGTGTATGGCTAGTGGGGGACTCTGGGTACCCCAACCTGTCGTGGCTACTGACCCCAGTAAGGAATCCCCGGACAAGGGCAGAGGAACGGTACAATGAGGCCCATGGGCGTACTAGGAGGGTGATCGAACGCACCTTTGGCCTCCTGAAGGCCAGGTTTCGGTGCCTGCATATGACAGGTGGATCCCTAATGTACTCACCTAAGAAGGTGTGTCACATCATCGTGGCCTGCTGCATGCTTCACAACCTGGCTTTGAGCCGCCAGGTGCCTTTCCTGCAGGAGGATGGTCGAGACGGTGGTGTTGTGGCAGCTGTGGAACCTGAGGAGAGTGACGAGGAGGAAGACGACGGGGCTGAAACAGACAACAGGGACAGAATCATTGAACAGTACTTCCAATAGGACACAGGTAACAATTCAAAGATAATTTAGTAAATGTGAACTACTCTCCTGCATCTCTGCTGCCTGTCTATTTGCCCCAGTGTATGATGACTGAGTTGTGGCTTTTCCCTCCCTATTTCAGATCTGGGGTCCCCACTACGAGTCCTGTGCTTCGTTTCCCCATGGACTACAGCTTTGTGGCAGCTGTTTGTTGACTTCACCATGTACAAGGACATATTTGCACTGTCATGTCAATTACAATTTATTGAAATCACAGCCAGACTCCAGATAGTTTTGTGCAAAATCGGTGTTTATTGAAGTGCTCAAAATGGGATGGGTGGTTTCAAGTGGGTGGGGGCTATGGTGAAGGAATGTCCATGGCAGAGTCCAGAGTAACAGTCACACAGGTGCATTGTCCAAAGGCCTGTGGAGAGATGGAGCATGGGCAGTTCAAGGATGGACAGGGTGACAATGTGGGACAGTGGGATGACATCAGGTGGTATCCATTGCTGGCGGGGGTCTTGACATCCTACTCTGTCTTCTTGCGAGATCTCAGGGCCCTCTTGCGGGGTGGTTCTTCTCCTGCAGGAGGTGGGGGTCTGATGGGCTGCTGCTGTGCGGGGGCCTCCTGTCCACTAGCGCCGGCGGAGGTGGTTGGCTGTTCTTGGTCCAGGCTAGTGGCAGGGGCCCTTGGGTGTTGTTGAGTGTCCGCCCTGGTGTTGACGAGGTCCTGCAGCAGCCCTACCATGGTAACCAGGGTGGAGGTGAGGGCTCTGATGTCCTCCCTGTACCCCCGATAGTGTTCCTCCTGCAGTACCTGGATCTCCTGGAACCGGGCCAGTACCGTCGCCATCGTCTCCTGGGAGCGGTTGTATGCTCCCATGATGGTGGTGAGGACCTCGTGGAGAGTGGGTTCCCTGGGCCCGTCCCCCCCTGTCGCACAGCTGCCCTCTGAGTTGCCCTGTTTCCCTGGGCCTCTGCCCCCTGGCCGGTGTGCCCACTACCACTGCCCCCAGGTCCCTGTTGTTGTTGGGGTGGTGGGTTATCCTGGGTGCCCTGTAGTGGTAGACACACCGCAGATTGACGCGCCCTGGAGACAGAGGCATGGGCCCGCTGGGTGGGAGCTGTGCTGGTGTTCCCAGAGGGGTTTGGGTCTGTAGTGGCCTGGGCCTGTGTGAGGGGAACCGACTGTCCAGAGGTCCCCGATGGTCCGGGCTGGTCATCGGTGTCCAGGTCGAGAGAGCTGCTGTCATCGCTGACGGCCTCTTGGGTGGGGGGTGTGGAGAATTCTGGGCCCTCCGCGGCGGTGTGTTGACGGTCGGGTCCTGCAGGGGTATAGAGGTATGGTTATAGTTTCAATGTGTGGCATATGGGTGTATCTGTGGGTTCCCGTGTCCCCAAGTGCTGGCATTCGTGTGTGGGGGCTTTGGTGAGGGTGGCTTGTGGGGGGGATGTGTATATGCATTGGCCATGCTTTGGTGATGGGTGTCCATGCTTAGTGGACGCATGCAGGCCTAGGTTTTGGGATGTGTGGGTTGTGATGGTGAGACATTGGCGGGGAATAGGTGTGCTGGGGGTGTGGGTGAGGATGGTGGTGGGGGTGAGGATGGTGGTGGGGGTGAGGGTGGGGGTGAGGATGGTGGTGGGGGTGAGGATGGTGGTGGGGGTGGGGGTGAGGGTGGGGTTCGAGGATGGGGGTGAGGGTTGGGGTATGATTTGGCATGCAGGTGGGGGGGAAGCAGTAGTGAAGCTTCAACTTACCAGTATCCATTCCTCCGCCGACTCCTGCGAGGCCGTCAGGATGCAGGATGTTCAAGACTTCCTCCTCCCATGATGTAAATTGTGGGGGTTGAGGTGGGGGTCCTCCGCCAGTCTTCTGCACGGCGATGTTGTGCCTGGATACCATGGAACGCACCTTCCCCCGTAGGTCGTTCCATCGCTTCCTGATGTCTTCCCGATTTCTGGGGTGCTGTCCCACAGCGTTGACCCTGTCGACAATCCTCTGCCATAGCTCCGTCCTCCGGGCAATGCTGGTGTATTGGACCTGTGTGCCGAACAGCTGGGGCTCTACCCAAACGATTTCCTCCACCATGACCCTGAGTTCTTCGTCTGTGAAGCGGGGTTGTCTTTGGGGTGCCATGGGGTGGTGTGTATGATGTGTGGGGTGGAGTATGTGTATTTAAGTGTGTTGAGTGTGGTGGTGTGTGTTGTTTTGTGTGTGGATAGTGTGTGGGTGATGGTGTGGAGTGGCTGTGGCTGCTAGTTTGTGGATGGTGGTGTCTCGCTCTGGCCTTCTTTCAGAATTTTTTTGCGTAAGGGTTTGTGGGTGATGTGGGTGTGTGTTTTATATTGTATTGTGTGTGTGGGAGTGGTGTGTGTATGTGTATCAGGTGTGTGGGATTCAAATCGTCCAATGTGGCTGAGTTTTGTTCGTTTGTGTATATTCTGACCGCGGCGGTGTGTCCCGCCAATGGAATACCGCGTTTGAATGACCGCCGCGTGGATTCGTGGGTCGTAATGGCATGGGCGTATTTCTGTTGGCGTGGCGGTGGAGGTTTTGTCACCTCCACTTTTCCGCCGACCGCTGGTCTGGCGGTCGGTTGTGGCTGTCAGATTTTCGGAGGTTTGCCTTCTGCGGGTCAGAATGACCGTGGCGGGTTTCCGCGACCGCAGCGGGATTATGGAGGATTTATGACCGGCGGTAAGTGCATTTTACCGCCGGGGTCAGAATGACCCCCTCAGTAAGGTGTAGATGTGTATTCAGAGCAGGAAAAACTGGAACAGATATAGGTTGTGCAAGCGTGAATAGGTAACACATCCTTAAGCGCACAGAGTGACCAGCAAGCATTTTGCCCCTCTTCCCTCCTCCCACAGGTAGGAATAAATGTACATAATTTGACAAGCTTTAGATACAGCATTTTATGCAACCTATTCACTTATCTCATTGGTTAAATATACACAATGTATTTATATCATCATAAGAAATATTAAATCGTACATGGATCAAAGTGAGTGCATATGTCTAATGGTGGTACTAGAGGGTTCGCCTACAGAAGGGAACATCACACATTAAGGCTACAGGATTTTAGACCTGACAGCCTTAGGGTGGTCACCCCACAGCTTTTTGCCTGCCTCCCTCCACTTTTCTGACACTGTTTTTGCTGGTTTTAGGACTCTGCACACTTTACCACTCCTAACCAGTGCTAAAGTGCATTTGCTCACTCCCTTAAACATGGTAACATTGGTTCATTCCCAAATGGCATATTTGATTTACTTGTAAGTCCCTAGTAAAGTGCACTACCTGTGCCAGGGCCTGTAAATTGAAGCTACTAGTGGGCCTGCAGCACTGATTGTACCACCCACATAAGTAGCCCATTAACCATGCCTCAGGCCTGCCATTGCAAAGCCTGTGTGTGCAGTTTCACTGCCACTTCGACTGGGCATTTAAAAGTACTTGCCAAGCCTTAAACTCCCATATACGTCATCCCTAAGGTAGGCCCTAGGTATGCCATAGGGCAGGGTGCTATGTAGGTAAGTGGCAGAACATGTACATGCATGTTTTATATGTCCTGGTAGAGGAAAACACCTACATTTGTTTTCCACTACTGTAAGTTCTGCTCCTTTCACAGGCTAACATTAGGACTGCCTCATATACTGTTTGAGTGGTGGATCCAGAAAGGGGTGAACAGGTCATGTTAAGTATGGCCAGAATGGTAATGGAAAATCCTGCTTATTGGTGAGGTTGGAGTTTATATTACTATTTTAGAAATGCCATTTTTAGAAAGTGAGCATTACTCTGCACTTAAAATCCATCTGTGCCTTCAGCCTGTCTCCAATCAACGTCTGGTCTGGTGGACAGCTTCCTTGTGCATTTCACCCAGACAACCACAAACACAGTCACACCTGCACTCCTCTGCATACTTAATGGGTCTTTCTGGGCTTAAAGAGTGGAGGGCCTGACACTTACATTTCAAAGGCTAGTGGCCTGCTCTCACACAATGAACTGCCAAATCCACTACTGGGACCCTGGCAGACAGCCCTGTACTGAAAGGGGAACCTGTGCACTTCAAAACCACTCTCTGAAGTCTCCCTCACTTCAAAGGATTTTTTGGTTATATAAACTAGGTCTCTGACCCCACCAACTCAGACACTTCTGGACCTGAAAATGTCAAGAGGAACTGCCTGGCTTCCAAAAGGACTCAACTGGACTGCTTTGCTGAGATAGACTGCTTCCCTGCTGCCCTGTGACTTTGCTGAGAAGTGCTCTCCAAGGGCTTGGAATGAGCTTGCCTCCTGTTTTCTGAAGTCTCGGGCCAAAAAGACTTAATTTCCTCAGGGAACTCCTTACCCGCCGAAAATCGATGCACAGCCTGCCAGAAACGCACAGCCGTTTTGCGACTGAGAAATCGCTGCACAGCCAAACCAGAAGAAAGTAGTCATACTTCTCAAGTGAAGATTCGACGCAGCGCCTGCCTTGCAACAGAAAATTTGGCACACAGCCGAAACGGAACGACGCAGCCAATTCCCAGAGTGGAAAATCAACGCAGTGCCTGCCCTGCGACTGAAAATTCAATGCATCGTCATACTGGATCGACACAATGCCTGTGACTTCTTCCAGCACGCTCAGGATTTCCCTGCATCGTCCCTGGGCGTCAAAAAGATCCCCCCATCGCAGTGAGGAACAATGATTGCGCGCAAAGAAACTACGCAAAGCCCCTTGCAGCGCGGGAAAAAACACAACACATTGTCTGTGCAGCGCCGGAAAATACGATGCACGCTCTTCCTCTGCAGTCTCCATGCATGCTATTTTTGACGCAAACCAGGTACTTTGTGTAACCAAGAGACAACTTTTGAGTTCTAAGATTTAAGACTGTTTTTTAATCTTGCAAAAGTGATATCTCAACTTGTGCTTATTGAATCTTTCTCGTTTGTACCTTATTTTAACCAGATAAATATCCTATAATTTCTAAACCTGTGTGGTTGGTGTATTTTTGTGGTGTTTTCACTGTGTTACTGTATGATTTATTGCGCAAATACTTTACACATCGTCTTTTAAGTTAAGCCTGACTGCTCAATGCCAAGCCACCAGAGGGTGGGCACAGGATAATTTAGATTGTGTGTGACTTGCCCTGACTAGGACTGTGGTCCCTACTTGGACAAAGGTGTATACCTCTGCCAACTAGAGACCCCATTTATAACACAGGAAATAAAAAAGGAGAGGTTCATAAAAAGATGTAGGAAACATATGTGTTACTCATGTAATATATTTTTTCTTTTTTTCTGCTTTTATTTGATATACCTATTGCAATAACACTCTGTAATTACCAGAATTTAAAACGCAACTATCCCATCTATCTTCATAAATGCAATCAGCCAATACACATGAATGATAGTGCATATATATATAAATATATATATAGTAATGAGACAGAAGGTTTTCTCTTTCAGTTTCAAATTTTCTCTTTTCAGTTTTGCCTTTGACCACCCATTTGCTGTCACTTGCAAAATATATTGCACACTAAAAAGCATTAAAGGGGCTTAGAACCTACTTACTTGTCATTGGTTGGCTTCAACGCCACTTCTGTATCCTTGCTTCTCATTCATCAGTGCACCCTACATCTTCTTGGGCTTCAAGTGTTTGTCGCTGCCATGGAGCATGGATGAAAGACAGCTTCCTGTCCTTTTTTCACTTTTGTTGTTGCACTCTATAAAACTACATGTGTTTCCATGGCGCCCCACTCTCCATGCTGTCTGTGCTCTTGCTTGCACCCTCCGATCTCCTTCCCAGCCTCCCCCCAATGTTCCTCCCGTTGTACATGGTCTTGCCCCAATCTCTATCCTCCACCCCTCCCTAATGTTGCCTGCCTGCACCACCCTCCTCCTGCCATGGTGTCCTTCCCCCCCACTGCCCATTGGTGTGGTGCCCCTCCTACCCTCTCCCTGCTGTATCTTGGCTTAGTGCTTCCTCCCATCCTCCTACCACTATCCTGTCCATTGTTGTGCTGCCCCCCCAACTCTCTCATCCACCACAAAAAATATTAACTAAGCTAAGTAGCTCTTGCATATATAAGTGAGCTATTTGACTTTGTCAATTTTTGTTAGAAATGTTGAATAACATTGTGGACAGCTGTACATCATGGCTGAAAGTGTAAAAAACTAAACAAAAAGGCAGTATGACGTGTTCAGTGCTGGCTGTGTTATAGTGTTTTTCTTCTTTAGGTTAAGCCACATAGCACAGCAGTCTGCGCAGCTGTGCAAAATTCCTAAACAACATTGAAAAAGCCAATAGATCTCACATAGGCAAAACTTATTGGCTTTGGCAATGCTTGTTGAGATATCCTTTCTTAGCTTTAGACTATGGAAATATTGATGAATGTAACACGCATCTATATTTTCTCCTCATGAGGTTTACAATTTTTGACTAAGTATGTAGTTGATGTAATGAATACAAATTGCTTGTTCCCACAATCATGTTAGGAGGATTGTATTTTGATAAATTTTGCCAATATCAACATATGTACACAAATGTGTATACATGTGCAATGCTTGTGTGTATATATATATATATGTTGCTCTCCACCTAAACTTGGAAACTACCCAGATTTCTCTATTCTTTTTTGCATAATTTATGTGTCACTCTAACCCGGAAAGGGATTTTTAAAAGCACTCCACCTAAACTTGGGAACTACCCAGAGTTCTCTATTCTTTTTTGCATAATTTATGCATCACTCTAACCCTGAAAGGGATTTGTAAAGCTCTCCACCTAAACTTGGGAACTACACAGAGTTCTCTATTCTTTTTTGTGTATATATATATATATACACATATATATATATATATATTTTTTTTTTTTTCTAAATATGTTTACATCCACGCACTGCAGTTGTTTCACAAAATGTTGTAATATTCTGTGAAATGTCCTACTATGGCATATCACTAAATTTAAATGGATTAAAAAATAATTACCCTACTTAATTATAGTACCCAAATAGCATCATCTCTGCATCACAATGTAGAATCCTGCCTAATTCCATGTAAATCCATCAGCCATTTTCTCGCTATGTCAAATACAATAGCTAATGGAAAATGTAGTGCTGAAAAAAAGCATTTTAAGACCCCGTTTTATATTTGCACTCCCTTAAGGATTCACAGCAAAAATTTACATAATCTAAAAATTTTGAAAATGCTATAGGCCTGAAAAGGTTTGTGGTAATTCGTCAAATGGGTGGAAAGGTATTAGGGAGCTAATATCCAACAAATTAATTTCTTTGGGAATACTAATTATGACTAAAGAGTGGGAATCAGACTTAATGTGATTTCTTTTTTTAATCTATTTTATTTGTTATGTATTTGTTTATTGGTTTACAAGTGACCATAAATGTTACATATGCAGTTTAGTTTACGTTTTGGACTTCCTTGCTAATTTTAGTAGGATTGTGCAACATATGATGCCCAAAGTAAATGAAAGCCAATCGTTGTTATAAAAAATAAGATTATTATTTTTTCCTAATGGCCAATTATCATGTCTTCCTAATAGTAGTTTGTTTTGTCACCTTTCAATTTTGTTGCACATGAGTGCATAAAGAAGATGGTTTCTGTTCCGCTTGTTGGGCACAGTTGTATTTTATGAGTCAGAGAGCAGGCAAAGAAAACATATGTATAGTAAGATGTATTCTATCTGTTATGTATTTGTTTATAGATTTCCATTGGTATGTGTAAGAAAGTACCATCTTGCCTGGCATGTTACCCCCATTTTTACATGTATGTCAGTTTGTTTTTACCTGTCTCACTGGGATCCTGCTAGCCAGGACCCCAGTGCTCATAGTTTGTGGCCTGAATGTGTATTCCTGTGTAGTGACTAACTGTGTCACTGAGGCTCTGCTAATCAGAACCTCAGTGCTTATGCTCTCTCTGCCTTTAAATTTGTCACTATAGGCTACTGACCACTTTTACCAATTTCAATTGGCATACTGGAACACCCTTATAATTCCCTAGTATGGACCTAGGTACCCAGGGTATTGGTGTTCCAGGAGATCCCTATGGGCTGCAGCATTTCTTTTGCCACCCATAGGGAGCTCAGACAAACCTTTACACAAGACTGCCATTGCAGCCTGAGTGAAATAACGCACACGTTATTTCACAGCCATTTTCACTGCACTTAAGTAACTTATAAGTCACCTATATGTCTAACCTTCACTTGCTGAAGGTTAGGTGCAAAGTTACTAAGTGTGAGGGCACCCTTGCACTAGCAAAGGTGACCCCACATCGTTCAGGGACATTTCCCCAAACTTTGTGAGTTCGGGGACACCATTACGCGCGTGCACCTCATATAGGTCAATACGTAGTGGACTTAATCGGTACTCTGGGACCCCCCTCGTCCTGACGAGCGTGGCCCCTGGAACACAGGTGGTGGACCCAAGTGACCCAGACTGTCCAGTGGACCAACTATCCAAATTTGGAGGAGGTAAGTCCTTGCCTCCCCTCCCCAGACAGTAATCCTGTGCACTGCATGTTCTGCAGCTACAAGGGCTTCTGTGCACATTTCCAAGAAATCCTGCATGCTCAGCCGAGCCTAGGTCCCCAGCACTCAGTCCTGCGATGCTCAGCTCCCTGAGTTGATCTCCGGTGTTGTGGGACCTCCTTTTGCAGTGTTGAGATGACTGCTGTGTTCAGTCTTCTTGAACCCGCGTTCAAGGACTTCTGCGGGTGCTTTCTGCTTGTGCGTGGGATCTCTACGTTGCTGAGGGCCCCCTCTGTCTCCTCTCCCAAGGGGTGACATCCTGGTCCTTCCTGGGCCCGGGCAGCACCCTTTTTCTCCAACCGCGACAAGGCTTGTTTGCGGTATTTTGCCAAGGAAACAACACTGCATCCTCCAGCACGCCGTGGGACATCTTCTGCATGAAGAATAACTTCCTACCACCTTTCGTTGTTGCAGAATCTTCAGCTTCTTCCAACCAGAGCCAGCCATTTTGCACTTTCATCTGGGGTTTAGTGGGCTCCTGCCCCCCCGGACACTTTAGCGACTCTTGGACTTGGTCCCCTTTCTTTGCAGGTCTTCAGGTCCAGGAATCCATCTTCAGTGCTTTGCAGTCTGTTGTGGTCCTTGCAAAATCCTTTATCACGACTTTAGTGTGTTTATGGGGAAATAGTAGTACTTTACTCCCACTTTCCAGGGTCTTGGGGTGGGGTATCCTTTACACCCTTAGTGTTTTCTTTCACTCCTAGTGACCCTCTACACACTACACTATCCTAGGGGTCCATTCGTGGTTCGCATTCCACTTTCTCAGTATATGGTTTGTGTTGCCCCTAGGCCCATTGCATCCTATTGTATTCTACAGTGTTTGTTTTACTTAACTGATTTGGTTTGTTGTGTATATTTTGTGTATCTTACTTACCTCCTAAGGGATATTTTTGGCACATTGTCACTAAAATAAAGTGCCTTTATTTTTAGTAACTATGAGTATTGTCTTTCTTATGATATAGTACCTATATGATATAAGTGGTATTGCATGACTCCTAGTAAAGCCTTGGCTGCTCTGCGATAGCTACCTCTATCAGCCTAAGCTGCTAGAACAAAACTACTCTACTAATAAGGGATACCTGGACCTGCACAAGGTGTAAGTACCATTGGTACCCACTATAAGCCAGGCCAGCCTCCTACAGTATGTGACCATAAATGGGTCTTTCAGTTGTTCTGAAACTTTTTTTTTTTTTAACTGTTTTTATTGATTATTGTAAACTGTAAACAAACAGTACAGTGCAGTGCAGGCCATGCCCAAATAGGAAAAATAGATATATATTATGGTACAATATAATAGCGGTATCAAGCATGTACCAACCCCTCACCCCAATTAAGCAGGCCATGTAGTACCGAGGAAGCTACGGGAGCCACCGGGAAACCACTCCAGATTTCAAGCGCCAGACTTTCAAGCTTAGCATATTGAAGGAATTGGCCAGATCCCACACCAAACAAGTCCCTGGCCTCGGCAAAAGAGATGAACTCACCAGCAGGATAAAGATCCCCTACTACTTCACAACCTCCCAATCTCCAGGCTTCCACAGATATCAACTGTTCCATTTCCCGGAAGGGCTGAAGACCTGGGACCTGCTCGACACCTCCACCCCGGACCCGACGTTGTCTTCCTGACGGAGACCTGGATGAACGCCTCCTCGGCCCCAGGCATCGCCATAGCCAGTCCGGATGGCTACAAGATCACCCGCAGGGATCGTACCAACGGAGTCGGAGGCGGAATTGCCATCGTCCACAAGAACACCATCAGGGTCATGACCTATACCGACGACACCCTCAGCGCCGCCGAACACCTGCACTTCCAGATCCACACCAATCCCAACACCACCCTCAGAGGAACCCTCATCTACAGACCCCCCGGACCCTGGCCTCAGTTCTGCGACACCATCGCCGAACTTGTCAGCAGGCACACCCTAGCCTCCGCCGACTACGTCCTCCTCAGCGACTTAAACTTTCACCTGGAGAATAACAACGATCCCAACACTGCCACCCTAATCGACAACCTCCACACCCTCGGACTCAGACAACTCGTCACTTCCCCAACTCACTCCGCAGGCCACACGATGGACCCCGTCTTCTCCGCTAGCCCCCACGTAACCTTCATCCACACCACTGAACTCCCATGGACCGACCGCAGCTGCATCCATTTCACCTTCCAGAAACCCACCATGCACCACTGCACCCAACAGATCCCCCGCCGCAACTAGAGCAAAATCAGCCACGACCAGCTGAACACCAACCTCGCCTGAAAACCACCCACCAATCCCGACCTCACAGCCTGCAACCTCTGGCACTGGATCAACGACTGTGCCAAAACCCTCGCCCCGCTCAATAAACTATCCAACAGAGGTGCCAACAAGAGAGCCAGCTGACTCTTCAAGTCTCCAAGCAAACCTGTCGGACACTGGAGAGAAAGTGGCTCCTCAAACAGACTCCGGACAACCATGCCGCCATCCGCAATCACCATCCCCTCATCAGATCTGCCAAGAAAACCTCCTTCAAAGACCGCCTGGACAACAATGCACACAACAGCAGGGAGCTCTTCAACATCGTGAATGAACTCTCCAACCCCAGCTCCAGCACAAACGACATCCCACCTTTACAAGACCTGTGCAACTCCCTCGCCACCTTCTTCCACCAAAAGATCATGTAATGTTTCCATTACAGCCAAACAGCCAGACCACCCTGCCAATCACTGACTCCTCAGACTCTCCTCCCACCTTCAACTACGACCCCCTGCTCGTCTGGGCCAACGTGAACAAAGACGACACAATCAAAACCATGGGCTCCATCCACTCTGGATCTCCGTCAGACCCATGCCCGCACCACATCTTTAACCAAGCAAGCGCCACCATCGCACCCCACCTCTGCAAAGTCATCAACATCTCCTTCGAGACCGCAGCCTACTCCAAGAGCTGGAAGCATGCTGAGATCAAACCCCTACTCAAGAAACCCAAGGCTGACCTGAGAGACCTCAAGAACTTCCGCCCCATCTCCCTGCTCCCATTCCCGGCCAAGGTCATCAAGAAGATCGTCAACAGACAACTGACCCACTACCTCTAAGAAAACAACATACTGGACCCATCCCAGTCAGGGTTCCGCAGCAACCACAGTATGGAAACCGCCCTCATCACCGCCACCGACGACATCAGGGCCCTGCTTGACAACGGCGAAACCGCGGCCCTCATCCTCCTGGACCTCTCGCCGCCTTCGACACCGTCTGCCACCGCATCCTACGCACACGCCTTCACAACGCAGGCATCCGGGACAAGGTTCTGGAGTTGACCACCTCCTTCCTCTCCGGCAGAACCCAGAGCGTCCACCTCCCCCCTTTCCGCTCCAAAGCCTCCAAGATCATCTGCGGCGTTCCCCAAGGTTCGTCCCTCAGCCCTACACTTTTCAACATCTACATGGCCCCGCTCGCCCGGCTGCACAACCTCAATATCATCTCCTACACCGACGACACCCAACTGATCCTCTCCTTCACCAGAGACCCCCTCACCGCCAAATCCAACCTCCACAAAGGAATGAAGGCCGTCGCCGAATGTATGAGGAACAGCAAACTGAAATTAAACTCAGATAAGACGGAGGTCCTCATCTTCGGCACCAACCCCTCAGCCTGGGACGACTCCTGGTAGCCAACCGCTCTGGGAGCAGCCCCAACACCCGCCAACCACGCACGCAACCTAGGCATCATCCTCAAATCAACACTCTCCTTGATGAAGCAAGTCAGCGCTGTCTCCTCAACCTGCTTCAACACCCTCTGCATGCTCCGCAAGATCTACAGATGGGTCCCCACAGATACAAGAAGAACAGTCACCCAAGCCCTCATCAGCAGCAAACTTGACTACGGAAACACCCTCTACGCAGGAGCCCCGGCCAAACTCCTCAAACGACTGCAGCGCATACAAAACGCCTCCGCACAGTGATCCTCGATGTCCACAGCCACATCACCCCCCTTCTGAGAGACCTACACTGGCTCCCCATCAACAAAAGGATTACCTTCAAGCTCCTCACCCATGCACACAAGGCGCTCCACAGCACTGGTCCAGCCTACCTAAACAGTCGGCTCACCTTCTACACCCCATCCTGCCAACTCTGCTCAGCCGACCTTGCTCTTGCCACCGTCCCCCGCATCCGGAGAGCGACTACTGGAGGCAGATCCTTCTCCCACCTCGCCGCCAAGACCTGGAACACCCTTCCCTTGCCCCTACGACAGACCGAAGACCTGCTGACTTTCAGGAAGCGGCTCAAAACCTGGCTATTTGAGCAGTAGCAGCATCCCCTCTCTCCCCCGCGCCTTGAGACCCTCACGGGTGGTAGTGCGCTCTACAAATACTCTGATTGATTGATTGACTGATCCCATATTCTCAATTCCCGGTCAAAGGGAGCCCGTTTAAGCACGTTTGACGGCCTGCTCCCACATCCCAGCAGTGAACCTTGCCAAATGGGGAACAACAGTGGTAGACCTTACCCCCGCCATTAAAAGATACACCAGTGCCTGTCTATCCAGAACTCCAGGAAACAATCTCTTCTCCCAGTTGTCAGTATCTGTCAACCATTTAGCAGAGAACTGTAAATGTGCTGCATAATAATAATGCTTGAGATTGGGAATCGCCAGCCCTCCACACTCAAGCACACCTTGCAAAACCGACAGAGCCACTCTACTATACAGCCTATACCAAAGAGATTAAAAGGCTATCCAACCTACGAAAGAACTGAGAAGTCAATGGATACATGGAATTTTGAACCAAATAAAGGCACCGGGGCAGAAAGACCATCTTCGCTATCGCTGCCTTACCCATAACAGATAAAGGTAATTTATCCAAAAAGAGACCGAACGCTCCAAGCCGGCAACTACCCGCTCAACATTATGTGTGTTGTGCGCAGCCACAGTATGCGTGACCCAAAGAACGGAAACTCTCAGTTTCTCATCGGAGGCCGGCCTCCGACAAGTCAGCCCGAGGGACACCATGGAGGGACCCGAGGGGGAACAGGAGTGATTTTTTCTGATTGACCCTTAGGCCAGCCACAACCCCAAACATCTCCATCCTCTGTAACAACATCGAAACCGAGACACTAGGTTCCCAGAGATACACTAGGGCATTATCTGCATATAGAGAAACCACGTGAATGGCCTGCCCCACCCTGATCCCCCAAGGAGCCATACTCTCCTGAAGCCATATTGCAAGCGGTTCCACAGCAAGAGCAAAGAGGAGAGGTGACAGCGGACAACCCTGCCTCGTGCCCCTACCAATCTCCCAGGTGTCAAAAAGTCCCCCCCTCACCTTCAATCACGCAGTGGGAGCAGTGTATAATAGCCGCACCCAGGCACAAAAACCAGGACCAAACCCCATACTCCACAATACTTCCAGCAGATACCCCCGCTCAACTGTGTCAAAAGCCTTCTCAAGATCCAAAGACACCAACGCCAAATCAGTTTTCTCCCTCTCCGTCTCATGTAGAACTGAGCCAGACGACGTAAATTGTAAGACGTGCTGCAACCAGGGATAAACCCACACTGATCCTTGTGCACCAGTCCCTGAATCACCCCACGAAATCGAGAGGCTAGGACTTTGCAAAGAATCTTAACATCACTATTTAACATTGTGAGCGGGCGATACGATGATGGATCACTAGGGTCCCCTCCCGGCTTAAGCAACAAACAGATTATGCCCTGTCGCATTGATTCTGGCAACCAGCCACACTCACATGCTTCCTCAAACACTTCCAGAAGCTTCTCTCGCAAAGTCAAAGAAAACGTCTGATACAACTCAATAGGAAACCCGTCACCACCAGGAGACTTAGATTTAGACATTGCAGCAATTGCGTCACTCACCTCCTCAACAGTAATCACCGCATCCAGAGTCTCTCTACTCTCCGCATCCAATCGAGAAAGGCACATCTGCTTAAAAAAACACCCCAACTCCCTCTCCCGGTGGAGCCCGACCAGCCCCGGAAACCGTCCACAGGTGTTCTGCCAGAACCCCCAAAATATCTGCACGTTTTGTAACTATCTCACCCTTCACATTTTGAATAGGTAGTATAGGGGGGGGACTCTACCTCCCTCCTCAGAATCCATGCCAGTACCTTGCCAGCCTTATCCCTCTCACTGTGTAGTCGCTGCCTATAGGCTTTGAGTGTAACCCTTCTCAAGGAGTCCCAGCAATCATTGACCACCTTGTATAATCTAGGCTCCTCGCTTTCAGCTGCTCTTGTTGTTGGAAGCTTTCGCTGCAGGGCCCCCAATCTCTCCTCCAGCCCAGAAAGCTCACTCTCCATGCGCCTGCGCACTCCATACGTCGTTCCAATGCACACACCCCGCACCACCGCCTTCAAGGCCTCCCACTCCAGACCCCTGGAAGTAGCTGTGTTCCAATTCAATTCCATATAACCAGTAATGGCCTCACCCACCCACTCCCCACATCCCACATCCACAAGAAATTCTGCTGGTAGCCGCCAACTACGTGCAGTATGAACACCCGCCGACCCCCATTGTACTTGCATCAAAACAGGAGCATGATCAGACAGAAACCGACCCAGATGTGTGACCTCCAAAACCTGGGAGCCATGAAGACCAGCCAGGAGAAACCTATCCAACCGGGCATGAGTATGATGGGTTCTAGAGTGACAGGTAAACTCCATACCATCCGGATGTAACTCCCTCCAACCATCCCACAGCCCCAACTGACTCATCACATCCTTAAGTGATCTCACCATCTGGGGCTTAGTCCCTAGCTTCGAGGGATTGCGATCCAACTCACCATTCAGTATACAGTTGTAATCTCCTGCCCAAATAATAGGCTTGTCCACACTTTCCCCCAGGATCTCCAGGATTTTGGTATAAAAGAAGGGATCATCAACATTGGGTGCATAAGTATTAAGAATAATGACTGGTGAACCATCCAGCATGCCCTCAATAAGAACATACCTCCCCTCCACATCAGCCTCACTATACATGTGGGTAAAAAGAACCCCAGGAGCCACCCACACTGTCACACCCCTCACATAAGAGGTGAAGGAGGAAGAAAACATTTGACCCTGACATTTCTTAGATAACTTTTGCGCCTCCTCCTCCGTCATATGCGTCTCTTGGAAGCAGGCGATCTGCACCTTCTGCCTCTGTAAAAAGGAATGAACCCTATATCTTTTGGTGAAGCTCTTCAACCCCCTGACATTCCACGTCATTATGTTAAGTCGGCGACCCATATTGGTAATGGATTCACAACCCACCCACTTTCACCCCCCCAGCCATCCATCCATCCAGAAAGAGGTGAGAAAGGTATCTCATGCCCATTACGCTATAGTACCTGCACTGAGAAACCAACAACAAGCATTGATAAACTGTGCCAATTAAACTCCCCACACATCCAACCCCCACCCCGGACATACAGTATAACAACTGAAACAAACCACCATACTGCAGGTCCAATCCGTAAATGCTGCCAGGACTACAGCCTATTCCCCGGTCCCCCATTCAAAGACCTACCACAGTTGTGGAGTGATTACCCCCCACTCCGGCAACCATATCACATTGCCCACCCATGAACCATCACTGCTAAAAATTAAGAACAGTAGCCCCCCCATAATAATGTCCGGCAGTCCCACACGAGAGTAGTGCCACCTCAGGACCCGGTGTAGCATCACACAGCATCAGCATTTAAAAGCATACTGCTTCCAGACGATGCCAAGCCCCCAGGAAGAGCGCGTGACAGACAGAAAATCAGTTCTGCACGGAGGTCGACAAAGAGACCAAGTCCGGCCCTACACAAGGGCCATCCATCGATGGCTGTGGTACAGCAGGTACTACAGCCATTGTCCCATCTTGTTGCATCTGAATCCGTGAGGCAGGGTCATCCACCGCCCCTTGATCCATAGAGACCTCAGTCTGTCCACCCTCACGAGTCCGCCAATCAGAACAGTCAGCCCCAGAAGCCCGTCGCGTCACTCCATTAGTCCTAGCCGGCCTCCACAGCGCTGCCTTATCCCACATTTCCAGCCATCTCCAAACCTTCTCTGGTTGCTCAAAGAAATGGGACCCGCCTCCAGAAAGCACCTTTAGGCGCGCCGGGTATAAAAGCATGTATCTAATATTCATGGCCTGGAGCTTTGCCTTCACCTCAAGGAAACTCTTCGGTGTGTTTTGAACCTTGTTAGTTGAATCAGGATAGATGGAAATCTTCCCATTCTCAAACACCGCTTTGTCCGAGTCATGAGCTGCCCTCAGAACACAGTCCCTGTAATTCAAGAGATGAGCGACGATAGTCCTTGGGCGCACCGGGCCGAGGGGGCGCCACAAGTGCCCTATGAGCCCTCTCAACCACAAACACTCTGGAGAGGCCCACAGGCTGCAGCACATCCTTGATCCAATTTTCTACGAAGGTCTCGGCCATAGCCCCCTCCACGCGTTCCGGGAAGCCCAGCAGCCTGACATTATTCCGCCGGGAGCGGCCTTCAGCATCTTCCAGTCGTGCCTCTAATCTGCCAACCGTGGAGCTAGCCTGCACCATCTGCTTACGTAGAGTTCCCACCTCCGACTGTAGCTCCACTATCGAGCCCTCCGCCACCTTGACCTTGTCAGAGACCTTTCTGAGGTCCGTCCTCAGAAGGTTCCCCTTCACCGCCACGGTTTCAATCTTACCCTCTAGTGCCACTCTCGAACCCTGAAGAATTTCAGCTCGCGACGGTTCCTCCGCAGGCAATAACCCACTCTGGCCTTCGTCAGACCCTCCCAGCCAGGTAACACGCTGCGGCCTGGGCACAACAGTGGTATATTGTTCCATGGTATTGCCCTGCGAAACATATGTTCTCCAATGTCGGCCCATCACAGGGCAGTCACCACACAGTCTATGTCCTCTGTGTTAAAGCCCAATATGACAAAAAGACACCTGCAGCTCACAGTATCCAAGGTCCAATGTTCACCTCTGTGGCATCATAGCACTCAAACACCCCAGCACCAATAAAGGCTGTCCAGCGCAGATAAGTTAAGTACCAAAAAGGTGCCACTGCAGTCCAATCACCCTCCGGACCAGCAGAGCCAGGCAGGAGAACTAAAATGTTTAATATTACTCACCAGATCAGGGAAGAGAGCTCCCCCTCCGAGTAGCGCTCCACTCCAGTCACCTATGTCCAGGCGCCCCACCATGGAACACAGGCAACAAGCAGGAGCCCCCAAGCAGGCACTGCTCCAAAACTGCAGCCTCCGTCTCCTCTGCTTCAGCCCAGCCGCCTTCCAGGCATGCCCATAGGATCAGGCACGCTTCACCTATCGCGCAGGCCACGCCACCGCTAGGCCTCGAGGCCCCGCACCGGCCTGTCCAGGCAGGTCCGAACCGGGTCGCCGCTCAGCCCCTCGACCAGGGCCCCAACAGAAAGGAGAAGTCACCTGCCCCAGTCCAC
The DNA here is from genome assembly GCF_031143425.1 of Pleurodeles waltl. NCBI lineage: Eukaryota > Metazoa > Chordata > Amphibia > Caudata > Salamandridae > Pleurodeles > Pleurodeles waltl. The sequence goes on along the minus strand of NC_090437.1, from coordinate 473,686,764 downwards.
CTCAAACTGTGAGTACCAGGGAGGAGGGCACCCCCCTAACCTGGTCCCACCCCCGCGCTAGGCCACAGCCGCGACCGCGACTTAACGCTGTGGCTGTAATCACCGCCGCAGCCTGTCTCCGACAATTTCAGCGAGCGGAAACAGCCCGCCGCTGCAGGGGACCAGCAGATGCCACCAGGAGGGGTACAAAATCCAAGGGCACCCCAGGATTAATGAAGGATGTTGCCGGGGCATCGGGAGCTCACTAGGAGCATGTCCCGCCGGTCATCTTGCCTGGCCACGCCCCTGTAAATCTGAAACTTTACATATGCACTATAGTTTATTCCTTGGGCTCCCTTGCTACTTTTAGTGGGAGTGTGCTCAAGGCCAAAGTGAATGAAAAGCAATCATTAATATAAATTTGAGATTATAATTTTTTTTGCAGTGGCCAGTTATGTCCACCACGTAGTTTGTGTGGCTCACTGCTAGGGTACATTTTGTTTGGCTTGTTGGGCCACTTTTGTTTTGTGAGCCAATGAGCATGCAAATAAAATTTATATAGATTAAGATATATTCTATGTGTTATGTATTTGTTAATAGGTTTCCATTAGCATGTGACCATAAATGGGTCTTTCAGGTATTATTGTAGTAAATCTGAAACTTTACATTTGCAGTCTAGTTTATTCTTTAGGTTACCTCTCTATTTTAGCAGTATTGTGCTACAAAATATCACTAAGATGAAAAATCTTGTAACTTAAGAAATACTTACTGTACTTACCTGCGGTACCCAGAATAATACTTTGTGCACCCTAATATCTAATATTGCCAAATTTCAGCAAAACCTGACTGGCCGTTTTCATGCTACTTGAAATACAAAGTCTATGTAAAATGCAATCGATTTCAAGCACTTTTTGGGACCTCACTTTTTTCTTTGCAACCCCCCCCCCCTTGACCAAACGCAGCAAAGCTTTTAGTTCTCAGACAATAAAATGGGGGTAGTAGGTCTGCAAAGTTTCGTGGGCATTTGTCATATGGGTGCAAAGTTATTAAGGGACAAAAATCCAATAGTTCCTGATCTCTGATCCCCCTAACTATAACTACAAAGTGGCTATCACCACTCTGTAATGTCTATGTATATATATTTCTTGCATATGATTATTAGTAATATTACAAATGGTAATTGTTTGATTCAAATATGAGAGTTACATGTTGTACAATTCAAATTGGCATGCACTACTAGCTAAAAAAAATTGTGTCAGTATGCCTTTGTTCTTTGAAGTTTATTATTCAATTTCAATGAATATATTCGATTTTTTATTACGGTTTTAATAACTGCTTTTGTATATTATATATTGATGACAGCCCAGAAGAATTCCTATGGAATGAAATGGGTTGTCTGATTCAGTACATCAAGCGGTCTTTTTAATAGACTACGTATGGCAGGCTTCTAAGAAATGTAACATGTGAATGGTGCACACAAGCAGCTTAATTTAAAATTCTTAGATTTTCAAGGATTAACTGAGTCAGTCTTTAGTGACAGACCTAAATACACAAAGTAGGGAGCAGCTGGTTATTCAGGGTGCAGAGCAGGGAGGATGTAGTTGATGAAAGTCAGGATATGTGGCACACCTCTGACATTCAAAGTGTGACCAGTAATCATCTTCCCTCTTTCTCCACCCATACCTAGTTATTGTATGAAGATTTACCACAAAATCTGTGCAGTGGTGTAACGAAACTGGAGGGGGCCCTCCTGCAAAGCACATGGAGGCGGCCCCCTCCTCCATACTCACTCAGACCAGGTGCTATGCTGAGGAGCCCACTGGAGCTTGGGCCCCCGCACCGCAGGAGCTGCAGGGGCCTCTGCTATACCACTGAATCTGAATTCCAGGAAGGGACTAACATGATTCTTATGAACAATTATTCTTTCAAATAATGTGGAGTGATGACTATGGCCCAAACCTCATCTCTTCACATTTTAGAGACAGGATGGGGGAATTACGTATCTATTTATTAACCTATTTTAATTCTCAAGTGTGGAGCCAACAAGAATATTGTTATCAAGGAAGCTGGGGGTGTCTTTTATATGTTACGTTTGGTATTTACTCTGGGTGAGCTCTTCCTTCCTTCAGTTAAAGATTTTTTTTTTTTTTTTAAGTTTGACTAGTCTTTTCCCATTCAGTATTTCTGAGTAGAATGTTAGTGTGTGCAAGCTGATCATGAGAGTTAAACTGTCTGAGTGGGATTGGGCAGGAAGGCATTGTCAGTGCACTCTTGAGAGTTTATAGCCTGCACAACTTGTTTATGGGTATTGTTTTGCAGCAATGTTTGGACAGCTCCCATAGGGTGAAATGTATATTTTAAAACGTATTTTGAATGTAATTTGTTTTACAAGATCTTTTTTTGTTGCAAGTAAAACAAACAGATAAATGGTAACAATAAATACAATATATTCTTGCACATAGACACTGCCATACAGAGTCTAACTCCCTTTTGCCCGTAGACCCCCTACTAGCCCCCACATCCCCCACATCCCCTCAACAACTCACAGGTCAGCATTTGTGCCTGGACGCTCCAAGCACAAAACATCAAGACTGGTATTCTCAGTAGGGGCACAGATACCACCCCAATGATTATCCCATTTCTCCTACATTTCTTTAGACAGCCCCTGCCCTCATATACTACCCTCTATAAGGTCAGTTGCATCTCAGACATTCAAGAGTCACCACTTTGCAGAGGTACCCATATTGAACCCACAAATGCTATTTAGAAATGCAACCACAGGCCTCGAGAAATCTACATGCCTACTTCCCTGTGGCGAGCATTATTTTATAAGGTTGAGCTATTTTTAGGATCCACTTGACTCTTCCGGTGAGTTAACAAAGAACAGGTGTTCTGTTTAGTCAGAAAGTGAAGAAGCAATAAAGACGCCTTTAAAACCTGTTCTTGTCACATTTTCTCTGTGTTCAGAGACAGTTTGTCTTCTTACAATTACTTTTCCTTCTGACTGCAGAGTTTCAAGATTTTGTAAAGTGAATTGTCTGATACGCTGTATAAAGAATGTGAAATAAAAGGCTGTAGGGTATAAGATTTTTCCTAACACACAACATTTAAATAACTTAAGCTAACTGTACAAACATTTCAAAATATATTTCAGTAGTTGTGAAAGCCCATTTTTTGTACTTCTGTGTGATGAAAAAATATTCAGATAGGATGAAAACAAACCATACCTCTTACCCTGGTTATGTGCAAATGATCAATATGTTTTCTGATACCCAATTTTCACAGTTAATTGTTAATACACTATGCAGTTTGATCAGTAAATCTACAAGTTAGTGAGAAGGTTTTTGGACATGTCTTGGAAACTTACTGTCTGTAAATGACAGTGCGCTACCACATCATACTTTAGTAATATTCACATCCTGCTTTAGTAAGATATTTATTAAAAGTGAGTGTTTAAACAAACTGAGAAACACTCTTGCCCTGATGGCAATGCTATTAGTAAACTAGGAGGCAAGTCAACGATTATGCATACCCTACATGTGGGCTAGATTCTTATTATACATGGAGCAAACGTTTAGTCTATTTAATCCAGGTTTCTCCAACCAGTTAATCGTGAGCTACCAGTAGCTCCCAGACACCTTCAGAGTAGCTCGCCTTGAGTTCATTTTAAAAAAAGCAAAGCACAGGATCACATTTTTCTTTTAAAGTTGAGGGAAGGCTGTGTTTATATTATTACCATCAGCCTGTAGATAGCAGAGCCTAATAATGAGTAGTGCTCAGTCAGGTTTTTGGGCCTGACTGAGTCACGGAGGTGAGGAACTGAAGTATTTAACACTTAAATCAAAGTCCTTTCCGACTCAGTATTGGAGTGTGAGAAAAAATGATGCTTTTGAATGCATATCGATGGGAGAAAAAGAAAATGAAAAGTTAACTTAATGAATAACTTGTCATTTTCATTTTCTTCCATTTCATAGTGTCACAGCTACAAGCAGCAATCTTTTGCTCCCAGTGGCCAGTAGACAATATGCTATATTTATAACTGAAAATAGTCATTTTAAATGGGAGAAATTTAAAGTGAAGAAAACATTTTCTATGAAAGATAAAGTCCTAATGTTTTTTCTAATTTTAACTAAGCCAATTACTTCATAATGTTTTATGGAGCATGTTTCTTCGGTTAACATTCCTCCCATGTGAACAAATGTATTTTTGTTATACATTTGGTACCATGTCTACAGGCCACAGGCAGCAAAATGCCTGGTGTCTGTAAATGTGACACCTGGAAATGGGAGAAAATTTAAATGATGAGTTTTATGGAATCCATATAAACAAAGTTAATTCTTCAGTTTAATTTTCTCGACACTGAGCCATATTTATTAGTAAAAAAAAAAACAGCTATTATTTTAAGTGGGAGAAATTTAAAGTGCAGAAAAATGTACCATATTCTGAACATTTTGCAGAACATTTTTCTGCACTTTAAATTTCTCCCATTTAAAAAAAGTGGGTGTATGTTTGTGCTATACATATAATGATGCCACATATGGCAAAAACTACATCCTGTGCCACAAGTACATACGACACAGTCTCTCAGTCACCTGCACACATATATCCCATTCATACGCACACATGTTCCTACATCCCCAGAGACCATGCTGTCACGGACACATATGGCAGCCCTGTCATGGTGCCTCTTGTCAAAGTATTTTGTTCAAACCACAGTATCTGGCTCTTTGGACATTAGGCTTAAAGTCAATTAAGCTGGCCTTGGGGGCGTCTGGTAACAAAGCACAAATTGCTTAGCCTTCAGTAGCTCATGATGCTTTACACTGATCAGACGTAGCTATCAGTACAGAAAATGTTGGAAACCCCTGATTTAATCAAACAAAAGAGTTTTTTTGTACAGCAAAAATGCCAAATTCACATATTTGAAGGTGCACTCATATGTGAGAATTAAGAAAAAGGCGACTGTAAAAAAATAATATTTCCCTTGGATCGCACAACTTGAGACCCGTTTAAGGGTCAAGTAACATTTTTATAATTTTAAAAGGCCTGAGCCACTGACTCCCAATATAACTGAATGGCCGGGCAGCTCCATATCATGTAGCAGAATGTTCCCACTTGGCCACAGGTCCTATGACAGTGCAGTAGCTGACCTGCCCATCTTTACCATAGTAGTGCATTCATAGCAGCATCTATGTGAAATTCCCAATTGTACCACTCGGAACCTGGCCCTTATGGCCACCTCCCGGGTGATGCCAAGGCTTCAGGTCATTCGTCGTCCTCCAGGTCCCGCTCCCATTGTTCCCTTAGTCAAGCCAGGGTATCAGGTGAGTTATTAATCAGTTTACAATAAGTCAGGGAGATTACCTTACTGGGCTTATGATCAGTTAACAATCTATCTTTGAGCGATGAAGATTCAGGGAGCTCCTCTGCTGCTGGCAGCGCCCTCCGCAATGCGTGACATATTTGGTAGGTTTCAGCGGATGCCAGTTGATACTTGGTTTGCAGTTCTGCAAACGGGATCAACCCTCCCCGTGTCCACAGGTGTCCCACTCTGGAAAGGTCAAATAGGTCCCATCTGTCGAAGCAACAGTGTGCCCAGTTGTGCAGTGTCCCACAGGAGAGTGGCCTGCATAATAAAAACTTGCCCAAAACATTCAGTCTTGTGAGTATAACTGCTGCTGGGTTTGGGAAGGTCGTGGTATGCGCTCTGCCGTAAATGGCCCTGAGGTAGCCCCCAGTTGCATTAGCTCCCTATCCATGTGATAGGCTGGTTCCTCGTCAGGAAAGTGGACCCATCGGTTAATGGCAATGAGCTGAGCTGTCCAATATTTTTGTTATGCATGGCAATTCTGCCGTCATACCAGCCCCTTGTCAGTTTTTAGTAGCTATCTGTGCAGGGCCGCCATCCCAGAGTAGTGTCCTAGTTGTACTGTAGATCACCTGGAAATAGGAATTTGAGGCCGGGTTGGGGGTGTTCTAAATTGCATATAGGAAGCAAGGTGATGCCATAATTTTGGATCTGAATATGAAAGCTAACCAGTCACTGGGGAGATGAGGTGCACGTCCACAAAGGAGATAAATCATGGATTGATTCCAGTTGATAGTTTACTACTTTACCAGAGTTCAAGTCACGGACTGCCTGCATGATTTCATTCTCAGTGAGTTCCTGTTCCAAGAATGCCCTGTCTACCTGCAAAAGACTGGGGAGATGAATGTCTGACAGTATTTCACAACACTATTCTGACATGACATTGAGCACTGGGGAATGTAAGTAAGTATAAGTAGGCCTCCTATCTGCCACTCAGTTGCTCCTCTTTATCAGTCTGTATTTCAAGCAGCCATTCTCCCTCAGGTCAAGCCAGACCAGGAGCTTACCAGCCCTATCACACACCTCATAAAGGCTGTGATGGGTTGTTCATTGGCTGGCCCTTGTGGTTCCATTGCTGTGTCTGTGTATTCCTTCTGTTTTATGGTTAGGTATGATGTGAGCCTTCCTGCTCTGCGTCGGCGAGCTTGGATTCTAGCTCATGAATCTCCCACTCGAGCGTCTCTAGGTGGGCCCTCTTCTCCTTTTATGCCCCATTATCAGTGAGATCCCCTGGCCTTTTATGACTGCCTTGTATCATAGGGTTTGTGTCGAGTCCACTGAGCCCTCGTTTTCATCCAAGTATTTTTCCGTGGCATCCTGTGCTGATGCGGGGCACCTTAAGGTACCAGGGGCTCAGTACAATTTGCCAGTGGTCACTTCGGTCAGGCTGACTGTAAACCACCCAGACTGCGGGATGATTAGAAACACCTCTGGTGAGGTAACAAACTTGTGGTGAGGATGTAGGCTATGCGTGAGAGACTACTATGTGCCCCTGATAGGCATGTGTATTGCTCTGTAGCAGGACTGTGGGCGTGCCAAGTTTCAGCAAGTCCCAGGGGAGTAAAAAAATCAGCCAGAGGACGACTGGAGGATTCACTGTGTCTTGAAGGACTGCGGTTATTGAGGTCACAAAGGGCAATGTTTAAATATCCACCCATCAATAGTCCACATTCAGGGAGGCAGAGGAGGAGGGCGCTTAGATCAGAGAACGCAGCATCATGTAGTCTGGGGGGGGGGGGATATACTGAAATTATGTTGAGCGTTTAACCCTCCCACTTTCCGGGAAGTACCACACACCTCCTGTGTGTGTCTGGCCAAGTGTTTTATGTAGTGAGTGGAATTTACTTACTTACAAGAATACCCACCCCTCTGGAGCCCTTGGTGTAGCCCGCATGGGCCACCATTTTATATTCCCATTGGTCTAGTGCTGGATAAGTGTTTCCCTGGAGGTGTGTCTCCTGGAGAACCACATCTGGAGAATGTCTCTTAAGGTATTGCAGCACCACTTCTCTGTTAATTCTGTCTCCCAGCCCATCGACATTCCAGGATAGCACTTTGAACTCGAAGATGCTAACGTAGTAGCCACTGGTGTCTGGAGGTAAGGGGCAGTAGATGGACTCGGTTTGCGGTGGTGGAGGCCAGGGGCCTCGGTGAGGGAGTTGTGGCAGCATTAATAACAATGTGCTATCCATAAAACATTGTAAAACATGAGAACATAAAACACAGTGTGTCAGTTACTCTGCAGAGCGCCTGTCGCCCCAACACAACATATTTAACTTTAGGTGGCTGGGGCCAATGTCAAGGTGCCCGCCATTTGCCTCCTGTAAATAAAAGGGATTAGTATTACCAAACTGCAGGTTCCGGTAGTCTTCTGGCTGCCCATTTCGACAGCCACACCGTATTTGGTGAGTGACCCCAATGTCAACCGAAGTGAAATGTTTGTGCCAACTGGCATATGTAGTAATTTTGTGGCGAGCTGTTGGATGCCCCAGTATAGTCACTGGACATGATCCGGCAATTCAACATTCTCATGTCTGGGCCCTCAATGCACCTGCCGCTGGTGGGAGTCACCCCCTGTTGGCTGCTGTCTTCGCCCTGCGACTCAGGTGTGTTGATTTCTTGCTGCTGCTGTCTGGTGTGAACTTGAGGTTTAGTCTCAACTGTCCTCCAACCATCAAGCCAGTCCCATGTCTCCTCAGGGTTTGTAAAATACCAAGCTATGCCGTCTGCTGCTACTCGCAGCTTCGCTTGAAAGATCATCGAGTATTTTACCTTGTGGTCTCTCAGGGCTTTCTTGACTTCCAGAAAGTTGTGCCGCATTTTCTGGATTTTGAGTGTAAAATCTGGAAAGAATGGTGGTGTTCACGTAGGTAAATGGCAGGGCTCTGCGAGCTGTCTGTAGTATCACATCACAGTCAGGATAGCTGAAGAAGCAGGCTACTATCGGACAAGGTGGCAAAGTGCCAGGTACTCGATGGGCACATTCCAAAGAGAAATAATTGGAAAGGCCACGTGGTTGCAGCATCTTCAGTATGAGATCTTCCACAAGAACTTCAACCGCTTGGAGACTCCAATTATGCGATTATCATTATGCTTCGAGCGGCCTTCATAGTCCTCTATCCTGGCCTTGGTGGTGGTTAGCAGCTCACTGACTTGGGCTTTCAGAGTCACCATGTCTGCCTTAAGGGCGGTATTTGAGTACTCCACCCCTTCGTTTGAGTGCCCATGTTGCGGAGGTCAACTCTCACTATGGGGGATCCACTGTCATAACCGAGTTGATTCTAGCTTCCAAGGAGGTGTGTACACCCTGGACTGCTACCATTATGTTGTAGAGTGTTAGATGCTCCCCCTCTGGAGATGCCTGATCCGTTGAGGGACACAAGTCTTGGGCTCCCCCTACCACAGATGCCTCCCTGGGGAGCGCATACTTGTCCAGCTTAGTTTGATGAGTGCTCCTCGTTCCTCTTCTTCCAGTCATCTTCTTGAGTCGTCCTGTAGTATTTCCAAGTCGTACCACTCACCGGTGGTGGGAAGAGGAGGAGGAGGAAGGGTCCAGGACTACTTCATGAGGCCTGTCGCTTTTTCTGCAACTCGCCCCCTCCTGTACTTTAAAGTTCTTGATGCTGCGTGACAGGCACGAAGTTGGGAAGGCATCCTTGTGTTGCCCGGGGCCTTCCCCTCTAGGCGCTGTGCCTAGTTCTCTCCTCTCAGGGGAGTGAGTGGATGCAGACGGTAGGTATTCCCAGTGACTTCAAAGGCTTGTAGATAACTGTGGGGAAGGCATTCCCTGAACTGCTCACAAAGACCTGGCCCGGCCATTAAGCTCTAACACGGGGCCACAAGACTAGGCCGCTCACCTTCTCAACAGAAGACACCCAGGTTCCCAGGGACAATCGACCGTCTCACATCTGCACATTTAGGACACAGAGGGCCAAGCAGGGCCTTCACTCAGTAGCCCAGTAGGGTGCTCAGTGCCTGGAATGTGTGGCGGGCCTTCCCCTCCTGCTACACCATGCCAGCGATTGTAGTCTTTCCTGGCTGCGATGTCTGAAGGCCTTCTCAGCACACCCCACTGCGGGTCTTTGTTCTACCAGACACTCTGCTCACATTACAGCCTCTTGCCAGTGGCCACCACACCAGCCCTCGGGACTCTCTCCGTCAAGTGGCTTGTTCTCCCTTTTCATCATGGGCAGACATGTGAAACACTGCTGGTGTCACTTGTTGTGGGACCCTTATGCTCGCTTTCTTGCCACTTCAAATATGCTGCCACCATTAACAGAACACTTCCCGGGCCTGGAGCCAGTCACGCAGTGGCTCTGTCGTGCCTCTGGTTTTTAAAGGTGGTGCCCTTTCCCCTGCATTATCCAGCGCGCAATCAGGGGGGTTAGCAGACTTTCACATTTTCAGGGCATTTCTAGTGAGAGCCACCAACCTGTGTACTTTGGCCTATTACTCTTGCCAGCAAACATAGCAGTGGTCAGTCCCTCACACGAGGTTGGGGCTCTGCCATGCTGCGCAGACCATGTTGCAATCTCTGCCCACGGGCGTCTCGGACCGAAAATAGAGCACTGGTATTCCTGTGGCAAGCAGTAGGCAGATCTCGAGTCTGCTCGCCATGGGGGCCAGATATAGTGACGGATATTAAAGGGATTGTGCCGATGGATGGCAAGGGTCGCGCTAGCAAGCGGCCATCTTGTTCGGCGGTTGGCTACACCCCTTCTCCCCGGTATTTAATTTTTAATCAGATAAGCAAACAGGGCATACAGTTCTACAGGCTTTGCATCTCAGGGCTTTCACTTAAATACGATCCCCCAAAGTGTTACAGGTACACTTTACCTTGTCCCCATTACAGGTGATGGCTAAATGATTTACAGGTTTCATCAGTACTTTTAAGCCAGATCTTGATTATTCAGTACTGGATGTGATCGCTGCCCCCTGCCCACCTTCCTTCCATTGCCCTAGTCCATGGAAATCCCTCTACCACTGCCATACTTCCAGGAATTTATGGGGTCATCCCCTTTTTTCCTTAGGTTACCTTTTCTGCCTCTACATACAGGTCTAGGCCTGCTTGCCATACACTTATGGTTGGCATAGTTTGCACTGCCCATTTCCACCCACCCCAAATGTATTGTTACATGTTAATACTATCCTCTTAACATGCTGCACTTTAGTTGTTAAATGTATTTTTTCAGTGTGCTTAGGCACACTAGTGGAATTAATACTGTAAAGAGTGATCAGACTAAGAGGGAAAGTCAACTGTTTATTTTAACTATTTACAAGTTGTGGCTTGAAGAGAGAAGTTACATGGGGCCCACACCGGTGCCCCCAATGCGTGGCCAGCAACCACTCCTGGCACCATCGGTATTTTATGTGTTTCTTCTGTTAGGGCATCTGCATATGTTTCACATGTAGACGATAAAGCGCCTGGACACATGGTAGTGGCAGTTCTCTCCTTCCGACCTTCCTCTTCTCTGGTGATGTTAATGGTTGTCACAACTGTTCTTGGGATGTCATGGTTGAGGTGTGCGCTAACATAATTGCACAATTCAAACTCCTAAATTTAAACAGAAAAATGTTAGCATGTGAAAAAAGCACCTTAGAAGATAGCGGGCATTACGATAAAGAAAATTAACAGAGAAGTTCCCCTCCCCATTTCTGACAGTCGTCAGCCATACTTTAACAAAAGGGTAATGAAGTGCAGACCATCCCAGACTAACACGTGCATTTTTGCAGTCAAGGTTCTAATGGAGCATTTCATATTTTTTCTTCATATTTTCCGCTTGCCTTGTATTTTGGTTTCTTTCTCTACCTCCTTCAGGGTAAGAGTATTTCAGTGAACATTTCATGATAGTTTGCAGCCGTTTTTTGCATTGTAGTTCTGCATTGGTGGAATTTCTGGAATTGCTGGATTCCCTTGCAGACCCAGTTTGTGATTAATAATCTGCTATCTCTTTACCCACTTTGGTGTGGATGCAGGATAACCTAGTACAGAAGAGCTAATTATCAGACAATAATTTTGAAGGATATCTGTCCCACTTTGTTCCAGTTTGACTTCTGAATTTTTGTTTAGTGAAAGCATACCCTCTGTTGAAAAGCGGAGTCCCTCTTGCTTTTAAAATAACTTGTGTATCGATACATGTGTATTTTTAACAGTAAGGTAAACATCAGTCTGGTCCTTTCTTTGCCTTCAGTGATAGTATTTATACTAAGGGAAATAGAGCTATGCCACTTTTGGTGCGTTTTTTTCCTCTGGGTCACAAGAGACAATGGGTCTGATTTAGAGTTTGGCGGATGGTGTTCCCTGTCACAAAAGTGACAGATAGCCCATCTGCCTTCTTAGAAGTGCTATAGAATATAATGCGCTTGTAATAATGTGGACAGGATATCCATCATATTTGTTATGGAGTAACACAACCACCAAACTCTAGGTCAGGCCATATATTGCCTTGTCCTTGTTGTATTAGCAGGTGCTGTAAGTTTTCCCTGTCTAGCTGCCATGCTGGAACTGTAGACCTCAGGGCTTCAAAAATCTGTCCTGTCCTATTCATTTTATAACCCCATAGTGCGTTTCTCCAGTGATCCCAACAATGTGCAAGCCCAATGAACCCTTTCCAGCTGAAATCAGGCACTCTTGAAGTATCTCTCGAACAAAAGGCTACGAGGTGCCTGGAAACGGTGCTGTAGGTAATAGTTTAGGGGTACAGGTATTTAATCTGTTTTCTGGTTTCCAGTTGTAAATGGTAAATCAGCCACCCATAATCAGTGCCCTTTCCATTCCTCGTGCATATAGTATGTTTCTATGAGATGTGTTTTATGTTTGTAAGGCCAGACCATGTGGACATTGGTAGCCGTGGACATTTGAGATACCATGTGCAAGTTACACAAGGTGGTGGTTCACCGACAGGCTGGCCTCAACAATGGTGGATTTCATTTTGTGACTGTGCATGTGTTCAAGGATAACTCACCAAAACTAGAGCTGTTTTGTGTGCTGGAGAGGAAGCATCTTTACTCCTGCCCTTGTAGAGTGGGTTTTTTGGGTTCTCCTCAGAAATGGCCCACCCCCATTTCCAATTCTGTCACCCTGTAACGGAGAGCTCTAATTAACTTTTCTGTTAATAACTTCCTAGATTAGGACATTGAGAAAGGATGCACTTCCTCCTAATGTAAGGTAATAGAATTTTAAACCCAGGGATAATATTTTGGTTGGCTCCGGCTTCACACTTCTACCCACAAACAAGGATAAAAGAGAATAATTTGTATCTCATCAGAATTAACATGGGCTCTGTACACCAATGATGAGAAGAATTTACTAAAGTCAAGATCATGCTTGTTTCTTTTATGAACTGATGATTAGCCTTGTACTCTGGAGAATCTTGATGCTGTGACCTAAGTGCAAGAAGAGCAGCTGAATAGCTCAGAGAAGGGAAGGTGTGACCTCTTAAAACCAGGAAGATGTGACAAATTGTCACCTCAACTGACATGCTGTCCAATAGCTGCAAGATTCATGTAAAACAGTTGGGCTGGATCCAAGACCACAAGGGAAGATTTTCTTGTAAACAGGGAGTTTTGGAGACATTTTCTAAACAATATCTTTGGAGGGCTTGGACTATCTCCAATCTCATTGGTAGCTTAGGGTACCTCTTATCTGTCACAGAGAAATCCTGGTGGTTTTAGTCTTATTTTGTTCATAATATTAAGCTCTATTTTCCTAACCAGGCGTGGTGTCCTTTTGTGTGGTGTTTCCACTGTTTTACTGTTTAAAGTGTTGCACAGATACTTTAAACACTGCCTCCTTAGTTAAGCCTAACTGCTCTGTGCTAAACTACTAGGAGGTGTGCACAAGTTAATTTATGGTGTGAATTTGACTTACCCTGACTAGGATTGTGTGAGCTGTGACTTCAAAAACTACATGTTTCCGTGGCAGACAGGCATTGTAGCCTGATGGCCAGAGCTGCCTAGTTTGGAACTGGGTAACCAGAGTTGAGTCCTGAGTTGGCTCAGCACCCTGTGATCCTGGGCAAATCACAATCTTCCAGTACCTAGAAAAATGAATATGACCTTGTGTACAGTAATCTGGTGCTCATATAAAGCGCTCAAAAGCTTTTGGACAGAGCTTTTTAGTATATAAAACTCCAAAATGTTTTTTTTTAAATGAGATAACCAGGGTAGTCTTAAAGTCTGTATACTGCTTCATCTGCTTTCCTTTTAAGCTAGCCATATTTGCATCATCTATTTAAAAATCAATAGACTGGCAAGCTCATCTTAAGGTATGCGGATGTTTAACTTCCTCTCAAACAGAAATTCATCTGAAGACCTTCCTGTGGTGTCATGGGCCCTGTCTGACTAATCGCCTGACAAAGTACTTTTGAAATTGGGTCCTTCACCTGCTTGGTAACTTCCATGCCCATTTTTGGCATGGCCATAAAAAGTCTACAATGCTATTCAACTGTGATCAGAGGAATTTTTAATTTTGATGCCAATGTCAGTTTCAATAAACATATGGGCCTGTATGATCTAATGGGCGCACTTGTCCTTGTTTGCGACACTGCGCACCTTTAAGCAGGTGTACAAGGCTCAAGGAGACAGAGTACCCTTTTACAATCTATGTGCTGCCCCCTCAGCAGATGCAATCTTGCAGCTGCCCTGTGGGCAGTACATTCAGTGAAAGATGGAGCAACTGCTTCCAAGCTGCTCCCTGTTTTGTGGCGCATTGTCAGTGTGCCTCCTGAGGGCATGTTAGCCTTTGGACCTGCATCCGTATTAGGGCTGGGGCACAGAGGCAAAATGATTCCCCATTTGCATGGGGCCACACCACATTCAATTGAGCAAATGCCTTCTAAAGATAACACTGATGCTACATGTGTACCAGCAATATCAGTATTACTGAAGGGGTCTGCACAAGTGACTCTGGCCCCTTCTGTAATATCATAATGACCCAGGGTGACCAAAGCTGGAGCACTTGCCTCTTGCACCCCCAGATCACAATTCATAATACTTTCCCTGGTATGCCATAGGTTGAGAAGATTATCTTACACGGTATCCTTTTGAATGACTTTGACATATGTGACAATTGGCAAGCTGCTTGGACTGGAATGTGGTAGACTCACATCTAACAATGAGCTCTGATTTCAGAGATTCTTTTTTTAAATAATGGTCAAAGTCATAGTCTTGACCATGGGCCATCAGTCTGGTAACAAAACCATCCATGGATTGCCCATGTTTCTGATAAATGGAGAGAAACAAACAGTGCACACTTAAAGTCCTGTGTCATCACGGATGCATACCCATTGCAAAGCCAGTATCAACACTACTACTAGATAGTTTGCAGGCACCTTAGTTACAGGTAGTAATCACATTTTGTTAGCATATTTAATTATAAATAAATTATACAACTTTAAAATAAAATACTAGGCTATACTGAAAAGTGTTCTGCATGAATCTCTCTACACCTCCTCATCAAACGGCAGTGGCAAATGATGCCTGGCTTCTTGAAATGATAAAAAAAAGAGTGAAAGAGAACTGTTGGAAAGTATGGTTAGTACTTACATAACTGTTGGTTTTCTGGGATGGGCTGTTTTTTGCTGAGGCTGAACTTTATGCTCCCTCTCTTTTCATAGTCCTCAACGACGAGCTGCTCCTATGGGACAAGGAGATGTAATTTGGGCTCATTGCTTGGTAAGCCAGTATTGTTAGTGTAGGTATTTTGTTTTCCTCAGTGAAGATTTCTGGGTTGTCCTTCTAAGTGGGGGTGAAAGGAGATACCTCTTGGAACATGAAAGCACTAACCTTCTATCTAAAGACTCATTGATACCTCATTGTTCCTCGTCCCAACAGTATTAGTGTGGGTTATGGCCAGAAACATTTAACAGGAAACCAAACTGGGTTCATAATGAATTAAATATTTAGAGCCCCCCCCCCCCCACTTTCTCCAGGACAAATGCTCTTAACCTTTCCTGTCTAGGTCCTGTTTGTAATGCCCTAGCAGTATCACAACAGTTGATGGGTCAGTCTCTAAAGGAAGGAAATCCAAGGCATGTGACATATATTATTACAACTCAGTGCAACGAGATCTACTACTCTTTCTTGTCACTGTTCCAACCGTCTGAGATTACTGAAAGGTTGATTCTTGTGGGAATACCAGTTCCAACTTATTTCTCAGGAAAATGAGCCACTGTTCACAGGACAGTCAACACAAATGTGTAAAGTGTCACCATTAGCTGTTACTTTGAGACCAAAATAGATAAGTTCCATATTTATAACCAGGGCATACATTTTTCCAATTTATCCAAACAACAAATTTAACATATTATATTTATTAAATTTCTGTGAAGATACTTGACTTTCTGTTTACTGCTAGATTAAAGTCAATCAACATTCTCAGATTGTACTGCACATAAACTATTTTTTTATTATACCCTAGCCATACATACAAAGATTCTAATACAAGAAGTGGTAATCACTGTGTTATCATTTGTGGTTTGTTTAAATATATCTTTATTGATTTTCAAGTTGAAAAAGAAGTTGGGTGCAGCACAATTCCAGTTCCACATGTACAAGAGCATACATGTGTGAGCAGGTTACTATTCGAGAATAATGAAACAGATTCTTAAAGAAATCAACTCAACAAATGAACCAGTATTCACCTTCATGCTGTATTTCTCCAACACCACAAGTGTCACCAATGAACTGAGGTATGTCTTACAGTCAATGTTGAGAAAAACAAATTATCAAAATTGCGTGCAGGTGAACACGATTTGTTAGTTTGACACTAAATCTAATAATAGTGTACCCTTGGTGTAGACAGACTGCATATGGTTAGCACTTCACTGCAGGAGACTGTATACCTTGTTTTCTGTAGTCACTCATTTCAACGGGTCAAATTACCAAGCAGTCACCGGGGGTGCTACCATTTGGAGAACCAGCTTCTATCTAGTATGTGTCCTCAAATCCATCTGAATCATTTGAGGTAGACATTTTGACAGTCAGTAACTTCTGCAGGCACAGCGCCTTTCTCCAAGTCCATCGGAAGTTGCACAGACACCCATGTTTTTTTGTTTAGGGCAGCATTGATTACATTTATTAAAATATTTACAGTTCTTCCGCTAAAGCTGAAATAATCATCTTAGGTTAAATATTGGAACACAGGAGAAGCGGCTCTGTTCTTCGGCCCGCAGCCCTGGTTGCTCTCCTGGGTTTCTGCCCCCTCAGTTGTACCTGTGTGCTGAGGGATCATGCACATCAAACGTTCTGTGTCATCATGGATGTTTACTCATTGTGCTGGCAGTATCAACTCTACATCTTGGTAGCTTGCAAGCAGTTTAGTTCGACTTAGTATTCAAATCTTGTTAGCAAGTTTAATTCTAAGTAAAAGGCCTTTAAAAGAAAAATGAGACTGAAGTTCTGACATTTCTGATGTATACTCCTACCTGCAGATTCCTTACCTCTTGTAATAACTCGAGATAGCAGAGTGGATCAGGAAAAGTTGATATGGGTTTCCTTTGCCCTGGTGCTTGAAGCCAAACGTGACTTCAGCTCATGTGAGAAGTGTAGCCTCATATACGCCAAGGCATCATGGAGCAGGAGATAAAGCTCTTGATGGCATGGACCCACAACACACACTAGGCCAATCAACACTCTAGCTGCTGCTCCAGATCTTACTCCAGCTTACTTTTGACAGATTCATTATTTAAGTGGGCCCCTCAGGATGGATTCTTCCTTTCACCCAGGCAATGCTGTACATCTTCCACTTCATTGTGATTGTCTCTGGTGTGCCTATGTCCGGAATTCCAGAGCTTGCACTCCAGAGAAGTCACTTCAGATATCAGATGGGTGCAGTCACATGTCCAGAATGCCATGTCTAGGCTCACTCTGGGTGGCTTTGGAGATTGTGACAGATTGACCACCGGTAGCAGGGGAGGCGAAAAAGGGTGGAGTCATAGGGACATAGAGAACATCTCTTCAAAATACTTAACAGTCTACCATGATAAAGATGACAGCACAGAGAAGGGCAGTCTTCTCCCACCATAGCACAGATTTACTAATTATTTGGTCAGCAAAGTGCCAATGGCCTGGATACTTCCCCTGAGGTGGATTTGGAGTGTCCTTCTGGGCCTCCACCAAGGAGATGGCCTTGTTTATGGCTGTTGTGTACAATTCTGCTGAATGGTGAAATTGCCCTTACCAGTGGAGGACAAATCTAATTTCCTCACAGAAATTCAGCAATCTGTATTCTGTACCAGGAAGCCCGTGCTTCCATTGAAAGAAGCTTTGATTGACCTCATCTTGGACGCATGGAGCAAACCAGCCTTTGCTCTTGCAATGAATCGCCAAGTTGCCTGCTGCCATTATTGAGTGCTGGTTGACTCAATGTTCTTAACTGCCCACTCATGCCTGTTGTAAACATTTCTTCCTCCTCTAAACAGATTCCTGATGCTCTTCCTTCCACGCCCCCCATAGGGAGTTGAAACAGATCGAAGCTACAGGGAAGGTATTCTATTAAGGGAGCATAGCCCTTCGATCTACTTACTCAAATTATGGTGCATGAAGGACAGGATGTATAGACAAATCCTGGTCTGGATAAGGTGGACTGGATGGTGCAATACATAGAGTCCTTGGTTGCTATCCATCCTGATGCCTAAATGTACTACACTAAATTTTTTGAATCATCCAGTGAGTGTAAGTGGTGTATAGATGTGTGAGAGGGAGTGTGAATACTTGTAGAGGTGACTGTATGCGTATTTGCTTTGTATGGGAGTCTGACTTAGTGGGTTTGTAACTGTATCAGTAAGAGAGAGCTTCATTAAATGACTAAGGGAGAGTAAATGGATGTCTCAGTATCTTTTTGCATAAATGTGTGGATGTGTCAGTGACTTTATAGGACAGTGAATGTATGTTAGATTAGCTATTTCTGTTAGTGATTGAATGTGTCAGTTTGCGCATTGGTGGGAGAGTTGGTGTATGCTTTTACTAAACAAAAATCCAGAAGTCAAACAGGAACAAAGTGGGACAGATTTCCTTAAAAATTATTGTTTGAAAATTAACTCTGCTATACTAGGTTTTCCTGCATCCACGCCAAAGTGTGTAAAGGGATAGCAGATTCCGGGCACAGATTATTAATCACAAACTGTGTCTGCAAGGGAATCCAGCAATTCTAGAAATTCCACAAATGCAGAACTACAATGCACAGAACGGCTGCAAACTGTCATGAAACGTTCACTGAAATACTCCTAGCCTGAAGACAAATGCAGGTAGAGAAAGAAACCAAAATACAAGGCAAGCGGAACATATTAAGAAAAAATATGAAATGCTCAATTGGAACCTTAAGCGGAAAAATGCACGTGTTAGTCTAGGGTGGTGTGCAATACGGTCATTGACTTCATGCTTCATTCCTATTTTGTTAAAGTATCAGCTGATGACTGTCGGAAAGTAGATGGGATTCTCAGTAAGATTTTGTTACTGTTTTCCAATGTTTTCTTTATCACATTGAGGCGTAATGCCCGTTATCCTGTACAGTGCTTTTTTCATTGATCTGTCTGCTGAAAAACTCAATAAAAATACTTATTAAAAAAATGCACAAGTTACCATTTTAATGTTTATATTTAAAAGTTTTAGGAAACTGAATTAGTAACGTGTATCATCAATAATTTTATTGCAAATGTTGCAGTGATAATATCAAAGATGCCATGGAAGGTGTCATCAATAATATAATATGTGGAGAAACTAGATGTGCATGACAAAGGTGCAAGTTATAGTTACCGCAGGGCGCAAGTTTTAGTTAGTTGAAATAACTAACTATAACCGCTGAATTTCTATGGTTTTTGCACACTTTCAAAGCAAGCAGAAATGTTGGTGAATCAGTCCCACTGAACATTTGTTTGACTTATTAACTTACTCTGGTTCTCATGGCCAATCAGGGTGGTCCTTGTGTTGTATACATAAGTTCCCTAAAAAGCACTTCAAAATCTAGTTAAGTCCTAAACCTTTGCCATACAAGGTACTCCGTGACAACGTGGCTTATGTTTGGTCCACCTTTATGTGCATTGTGGGGACTATAATGCACATGTCAATCAGCAAATAGAACATCTACCACATTCTGACGGTGGATAAAAGGTGTCAAGTAGGCCATATGGAAGTTGATGATTTCCTCAAGTAGAGAAACTAAAATTCTACTGCTGCTTGCCTAGTGAAGTAGTGGTCCATGGAAGGCAGGTATGCATGCACAGCCATTGAAAGGTTTATCTAAAAGCAGTTCCACCCGTCAGTTACTCATTGCTTCACTTCTGAATGGTACAACTTAAAGCAAGTAGGAAAACACAGGGCTGGCTGAGACGGGCCCTGGGGACAGTAAACACAACTCTCCTGCCTCCTCTTCCTTGCTTACAGCAGACTCTACAACGACATTGGCTGAGTCTTTTTAGCGGTTTCAGGAATGCGATCAGCAAACTGTAGATCCTGCAGCCTTGCCACATCCTCCAGGGCATAAAAAGTGGAGGCTGCTGCTTCTATAGCAGTGAGACTTTCAATGGCAGACAACTGAAAGTCAAGGAATGATATGAGTCTTCCTGTAGTTGTCTGACGATAAACAACATACCCATTGTATGTTACCATGTGGATCGGGTGGGTAAACAGTTTCTTATACCAAGTGTGAGTTTTACAACTCGCATTGTATGGCTGAAGAACCTGGTTGTTCTTATCCACTCCACCCATGTACTTGTTGTCATCAAGTATACAGGTGGGCTTGTGAACTTTGGCCATCTGACACCAAATCGTGACGGGGAAAGTGCTTGCTTCATGAACTGTAGTGAGCATGTACACATCACGCCTAGTAGAGAACTTGACTGTGAGCAGGTCGATGGAAACTAACACTGTACTCTGGAATTTCTGGAGCTTTTACAAATAAGCTCCTGCAGGAATCCTTTACAGTGACAACGAACTGTATTGCATGCCACAGTGCCAACTTTGTACAGTTCACTGATGAACTCTACTTCCGTATAGAAATTGTCCACATAAAGGTTATAACCTTTGAGAAGGAGTGGCTAAACAAGCTCCCATGCAATCTTTCCTGTGACTCCTAGTGTGGGAGGGCAACCTACAGGGTTTAGAGCGGCACCCTTCCCTGTGTACTCTCTCAGGCTGTACACATAGCCAGTAGAGCTCTCACACAGCATGTACAGCTTAATACCATAGCAAGCTCCTTTGCTCGGAATCTACTGCCTGAACAGCAGCCGCCCTAGGAAAAGATCAATGACTCATCAATGGCTATATTCTTTCCAGGAGTATAAATCACTGGAAACATGGCAGACAAATATTCCACTTGAGGTCACATTTTGAAAAATCTGTCATGGTATGGATGGTCCAATGGCAATGCAGCAGAAATGTTATTGAAATGCAACATACGCTGCAATAGCAAAAAACGATCTCGGCATATGTACGGTGCGAAGATGGGAGTTATCCAAACCATGTGAGTCGAGCAGTAGGACTGCAAGGTTGGTTTTTGCACTGTCGTAATTCTGAGCATAAGGCCCAAAAACATATTCAACTCCTCAAGCGAAGTGGGACTCGGTTGGTGTGCTGTATGTTCAGCACACAGATTTGTTTGCTGCACAATTAGCTTAAGGAAGTCAACATCCAAAAAGAGATGGATGTAGTCAATTAGCAAAAAAATTGGCCATATCGACTTTACATTCTTCGTTGCCAGTGAAAGGCAGAATTTGGGGCTGAACTAAATTGGGGGGCTGCCAAGAGGGCATTTTGTCTGTGCTTGCTCTGCACGAATCTGCTCTCTTGGTTGGTCTAACCTGCTTCTGTCACCCTACTGAACAGACTGTGCTTGCGAAGGGACAGCACAACTGCCAACACCATGTCCCTCAGAATTATTGGATGATGAATCATCGGATGAAACTCCACTGATAGAAAAATCACCCCCAGATTCTGCTCCATTTTCTTCTCCCTCAGATGCTGTTTCAGTATCTGCTATCTCAGTCTCTGACACTGCCTCACAGCTGTCCTCCATAACCTGAGTTAGGGCCTAGGCAGCAGTCATCCACCGAGATGCCGTCTCTGCTCCTGGCTAAAACTGTCCATCTAAAACACTGTCCTATGTAGAAGGCACATTTGTTGTTCTAAAAAAGTTGGTAGGTGTGTGCATGTGAGATGTGTGCAACAGTAAATAAAGTGAACTTACCTTATCTTCTTTCCTAAATGTGCAGGTTCTCTAAAGGCACTAAAAATAAGAGGAAAAAAGCCACGGTATTACTTCACCTTCCCACATATCCAATATCACAGCATACCTTCAATGTCGCTTACCCAAAACTTTAGTTTTGGGGGAGCTGCTGGGGGTTTGCCAGTATAAAAATAATTCCCCAAAGCAACAAAACTACCTTTGATCTTAAGAAGCACACAATCACATTGTAGCCCCTGCAACTTTATGTGCAGGTGTGCTCCTTGTGAAACTCACAGTGCTATCACTAAGGTCAATAGAATTAAGCTGCACACAAGCACTGAATTATGCAACAGGGTTTACTAAATCATGCAGCATGAAAAGGCAAATTAGGCAACATAAGCCATATACATCTAACTACTGAATAATCTGCTGATGGTGGACATGTGGAATATGCAGTAAATATATATATATATATATATATATATATATATATATATATACACACACACACACACACACACACACACATATATATACATATATCTATAGTCACTGGAAAAAACCTAATCTCACATTTCACATCTCTAAAACCAGTGAAATTCAGCAGGTACAGTTACCTCAGCTAACTATAACTTGTGCCCCGTAATGCACTGCTTATGGCGTCACATATTACATCATCCATGACATGATCACTGACATCACTGATGACATCATCTAGTGAGTGTGAGTGTATAGATGTGTGAGAGTGTGTATGAGTACCTGTAGAGGTGACTGTGTGCGTTTGCTTATGGGGGAGACTGACGTTTTGTGTTTGTAACTGTATCAGTGAGAGTGTGATTAATTTAGTGCCTGTACGGGTGAGCAAATAGATGTCTCGGCAGCTTTTCGCATAAATGTGTGGATGTGTCAGTGACTTTATAGGACAGGGACTGTATGTTAGATTAGCTATTTCTGTTAGTGACTGAATGTGTCAGTTTGTGCATTGGTGAGTGAGTTGGTGTATGCTTTTATTAAACAAAAATCCAGAAGTCAAACTGGAACAAAGTGAACAGATTTCCTTAAAAATTGTTTGAAACTTAACTCTGCTGTACTAGGTTATCCTGCATCCTCACCAAAGTGTGTAAAGGGATAGCAGATTCCAGGCACAGAATATTAATCACAAACTGGGTTTGCAAGGGAAAACAGCAATTCCAGAAATTCCACAAATGCAGAACTACAATGCACTCAACGGCTGCAAACTGTCATGAAATGTTCACTGAAATACTCCTAGCCTGAAGACAAATGCAGGTAGAGAAAGAAACCAAAATACAAGGCAAGCGGAAAATATTAATAAAAAATAAGAAATGCTCAATTAGAACTTTGAAAGCAAAAAAGCACGTGTTAGTCTGGGATGGTGTGCAATACTGTCACTGATTTCATGCTTCATTGCTATTTTGTTAAAGTATCGGCTGACGACTGTCAGAAATGAGGTGGGGGAGGAGTGGTTTCTCAGTTAGATTTCGCTACTGTGTTCCAAAGATTTCTTTATCACATTGGTGTGATGCCCCGCTATCCTGTACGGTGCTTTTTTCACTGATGAATCTACTGAAAAAATCTATAAAGATACTTATAAAATAAAATGCACAAGTTAACATTTTTATGTTTATATTTAGGAGTTTGTGGAAACTGAATTAGTAACTTGTATCATCAATAATTTTATTGCAAATGTTGCAGTGATAATATCAAAGAAGCCAAATAAGGTTTCATCAATTATATAATATATGAAGTAACTAGCTGTGCATGGTGAAGGCGCGAGTAATAGTTACTTTAGGGCGCAAGTTATACTTAGTTGAAGTAACTAACTATAGCTGCTGAATTTCTATGGTCTTTGTACACTTTCAAAGCAAGTAGAAAGGTTGGTGAATCAGTTCCACAGAACATTTGTTTTACTTATTAACTTACGCTGGTTCTCATGGCCAATCAGGTGGTCCTTGTGTTGTATATATAGTTCCCTAAAAAGCACTTTAAAATCGAGTCGAGTCTTAAACCTTTGCCGTACACATTACTCCGTGACAACATGTCCACCTTTATGTGCAGTGCGGGGACTAAAATTAATTTGTCAGTCAGCAAATAGAACACCTGCTACATTCTGATGGTACATAAAGATGTCAAGCAGGCCATGAGGAAGTCAATGCTTTCCTTAAGCAGAGGAACTAAAATTCTACTGTTGCTTGCCTAGTGAAGTAGTGGTTCATGGAAGGCAGATATCTATGCACAGCCATTGAAAGTTTTATCTAACAGCAGTTCCACCTCATTCAGTTTCCCAATGCTTCACTTTTGTATGGTACAACATAAGGCAAGTAGGAAAACACAGGGCTGGCTGAGATGGGCACTGGGGACAGTAAACGTGTCTCTCCTGCCTCTTTCCTTGCTTAGAGCAGACCCTACAACAACAACATAGCTTAGTCTTCTTTGGCTGTTTCAGAAATGCGATCAGCAAAGTGTAGATCCTGCAGCCTTGCCAAATCCTCCAGGGCATATAAAGTGGAGGCTGCTGCTTCTATAGCAGTGAGACTTTCAATGGCAGACAACTGAAAGTCAAGGAATGATATGAGTCTTCCTGTGGTTGTCTGACAATAAACAAAATATGCATTTGTATGTTACCATCTGGATCAGGCGGGTAAACAATTTCATATACCAAGTGTGAGTTTTATAACTTGCACTGTATTTGTTGTAATCAAGTATACAGGTGGGCCTGTGAACTTTGGCCAGTTAACCCCAAACTGTGATGGGGAAAGTGCTCTCATCATGAATTGTAGTGAGAACGTACACATTACGCCTATCAAATAACTTGACTGTGAGCAGGTTGTTGGAACGTAACGCTCTACTCTGGGATTTCTGGAAATTTTTACAAACTATCTTCTGCAGGAGTCCTTTGCGGTCACAATGAACTGTACTGCATGCCACAGTGCCAACTTTGTGCAGTGCACTGAACATCTCTACTCCTGTATAGAAATTGTCCACATAAAGTTTATAACCTTTGTGGAGGAGTGGCTGGATAAGCTCCCATGCAATCTTTCCTGTGACTCCTCGTGTGGGAGGGCCACCTACAGGTTTAGAGTGGCACCCTTCTCATGCTCTCAGGCTGTACACATAGCCAGTAGAGCTCTCACACAGCATGTACAGCATAATACCATAGCAAGCTCTTTTGCTCGCAATGTACTGCCTTGACAGCAGCCGCCCTAGGAAAAGGATCAATGACTCATCAATGGCTATATTCTTTCCAGGAGTATAAATCTGTGGAAACTTGGCAGACAAATCTTTCACTTGAGGCCAAATTTTGAATAACCTGTCATGGTATGGATGGTTGAGGGGCAAAGCAGCAGAATTGTCACTGAAATGCAACGTATACGCTGCAATAGAAAAAAATGATCTCTGCTCATGTACGGTGCGAAGATGGGTGTTTATCCAAACCATGCGAGTAGACCAGTAGGACTGCAAGGCTGGTTTTGGCACTATCTATTCTTCTCCCTCAGATGCTGTTTCAGTATCTGCTGTCTCAGTTTCTGCTCCTGTCTCAGGGCTGTCCTTCATAACCCGAGTAAGGGCCTGGGCAACAGTCATCCACTCAGACGCCCTCACAGCTACTGGCTAAAAGTCTTCTTCTAAAACACTGTCCTATGTAGAAGGCACATGTGTTGTTCTAAAAAAAAGTTGGTAGGGGTGTGCACGTGAGATGTGTGCAACAGTAAAAAAAAAGTGAACTACCTTGTCTTCTTTCCTAAATGTGTAGGTTCTCCAAAGGCACTAAAAAAATACAAAAAAAGCCACGGTATTACTTTACCTTGCCACACATCCAATATCACATTTTAGTGTTGCAAAGCTTTATTTTTGGGGGAGTCACTGGGCATTTGCCAGTATAAAAGTAATTCCCCAAAGCTACAAAACTACCTTTGATCTCAAGAAGCACACAATCACATAGTAGTCCCTGCAACTTTATGCACAGGTGTGCTCCTTGTGAAACTCACAGTGCAATGACGAAGGTCAACGGAATTAAGCGGCACAAGGGTTTATGCAACAGGGTTGACTAAATTATGCAGCATGAAAAGGCAAATTAGGCAGCACATGCCACCTAAATCTACTGTATAATCTGCTGATGGTGGACATATGGCATATGCAATATATATATATATATATATATGTATATATATATATATACACACATATATACACATATACACACACACACACACACTGAAAAAAATGAAGGTTGCAGGGACGTTATAGTTCACCTCACATTTCACACGTACAAAACCAGTGAAACTTGTGCCCCCATAATGCACTGCTTATGACATCAGATATTACATCACTGATGACATGACCACTGACATCGCTGATGACATCTCAAATGACATCATCCAGTGAGTGTATGTGGTTGTACAGATATGTGAGACGGAGTGTGAGTACCTGTAGAGGTGACTGTATGTGTGTTTGCTTGTATGAGAGACAGACAGTGTGTTTGTAACTGTATCAGTGAGAGAATGATTGATTTAGTGCGTGTAGTCGTGAGTAAATGGATGTCTCAGTAGCCTTTTGAATAAATGTCCGGAAGCGTCAGTGACTTTATAGGACAGTGAATGTATGTTAGATTAGCTAATTTCTGCTAGTTAGTGGATGTGTCAGTTTGTGCAATGGTGAGTGAGATGGTGTATGAGCTGCTGCATTGGTGAGTGAGTGGGTGTGTAAGTGGGGGTATGGATGACTTAGAGGATGTGTTAGTTATTGTATTGGTATCTGAGTAGGTGACTGTATAGGTGTGTAAGAGGGTGTATGAGTGACTATATGTATATAAGCGACAGCCTGTATTAGTGTCAGTGTGGGAGAGTAGATTTCAGAAGGTGTGTTAGTGTCTGAATGGGTGACTGCGTGTATCAGTCATTGTAGGGCTGAGTGAATGGGTGTGGTAGCTGTTCTACAGGTGATTTACTTTGTGTGTTACTGTCTCTTTTGGACAGTGAGTTGTTGATTCTGTGACCAGATAGTTAATTGTATCAGTGTGTGAGTGCTTCTATGGATGTGTGTGTGTGTACATTAGTGGTGTGGGGGTATGTTATTTCTTTTTTTAACTGGATCTACAAGTGTATGACCTAGTGTCTGAGTTGTTTATGAGTGGGTGTGTGAGCAGCTGTATAGGTGTATGAATAGCTGATTTAGGAATGTATGCTGACTGCGTCCTTATGTTAGTGTCTGTGTGAGTGTGTCTGTCAGTAGTTTTGTAGGTGTATGAATGAGTGTGTGAGTAGTTGTGTGTCTGGATATACAAATGTCTCTATGGGTGTACGAGTGCTTGTATCACTTTTTTGTGGATAATGTCATCAGTGATGTCATTGACCATGTCATGAGTGATATATGTGAGGTCACATGCAGTGCATTACGGGTGCGCACCTTATACTTAGCTGAGATAACTATAACTGTTGAATTTCACTGGTATAGTATGTGTGAAATGTGAGGTTAACTATAAAGTCCCTGTAACCTTTCTTTTTTTCCAGTGAATTTTTAAAGTTTTTTAAATTCTATTTCATAACTATAACATCCCTGTAATCTTTGTTTTTTAAATGAATTTCTAAGGTTTTTTAAATTCTAATTCCTAACTATAACATCCCTGCAACCTTTGGTTTTTTCATAGAATTTATAAGGCTTTTTATATTTTATTTTGTCACCTTTGGTTTTTCCAGTAAAATGTTAATGTTTTTTAATTTCTATTTCCAAATTGTTACATCTCTTTAATTTTTAGGCCTAGTGAATTTATTAGATTTTTTTACAAAATGTTTTAAGTATATTTATAATCTGATACATTTTACAGCAATTGTGTCAGAGGCAGTGTAGGGAGATTAACAGTTGTGTGAGCAGTACTATCGATTTGTTGGTAGGCATGTATTCATTGTACAAAAGTTTCTGAAAATCACAAAAAAGTTTAAAAAAGGATCCAGAAAAAAATAAAAAACAGAAAACTTTAGAACCACCTTTCTAGGTTAAAAAAAGATGAGCTGTATGTATGCATGTGTGTCTGTAGTCTGTATGAAGAAGAATAAGTAAAAGTGTGCATGAGTAGATGTATGGATGAGTGACAGTGCAGTAGTTGTGTATATCTCTAAAAATGGTGTATTGGTAATTGATATAGCATGTAAGTGTATGTATGGATGAGTGAGTGTATCAATGAGTGAGTGATTGAGTGTGTGCATGAATGATTGACCGAGCGCATAAGTGCATATATGGTTGAGTGAGTATCTCAGTGGTACATATGTGAGTGTTTCACTGTATGAGTGCATGTATGAATGAGTGTGTGTATGAATGAGTGTGTATGAGTGGTTGTGTGAGTCCATGAGTGTGTGCATGTATGAATGAGTATCTGAATGTGTGTATGGGTGAGTGTATAAGTGCCTGTATGGGTGAGTCAGTGAGTGCATGTATGGGTGACTGCTTGAGTGCATGCATGAGTGTGTGTATGAGTGAGTGACTGAGTGGATGAATGATTGTATGGATGATTGACTGAGTTTATGAGTGCCTTTATGGGTGAGGCAATGAGTGCATGTATGGGTGAAAGAGTGCTTGAGTGCATGCATGATGTCTACAGTGTTGATAATCCATGTTCATATAAACATATACAGTAGAAATTCTTTGTTAGATTGCATGTGGAAGTTAGCTTTGAGAAACAAAAAGAATGTGTTCCAGTTCTGTCATTCATTAATCTTTGCAGCAAAGTATATAGAGCACAACACATTTTCTTATCTTTACATGTGTTCAAGTTGTTTTTTTAGTACGTGGGGTAAATTAAATAGTATGTTGAGAATGACACTGGCATAGCAGTTGACTCCTGAACTGTTTTCTAACTGGTATCCAACAATTTCACTATCATTTTCCAGATTTCTCTTCTTAGCAGTGCCTGCCATGTCTTTTTGTGGTTTCATTTCTTGAGGGTCTGTAGACTGTTTTGTATTCTTCCACTTAGGGCACAGTAAACATTTCTCACAAACAGGGTACTGCCCTAAATAAGGAGTGTAAAGCTTCTTAGGCGATTATACTCTCGTACATAGTTCACAGCAGCACTAACCTTGCTTTCATCAAAGTTAATTAAAAACAAACAACCCAGACAGACTTCTAATCCATGACAATGCTACATTTGGCATTTCTTCTTTGAAAACAGAGCTTCCAATGTTAACCAAAGCTGCATCTAAACTTGGACCTTGTGATTTATGGATCATAACTGCATATGCTAACGACAGAGGAAACTGTTGTCTTCGAATGTACAAGTCCTTTACAAGCAAAAAGCGTATAACATACCAGCCAATCTTCTTAACGTCATCTAACTGATGACATTTTATAGGCAAGTATTCCACCTCATCTCCATTTGG
Organism: Pleurodeles waltl; assembly: GCF_031143425.1. Taxonomy (NCBI): domain Eukaryota; kingdom Metazoa; phylum Chordata; class Amphibia; order Caudata; family Salamandridae; genus Pleurodeles; species Pleurodeles waltl. The sequence goes on along the minus strand of NC_090437.1, from coordinate 473,657,864 downwards.
AAAATTAATTAAATCAACAACTTTACCCGTTGCACCTGTTACTAAGTCTTCCTCAACATTTAAGTTGCGCCGTAATATAACTCAACAGTTTTTACAGACATGGAAACGCTTTTCTAGTCCTGCTGTTTTTGATACTATTTTCCAAAGAACCCAATTTTGTTTGTAGTTTATCTGACAGTAATATTGTAACTCCTTGATGTTCCATTTTTATCAATGGCTGTTAATTCCAAAATGTCTTCTTTCTCCAGTTGAAGTAAATGTTCATTAAAATTTGAGCACTCTTGAACAGTTGGTAATAAACAAACTATAGACTTTTGTTCTTTGAAGACATTTAACATTAGTTCTGCTGCAGCTATTGTGGATGAGAAGACAGTCTTGATTAGGCAACTTTCCAAAGCGTGTTTCCCTTCTTTTATAAGAACTCCTACTCTGTCTTTCAGTATATGTCCATATTCTGTATCAGATGCTTGATGCATATTTTTAACTAATTATTTGTACTTAAAGTTTTGCTATGCAGAAGAGTTTTGAAAACTGGTTGTCCTTTTACCGGTTAAGTTGGAGTAGCTCACCAAAGACTATTAGATGTTTTCCTCCAAATAATACATCGTAGTTTGTTCCTAAAACTTGCTGCAACCTTAAGTGTTAGAAAGCAAGCATTATGTTTAATACCATGCTTACTTCATCAATGATGAGAAGAGTCATCTTTTTCAATACTCTTGATACTGCATTGCAAGCATCACCAGATAACTTCAGATACTCAAGTTTGTCAGGTTCAACAGGTATTATTAAAAGTTGATGCAGAGTATCTTTAATGTTATGAGAAGCTAATCCTGTTGGTGCTGTCACAACACATGACAAATTTGTATCAGTAGTCTTTTGTAGATAACTAGTGAGACCTCTAATTAAGAAACGTTTTCCAGTACCAGCTTGTCCACTGATATACAGAAATATTGGTTTATATGTTGAGCAGTCACAACATTTTTAATCATGAAGAAATCCATGTTCAAATTTTGTTTTAACGTCATTGAAACTTTCTCTACGTTCATTACTTTGTTGTTCCGCTAACTGTTCTAAATTCAAAGTTTCCTCTCTAGCTTGCTGCATTTCAATCTCCACTTCGTTCACTGCTATGGCTGCCTCAATTTGAGTTACTGATTCTTCAAGAGAATCTTGACTTGATGGTGCAGAACCTTGACTGCTCAGTGAACTCTCCTTAGCTATTTCAGCTGCAATACTTTCTTCTTGTTCAATCTCATCTTTTAACATCTCAAATTATGTTTAAAACACGGAACACTGAATGGTATCTTTTACAGCATTGAATGAGTCTTCATAACAGTCATAGGGGGTCATTCTAACCCTGGTGGTAAAAACCGCCAGGGTGAATGACCGCGGTAGCACTGCCAACAGGCTGGCGGTGCACTGCTGGGCATTCTGACCGCGGCGGTTCAGCCGCGGCCAGAAACGGAAAGTCGGCGGTGTACCGCCGACTTTCCGCTGCCCTTGAGAATCCTCCATGGCGGCGGAGCGTGCTCCGCCGCCATGGGGATTCTGACACCCCCTACCGCCATCCTGTTCCTGGCGGGTCTCCCGCCAGGAACAGGATGGCGGTAGGGGGTGCCGCGGGGCCCCTGGGGGCCCCTGCAGTACCCATGCCAATGGCATGGGCACTGCAGGGGCCCCCGTAAGAGGGCCCCACAAAGTATTTCAGTGTCTGCTATGCAGACACTGAAATACGCGACGGGTGCCACTGAACCCGTCGCACCTTCCCACTCCGCCGGCTCAATTCTGAGCCGGCGTCCTCGTGGGAAGGCTGTTTCCCACTGGGCTGGCGGGCGGCCTTTTGGCGGTCGCCCGCCAGCCCAGTGGGAAACCCAGAATGACCGCCGCGGTCTTTCGACCGCGGTACGGTCTTCTGGCGGTTCCCGCTTGGCGGGCAATCACCCCCATAGTGTCCAAGTCTTTCTGATTCATTTCTTCTTGGTTTGAAGAGCTGTAAAAGGGGCAAGTTGAAAAATTATTTTCTGTTGTTTGGCAACTCAGCTTTCTGTGATTAATTAGGTTTCCTTTGTTGTGTCTTACCAGATAACCATCACATCCAGTATCTGCAAATCCTCCTTCTTTAATTTTTGATGTGACATTACTACTATATGTGTAATGCTGTAGTACTTCATAGAGAGACATACTTTAGAGATGGGGACTTCTTCTTGAGTAGTATGTATCCAGCATGTTAGTCTTCAGAATATCTCTACTCTTTGGATTAACTTCTGCAATATACTTTATTTCTGGAAAATACTTTAATACTCTATTATGACTACTTGCAGGGCCTAGGCTTACCAAATGATTCCTCTAGATTTGGAGAACAAACTTGCTGAGCTCAACCTATCTGCAACCTATATGTATGTTACTATAACTCCAGTACATTGCTAATTTGTTAAAGTATCAGCTGATGACTGTCGGAAATGAGGCGGGGGGTTCTCAGTTAGATTTCGTTACTGTTTTCCAAAGTTTTGTTTATCACAATGGAGTGTAATACCCACTATCCCATACAGTGCTTTTCTCACTGATGTGTCTACTGAAAAAACAATAAAAAATACTTATAACATTTTTATGCTTATATTTAGGAGTTTGTACAAACTACATTAGAACCTTGTATCATCAATAATTTTATTGCAAATGTTGAAGTGATAATATCAAAGATGCTATAGAAGGTGTCATCAATGATATGAGATGTGGAGTAACTAGCTGTGCACGACGAAGGCGCAAGTTATAGTTACCTTAGGGAGCTAGTTTAGTTAGTTAAAATAACTAACTATAACTGCTGAATTTCATTGGTTTGTACGTGCAAATTCAGAACCTAACTATAAAGTCCCTGTAACCTTTGTTTCTTTTTTTTTTTCCAGTGAATTTCTATGTTTTTCTTTTAATGTAAAGTAATTTTAATTATTATATGTCAATTCAACCACTGCACGGGGTTGGCCACAGAGTGCAGTCAGACCCTTGAGCCAAGCCCTTATAGCCATCCAACCCAGCGCTGTGCATGGCCTTTGGCTATGCGCAGCAGGGGTTGACCACAGGGCCTGTCACTGGATCTGTGAGTGGGTGTGTGATTGAATGAGTGGGTCTGAAAGTGGGTGTGTGAGTCGATGAGTGGCTCTGAGTGGGTGCATACTTCTTTGAGTGCATGTATGAGTGAATGAATTAGTGTATGATTGACTCTATGAATGTTTTTTCAAATGTTTTTTGCTTATTCGCGATAATCGCAAATATTGTGCATGGTGAAGAAAAACCATTTTAACCCCATAATTTGACCCTCAAACACCTCAATATCACAACCCTAGGGTCAGGGTACCTCCACCCAACTCCTTATGGTACTTTTAATTTTGTTTTTCAGGCCCAGGGACTGTCTCCTGGGACCTTAAAATGGCAGCCGCAACTTTGTTAAGTTTGTGGCCAGCCAATTACAGAGCTTCTATTCGCGTGCATATTCGTGAAAATTTGTGAATATTCGCAAATTAATCACAACCTCATATATACACATTTATTTTCCTTTTAATATCTCAAAAACTACTGAAACGATTTACACCAAACACCCAACAGCACAATCTGCCTACCGACAGCTACCTTTCTGCCAAATTTGGTGTAATTCCATCCAGTGGTTCATGCAGTAGCGTTTTTTGACTTGCCTATATCTTTGGCACCGCTTGACGAATCTTCACTACATTTTTCAAACAAAGTGCCCTGGTGATTCTTGTTGTGCATGGAGAGTTTCAGGGTGATCCGTCAAGCGGGGGCCGAGACAAAGGGTGTGTCAAAAAAGTTGTGTTTGCCATGTTAATTCCCTTAAGAGCTTTTGACACAACTACAGCATGAACTACTGGACAGAATTACATGAAATTTGGCAGAAAGTTACGTTTTGGTATGCAGATTATGGTTTCGCTTATTTGGTGAGAATCCGTCCAGTACTTTAGGAGATATTGAAGGGAAAACAAACTTGTATATCTGGGCTCATGACGATTTTGCGACGGATTTGCAAATGCACACAACAACAGAGATGCTGTAATTGGCTGGCGGCGACCTGAGTAGAAAGTTGCAGCCACCATCTTATGGAATGGGTTGTGATTCCCGGGACTGAGATTTAAGATGGAAAGTGGTATAAGGGGTCAGAATGAGGTTTCTCTGACCCCAGGGCTGTTATATAGGGCACCATGGTGGTCCAGTTATGACCTTAAAATATTTTGTCGAGTTTTGCGATATTTGCAAATAAATAGCGACGCTCAGCGCGGCCCCCTGTGTAACACTGCAACACCTTTGCGAAGATCGGCGACAAAAATAAATAAATACAGTCACTCAAAGACCCACTCAGACACTTATGCACCCACTCAGACCCTCAAGCACCCAATGACAGACCCACTCAGAGACTCATGAACCCACTTATAAACCCCCTCAGGCTCCCATGCAGCCACTCACAGACCCACTCAGACATTGACACACAGACCCACTAGGACATTGACACACCCACTCACAGACCCATTAAGACCCTCATGCACCCACTCAGACCTCATGCACTTACTCACAAACCCACTCAGACCCTCATGCACCCACTCACACACCTCCAACCCAGACACTGATGCACCTACTCTCAGACCCTTTCAGAAACTCATGCACCCATTCGCAAATCCACTGAGACACTAATGCACCCACTCACAGACCCATTCAGACCTTCACACACCCACTCACAGACCCACTCATGCACAGACTCACAAAGCCAACCAGACCCTCATGCACCCACTTGGACACTGGTGCACCCACACACAGACCCACTCAGACCCTCATGCACCCACTCACAAAGCTTCTCAGACCCTCATGCACCCACTCATAGACCCACTCTGACACTGGTGCATCCACTTACACACCCACTCAGACCCTAGTGCACCCACTCACAGAACCAATCAGACACTGCTGCAACCACTCACAAACCCACCGACACACTCTCATGCACCCAGTCACAGACCCACTCAGGAACTGGTGCACCCACTCAGACCCACTGAGACACTGACGCACCCACTCACAGACTCTCATGCATCCAGTCACACACCCACTCACAGATGCACTCACATTCTGATGCAGACCTAGGCTGAGGCACCCATATGCAGACCCACTCACGCCGTCATACACTCATTCGCAGACCCAGTCACACACTAATGCACCCATTCACAGACCCAGTCACACCCTCACGGTCCCCATCACAGATCCACCCACACTCTGGTGCACTCATTCTCAGAACTAGGTCGAGCCTGATGCACCCATATACAGACCCACTGATTCCATCATACACCCATTCACAGACCCACTCAGATAGTCAGACACTCATTCACACCTAGTTACACCCATTTACAGATCAAGATACACACCTAGTAACCCTCTGATGCACCCATTCAGAGATCCATTCACACTCTGATGCACCCATTGAAAGACCTAGGCTATGTATGGAGTTAGAGACGTAGTCATAGATATAATTGTGGAGTTTAAATAAAAGTAATTTTTGGTGTTTGTTACTGAAAACTGCATAATATATATATATATATATATATATATGTGTATATGAATTATAAATGGGTTGGTGTGCATTGGAAGCTTGCTTTTGTTTTTCGTGATCATTGCAACGTTGTCGCGAATATGCTGAACTTAAAAAAATAAATAAAAAAAAACTATGTATACAAAAAAATTAACAATAATTTTGGCCAATGGATTGGCCCTAAGAAGGGCCTTTGTGTTCATTGTTAGTATGAGATAGTTATATGTAAGACTGGATGCAGAGTTTCAGGTTTGAAATAAAAACTGTTGCCTTCATCTGTAAAGTGCACACCATCACCTCTATTTATGCCAGTCATGTTAAAGCGAATGTTGTTGTTGTATACACAGTCCATGTTATGGTCCCTGAGAAATGCAGAAACAGCTTTATTAACATATTTCCTGGCTTTATCAATCAGTGGGCAGAATGGGGTCGAACAGTTCCATTTCTGTCTTTGACATATGTTGGAGTATACCAAGACAGTGTGAGGGAAAAGTCTCATTAATTGTGCAAAGGTATCTTTCATTAGGATTTCCACTCCTACCCCAGTCAGTGTGCCCAGATCATTACAAAATAGTGACAATCATGAGTTCAGGTGGTTGGTAATCTCTAATGCTTCTAACCAAAGCCAGCAATTGATGGCACTTTAAGCCAAAGCCATCTAGCCAATCCACTTAATGTCCACATTAGGCAAACCCAAGTCCCTGTCACTTCCACTCTTTCTAGCATACTCACTAGCCCAAAAACATAGCTGTGACCAACTATCCACACTTTAACCATTGTGAAGTGAAGCAGTACAAGCAGACAGGAGAAGGCTGGACTCGAATGAGCCACTGTTGAAAATGACATGCAATTAAAATGGAGGTGTGCTCCTAAGTTAAAAAAAAGAATACATAGTTTTGACTGGGTATTGTCAGTGTGTAGGTGACTGAAATTAGGTAATACTTTCAAAGGATTAGTAAGTAGATTTTTACTGGCTCTCGAAAAAATAGAATTTCTATTGGCGATTTAGATATGGTTTCACTTCTGTAGAGTAAAGCAAACCTGCTGCAGGTCAGTTTGTAACTAATATGCCCTTTGTAGAAAGTGCTGTGAGCTTGTGACCTACTGTTTCTAGTGGGTTTCTATGGAGACTGTGCTAAGAGTGTATTGGGGGAAGGGTGTTAAAGAGATACTCCAGTGTTTCCTAATTTTAAAAGCGGCTGTACTCATTATTGAGTGAAAAGTATTTGATTTCCCAGAGAAGAAATGCTAATAAAGTATACTATGCTGTTTAACTCACAGCTACACGTGGTTTTGAACACCTGTTTTGTTTTTGCGATTTCGTCGCAATCAGGAAAAAAACTCTACTATAGTGGGTTCCTCAGAAGAGTTCATGAGAGGGTTAACATACAGTAACCATTCACAAGTGTTGTTGCATAAATAAAACATGAAAGGTATGCTTTTATTTGTCCTTTTATGCATTGTTGCACAGTGCAAAGTTGAAAAGGTTGCCATTTATGGTTGCTTTGTGTAAGAGTGCACATCCATTCTTATGCTTAGTTTTGACAATTCCTGAGAGTATAGAATATTTCTGATCAGAGTTAAAAAACATATTTTACCAACACACTCAATTTTCAGGTATGTCAACACGTTTTAATTTTGTGAAAAGAAATTTGATTACAAATGCATATCTCTATATGCGATTGTTGAAAAACCGTATGAAACACTGAAAAGTACTGAAAGTAGCTGAGACCATCTATGTATGGTAGAGTGAGTGATTCTACATATTTATTAATAGGGGAGTAAGATACAATTTCTGTGATGTGCAGAGTATGTGTCTGAGAAGTTATCTCATAATCTGATCCACAGAATCCCATATAATACATGGGCTGCTTTTCTGCATAGTATAATTGCTAGAAAAAAATCAGCATGGTAGGGTTTAAAGTTATATTTAAGAATGTATTAGAAGATGTGAAAGTTGTAGATGTGTATATATCATGTGCTACTCAAAAACAATGTGTTGGATGGAATTCTGGACTTGTAGTCTTATTTGCTCCTTTTTGGAGGAGATGTATGAGAGTCATTATTAAAAGGGAAGGACATGCGCAGTAGAGATATATGAAGTATAATCTTCTTTAATACAGGCACGCAGGTATTTATTGAGTAGTTATGTATACATTTACAAAGTCATAGATGTAATAAAGGAGACACACAGCAGCAGAGGTACTAAAACATTACAAGGTGCTACTATAGGTGGACTCATGCACTCATTGATATGTGGAAGTACTGACAAAATCTTGTAATTTGTGCTGACAAATACTGCTTTAATCATGTCAGATCTAGTAGTGCAGAGCCTGTGTCTGCTCTCCGAGTGCCAAACCAACGTTGGCCTGCAAAACCCCTTTCTGAGATGTCAAACTCACATTTTAGTACAAATACTACACTTTTGTGATATACTGGGTCTGATCCAGTGACAGACTGACAGAGACATTTCTAATTCCTGTGAGATTATCAGAAAGAACTTACATATACATCACTATCGAACGCAATTGTAGATACACTGACATTGTGCTTTATTCACTAATAGATGCACTAAGGCAGTGGTTCCCAACCTGTGGTCCAGGGACCCTTGGGGGTCCACGAAGCCTCCTCAGGGGGTTCGCGACTCCTTAGAACATTAATTAATACTAACAGATTAGGTCCCCAGCTTTCAGTAATGAATCTGTGGGGGGTCACCAGAATCTAAAAGATTCAGTGGAGGTCCCTGGGCTCCCGTAATGATAAAGTGGGGGTCCACAGAAGTCAAAAAGTTGGGAACCACTGCACTAAGGTATTTGTTTAGGGATTTATACACAAAGTTACAGAGCTATATAGGTACTAAAAGAGGCACTAACACAGCAACACATGTACTGAAATATCTTATAGCACTAATACAGGTGGACACCTACATTCACTGAGATATATACGCAAATACTGACACAATCATGTCATGTATCTAGACAAATATTGGTTTAATCATGTATGAGGCCTATTAGTACGGAGCCTGTGTGCGCGCTCTAAGTGCCTAACCAAAGTTGGCAGGTAAAACCCATTTTCAGGTCTCACAGTTATGTTTTAGTGGCAATAACGCACCTGTGTGATATGCAGTAGGTATGCCATCAAGCATAATAGTAAGTATTCAACTGATTAAGAAATGTACTTTTAAGATTTAAAAACGTAATCATGCATTTGCAGACCCCTAAGCCAAGCACTACATAGAGTATACCTCTCACCAGGTAACTGACATTCATGTTTCCAAAGCATGGCTGCTTTGTCCTAGCCAGTGACTGAGTGACAGAGAGGCTTCTACATTCTCTCAGATACTGAGAAAGTACTTGAATATGCAGCACTATCAAAGGCAATTGAGACATACGCATATACCACTGTATTCTCTAATACAGGCACTAAGGTATTTGTTCAGCCACTTATTTACACATTTACAAAACCATACAGGTACTCACATGCAAGCAGATGTACTGAAACGTCTCATGTCAGTACTCCATGTAGAAACGTACACTCACTGAGATATATAGGCAACTGCTGGCACAATCTTTTCATGTACATAGACAAATACTGCTTTAATCATGGATGGGGCCTAGTAGTGAACGGCCTGTGTGTGCTTTCTAGCTGCCTAACTAAAGTTGGCCTGCAAAACCCCTTTGTGAGGTCCCCAACTCACCTTTTAAGAGAAATGACTCACGTCTGGGATATTCTGTATGTATGCAATCAAGCATAGTGAAATGTACTTAAGTGGTTAAGAAATGTACTTCTCAGTTCTAATACACCTGCAGACAGCTAAGCAAGCACTACATATAGCATACCACTCACCTAGCAACTAACAATCATGTTTCCAAACCATGCATCCTGTCTTTCAGCTAGTGACAGAGCGGCAGGCAGACTGCTACATTCATTCACATACTGAAAAATTACTTATATATGAAGCAGTATCAAAGACCATTGCAGACACACTCGCATACCTCGGTCTTCCCTAACAGAGGCACTGAAGTATTTGTTCAGGCACTTACACATTTACAGAGCTGTACAGGTACTAAAACAGGTAGATGTACTCAAATGTCTCAAGCTACTATTACACGTTGAGATCTACATTCACTGAGATATATACACAAGTACTGACACAATTGTGTGATGTATTTAGACAAATACTGCTATAATCATGGGTGATGCCTAGCAGTGGACAGCATGTGTGTGCTCTCTCACTACCTAAGTAAAGTTGGTCTGTAAAAGCCATTTGTCAAGTCTCAATTTCATGTCTTAGTACAAACATCTGTGATATTCTGTAGGTATGCTATCAAGCATAGTGTATTGTACTTAAGTGGCTAAGAAATGTACTTTTCAGTTTTATAAACTTAGTCATGCAATTCCAGACCCCTAAGCCAAGCACTACATGGAGCAAAGAACTCACGAAGCAACTGACATCTATGTTTCTAAAGCATGGAACTTATATCACAGCCAGTAACAGAGAAACTTTTCTACATTCACTCACGTATTGAGAAAGTACTTATATATGCAGCACTATTAAACATATATGCAGACACACTGATATAACGCTGTATTTGCTGACAGAGGTGCTAAGATATTTGTTTAGCCACTTATGTACACATTTACAGAGCCACACAGGTACTAAAACACACACTAACATACTGGCAGATGAACTAAAACACATCATAGCGGTACTAACGGTAGACAAATACATTTGCTCAGATATAATCTTGTCATGTATCTAGACAAATACTAGTTTAATCGTGCTTGAGGCCTAGTAGTGTAGAGCCTGTGTGTGCTCTCTTACTGCCTAACTAAAGTTGACCTGTAAAGCCCTTTGTCAGGTCTCAAATTTACATTTTAATACAAATAACTCATCTCTGTGACATGCAGTAGGTATGCCATCAAGCATGCTGCATTGAGCTTAAGTCATTATGAAGTCTATTTTTTAGTTTCAAAAAATTACTCAGGCACTTGCAGACCTCTAAGCCAAGAACTACATATAGCATACCATTCACCAAGCAACTGCTGTTTATGTTTTCAAACCAGCAATTCTGTGTCTTGGGTAAGCCAAACTGACAGAGACACTTCTACAGTCATTGCCAAACTGTCAAAGTGATTTGCACACACACTCACCTACCCCTGTATTCTGTAAAACAAACACTAATGTATTTTTCAGTTAGTTGTATATATATATATATATATATATATGTATATATATATATATATATATACACATATATTTACAAAGCCATACAGATATTAAAACAGGTACTCATAAACCAGCAGATGTACTAAAACATCTCATGGCATTAGTACTGATGAACACATACATTCACAGACACATACTGGCAAGTAGTGACACAACATTGTCATCTATCCAGACAAATAACTGGTTTAAGCATAAGTGAGGCCTAGTACTACATGGCCTGTGTGTGCTGTGTCACTGCATTGGCCTGTAAAACCCCTTTGTCAAGACTCAAACTCATAATTTGTTCTTCTATCCAGAGAAATACTACTTTTAGAGAAGGGTGAGGCCTAGTGGAGCAGACCCTGTCTATGTTCTGTCACTGGCCATTGAAACTGACCTGTAAAAATAGGTTGTGATGTCTGAAAATTTCTTATTTCTTAGTGCAATTATGTCACTTCTGACATATGCTGTAGGTATGCCATAAAGCATGCTGTAGTAGTTTTGGGTTTTAGAAAGTTAGTTGTGCTCTTGCAGACTCCTAAACATGTCATTGTACTAATAAAGGTGAACATGAACATTCGTTCACATAAATATGCAAATAGTGCATGTATGTATAATAATTATGGTTTAATAATGAGTGAGATGTAGTATTGTCAAATCAGCGTATGTTGTATAACTAGCTCCTCAATTAGGTGTAGGGAACTATTGTCTATAAATGCTTAAAGATATGTTTTACCAGAAGAAAGCCATCTGTTTGATATGCTACATATATCTTATGAAGTATAAAAACACAATTTTGATATTGTAGTAAACTGTTTTAAATATCTAATATACAACTAAATAGAAGTTAAACGTTTTCAGGTAGAAGATTCTATTCAACTACACAGAGTTGCAATGCCGACAAAAAGTGAACAAAAGAAGAAAGAAAAGCAGAAATACTATGTCCTTAGAAGTGAGAAACAAAATAGGCAAAATGTTGAAAAACTAGTGAAAGAAAAACGAGCTGCTGGTAAGAGAACAAAAACATTTCTTAAAATGGTATGCGATCAGCTTGAAAGACAGCAAAATGAAGAGGATAAAAGAGAAATATTTAAATCTCTAAGAAAGGAGTGAAAGATCATGATATTAGAAGTAAAATATCCTGCAAAGAAGTGAATACTTTAACTAGAAGGCAGCACCTCTAAAGGAAATAAGAGTCAGGAAGTTCTGTAGAAGAGTAATCAAGAATCTAATGAAAAGTATGAAGAAGTATAAAAGGAGGACAGAAATTGTCAGACAAAAGGAACGTGTTGAAACTAGAGTTGATAAGGCGTTTTACTCTGAAGAGGAAGCTATTTATTTTGATTTTGAACAGAATGAAAACACTAGATAAAATAGTGTTGAGTATGAGAAGAAAAAGCCAAAGGAAAAGACTTATAAACCGAACTAACCTTTGCGTTTTTTAGTGGGGAATGGATACATACTTCTAATACTAGTTTAATGAAGAAAGCTACTTGCCAGAGAACAGACTTGTGCATGCAGTTGAAGACTGTGGACACTGTTATGAGATGAAAGATGGTTCTCCTATTGACAAAGAGATAATGATACCTAGAAATGCTGACGAAGTTATAGCTGAAGAAGTGCAAGGAAGGCGTACACAGGCTCCTGTATATAAATTAAGTGTAGCAGTATTTGCCCTGTTTGGCAGTAATCAATTGAAATAGTGAGAGCCTTTTTATGGAAGTTCTGATGTAAAAGTCTTAAGCAAAAAATTACAGTTTTAAAAAGACTAGACCCATGCAAAGTAAAAAAGTACACAAATCTACAGGGACAGTCACGAACATGTTTATCAAAGAAAGTGTGTCAAAGCACCTTTCATCATTTTAGAATGTTGGCTGCACACCACTCGCAAATGCACACTCTAGTAAGAAGGCTTTACCACGTGGAGTCCAGCACTATGTTTAAGGGAAATTAATAGAGTTCTCTTGTTTGGAACAGTAGCAGAATTAGAAAAGATCAGTGATGACGTGCAGTTCCGTTTCTTTGCACCAGAAGAGGAGGTCATAGAAAATGAGCACATGGATTCTGCAGGTGTAGCACAACCAGAGATATCTATTACTCTTGATAACTTTCGTAAAGAAATTAGAAAGTTTAAAACAGTCTGTTCAGAGAAACCAGACTATATTTGCATATGCTGTAGACGCACTCACTACAAAACTCAAACTAGTTATGTTAATGTGGCTTCAAAAACTGAAGAAGGCACTAGTGATAAATGGCGAGATTTTGCAGCTTATTTATTTGTAGAACGCTGCTTTTATTTTTTGCAAGCGACAAGTTATATGTAATTACTGTTATAATAAATTAGACGAGAATAAAATGCCAGCAAGAGCAGTGTATAACAACTCAGAAATCGTTTATTTTCCACAAGAACTGCACGACTTGAATGTTTATGTTAAATGTTTATGTTATGTTAATGTTATGCTATGTTAAATGTAGGTAGAGAAAGAAACCAAAGTACTAGGCAAGTGGACAATATAAGAGAAAAATATTGAATGCTCAATTAGAACCTTGAATGCAGAAATGCACATGTTAGTCTGGGATGGTGTGCAAAACGGTAATTGATTTCATGCTTCATTGCTATTTTGGTAAAGTCTCGGCTCGCGACTGTCGGAAATGAGGTGGGGGAGGAGGGGATTTCTTAGTTAGATTTTGTTACTGTTTTCCAAAGTTTTCTTTATCACATTGGGGCGTAATGTCCGCTATCATGTACAGTGCTTTTTTCATCGATGTGTCTACTGAGAAAATCAATAAAGTTACTTATAAAAAATAGCAGAAGTTAACATTTTATGTTTATATTTAGGAATTTGTGCAAACTCAATTAGTAACTTGTATCATCAATAAATTGATTGCAAATGTTGCAGTGAAAATATAAAAGAAGCCAAAGAAGGTTTCATCTGTGATATATGTGGAGTAACTAGCTGCGCATGGCGAAGGCACGAGCTATAGTTACCTTAGGACATAAGTTATACTTGGTTGAAATAACTAACTGTAACTGCTGAATGTCTGTTTTTGCACACTTTCAAAGCAAGTAGAAATGTTGGGGAATCAGTCCTATGGAACATTTGTTTGACTTATTAACTTACGCTGGTTCTTGTGGCCAATCAGGGTGGTCCTTCCTTTGCATACATAAGTTCGTTAAAAAGCACTTCAAAATCTAATCAAGTCTTAAAACTTTGCCATACAGGGTACTCCGTGGCAACGTGGCTTATGTTCGGTCCACCTTTATTTGCAGCGTGGGGACTAAAATAGACTTTTCAGTCAGCAAACTGAACACCTACCACATTCTGATGGTGGATGAAGGTATCAAGCAGGCCATAAGTAAGTAGATGATTTCCTCAAGTAGAGGAACTGAAAGTCTACTGCTACTTGCCTAGTGAAGTAGTGGTCCACGGAAGACAAGTATCCCTGCACATCCATTCAAAGGTTTATCTAACAGCACTTCCACCTCAGTTTCTCAATGCTTCACTTTAGTATGGTACAACATAAAGCAAGTAGGAAAACACAGGGCTGGCTGAGACTCTACTGCCTCTTTCCTTGCTTAGAGCAGACTCTACAACAACAACATGGCAGGGTCTTTTTAGCGGTTTCAGGAATGCTATCAGCAAAGTGTAGATCCTGCAGCCTTGCCACGTCCTCCAAAGCATTTAAAGTGGAGGCTGCTGCTTCTATAGCAGTCAAGGAAAGATATCAGTCTTCCTGTGGATGTCCGATGGCACGCAACATACGCACTGTATGTTACCATCTGGATCAGGTGGGTAAACCGTTTCTTATACCAAGTGTGAGTTTTACAACTCACATTATATGGCTGAAGAACCTGGTTGTTCTTATCCACTCCACCCATGTACTTGTTGTTTTCAAGTATACAGGTGGGCTTGGGAACTTCAGCCATCTGACCCAAAACCGTGACAGGGGAAGTGCTCTCATTAGGAGTTGTAGTGAGCACGTACACATCACGCCTATCAAAGAACATGACTGTGAGCAGGTTGTTGGAACGTAACGTTGTACTTAGGGATTTCTGGAGCTTTTTACAAACAAGCTCCTGCAGGGATTCTTTGCGGTGACAACTAACTGTGCTGCATGCCACAGTACCAACTTTGTACAGCTCACCGAACAGCTCTACTCCCGTATAGATATTATCCACATAAAGGTTAGAACCTTTGTGAAGGAGTGACTGGACGAGCTCTCATTCAATCTTTCTTGTGATCCCTAGTGTGGGAGGGCAACCTACAGGGTTGAGAGTGGCGCCCTTCCCTGTGAACGCTCTCAGGCTGTACACATAGCCCTGTAGAGCTCTCACACAGCATGTACAGCTTAAAACAATAGCAAGCTCTTTTGCTCGCAATGTACTGCCTGAACAGCAGCTGCCATAGATAAAGAATCAATGACTCATCAATGGCTATATTCTTTCCAGGACTATAAATCCATGGAAACATGGTAGACAAATGTTTGACATAAGACCAAATATTGAACACCCTGTCATAGTATGGATGGTCCAGGGGCAATGCAGCAGAATTGCCACTGAAATGCAACATACGCTGCAATAACAAAAAACAACCTTATCGTTTTCGGTGCAAAGATGGGAGTTATCCAAGCTGTGCGAATAGACCAGTAGGACTGCAAGGTTGGATTTGGCCCTATCCCAATTCTGAGCGTAAGGCCCAAAAAATATTCAACTCCTCAAGCAAAGTGTGACTTGATTTGGTGTGCTGCATGTTTAGCACGCAAATTTGTTTGCTGTGCAATTAGCTTAAGGAAGTCAACATCTAAAAAGAGATGGACATAGTCAATTAGCAAAAAATTGGTCATATTGACTTTACATTCAGTGTCGCCAGTGAAGGGTGGAATTTGGGGCTGAAGTAAATTGGGGGCTGCCAAGAGGGCACTTCATCTGTGCTTGCTCTGCATGAATCTGCTCTCTGGGTTGGACTTACATGCTTTGGTCACCCTAATGCACAGACTGTGCTTGCGAAGGGACATTGCGACTACCATCACTGTGTCCCTCAGAATTGCTGAAAGATGAGTCGTCGGATGGAACTCCACTGACTGAAAAATCACTTCCAGATTCTGTTTCATTTTCTTCTCTCTGAGATGTTGTTTCAGTATATGGTGTCTGAGTCTCTGATCCTGCCTCAGATCTGTCCTCTATAACGTGAGTTAGGGCCCGGGCAGCAGTCATGCACCGAGATGCCATCTCTGCTACAGGCTAAAACTGTTCTTCTAAAACATTGTCCTATGTAGAAGGCACATTTGTTGTTCTGAAAAAGTGGTAGGTGTGTGCATGTGAGATGTGTGCAACAGTAAATAAAGACAAAGCAAACTAACCTTATCTTCTTTCCTAAATGTACAGGTTCTCCAAAGGTACTAAAAAAAGACAAAAAAAAGCCACAGTATTACTTCACCTTGCCACATATTCAATCTCACAGCATACTTTCACTTAAGCAAAACTTTATTTTGAGGGGAGCTGCTGTGCATTTGCCAGTATAAAAGTAATTCCCCAAAGCTACAACATTACCTTTGATCTCAAGAAGCACCTCTGCAACTTTATGCGCAGTTGTGCTCCTCGTAAAACTCACAGTGCTATCACTAGGGTCAATAGAATTAAGCGGCAGAAGGGTTATGCAACAGGGTTGACTACGACTAAATTATGCAGCATGAAAAGGCAAATTAGGCTGTATATGCTACACAAATCTACTGCATAATCTGCTGATTGTGGACATGTGGCATATGCAGTATATTATTATATATATATACACATATACATCCATATACATATATCTATTGTCACTGAAAAAACCCAAAGGTTATAGGGACGTTATAGTTAACCTCACATTTCACATGTATAAAAGCAGTAAAATTCAGCATTTATAGTTACCCCACTTAACTATAACTTGTGCCCCCGTAATGCCAGCTTATGACCCACATATTACATCACTCATGACAAGGTCACTGACATCACTGATAACATCTCAAATGATATCACTGATGACATCATCCAGTCAGTATAAGTGGTTGTATAGGTGAGTGAGAGGGAGTGTGAGTCCCTGTAGAGGCAATAAGCTCGTTTGCTTCTATGGGAGACTGACGTAGTGTGTTTGTAAGTGTATCAGTGAGAGAGTGATGGATTTAGTGCCTGTGCGGGTGAGTAAATGGATGTCTCAGTAGCTTTTTGCATAAATGTGAGGATGTGTCAGTAACTTCATAGGACAGTGAATGTATGTTAGATTAACTGTTTCTGTTAGTGACTGAATGTGTCGGTTTGTGCATTGGTGAGTGAGTTGGTGTATGCTTTTATTAAACAAAAATCCAGAAGTCAAACTGAAACAGTGGGTTCCTTAAAAATTATTGTCTGGTAATTAGCACTGCTGTACTAGGCTATCCTGCATCCATGCCAAAGTATGTAAAGAGATAGCAGATTTGTGTGCAGATTATTTATCACAAACTGGGCCTGCAAGGGGATCCAGCAGTTCCAGAAATTCCACCAATGCAGAACTACAATGTGCAGAACGGCTGCAAACTGTCATGAAATGTTCACTGGAATACTCCTACCCTGAAGGTAAATGCAGGTAGAGAAAGAAATCAAAATACAAGGCAAGCGAAAAATATTAAGAAAATATATGAAATGTTCAAATAGAACCTTGAATGCAAAAATGCACATGTTACTGTGGGATGGTGGGCAATACTGTCACTGACTTCATGCTTCATTCCTATTTTGTTAAAGTATCAGCTGACGACTGAAGGAAATGAGGTGGGCGAGGGGTGGTTTCTCAGTTAGATTTTGTTACTGTTTTCCAAAGTTTTTTTTATCACATTGGGGCGTAATGCCTGCTATCCTGTATGGTGCTTTTTCACTGATGTGTCTACTGAAAACTTTTTAAAAAATACACACTTTAACAATTTTATATTTAGAAGTTTGTGCAAACTCAGTTAGTAACTTGTATCATCCACAATTTCACTGAAAATCTTGCAGTGATAATATCAAAGATGCCATAGAGGGTGTCATCAATGATATAATATGTGCAGTAACAAGCTATGCATGACAAAGGCGCAAGTTATACTTAACGTAGGGCGCAAATTATAGTTAGTTGAAATAACTGACTATAACTGCTGAATTTCTATGGCTTTGTACGAGTAAATTCAGAACCTAACTATAACGTCCCTGGAACCTTTGTTTTCAGTGGATTTCAATGGTTTTTTAAAGTAAAGTAATTTTAATTACTATACGTCAATCCAACCACTGCCACAGGGGTTGGCCACAAGGTCAGGCCAGGCTCTGGAGCCAAACCCTTATAACCATCCAACCCTGTGCTTTGCATGGCCTTTGGCTGTGCACAGTGAGGGCTGACCACAGGGCGTGTCTCTGTCAGTGGATCTGTGAGTGAGGGCGTGAATGTCTAAGTGGGTCTGAAAGTCTGAGTGGGTGAATGAGTCCCTGAGTGCATGTATGAGTGAAAGAATTAGTGTATGAATAAGTCTGTGAATGTTTTTTTAAATTTTGTTTCCGCTTATTCATGATTTATCTCTCTTAATCGCGAATCTCATGCATGGTGAAGAAAAATCATTTAAAACCCACAATGTGGCCCTCAAACACCTCTGTATCACATCCGTAGGGTCAGGGTACCACCACCGACCCCTCATGGTACTTTTCATTTTTGTTTTTCAGGCCCAGGGACCCTCTCCTGGGACCTTAAACTGGTAGCCACAACTTTCTGTTAAGGTTGTGACCAGCCAATTACAGAGCTTCTATTCACATGCGTATTTGCAACAATTTGTGAATATTCGTGACTTATTCTCGACCTCATATAAACAAATTTATTTTCCTTTTAGTATCTCAAAAACTACTGAATGTATTTAGACCAAACACCCAAAAGCACAATCTGCCTACGGACCGCTAGCTTTAAGCCATATTTGGTTTAATTCCATGCCAGTGGTTTGGGCTGTAGCGTTTTTTGACTTGCTTATATCTTTTGCACCGTTTGATGAATCTTCACTAAATTTTCCAAACAAAGTGCCCAGTGATTCTTGTTGTGCTTGTAGAGTTTCAGGGTGATGCATCAAGTGAGGGCCGGGAAAAAGAGGGTGTCTAAATAGTTGTGTTTCCCATGTTAATTCCCATAGGTCCCTTCAACACAACTACAGCATGAACTACTGGACGGAATTACACAAAATTTGGCAGAAAGATAGGTTTTGGTATGCAGGGTACGCCTTTGCTTATATGGTGAAAATCCGTCCAGTACTTTAGGAGATATTAAAGGAAAAACAAACTTGGATAGCTGGGCTCGTGACGGTTTTGCAACGGTTGTGACGTATTCGTGAATGCACGCAACAGAGATGGTGTGAGTGGCTAGTGGCAACCTGACTAGAAAGTTGCGACTGCCATCTTAGAGAATGGGTTACGGTACCTCGGGCTGAAATTTGAGATAGAAAGTGGTACAATGGGTCAGGGTTGAGTTACTCTGACCCCAGGGCTGTTATATAGGACACTATGGTGGTCCAATTATGATCTTAAAATAATTTTTTGTCGAGTCTTGCAATATTCGCGAATAAATATCGACGCTCAGAGTGGCCCCCTGTGTAACACTGTGACGCCTTCGCCAACATCGGCGACAACAAAAAAAATAGTAATTCACATGCTATTTCATTCCCTTATGCAGCCACTCACAGACCCACTCAGACCCTCACGCACCCAATGACAGACCCACTCAGACACTCATGTACCCACTCACAAACCCACTCAGACTCCCATGCAGCCACTCACAGACTCACTCAGACACTGACACACACACTCACAGACCCACTAGGACACTGACGCACCCACTCACAGACCCACTAGGACACTGACGCACCCACTCAGAAACTCATGCACTTACACACACCCACTCAGACCCTTACGCACCCACTCCCACACACACACTCAGGCACTGATGCACCCACTCACAGACCCACTCAGACACTCACTCAGACCCACTCAAACCCTCACATACCCACTCAGACCCATTCAGAAACCCACTCACAAATCCACTCACATGCTAATGCACTCACTCACAGACCCACTCAGACTCTCACACCCCCTCAGACTCTCACACCCACTCACTCATATACCCACTCAGACTCTCATGCACCCATTCAGAGACCCACTAGGACACTGATGCACCCACTCACAGACCCACTCAGACCCTCATGCACCCACTCACAGACCCACTCAGACTGTCATTCACCCACTCAGAAACCCACTCAGACCCTCATGCATGCACTCACAGACCCACTGAGACACTGGTACACCCACATATCCACTCAGACAGTCATGCACCCACTCACAGATGCACTCACACTCTGAAGCACCCATTCACAGACCTAGGCTGAGCTTGAGGCATCCATATGCAGAACTACTCACGCCGTCATACACCCATTCGCAGACCCAGTCACACACTGATGCACCCGTTTGAAGACCCAGTCTCACCCTGATGAACCCCATCACAGATCCCCTCACACTCTAGTGCACCCATTATTAGACTTAGGTCGAGCCTGATGCATCGATATACAGACCTACTGACTCAGTCATACACCCATTAAAAGTCCCACTCAGATAGTCATGCACCCAGTCACTGATGCAATCACACCCTGGCACCCATTTACAAAGAAAGGCTCGGCCCGATGCACAGATTCACAGATCCACCCGTGCCCTCATACACCCATTCACACATCCAGTAACACTCATTCAGAGATCCATTCACACTCTGATGCACCCATTCACAGACCTCAGCTAGGTGTGGATATTACTGTCAGATAAACTACAAACAAAATTGGATTCTTTGGGAAAATCAGTATCAAAAACAGCAGGACTAGAAAAGCGTTCCGTGTTTGTAAAAACTGTTACGTGATATTACAGCGCAATTTAAATGTTGCGGAAGGCTTAGTAAATGGTGCAACAGGTAAAGTTGTTGATTTAATTCATTTTTCAAATAGAGATGAGGAGGAAAACTTGGCTATAAAATGTGATCAGTTTGATGACGTTAAGAAGATTGTCCGGTGTGTTGTATGCTTTTTGCTTGTAAAAGACTTATACATTAGAAGACAACAGTTTCCTCTGTTGTTAGCATGTGTAGTAATGATCCATAAATAACAAGGTGTAAGTTTAGATGTAGCTTTGGTTAATACTGGAAGCTCTGTTTTCAAAGAAAGAATGTCATATGTAGAACTGTCACAGATTAGAAGTTTGCCTGGGATGTTTTTAATTGACTTTGATGAAAGGTCATTGCGGACAAACTGCGTACAAGACTATAATCAATTATAAGAAGTATTTACACTCATTTAGTGCAGTACCCCATTTATGAGAAACATGTACTGTGCCCCAAGCAGAAGGTTACAAAACAGTCCACAGACCCTCAAGAAAAGAAACCACAAAAGGGCAAGACAGACACTGCTAAGAAGAGAAAACTGGACAATGATAGTGGAATTGTTGGATACCAGTTACAAAACAGTTCAGGAGTCAACTGCTAAGTCAGTGTTGTTCTCAATGTACTATTTAATTTATCCCATGTAGTAAACCAAATTTAACAAAAGTTAGATAAGAAAATGTGTTGTACTCTATATACTTTGCTGCAATGGCAGAACTATAACATATTCTGCTTCAGGAATCCAAGATCTTTCAGACACATGTACTGGATCTATAATATAATAATAGGAATTTATTATGGTGATGCTTGAAGTTTTAGAAGAAGAATAAATAAATATTGATGATCGTTTTGGACTCAGTTACAAATGGAACAATGAGTGTGAAGACTGCTCTTACACATCTACTACTGACTGACTGAACGATTTCTTTACTTCACCTTACCAGATTATAAAACTGTACCTTTTGACAAATTGTATAAAAATGTTTACCAAAATATGACCTGCCCAGACTGCAGATCAGATCTTGCATCTACATTATTTCTACATAGAGCAGGAAAATAAATTGTTGTGATGCTGCAACAATGCAGACCAGGTGGTTCCAAATTACAAACAAATTACAAACTTCAAAGGTGGACAAATACCATTTGCAGGAAGAACTTTTACTATTAGGCTATCATCTTTCATGAAGGACAGAATAAACCCTCAGGATACTACAATGTGTATTTGAAGAGCATAAGCGGATGGACAGAATGCAATGACATCAACCTAAAATACAAACAGAAACTCCCCTTCAAACTACCAAATTCCTATCTTCTTTTTCTCCAACCAAAGTTCTCATGAAAAACAATGACTAAAGGAGTGGACACAATACTTCCTGTATATGGTCTATCTGTTTTATAGATATTATTCGGCCTGTTAAGGCTAATGTCTTTGAAAAATATGTTCAATTCTCAACAGACATTTTAAAATTCCATAAAGAACTCAATATAAAAAGTCAATGCTACAGAAGCAAATTACATTGTGAAACTGGAAGGACATTCCAATTACACCAGCCTCAAATTGAAACAATGGAATTAATTCTAAACAAAGGAAAAATACCCCTTGTTTCTCTAAGCAAACCTCTACATGCTATCTAACGAAAAATTCTACTATATGTGTTTATATGAACATAGATTATCAACACTGTAGACATCATTTGGCCTAGCAGGGATGATGTTTTCAGCTGGATCTGTGAAACTGAAGAGTTCTTCATATTATTTTCAGACATTGTACCAGATATAATAACTGAATATATATTTTTTTTTTTTTACAAACAGCTTGTTTAGATTACTGTTGTAACTAGACCCAAGGTTAGTAATTAATGAACTGTAGTGAATGCAAAGCATAGTACCGCTTACTTGTAGTGATCCACTGTGCAGCACTGTTTTTTCCCCCACAATCTATTGATTGTTTTTATTCCCCACTGTTCGAAGAAGATGCTTTATACTTCGTTTATGGAAGAACTCCCTCTGGCTCTGAATCCATTGGGAGGTTGAGTGTGCTGTGGTGGCACTGTCCTACAAGGGTGGTGAGAGGAAGCCGATGATGAGGCAGGACACTACTAGGTGTGTGAGGCCTCCTCTTCCAACAAGGAAAGATCCCCCAGTGGCTAAGACCCAGTACTTAAACCTCTGTGGGTACATTCTTAGAAGGAGAACCTGAAATTGATTTCTCTATTTGTAGCAGTCACATTTGCTTGTGCTTTCGTGGATGCTTTATACAATTTATACAATGAAGCTTTAAGATGAAGAGCAAACCAATTTAAATGATATATTTACAACAGTGTAATGTATTTTTACAATCTAAGCCATCAATATTGTAAAATTTCTCTATGTTTGAAGATTAATTACTAATATATTTTTATCTTCTTTCTCTTTTCCAATAGAGGCAGTAGTTGAATAACGTTTTATGAATAGAGTTCTTCTAACATACAAATATTGGTTACAGATATGTACAGACAGTATTTTTTAATATTATTGCTCATGCCATACATTTCAATTAGCTTCCTATGTTTATATCCTATTTTAATGTTATTACCAATACACCACTCACTCACCCATGCACTCAGTCACCCACCCATATATTAAATAATTCATTCGCTCACAAATTCACACACTGTTCCAGTTGTACACTCACCCATACATGCAGTTATACACTCGGTCATTCACCCATACTTTTACTAAACCACTCATTCACTCACCCTTACATCACTGATGTACTCATTCAATCACTTATACATACATTTATGCACTGTCACTATTACATCCAGGACCGTATCCAGTCACTCACTGAATGTGCGCATTAGTGAACCCACATACTTATCCATATATGCACTACTTAGTCACTCATTCGTGCACTCATACACTCAATCAGCCAGACAGTCATGCAGCCACTAACTCATCCATATATGCTCTCATACACTTACTCTCTCATACAAACACTCGTACACTCAGCCATACACAAACTCATGCATGCACTCGCTGACTCACCCATACATACACTTATGCACTCAATCACCTATACACACACTCATACACTCAATCACTTACTCATGCATACACTCAAACTTTTACTCATTCAGTTATACATACACTCAATCACTCATTCATAAAGGCACTCATGCAGTCATACATTCACCCATACATACTCTCAGACTATCGCTCATGCACACATTATGCACTCACTCATCCACCCATTCATGCAATCACTGATTCACTCATATATGCACTCATACAGTCACACACTTGTACCACTCAGATGCTCACTTATTCAATAAGTTATGCACTTATACACTTACTCACTCAAACATACATGCAGTGATACACTCACTCATTCACACACACATATATTCAGTGACTCACTCATGCATGCACTCAAGCAGTCACTTATTCACACATGCATGCACACATGCACTTACTGACTCACCCATACAGGCACTCATACACTCCCTCATGCATACACACATGGACTTACATAACCACTCACATACACTGTCAGACATGCACTCATACAGTATCACTCAGGTACTCGCTCATTCAATCATTTATGCACTAATGCACTCACTCAACCATATATGCACTGTCAATCACCAATACACACACACACATACATTCAGTCACTCACTCATCCATGCACTCACTGACTCACCCATACTGGCACTCATACACTCAGGCAATCACCCATACACATTCATACACTCCCTCAAGCATGCACACACATTAATGGACTTGCACAATCACTCATACACTCAGTCATACATGCACACGCTTACATATGTACCACTCAGATGCTCACTTATTCGATCATTTATGCACTCGTGCATTCACTCAACCATATGTGCACTAATGCACTCAGTCAATCATCCATACATACACACTCATACACTCACTCACGCATGCATACATTCAAGCACTCACCCATTCACTCATACATGCACTCACTGACTCACCCACACAGGCGCTCATGCACTCAGGCAATCACCCATGCACACATTCATACACTCCCTCACGCATACACACACATGGACTCACGCAATCTCTCATACATACACCCAGTTATACATGCACTCATACAGTCACACTCATATGTACTACTCAGATACTCACTCATTCAATCATTTATGCACTTATGCCTTCACTCACTCAACCATATATGAACTGAATCATCAACACACTCATACATTCAGTCACTCACTCATGCATGCACTCAAGCACTCACCCATACAAGCACCAGGCAATCACCCACACACACATTCATACACTCCCTCACGCATGCACACACATGGACTCGTGCAATCTCTCATACATACACCCAGTTATACATGCACTCATACAGTCACACTCATATGTACTACTCAGATGCTCACTCATTCAATCATTTATGCACTCATTCAACCATATATGCACTAATGCACTCAGTAAATCACCCATACACACACTCAATCATGCAGACTCAAGCATTCACTCACTCATCCATACACCTACGTGCTATATCAATTACCCATACACCATTTTTAGACATAACACAACTACTGCATTAAGTCACTCACCCATACATCCACTCATGCACACTTTTACTTATTCTTCTTCATACAGACACACATATAGATCATCTTTTTTAACCAAGAAAGGTGGTTTTCAAGAGGACCATTTTTTTCTGGAACTTTTTTAATTTTAGATTGTGATTTTCAGAAACCTTTGTAAATATTTTGGGTATTGATTAACATTGAATGGCAACTAGACCATAACAAGGTCCTTAAAACTTCCATAAACTGTAAATCAAGCTGAAGAAGCAAAAGAAAGGAAAATTAACACATGCAATTTTTGCAGCATTCTTCACCAGAGTGACCGACTGCTCACCAACAGTTAGCTTTTTTTTTTTTTTTTTTACAATTAAGGCAGAAGCTCCCCACTCTATTAAATTCTGGAACAATATCTTCAAGCTGGTGGCACAACTTCTAAAGATGGTCTTCTTCAGCTTTTTTCTCCCTTACAGCTCACATACTAACTGTTTTGATACAGTGATGGTAAAGCATGGTTGTTGTTGGGCATGAATACTTCTTGAATGATCCCCTTAAAAGTATTTTTTCACAAAGTGTACATTTTACCAGTCTGGCCACTGTCCTCTTCTCTCCTGAAGGGATTACAAAGAATTCCCAGGCAGCTGATTGCTTTTTCTGGGGAAGTTCTTCATCTGAACAAGATTGCTCATCTGGCTGTTCCTCCGAGTGCTGAGAAGTACTAGATACCATTTTATTAACAAACAAAAAAGTAAGCAAAACTTACTGAAAACAACAGTAGAGTCAGCAGAGTGAAAAACAGCTTCCTCTCCCCTGGAAGTTGAAACCGAATGGGAAGACTGGGTGTGGTCTTCCTTAGAATGTGACTGAAATGTTTGCTGTCATTTAGCTATCACGTGACTGTCCTGAACAACAACGTAATCGCGAATGATGTTGTGATTAAACGAAAAGGAAAGCAAAGAACATCTTTCAAATTCAACAACTCACACTATTAATAGTTTCTACACTACAACAATAAAATATTGACATGAAAGATTAGATAGAAAATCTGTTTGTAATGAGTTGTCTTCCCAAAAGCATGCTAACATCGTGATTAATTGCGAGAAACTCAATGCCCGACTACATCGCAATTAAAGAAACCAAAAAAAACGAGTTTTTCTTTTAAATAAGACCCACAGACAACATTTTCTATACCTGAATATTAAAGCACTCATGCCAAACATTGAGCAGAACTCACTTTACAATTACTTGAAACATTTACAAAATACGCCTAAGTCGTGATTAATCGCATGACAACATCGTATGACAATAGTATGACAAAGTTATGATTAAACGAAAGAACACTAAAAAACAAATTCAGTATCAAATTAGTCATATAAATATATGCTTGTACAGCAACACACTGAAATACTATAATAAAGATTATGTTGGAAAAGTTTTTATATTTACTAGAAACAGGGCTTTAAGTGGGATGAAAAGACTGGGGAGTCTATCAAATGTGTGTGGCCGATGTAATTACATACATGGCTTAAAAACATGTATGCTCTACTTAGCATAATGTGCCACATGACTGGTATTTTGCACTTTCTTTCTGTTGTTGCATGCATAAAAGAAATACAACAAGTAAAATTATACCAACAACAAGGCCGCACTATTAGCTTTGGCAGCGACTGTTTGATGCATAAGATAAATAAGCCACAGTTACTGTGTATAATATCCTTAAAATGCTTCAATTATCAAATGAGACTATGAAAGAATTGAAACGAGTCTCTTTAGAGTAACCTCAAAGGCAGTGAATCCCTTTGAGTCAGTTGTTTATTTTAGATTTTTTTCCACTCCAAGGGTGAGGGCAAAAATTGAGATCCCGATAGTGACCCGTCTCAGCACCCAATTGTAACACAATGAATATGCAATTAAACATTTCCACCACTACACCAGTTTGTTTTTAAAAATATATACCAGAAGAATTAAAAAAGGGAAACAGAATACCAAATACAAACCTACATATTAGAAACACTTATCACTTGAATTAATATAATTTACATTTGTCTAAAATATTATGGAGTCACTAACAACTACTCATACAAATGAATATTGCAGAATGAGGTACAACTGTGTCTGTATTAATAGTATTTCTGCTAGTGATTCACATTCAAATAGACTGAACCATTCATGTATACATCCACCCTGCTCCTAGAAAAATAACCACTATATTAAAGATATAAATAATTAATACATATGCTGATGTGTATAGTCATTGCCTATGTCTTATACATATACATTCTCAATATTACACCCCTCACTCAGTCATTGAACCAAGCTCTCACAGAGCCATACACATACTCGTACACCCAGTCAGTCATCTACTCAAACATACATACAAACATTCAAAATGACACACATACACCTATAAATACAGTCACTACTATACTGATATACTCGCAGAGACACTAAGTAGCACAGTCATTTATCGACGCAAAATTATAGATAAACGAATACATGCCTACTGACAAACATACTAACACAACAGTTGATCTACCTACACCGCCTCTGACACAATTGCAGTAAAAAGTATCACATTATAATTATACTTAAAACATTTAGTAAAAAATCTAATAAATTCACTGAACCTAAAAGTTTAAGAGATGTAACAGTCTGGAAATTCAAATTAAAAACCATTACAAATTTGCCTACAAAAACAAAAGGTGACTCAAATGTTAAAGTTGCAAAATAAAATTTTAAAAACCTTAGAAATTCACTGAATAAAAAAAGGTTACAGAAACGTTATAGTTAGGAAATACAATTAAGAAAGCCTTGGAAATTCACTGACAAAAAAAAACTAAGGTTACAGGGACGTTAAAGTTAGGAAATAGAATTTTTAAAAACCTTGAAAATTTACACAAAAAATAAAAAAGGTTACGGCGACATTATAGTTAACCTCACATTTCGCACTCACAAAAACAGTGAAATTTAGCAGTTATAGTTACCTCAGCTAACTTGCGCCCCCATAATGCACTGCTTATGACCTCACATATTACATCACTCATTACAGGGTCCCTGACAAGTTATAGTTAGCTGAGGTAACTATAACTGTTGAAATTCACAGGTTTTGTACGTGTGCAATGTGAGGTTAACTATAACGTCCCTGTAACCTTTGTTTTTTTCAGTTAATAAAGATATGTGTATATGCACATAGCTATATATATATATATATATATATATATATATATATATATATATATATATATATATATATATATTACACCATCCAAGGTCCACCTTGTGGCGTGCAAGTTTTACGGGTGCAAACGTGAGGAAAGTACCATTCCTCTATAACATCCAAAACCAACAATTGTCAGACAATTGATTTGTTGCACTCCAGGAGAGTTTTATTGCTTCTATCCAAAGAAGTATAGAAAAGAGAAGACACCACCAACGCGTTTCAACCTCTCGGACTTGATCACAGTTTACAAAGAGAACCTTCCCATGAGTCTCTATTTATAATACATTTTCCTTTCACCACCCCAGTGCATTCTGGTGATGGGATGGTGGGAGAAACACGTAGCATGGAGAGATGATAATGAGGAATTTGCAGCAAAAGCCATTATGTGGCTGAGATATACTGATGATCTATTCATCATTTGGAATGGAACTGAAAAGGAATTTGTACAGTATTATGAACGTCTGAATGAGAATAAAGTGGGTTTAAAACTCACATATAACATCAGCTCCCAGTTCTTTCAATTTCTGGATGTTCAAGTATACATTGAGAACAATAAGATTGAAACCACACTATATCGAAAAGCTACTTCCACAAATAGTATGTTACATGGAGATAGCTTTCATCCGATATCGCTGAAGAAAAGTATAACGTATGGAGAGTTCATCAGGATCAATGTAATTGTTCCACAGAACATGAAATGGAATTGAAATTCAGAAAAACTCAACAAAGATTTATACAAAGGAAAAATAAAATGAAAGATATAAACCTGGGAGGATGTAAAGCTAGATCTAACACGAGAGATGAAATCTGGAATAAATCTACATTCGAGGGTGATGACAAAGACTCCATTATAAGGATGATAATGACATATAGTAAAGAAAATCATTTGATCCTGAAAATACTCAACAAGTATTGGGATATTATAAGGAAAGATCCTGATATTGGAAAACTTATTGGGGAAAGACCCATGGTAACATACAGGAAGGCTTCATTGATACAAGATATTTTGGTGAACAGTCATTTTCAGTTAACTAAACCTTTTGAATTGGTTACAGACACAGAAAAGAGGCTTTACATGTTGTGGCAAATGTAAGGCCTGTCGTATAGGTGTAAATACAAGAGAATATCCAGACTCGAAAGAAAGATCGATAAGAATTACAAAAATAATTACATGTGATACTACCTATGTAGATTACATAATTGAATGTGACTGTGGTCTAAGGTACATGGGGAGTACAATTTGTCCTTTAAAAAAACGCATACTTGAACATATCAGAGCTGTGCAAAATAAGGATGTAAATTATGCTCTGGCTAAACATTTACTTACACATGCAGGGAAGAATTGGACGCACATGAGGCTCTTTGGGATTGCGACCATTGAATATAATGAAAGAGGAGGAAATCGTGAGCTCAGGCTTAGACGCTTGGAGTCTAGATTGATAATACAACTCAAAACAAAGACTCAGAGGGGACTCAATGGCGACAAAGAACTTCATTATCACCTATGAGGGTGTAAGCAACATTCACTGGGGTATGGCCTGTGGTTATAAAAGGAATCAGTGCAATTAGAGGCGATTAAATGAGGTGACATTGCTAAAGGTTAATAAGTACTTTGGTTGTGAGGTAATTGACACTAGGTCAATCTTTTGGAGAAAAGAGGTTAAAGGTATAGAGATCGCAGGCATCCACATATATCAAGATGAGGATTAGGTCTATAGAAATCCTTAGAAATATAGAGGTTGTCAGATATATGTGAAAGAATGAAAATGTGGTTTTGAACACTATACCAAGTATACACAGTAGATTGAGAGATATAAGGAACACAATTGTCCTGGGAATCAGGTTAACATCATTACTCTCACAACGTAAATACCTTTTAACAATATATCAATGCACAAGTTACAATTATTAGTCCATTATCCCTCATATATGAGAGGTATGGCAACAGCCATCCCTATACATACTATCCGGCTCGGTAAATATGTAAACTATGTGTATCAATACCATTAACCTTTCTTGGCTTTAGATTTATTTCTGTATTTAATGATTTAATTATAGTTTGAATGTTTAATAATAAATAGATAAGTTTAAAGTGGGCTTTATTATGTTTTGTTTGTTATCATGTAGTTGTAGGGGACTACGTGTCCCAGAATGCACTGGGGTGGTGATAGGAAAATGTATTATAAATAGAGACTCATGGGAAGGTTCTCTTTGTAAACTGTGATCAAGACCGAGAGGTGAAACGCGTTGGTGGTGTCTTCTCTTTTTTATACTTCAGTGGATAGAAGCAATAAAACTCTCCTATAGTGCAACAAATCAATTGTCTGCCAATTGTTGGTTTTGGAGATATATATGTGTATATATATATATATATATATATTTTTTTTTCACTGAAAAAAACAAAGGTTACACGGACGTTATAGTTAGGTTCTGAATTTACTCGTACAAAACTGTAGAAATTCAGCAGTTATAGCTACCGCACTGCAGGGGTAGCCCCACTTAAGAGACAAGATCGCCCCGGGGAGGTGGTGGTGGTCCCCGGGGCAGTGGGAGTGGGCCAGGAGGCCCACTCCCCATATTACAATAATGCCCTTGGGAGATGGCGGTCCCCAGGGCAGCGGAGGGGCCACAGGTCCCCCCCTCTGTACTAAAAATAATTAGCCACGGGGAGGTGGTGGTCCCCAGGGCAGCAGGAGGGGTCCAGGCCTCCCCCCGCTTTTTAGTTGTTGTTTGTTTAAAAGCCCCCGGGACTTGGCGCACCCGGGGGTACTAGACTAACAAAGCGTTTTTTTGATTTTACGAGTGGATACCGCTTGTGTTCGAACTCTGGCACCTTTTCCCTTTTTTTGAAACTCGGCTGAGGCCGAGTCCCAAGATTGCTGACAACACTTCAACAGCTTCTGTTGCTGAAATGTTATCAGCCAATCAGATCTCAGCACAAGATCATTAGCGCCCCTAGATATACAAATTTGTTTTCCCCTTAATTTCTCAATAACTACAGAACAAAGTTACACCAAATAAAAAAAAAAGAACTCTTTCTGGACCAGTAACTACCTTCCTGCCAAATCTGGTGTAATTCAGTTCAGCAACTTTTGCGCTATCGCTATTCAAAATCCCTATGGAAAAATGAATGGGGAAAATGTGTTTTGGAAACCCGCCCCACAGCGCCCCCCCCCTCCCCCCAGACGGATCACCCCAAAACTTTCCAGGCAGTAGTTGTCAGAACTGGCAAATGTTTTTAGAAAGTTTTGTGAAGATTCATCAAGCAGTGGCAAAGATATAGGCAAGTGAAAACCGCTTTTTGTATAGAAATGTAATCCTACGTATGGTAATAAAAAAAAAAATATATATATATATATACATATATATATATATATATATATATATACACACACACACATATATATTTATATTCTCTGCATACGTCACATGTCCACCATAGGCAGATTATGCAGTAGATAGATTTACGTGGCATATGCCGCCTAATTTGCCTTTTCATGCTACATAATTTAGCAAACCCTGTTGCATAATTTAGTGCTTGTGTCGCTTAATTCCACTGACCCTAGTGATAGCATTGTGAGTTTCACAAGGAGCACACCTGCGCATACAGTTGCAAGGGCTACAATGTGATGGTGTGCTTCTTGAGATCAAAGGTAAAGGTTTGCGTAAGTGACATTAAAAGTATGCTGTGATATTGGATATGTGGCAAGGTGAAGTAATACCGTGGCTTTTTTTTTTTTGTGCCTTTGGAGAACCTGCATATTTAGGAAAGATGATAAGATAAGTTTATTTTGTCTTTATTTACTGTTGCACACATCTCACATGCACACACCTACTTACATTTTTATAACAACAACCGTGCCTTCTAAATAGGCCAGTGTTTTGGAAGAACGGTTTTAGCCAGAAGCAGATATGGCTTCTTGGTGGATAACCTCTGCCCAGGCCCTAACTCGATTTATAGAGGACAGCTCTGGGGCAGGATCAGAGACTGAGACAGCAGATACTGAAACAGGATCTGAGGGAGAAAAAAATGGAACAGAATCTGGAAGTGATTTTTCAGTCAAAGGAGTTCCCTCCAACGACTCATCTTCCAGCAATTCCGAGGGACACAGTGATGGCAGTTGTGCTGTCCCTTCGCAAGCACAGTCTGTGCGGTAGGGTGACAGAAGCAGGTTAGATCAACCCAGAGAGCAGAAATGTGTGGAGCAAGCACAGTCAAAGTGCCCTCTTAGCAGTCCCCCAATTTAGTTCAGCCCCAAATTCCACCTTTCACTTGCGACGCTGAATGTCAAGCCAATTTTTTGCTAATTGCCTAGGTCCATCTCTTTTTGGATGTTGACTTCCTTAAGCTAATTGTGCAGCAAACAAATGTGTGTGCATACCAATTGAGTCCAACTTCGCTTGAGGAGTTGAAGATGATTTTGGGCCTTACGCTCAGAATTGGGTTAGTGCCAAAACCAATCTTGCAGTCCTACTGATCTATTCACCTGGTTTGGGTAGCCTCCATATTTGCACCATACAAGAGCAGAGATTGTTTTTTGCTATTGCAGCGTATGTTGCATTTCAATGACAATCCTGCTGCATTGCCCTTGGACCATCCAGGCCATGACAGGTTGTTCAAAATGTGGCCTCAAGTGGAACATTTGATTGCCAAGTTTCCATGGATTTATACTCCTCATTGATGAGTCATTGTTGAGCCTTAACCTAGGGCGGCTGCTGTTCAGGCAGTACATTGCGAGCAAACAAGCTCACTATGGTATTAATCTGTACATGCTGTGTAAGAGCTCTACTGGCTAAGTGTACAGCCTGAGAGACTATACAGGGAAGGGCAT
This sequence comes from Pleurodeles waltl, assembly GCF_031143425.1. NCBI lineage: Eukaryota > Metazoa > Chordata > Amphibia > Caudata > Salamandridae > Pleurodeles > Pleurodeles waltl. The sequence continues at coordinate 473,624,537 of NC_090437.1, read as the reverse complement.
TGCTCTAAACCAGTGGTTCCCAACCTGTGGGCCGGGGACCCCTGGGGGTCCGCGACTGCTTAGAAAATTTAATTTTATTAGGTTCCAACTATCAGTAATGACTCAGTGGGGGGTCCCTGGATTCCAATAATGATTCAGTGGGGGTCACCGGGCTCCAGTATTGATAAAATGGGGGTCCACAGAAGTCAAAAGGTTGAGAACCACTGCTCTAAACCCTGTAAGTTGCCCTCCCACATTAGGAGTTACAGGAAAGATTGCATGGGAGCTTGTCCAGCCACTCCTTCACAAAGGTTATAACCTTTATGTGGACGGGATACTCTATACGGGAGTAGAACTGTTCACTGAGATGTACAAAGTTGGCAGTGTGGCTTGCAGTACAGTTCGTTGCTACTGCAAAGGATTCCTGTAGGAGCTTGTTTGTAAATAGCTACAGAAATCCCAGAGTACAGTATTACGTTCCAACGACCTGCTCACAGATACGTTTTCTGGTAGGCATGATGAGTATGTGCTCACTACAATTCATGATGAGAGCACTTCCCCCATCACAGTTAGGGGCAGATTACCGAAGTTCACAAGCCCACTTGTATATTTGATTACAAAAAGTACATGGGTGGAGTGGATAAGAACAACCAGGTTCTTCAGCCATACAATGTGAGTTGTAAAACTCACACTTGGTATACAAAACGGTTTACCCACCTGATTCAGATGGTAACATACAATGCATATGTTGTTTATCGTCAGATAACCACAGGAAGACTCATATCTTTCCTTGGCTTTCAGTGGTCCGCCATTGAAAGTCTCACTGCTATAGAAGAAGCAGCCTGGAGGACGTGGCAAGGCTGCAGGATCTACACTTTGCTGATCACATTCCTGAAACAGCTAAAAAGACTTAACCATGTCGTCGTTCTCAAGCCTGCTCTAAGCAAGGAAAGAGGCAGGAGAGGCATGTTTACTGTCCCCGTTGCTTTTCTCAGTCAGGCTTGTGTTTTTGTACTTGCTTTATGTTGTACCATACAGAAGTGAAGCATTGGGAAATTGAGTTCGAACTGCCTTTAGATAAACCTTTCAATGGCTGAGCATGGATACCTGCCTTCCATGGACCACTACTTTACTAGGCAAGCAGCAGTTAAATTTAGTTCCTCTACTTGAGGGAATCATCAACTTCCTTACGGCTTGCCTGACAGTTTATCTACCATGAGAATGTGGTAGGTGTTCTATTTGCTGACTGACAAGTGCATTATAGTCCCCACACTGCACATAAAGGTGGACAGAACATAAGCTACATAGTCACGGAGTACCCTGTATGGCAAAGCTTTAAGACTTGATTACATTTTGAAGTGCTTTTTAGAGAACTTGTGTATACAGCACAAGGACCACCCTGATTGGCCAAGAGAGCAAGAGTAAGTTAATAAGTCAAACAAATGATCCGTGGGATTGATTCACCAACATTTCTACTTGCTTTGAAAGTGTGCAAAAACCATAGAAATTCAGCAGTTATAGTTATTTCAACTAACTATAACTTACGCCCTAAGGTAACTATATCTTGTGCCTTGGCCATGCTCAGCTGGTTACTCCACATATTATATCATTGATGATACCCTCTATGACATCTTTGATATTATCACTGCAACATTTGCAATAAAATATTGATGATACAAGTTACTTATTGAGCTTGCACAAACTTCTAAATATAAACATAAAGATGTTAACTTGTGCATTTTTATAAATATTTGTATTGATTTTTTCAGTAGACGCATCAGTGAAAAAAGCACCATACAGGATAGCAGGCATTACGCCCTAACGTGATAAAGAAAACTTTGGAAAACAGTAACAAAATCTAACTGAGAAACCACCCCTCGCCCACCTCATGTCCGACAGTCATCAGCTGATACTTTAACAAAATTGCAATGAAGCATGAAGTCTGTGACAGTACTGCCCACCATCCCAGACTAACAAGTACATTTTTGTATTCACGGTTCTAATTGAGCATTTCATATTTTTTCTTAATATTTTTTGCTTCCCTTGTATTTTGGTTTCTTTCTCTACCGCCTTCAGGGTAGGAATATTTCAGTGAACATTTCAAGATAGTTTGCAGCCGTTTTGTGCATTGTATTTCTGCATTTGTAACATTTCTGGAATTGCTGGATCCCCTTGCAGACCCAGTTTGTGATTAATAATCTGCTATCCCTTTACACACTTTGGCGTGGTTGCAGGATAACCTAGTACAGCAGAGCTAATTATCAGACAATCATTTTGAGGAAATCTGTACCACTAAGTTCCAATTTGACTTCTGGATTTCTGCTCAGGAAAACATACCTTCTTTTGAAAACTGGAGTCCCTCTTGGTTGTAAAATAGCTTGTGTTTCGATACAAGTGTTTTTTTAACAGTAAGATAAGCAACAGCATCAGTCTGGTCTTTACTTTGCCTTCAGTCATAGTATTTATACTAAGGGAAATAGCGCTATGCCACTTTTGGTGCGTTTTTCCCTCTATGTCACAAGAGACAATGGGTCTGATTTAGAGCCTGGCAGATGGTTAACCCTGCCACAAAAGTGACAGATATCCCATCTGCCTTCTTAAAAGTGCTATAGAATATAACGCGTGGACAGGATATCCATTACGTTTGATATGGAGTAACACATCCACCAAACTCTAGGTCAGGCCATTTATTGCCTCGTCCTTGTTGTATTAGCAGGTGCTGCAAGTTTTCCCTGTCTAGCTGCCATGTTGGAACTGTAGTCCTCATGGCTTCAAAAATCTACACTGTCCTGCCCTGTTCATTTTATAACCCCATTAGTGCGTTTCAGCAGTGATCCCAACAATGTGCAAGCCCACTGAATGTTCTCCAGCTGAAATCAGGCCCTCTCGAAGTATATCTCAAACAAAAGGCTACAAGGTGCCTGGCAATGGTGCTGTAGTTAATAGTTTAGGGGTACAGGCATTTTTACCTGAAATCTCCTAGGAGAGCTGTTTTCTGGTTTCCAGTTGTAAATGGCTGATCAGTCCCCCATAATCAGTGCTCATTCGTTCTTCATGTATATAGTATGTTTCTGTGAGATGTGTTTCATGTTTGTAAGGCCAGACCATGTGGACATTGGTAGTGGTTCACCTACAGGCTGGCCTCAACAATGGTGGATTTCATTTCTTGACTGTGCATGTGTTCAAGGATTACTCCCCCAAACTGCAGCTGTTTTGTGGGCTAGGGTGAAAGCGTCATCACCCCTGCCCTTGTAGAGTAGGTTTTGGGTTCTCCTCAGAATCGCCCCCTCCCATTTCTAATTCTGTCACTTTATAACAGAGAGCCCTGTGGCGTGACCTGTCTCAGACTAATAGACTAATTAACTTTTCTCCTAACCCCTAAAGGCCGACGTCCACACTACCTCCCTGGTGCGGGTCATGATCAGTGGCCGACACCAAGGAGGGGATTCAAAAATCCTCGGGTGCAATTATTTTTTTTATTTTTTTAAACACCCCGGGAGACACAGAAGATCTTCTTTGTATCTCCCCCACCCCACCAACTGCCCCTTTGCGTGCTGATGTCACTGTTTTTGTTTCCCCATTGGAGCAGGAAGCGGCCTTGCTGCCGCTTCATACTCCAATGGGGAAAACAGCCCCGAACGGCCTTCCCGACGTTCGGGAAGGCCTTGTTTGAAAGGGGCTGCGATCGCGAGCCAGGAAACCCCACTGGACACCAGGGATTTCACTGGGGGTGGAGGGGGGTCGGCCCCCTCTGCAAATGGGCCAGCACCCCCACCGGGCAAATTAATTATTTTTTGTTTTTAAAGAAATTGACAGGTGGTTGCCCGTTGGCAGGGCGACCTCCTGTGGGGGAAATATTTTTTTTTTAGTTGTTGTATGGTCTCCATACAACTACTAAAAAAAATATAGATCTATATATGTATAGATATATCTATCTGCGTAGATATATATATATATATACACATAGAGAGAGAGAGCGATCACTTTTGTCAATGCATGTGTGGTTTCCCTGGCGGCTGCGATTGGCCCCCAGGAAAACCGGGGACACACACACACACACACACACACCAGGTGCCTGCAATCATTTGCTCCAAGCATTTGGCCTGTGACCAAGGACGAGATGTCTGAGACGCGTAAGGCCTGGATAATGTGTAAAGAATTCTTTGAATGAGCTTGCGTCTTCAAAGCAATGCACATACTTCAACTGACGCGTTTCAACTGTAGCTTTTAGGCAGCAATAAAAAAGTAAAGTAAGTCTTGTGATTATGTTTCTGCTACAAAAGGATCAGACTTTTGTCTAGTGGCAGTTTTGATGCCATAAAGTAGCGCAGGTTTATATGCCTACTGCAAAGAGCAAATCTGTATTTTATGTAAATAGCTGAGTACATTAGTAAAGTCAGCCATTACCTGTGCTATAATACAAATGAAATGTATTTGCGGGGGTTGGGGGGGGGTTGCCTATGGAGAGATGAAGGGCACTTTTGCTGGGTGGTAGTGAGGGAATCCGAGGAGGGGGACATGGGAGTGGGAGCACCAATAATAATTGTTGGACTGGGCGCTAGAGGTGCTAAAGACTGACGATTGGTATGTGACAAGGTTTTTTTTTTTAGAGTCTTGAAAGAACGTGCTGATTGAGGGTAAAAGTGAAGGTAAGGTGACTTCTACTGTTGCACGTATCACACACACACATACCAGCAATTTTGTGACTGCCTACGTAGGCTAGTGTTTTAGAGCAACTGTTTAGCCAGTAGCAGAGATGGCATCTTGTTGGATGACTGCTGCTCAAGCCCTCACTGGGGTTAAAGAGGACAGCTTTGAAATAGGATCAGAGACTGAGACAGCAGATACTGAGACATCATCTGAGGGATAGGACAATGACTCAGAGACTGGGAGTGATTTTTCAGTCGGAGGAGTCCCATTCGATGACCCCTCTCCCAGTAATTATGAGGAAGGTGATCAGGACAGTCCTGCTGTCCCTTCGCAAGCACAGTCTGTGGAACGGGACAATAGCGGGTTAGCCCAACCCAGAAAGCAGGTGCATGCGGCGGCAAGCACAGAGAGAGAGTGCTCTCTTGGGAGCTCCCCAATTTAGTTCAGCCCCAAATTCCACCGCCAAAATCGTATTGTGGAGACATCAAAATTATCTATCACAAAATAAACTGGTTTTGTAAGGCAGGCACCTTTGTTTTTGGTCCTGGGCTCAGCAGCCATATAGGGAAACATACTAAACCCAGACATTTATGGAAACTAGACATCCGGGGGAGTCCACAGAGGTGTGACTTGTGTGGATTCCCCAAAGTTTTCTTACCCAGAATATCCTGCAAAGCTGAAATGTTGAATAAAAACTCGATTTTTTCTTGCAATTCTCTCACACAAACTACAGGATTATGCTGGGATCCACAAAATTCCTACCACCCAGTGTTTCCCCACCTGTCCTGATAAAAGAACACTACCCCACTTAAGTGCCTGTACCTAGTGCCTGCGTCAGGAATGGATCACTCCAGGGTCAATGGTTGTCCTCATGTGAGGACCAACATTGAACGTTGTGTGATCTATTCCTGTCGTGGGCACTAGGCCTACCCACACAAGTGAGGTACCATCTTTATTGGGAGACTTGGGGGAGTGCTGGGTGGAATGAAATTTGTGGCTCCTCTCAGATTCCAGAACTTTCTATCATCCAAATGTGAGAAAAACCGTTTTTATGCCAAATTTTGAGGTTTGCAAAGGATTCTGGGTAACAGAACCTGGTGAGAGCCCCATAAGTCACCCCAATTTGGATTCACCTAGGTCTCTAGTTTTCACAAATGCACAGATTTGGTAGGTTTTCCTAGGTGCCGGCTGAACGAGAGGCCAAAATCCACAGCGAGGCACTTTGCAAAAAACAGGTCTGTTTTCTTTGGGAAAATGTGATGTGTCCACGTTGTGTTTTGGGGTATTTCATGTCGCGGGCGCTAGGCCTACCCACACAAGTGAGATACCATTTGTATCGGGAGACTTCGGGGAACACTGGGTGGATGGAAATTTGTGGCTCCTCTCAGATTCCAGAACTTTCTATCACCGAAATGTGAGAAAAAACAGTTTTTTAGCCAAATTTCGAGGTTTGCAAAGGATTCTGGGTAACAGAACCTGGTGGGAGCCACACAAGTCACCCCATCTTGGATTTCCCTAGCTGTCTAGTTTTAAAAAACGCGCAGGTTTGGTAGGTTTTCCTAGGTGCCAGCTGAGCTAGAGGCCAAAATCCACAGCTAGGCACTTTGCAAAAAAAAACGTCAGATTTCAATGTAACAATGTGATGTGTCCATGTTGCACTTCCTGTCGTGAGCATTAAGCCTACCCACGCAAGTGAGGTACCATTTTTATCGGGTGACTTGGGGGAACACAGAATAGCAAAACAAGTGTTATTGCCCCTATTCTTTCTCTACATTTTTTTTTCCTTCCAAACGTAAAACAGTGAGTAAAAAAGACGTCTATTTGAGAAATGCCCTGTAATTCACATGCTAGTATGGGCACCCCGGAATTCAGATGTGCAAATAACCACTGCTTCTCAACACCTTATATCTTATGCTCATTTTGGAAATACAAAAAGGTTTTCTTGATACCTATTTTTCACTCTTTATATTTCAGCAAACGAATTGCTGTATACCCGGTGTAGAATGAAACCCCATTGCAAGGTGCAGCTCATTTATTGGCTCTGGGTACCTAGGGATCTTGATCAACCTACAAGCCCTATATATCCCTGCAACCAGAAGAGTCCAGCAGACGTAACGGTATATTGCTTTACCAAAAATCTGACATCACAGGAAAAAGTTACAGAGTAAAACGTGGAGAAAAATGGCTGTTTTTTTTTTTAAGCTCAATTTCAATATTTTTTTTATTTCAGCTGTTATTTTCTGTAGGAAAACCTTGTAGGATCTACAAGAATTACCCCGTGCTGAATTCAGAATTTTGTCTACTTTTCAGAAATGTTTATCTGTCCGGGATCCAGCACTGGTTACACACCCATTCCCATCAGATATCGGCATCGGTAATAGGGAGGAGCCCTAGAATCGAAGAGGAACCCGGGAAGATGGAATAAACGAGAAGCCCCCGGGGCGGTGAAGGCCCCCCCCCCTCCACTGTATAGATAGAAGACTGGCTGGCACCGGGACGGGGCCCCGGTGATCGACCGCGGTTGCAGTCCACTTAAACAGCAAACCAGATCCTACAACACCCGGAGCGCAGGTGACAAATCCAGGCAGGAGACCTTGTAGGGGGGAAAGGCCGGGAAAATATTTGATATGAGCTGAAGCGCCCCAGAAAAGGAGTAAGAAGCGACGATCGGAGCTGGGAATTGGCAGTTCTGGGGATGAATGTAAAAGGCCCCCTGGGGAGTATACGACTGACTGAAGTGGGATCGGTAGAGGACTCCCTCCCCCTCTGATTCGGCCCGAAGTGACCAAAAGATCTGAATATAACGGAATAGAGAGAGAAAGAGAGACGCGGCATCGGGAGAGGTACTATCTTTATGACGAAATAAGATCTGAACAAATAAACCCACAAGAATAAAAGGGAGGAACGAGAACCGGGTTCGGACAAAGTTCTAGAGGCCTGGTATCCTCAGTTGGAACGGACCCACTACGGCTTTAGAAAGACAGTGCCTTAGGTAAGAGATAGTACAGGACTTAGGGCCTGTGGCCCGAAACTTCTTGGCCTAAGCGGAGGCGGAAACTGGATGGCGAGAGACAAAAACCCCATAACCCCCCGCCAGGGCAAAATGGACAGATAAACAAAAGTGGTAACCCCGCCGGTCCCGATCGCCGATGCAAATCCTGCTCCGGACAATAATGCGCTTTTGGTGGCAATACAGGCCTCCAGGGGTGCCTTGGAGGAACGAATGGGTGAGGTGCACTCGGAGGTAACACTGCTAAGACAGGACTTGCGGAAAATAGCTGAGAGGGTCACAACAGCGGAGGCGCGCATATCAGAAATAGAAGATACTATAAGGAGTCTAAGGAAGGATGTATCGGAGCTCAAAGTAATTAACAAGGATGTAGTGTGGCGCCTTGAAGACTCGGAAAACAGAGCACGCCGTAACAACCTCCATTTTGTGGGTTTTGCTGAAGGAATAGAAGGAACGGACATGAACGGTTTCCTTGTGAAATGGCTGAAGAAAATACTGCCACCAGATAAGTTTTCAACATGTTTCATAATAGAGAGAGCCCACAGAGCATTGGGTGGCCCTCCCCCCTCGGGAGCCCCCCCAGACCAGTGATAGCCCGTTTTCTCAATTACCAAGACAGAGACACAATTTTAATGGCGGGCAGAAAGCTGGGAGAAGTAAGGCCCGAAAACTCGAAGATACTAGTTTTCCCGGACTATACTAGAGAAGTACAAAGACAAAGACGTGCCTTTGACGTGGTCAAAGCCAGGCTACGTGGCCTCCAGCTTAGATATATGCTCCTCTTCCCGGCAAAACTAAAGGTCATGTTCCAAGGGAAAACCACCTTTTTTCAGTCCCCAGAAGAAGCCTGGGACTGGATTGAGGAACGACCCAGGCTAAGGAAAGAAGAAACTGCCAAATCTAACAGGACACCTAAAGGAACTGAGGGAGCGAGACCAAAGGATTGGTCCCTCCTGGTGCGCAAAGGCAGAAGAAGACAGAGGACAAGTAGAAACACACCCTGGAGAAATCCAAGGAGAGCTGAGGGAAGAGCAGACACTACTGACTCAGAGGGAAATTATGAAAAGAGGAACTTGTCACAAAACAAGCAGCATGACAAAGATCAGCAAACCCCAAACGAAAGTTCCGGACTGAGAGAGAGTTCCCCGCACCCATTAATGGAGGCCATAGACAGGATGGAAGTTGAAAAAGACCCACAGACAATCGGTGACCCGGAGGGACAACTGCAAGATCCAAGAAGTTAAGGAAGGGAGCAGCCGTCTCTGCCCTCCTCCGAATCCACTAAAACACAACCCTATAAATAGGGGTGGTTCGAACAATTTTCTTAGTCATACATAGTAAGGGATAACAAGGGGTGAAAGGGAGGGCCACAGACCTCCGGACTCGAGTGGGATTGGGACATGGGAAAACAAGCTCACAGGGACCTATGGGAGGTAGGGTGGGGGAGGGAGGGGTATCTAGTTTTCAATGGTTGTTTAATATACTGATTAGGTTAAGTTTCTTAATTAGCTCAAACATGCAGGCAGTGATAGCACAATTTCAAAACAAAAGAGGGATTCCTTATAGAACACAGAAGGGGGACACCGGAGATCATACTGGGTTACACACCCCAAATGGGAAAATTCATAAAGCAAGATGACCCCAAGACATAGAAATAGAGTGTCGCTCCCAGAGAGTGAAAGAGGATTCTCCGTCCTCACATGGAACGTTAATGGACTAGGGGATAAAGTTAAAAGAGGTTTGGTCTCCCAATACATCAAGCGACAAAAGCCAGATATAGTACTCCTACAGGAAACTCACCTGAAAGGTACAAGATGTGGTTTTCTGGCAAGGGGCCCCTATGAGGTACTAGCGCATGCCGGCTATACATCCGGTTCTAGGGGGGTTGCAATACTGATCCGTAGGACCCCTCCTTTCAGGATCACTTGTAAATGGGAAGATGCAGATGGGCGATTTGTGGGAGTGGAGGGGGTGTGGGGACGACGTGAAGTCATGCTCATGAGCACATATGCTCCTCCGAGACTGCAAGCCCCTCTCCTGGAAAAGATTGCAAAGATATTACTACAGTCTTCTGCCTCCCTGCATGTCCTGGGAGGAGATTTTAATGATGTAATGGACCTCACACTAGACAGAACAGGGGGAAAACAAACAGCAGGTCGGGGCACCCCATTGCATGATTTTACAGTCGCCCTGGGACTAACAGATATATGGAGATGGAGACACCCGAGGGAGAGGAAATACTCGTATTTCTCAGGAGCCCATAGGGCATTCTCTCGCCTGGACTATATCTTTGCACCAGCAGGGGAAATAGGCAAGATACAAGGAGCGGAATACCTCGCTAGAGGCTTGTCAGGTCACTCCCCCCTGCTGGTCACTGTAGGAGGGAAATCAGAGAAAGGAAGGAGCTGGAGATTGAATCCATGGGACATGCGGGACGGGGAAGTGGCAAGAGGTTTAAGACTAGACACTGACCTCTACTTTAAAGAAAATGAAGGGTCGGTGGAATCAGCAGTGATTTTATGGGAGGCATATAAGACAGTGCTTAGAGATAGTGCGCAAAACCTGGTTGCCCAAAAGAAACTGAGAGATAATAAACAAATAGGCGAAGTAGAGGCCAAACTTCTAGAGATTGAAAAAAAGGCGACGCATACGCCCTCAGGCTCATTGCTGAGACAACTAGAACTAGCAAAATTTGAATACAGGGAACTAGCAGAAAAAGAGGCAGAGGCCCACCTGAGAGCAACGCAATGTAGACTGTATGAAACAGGAGACAAAGCTGGGAAGCTACTGGCATGGCTGGGGAAAAAGGAAAGGGAAGCGCGATGGGTCCAAGAAATAGAGACACAAAATGGAACCAGGGCTACTGAAGATAGCGACATAGCCGAAACATTCGCAGGCTATTATAAATAATTTTATAAAGCCAGACCATTGACAGAAATGGACTCTATTAGTACATACTTAAATGAGATAGCCCTGCCGAGACTAGACGTGGCAGACCGAGAGGAGCTAGAGGAAGATATCACAGTAGAGGAGATTTCTGCTGCACTAGCGAAACTAAGGCCGGGTAAGGCGCCGGGCCCTAATGGATTCCAGGCCGAAATCTTTCAAAGTTTTAGGGAAATATTGGCTCCACACTTATTAAATATGTACCTAGAGGCCCGAGAACAAGGGGTGCTCCCCCCAGACCTACGAAGGGTTGAAATAGCAGTAATACATAAAGAAGGTAGACCTAAAGATAAATGTTCCTCATATAGGCCGATATCCCTGCTAAACGTGGAAGTAAAGGCACTAGCGAGTGTGCTGGCAACCAGGATCATCAAAAACATCCCCTCACTAATACACATGGACCAGACCGGTTTTATACCGGGAAGATCCACAAGACATAATTTAAGAAGGGTACACATGTGGCTCACCATGGTGTTGAACCGCTCAGAGCCCCACCTGTTCCTAGCATTAGATGCGGAAAAGGCTTTCGATGCAGTACACTGGCCATTTCTGATGGAGACCCTAAGAAGATTCGGCTTCGGCCCTAAATATATTCAATGGGTAAAGTTGCTATACACAGGACCGGTAGCGGTAGTTAGGGTAAATGGAGTTATCTCATCACAATTCCCCATTGAGAGAGGAACGAGACAGGGATGTCCCCTCTCCCCCCTGCTATTCGCCATCACACTGGAATCCCTAGCGTGCAAGATTAGACTCTCCAGCGGCATAACTGGTTTTAGACTGAGACCAGAAAGGGAAGAAGAGTAACGCATCTCGCTATATGCGGATGATGTTCGCCTATATATCACGCGCCCAGAGGTAACAATCCTGAGGTTGTTCCTCCTGATAGAGGAATATGGCAGGCATTCAGGTTATTGTATCAATTGGCACAAATCGGTACTATATATACCACAGCAGGAGACATCCCTCCCACCTCTGCCGATGCAACTACAAAAAACGAAGGAAGGATTTAAATATCTAGGGATATATGTAACCCATGAAGATAATAGAGGCCTCGAACGTAACATAGGGAGGGTAGCGAGAGAATGTAGTAACGATTTTAATAGATGGAAAACGCTTCCCCTGACGCTAATGGGCCGAGTGGCAATGATAAAAATGATTGCGCTCTCAAAGTTACTGTACATGCTGCAAAACACATACTACCAAATCCCCAACTGCCAATTCAAGAACATAGAGAGGGATATTAGATTCTTCTTATGGGAGGGGAAACACCCGAGAGTTGCCTTAAACACGCTACAGCGTAAACCAATACGCGGGTGGTTTGTCACTGCCAGACACTGAGGCTTACTACTGGGCAACTCACCTAGCCAATGTCAATGATTGGATGTTCGCTGTAGATGAACATCCCACCTTTCGATTGGAGAGGCTGCAATGGGAAGGGAGATCCTGTAAACAATTCTTATATGAAGGAAAGGGAACAAGTCACCTAGCCCCTGCCACGGAGGTGACCCTGCAGGCATGGAAAAAGGCTAATAAAAAGTTAGGATGGTACAGACGCCCTACCATGGAGACCCCGTTATGGGAGGGAAACTGGCTACAGGAAATCAAGAAGCTTAGGGGCTTCAGGGGCTGGGACATGATTGGGATCTCCAACATTGGAGACCTGATGTTAAACGGTGGACTCAAGCCCTTTGAGTCACTACAACAAGAATATGCACTGAATGAGACACAATATTTCCAATACATAAGGCTCAAACATGCGTGGGGGAAGGAGTGGCTAACAGGACAAGAAATTGTGGAATACTCCCCCCTCGAGAGCCGCCTGTTAATAAATGAAATAATGGAGAAATCAGTATCACTGATATATAAAACCATTAACAACAACATGCCAAATACACTAACAAACCTTCGTAGCAAATGGGAGAAAGATATAGGGCAATTGGAAGAAATAGACTGAGAGGCTGCATTGATGTTTCCGAGAGAGGTGGCAATAAGGGCAAGACTTCGCTTGATCCAATTCAAAATTCTGCACAGAGTGTATTATGACCCAAACAGACTACACAAAATGGGAAAGATCAGACACCCACAATGTGTTAGATGTCAATGTGAAACTGGTACCTTCATACACGTAATATGGGAATGTCCAGTGATAAGAGAGTTCTGGGAAGGTGTACTGGGAGAACTCTCGGCGGTGTTGAGCGAGACGATCCCCCCAGATCCCAAATACATACTCTTGGGCATCCCCAACGACATAGATCTACCCAGAAGGAAACTTATGCTATGCAGACTTGGACTGATGGTCGCGAAAAGAGACATAGCCAGACAGTGGGGATCCCAGGCCCGGCCAAACCTGAATACCTGGAGAAGAGGGATGGATGGATTTATGATGGAAGAAAAAATGACATACATAAACAGGGGATGCCCGCAGAAATTTCAAAAGATATGGGGAGACTGGATAACATACCACTCTATGGAAGTATAGCCAGAAACGTCCAGAGTACAGGGGGTCATGTGGGGTGGTCAGAGACACTTCATGCACACCCACACCAAAATAGAATAGGGAGACTTGGGAAAACACTGCAAGAAGGTACACTTTTGGAAGGATTGTGTTTTGAAATTGTTGAGAGGAGGTGGGAATTGGGGAAGCCTCTTTCTGTGTTTCTAACAAAACTGTTAATCATGTATCTGATTGCTAGTAACTGCCTGAGCTATATTATTTTGCCGGACTCGTTGTGTCCGGGTTTAAAAGCAAATAAAAAAATTAATTTACAAAAAATTAATAGTAAAAATGGGGTATGTCCCAGTAAAATGCCAAAATTGTGTTGAAAAATGTGTTTTTCTGATTAAAGTCTGCCTGTTCCTGAAAGCTGGGGAGATGGTGATTTTAAGCACGGCAAACCCTTTGTTGATGCCATTTTCAGGGGAAAATCACAAGCCTTCTTCGGCAGCCCTTTTTCCCCATTTTGTTTTGGACAAAAATGACATTTTTGCTGTATTTTGGCTTATTTCTTGGTCTCCTCCAGGGGAACCCACACACTCTGGGTACCTTTAGAATACCTAGGATGTTGGGGAAAAAAAGGAAGCAAATTTGGCGTGGATAGCTTATGTGGACAAAAAGTTCTGAAGGCCTAAGCGCAAACTACCCCAAATAGCCAGAAAAGGGCTCAGCACTTGGGGTGGGGGTGTGGGGTGCTGAAAGGTACAGGACATTGAGAAAGGATGCACTTAGAATTCTAAACCCAGGGATAATATTTTGGTTGGCTCTGGCTTCACACCTCTGCCCACAAACAGGGATAAAAGAGAATAATTTTTATCTCATCAGACTTAACAGTGTTGAGACGAATTTACCAAAGTCAAGATCACGTTTGTTTCTTTTATGAATTGATGATTAGACTTGTACTCTGGAGATTCTTGATGCTGTGACCTAAGCTCAAGAAGAGCAGCTGAATAGCTCAGAGAAGGGAGGATGCAACCCCATAAAACCATGAAGATGTGACAAGTCATCACCTCAACTGACATGCTGTTCAATAGCTTGAAGATTCATGCAGCACAGTTGGGCTGGATCAAAAACCACAAGTGACGTTTTCCTTTTGAACAGGGAGATGTGGAGACATTTTCTACACAATATCTTTGGAGGGCTTGGACTATCTCCAATCTCACTGGTAGTTTAGGATACCCCTTATCTCTCACAGAGAAATCCTGGTGGTTTTAGTCTAGTTTTGTTCATAAATTAAGATATATTTTCCTAATCAGGTGTGGTGTCTTTGTGTGGCGTTTCCACTGTTTTTTACTGTTTGAAGTGTTGCATAGATACTTTACACACCGCCTCTTTAGTTAAGCCTTACTGCTCTGTGCCAAGTTCACAATTTAATTTATGGTGGGTATCTGACTTACCCTGACTAGGATTGTGTTTCCTATTTGGACAGGATGTATACCACTGCCAACCACAAATCCAATATCTAACAGTAATGCATACCTTTCAATCTCTTTCCTAAAAAATGTGGAGAAGTGAGGTGTTTAAGATGATTATCACAGAAAGGTCCAGGGTAGGTTGACCAGATGACTCCATGTCACAGATACACGTTTTTAGTCCATTCCTGGATTTTGCTGTTTTACATATCATTGATAGAAGGGGTATTGCTCCAAATGGCTCAATTAATATGAAGCAAGACTGCAACTTCTAGAATCCACTAATATGTAAAAATAAAGTCCAGGAAAGGGAAAGTGGTGTCCAGGTGACAAGGAGGCAGGGTCACATTAGTCACTGAGGAATGAACACTTTTTTGGAGGGGGACAGCCTGGGAAAGTGGGTGAATCCATTACAGCCTAGGGAGGCATTTTGTTTTTCAGGTCAGTAAATAAAGGTAAAAAGCAAACAACCCCTGTCTAATGCGGGTGTTTTAGCAGGTATGGTAATGAGTCTCACTGGTGGATTTCCAAGCCTTCAGTTTTTGACCATCCTCCATACTGTAAGCAAGGATCCTTTACATCCATTAGGATGCAGAGGTTGGGATGAAAAGACAGCTGATGCTTGTATGAGCCGTGACTTCAAAAACAACATGTCCCCATGGCAGACAGGCATTGTAGCCTGATGGCCAGAGCTGCCTACTTGGAACTGGGGAGCCATATTCAAGTCCTGGGGAGGCTCAGCACCCAGTGATTCTGACCAAACCACAATCTCCATGTGCCTAAAAAAAATTAATATGATCTTGTGTAAAGTAATCTGCTGCCCATAGGAGTGGTCCAGTACTTTTGGGCCGAGTTTGCACTATATAAAACTCCTTTTAAGTTAGCCATATTTGCATCATCCCTTTGAAAACTGATGGACTGGCAAGCTCATCCTAAGGTTTGTAGGTGTTCAACTTCCTCTCAAACAGAAATTCATCTGAAGACCTTCCTGTGGTGCCAGGCATAGTGTCTTAATAATCTCCTGACAAAGAACTTTTGACATGGGGTCCTTCGCCAGCTTGGTAACTTCCATGCCCATTTTAGCTTGGCCATAAAAAAGTCTGTAATGCTATTCAACTGTGGTCAGAGGAATTTTAAATTTTCATGCCAATGTCAATTTCAAGAACATCTGGGCCGTATAATGTAATGGACGCACTATCCTTGTTCGGGACATGGCGCACCAATAAGCAGGTGTGCCAGGTTCAAAGAGACAGTGTACCCTATTACAATCTATGTGCTGCCCCCCGGGCAGATGCAACCTCGCAGCCAGCCTGTGGGCAGTGCATTCAGTGAAAGATGGAGCAGCTGCTCCCAAGCCGCTCCGTCCTTCATCTTTTTGTGGAGCAGTGTCAGTGTGCCTCCGGAGGGCATGTTAGCCTCTAAGCGTGCATCCGTATTAGGGCTGGGGAACAGGGGCAAAATGATCCCCCATTTGCATGGGGCCATGAAAACACCTTCTGAAGATAACACTAATGCTACATGTGTGCCAGTGATATCAGTATTACTAAAGGGGGCAGCACTAGTGTCTCTGGCCCCTTCGGTGATACTATAACGACACAGGGTGCACAAAGCTGGTGCACATGCCTGTTGCACCCCAGATCACAATTCATAATACTTTCCCTGGTATTCCATAGGTTGAGAAGATTATCTTACAAGTGTCCTTTTGAATGACTTTGACATATGTGACAATTGCCAAACAGCTTGGACTGGAATGTGGCAGACTCACATCTAACAATGATCTGTGCTTTCAGATATTCCCTTTTTTATAATGGTCAAAGTCATAATCTTTCACATGGGCCATCAATCTGGTACCAAAAATGTCCATAGATTGCCCATGTTTCTGATGAATGGAGAGAAATATAAAACAGTGTATAGCTTAAGTCCTGTGTTGTCACGGATGCATACCACTGCAATGCCAGTTTCAACACTACTTCTTGATTGTTTGTAATCTAACTCTAATTACAGGTAGTAACCACGTTTTGTAAGCTTATTTAAATACAAATAATACAACCTTTAAATAAAATACTGGACTGAAAAGTGTCCTGCGTGAATTTCTCTACACTACCTCATCAAACGGCAGTGGGAAATGATGCCTGGCTTCTTGAAATTATGAAAAAAAGAGTGAAAGAGAATTGTTGGAAAGTATGGTTATTACTTACATAACTGTTGGTTTTCTGGGATGGGCTGGTTTTTGCTGAGGCTGAACTTTATGCTCCCTCTCTTTTCATAGTCCTCAACGACGAGCTGCTCCTATGGGAGAAGGAGATGTGATTTGGGCTCATTGCTTGGTAAGCCAGCATTGTTAGTGTAGGCATTATTGTTTTCCTGGCTGACGATTTCTGGGTTGTCCTTCTATATGGGGTGAAAGGAGATACTTCTTGGAACAGGTAAGCACTGATCTTCTACCTAAAGACTCGTTGTTACCAAATTGTTCCTCGTCCTAACAGTATTAGTGTGGGTTATGGCCAGAAACATTTAACAGGAAACCAAACCTGGGTTCATAATGAATTAAATATTTAGAGCCGCCCCTTTCTCCAGGACAAATGCTCTTAACCTTTCCTGTCTAGGTCCTGTTTGTAATGCCCTAGCAGTATCACAACAGTTGATGGGGCAGTCTCTAAAGGAAGGAAATCCAAGGCATGTGACAAATATTATTACAGCTCAGTGCAACAAGATCTACCACTCTTCCTTGCCACTGTGCCAACCGTCTGAGATTATTGAAAGGTTGACCCTTGTGGGAACACCAGCTCCAACTTATTTTTCAGGAAGGTGAGCCACTGTTCACAGAACTGTCAACACAAATGTGAAAAGTGTCACCATTAGCCGTTACTTTGAGACCAAAATAGATAAGTTCCATATTCATAACCAGAGCATTCATTTTCCAATTTGTCAAAACAACACATATAACGTATTCTATTTATTTAATTTCTGTGATAATATTTTACTTTCTGTTCACTGCTAGATTACGTCCTATCAACATTTACAGATTGCACTGCACATAAACTAAAATGTTTTTATTATACCCCTAGCCACACATACGAAGATTCTAATACACGAAGTGGTAATCACTGTGTTATCACTTGTGGTTTGTTTAAATATATCTTTATTGATTTTCAAAGTTGAAAAAGAACTTGGGTGCAGCACAATTCCACATAAACAAGAGCATACACGTGTCGCAGGTTACTACTAAGGAATAATGAAACAGACTCTTATGGAACAATTCTTTTTATTAGGTTATCCACTTAGAAGCTTAACCGCCTCCTGTAGCAGTACACAGCATATTCCCTACAACCCTGTGGACCGGCTGCGTGTTAATGTGAAATCAAAATGGAGCACTTAACACAGCCAGATGCCTACAACCCTGGGGCTGGTGGGGGTGGAGAGGCATGAAATCAAAACAATAAACTCGTCAAAGAAAACCCCCCAAAAGCCCTAATCCTCCCCCACCTCACCCTGTCCATAGCTAAACGTAATGACAAGCAGGCAGAGTAGAATCAGGGTGGGGCGTGGAGTAACCACTATTCTCCAACCCCATCTGCTGACCCTCCCTACGGTGTGTCCAGAAGTAGACGAAAGACACGAAGATATAACAGGGAGATCAATTCTCAGAATTCTTGTTAGAAGCTTGACAGACGGGGGCCACATGTCAGTGAGCCTAGAAGGGTCTGGTTCTAAAGCTAGGGACAGGTTATTTATTCTTAAAACGAACCATAATGCGAGCAGCCATCAAGTATGGTCAGGGATGTGAGCAGTGCCCCAGCGTGAGTATGACCTGGTGGGCAGTGTTTATGGCCTGGACCGTCTGTTGTCCCCTGTATGAGCGCAGAGGATATGTCAATTTATTAGGGAGCCCCAGTATGACATAGGCTGGAAACCGCAGAATGGAGGTCGCAAAGACAGTCAATATTGTTGAGAACCTGGTCCAAGAAGCGGATGAGCTTGGGGCAATGCCAGTGTAATAAGGTTACGGTGCTGCCGCAGTCCCTCCAGCACTATGAGGACTTATGAGTCGCCCACTTCTGTAGTCTTGGATGGGTAAGGTGCCAATGGGAAGCAATTTTATAGGTTTCAGTCCCTGCTATGCAATGCACTGTGTAGTGTAATCTATAGTATACATCGCCCCAGTCTTTGGTGGGGAGAGGTCTACCCAGTTCCACTTCCCATCACAGCTAGCTTTTGGTCTTAGTCGAA
The DNA here is from genome assembly GCF_031143425.1 of Pleurodeles waltl. NCBI lineage: Eukaryota > Metazoa > Chordata > Amphibia > Caudata > Salamandridae > Pleurodeles > Pleurodeles waltl. Next base: position 473,605,813 of record NC_090437.1, on the reverse strand, counting down.
GGCTGATCCCCACCCAATAAATTGTATAAGTCACAGACCAGTTGTCGGTCATCTGTCTTAAGGCTAACCATTTTTCAAATGGTAGTAGCGCACGTCCTCCCCCGGTGCGAGTCGTAGGCCCTAGCCCCCAGTGGCAAACCTGGAGGTATTGAATATGATCTGTGTCCGATAGGGAGTAGTCTGCCTGAAGTTGTCCGAAGGGAAAAAAAACAGTCGGCGTCAAATAGGGAGCCCAGGCGCTTACAGCCACCCTCTCGCCAATGCTTGAAGTTTTCGGGGTGTAATCCAGGAGCAAAGTCAGGGTTGGCTACAATCGGTTCATGGGTGAGGGGAAGGTTGCGAGTCCTGCCTTGGTTGCCACAGCATCCCAGACGTGCAGCATCGATCTGGTAATTGGTGAGGAGTAGAGGCACCAAGCTATGTGTCATCGCAGTAGCCATATCTCCTTCCAAATATGCGAGCCAGCAACGGATTGCTCCAAAAAGGTCCAGTGTTTCTCCATCATTGAGTGTTTCCACTACATTACATATCGGAGTTGGGCCGCTTGGTAATATCTCATAATTTGAGAGAACGCAAATCCCCCATGCCTTGGGGCAATACATCAGGTGTTTATGGAGGCGTGGTATCTTACCCTCTCATTTGAACTTATTGATAGCCAATTCCAGCGTCTTTAATGCATTTGGCGGTGGGGTGAGGGGGAGCATCTGGAACACGTATAGGATGCGGGGGAGTATGGCCATTATGACCGCCGCGATTCAGCCTATCCGGGACAATTGTCCAGATCCCAACGCATCTGAGAAAGAAAGCTGTAACAGTTTACAGTCAATGTTTTGTGGGCAGACTGTGCTAGAATGACACCCAAGTAAGGTAGGGTGTTCAGCCCCCATTTAAATGGGTACATAGATCGTAAAGCAGTTTCAAGAGTGGGTAAGACCAGAAGGTGAGGATTTGCGATGTTTAACGTTGATTTTGAAACCTGAAACCTCTCCAAACAAACTGAACTCTTTGGTTAGGGCAGGGAGGGAGCTCAGGGGATCTGTAATGAAAAGGATACATTGTCCGCATACAAGCTAAGCAGATGCTGCGTACCTCCAATCGGGATGCCTTGAATGTCTGGGTTGCCCCTCAACCGCTGAGCTAGGGGCTCCATATAAAGCACATATGTCCCCCTCTGAATCAGGAAGGGCACTTATAGCGAGCCATTAACTTTGACAGACGCCCTAGGGGAACTATAGATGCTCCCAACCCATTTGCAAAATCGAGTCCCAAGGCTGAACCTCCAGAGCGTGGCAAAGAAATAGGGCCAATATACGCGGTCAAACGCTTTTTCCGAATCAATGGATAGATACTAAAAGTGCCCTCTATCTTGAAAGCTGTACCTTGTCTATCCGATGCAAATGCATTTGGTATTGTCGCTCACCTGCCGGGTCGGTATAAATCCTGCCTGGTGAGGATCAATCAAATCAGGCGTCAAGGGGTTGAGGAGCAATGCCAAAATACTAGCGAAGAGCTTTACCTCTATATTCAGTAAAGAAATCGGCTAGTATGACCTGCAGAGAGAAGGGTCACTGCCAGGCTTCGGGATCACTGAAATGGTGGCCTCCCACATGGTATCTGTAATTTTGCCTGTATCAGCAAAGGAACTGTAGAACCAGGGGTGCCAGTTTGTGGCTGAAGGTTTTGTAAAATTGAGAGGTAAAGCCGTCCGGCCCAGGAGCGTTCATGGGCTTCAGGCAGGCTATGGCGGAGATGACTTCCTCCATGCGGATTGGGTCATCTAAGGCTGTGGCCTCAGTGTCTGGCAATGGAGTAAGGGTGATTTCCTCAAGGTACATCAAGGGATCGCCACTTAGTGTCCTCAGAGACATACAGGGTGCTATAGAAGGCTCTGAACGCATCTGCTGCTTGTGCAGCCGTCTCCGTCATGGTGGAGGGTCCGGTGCGGATCATTTTCACTGCTCTATCGCAAGCATCCATCCTTTGCGGTTATTACTTAGGTAAAATTTATGTTTAAGGTGCAGTATTGCGTATTCAGCCTGGTCTTGGTCAAGGCGTTAATGAAGAAGTTGGGGCTTTTCCAGTGACCTCCACACCTTCTGAGCACCAGTGCGTTTATGGGTAGTCTCTAAGCCTACCACATCCTTCTTCAGGGCCGCATGCTTCTCCTTCCAGCATCAATTGTGCTCCAGGGCTATTGCAATCAGCTCCCCCCAGACAACGAGTTTCAGAGCTTCGCAGACAGATGCTAGTGGCATAGCTCCTATTTCATTATTTTGCAAATACGATGCTAACAGTTTTTCAGAAGAGGCGACATTAGCCAGGGAATGTAGGAGATTGTCCCGTAGCCACCAGGGAGAGCTCGCCGCCCGCTCAGCAGAGAGTCCTATCGACAGGGGCATGGTCAGATAAGGAAGCGTAAGTTATAAACCCAAGGAAGGGGGAGGAGGCAAAAAAATAATCAATTTGCGTGTATGTTTTATGCGTGGCCGAGTAGTAAGTGTAGTTGTGGGCCGAGGGATACAGACCCCCCCAAACATCCTGTAAGCTAGTCGGAGAGCCACTGATGTCCTGCAGTAGAAAGGGCTCCCGTCTGGCCAAACCGCTGCTCAGATCTGTCCAAAGTCGAGTCCATGACTAGGTTAAAATTGGCCCCTATCATTATGGCAGCGTACATTGTCTGCAATCAGAAAGGCCTCCTGTTGATCATTTGGGGCATATCTATTCACTAAAGTCACTGTGAACGTGTCTAGATTAAGACGTGCCATGAGGAGGTGTCCCCTGACCTCCCTCAGAGTCAACAGGATCTCCCCTCTGTATCCCTGTGAGAAGAGTATGGCCACCCCACCCTTCTTGGAGGGGACGGAAAACCAAAGTTGTCTGGGGAACCAGCAATTCTACGGACATCCTTCGGGAGCAGACGCGTCTCCTGTAGGAGGCAGCTATCTCTTTCGATTACTCTAGGAAGGAAAGGACGGCCAGACGCCTGGTCCGATTGTTAAGTTCCCTTACACTGAGGCTATGAATCGTCAGGTTCATGGTTCACCGGCAGAGGATATGAGAGCGTGGAGGGGCCACCCTAGCCGATGCTGCATTTGGTAGGGGTCCAGACTATCCCAAAGTAACCACCATGTGTCACTGCGTAGATGAGCATATATTAGCACAAGGATAGGTCACTAGCAAACACCCCAGTCAAACAAAACCAACATAACCCATTCAACCCTACAAATAAGCCAAAGAAAATGGCAAAGTCAAGGAGATTGAGCCGTAGTGGGCCAACTTTACCAATCTCAAGTAGACAGAGTACCATCCTATGAGGGAGTTTAAGTCCAACACAGTTCCCCAGTTGTCCATTCCCCGACCCCACCATCATCCACCCAGCCCGCCTGTGGAAAGTCGCATATCAAAGAGCCCTATTCATAATGCAGCTGCATGCACAGGGTCACCAGTCAGTGTGGCCACCACTGCTTCTCTTTCAAGTGCCATGGTGGCTAAATTGGGGTGGTGTGCCGCTAGGGGTTTCTGGGACTTCTGCTGGCTTTTTAGTGGGCCCTGTGATGGGGGCCTCATTGGGGCCCCTCCGGCCTCCGGATCCGTGATGCCAAGCACGTGTAGGCCTCCCACAGGGACATTAGCTGATGTAGCTTGCCGTCAAAATGGAAGATTATTTTAAAGAGATGCCCCCATGAATAGGAGATCTCAGCGCTCTGTGGGTGAGCTGTAACTGGTCGGCTGTCCCTTCATTTCTGAAGGGTGATGGCAGCGAGGTCCTGGTAGAGCAGGGGTGTGTGGTCTCTAAAGTAAAGGGGATGAAGCTCCTGAGCCCTACGATGGATGTTTTCTTTTACGCCAAAGTCGTGCACACATACCAAAATGTCAGCGGGGGTGGGGGCTCAAGACTTGGCACGGTAGTCCCACTCTGTGGAGTTAGTCAAGCTTTATGTGCGCAGGTGCCGCACCTCCCAAAATGAAGGCCACAGAAGGCCGTCACATAGGATTCTAGGTCAGTTCCTTCTTCCATGGTAGGGACTCCCAAGATTTGGATATTATTACGCCGGGAGCCATTCTCCAGATCTTCAGCATGGAACTGGAGCTCAATTTGTTGTTCTTGAAGGCAGAGGATTTCTTGTTGCATCTACTCGATTTCTTTGTTACGGTCATCTTCCTTGCATTTCAGTGCTGCGACCCTCTCTCCTACTTCATCCAGATCTTTGTACCTCTTGCAGGTACAAAGAGAGGTCCCTTTTGACAGCTTGCAGGTCTTCCCGGAGGGAGGTAAACAAGGCCTCCAGGAAGGAGCATGTCACTGGACTCTCGGACTCCTCTGTGCCCAAAGAGCGGTCATCATCTTCTTTTCTACTTTTGGGGCCCTCAGCTAGCTTCATCAGCATCTCTCACAGGGGCCAGTCTTTCTTTCTGTTAGCCGCCCTGCTCTCAGGTGCTGGCCAACACGGTCTTAACCAGCCCCAGTAAGAGGTCGCGGAGTTTTGTCAGGGAGAGCTCGGGTCACCAGTTGGGCCTCTGTTTTCACTGTCCACTTAGTGGAATGCTCAGGCCTTCTCTCTGTGCTCCCCACGTGATGCCAAGGCTCAGCCTTAGGTGAGGGCCCCCACCAATAGTCTGACCTTCAAGGCAAGGCCTTTTACGTCCTGCAATTAAGATTCTCCAATGCAGGGGGAGGCCATTGTGTTGATTAATCTTAAAGAGAGCAAGCTCAGGGTGGTAGTTTGCACCCCCCAAACAGAACACCTAGCCTGTAGTGATGCAGTCAATTAATTTGAGGGCCTGCTCAGTTCAATGTGGTGCATGTCGCGTAGGACCCAAGCAAACAAGTAGTAAGCCCAGCAGCATATGAAGTAAGAGGAGGTGAGTCAGGCCCTGTGGCGATGTCAGGTCACCTTCAAGCAAGCACACATATGAGGCTCACTGCAATCAGTGGGGCTGGCAAGGCCCAGGTCGCTTGTGTTAAATCCAGGATATAGGGCACTTCCTACCTTCGGGCCTTCTCATCTGCAGGACGTATGTCCGTATGTTCGCTGCTCCCAGATCTCTCAGCCGACGGTACGACCAAAGCCCTTCTCAGGATCAACATGAGCGGGTCGAGAAAGGCTGTCACAGGACCGTTGGTCCTCCGGCTTGCAGCCAAAACTGCAGAGTCCCACCCATATCGATCAGGCTCAGTCGCAGGTGGATGGCGCCAGAGCCACTAGTGCCACCCATGTTGTCTTCCAGGCATCTCCCTCAGGTTTCCGGTGCACTCTGGTCTCTTAACCAACAGGACAGGTGAGATCTAGGCAGCAGGCAGGGCGCTAATTGTAGTTTTATGTTGGCGGGAACGGAGAGACTGGAACACACGTCTCACCCGTCCACCATCTTGGTCGTGCCCCTCTGAAACAGATTCTAAAAGAAGTTAACCCAACAAGTGAATCAGCATTCACCTTCATGCTGTATTTTTCCAACACCAGAAGTGTTGCCAATGAACTGAGGTATGCCTTACAGTCAATGGTGAGAAAAACAAAGTATCAAAATTACGTGTAGGTGAACACAATTTGTTAGTCTGATGCTAAATCTAATAATACGGATTCAGGCGTCTCTGGTGTAGACAGACTGCATATGGCTAGCTTTTCACCGCAGGAGAATGTATACTTTGTTTTCTGTAGTCACTCATTTTAGGTGGTCCAACTCCCAAGCTGTCACCCAGTGTGCTACCATTTGGAAAAGCAGATTCTAGTGTGTGTCCTCAAATCCATCGGACTCATTCGAGGTAGACATTTTGACATTCAGTAACTTCTGCAGGCACAGCTCCTTTCTCCAAGTCCATAGCATGTTGCACATGCACCCATGTATTTTGTCTAGGACAGCATTGACACCCATTTAGGTTCTTATATGCAAGATATAATTTATTAAAATAGTTACAGTCCTTCAGCCCAAAATGAAATAATCACCTTAGGTTAAATATTGGAACACAGGAGAAGCTGCTCTGTTCTTCGGCCCGCAGCCCTGGTTGATCTGCTGGGTTTCTGTGCTCTCACATGTACTTGTGTGCTAAGAGATCACACACATCGAATGTTCCGTGTCATCATGGATGTTTACTCATTATGCTGGCAGTAGCAACTCTACATCTCAGTAGCTTGCAAGCACTTTCGATAGACTTAGTATTCATATCGTGCTAGCATGTTTAATTCTATGTAAAAGGCCTTTAGAAGTAAAATGAGATTGGAAACTCCTACCTGCAGATTCCTCTCCTCTTGAGCCGCCTCCAGGTAGCAGGTGGGATCAAAAAAAGTTGATATAGCTTCCCTTTGCTCTGGTGGTTGAGGCCAAACGTGACTCCAGGTTGTGTGCGAATGCAGCCTCATATACACCAAGGCATCATAAAGCAGGAGGTAAAGCTCTTCATGACACAGGCCTGCAACAAACACCAAGCTAATCAACACTCCAGATGCTGCTCCAGATCTTACTTCCAGCTTACTTTTGACAGATTCATCACTGACGAGGGCCCCTCAGGATGGAGTCTTCCAGTCAGCGTTGTTATTCCCCGATTTCCGGCCGCAACATTGTCTCTGGAACCTGTGCTGGGAGAGATACAGCCTTTGCTGGACTCATCTCTGGAGCCAGCTCTGGGCCTGGAGACCTCTAATCCTTGTCTGGAGTTTCTGGAACCTGACACTGACAATGCCTGGGTTGTGGCTTCCACCCAGTCAATGCTGTACATCCTCCACTTCATTGTGATCGTCTCTGGTGTGCCTTTGTCAGGGATTCCAGAGCTTGCACTCCTGAAAAATCACTTGAGATATCAGATTGGTGCAGTCACATTTCCAGAACGCCATGTCTAGGGCTCACTGTGAGTGGCTTTGGATATTGTGGCAGATTGACCAGTGGTACCAAGGGAGGAGAAAAAGGGTTCCGTCATAGGAATATAGAGAACATCTCTTCAGTGGCATGGAGGGAAGTGCAACAAAATAGTGAGAACTTCCAGGCTAATAGGAAATGGTGGAAAATAAAGCAATAGTTACAAACCTACTACTTTCAGGTGTACTTGTAAGGGGCTACAGACCTTCTGCCTTGTGATATATACTTTGGTAGTCTTGAGGAGTTCTTCAAATCAGATACGGACCACATCAAAACGCTTTACAATCTATCATGATAAAGATGACAGCACAGTGAAGGGCAGTCTTCTCCCACCTACTGGCACAGATATAGTGACTATTAGGTTCTGCAAAGTGTGAATGGCCTGGATTCTTCCCCTGAGGTGGGTTTGGAGTGTCCTTCTGCACACCACTGAGAAGATGGCTTTGTTTATGGCTACTGTATAGAAGTCTGCTAAATAGTGAAACTGCCCTTACCAGTGGAGAACACATCGAAGCCCTTGCTTCTTTTCAATGAAACTTTGACTGACCTCATCTTGGACGCATGGAGCAAATCAGCTTTTGCTCCTGCAGTGAATTGCAAGTTGCCTGCCGCCATTATCGAGTGCTGGTTGACTCAAAGTTCTTAACAGCTCACCCTTGCCTGAAGGGGCTTGTTTGTGCATGCTTCTTCCTCCCCTAAACAGATTCCTGACGCTCTTTCTTCCACTCCCCTCTATAGGGAGTTGAAACAGACTGAAGCTACAGGGAAGAAGGTCTTCTATAAAGGGAGCATAGCCCTTCCGTCTACTACCTCAACTTATCATCTGGTTCATTACACTCATCCTTTGTGGGAGATGACACAATTGATGGTTTCAAACCTTCCCATTTACCTCCATGACTATTTTGCTGAAGTAGTGCATGATGAACAGGATGTGCAGACAAATCCTGGACTGGATAAGGTGGACTGGATGGTGAAATGCAAAGGGTCCTTGGTTGCTATTCATTGTGATGCCTGAATGTACTACACTGAGTTCTTGTGTGATATTCAGGCAATTATCATGGAAATATCCTTTAAAGGAGTGTGTCTTTTTGGTGAGAAGGCTGATTGAGCAATATTGGGCCTCCACACACTCTTTGAGAGTGGCTTCCTCAGCATGCTAGTTTAACTAGCAATACAGTAAGTTAGAGGATATTCCCAGGCCCTGCCTTTTTGGCAGCAAAAGCCCGTGCAATCCCTGCAGCAGTCCAGTGATTTTTTTTCAGAGCTCCAGTGGATGTGGCAGCTCCAAAGGGAAATTAGGACAGCAGCAACATTCCTCATCCTCCTGCTTCCTGGGTGCTACCTCAAAAGCATTTTAGTTCACCCTCCAAGGAGCAGTTGCGGTCTGTTGGGTGGTCGGTGTTTTTTTGTTTAGCAAACTGACAGTCTATCACCATAGACTGTTTGGTCCCTCAGGTGTGAAACAGTCCTTCCTTCAGGAGTTGCCTCCTCCCATTTACCTGGGAGTCTCTGTCACACAAGCCGACCATGTCTGCATTCTGCCACAGAATTGGTTCCATAGAATGTGTTTGGCTGGGGGAGGGTGGATGTGTGTGTGTGTGGATTGGGGGGTGTGTGTGGGGGGGGGGCAGGTGTTCCTGTTATTTTCTTGTTACCAAGAAAGGTGGAGGTCTTTGTCCCATATTAGCTCTCCATATTGTGAACTTCAAGAGAAATTCAAGATGCTGTCCCTTATGTAGGTCCTCTTTGCTCTAGAAATGGAAGACAGGGTGGTGTCCATTGACTTCCAGGAAACATATTTTCATATACTGGCCCTGCAGTCACACAGAGGATTACTTGCATTTTTAGTAATGCACTTCACCCAACATCAATTTGTGACCGTTTTGTTAAGCCTAACATCACCCCTCATGTCTTCATAAAGGTCATGGAAGGATTCTGCAGCATTGTTGGATATGTGGGATTTCTGTACCTTGATAATTGGCAGCAGAAAGCAGGTTGACTGCAGTGAATATTGGACCACCTTCAGGCCAAGATCTCCCTTACCTGTACTTCAACCTGTGAATTTCAAGCAAGCGCCCTAAACCTCACCACCAAACCACTTTGTGTATCCAATTATCAGGATGGAGTAGGACACTGTTTTCCGCAAGGCATTGTGTCCTTTCCTAGGAGTTCAAGACTTTCAGGCTATGACCCCCAATATTATGGAACTCTTCTTAAGGCCGTGACAGTCCTGCGCCTTTTGAGCCTGCTCGCTTTGTGTATTTTGGTACTTTTCCTCACTTGGTGCCACAAGTAAGCATTTCATTTGTGTCTTCGTTCTCAGTGGGCTCAGCACTAGAGACTCCTGATGAACAACACTAGATTTCCCTGGAGGTGGCACAAGACCCAGGGTAGTGTATGGTGATGGAACTTCTCACTTGCAGTAAGGCCTTCTGCCCTCTACTGGCAGTGGCCGCAGTGATAGCCAATGCCTTCTCCTACAGTTGTGGCAGTCGCCTGGACACCCTGGATATAAGATGCCTGTGATCTCTGATTCATTAACAGAGCTACATGAACCTACTTGATCTTTTCAACTGGCCTTTAAGGAGCCCCGGTTCTCAATCCATGAGGAGTTCAGATCCTGACAGAGTCTACCTGGAAACCTAAGAATTCTATGGTTTGAGACTGAGTCAAGATCGATTTGTCTGAGTTTATCAGAAATCTCAGGTCTTGCAGAATCTGGATGGTCCCACAGGTCACAATAGGTAAATCCTTGAAGAAAGGAGACAAAGGCCCTCATTACAACCCTGGCGGTCCAAGACCGCCAGGGCTGTTGTGGCTGAAGCACCGCCAACAGGCTGGTGGTGCTTCGGAGGGGATTACGACCGGGGCGGTAGCGCCGCGGTTGCACCGCAGGGGCCGGCGGTTTCCCACCACATTTGCCCCGGCGGTGATAATCCGCCAGGGCAGCGCTGCTTGCAGCGCTGCCCAGGGGATTACGAGTCCCCCTACTGCCAGCCTTTTCCTGGCGGTTTGAACCGCCAGGAAAAGGCTGGCGGTACGGGGAGTCGCGGGCCCCTGCACTGCCCATGCTACTGACATAGCAGACAGTGAAAAGCGCAATGGGTGCAACTGCACCCGTCGCACCGCAGCAACACCGCCGGCTCCATTTGGAGCCGGCTCCCATGTTGCCGCCCACATCCCCGCTAGGCCGGCAGGCGGAAACTCTGTTTGGGGGTGGGAAGGGTATTTTTAGTTTTTAGGATGGGTATTGGGGTTGTAGGGGTATTTTTAGGTTTTAGATTGAGCATGGGTTTTGGGATGGAAAGGATATTTTTAGGTTTTAGGGTGGGTATGGGTTTTTGGGGTGGTAAGGAAATTTTTTGATTTTAGGATGGGCATGTTTTTTGGGGTGGTAAGATGAATTTTAGGTTTTAGGGTGGGAATGGGTTTGGGGTTGTAAGGGCATTTTTAGATTTTTTGGGTGCGTATGGGTTTTGGGGTGGTAAGGGCATTTTTTGGTTATATGGTGGGCATGGGTTTTTGGGTGGTAAGTGCATTTTTAGGTTTTAGGGTGTGTATGGGTTTGGGTTGGTAAGGGCATTTTTAGATTTTAGGGTGGACATGGGTTTTGTGGTGGTGTCATGACCACACAAACTTGCCAAGTCAAATCAAAGATGTGCATGAGAAAAGCAAAGAGATATCCTCAGTGGAGACAGCAAAGCCCAAACTGGAAGAAGGTTTGCAGAGTAATCTTGCGCTTATTTCAAAGGAAGAATCAAGAAGAGAAGATCCAAGATGGCCGCTGTGAGTCCTGAAGGTTAGTTACAGTTCTAGTCTTGCAATCGGTTGGTTGCTAGGTTACGAGCTCTCCAGCTGGAAGCCTTTCACTTCAACTGAGGTCTGACAGGAATCAGCTGTGTGGAGAGAGAGCGCGCTTCAGAACAGAAACTCCTGTGAGGTAAAATTACATTTGAAGATTATATTACAGAAAACGGATAAATATTGTCAAGGTTTATTCGAAGAGTTTGATAGTAGACCGTTCCCGTGGAAGTCGGCAAGGCTACAGAGTTAATGTATGAATTAACCTTATGTTTACAAGGTTCTTGTTTAAGATATTAAAGTCAAAGAAAAAATGAACTTTAAAAGAGCAAGCATCTACAAATGTCAAGGTTATAAACAAAGGCCAAGTTTAAAGGAGAAACGAACTGTCAACAAATAAGCATTTACAAATTCAATGGTAATAAACCAAAATAGAGTTTAAAAGAGTAACGAACTTAAATAAACAAGCATTTACAACTACAAGTTATCGACAGATGTCGAAGTAAGGAAGGAGAAACTAACTGTAATAAACAAGCATTTACAAATACAAGTTATCAACAAATGTTGAAGTAAGAAAGGAGAAACGAACTTTAATAAACAAGCATTTACAAATACAAGTATTGACAGAAGTCACAATAAGACAGGAGAAATTAAATAACATCAGCTGATTTGAAGAACGCATTATCACCAACTATATATATATATATATATATAGCAACATAAAACCAATCTCTAACAAAGGTTGAGAAGTTCTTCCAGAATCAGTAATAAGCATTTTTTTAAGAAGTGCTATCATTTATAGAGAGAAGCAAGGCTACAGAGAACTCAGGGTGAGTGAAGAAATAATAGAATTAAAGAGAATTAAGTGTTGAGAGTAGAAAGTGAAAAACTGATGTTGTATGTCCCTAGTAATTGCGACTGTGACTCTTGCAGGTGCTGTATCCAATCTTAGATGTGAAGAGGAAGACTGAGTACTGGCGTTCATCATCTCTGTGGCAGTCTCTCTACCATCCCATTCCCCTTTCCCCCTCCGGGGTACTCAGCACGAAGGATTAATATTTGTTGTGAGTAGCTCGGGTCGGGACTGAGGAGTTATCTTTTGCTTCTGAGGAAATCGAATTGAAGTATCCTGACAGATTGAAGTGCCATCACCCTAATTTTAGGGAAAAAACAGATTTCCTCCTGAGCAGAATGGCAGAAGGAATTGATATAAAAGCATTAGCCACCGTTTTGGAAGGGTTACAGAAACAATTAAATAACACCATAGAAGAAACAGTCCAAATAAAACAGCGAATAAATGAGTTAGGGAACACCGCTAAATCAAATGAATCTGTGTTTTCACAAATCCCTAGCCCTTCACAGTCTGCAGGTATATCCACTCAAGTAATTCATGCGGTTTCCCCTATTATTCCTTTGGCTCAACCCGAGCGCTTCGGTGGGGATCCAAATAAGGCGCAGATTTTTCTGACCCAATGCTCATTGCATTTTTTATGTAGACCAGTCATTTTTTCCGAAGACCAGTCCAAAGTGGCATTTATATTGTCTTATCTGACAGGAGATGCGGCCGCATGGTCCATATCAATAATTTCCAGAAATGATCCTGTTTTACATAATTTCCAAAATTTCAAGGAAGAGTTCTTAAGAATATTTGATCGGCGAACTGCAGCTCAAGCCACTGACAATGAACTACTGGAAATCAGGCAAGGTAATAAAGATCTAGTAGCCTATCTGGCTCATTTCAATAAACTCATTGTAGAGACTGCCTGGCCGGAGTCAAAAAGAGCCGCCATATTTTATCGTGGACTGAGAGATGAATTGAAAGATGCCTTAGCACAAGTTCCAAATAGACCCACCGAAATTTCGGAGTTAATTGATCTTGTGTTACAGATTGACCACCGGTTAACTGAACGAAGAGCAGCAAAGAGAAGAGAGTATCGACCATTTCTCCTGAGAATTGATCGTGTAAGAAATTATCATACGAGAGCCGGAGAAGGGATAACGATAGAAGAACCAATGCAAATTGGTTCCATCCGAGGTCCTTTATCTAAGGAAGAAAAAGAGAAAAGAAGAGTGAATCAACTATGTTTATACTGCGGTGCATCTGGGCATTTTGTTAAAAACTGTCCCAAGAAACCCAAAGCTCTTCAGTCGGGAAAAGGCCAGCTTCATCAGTAGAGGGAGTTGCCCTGATGAAAGCAGAACCCAAGACAACTCCTTTAGATCAACGAGTGGCGAATACCTTACAAACCGCAGCGCCACATTTGGTACAAACAGTATCAGTTAAGACCCTTGAGAAGGAAATTCAAGGGATCTCAGTTATGATAGACTCTGGAGCTATGGGCAACTTCTGTGATATCAAATAAGCTCGTAAAATGGGTTTTCGATTTATCAAGAAATCTACTTTGGAAGTAGTAAGAGCTGTGGATGGAACCAATCTTTCTTCAGGACCCATTTCCCATGAGACCGAACCAATTCAGATGCAAGGTTTTGGTGGACATCAGGAGCAGATAATCTTTAATTTGATAGATGCTCCACAATTTCAACTCATTTTGGGTCTGCCCTGGCCTACAGAACATAATCCACAAATTGATTGGAGCAAAAGAACGATCAAGATGAATTCCTCTTACTGCAAAGAGAATTGCTTTCATGATGGACTGGAAGTGTCCACCAAGTCCCAAGCGGCCTGTTTATCATCACACTCTTCAATGATCTGTGCACTAAAGACAGCAGAAATCCCAAAAGAATATGAGGATTTAGTCGCCGTTTTTGATGCAAAGGAGGCTGAGAAATTGCCACCACATCGACCCTACGACTGCAAAATTGAACTGGAGCCAGGTGCGATATTGCCATGTAGCAGAATATACGCATTGACCGAAGCAGAGAATCAACATTTAAAGGAGTATTTGGATCAATATCTTGCTAATGGTTTTATTCGTCCTTCTGAATGTCCAGTGTCATCCCCACTATTTTTCATACCAAAGAAGGATGGGAGTCTTCGAACTTGCATTGATTATCGAGCCCTCAATCAGGTTACCATCAAGAATCGATACCCACTGCCTTTAGTGTCAGTTTTATTAGATCAAGTAAAGAATGCTAGAATCTACACCAAATTGGACCTGCGAGGAACATATCATTTGATTCGAGTGGCTTCAGGGGATGAATGGAAAACCGTTTTTCGGACTCGATACGGATTATTTGAATATCAGGTGATGCCTTATGGGTTATGCAATGCTCCCGCTGCCTTCCAGCATTTCGTTAATGATATATTACGAGAATTCCTCGACCGGATTGCCGTGGTTTATATAGATGACATTTTAATCTTTTCCGACAATCTACAGGAGCACATTTCCCATGTTCGATCCATCCTCACAAGGTTGCAAGAAAACCATCTCTGTGTAAAATTGGAGAAGTGCGCATTTCATGTGGAACGAGTTGAGTTCTTAGGATTCATTTTGTCACCAGAAGGAGTTAGTATGGATCCTGCCAAGATAAAGACAGTGCAACATTGGCCTTCTCCTTGCAATGTCAAAGAGATCCAGAGTTACTTGGGGTTCGCTAATTTTTATCGAAGATTCATATCCAATTTTTCTCAAACAGTTACACCCATTACTCGATTGTTGAAGAAAGGAGTGAAGTTTGAGTGGACAAAAGAAGCTGAAAATGCTTTTAACTTTTTGAAGAATTCCTTCGTCTCAGCTCCAATCTTGCTCCACCCCAAACCAGATGAGCCATATTATGTGGAGGCAGATGCTTCAGATGTTGCCATAGGAGGTATCCTTTCCCAGCGTCATAAAGATACAGGTCAATTACATCCAGTGGCCTATTTCTCTCGAAAATTAACACCACCAGAGATAAATTATTCAATTGCGGATAAGGAGCTATTGGCAGTCAAAGAAACTTTTCGTGAGTGGAGGCATTACATTTTGGGAGCGAAGCATAAAGTGACCGTTTACACGGACCACCGAAATTTACAGTTTTTAAAATCAGCTCGAACTCTAACAGCTAGACAACTGCGTTGGTCCCTATATTTTGCAGACTTTGATTTTGTTATCACTTTCAGACCAGGAAAAGTAAATGGGAAGGCAGATGCTCTATCTCGAATTGATACCGGTGCAGTTAAAGAGCCTCCAGAAAAAGAATTGATTATTCCACAAGAGAAGTTCATATCTGCCATATTGTATGAAAATTTAACCAAAGAAATTCAAGAAAACTTAACATTCGAAGGAATGCTGAAGTGGTCCAAAGAAGGCCAAGGAAGAGAAATCAAAAAAAGGTTTGCCATACTTTAAAGGTGCACTGTATGTTCCGACTGTGGAGCTGCAAGACAAAATTCTTCAGGCTTATCATGACGATCAATTGGCTGGACACAAAGGAATTCAAAAGACTCAAAATCTAATACAACGAGAATTTTGGTGGCCAAAAATGAAAACTCAGATAAGACAATATGTGTCAACTTGTGACAAATGTCAAAGAGGGAAATCAAATAGAACAGCTTCACAAGGTCTGTTAAGACCTTTGCCCACTGCACCCAATGCCTGGCATACTGTTACTATGGATCTTATAGTGGACCTCCCTAGTAGCCAAGGTTTTAACACCTTCCTAGTTTTTGTAGACACTTTCACTAAAATGGCGCATTTCATTCCTTTGAAAGAAATCCCTCGAGCCCCACAGGTTGCACAGTTGTTTACACAACACATAGTACGTACCCATGGTATCCCAAAAATTCTAGTTTCAGAGAGCGGGTCCCAATTTGTTTCTCGCTTTTGAAAGGCCTTTAGTAAAAGATTAGGAATTGATTCTCGTTACTCTACCAGTTACCATCCTGAAACCGATGGGCAAACAGAGAGAGTGAATCAAGAGTTAGAACAGTATTTAAGACTCAATTTATTCGATAAAGAGAAGGAATGGCCAGAGTTGATGTGGGCAGCTGAATTTGCTTACAATAATGCTGTTCATTCCACCACTGGGTTCACCCCCTTTTATCTGAACCATGGTAGACATCCTAATGTAATGTTGGGTAAAGAAGATGATTCAGTGCCTGCAGTAGAAGAGATGGTGAGGGATTTGCAGACCACGTTAGTTAGGGCTAGAAAAAACATCATTCAAGCAAAAGACTCATATAAGACTCAGGCTGATAGAAAAAGGAGAGAGACCCATTTATTCGAAAGGAGACAAAGTGTGGTTATCCACTCGTCATTTACGTCTCAAAGGAAATCGCAAATTTCAGCCACGATTTATAGGCCCATTCAAAGTTGACAAGATGATCAATCCAGTGGCAGTTAAATTGCAGTTGCCAGCTCATCTAAAGATACATCCTGTTTTCCATGTCTCCTTGTTAAAGAACAGTCCTCCAAATTTACGTCAAAACTCCCCTCCAATTCCTATCCAGATTAGCTCTGCAGAAGAGTATGAGGTCAATCAAATCTTAGATTCCAAAATCCGTAATGGCCAGCTTTATTATCTAATTGATTGGAAAGGTTATGGTCCAGAGGAACGATCCTGGTAGCCGCACGAGTATGTACATGCTTCAAGATTAGTGAGAAACTTTCATAGAACCTACCCAAGCAAACCTAAATTGGAGAACTGTTCCTTGAGGGGGAATACTGTCATGACCACACAAACTTGCCAAGTCAAATCAAAGAAGTGCATGAGAAAAGCAAAGAGATATCCTCAGTGGAGACAGCAAAGCCCAAACTGGAAGAAGGTTTACAGAGTAATCTTGCGCTTATTTCAAAGGAAGAATCAAGAAGAGAAGATCCAAGATGGCCGCTGTGAGTCCTGAAGGCTAGTTACAGTTCTAGTCTTGCAATCGGTTGGTTGCTAGGTTACGAGCTCTCCAGCTGGAAGCCTTGCACTTCAACTGAGGTCTAACAGGAATCAGCTGTGTGGAGAGAGAGCGCGTTTCAGAACAGAAACTCCTGTGAGGTAAAATTACATTTGAAGATTATATTACAGAAAACTGATAAATATTGTCAAGGTTTATTCGAAGAGTTTGATAGTAGACCATTCCCGTGGAAGTCGGCAAGGCTACAGAGTTAATGTATGAATTAACCTTATGTTTACAAGGTTCTTGTTTAAGATATTAAAGTCAAAGAAAAAACGAACTTTAAAAGAGCAAGCATCTACAAATGTCAAGGTTATAAACAAAGGCCAAGTTTAAAGGAGAAACGAACTGTTAACAAATAAGCATTTACAAATTCAATGGTAATAAACCAAAATAGAGTTTAAAAGAGAAACAAACTTAAATAAACAAGCATTTACAACTACAAGTTATCGACAGATGTCGAAGTAAGGAAGGAGAAACTAACTGTAATAAACAAGCATTTACAAATACAAGTTATCAACAAATGTCGAAGTAAGAAAGGAGAAACAAACTTTAACAAGCATTTACAAATACGAGTATTGATAGAAGTCACAATAAGACAGGAGAAATTAAATAACATCAGCTGATTTGAAGAACGCATTGTCACCAACTATATATATATATATAGCAACATAAAACCAATCTCTAACAAAGGTTGAGAAGTTCTTCCAGAATCAGTAATAAGCATTTTTTTAAGAAGAGCTATCATTTATAGAGAGAAGCAAGGCTGCAGAGAACTCAGGGTGAGTGAAGAAATAATAGAATTAAAGAGAATTAAGTGTTGAGAGTAGAAAGTGAAAAACTGATGTTGTATGTCCCTAGTAATTGCGACTGTGACTCTTGCAGGTGCTGTATCCAATCTTAGATGTGAAGAGGCAGACTGAGTACTGGCGTTCATCATCTCTGTGGCAGTCTCTCTACCATCCCATTCCCCTTTCCCCCTCCGGGGTACTCAGCACGAAGGATTAATATTTGTTGTGAGTAGCTCGGGTCGGGACTGAGGAGTTATCTTCTGCTTCTGAGGAAATCGAATTGAAGTATCCTGACAGGTGGTAAGGGGATTTTTTAGATTTTAGGGTGGTCATGGGTTTTGAGGTGGTAAGGGTATTTTTAGGTTTGAGGGTGGGTGTGGGTTTTGGGTTGGTAAGGGCATTTTTGGATTTTAGGTGGGCATTTGTTTTGAGGTGGTAAGGGCATTTTTAGGTTTCAGGTTGGGTATGGGTTTTGAGGTGGTAAGGGTATTTTTAGGTTTTAGGATGGGTATGGGTATTGGGGTGGAAAGGATATTTTTAAGTTTTAGGGTGGGTATGGGTTTTTGAGGTGGTAAGGACATTTTTAGATTTTAGGATGGGCATGTTTTTTGGGGTGGTAAGATTAATTTTAGGTTTTATGGTGGTTTATGGTTTTTGAGGTGATAAGGGTATTTTTAGGTTTTAAGGTGGGTATAGGCTTTGGGTTGGAAGGGGCATTTTTAGGTTTTAGGGTGGTCGTGGGTTTTGGGGTGGTAAGGGTATTTTAAGTTTTAGGGTGGGTATGGGTTTGGGGTGGTAAGGGCATTTTTACAATTTAGGGTGGGCATTGGTTTTGGGGTGGTAAGGTTAATTTGGGGTTTTAGGGTGGGAATGGGTTTTGGGGTGGAAAGGATATTTTTAGGTTTTAGTGTGGGTATGGGTTTTTGGGTGGTAAGGGCATTTTTAGGTTTTAGGGTGGGTATAGTTTTTTGGGTCATAAGGGCATTTTTAGGTTTTAGGGTGGGTATGGGCTTTGGGTGGGAAAGGGCATTTTTAGGTTTTAGGGTGGGTGCGGGTTTTGGGGTCTTAAGATTATTTTTAGGTTTAAGGGTGGGTATGGGTTTTGGAGGTGGTAAGGGCATTTTTAGGTTTTAAGGTGGGCATGGGTTTATGGGGTGCTAAGGACATATTTAGGTTTTACAGTGGGTATGGGTTTTGGGATGTACGGGCTTTTTTAGGTTTTAGGGTAGTCATGGGTTTTGGGGTGGTAAGGGTATTTTTAGATTTTATGGTGGGTATGGCTTTTGAGGTGGTAAGGGTATTTTTAGGTTTTAAGGTGGGTATAGGCTTTAGGTTGGAAGGGGCATTTTTAGGTTTTAGGTTGGTCGTGGGTTTTGGGGTGGTAAGGGTATTTTTAGGTTTTAGGGTGGGTATGGGTTTGGGGTGGTAAGGGCATTTTTACAATTTAGGGTGAGCATTGGTTTTGGGGTGGTAAGGTTAATTTGGGGTTTTAGGGTGGGAATGGGTTTTGGGGTGGTGAGGGCATTTTTAGGTTTTAGGGTAGTCATGGGTTTTGGGGTGGTAAGGGCATTTTTGGGTTTTAGGGTGGTTATGGGTTTTTGGGTGGTAAGGGCATTTTTAGGTTTTAGGGTGTGTATGAGATGTGGAATGGTAAGGGTATTTTTAGATTTTAGGGTGAGTATTGGTTTTGGGGTGGTAAGAAACTTTTTAGGTTTTAGGGTGGACATGGGTTTTAGGGTGGTAAGGGCATTTTTAGATTTTAGGGTGGTCACGGGTTTTGAGGTGGTAAGGGTATTACCCAGCGGGGATGTCATTATGGGCACCGCGGGAGTGCGGCCGCACTGGCGGCCGCACAGTGGTTACAAAATGTTGTAATGACCCCCAAAGTTTCTTTCAGCCTTTTAAGTGTAGAGGGCACACCTGCAGAGTATTTCCCTAGGGCGAGCCATGTAATGCCTAGGCACCCCATCAGGCGTTCTAGGGGATGATTTTTAATTATGTAGATCGTCAGCGCAGCACACGGGCCAAGCCAATAACTTGTTACATGTAGAATGGCTCTGCGCGCATGCGCGCTGATGAAAATAGGAAGAGGACAACGTCTCCTGTACATACACAGTGCTCGCGAGACCGGCACCTGATCGGACTGCACTGCACAATAGAGGGCAGAGCCCTGTACGTTTAGGCGCCCCGCCGGGCATTCTGTAAAGGGAATACAGATTGGAAACACTTGGAGTCAGGGCAAATGATTTGGGAAGTGGCACTAAAGAGACACGCTGGATTCAATCTCCACTCCATGGCAAATTAATGAAAGGGAAATTAACTAAAGAACGAGTGTCTTGTCATCACAATCACAATAATGGGATTTATATCTGTAATATTAATCACAATAAGAATAAAGAGTATTGGGATCTATTTATCTCTGGCTGCAAGCAGCAAAGAAAAAGGAAGGATGTGTTTTCAGAGACATATATATATAGAGCAGACATATGACTGGGATAGAGAATGGATTGCTGGGGATCTTGGCAAAAGTAGTTTTGTGTTTTTTAAACGTTTTGATTGGCTGCTGTTTATTTATCAGTAAAGAAAGATAAGCATAATCCGAACCCTCCGATTCTGACATAAAAAACTGCCTTCCACTCAGTAGGTGCGAAGTTCCACATCAATATGGTGCCCTCTGGTGAAGCCAAGCAGACCGCAGACACCATCTTGCTTACTGAATCATCTACTGAGAAATACCAGAGAGCCCTACATTCATAGATGCTTGGCAGTCAAGGCAGCAGATTTGAAGGTTGGTGTGCACAACAGCGAAAGTGGCTGTCTTCTCCCACCATGGCAGTAGTGAGCCACCCTCGCTTGCCAGGGGGTAGGGGTGGAGGGGGTTGAAGCATTTCCACTGTGAAATGGAGGGAGTAACAAGGCTTGCTGAGATGTAGCTCTGAGGAGGGCTTCTGCTCCTAAACAGAACTGACTCATAGGGCTGCCAAGTTTTCTGATTGCCTATGTGTGACATTGAAATAGCTGCAGTTAGATTGTGTGTGACATTTCAGCGTCATGCGTGGGACATTTTGATCAACTGCTAACTGTAGGAGGCTGGTCTGTGTGTGTGGTAGGTACCTGTCTCATTACTGACGCACAATGCTTGTCTCCCCATATAGGCGAGAACAGTGTTCATAAAAGGATTCCTAATTATCTGCCTCCTTATCGTTGTCTTTACTCAAGGGCATATCCATAAAGGGTGCAGCAGATGCAATGGCACCAGGCACAGAGGCGTGGGCCCTGATCCCTGATTACTGCTGTATTTCTTTTACTACCCAAACAGCAGATGGTGGGGGGAGAGCATTTTGCTTGCGCAAGAGCCCAAGGTGCTCTTGCTAGGAGAACATCCACTTTGAATGATTTTGTACTGCTCATGCCCTTGCCTTCTTGTCCAGGCAAGCTGAGAATCACACCGACACCAAGTGGTAGCACGAAAAGCATGCAAACCAGCCTCTGGAGTATTCTCCTCTTTCTTCTTAATGTGTCCTCTACCTTCAAAGCCCCCTTTTAAATTGGTGGAAAACAACACTTATTGTCATCCCATCTTCCAGACAACACACAAGTGGTGCAGATTTGAATGTATCATGGTGACTTAGTGGCTGCCCTCTATTCCTCTTCATATCCGCTTCATGGAGGACAACTATAAGTCCCAGAGAAGCACCAGCACCTCGCTCAGGCCATGATAATTTGACTGTGTTGTTTGATAATGCTTGTTGCTCTTCTAGTCTGATTGCTCCTTATGGCTATATTAAGACCTGCTTGTTCACAATCCGGCAGCTCTATCTGACTGTCTTGCAGGGCCTGATTATTCTTTAATCTGCCAACAGTCTGGTTGCTATGGCCTTCTTCACTCCTGCTAGGACTCAAGGATTAAATGGTGAGACCTGCTTGAGTCTTATTCTACCTGTTTGAACTGACTAAGGGGTGATTTTGAGTTCGGCAAGTGGTTCTCAGATCCTTGGGTATCAGCTTCGGCAGAAAACTGTGGTGGTAGATACAACTAATGTTATTTCTGGTGCCAGACCCCGAAAGCATGGGTTCAACATTGGAGATAACTGATCTCCACTTCCCGGTTGGAGATTTCTGGACATTCTCTGTTGGAACCACCATTATTTATATGAGACAGAAAGGTGTTTCAAGGGACAACCCTACTGAGAATGGCCCCTCCAATGCCATTCCTGGACTTTCTCTGGAAGGGACAGTAATGATTACAGTGCCATTAGCCTCAAAGAGGTCACCCTAAATGGAAAACCTCCTCCAATGCCACGCCCACCTGTGTTGAGTGTACCACAAGGGTTTTCCCCAATGGTGGAGCTGGCAGCAGCTCCACCTTTTACAAAACTGTGTTAACTCAGGCAATAACAATAAATAATGCAAGGGAACCATGTGGAGGACAAGCAGGACATAAGCCAAGTTTTGACAGCGGTCCTGTCATTGGCCTAATCTAAACGCCCAATGTTTTTAAATCACACATTTCTCTTTATCTGACTGTATCCTTGAAAATTTGAAGGCCCATTTATCCATCTGTTATGTCAGGCTCAACTTAATAAAGCCTGTGTGTCTCTTGGTTTAACTGCTCCTTTGATCAGGCATTGCATAAAATTAAGCACAGAAAAGCTGATATTACGGTAGAAGAATAAACAGAAAAGTGACTGAAGAATATATTACAGGGGTGTGGAATTTATTAAAATATCTACTTGTCCAGGGGACAGGTTGCTTCTCAAATCTACTTGTCCTGTAAAAAGATCTACTTGTCCCTTTGGTGCCATGTAGTGTGGCGAAAAATTATGGCAGCAATCTCATTATGTAAGAGCTCTGATAATAGCCTCTCTGATTATGCCAGGGCTACTACCTTAGTAGGGCTTGAATACTTGCAGTTTCAATCCCTACTGTAGCAATTTCCTTATTTTGCCACCTTTCTGCAGATATGCATACTGGGGCTGGAGGAAGCAGTAAGCAATAGTTCCAGGGCTGGAATGCCTTTGAGTCTGCAAACCTACTAACCTGCATGTTTTAAAGATTTTCACCAGCTTCTCCCTAATATTTTCCCATAATAAGAAAGGTTGGACATTTACTCCTGACAATGGCAGAATTAGAACTTCTTCCAGGGTTGGGAAGAAAGTGGCCGGAGGGAAAATGAACTTGCAAATGCTCAATAGATTTTCACATGAGCAAATCTACACATGCGTATTTACCCATGCTAAAATACAGTTCACAAATATTTTATAGGGGTACGACATATACCATGGGTGCACTTTTGTGACTTTCTTTAAGAATTTGGGGCCACATGTTGGTAGGTTCAGATTTGCGACCCGCAAATTGCGAGTCGCAAATCCAAATGTAGGATGGTGTCCCTGACACCATCTGTGATTCAAAAGGGCTTCACAAATGCCCACCTAATGAATAATCATGAGGTGGATCGCAATTTGCGACCCCCTTGCGAATAGCGGCCCTCACAGGGATGGTGGCCTGCTGGAGACAGCAGACCACCATGTCTGTGACTGCTTCCTTAAAGGAAAACGAGATGCATTACAAAAACGAAAAATGAAACGTTTTCGTTTCATTTTTTCAGAGCAGGCAGTGGTCCACAGGACCACTGCCTGCTCTGAAAAAATTTTTACAGTGACATTCACAATGGGGAAGGGGTCTTGCGAAAGTGTTAGCACCTATTTGAAATGGGTGCAAACTGCGATTGGTTTGCGCCCGCGTTCGCGGTCACAAAACAATCCTACATTGCACTGCGAGTCGCAATTAGGAAGGGAACACCCCTTCCTAATTGCGTGTCGCAAACCCGTTTTGCGATTCGGTAACCAGGTTACTGAATCGCAAAACTGGGTTTGTGCATTGCAATGTGCTTTTTGCACGTCACAAACAGCGAAAGTCGCTGTTTGCGACATGCAAAAAGCTACCTACATGTGGGTCTTGGTCCCTAATTAGGTCTGGTGTTAACAAAGACATTTTGTTTTTATTAATCTTCTATTTCTCTCTCGTTCGGCTGGCTTTACTGTGAGTGATCACATTCTGCTCTTCCACAAGGAGCATATTGGCACAAAAAGTAGTTTTGTTCAGTGTCAGGAACTACAGTGGCAATCAGTGACGTAACGAAACTGGAGGGTGCCCCTTTGCAAAGAACATGGAGGAGCCCCTTCTCCAGACTCACTCAGGGCAGGTGCTGTGCTGAAGGGGCACCCTGGAGGGCGGCTGCGGGGCCTTTGTTATGCCACTGGTGGCAACGTGTGCTTTTAGAGTTCAAAAACTTTTTGTTTTTTTTTTGCCAGTGTTTGTTACAATGTTGAGGTCCTGGTAGCTCCCACAACAATAAAGTGTTACAAAAGCCATGTCAAAACAAGACACGCATTGATGAAACTAAAAGACTTATAAAAAAATATGTCAGACCAGTTGGCTTTGTCAGTGTTTGTTTATTTTCATGCTTCCCATATTCGTGTTGAAAATGGTTACACTGATTTTCCATTAGAAATATTTTTGGGAAATACTAGCATGCATCAACACATTTTACTAAATGACACTTCATTTGCATCTAATCGGAGAGCATTCTGGGAGCATTATACTTAGCCTCATAGCCTAAACTTTTCAAACATGTGTATACACGTTTTTTTTTTTTAGTACTGGAACCAACGTCAGTAGTCAAGTGTGACCTTAAAACATTTATTTACAGCACTCACCCCAATAATGAAGGTTTTCAAATAATGAACCATAAATACAAGTTCCAACAGCATTATCTTTTGGAAACACATTACCTCAACTGCAGAGAGTTCCACTCTCTGTAAACAGGCAGCCAAAGGGTTTGTGGTGCAGAGGGTCGGGCCTACTTGTCCCAAGGACAAAGTAAACATAAAAACTTGTTGCCCTTGACCCCAAACAAGATGTCCCGGGCGTCGGGCGATAGGAATTCCACATCCCTGATATATACTAAAATATTATAGAAAAATGATTATGCATTTTTCTTCAGCTATCTGACCAAACCCCATGAACTATTAATTGTACATTATTTCATAATTAAGTTATCTATACCACATTCAAGCTAACAGAGCAACGTTCGGTCCTTCAGTTGTTTCCTTGTTTTTTAAAAACCTTTAATGCAGAACAGTTCTTGCCTGATTTATTAAGGGCCTCATTATGAGTTTGGCGGCCCCACCACGGGACCGCCAAACTCACGGGGAGGAAGTTCCATTTGTATTACAATGTTCCAGCTGGGCAGGCCGGCACACTGTCAGCCCAGGACAATATCCTGACACACCAGCACCCTCCTAATGGGAACCATTCGAAGTGCACTGGCATCCGGCACTGGCTTTCCGCCAGCCTTTTCATGGCGAGCTCCCTGCCATGAAAAGGCTGGCAGAAAGAGGGGTTGTAATCAGCGAGCTTTGATCCTGAATCCTGATCCTGGCAGGGATGGCGGTCTTTAGGCAGGTCAGGCCACCAAACTTGTAATGTGTCCATCCGACTGCCACAGCCACGACGGTCTGACCGGTACTGTGGGGTTGGGGGTCCTAGGACCACCAATCTCGTAATTAGGCACTAAGTAATTAAATTAGGAAACTAATATTTCCCAGGTAATAAGTACAGGAATTCATTACTCTAATAGGAGTAAGCTGCCTAACTCTAGACCACCCAGTGTTGCACTGGGTCTTTCAAAGTGTAAACTCCTTACCTGTCCTTAAACACAAAATAATTATTGCCTAGGTTGAATTAATTAAGTCCGGAAGGAAATGAACCCTGTATGATAACCAGGCAAGTACCGCTAGCACCAGTACCTGTCTGCCTGTTAAACCGATATCTCCATTTTTTGCTTGGCCATGGTGTCCTGCTATTCTAGCGTATGCCGAAGCCTAGGCTGTCCCTTGTAATGCGTGGCCCAGATGCTGTTCTCTGATCTGGAAGGGCACACCAAGTGAGCCCTTATAATAGGTACACTCTTCCGGGGTGAATCACATAAAGAAGTAGTGGTGACAGCGTAGGTGTTTAGTAATCTAAGTGTGACCAGACATTTTTCTCTGTGCTCCACTGATCTTCTCGTGTAAAGTTCTGCGGTTATATGAACTCCAGAACCTTGGACTTAAATATCTTGCGAATGTGAAGTCCTTGTGCGTGCAAGTGAATGAGTGGGACATTGTAGTTGATATAAAATTGAGTACTGAGGCAAGTGGGATCCATTTTGAATGCCCCTGGTTTAGCATGGAAGAAGATAGAGGATGAGGACAGCTTCTCCAGACATTGGAAGAGTATTGCCTATATTTCCGGCTGGAAGGTTGAAATCCAGACACTGAAGTGGGGGAGGATGGAGAAAGGGCTTCCCTTTGAAATTCAAGGATTCACGAGTGAGAAAGTCCATATTCTTCTCTTCATATTACCATCAGTTTAATCAGAAGATTATACACTTTATGTGGAACATAATTAATATCAATACACAGAATATTATAAAATAATGCCAATTGTAATTGTATTTATATAGCGCTTACTACCCCTGAAGAGGCGGCAAAGCGGTTTCTGGCAAGTAGCACGCTACTCCGTAACTCAAAAAAGATTAGTGGTGGATTAGTATAGGGAAATATGAGTTAATTTGAGGGGTGGACATACGGGTCTGTTAGATGGATTGAATAGAACAATGGAGGGATAGAAGAGGGAAGAGTCTAGAAAGTATTATTTTGGGAGATCATAGTAGTAAGATGATGTTTGGGAAGAGTCAAAGGGGGGATAAATAAGGGAGGAACTTAGAAAGGGACGTTTGGGGAATCATAGTGGCAAAATGAGGTTTGGGGTGAGCCATGGAGGGATAGAGGAAGTAAGAGTCTATAAGGGGTTATTTTGGAGACCACAGTAGTAGAATGAAGGTTGGAAATGAGTCAGAGTGGAGGTAGTAATATCATTCCAAATAATAATAATAATAATAATAATAATAATAATAATAGTGGTAGTAAGCATGCCAACAAGTTCCCCCACAATAAGAGGACAGAACCTGGGCAGGACAAGAGCACTTTTTGTTGAAAGATGGGTACAAGAAGATGGAAACATCAATGTCAGGCTGGGGCTCAAATTTAAGCTGGATGTTAGCAATTTCTGATCAAACAAATCAGAGAGGTTTGAGCAAAGTTCAAACAAAGGTTTGTTGGGACTACTTCAAGTAGGGGGTGAAACAGTCCTTTTACAATTGAGAAAGTCTCCCTCAAAGAACTTGTGGGCAACTCATCTGTATTCAAGTAATACTTGGCACGAATGCACCAGACCAGATAGTAATATTTACTTGAGTAGTTCCATTTGTGGTTTTGGCTAGGCGTAGAAGTTACGCCGAACATGCACAAGTCTTTTGCAGTCTCTCTTAATGATTCAAAGATCCTCCATATACAAAGGAGCTGCAGCGTGAGTTCTGTGTGGCTGGTTAAAGCTTGGAGAGGAGCTACTTTGGTTAAGCTTCATCCAGTGGCTGAGGTGAGCAATTACACTGATGTCAGAAGAAAGGAGGTGGTAGGTCAGCGCTTTACTGGGCTACTTATACTATCCTCTTAAAAGGATGAGGAGTAGAGAGGGAAATCTATCCCTGGCTAATGACAGATTAAGAATTGTGAAAGAAACAGCAGAATGATCTGACCAATTAACTGGCACGGGAGGGTTGATTCGGACCAGATCAAAAAGATAAAACATGGTGTCCAATAGGTGGCCTCCCGAAGTTGTGGGACTGTTAGAAAACAGGGACAAGCCTAAGAGTTCTGCTGTGTCACTGAACGTGGAAGCACCTGAATTGAGATGAGTCAAAATGTAAATTCAAGTCGCTTAATAGGAGGTGGATTTTAGATTAAATGGGGTAAGATAGTCCAATCGTTTGTTACCTTGAAATTATCTTGAGGCCCGGGGGATCTGTAGACCAAACAGCCTGAAAAAGAGTAGGGGCCATTTTAATTGTGAATCTCAGTGCCTCACTGATAAGAGACAGATTGAGATTAATGTAATTGTGGATAATAATTGCTAGGCCACACTTTTGTTTGCCAATTCTGTTCTGGCCCTAGAAGCAGTAACAGGGAGGAATGGCAGCAGATATATTAGTGGCAGAAGCATTGTGGAGCCAAATTTCCACGTGAGATAGAGCCACAAGTTTGAGCAATAAGACATTGGCTGCAGTTAATTATAAAGCAATTAGAAGGATTTTCCAGGCAGTTGGAGGGGGTTCTGAGAGCGTACTGTCCTGGCAAGAGAAAGGGCAGAAGCAATTGAGACAAACAAGGCTGCTTGGACATATCAGAAGTACTGAAATTCCTCAGTGCTACTTTGGAGTATTGAATATATACTTGGGGAGCTCAGATCAGCGGGGTAGAATGCTGACAACTGGTGCAGAGGGGCATGGAAGGCCATAGACAGGCTTGCCTTCAGCATGCCTGCGGTACGCCCACTGTGCATTCGCACATCCTTCAGTTTAGGAAGAGAACCTTGGTAACCAGGAATGTGGCTTCTAATGCACTATAAAGCCAGGAGAGAAACAACTGGGCAAAGTAAAATAAAAATGAAGCTCAGCTGCGTCTATCACAGTCGCCAAGCTCATATGGTGGCTTCGGCCATTAGGAAATTAAAGTGAGCTACAAGAAAATTGAAAAATACCACAAATCATATACTAATGAGTCATTTTCAAGGAAACAAAGCATCAAGTGCAAACAACATAAAATCCAGTGCAAGCTCCATAACAGCAATCAAAGCGGAGGAGGACAGCAACTGGGCGGTGAGCTGATTTGGTGTAAAATTTCACTTGTGAACCAATCTGCATGGTCTTGAAGAAGTATTATTTCTTTATGGGGATGAAGTGATGTAGCTGATATTTTTTTATTGTGTCTGGATCTTAAAAAGGCTTGCATACATTTGCTTTAATAGAAGAATCTTTGAACCAACTGCAAGTTTAATGATCTACAAAAAACATCTTTTGGAATTTCTGTTAAGGATATAGTGCAGCACCATAATTGATAATTTAATCTCTTTGCATTCCTAAAAATTGGTATAGTGGAAGGTAAGGATCCATAGCTTCTTGGTCCGTCTCAGGTCAGCAGGTGCCCTTTGGAAGTGTGCTGTGACTGTGCAGGACATCTGTTGCTTGCTTAAGGGATGTGACTGTTTATTCAAGGGTGTCTCATTTAATTACGTTTCTTAGTCTATCACTTTGTTTGATATCATCTGGTATCATCCTCTTGGGACCACATCCCCTTTGTGAATGTAAAAATAGTTTAGGAGGAGGCATTAATCCACGGGACCACAGCCTTCCTCTAAGCAAATGAACAAAAATAAATACACTATTTAAAAAATGTATTCCGTTTTCTTTTATGGAAAATGGTCTGTTTTTAAAAAAACATAATGATTGCTTTGTTTAAAAGCAATCACAGAAATGGTGGTCTGCTGACCCCCGCATGACATCTTCCCTGTAATGGCAGCAAATCGTAGTGGGTCGCATTTTGATATTTACCATATCAATATTCATGAGGCCGGCCGAATTGCATTCCGCTACCAATTTAAGATCCAACCTATTAGTACTCGCAAAAGTATCACACTGGTTGCAAAAGTACTGGTCCCACATTGCAGCCAGTATTTTGCAAACACTGTTCAGTACACCTTGCCCTTGCATGCCGAAAGAATTACATAAGAAATATAATAAATGCTTGAACAACATATCTCAATAATTACGACAAACAACATTTTAAACTTCATTACCTTGAAACTGTGCGTTTTTTTGTTAGCAAACAAATAGCCCTAATCGTTTATACATTTCATGAGCACGGTTACTGTACGAAATTGACCCTAACCAGACTGGATTTAAGGGGTGGGTGTTTTTTTGTTATTAACATATGGCTGCCCTCTGTTCCAAATTTAAGATATATTACACTTACTGAAATATTGTTCGCACCACATTTTTATAATCACCTGAGAGTGCTCATGTTAGAGTATTTCCTTAGTGATGAATATGCATCAATTATTGCAGCACATTTTATTTTCAATCAATTCCTTCACAAGTTCCCAAGACGGCTGTAAGAACCAGTATACATCTGTGATGAACAGACAGCAATACAAAACACACAGTTCAAATTTACAATAGATGCACTTATAGAAATGATATAAACATGCATAATTTGAGTGAGAACTTCAATAGAGATCTTTAAAAACAAATGAGCATAAAATAACATACCAAAATAGGGGAACTCCCTGGTATTTTCAGGATGTGACATTCAGTTCACGCACCAAAAATCTAGATCTTTAAGATACCCCAGTGTAACTTTGTGCACAATGGGACTAATTTACTTCTGAAAGGTGTAGTACATACCACTAAGAGTCATCTATAATTCCCTAGTATACTGCCACGCCATGGCCCATGGTAGGAAGGAAAAGTAGGAGAAATAACATGGATTATACAGTGTCCCACAAGGAGGACAAGCATGTATAGTCACAGACGCCTATTTATATATGCAGTACTCACATCTAAGAATTGATTCATCTATTCTGCCTTCTGCACAGCCCTAAAAACCTATAAGATTATTATTATTATTTTTTAAATAAATATCTAGTGGATCCTACCCTCATCCGATGCCTGTCTCTGTGGCCACCACATGCACATATTGTTGTTAATATGGGACATACAAATGATATCAAGCATCTAAGGCATCAATCAATTCCTGAGTATTGCTCAAGTTCCTCTGTCATATTTTACCAGTGACAGTTTGCCAATAAGCCCTATGATAAGACCATGAAAGTTGATTATAGGCGAGCCATTAGAAATTATCAGGTGGAAGTTGGAGCTACCAAATCTTCCTATAATTTGTCAAAAATCGAAAGCTCCTCTAATTCCCCCAAAGAGATCTTCCAGATTCTTAAAGAAATTATTCAACCATTATCATCTAATACCTTGCCAGAAGCTTCAGTTGAGCCTATTAACAATCAGGCACTTTTCTTTCAAAAGAAGATTATGGATATATACTTCGCCTTTCCTGAGGGGCCGAATCAGGATGTCAATCATATCAGACAGTCCCTTTCACAACAACCAAATGCTAAGCTACTTGCCTTTCCTGCACTCACTGTCGAAAACCGTGACAGATCTTCTGCAGGTAGTAAAATCTGGATCTCCACTAGATCCTGCACCTCTTTATGTCCTCTGCCAAGGGCTGGACAGAATAGGTCCTGTTATAACTGACTTACTGAATCTATCACTTAAAAGCGGGCAGGTCTCTCCCTAAAGGAAACATGCTTCAGTCAAACCATTGCCATTGTTAAAAATAAAAAAAAAACAGTCTTGACCCCCTTTGAATAATTGAAGGCCAATCTCTCTGCCCCCAGGAGGCTCGAAGCTCCAAGGAAAGCAATATACATCTCTCTGATTTCCTTGAGGCCCAGGAGATTCTTCATCCCACTCAAATGAGGTTTAGACCTCAGCACAGCACTGAAACTACTTTGCTGGCAGTGGGGGAAGAGCTGAGACGGTGTCTTGATCTAGGAGGTTTGGCTGCCATTATTCTCCTAGACCTTAGTGCAGCCTTCGACACTGTAGATCATACCATTCTTATTCAAAGAACAAACGTAGGTATCGATTGCCTGGCACTAAAATGGCTCACCTCCTTTCTGGAGAACCATACTTTTCAGGTACTAGATCAGGCATGCTTCCCCAAAAGTTTGCATTTGCATTGCAGGGTACCACAGGGGTCTTCTCTAAGCCCCACGCTTTTCAATCTTTATATGTACCGAGATGTACCAAGAATCTTTATATGTGCAGAGATTGAGTGCTCTTATGGGTTGTTGTTGGTTTCCTATGCCAATGACACCCAGCTGGTCCTGTCAATCTCCTCAGATCCACGCACAGGTCCTCCTAAACTAATTTCTTGTCTTCAGGATGTGGCCATGTGGATGGCCAGCTGTAGATTAAAACTTAATGAGGACAAAAAAGGGGTCATGTTGCTGGGTAATAATCTCCATAATAAGACTTTGACCCCTTTACCAGATTGTCTGAGGAACCTTCCACCACCGAAAAGTTCAATAAAAAGTCTAGGGAGTTGGTAAGGCTCCAGCCTTACTATGGACCATCAAGTAAAAAAGCATGTTGCCACCTGTAGCAGGGTACTGGGGCTGTTGAGGAAACTTTTCTATCATCTTCCTTTCCTAGCCAAAACACTGATTGTCCAGGCCCTTGTAATCTCAAATCTTGATCATGGCAATGCCCCTTACTTTGGCCCCCATCAGTATGTGATGAATAGGCTGCAGGTGGTTCAGAATGCCGCCACTCGCCTTCTAATGAATATCCTAGTCATCAGTCTGCCAAAAAACCTTTGTTAGCCCTCCACTGGCTTCCCGTAGAGCAACAAGTTCAATTCAAGGCCCTCTGCCTCATGCACAGAGCCCTTCACAACAGGGGTCCAACTCGATTAAGATCTTTGACCTCCTACTACATCCCTTGCAGGTCCCTTAGATCCTCTGCGGCCTCTTTGTTGAATGTCCCTAAAATTCATAGGTCTCGATGGGGACGCCATTCCATGGCCTATAAAACTCCTAAACTTTGGAATATTCTTCCGCCAGAACTGTGTCAATCTGGCCATTAATTGTCTTTTCGTAAGGCCTTGAAAACCTGGCTGTTAAGGACTTAGTTCAGGGGTGACTGGTAGCCTGCATTGTCTGTCCTAGCGCTGGGAGGCCTTTAGGTAGCTATGTGCTATATAAGACAGATAAACTAAACTAAACTAAATTTGCTATTTCATTATGGTGTCTTCAGACCCATAGCAATGATAGATACCTGCATCTGCAAAGCTCAGAAATTGTTTTGGAAAATATTAAAGAATGATAATCCAACTGCTCCCCAGCACTCGGCTATAATCCCAATATGAGTGCACGAGTGGGTAACTGGATGACACTGTTTCCTAATTAAACTTCATAACTAATGAAGATGTTAATGGCATAGTCTTTGAAAAACAAATTGCTCCTACCTCAGTTGCCTCAGGCTGCACTTTAAGTAGAAGGCGCTGATTTCTCCTGAACATTTTTCAAGCTGTTTCATATTGGTTGATATTATCCTCTTAAAACACACTTGAGCCCTCACTCAGTGATGGAGCCTTAGGGCTTAGGGCATTTGGAATTGGTACCTGCAAGTGAAATAATGACAATGATGTGATGTCCTTGTAGCTAAGGTGCACTTCTCGGTCTCTTCATTTTCTAATAGTCGACTTTCCTCCAAAGTTCTCATGTTAGTGCAGATTAACTGCAACATTCTTTTTTTAAGATTAGTAAAAATGTCCAGATAGTATGAGCAGCTCACTGTGATAAAGCTGTGGGAAGCGGACTGGGAGGAGGTGCTACTCAATCTGAGACTAAATAGAGAACACAGCACCCAAACTCTAGAGGCATAGATTTAAAACAATGTTTAGTGCCCATCACAATGTTTGGATCATAAATAGTGATTGTAAAAGCCATAATGTTTTGACAGCACAGCTGCAGTAACCATTGTATCGGTATGAACATGGCACACACAAACAGCAAGAGGTGAAAAAAGGATGTTGAAATAGGAAAGAATTCCCAGGTTTTGAGACAAATTAGGGTTATATGGGAGTGAAAAATAGAGAACTGGACACAATGAATCATTAGAAGAGTGAAAAGAGTACCGTGCTGCAGGACAGCCTGGGAAGAAAACCTAATGAATTATCCTTACAAACATCTCTAAAACTAAGCGACATCGACCTACGTATGCAAAGAGAACACCCAAAACTGACTTGATATAAATTTGTGGCTGCAATGTGCTCTTGAAGTACAAATTAATGGACAGCAAGGTGAAGTCAAGTCAGCGTAGTGAGATAAGGGCAGCCAACTCACCCATATAATCGTCTAAACATTGCAGCACCCACCGCAAACAGAAACCCAACATACCAATCTCCTGTGCCATGGTAGGAGGCATATATCACTGAAGGAGGCAGAGAAATCGGATCAGTATGGCTGAAGGTGCATCAAAGATTCCAGTTGAGGGGCTGGAGAAGGGAAAAAGCACTGGGACCCTCAAATGAGGTTGGTTTGCCCTGGAAATTATACCATAAGCAAACACAGGAGGATGTGTGGGACTAGCTGTGTGGGCCCTGACATCTATCTACCGAGGCGGGCCAAGCAAAGGAAACTGGCAGGTGCACTATCTTGGTGCTGCTGTGTGGGGTGCAGCACCCCAGGGTTCTTGCCCACAGTCGACTGTTCACTAGAGGTGGATCGCTAGCGCTGGGGTGCTGGTACTGAATTTGCCCTAGAACGTGAGCAGAACCTGGCTTTGTGGGGGGCCTTGGAGATGACGGGTCCCTGGAGCAGGTGCATAGGTGGGATCAGTGCCACTGGAGGAAGTGGTGTTGGCTTGAGAGAAGACCTTAAGACATGTTCACTGCCCCAGCTATCACTGATTGATGAAACCAACTGCAAAATCATGAAATAAGCAATGGTTTGGTCTTTTTTGTGCTTGTATTTTTAACTCAGGTTAGGGTAACCCTACTGTTAATCCAGGAAAACCACACCAAGCAAGTAAATATACTGACTAAAATGGAAAACAACAATCTCAAATTGGAAAAAATGCCTGTAACAGGTTTATCAGAACCCTGTACACAACAGGAGGTGCCCGTTACCAACGTGCCCGGGGGGTGCCATGGAGGACGACTTGTCAGGATTACAATGTCATGACGATGTCGATAACCCGGAAGTGCTACACGTGCGAGGGTCAGAGGAGGAAGAAAAGGAAAACCAAGACACCGCAGGGGTGTGTCGGAAGAGAGAGCGGACAGAAGAGATCTTGGACGGCTGCAGGAGCGAGAGCCGAAGTCTTCACCTACTTGTTTTCTCACAGTTCTTTGTGTTCTTTTCACTGGTATGCATTACTACATCAGCGGTAGAAGCACATAAACAGTATAAGAGATTCACTGACGGGGTGCTGAATTGTCACTGCCCTCACAACCCCTTTTCCCTTATATGCAAGATAAGAGAATCAAACCCCATACTTACCTCCATGTTGTATTCTGTGTTCTTGTTTTCCATGTCCTGGTACGACCTGTGTTCGAACACAGAATATCTAAGGAAACCAAGAAAAGAAACGGTTAAAGATGTGAAGACTGGGAATGCAAGACTGGAAAAAAAGATTAAGCAAAGGAGAAAGAAGGGAATAACAAAAGCACAAGTGCGGGAAGGACAATTTTTAAAGATTTACAAAACATAGGAAAATGGGATTATAAAATAATAATAAATAGAGAATAACAGACACGTCTTCCTTATGTCTTCTGCGATTTAACTAATACATAGCAAAAAGGGAGGACCTTATTCTCCAAGATAGAACCCTGTTACATACTGGTGTCATAAGTGGGATTTCTGTTCCTAAGATACAAAGAAAGGAATCATGGAAGACAAACCCTCCCTGGAAGATATGATTAGCCAGTTGGCTGGAGGACAGCATCATTTACAAATAGTGTGGGAGGAACAAGTAAGAGAAGCTAGGAATGATAGGGAGATGCTACAAAATGCACTTAGGAGTCAAGCTACCATTATAGCTAATAATCAGTTAGTACATGAAACGGCCATTCAGAAATTAACAGACACTATAGCAACTACGAGGGTTCACCCAAATGTCCCTAGTTTGGTTTTACAAAAATTTCAGGATGGGGAAGATTCAGATGCCTTCTTTACAAACTTTGAAAGAGTAGCTGGCTCGGGCAATTGTCTGCAAGACAGATGGGGCCAGTACATAGCCCCTCTGCTGACAGGGACTTTACAAGCTACATACCAGGCTGTGAATCCCGGTGGGACCACCCCTTATGGAGATATAAAGAAAGTTATTTTAGAAAAGAGTTGGGTACAATACTGAGTATTACGGCATCAAGTTTCAAAAACCAAAATGGATGCCTATGGAGAATCCAAGGGCATTATATTACAGGATTTGGGATTGAAGTGGCTGGGTCCTATTAGTACAAATCGGGAGGAAGTGATACAGGTCATATTATTAGAGCAGTCCCTTGAGGCCCTACCCGGGCAAACTTGTAACTGTATAAAACAACACCCCAATGTAACAATAAATGCCATTGATCTAGCTTGTGCCTTTCATCGAGCTCCAGATTTTCGGGTAAACCCCTGCAAAGGAAAGCCCATAACTGGAAAAACATCCACTATTAACCTGAGACAACGGAATAATAAAAGTCCAGAGGAAAGTATCCCTGCTTGTTTCCCGGAAAAAGAACCAAATCAGGCCCCCTAAATGTTACCATTGCACCGAATGGGGCCATATAGCACAAAATTGACCACATAAGCTACGAAAACAAGAACCTTTGGAAATAGGAATAACTAGGGGAAGGGTACTTTGTACCAACAAAACAACAACCCAGTATTCCATGGAAGTATTAGTAAATCGGAAACCAACTCGTATACTAGTTGACTCAGGATGTAGTCAGTCGGTCAAGAAAGCTGAAGTGTTAGGGACAGAAACAGAACCCAAAGCACAAACCATATCCATTTGGTGCATTCATGGGATATGAAGCGGTATCTGCTAACAGTGATTACTATTAATTGGAGAGGCTGGGAGGAACCCATACAAGTAGGATTCCCCATTTGGTTGAGGACATGATCTGAGGTACAGATTATTGTGCTTTCTCCTAACTTTTAGGTCATATCAATGGAGACTGGACAGAAGATATCTGGATGAAAAATGCCCCCTTTTTCAGAAACTGATCTAAACCTGTGTAAGACAAAAAGAAAACTAAGTAGACAGGAGGAAATAAAAACAAAAAAAATATATCAGAGAACTAAAGGATCTGACTCTGTTCCTATATTCCACACAGAAACCTCCGTATTGTCAAGTTCACCCCCATTCCGAGTCAGAGAGATGATCCTGCTCTGAAAAATGCTTGGGCTACCACAGTTACTGAACCAACTGGACAGGTGGGTCCTTACGTTTTGGTCCAAAATGGATTACTATATTGTATTACCCAGCAAGGCACAGAACAAAAGAACAATTAGTAGTACCTATTACCTATCGCTTGCAAGTGCTCCATTTAGCCCATAGGCAGGTGGGAGGGGGTCATTACGGTCGGGAAAAGACAGAAGAATATCTTCTCCAACAATTTTACTGGCCAGGGGTTTTCTCTGAAATCAGGAAATTTTGTGCACAATGTCCTAGATGTCAACTTGTTAACCCTAGTAACATACGAAAGGCACCTCTTCGCCCACTACCCATTACTGATGTACCTTTCACCCGAGTAGGTATGGATCTAGTTGGACCACTAGCACCTTCCTCCCAATGATATATGTATCTCTTAGTTCTAGTGGATTATGCTTCTTGTTACCCAGAAACTAATCCTTTAACAAGCATGACCACCAAAAGCGTAGTTCACGCCATGGTAGGATTTTTCTCCCGGGTAGGATCCGCTAAATAGATATTAACAGACCAGGGGACTCATTTTATGTCGAGACTCATGTCCCAAATATGTCAAATTATTGGGGGTAAAACAAATGTGTACCTCCGTTTACCATCCCCAAACTGACGGTTTAGTTGAGAGGTACAACCGTGTAATTAAAACCCTCTTAAATAAAACTATATCTGATTCAGGGCAAGACTGGGATAAGAAGATACACCTGGTCTTGTTTGCCATTCGAACACATGAACAAGCCTCGACAGGATATAGCACATTCAAGCTAGTTTTTGGCAGACAGCCGAGAACTCTTTTGGATATGGCCATAGAAAAATGGGAAGAGAAAGAATCAGAGAGTAAGGATATATTAGAATACACCCAACAGTTAAAGGATAACATCCAAACAATATATGGGAAGATGTTCAGATACACCTTGAGGAAGCCCAAGAAAAGCACAAAAAAAATAGTATGATGTGGGAACGAAACTCAGAGAATTAACTTCTGGGGGAAAAAGTCCTGATACTCTTGCCTAGTTCCAATAATATATTACTAGCAAAATGGCAAGGACCTTATGAAGTCCTTGAAAAAGTAAGTCCTGTTACTTATTGTGTGTTCTTATCCACCCCCCTCAGAAATCACAGATATATCATATGAACTTGTTAAAGAAATGGGTAGAAGGAGATATACCAAATGCACCTATAGATTCTGTTTTATGGTAAATCAAATAAGACCTTTAGACATAACGTTATGTTCCCAATTTACCACAACATATGTGGTTTTACTTGATATGAATCTAGACTTAACTCCATAGATGAGGAATCAGCTTACAAAGGTTGCACGGAAACATGGTAGACTGTTTTCTATGAGACCAGTAAGGACTCCCTCAATAGAACATAATATTATAACAAAAAAAGGAAGTATAGTTCGCCTCAAACCACACAGGATACCCGAAGCCCGAAGGGTTCTAGTAGAACAAGAAGTACAGAGTATGTTAAAAACAGGTATCAAAGAGCTTTCCAATAGTCCATGGTGTTCCCCCATTGTATTAGTCCCAAAACCAAAAGGGACAGTCCGCTTTTGTGTTGACTTTAGACAGTTAAATACCATTTGATAGTTATCCCACACCCAGAGTGGATGAGTTGATAGAAGGTTTAGGGAAAGCCTGTTGTATGTCTACACTAGATCTCACCAAGGGGTATTGGCAAATACCCTTAAACCGACAAATAAGGGGAAAAACAGCTTTTTCCACTCCCTCGGGTCTTTACCATTTTACGGTATTGCCTTTCGGACTGCATGGCGCTCTGGCTACCTACCAAAGACTAATGGACAGAATATTAAGAACTCATACAGAATACGCC
Source organism: Pleurodeles waltl (assembly GCF_031143425.1). Classification (NCBI taxonomy): domain Eukaryota; kingdom Metazoa; phylum Chordata; class Amphibia; order Caudata; family Salamandridae; genus Pleurodeles; species Pleurodeles waltl. Next base: position 473,567,775 of record NC_090437.1, on the reverse strand, counting down.
GCTGCATACTTAGATGATATTGTTATCCACAGTGAAACATGGGACCAACACCTAACTCATTTATCCAATATATTTCACACCCTTCTTGAAGCAGGACTAAAAGCCAATCCAGAGAAATGTATGCTAGCAAGAGAGTCAATATCATATCTTGGTTATAAATATAGAGAAAGGTCATATTAAGCCCCAATTCAATAAAGTCAAGGCCATCAGAAACTTACCGATACCAAAATCAAAAAAAGAGGAACAATCCTTTTTGGGGTTAATCGGCTACTATCGTCGTTTTATCCCAAAGTATTCCACCCTGGCGGCTCCATTGACCAATCTTTTAAAGAAAGGACATCCAAATAAGATTAGCGAATTAAAGGGTGTAGAGAAAGAGATCTATGACAAACTAAAAACTTTCTTGACTTGTAAGCCAGTCCTCCATTGTCCAGACTTCGAAAGCCGTTCATACTACAAACGGATGCTTCTGGGGTTGGGTTAGGGGTTGTCTTTTCCCAAAAAGATGAGGAAGGGCTAGTGCATCCAATAGTGTTCATCAGTCGCAAACTATTGCCAAGGGAAACCTACCATCCTGTCATTGAAAAAGAATGCCTCGCCATTAAGTGGGCCATTGAGAGTCTACAATATTACTTGTTGGGGCACCCCTTTACCTTAGTTACCGACCATGCTCCTTTGACCTGGCTGGCCCGCCATAAGGATACCAATGCACGGATACTTCGTTGGTTTATGGCTTTGCAACCTTTTGTGTTCCAGGTGAAACACTCTCCTGGTTCCCTTATGGTACCTGCGGATTATCTATCCAGGCATCTTATCCTTCCAGGGCCCTATCAGCCATCTTCGAGGAAGGGCGAACGTAACAGGGTTACACAACAGCACTGAGCCCATTACCAACGTGCCGTGCCCCGGGGGTGCCATCATAACGATGTCTATAACCCGGAAGTGCTACGCGAGCGAGGGTCAGAGGAGAAAAAAAAGAAAAACCAAGACACCGCAGGGGTGTGGAGGACGAGTGAGCAGACGGAAGAGATCTTGGACGGCTAAAGGAGCGAGAGCCAAGGGAGCCCATCTAGCGCAAGGGAGTAGCAGGAAAACGGTTGCAAGGGAAGACTTGCAGAGGACGAGAAGACCCACTATGTCCCTGGAGGGATGTGGTTATACGAGGTACGTACTCATATACAGGGTTTTAGAACTTTCTTAGGGTTCTCAAGGAAAACAGAGAACCTCAATAAAACGGACCACAAAAATAAAGTTATTAACTTTAGTGAACAACAAGGAAGGGCAGTATAATAATTCTCACAAGAAAGAGAGTGGTTCCAAATCAAAATGACCCTGTCCACTTTACGTTAGTCTTCACCTACTTCTTTTCTCACAGTATGCATCACTACCTTAGCGGCAGAAGCACATAAACAGTATAAGAGATTCACTGACGGGGTGCTGAATTGTCACTGCCCTCACAACCCCTTTTCCCTTATATTCAAGATAAGAGAATCAAACCCCATACTTACCTCCATGTTGTATTCTGTGTTCTTATTTTCCATGTCCTGCAACTACCTCTAAGTTCGAACACAGAAAATCTAAGGGAACCAAGAAAAGAAACGGTTAAAGATGTAAAGACTGCAAATGTAAGACTGGAAAAAAAAGATTAAGCAAAGGAGAAAGAAGTGCATAACAAAAGCACAAGTGTGGAAATGACAATGTTTAAAGATTTACAAAACATAGGAAAACAGGATTAGAAAATAATAAATAGAAAATAACAGATATGTCTTCATTAGGTCTTCTGTGAGTTAACTAATACAGACCAAAAAGGCAGGACCCTATTCTCCAAGATAGAACCCTGTTACAATGCCCTTTGGGAAAAAAGGACCTAGTTAGACTGGTGGTAAGCCACAAGAAGGCATAATGGGAGGTGAGGACCCAGAACTAAAAAAATATGCTGACTAAAGTGTCAGTCTAGCCTAGTATCAATAGATGAGGATATTGATGCTTTAACTTTTAGGTTACATCACATGAACGAAGGAATGGATAAACAAAGTCTGACTAGATGACGCAGAACAAAGAATTGTGAACATTGAGGATGACACCAATACAATGAAAGAAAAGATAAGACTTCTACAAAAAAGTATACAGACCATCCGCACCAAGAACAAGGAGCTAGAGGTAGTTCCTAATGGAATAAACTCCACATCATAGGTCTGCCAGAACCATTATCACAGGAGCAATGGAAGAATAAGTAGAACAAATACCAACAATGTTAGGATGAGAATCCCTATGAGGCATGTCTCAGCCAGAGCACAGAATGCTAGAGCAAATGCTTGGTATTTTCTTATCAAGTGTCTTGTCACCACAAACTTTGAATTTCATCAACATATTTAGCAAGATTTTCTTTTTTGCTTTCAGCAAGGTTTTCAGCTCCCCTTTATTACACTCAGCAGTAGCACTGCAAACATTCATATTTTGTGGAAACGTACTCCTGTAGGACTTCAACTGGGCCAAAGGGTCAACGGTTGGTGAATGCTTTTTACCACTTGCATGTTCTTCATAAATGTCTAAAAATCACATTGGTTGTGTGTGTAAAAAAGAATTATCCAGTTCATCCATTTGCTGATGTGTTGGACGTAACTCAATGGTAGTCTTTATCTTAGCACTAGGGAACTCAATGTAGCACACAAATAATTACATATGGATAAATTAACCAGATCTAATGGTTTAGAACTTTGATTGGCACAGAAGCCACTTCAGTTTTCATAATGCAAACCTTCTACAAGGGAACACATTATTTCTATTGCTCCAGTGGTTTCTGGTATCAGCACAAACTCTTTCTCTCTTTCAATCATCTCCTGGATATCATTTAACACAATTTTGTACACAACTCTAGAACAGATGTGGAAATAGATGTGTCTCTCTATTTTGCGAAATTGTTTGCAAAAAACAAAACTTGGTAAAACTAGTAATGGTTTACTGCTGTTTAGTTTAAATGCTATTTTTTTCTTTCTCCTGTGGGTGAAACCTGTTTGGTATTGGCTTCTGGTTCAAAATATTGTTATGAAGGGCAAAAGGGTCATATTTATACCTGGAATGACTGGTCCATTTAGGCTTTGGTGATGCTATGCGTTCTAATCTTGAGTTTACAAACCCCTTGAATTTATCAAGAACCGGTTGAAACAGTTTCCCACCTGCTGAAATTCTGTGCATATTTTTGCTCTCAAAAGAAAGTCTTGTCATTTTTGCAAAGGCATTAGTTATGTAGCACCTTCCACCAGGAAGCAATTCACTATACCTTTAACAACATCCCACAACAGATTTCTTCTCCTATATTTCTAAAATCCACACGGAGTATACTTTTTGTAGAATATTTTCAACAGTCTTTTCCATAATGAATCTAATTTCTGATTTTTAATCGTGCCTAAAGATTTTACCACATGATAAAATGATACATTTTGAGGAGGGTGCATTGGAGAGACATTGCTCATAACTAGTAACAAAATGATGGGGGGGGGGTGAAAAAGTCCAGTGCCGCAAACCAGTAGTTATTCTTTTAATAAGATCAAACAAAACGTCTTCTATCTTGTTTGTACTGCACTTTTAAATTTGAATTATTTGTTCAAATCTTTGTTTTCAATTTCTGCTCAACATTTTCTCCTGCATTGCTTGGCACATTTTCAGTAGATAAAACATGTAATTACATTGCCTTGCCCCAATGGCACATCACAATCCAATTGTCCATCTCTTATGGTGAGCTTTTTGTAGAGGTTTTTTGTTGACATACAGCACACATGGCTTTTGTGCGGCTACTTTACACTCAGCTGTAAACTTTGGGACATAACCATCAATGCTGCTGTTCATGTTTGCTGAATCAGAGCTTTGAATTGCTAAAGTTTTGCTGAAAAGTTTGTGTTCTGCTTAGTAAAGTCGCTTTCAGGGCTAAGCAGGTGTGGATTTTTTGATTTGCTGTCCTTTTTCCTGTTGTGGTCTTCATAGATTACAATAGCCGGACATAAAATATCAATAATGGCAGATGCCACTCAAATGACTATTTTCTTGAATATATTGTTGAGTTCTTCAATTGACTGTTAGAAAAATGCAAGAATAAGCCACAATTAGTTAGCAACAATGAAAGTGAACTGTCAACATTAGGTATAGATGACTGTAATTGAAGCAGGTTTTAGGAATAATCTAATAGTGTGGGTGAACTATGATAATCACTATAGTGTTGGTTTAAGTAACCAGTGAAAGCAAATGGCACACATATTAGTTTTTGCAATATCTGATATGTTCAATTCTGAGTGGCAGGTATGTCAGGTGAATGTGCTGTTGGGTACTTTCATCCCATTTTTAATGCCTTCCCAATCAGAAATATCACACTGAAGCAATTTTGAGTTTTTGGCCAATGTGCATCAGTACAAATTATTCACCATAGTTACCTCTGTCATGGCAACCCTTAGATAAACTACTCTAAACTCATGGGATATCCTGGCTACTAGAACGAGAACTAGATCACTGTTGCAGGCTCTGCTTCCTTTGTCTGTCCCCATCCTTTGCTCTGCACTTCTCACCCATCTTACTTTGATCCATTGCAAAACAATAGTGACAAAGAAGGGGTCATAAGTGAATTAATTCTGAGGAACGGCAATATACCTTAAAAAGAGACTATTGTTCGCTTGCACGTATAGGCAAACAGTACTCTTTTTTTACAGTCTTCAAGAAAGAATCCAGCCTATTTGTATACCTGTTTTAACCAAAAATATTATTAGAAACATCTGTCCAAACTAAGCATTTGACCTGGAGCAGTGGATGGCGCTTGGGAGTCCTAGGTTGCATACTTTGGAACTCTCTGCTACTTCATCTTTATAGAACATTTAAGCAACTAATCTTTGAGAAGAACGTGGACATGCATTTTTTTTGTTGATATCAGGAGCTAACCTCCATGGAGTTGTTCTTTTTACAAGTGGGTGGGTGGAGGTGGGAAGAGACAGACTTTCTAATTCCTGAGAAAACTCCTGTGCGCAAATATCACTATTACAAGATTTGCAGTAAACACTTCTCCCCACAGTTTTCCCCTGATAAATTTCAACAGGTCATATCTGCCCAAATGTCCTAGAGATATACATGCAGAAAATTCCAATAAATATCGGAATTTGGTGTGGAAAACACATAGGGCCTCATGTATTAAAGCTTTTATAGGATCAGAAAGTCTGTAATTCAGGTTTGCTGCAACAAAAAACATATTCAGAACGTACAAACCCTGAATACTAGAGAGAAAAGTATTTCAGACTTATAAAAATTCACAATGCACATCTGTAAAGATTACTGAAAAGTCTGTGTGCTTTATAGACTTACACACTGTGAGTGAAATGTGTGCCACAACACAATTTTGCCTTCCTTAGGCCTATAGCTAGGGATCAGGTACCAATCTTAAGCTAACAATGTGTTATACGGTTCCTATGAGTTTAGTAGGACTGTGTATTATGTCAACAGGGGTTACTCCGCCACAAACTTGACAGATATCCCATCCGTAGTATTATGATTCCATAATAGCCAATGGAAACAATAATACGGCAGACAGGATATCCGTCACGATTGTGCCAACTTCTAAATCAGGCCTCTGTCTACATATGTCATCACTAAATGATGGTTTAATTTAGCTCGCTCACATTACCACATTGAAACCTCTAACCGAACCAGGGTAACAGATGTTATTGGTAACCTCAAACATGACCACGCTGATTCCCAAGGAATTAGTTGAAACAGATCTAACCCTTTTGTTTGTTACTCCTTCATGCCGAAGGTATACACAAAAAAGATAAGAAAAAGCATTTTCAAAACATTTATTGAAATAATTGTATTCTTGCAAAGAAAACATGAGCTGTGATCATTATACAGATGAGACATATTATTGTAATAACTATTATTAGAATGGTGAAAAAAGAAAATTCTACCATGTTAATTGTTACTAATGTTATGCTACTCCTCTCTGTCTAGCACCTAACCTAAAGAGAGCATTGCAGGAGTGCCCTCTGCCAGATCAATGGGATCAATGGGATGGTCTAACCCCCTGTACCTTGTTATTAGGTGTCAGGAAGCCAGTTTAAATCAGCTGGCTATCTTCCTTAGCAGAATGAAGGTTGGGGTCAGCAGGACTGCATCTCACTCACGGTTCACAGGAGTTCCATGATAACCCCAGCATGAAGTGCTCCTATCGCCAAGTGTAGCATGGATGCTGTTTATAGAATAAAACACTATCCTCATCAAACTGTGACAGAGGTGCAGAACACCTTTTTTTTGGTTTATCTAGCATAAACGGTTTGTCCCCTGACGAGCACAAGAAAAGAAAACAAGGGCATCAAGTACTTATTGTACAACCTTAGACTAAATATGCAGATGACAGTGCCCACCAAGAATAAATGTATATACAGCACAGTCTCATGTCAAATATGTAGAAAAAGATGTCAAGCTAAAACGGAGACTGAGCACAGGCCCTACAACAAATGTACCAGGAGTACAGATCCACTGTCACTTTTGTGATTGCTGTACTCCTTGTGGCACTCGGAGATTTGTCATATTTCCCTGGCTCCGCTCACAATCAGATGCAAGGTCTTGGACCAAGTGAAGTACTCTCCTGCACATCAAGAGGATCAAAGGCTTTCCTCACAAGAGAGCCCTTTGTCAGTCTTCGGCGCAGTTCCTATGAAAGGAAGGGATGGATAGGAAATCTGTGCGTGACAATCAGGAGGCCTTGGCAGAATTTCAATTACACCAGAGTAGTTGGAAAGAAAATTGTAATTCTGCATTACTCTTTGACGCAGAATTACCAATAATAATGCGATTAATTTTGTGGGGAAAATCCTACCGCAAAAGAACATTTCTCGAGCACTTGTGCTCGCTCTTCATGTTCTGATCCATTTAGTGCTACTTTTTAGTGCAAATTGAATCCTTGCTTCTATTTCTGACACAACAGACCACACCATGTGGTAAACGTTGGTAGGGGCATGTGAGCAGCGGGGGCAGGTGGGATCCGGAAGCAGGCCGGTCTGGTGTAATCTGGCAGGAGTAAAGTAGGCACAGTAAAGGTAATAGATCTGAACCAGGTGGAGCCTGGATGACATTGTTGTAACCCTAGGATCCATTATGGCAGCTCGTCAGTCAACATCTTCCAGGGGACCCAACCAACCGTCCCAGCGGGCTCTAAGGTGGTTCAGTGTACAAGGGGTATTAAGGACAAGGGTACAATAGATCTGAGAGAGATCCCCCCCCTTTCCCAACAGACCCTTTAGGAGTTTAGCCTCCAGAGGACTAATTTCAGGAGGAGAGGCGTTGCGTTATATGTGGATGTAAAGTGCATGTCTCAGCTGCAAATACTTGTAGAATTTTGAAGAGGTGAGTGCATAAGTGTCCTGGAGCTCCAAGTGAGTAGAACTACCCTGGTCACTACCAGGAGAGCTGCAGGGATTGGGAATCCATACAACATACTGCGTGGAAACCCTAAAGATGCCAATTCTTAAGCCAAACGTTGACCACCAAGCGTTCGGAAGCTAGATAGTAACGGTAAGGTAAAGTTTGGCCATACCCAGACCTGAATCGTAAGGGGCATGCTGACAATTACTCAGGGCGAGGCGGGCCTGGAGTTATGACAGACGAACGATGACGTCACCATATTCAGCTCATGGAACCATTATCGAGGCAATGCTATAGGATTGTTCTGATGGATGTAAAGAAATCTAGGCGATACCATCAGCTTGCAAAGGGCAAATCAGCCCATCCCATTCAGCAGGAGGGATTGCCATTTGTTGAGGTCCTTTTTTTAGGTCGAGCCTAGGCAGCGCGCATGTGCTGTCTGAAAGACCTCTTGGATTGAATAAGGGCTTTGCACCTGCCTGGCGCTTACCACTGGTTTAGTCCAGTGTCGCTCTTCTTTGCTGCCTACTAAATGGTCCGCACAGCGATACATCATCACTTCAGTTTTTGGCAGTGGAGCACCACTCAAGTACAGTTTCCTTCCTCTTGCATTCTTAATCTGTTGTTGGGCAAACCCTTTTTTTGTAATTGTTGCAGTGTGGCACGTCGCGCTTTACCTTTAAGTATGGCGCCTCCGCCTTTCTTTCATTCTACATGGCACAGCTCACCCACCTCCATTTTTTGAATTACTTGGAACACACTTGAACACTGAGGGTGGCGCCCATTTCACGAGCGGTGTACTTTAATGTTTTAGTTTCTACTCAGAACACACTTTAACTCTGATCGTGGTCTCCATTTCACGAGCGCTGCACTTTTTTTTTTTTTATATATACTTTCTACTTGGAACACACTAACTCTGAGCGTGGCACCAATTTCACGTTAGTTTGTTGTTGCTTTGCCCTCCCCCGTCAGTGCTTTATTAAACATTTACTATATCTGTAGCCAGAGGCTGTGCTCCATAAGCCACTGTCCCTGACCTCTGACGCGCAAGAAAAGGCGCCCGCTCCTCAGAGAAAAAAAAGCTTTTCTCAGATTGAAAGAAATAAAATGCCGTTAGCAGACTGTCTGCACAGAAGAGGCACTGCACTGCTTGTGCTATGCATTAGTAAATGTGTCCGTAAACGTTTGGATTCTGGAAGCAAATCAAGGGAAATCCGAAAAAGGACAATATTGGAATAAAATCCGTGATGCACAGCACAGTCATTATATGTAGCACGTCAGGGCAGCTAGGCAGTTCTTAATTAAGTAAGTATAATTTACTTTGTGTTCAGATACTTTACTATTGGCTGGCTAAGGAAACATTTGACAGTTTTTCAATTGTCTGTGTTATCACAGAGTGCACGTGATGCCCCAGCATGGAATTTTCCTGTTGTGGGACCCATGGCTGCTTCCTGGGCGACGATGTCTGCCCCACTCGTTCAGCCTTTCAGCCGGAGTGGTAGCGTGAAGACAGTTCCTCTGCTTCTTATTAGCATCAGTGCGGGTGAACTGACTCTTTGCCTTGTGAGTCTGTAATATTCTGACACCACCAACACGGGATCTTCTTTAAGCCGAGGTCACAAATTGGCCAGTGAGTTTACATGCTTTGGTGTTCCTCCGTGCTGCAGGACGGAGCTACCCGCCAGTATCATCTAAAAGCTGGGTGTTAACATCAATCTGTATTTTAAAATGCTTTACAATTGTGGAGATAGCTTTGCGCCCACTGTGCTTTTAGTCTTCTATATGTATTAATTAGAATTGCCAACGTGTGAACTGTTTTAAATTGTGCCTAAAGTATGGTATTTATTGGCAACTGAAATAGCGTTTACTGCCCTTAAAGCACGTTGCTGATGGGTAGCAGACTTCTGTACTCCATTCGCCCATTTCTTTCTCACCTCCTTTCCCTTCTTCGTGTGTGCTGTGTGTCTGCATTGCTGTCCAATTCTCATTTTTTACCCCATACCTCGCTGTTTTTCACTCTGAGGTCTGCTGGAGAAAATCATTTCGGAATGGGTGTTTCTTGCCACTGTAACTTTTGAGTCAAAGTCAGGGGTGTAGCTTGTTAATATTTATACTCCTAGCCTTTCCCCAGCGTTTCTGTTAGTCAGCCAGCAACTCTGATAGTGGGGTCGCGAAAGTGTTATTCTATTCAAATTAGCATGGCAGATTAAAATTAGAATGCTAAATGGAAATATTTTCATTTTTTGCTCAGATAGAGGAAGGTAAATGAAAGTGCTTTAGTTATATGCAAGGCCACTGGCAGAGAGGACCAAATTATGTGGCAGGGTTGACCGGAAAGAAAAGTCCAGTTATGCATTTACAATGCCAATACCTCTAACTCTCGCAAATGCGAGACCTATTACATTGCAAATGCTTGTAGTTTTTTGCATCACAGGTCTAAGGTTAAGAGTCCAGGTAAGCTCAGGGAGGAGCGCCACCCATATATCCAGATATTTGAAGCTGAGGCGGCGCACAGGATTGTCAGTCTGCCAGGAGACACAGTCCCTAGTAGGACCTAGGGGCACCAAGACCAATTTGGCTGGGTTAACGTGAAGGCCCAAAGCTTCCCAGAAGAGCTGGAAAATTTGAAGGCAACAGGGTCCACTAAGTGCCAGATCTGCCAGAAAGACAAGGTCATCATCGGGATTGAGCACGATGCGATCTTCATGACCCTCATCGCCATCAGCATCCCCTTACTTGGGCATTGCAACAGAGGAGACACGCAAGCGGTTCAATTGCTAAAGCAAATGGGAGGGGAGATGGGGGCAACTTTGCGAGTCCCACGTCTAAGATGGAAGAGCTCGGAGATCACGAAAGTGGGGTCCGACCTGGCCCTCAGCAGCACACCCTACAGGTAAGTCCAGTCCACCAAGTCAAATGCTTTCTCGAAATCAACGAGAAGCAGAGCTTACCGGGGTGGAAGCAGATGACGATGAGCAAGGGTGACATGGAGTCGTCGAAGGCAGGTCTGAATGAAACCAGATTGGTCAGGATGTATAAGCGTGCAGAAGACTGGCTTGAGGCGAACAGCTATGATTCTGGCAAAGATTTTAACCTCAACATTGATATGGGGGATCGGAGTATAGTCTGAGCAGGACGTCGATGGGGGTTGTGTCTTCGGGATTACTATGACGGTAGCAGTATCTATCTCAGATGGGAAGGTACCAGTCTTTGCCACTTCTCCATATAGCGATAGAAGCCGGGGGTGTTAGGATTTCTCAGAAGGTAGAATAGTATTCTGTGGGAAACCCATCAGGCCAGGGGTCTTTCTGGAGGCCATGGCAGAAATAGCTGCTCCCACCTATTCATCTAATATTGGCTGGCCCAGCAGGTGTGCCTCCAAGCGCTACAATTAAGGAAGGGGTACTTTGTGCAGGAACTAAGATCGGTTTCAGCTTCCGGTCTAGGGGTTGCCGTGAACAGGCGGCTGTAATAGTCTGCAAATGTTTGTGCAATGTCACAAAGGTACCGGTGAGTGTGGCCTATGATTTCAGGGATTATCCTGTTCGCCAGTGGGCAGGAGGAAAGCCAAGGTAGCACTTTGCCGTTCTTTCTGCACCTGTAGACCCTGGTTGTCGACGCGCACCATATCTGCTGCACAGCCTCCATTGACAAAAGGCAAATTTCTTCACACACTTAGGGGGTCATTACGACTCTGGCAGCGCTGCCCTGGGGATTATGACTCCCCTACCGCCGGCCTGTTTCTGGCGGTTTGCACCACCAGGAAGAGGCTGGCGGTAAGGGGAGTCCTGGGGCCCCTGCACTGCCCATGCCACTCGCATGGGCAGTGCAGGGGCCCCCTAACAGGGCCCCATGCAGCTTTTCACTGTCTGCATAGCAGACAGTGAAAAGCGCGACGGGTGCTACTGCACCCGTCGCACGGCTGCAACACCGCCGGATCCATTAGGAGCTGGCTCCTATGTTGCGGCCGCATCCCCGCTGGGCCGGCAGGCGTAAACTAGGTTTGCACCCGCCGGCCCAGCGGGGATGTTGTAATGGGGCCCGCGGGAGTGCGGCCGCACGGCGATTACCGCCCGCCAAGCTTGTAATGACCCCCTAAATATAGTAGCCAGGGTGTGTCTCCCTGGTTGTCGGCTGTAAGGTGTGCCTCTAGCCGAAGGGCATGGGCCTCCAATTGAGTTAGATGCTGGGAGCGTGCTTGTTCTAATGCCCTAAGTCAGTCCTTGGCAAACCCACTGATAGTCGCCTTAATGGCAGCTCATAAGGTGCCAACCAAACGGACCTATTCCTCATCGGCTTGGAAGTATGCTCTCACCCTCCAGCGCCTACGTATTGGATTTGTCCTGGAGGCAACAATCGTTGAGTCATCACATAGGGTGAGTCACTCGTAGGGGAACCGAGGCAGGGGAGGAGAGGGGAGTAGTCGGATATTCGCTGTGGAAGGATCTGGGCCACCTCGTGGCAGTCGGGAGCTGGTCTGAATATAGGATCTATGCGGAGTGGGTATGGTGCGCGGCTGATGTGTGGGTGTAATGACGGTGACAGGGGTTCCATACCCTCTACAAATCACAGAGAACAAGGGGATGGGTCCAGTTTGAGAGACGATGGGCACCGGCCCAATAGGAGGCAAAGGGAGTGCCTGTGACAATTGTGTCCGGAGCAAGGACCACATTGAAGTCGCCCCCAATCACCAACAGTCCGTTTGGGAGGTCCAACAGTACCCTAAAGAGGTACCCAAGGAGGGCATCTAGAGCTGCAGGGGGCGCATAGGCAAACACAATAATTCGTTCCTCAACCACACCAGTGAGGGCAAGGAAGAGGCCCTGAAAGTTGCCCATTTCTCGTGTGACATTAATGGGGAACAAGCGTCGGAGCAAGATTGCCACTCCTCTGGAGCCTCAGCCATAACCAGAGTGGTTGACCTAGTCATAGCCCTGGCGGGCGTACAAAGAAGGAACAGTGGTTCCCTAATACGTGGGTTTCCTGAAGAAACAAGTGTCCAGAAGGAAGCAGTGTGTGTATATCTCAGGACAGAGGTACAGTTCATGCGGTCCAGTAACCAGTTAACATTCCAGGACAATACTAGTAAAGGCCCCATATCTGTGTAGGGAGATCTTGTGCTGAACGTAAAGGCAGAGAATAGTCAATCCTACGGGTATGATCTTTCAGGTCACTCACCCCATGGGTGCATTGAACAACAGTGTACCTAGGCCGTGGCACAATAATTGTTGCATTTGCATGTGTCTGAGTGTGATACAAAACAAAGGAGTATAAGAAAGCAAATGAAAAACCTCTCCAAAACAGAACAGTGCAAAACCCTGACCTCCCAACCACCCCCCATCCGATACTTCCATCCCATAAGCATCTGTTGCATAAACTAGAAACAAAAACACAACACAACTTGATAATGGGACTGGAGTGGTGGACCCCTCAATGTAGGATCAAAGACAACCATCAGGAGGTAAGTCATACATTAAGTCGCAAAGGGCCTGTGCCCGGCACCTGCCTGGAGCTAGAACATCTGATGACTCATAGCCATAGGGACTCTGAGATAGATCGGTGTTCACCGGTTGCTCAGTAGTGGAAGTGGAGATCAGGTCTTGTTGGCCCTCCAAGGCTGGAGGGAGACCACCGCAGTCCAAGGCAAGTAAGATGGTGCTGCAGATGGGGCCGGGATTCTCACAGAAGGGGATAGAAAATGAGAGTTCGGTCTTTGGGCACCACACCCTCTACGAGAGTGGGTGTGGTCCTTTTCAGTTTCAGAACTGCGGACGTTTTCATCGAGTGCAAGGGCCCAGGTTTTAGGTGGGGGGTGGGGGCGTGTGGGCGGGGGAGAGGATGGGGGCACTTGGCGGACCGGCCCCTCCTCAGTGAGCCGGGTACACGCTGACTCCTTATGTCATTATTTTTTTTATATAAATAATAGCTTTGTGTGTTTGTTGTCCTTTAAAAAAAAAAAAATGTTTGCACAGTTTGCACATGTGCAAGCATATGGGTAATAAATCATTCCAGTGGCAGTACCTCAATATCCCTTTCTGAACTGCGTGCTTATATGGGATTACGGGCAACTGATTTTAAGCATCACACTCTTGCTGTGATTAGACAGAAAGCTGCTCCCTCTGATTAGATTACGAAACAAAATGGCACCTGCCAGTTTTTAATCAGATCACTAGTAATGCCTCAGGTGCTTCCCCTGCCTCCATATGACTCATATTTGTTCTGCCTGATCAAGTGCTTTGGAACTGTCTTCTAGCTGCAATAAAATACAATGACCCATGAAGGTAAGTGTGAAACGTAGTACTGAACTCTGCAGTTAAATTAAGAAAATAGCTCCTAGTCAGATCTCTCACATGCCTGCACATAGCCTACGAGGAAGAACTGTATCAAAAGCATTTAATGATGGAGGCCCAGTCGAACATCTTTCTTGGGTTGTAGAGTCACTATTCTTTCCCACAAAAATACAAGCACTCCTACTGATATCTTTCTCAAATTGCCATCCTACATTCAGGAAATATTATTTTGGTGCTGCGATTTTGTCACACTATGAGGCTGCCAAACCATCATACTAAAAGCAACTAATTTAACTACATGAGTGGCTGTCCCTCTTTTGATTCAGGTGCCTGGCTCACTGCCCTAGTGAGTGGGCAACTAACTGGCAAGCTAAGGTTACGTACAGCCAGATGCCCCACAAGACATCCACATTTTCTGCTAGCTCCCAAATGTTTAGCCCCTACAACATAAACTGCCAAGCAAGGGTAAATTATCACATAAGAAAATATCTTAAATATCGTCAAATTCTAATTAAATTAGATCAAATATTTAAATGAACTGTTCATAGATTATAGATAAATTACAGAAGTGTAAAACTCTACATTTACATTCCTACACTGGTTATTAAAAAGTTTGGGAAACAGACCTACATCTTATTCATTAGAGAATCAGCTCAGACATTCATACATATAAACAAGAGAGTGGTAACCAATTAAAAAAAACACTTATCAACATAACTTATGCTTACAGCAGTGACAGTGAAAGTTCTATCCTACAATGTTGGAAGCTTAAACAGCCCCGTTGTTCTCTTGAGTATCTTAGGACAGATGGCTTAGCTAGGGGCAAATATATGCTGCCTACAGGACACCGACACCTCCCATGTGACAACCAGACAAGAATGAGATCTCAACTCTTCCCCGCACAATACTCCGCATCTCGACAAAGGAAAATTGTGGATGTAGGGATACTGATAGGAGCACAACACTCTTTCAGAAATACTTTGACCCAAGAGTGGTGGGGAGGAACACCTGGTGGAAAATGAGGTTTGGAGTGGCCACCCGATATATGCTGAGGATCGACTTTGCCTCACGCCCCCTAATCTGCTGCTGATCGACTTCGCCTGGAGTCCCATAATCATAGGAAATCTAAATTTAGCAAGGAAAGCCCAGACAGAGTGCCAAGCAAAAATAGGAGAGATCTCCGAGTTGTCACTGGTAAGGTAGAACAGAACTGAAGGATCTAGGGTTAACAGACGCTTGGAAACATTCCCATCCCCTGGTTATTGATTATTTGCACTCCTCAGCAGTAGACAACACACAGGCTAGAATAGATAGCATCCTCATAGATAAAAAGCTCTTAAAAATCTAGGAGACAGTGGATCAGGCTCTACAGATGTCATGCGACTGTGCACCAATATTAGGAACAAAAAGCCCAACCTTTCCAAGAAGCACTGGTGACTCTGTACGAGTACACAGGGGATGGTAAGAAACACTGAGCAAGTCAAGGCCAACTATATCCTAGTACAAGTAAGTGCAAAAATTAATGAGGGGGGAATAAGGCCAGCAAGCTACTTGTGAGTAAGTTAGGAGCTTGTCAGCTGTATATCGGAAACCAAAGACAAAAAGAGAGTAGTAGAGGACACAGAGGAGGAGAAACATTACATCTTTTTTGCTTTTTACCAACTTCTGTATATGGCGGAGATCTAAACCCTCATCTCAGAGAACAATATCTGAATTCCGTGAAACTCCCCAAGCTCAAAGACACAGACGCTGAGAGGCTAGTACCCCACTAGTGAAGGACGAAATCTTGAAAACTATAGGACGCTTAAAGCAGCTAAAGCTCCAGGGCTGGAAGAATTTACACCGACTTCTTACAAAACCTTTGCAGCTTAACTTTCCCATTACTGACCGAGGCCTTAAATAGCTGTATCCCAGACCAAAGCAAACCCGTGTCTATCGCAGAGATGGCACTACCTGTAATGCCAAAACAATGTTTCATCTCTCTCAGGCTCACAACACCTGATCTCACTGTGAGTACAGAAACCAAGATATTTACCAAAACCTAAACGAGAAGAGGTGATGTAATCCTTGAACCATGCGCTCAAGCAACGTTTATCTGGAGGTGTGAAAAAAACAAAATAATCCCTGCATCTTACTGATTTGGCAAGGAAAAGGGGGAGGGACGAGGTTCTCTTCTTGCTAAATGCAGATAAGACCTTTCATCTTGTGGACTAGGACATGATCGTGAACATCTTGCAATTAATACGATTTGGGACTTATTTCATAGGGTGGGTGCTAGTGATGGGCTAAGATCAAGATTAAAACCTAAGAAGTGACTTTTGGTTTCATTGAGAACAAGTAATGGTGTTGAATGCTATTCTCTTTAAACTACAAACACAGTACAAAGTATTATAGGAAGCTACTCGTTCCAATGATGGACCTTTCTAAGTGCTATTCTCTGGATCCATCAATTTTCAGTCAAAAATAAGCTGTAAAGGGCCTGATATATCAAAGTGTTTTGCCCATTCTGAGTCTATAGGGAAATATGTTGATACATAAGGGCCCTAGTCTTCCAGGAGCCACATTATAAATACAGCACACTTTCCGTGTTTGCACCCTGTCGTTCCTTTCAAAAAGGTACACCGAGTGCAAACAGAGACAGTGAGCTGTATTAGAAAGAATGAGCTGCCCCAGGGCTGCTGCGAACCCAGGCTGCTGCCGGGGCAGCAATTTCAGGTGACATACAGCACAGCTGTTTAAAAGCTGCTCTGTTTCACTGTGCAGGCGACAACCCACCTGCACTCTCAAGAGTGACTGCACCCACCTGCAGGGGGATGTCTGAGGGGGCCACAGGACCCTCCTTTTCCCCTCCGGAGGGTTGCCTTTAGGAGGTGCACTTAAAGTATGCCACTTTTTTGTGACACACTCTCTGGGCGGCCCTTAAAGGCATGTTTACCTCTGCACCCACATCCATAATATGGTGCCGGAGAAGAGGCAAGCTGATTGTCTCATTTGGGACCACACCTCCATGCAAATGAGGGAATGCCCTCTTATGAAAGTGCTGCCACAACATGTGTGCCAGAGCTCCGTATTACAGAAGGAGCTGCACAAGCATCTGTGGATCCTCTGTAATACCACGGTGCCTTGGGGGCACCCAATGCAGGCACACACGGCCCTTGGGCCCCTGGGGCACATTAGATAAAAGGGCCCCTGATGTTAACTTCTAGATTGTTGACAGCACAATAATTGCCCACAATACCCAGGGCTCTTTGCAGACTGACAACGGTGGTCTAATAGCATTGTGTTATCAGCATATTGCAGGGAAGCTAGCGGACGACCCCCAGCTTTACTGGGAAAGTAAGGCTGAAAGCAAGCATGGCAGGACACACCTGAATCCAGCTTTATGATTGCCCACATATTACTATACAAAGAGACAGTCTCACCTTTAGTGAGTCATATGGGCTATTCCAGGCTGAAACTTGTTGTCACAGAAACTCTGTACACACTCCATTACAAGCTGCTTGAAAGTAAATGGAACAAGTGTACAGTAACATGTTTGCTACATGAACTAGCATCGAAAGAGCAAGAATATCATCACTTGTGCGAGTGACTAAAAACCAGTTTGGGTCTAAGGGATTAGATTGTGTTTCAGTCTGTTTCCTCCTCAATCAAGATACCCGCTTAGAATGTAGCTTTGACATCAATCAATGCTATCCGCCTGTAATAAGCAGGGGCAGAAGACGGCATGGAACCATGGCATGCTGTAGGGATTGTGGGACTGGAGATACATTATGGCAACAGAGAGCATTAGTCTTGCCACCAAAAAGAGAGTCTATCCTCAGCAAAAGTGGCAGAGGTTCTATTTGGACCGGGGGCCACCATGTGCTGTGCGCCCATAAAATCTGCGGACTACAATCTCTTCACCAATGTGGGTGCCAGGTTGTTCTAAATGCCTCTCTCATCCATATGATTCTAGAACATTTATTACAGAAATGTTCTCAGTGTGTTTTCCCCATCTGTGAGATTCGTGCTATTGCCACTACCTGCATTACTCCTCCCTTCCAATTGATTAACATATATCCAAAATGTGTGCAGATCATATGAAGTACAAATTACAAGTAATTTTTGCCACTGACGATCGATGAACTGTTTTAGCTTTCCGAATTGATGCCTAATAGGACTTTCTTGCCTTGCTAACCTTTTCTCTCATACATTTGTTTCCGGGATTCTTACTCATTTCTCAGGCAACTCTATTCCAAGTCAGCGGACTAGTTGGGATGGTGGGTACCAGAGGCACAGGCTATCCCTGTAGACGGATTCTCGGTTAAAACAATTAACCTCCTCTGTTCTCGAATACTAGATTTGCCCGTGTTTTAGCCAAAGATGAATCGTGAAAGTGCACTTGCTTACAACAAAGAACGTCAGAAGACGTGAACCTTTGTTGATTTAAGATCACAGAAAGGTTACTAGGGTCACATGGAAAGTGGCAGTAGTACCTAAAAGCATTCACAGTAATAGTCGAACAGCTGGTGGAGAGCAACTGGAACTAGTAGGTCCACGCAGCCCCTGAATAAAGGACTTACTGAGCCCTGAGATGCTGAACAAAAAAACACGTGACTGAGCACTTTCTTGTTCGGGCCCCGTGTGGACTCCCTCCAATGTGCAATGTTAAGCTGAGGTTTGTGGACTTCAGGTAAGATGTTCAGGACAAGGTTAGCGACATGCCTTTTGAAGTGAAGCAGCTCTTCAATCCAAAGGCTTTCTCGTGGCACAGGCACTTCCATGGTTCCATCTGAATTTGGGCTTCTTCTCCACTAACAATATTGGACCAAGCAACTCATCTGTAGTCTGGTTGGTCTACAACTTCCATAGAGATTATCAAGATCTCCTGTGCCTCACGGCGCTTCGGTAAGTTCTGGAGGAGGTGGAATGTTTCCTCCTGTTAGGGGCAAAATAACCAGACCCTCTCTCACAGAAAGCTTACAGCATTACAGCCACTATTTTCTAGAAAAAGGCATCGCAGAGGCTGTACCCTGTATTGAGTCTGTTGGGCCCGAACTACTCCTGCCTCTTGAAGGTGCTCCGACTCACATTGAGGCACGGGTTCAACATGACAACCAGTTGTACTCTTTAGTGGTCTGTACTATTCCTGTTGCAGCTTCTACCGGTCTGTACTAATCCCTCATCTTCAAGGTGCTACCTCTAGCCCATATCGCAGCACTAGTTCAGCATGGCTATTGGCTGTACTCTGTACAAATCTTTACCTATCTGGTACCAGGCTGTACCAGTTCTTCCGCCTCAAGACGCGAATTCTACATCAGTCATGTATCAGCAGATCAAGGGGACTACTTGTAGCATTTGTTACCAGTTTGTTTTCGTACTATGTTTCACTCTTTATCAGTGTGTACAAGCCCATTCTCTTCAGGATTCTGACTCAGCCTCACATTGCAGCCCCAGTTTAGCAAAACTACAGACTTACTGTACCAATCCTGTACCACTCTCTACTAGTCCTTCATCTTCAAGATGACTCTGGCTCACACTGTAACCCATTTTAGCCTACCTACTGTTTTTTCTCTGTAGGCGAGATTTATCAAGGTTTTATGTTGCCCCTATGCCACGCAAGCCCACCTTGCATGGCCCTGCATGGCTTGATAAATTTAGAGTAACACAAGGCAGCACAAATCGCTGCCTTGTTACTCTGCCCCAGGGAGGCGTCCCATGGGTGGAGTGTGGGTGTTCCCACGCATCCACCCATGGATTTTGGCTCATTCCTAGATTCACCATTAGTGGTAAACTTGGGAATGCTTCAAAATGCTACACCTCGCCAGGTGAGGCGTAGCAAAGAGAAATCTGCACTCTGCGGTACACGTAGAAGGAGGAAACTGCCTCTGAGGATTGGTGTCCCTTTCAGTACAAAAACAATCCTGCCTATTTCGCAGGCACCCTTGCACCATGACGCAAGGGTGCCTATATTGGCACTAGGAAGCCAAAAGTATGCAAGCGCAGGTAATGGACAGGAAAGCACTTCATAAAGTTAAATGCAGCGCATTCCTGCCTTTCCCTTTGATGCAGCAAGGTGGCTTACTATATTGGGCTGCTTGAATTTTTTTTTTTAATTGGCCTGTAGATCCAGAGGACATTAATTTCATGATCGGGTATGTCAAGACAGTCGATTGCTCTGGTTCTTGATGCACTCTCACTTACATAATTCATGTCCACTGCATCTCTGATTCTATATAAGATCCCAGGAATGCTCTTGACTCATTTGCAGGGCAGCTACGTGAAGCAGCTCAAATGTATTGGTGAAGGGGGGCTCCAGAATGCATGTCTCAAGATGGCCCACAAGTGTGTGAGGCTCAATACAAGAGGCCACAAAGTTACACAATCCTGCTTCCTCTTGGCCCATAATTGTACAAAAGATATGCGAGAAAAATCGCAACCATGGGATGAACATCCTGAACCTCGATTCCAAGTGGAACGGAAGGAAACAAGGCAGCGAAGAGACAGAATGCCTGGAGTGAGTCGCACTTGGGAGCAGAGGCTTTCGACCCAGTGGAGAATAGTGGCACTACATAGAGGCCAAAGGGAAGATTGGATCCCCTGAACATGGATGATGGAGAAAATGCTGTTGCGGTGCTAGAGGAGGTGAAGGAAACAGTCACAGCACAGGGAGACGGGTGGGGGGGGGGGGGGTAGTGGGGGTTCTGGGCTCACAGAGAGAGGTGAGAGGGGAAGCCGCTTGGGGCCCTGAGGAGTGAGGGCGACGTTACCAGTGCTGTCCGGTGAGGTTGGCTTTGGGCGAGTGGACTGTGGTGGAGGTTACTGAGAGGATCCTTAGCATCCCTCTACTAAGGGGGGGCCTGATTCAAGATATAAAGAAATGAGATTTTAGACTCGGACCACTGAGACAAGTCCACAAATGACAGCACGGGAATACGGACAATAAGGGACTGATCCCTTTGAACCACTGGGATCGGTAAATGATGCTTTTATATACTGCTTGAAAGGTTTCTCACTATCTAGAGAAGACATCCCCAAAAGAGCGGAGTGGGCGGCATTAGGCAAAACAGAAAAGAAAAAGTGACCAGATATAAAGCAGGGGGTTGCAGAATGTCATAAACTGCTTATTTGTAGCTTAGTAATACATAGAGGCCCAATACACCCACCCGTATACCACTCTGATATGCTCTGAAATAGGTGCGACAGTGGGTGCTTGTGCCCGAATCTGCGTCTCCTGAAGACACAAAGAACCACAACTGACGATGATACAGTGGTGAGGTGAGCCCTTTGCTTGACAGGCTGGGCAGTGGCTAGTACCATGGGTAGTAAACACGATAACAAGCAAGTGAAGTTGGTGAAGTCCACTGAGGGGCGAGATGCCGGGCTTCAACAAGAATGAGGATACTACTACTGTGGATGGTGACATAGATAGGAAGAATTTTCAACTTTATAAAAAGCAGAGTTTAAAGTCCATAAACTCGGAGACAGATTCACTGGTGATAACAGGGGATCAAATGAGAGACAGAATGAACAAGCAAGATTCTAGATTTGACATGACAGAGGCCTGCATTTCGTATAACTGAGATCAACTTTCTATGCACACAACAAAAACACAGGCACTAGGAAAGACATTGTAAATATACATGCGAAGAAAAAATAATTAGAGGCAAACTTGAAGAAATAACTCTAGAATTATTGGGGTTCCCGAGACAATTATGAAGTGCCCGATGGAGAGCTTCGTGAAAGCACTACCGCATTGTTCAGCAAAGACTGTTTCTCACCAATGTTTGTGGTGGAATGGACTCACTGGTTCCGGGTACAGTGGTTGCTACTGGGGGCTCGCTACGTCCAGTAATTGCCCACCTGCTGAATTTTTGGGCCAGAGATACGGCACTTGGTCAACAATGAGGAATAAGAGATCCAAACAGACCATATGAGGGGAGTGCTTGCACTTTCAGTGTCATTCAATATGTCTGAACAAAGTGGTTGCTGTCTTGTCTGTCCTTTTTCAAAGAACTGCACCTCAAACTGAGAGACACCAAGGTAAAGCAGCTGGAACAAAGATGGAGTAACTATGGGTGCTACTGGCTCCTGTGGCTAATGTATGCCTAAACACACCTGGAAGTGGACTACCAGTGAACCCTCAGGTTACCCATTCATCAAATCTGTGTATGGCCAATAGGTTGGGGACTGAAAATTGGGGGCAATGATTTTCGGGTCGATTGGGCAACCAGGAGGGAAGGGGTACAATCTCTGGGTTGTTCTTTTGATGGCTGAATGTGTTAAAGGCGTGGGTCAGACGTTGAAGATATGATTACTGACGGAATACGTACTGTTGAGGTATGCATTATGCATCAGCTTTATACAGTTGTGCATATAGATGAAATGCAGATAAGTGCCGTAGACTGAACGAGTGAGGCTTGAACAATCCTCTTAAAAAAAGAAAGATGCTTGCATTTTTGGACCATCACCAAGCTGACACTGCCCTAATCCAATAGAGCCATTTTACCAAACATTCAGAACAGCTGTTTGCATCGAGATGGACAGCAAAGAGTGGCATCTTAATCAACATATGCTAGAGGAGCAGCCACATTTATTAAAAGACCTGTGCTGTTTTTATTCACTAACATGGTGGCTGATCCAGAGGGTCATTACGTGAGGGTACAGAGCAAATTACAGGGAAAGTGTATTACATTGTATATTGTCCAAATGTTGATTCGCCTGTCTTTTTGGTTCCCTTTCAAGTCAACTGACAATCCTGTAAAGGAGTTCAGTGCTTAAAGGGGTGATTTTAATTTACACTGAACCCACAATTGGATAGACATTTCGCAACAGAAGATACGGTTTACTCTGCGGTAAAACTACTACTGCACATAATACTGGAGCACAACTTAATGGACGTTCTGAGAGGTCACTGTCTTGGCAGGAGAGAGCATACATGTCATTCTACTGGGTGAAATGCTTTTTCCAGACTGGACCTTCGAATACTCTCCAAAAGTATAAGTAAATGGGTATCTGGGATTGCATACCTGACTTGCACACTCCCAGACCATGATTCGGTCTGTATAACACTAACTATCCCAGATACTAGTACTCATCATAGACCATGGCACTTCCCAACATAGGCACTATTGTATCCAGTGTTCTGGGATTAAGTACATGAAACTATTAAAGAATATTTCATGATTAACACCGCTCTGGGGCCACCTTTGGGGGTATGCTTGACTGAATTAGGAACGCCCTAACTAAACTTGTGACTGCTCTTAAACCACAAGGAGTATGATATCTGGAGAACCCCAGCATATCAATACAAGTGCAGACTTTACAGCTTAAATGCAAATATAGATACAGCAGAAAGCAAAATAGGATACATAGGAAAATATGTTGCTGCCCATAAATATGCAGAGGTTTAGAGACTCGGCAAGACTTTACCTAGAATGACCTGACGGGCCAATGTATTGTTGGAGGTAGTGAACATATATGATCGTCAGTATAGAAAACTATACAACACTACTGATATCCTCCAGGAATGTACATACTTTTCTATAGACCTGTATGCCTCACATACAGTAGGCATAGAGGACTAAGTCAATGACTGTTTGAACAATGGGACATTGGCCTAATTGGACAACTCGCACAAAGAATACCTAGCACAAGCAATTAAAGAAGGGAATATTAAGCATGAGATACGTAAGCACCTGGGAAGTAAGTCTCCTGGCAGTGATAGCTTCACAGCCAAATTGTTTAAGGAGTACACAGATATTCTTACACTGCACCTCTTCCAAGCATATGAGGTGGTAAGATAGATAGGGATACCCCCGGCACACAATGTGATAGGCCCTATTATTATTAACATGCCTCAAACCTAAAAAAGTCCTGCAAATTGCTCATCATTCCGAACCTATCCCTGATCAACCTAGGCAACATCTAATGCCAAAGTTGGTAAGCTGAAAAAGCTGGGTTTGTACCTAGGTGGTCAACATCATATAATTTGAGCATTCTATTTTCAATTGTACATTAGATAGCTCTGAAGATGCAAGCTGTGGCTGTCTTCTTAGATGCACTCAAAGCATTTGACTCCATTGAGTGGCAGTATATGTTGAGGGTGTCGAACGGATGGGGATAAGAGGTGAATACCTATACTGGCTGTGTTGTATACCCTGCCCATAACTAGAATACTTGTAAATAATGCAATATCTCAGTTGACAGATGTGTATGTTGCTCTAAGAAGGTATGCTCCTACCTTCACTCTTATTTGCACTTGTGATGAGGCACTAGCGTATAAATGCGGACATCACTCAACAAATGCTAAATTTGACATCTCTTTGAATAATCATGTTCCTATATGCAGATAATGTCTTGCTGTTTGTCAAAGATGCCTTGATTAACCTCTTCACCTCTGATCAGATTGTTTCTGTGGTTAAGAGGGATTTTGCAGGGTAATATCAATTGGGATAAATCATTGATATTCCCTCTGACAAAGGACACGCACCAACGTTGACTTGAATATCCACTGATCTGGCAACTAGATACTGTGAAATACTCAAAGATTAAATCCATTGAGACATGGGGCAAATACTTTGAGACAAATGATGGGGTGGCTGTAGCAAACCTTGTGCACCAGATGGAGAGATGGATTAGACTTCCTTTGACAATGGTGGTTAAATTGGCCTTAATAAAAATGGTGTTCCTTCCGGAATTTGTGTATCCTTTTCACAATATCCCTGTTTATCCAACTCACCAGTTCTTCGTAAGATTACAAACCATGCTGGGAAGCCTTGTGTGTGAGAGAAAACAACCTAGAATTCAATGGACAACATTAATAAATCCATTTGCTGAGGGAAGCTTTAGATATCAGACTTTGAATTATAGTATTTATGTGCAACGGTGCACTTTGCCCACTATAGATTTGATCCTGACCCTCTTGTACCCCATATTGTGGTTGAAACTAACGTAACTGACTCCCCACACCTGAAAACAATACAAGCTAAGCCATACATTATATATACAGGAGATGTCACCCAGTGGGATGCACACTTAAGGCATGGGAAATTCTGCACAAGTGTGCAGGACAAGAGATGCCCTACATACTGCACATGTCCCTTAGTAATAATCCAGAATTCCTGTTGACAATCAAGCTCAAAGCACATCAGTAGTTAGCTAAACATCAGTAATTGAAGAGTGGATACATTTGTCGCAACCACAAATCTATCTCTTCAATTTGTGAAACCGTAGAACAGATCCCCACTAGATGCATTTCTTTGATACAGGTTAAAACATGTGTTCAGAGGTCTTTTCCCCACATTAATGCAAGAGTCATTGATACTTCCAGCACTGGGATACATGTGCACAACAGAAAATCCCTCTCACAGTAGAGATAAGTTATATACTACATCTCAATCCAGAAAACTGCAGTTCCCCCTCGGAGTTGGAGGTAGTTGGGACAGAGACATAGATATACATCTGACTAACGTACTATGTTGTGAACAGACTGACAGACTGGGAAAATACTGACAAATGGAAAACAGAGCTTTGGAATAGAATTCCTATGCATAAGCTGTGAGAAAGTAGATTATTAGTTTACGGGGATGGCAGTACACTACGAGTAATAATGTCACTATTTTTGTTAGGTCCAGTAAAGGTTTCAGTAATTTAAAAATGAGCTCAACCTTTGGTAAATATGGCACAGAGCAGGCAGACTTAACTTTAAAACATGTGTAAATCATTAAAAAGTAAAAAAACACAACAATGAAAATCAAACTCCAATTTATAAAAAAGAGAATATTTTAATGAACACAATAACACCAAAACAACAAACATCTGATAAGAAGAACGAGAGATATGAATGCTCACAATTGTAAGTAAAAATGACCCCAAAAAGCACAAAGTGCCACTTGCAGGCAACTAGATGAGCAAGGGTAAGGTCTGAGGCCGACTGTAATGGAGGTGAGTTAAGTTGGTCCCAGTCAAAGAGTTACCTTTCAGCGTAGACATTTTTCTGGAGAAAAGGTGGTCATTGATGAGTCGTTGGCGAACACGCTGAGAGAGTGATCTGAAGCAGGGTCCGATGATGGCAGGTTGCTGAAAAGTGAGGTCCCAGTGTGGTCGAATACGTAGGCAGGAAAGCTCTGAGCGGGTGAAGTATTAAGTGCATGGCTATGAAGGTCTACATATTGATTTGCTTTGGCTCAGTGTCGCTCTCTGTGAATCCTTTTAAATTCAAACTTGGAAACTTGTGTGTCAGATTTTAGTCAGCGGTACAAACGAGCAAGTTGGATCCCACTTATTATTTGACATCGAAGGCATCGACTCAGCATCAATCTTGGTCTCCCGTCAGTTGGCAAAAATGTTTAAGTCCTAGCCTATGCATTATGGGTAGGAGTACACTGTAACACCATCCTAGAGTTCCAGGATCTCAGGAACAGCACTTAGGGGATCAGGTTCCCCACCCCCCCCAACAGAGGTCACAAACAAGGTCTGAGGCAAGTCTATTTGCAACTTGTCATCCGGGCTATGCAGGGAAGAGGGCTTATAGAAGCTTTTGGGTCCCTGTAGCTAACTGGAGGTCAGCCAACCGACCCTTAAAGTCCACTTCTTTTTTGTGGATACAAGTGGGAGCTGATCCAGCCGTTCTCCACAGGTCACAAAACAGGTGAAGTACTTTGTCTGTCTTTCATAGGTCCAGCAGTATTCTGAAAAGGGTGCCCAGTGGTGCCACATTTATGCCTGGCACTAAAATGTGGGCAGGGAGGACTCCTGACCTCCCCCTGGCCAATAGGGAAAAAGATCCTCTGGAAACAATCCCACAGTGTACCTCTCTGCCTAAAACCAATATGGCACAGCCCTTCTTCCCTGTGCCGAGCTCCTGTGCCCACCCTAGAGGAGTTGTCAGGGAAATAAGAAAACACTCCGCTGTGACCACTCAAAATCAGTTCTAGAGGAAGCTTCTCTCCAACTGAGACTTGTGCCTGGCTGGCTGACTTAGCAAAGATAGGAGTCATGCCCCCTTGCCCAATGGCCATGCCCAGGGGACTATGTCCCCTGGGCAGGGCCATTGGGCATAGTGGCATGTAGGGGGGCACAAATCAGGCCCCCCATGCCACAAAAAAAAACGAAAAAAAATACTTACCTGAACTTACCTTAACTTCCCTGGGATGGGTCCCTCCATCCTTTGGTGTCCTCCTGGGGTGGGCAAGGGTGGCAGGGGGTGTCCCTGGGGGCATGGGAGGGCACCTCTGGGCTCCTTCTGAGCCCACAGGTCCCTTAACGCCTGCCCTGACCCAGGCGTTAAAAAAACGGCGCCCATCAGGCACAACGCCGTTTTTTAAGGCCTGCCCCCTCCTGTGCGTCAAAATGACGTCACAGTATAAATAAAGCGCACAGGCCTTAAAGTCATTTTTTTTTAAGGGAACGCCTACCTTGCATTTGATTAACGCAAGGCTGGTTCCCCCTTCCAAAAAATGACGCACTTGGTGGAACTTTGACGCCCGCGGGGTCGGACGTCAAAGTATAAATATGGGGCAGTGTTTGCGCCGATTGTGTGTCAAAAATGTTGACGCACATTCGGCGCAAAGAGAGTATAAATATGCCCCTTAGTGCTTTCCTATGGAGCAGCTACCCTGATACAGTAAAATAGTTTTTTAGGCCTTTCACTGTAAGAACATATTTTGCTAAAGAAAACTGTTACATGTCCTCTTAAATATCTTGCACCCTGACTTATGGGCACTTAAGACTAACTTAGGGGTGATTTATTAGTTTACAAAAGCAGGGTTTAGGTCTGTGAAAAGGGGTTATTTTGACAGGTCGAATTTGCAGTTTAAATCTGTCAGGTCTCCAGTCATGTCTTGCATTATCACTTTAGTGGAGACACTATATATATATATATATATATGCACTGCAGTCCACTAATGACATTTAACTTACAGGTTCTGGGGACCCTTGGTACCATATACTAGGCACTTATAGGTACGTTTTTCAATATGCCAATCAGGAGTACTGCCAAATATGGCATGTTTTAGGGGTCAGAGCACATGCACTGGGGCCTTGTTAGCAGAGTCCCTGTGGACAGACTCAAAAAAACAGCAGCATCAGTCCAAATAACACAGGGATGATTATGCCAAAAAGAGACATTTTCCTACAGAGGCTATTAAAAACCTAAAAACTGATGGGTAGAGGGCTTTGAACAGGTGACACATGTGACTGAAGTGGGTGCTCAGTGGCAGGTTGTATGCACCGGGCATGGAGCTATCTTTGGAGGGAACAATTCTGGCAGGTAGTGTTTGTGGCAAAGCTGTCACAGATGACCTCAGTCACATTGTTACCATCCCCCTCGAAGTGGTAATACTGGTAAAGATCACTACAAAGGTGAGGAAATAAGCAGCACTGGCATTGCTGCTTTGTAAACAAGTTGTGAGACACTGGGGAAGGGAGCCCCTCACAAATACTGACCAATGGATAAATAATTTGGTATACTGTAACAATCAAGTGAAGTGCATCATGTCCATGGAGTCCAAATAATATCAGAGACCCACTCCACACATAACGTCTACGAAAGGCAATTCTAACAAGCAACATTTTGCAAAGATCCCTGTTCTATAATAGATGGGAGCTGTTGGGGCAGAAGACATACTAAATATGATGTTGGGTTTATGCATACAACATAATGGGTTGTTGTGAATGAAGGCAGCAGAAGGTGCAAGGGTTATGGTAAAGCAATACAGTTTGAAAAGTGGAACTGCGAGAGGAGGACTTTTGTTCAATGTGCATCAGAAAGCCTGTTCTATTTAGTCAGGACCTTCCAACGTACATTTTTACGTTAAGTGCAGGAGTGCTTCTACCGGTTGTTAAAATTGTGGGCTTTTAACCACGCCCACCTCACGCCCATCACTTTAACTTGTTCTTTGGCTTGCTTTTCAAAATCCTTTATCATAATTGGTAAATGCTTTACGTTTGTCCCTTCTTGGGGAGGTTTTGTTACCGCGTAGCAGACTGACCCTGTTACGTGGATAATGTCACGACTGCTGATATGGTAGACTGTGACTTTTTGTATCTCTCCTTCTCGCTCATGGCGGCCATGGCACTTTGAATTGGCTCGCTTTTGTCAACTAATGTTTTACTTTTCAATTTATGTGGCAGAAAAGGCCAGTTAGGAAGTTACAATGCCAATAGCTCTAACTGGGGCAAATGCGAGACTGACTGCATTGCAAATGCTTGTTTCCTTCTCGGGACAGCCTGGAAGAGTTGGTAGTATCATTTGCGTTTTGGGGGATTTGTTTTTGGAATACAAAAAGTTTGCTCAACAGGGTTACCACAACATGGCGCCCGCTCAGCAAACTTCTCTATCTTGGGAGAAACCATTGCACCAGTGGATGCCAAAAAGCCAATGAGATCCATGTTAAGTAGGCAGACATCTCATGTTGTAGTGGGGGGTACCCTTCTATGGAATCAGAGGCCATGGCCTCAGCTGACCCGGCAGCCTGATGCATCCCTTACTACATCTAAATAACCATCTTAGTTCTAGCCAATTATAATTTCCCCAGACATGATATGGTAGGAAGGAAGGATGTGGGTTTGTTGTGTTATATAATATCTTTTGCAAACATAAATAAAAACCTTGTAAATAGTTTACAGTAGCAGGGACTTTCTGGTTATTGAGTGAGTGAGGGTAGCGACATTGATGATTTCTTTCCTAACCTAGTAAACACAATCCCAGTTTTATTAGATTTGATGTTCCCATAGCCTTTGCTAGCAACTGAGATTCTCCCATTTTGATACTAAACGAACATGCCACATCATTTGGTAGAACCCCACTTCAATGACTCTGAACCTTATGCAGGACGATTCAACTATTCGCTATATTCTACTCATTTTTCTGGGAGTTAGACACGTTCTGTGTATAATATTAAATTGTATGTTTAGTTTCATGCATTTTAATGGCTTTAATTGTTTACGCATGCCATTGCCTATGCTAACGCGTCCCAATCTAGATAATTTATTCAACCTGGGACTCGTTTTAGCCCGATGAATCTTTTGACCCTGACTGAAGTCTCCTTAAGACGAGATAACTAGTCAACATGTCAATTAATAATCAATAACCTCATCTATAACCACAGTAGCAATTCAATCTAATTAACCAATGACATTAATAAGACTCGAACACCACCATGACCCTTCAGTCATGAATAACCACGCCAGATTTTAGCAAGTTTATGATGTTTATTCTCTATTGATTACACTCTACTAGCAAGTTTATTAGTCTCAAAACCAAGAAACACATCAACATTGTCATAATATGGCAACTCAAATAAGATTTCATCAAAGCAAAGATTATGAATATTAGAACATAGCACGACGTCAACATGGATTAACCTTAGCAGAGTATCATTAGCGCATTATTCAACAAAGCATAGAATCAGTCATTTGTCTATTTGCGTCCGTTTAGTGAACCCCTTAACTAACCTCGAATTGGCATTGGCATGTTGGGCTTCATGCAAAACAATTTTGACAACACAAATTTAGAAAACATCTATCTATGGTCTCTGTCAAAAGAAGCAGTTGGTACCTAGAAAGGAAAGGCAAATAGACAATCACAATTTCATCATCATATAGTTACCATCCGTAATGGGTCAGCATACAGAGTCAGTCTTCGTCCTCAGGACAGCAGTTGATTCGCCATCGGCCAGGAAACACAGCAAAGATCAGCAAGATCGGGAAGAAGGGGAATACTTCCCTCATAAGAAGGAAAAGTATAGAATCGGGCAAGGCAAAGTAAGGATGGTTTGAGGAATCACAGCAAAGTCTTTAGGCAGAGTAACAAAGTGACAGCATGCAATGGCAAATTAACTCGTAATGGCTCGGAATGGCATCTAATGGCTTGTAATAGCCGATTTCTCCTTGTGTCCATGAATTTTATATCAATCTTGTGGTACAGTCCCCTAACTTCCAATTGGGCAAGTTTTAGCGCACCATCATCTCCATCTAATAGTTTACTGATCGCCCCATCAAAATTGTCACCTCATAACAGTTCTCACGTAGTTTATTGGCTCCTGTGATTGACGTCTCCAGCGGGTAAAATGTCCGGTATGATTTCATGTTCTCGTGGTCCTCTCACAGACCCAGTCAGTAGTTCCATTGTCTATACCAGTTTAGGCAACCTTGTACCTGTTACAAGTTTACACTGTTGCATTCGTCAAGAATGTCTCCTTGAGCAAGTTGAGTTTCATGAGAATGAATCTACTACGGTTACACTTGTCTTCTAGCTTCTGGGAAAGTACAACTACATGTACTTCAGCAAGTCAGCACATTGTACGTTTGAAAAACACATTTAATATGAAACCAGGCAGCTAGGCCTCAACTCCTGTTAACTAAGGCCGAGTGAATTAATTAGCAAAACTTTAGCACATAACTCTTAATATTAGTATAAAACCATACATTAATACATTATTATTTAATTATTAGTAAATTTCATTAATCATCGCATATAATGGTGGCCACTCCCCGTGGGCACATTTCAGACTCACGTTTAGTAAAACACATTATTTAAGTATATTAGTGAGTCGTCTGCATATAGGGGGACGATTCGATACTCATGCCCATCCAATATGCCCCATTCTGGAGCCATACTCCGCAGCCACGCTGCCAATGGCTCAATTGCCAATGCAAACAGTATCGGCGAGAAGGGACAGTCTTGTCTCGTGCCCCTGCCGACAGTAAACCCATCTGATATGACCCCACCTATTTTAACCCTTGCTTTCGGATCAGAGTATAAGACAGTTATCCAATGCATAAATATACTGCCGAAACCCATGTGCTTCAGTGCCTCCATTAAAAAGGTCCAGCTTAGTGTATCAAATGCTTTTTCTATATCCAGAGATACCGCTATTCATCTGTACTCTAGCTCCGGGGTCTCCGCCATAAGCCTCAATAGGCACCAAATATTAATGAAGGTGTTGCGGCCAGGTATAAAGTCTGATTGGTCCGAATGAACCAGGGATGACATCAGCGAAAGAAGGCGTTTCGCCAGCACTTTCCCCAATAATTTACAATCTGAATTCAGCAGTGATAAGGGGGATACGACCGGACGTCTAGTGGATCACAACCCGGCTTAGGGAGAACCACTATTACCGCCTTTCGTTGTGACTCTGGAAGCCGACCCTCATCAAAAGCCTCCTTTAACATTTCTAGATATGACTTAAGGGTCTGTGCGGAAAATGCCCGGTAGTACTCTGCTGGCAAGCCGTCACTGCCAGGAGCTTTGTTGTGGGCTAATTGGCGCAGAGCCTGCTGGATCTCTTCCATTTCTATGGGTTTCTCCAAGTCCAGCAACTGTAATGCAGTGAGGCAGGTCAGATGAAGCGTCTCAAAAAAGTCCTCCAATTGCCCTGATGATGGAGGGGATCGTGCCACGTACAAAGTACTATAATATTGTTTGAAAGCTTCATTCATTTCTAATTGTGTATTTATTATGACCCCGGATTCTAACCGTGCCTATGGGGGGTGTGCTGTTGTTCGCCTATTAATGACCAGGCTAGCAGCCTGCTAGAGCAGTCCCCCCCGGAATGCATCCGAGCTACATAGTGACGATAGTCAAACTGTCTCAAGCGCGAAACGACCTCGGCCCAGTTCCCTCGTAACGCACCAAATGTTTCCTTTTCCACCGTGCCCGACACCACCCCACATTCCGCCTCACGTAGCTCCATCTCAGTCTTTTGTAGCTCACGTGCCAGTGTACATAGCACCCCTCCTGCCATTGACACACATAAGCCCCTTACCACCATTGTATGCGCATCCCACTCAATTGCCCGTGAGGACGGTGTCCTCTCATTTAGTGTGAAGTAAGTGTTAATATGCTCCGCTAGTTCTGTACAAAACGGAGGATCAAGTATCAGGTTCAGTTGTAGGCGCAGGGGGGGGGGGGAAACGTGTGTGAGCGTTGTACCCCATTGAATGGAGGCACTCAAAGGGCAGTGATCCGATATAGTTTTTGCTAAGTATGAAGCCCTTTTAAAATTGTGAGTCAGTCCGTAAGAACTGAGCAGCAAATCTAGTCGGGTGTGGAGGCAATGGACTGGAGAGAAAAAGGAATATTCCCTATCCAAGGGATGCAAACCCCTCCACACATCATTGAGTCTCCTCTCTAGCATCCAAGACTGCAGCACCTGAGAAGTTCTCCTACTAGGGGCGCCTGTAAGTGGTGGGTGAGATCTAACCATATCTATGTTTGGTACGCAGTTTAGATCTCCGCCCTATATACTGGGTAGCAAGGGGTCTCGTATTAGTTGTGAGGTGGTGGATAAGAGAAAGTCCCCCTGATTAGCATTTGGTACATAAAGCCCCACTATGGCTAAATGTCTCCCATCCAGTGCACCCTCTAATTCGACATATCTACCCTCATCATCTATTTTATTGTGCTCCGCAATGTAAGGAACTCCCGGAGCAATCTATACCAACACCCCCCTCGCAAACGCTGATGTCTTAGTGCCATATACCAATCCTGACCTCTTCCTGCTAAGACTACTCAAATCTTCTGCTGTGAGGTGCGTCTCCTGCAATATAGCTATATGTATCTTATGGTGTTTAAGGTATGCATACATCCTTAAGCGCTTAGTGGCACCGGCCATGCACCGCACATTCCATGTCAAAACATTATATGTAGTCATGTTGGTTTGAGTGTAGGAAAACGCGGCACATCATGTACCGCTGTGTAACAATTCCAGATTGGAAGCCTCTCAGCAGTCCCCAACCCCCATTCCCCCCTCACCCCCCAGCATTCCCCACCCCCGCCCAACGAGCATGAAAAGAATCTGTGAGTGTAAAAAGAATGTGAGAGAAATAAATCTTAGAGAGCTAAGCACAACCAGTACTGTTTAGGCACAACCGGTGCCGTTAAGGACAATTGTCCGAACTAGTTCCTTTCAGAGACCCATATGGGTGTGGGGAGGCGCAGTTGAGGAAGATGTATGAATCACAACTCTCGGCCCATTCCAGATGTTTTACCCTCCTGTGAAGTACCAGGCGTTCCGCTGCCCACGCGGAGTCCCACAACCAGGTCAAATTCAGGCGTTGCGACCATGTAGGCCCACAGGTATGATCCATAATGCATACCCAATAGGGCTGGCTTCCCCGGCCAGCGATCGCGAGGGCAGTCATGCGCCAGTCTGTGTGTTCACCATGACGCTCCTCTATCCCATACAGTATCCAGCTGAATCGCACTCTAATTAGTCGTATGTGGCTTTAAATATCATCAGTTGTGCGCAGGGCCAAATATCAACGGAGATGAAGGAGGGCTGGAGCAACTGCAGTGAACTTGAGTCAGTGGTACTAACCTCTTGTCAAGTCGAAGTTTGCGCTGTCACAATAAATTGGCCTCCTTTAAGGCCTGTGCTTGGCCATCTGCCGCTTGCAATCTTGACAGGCATGCCTCAGCCCCAGCCCTTTTCGTCCTCCGGGGGGAGGGGGAAGGTGGGTGAGCCAACCCTCCCGCTCGGTGTCCTCGTTAGTTGAGTCCACCAGACACTTGGCGTGCATCCAGGTCCAGACATCCTCTGGGGTCGGGAAGATGAGGGTCCTCTCCCCTTCCACCACCCGGAGGCGAGCCGGGAACAAAAGTGAGTAAGTGATGCCGTTGTCATGCAGCAGATGTTTTACTTTCGGAAACGAGGCCCATTTACACTGTACCTCCCCAGTATAGTCCAGATAGGCTGTGATTACATTATTATCCATTTGGATGGGGCCTAAAGAGCTGAAGCATTGAAGGATCTGGTCCCTGTCACGATAGTTGAGGAAACGTGTAATTAGTGGTCGGGGGCCCCTGGGCGTGGCGGCCTGCCCGGTATTTGGTGGGCCCACTCTACCACCAGCGAAGAGGGCGCATTATGCAACAACACTGTCTTTCAGCCACCTTTCCCAAAACACTTCAGCATTAGGTGTCTCTACCCATTCCGGGAATCCCAGAAATCTGACGTTTTTCCGTTGCGAACAGCCTTCTGCGTCTTCTGCCCTGCGCTGCAGATGGGAGATCTCAGCCTCTATTCGTTGTATTTGGGTTTTCATTTTGATAATGTTGGGTTGAGCTGTACTAAGCGCTGATTCAGTAAGAGTAACTCTATCCACCAGTTTACGATGGACCGTTCTGAGTAGATTTACTTCCAGCGCCACTGAATCGATTTTCCCTTCCAACAACATTTTAGTGTCCAACACCGCCTGCAGTAGCTTATCGAACTGTGCTGAGAGAGTGCACAATGTTTCAGACACCCGATGTGGGGTGCCGGCCTGGTCATCAGCAGCCCTGTGGGGAAATAGAGGGCATGCCCTTTGGAAGAGAATAGCACAAAATCTTCTCTCTGTGGATGATATCTTACTAACAAGGATAGTACGCCATTTTTCCAGAATCCTGATGTCTCCCCAGGACAAAATTGGAGTAAGTTTAGTAAATGGCACCAAGTGGACTGACTAATGCTCAGAGATTTATTCTTTAAGGCCTACATTAAATCCTTTGATGCTTGCAAGGAGGAGTTCACACTAGATGAATCTGAGCACATTTGTTACTTCTAAATTAAACACTGGACCATTTCAGCAGAAATTAAGCGAGATGGTATGAGGAAGTAAACATACATAAAAAAAATTGCAGACTATATGCACCTCCATGAAAAGCCTAGGGACAGATTTACTAAGGGCTCGCATTGCCCTTGTGTCACGCAAGGCAACACAAGTGTTGCCCTTGCGTAAAGCACGGTGACGCAAGACAGAGCAAGCCCTCAAGTAGAATTCACTAAGCCATGCAAAACTACCTTGTGTGGTTCTGCGTGGCTTAGCACATTCAGAGTAATACAAGGCAGCACAAATCGCTTTTTTGCTTTCCTCTGCGTTGAGAAGGCGTTCCATGGGTGGAACATGTGTATTCCCATGTATCCAAACCATTGATTTTAACGTAATCCCAGATTTAATAAGGCCAGTAAACCTTGAATTGCATCAAAATGGTACCCAAAATATATTTATTTTTCCTCATTATTTCCTCTTTCAACATGTGCTGCATTCTGCAGCACATGTAAAAGACGAACATGCCTCTAATTATTGTTTTTGTTCAGGAAGGTATCCAAACAAAACAATCCTGACTGCAATGCAGGCACCCTTTTCCCCATGCATTGGTGCTAGGTAGCGCACATGAAAAGGAGAGAATAGAAATACTCCATATTTAGAAAAATATGGAGCATTTTCTTTTTCCTTTCAAAAGGTACACTTTGCACTGCCTAGCGCCAATGCTGGCACTTTTATACCATAGTGCAAGGGTGCCTACATGTAGTGATATTTGTGTTTTGACCACTGACTCCACTTTGCACTTAGCCTAGCAGCACACCGTTACATTAGTGACCACCAACTTCATTTTGCCTATTTACTTTATTTTAGCATTAAACACCGCCATGTGAAAATCTGCAAGTATTTTCCACTTTATGCAATGTGCTCATGTTTTTATTCTGCATGTTTGTGTGTTCTTTCTCACCAAGGGCTTAGGCTGATAAAAATGTACTAGGATGGCACGGAACGGTTTTGTTTTGATAGAGGGCACTCTGGGACTTTGGCCAATTCCCGACGTGTTCTTTTCAAAACTTACCTAAAGCAACAAGCATTTTTTTAATAATAAACTTATGCAGTGAGAGGGAATCTAGAATTCTCCTCTCTTGTTTGTTCAAAGTATAAGAGGCGAAGACCAGATAGACCGGGGAGTGACTCAGATCTTGGACATGCTCAGGACGCTGAGGTGTTATCCCTCCTGTGAGGATAACTGATCTCTCTCTCCATGATCGATTCTGAGATCTGGCGATCTGATGCTGAGTAGGAGGGAGATGAAGCAGATTTGCCCTTGCCTCATAGTGATGCATTTTTTAATTCATTATTTGCTTTGCACTATAATAAAGATACATATATATTTTCTGTGTATATTGCAGTGGAGAATCATTTATACATGTTTTCATTTTATTGCTGTGACCAATTTTAAATGTGCACTTTCAGAATGCTAATTTTCCTTTACGAACCTTGCGATGTGAATTAATACATGTCTTCTTTAGGCTAAGAAGCGTAATCCAGAGATTTTTGTCAGTGCATGAGTGTTTCAGCTCGGTCATTAGTGAAGCAAAACATTTTGGTGTACTCTGACAGTTAAAAGGGAGGTTGGAGGTTGAAAGTGTATGATTTAAAAGTGAAAATATATGTGGCAGAGTGTCAAAGGAAGCACCGCAAACCTTTTCTGAAAATGCATGTGAAATTAAAATGCCTTATGATGTCTTGGCAAATGTGTTTTCTTGTTTATCATGACCTTCTAAATTTTGGGATGGGTGCTTGGATAAAACAGAATTATTTACTGTTCTTATATGTTTAAAAAAGTGCTTTTTGAATGGCATGATGACTCTTTTGTTGTTAGCAGGAGGGTTTGGATACTCCTATCTGCTTACAGAAAAATGCATGAGAGATGTAAGCAGTAAGAATATGAAAATAAGAAATTAGCGAAACAACTTGATGACACAATAAATACTGTAACTATGCTGTCTTGTCAGAATAAGTTATTACAAGATAAGGCTGATATCTACCAAGCCGTCGCAGGGAAATTTGATTTTTCATATTCCAGTAATGAGGTTAAAAAAGGTGGGGGCCAGTGTGAGCTACATGAGCAGAACGTAGTTTTTGAAATGCATTCTTTAAAAGATTACACCCAGCAAGAAGTTAAGGATGTTAAAGGTATATTCACAGAGTTTTTGCAGAGTGGAATGTGGCAAGGACATAGAGAGATTTTGCTACAGGTAAAACAAAAGATTTTGGAGTTTGCTACTCCTCGCACTAAGCAAGAGACACAGCGATTTATGGGATTGTTTGATTTTTGGAGACAGCATGACCCTCATCTGTGTAAAATCTTAACCATTTGGTACAAAGTGACAAGAAAAAAAACATGAGTTTGAATGGGGTGAAGAGCAGCAGTGTGCTTTTGATTTGCCAAAAGAAATAATTCAACAGGCTTTAGACTTGTGGACAGTGCAGGATGGAGACAATGTGTTGCATGTAACTATCCAGGGACAATATGTAGATTGGA
The DNA here is from genome assembly GCF_031143425.1 of Pleurodeles waltl. NCBI lineage: Eukaryota > Metazoa > Chordata > Amphibia > Caudata > Salamandridae > Pleurodeles > Pleurodeles waltl. The sequence goes on along the minus strand of NC_090437.1, from coordinate 473,530,032 downwards.
GCAGGTGGCAAAAGCAGAGAAGAACATGAGTGTCCCTGGGGTTCTGGACTAAACAAATATCTGATGGGACTTTGAAAAACTGGAGAGAGCATTTAAACGAAGCCCTCCCATTCTGAATAACAGACCATTACAAAATGCTGAAACTCTCCTGATACAGCCACATGTGGCCACCAACACCATTGTGTACTGGGAAATAAAACCTTGAGCTTCAGCTCCTTACAGAGCCACACCAGAATCTGCAGGTCTTGACCTACATGCTTACAAAATTGCCCAGCTTGTCATATGTCCAGCGTATGGAGGATTGGTGAGGAAGGAGACTGCCCCAGCCCTTCTGACAGTACAAGGAAAGGGAGGTTTTAGTTCAACTGACATAAACCCTGGTGCTAAGGTGTGGGTGGAATCCCCAAATGGTTCCCCAGAACCTGCAGAAATTATAGCCAAGAGGCCTAATAGTGTTCTGCTGATTATAAAATAAGGGATGGAAAATGGGAGCACATTTCAGCTGACAAATGTTATTTGCAAGAAAGATCATACTTGTTTCTTTTGCAGATCATACTACGACTTGCCTCTGACCATGAATGTGCTGTGTGGTCTCCCTTCGGGCGTGTGCATGTGGGGTCAGGAGAGACAGCACCCCCAACCTGAACCTGATTGATCGATCATGTTGCGCAACACTCCTGCTGCTTTGAAGGGCAATACCTATGGATCCATTTGGCGCAAGATGTGCTTCACTTATCAAAGTTCTGCATGGGAATAGTGCAGAGTACCATGGATGTCCGATCAACCTGTTTGATTGCAATTCTAATGGAACCAACAACATGGCTTGTTAACATCTGGTGACTGCTGCCAGTCAAATTAAACATGTTTAAGTTGCCAGCTGGCTGACTATTCTCGTATGGGAATCTCACTTTTACTGACATTCCAGCAAACATTACAGGTGGACATGATTAGGACTCATGATGTTTCCATCTAACTCTAAACCAACTCCTTGTCCTAGAGACACTATTCAATTAAGTGAAGACTGTGATTCAATTATTATCCCAATCAGAATATATAAGCTGAAGTATTTCTATTGTAGGTCTGCCTGGTTTAGATGTTTACAATATCTGAATGATCAATAAGTTAGCATGTCTAATGGTTAAAAAAATATTCTACTGCTTTATGGTGATTTCTCTTATAAATTCATTATGTTGCTGTGTACAATGCATAATTCATTTGCTTGAAATGTTTATTTATTTTTTATTTGATTTTAGGACTATAGGGTTTATGAGTCATTGGTCAAAAGGGTGGAGTGTAATGATATTTGTGTTTTGACCACTGACTCCATGTTGCACTTAGCCTAGCAGCACACCGTCACATTAGTGACCACCAACTTAATTTTGCCTATTGACTTTATTTTAGCAGTAGCCACCGCCACGTTAAAAGCTGCAAGTATTTTTCCACTTTATACAATGTGCTCATGTTTTTATTCTGCATGTTTGTGTGCTCTTTCCCTCCAAGCGCTTAGGCTGATAAAAATGTACCAGGACAGCAGGGAACGGTTTTGTTTTGATAGAGGGCACCTAGGGATTTTGGCCAACGTGTTCTTTTCAAAGCTGACCTAAAGTAACCAGCATTTTATGAATAATAAACTTATGCAGTGAGAGGGAGTTTCTAGAACTCTCCTCTCTTGTTTGTTCAAAGTGTAAGAGGCCGAGACCCGACAGACCAGGGAGTTACTCAGATCTCAGACATGCTCAGGACGCTGAGGTGCAACATCCTTCCCGTGAGGATAATTTATCTCTCTCTCCAAGATCGATTCTAGGATCTGGCGATCTGATGCTGATTAGGAGTGAGATGAAGCAGATTTGCCCTTGCCTCACGGTGATTAATGTTTTTAATTCAATTCATTATTTGCTTTGCATTATAATATAGATACACATATTTGCTGTGCATATTGCAGTGGAGAATCATTTGTACATGTTTTCCTTTCATTGCTGTGACCATTTTTAAATGTGCACTTTCAGCATGCTAATCTTCCTTTAGGAACCCTGCGAAGTGAATTAATAAATGTCTTCTTTAGACTAAGAAGCACATTCCAGAGATTTTTGTCAGTGCATGAGTGTTTCAGCTCTGTCATTAGTGAAGCAAAACACTGCATTATGGGTAGGATTGTTTTTCAGCAGAAAGAATCACCTCCCTGCACAAAAACAACCATTATAGGCAAATTCATAGTTCTAAGCATGCTGCAGAATGCAGCACACGTGGAAACAAGAATTAATTCATTGACTCATTATGACTCAGTCAGGTAGACACACCATTTTGGCACAAACAAGTTTTTGTTACTCTGGGTTTGCATCAAAATACAATGGTGCTCCACCCATGTAACTCGTACCCAACGGAAATTAATGCAGGACAGCGCTATGCACTGCGTTGCGTTACTTTGCATCTACTAAACAACACAAAGCCATGCAAAATGGCTTTGCATGGCTTAGTAAAATACAGTTAAGGACTTGTGTTGCCTTACGATGACTTGCGTCACACAAGAATAAGGCAAGTCCTCAGTAAATCTGCCCCCTAGTTTTTACTGTTGCTGGTGATACCAGAAGTTAAAAACTTGAAAGAATCTATTGAAATTGGTTGAAAATAAGTGGCGATTTAAATATGAGCCTCAGAAAAACGTTATATAGCAGCAAAAGCAGAGTTATAAACATCAGTTATGTTTCACAAAAAAGGGTGTTTATTTTAATAAAAGCAGTCTGGCTTTAAATATTCTGAAATAACTGTTAGGACGTTTGAGTCTGGTGCTAAACAACAATATTGTACCATGTCAAGTATATTAATTACCTCCGTGTTTATTCTTATGGCAAAATGAGGGCTATACATGAGAAGTTGCCCACTCAAGAGGCGACACAATTGCCTAAAATTAATACTATGTTATGTATACAGAAAGTAGCAGGTTTTGGCAGATTACTAACCCATGCAGAAACATAAGTAATATCTATGCTTTCCAAAGAAAGATTCTGGTTCACTTAGTGATGTCTGCAAACAGTGAAAGAGATGGGTGCACATTTAGCTTTGCGTATTATTATTTACAATGTGCACCTCAATGTTGATGTTATACCAATGATTTGAAAAGGTAATAGTCCGCATGGTCATAAAAAAATCCACACAGGTCTCCCAGGATTTGCTGTATTTAGGTCGGTATCATATTCGGAGTATATCTTAAGTGTGCACGTGAGTGCTTGGTGAAAGGGAGGCGGGATACCCGATTGGTGAACCCCTGTACTTAACAAGCTACAAAGTTATAGGGTGCTTCATAGCCTTGGTGGTAAACCAAGACAGCTGTCTCCCATTTTCTGAAGGTGTCTCTGAGCTTTGGATGCTCCTACTTGCCTGGAATTTACTGTAAAGCCAGGTGCACTGTCTGGTTCCAAAAATGCTTTTCGAGATACAGCCTTTTGTACCCTGTCGAGGATAAGGACATAGTCCCACAAGGTTCAGACCTGCCTTTGAAGATAGCATCACTGGGACAAATACCTTAGCCTGGTCAATTGGCAAAATGGCATATACACCTCGCAGAAAACACCTGGCTGATGTCATACAGCCAAATCCTGTGATAATTGTTAGGTGCAGGGACCAATAATACACAAATAGGAAAGGGGCAGTTTCAACCAAAATTGTTACCATTTGAAAGAAGAAATGTACTTGGCAAGGTTTGGATCCCCAACTTTTTGGAGAAAACAGTGAATACGGTTGGACATTTTGAGATGTCAGCTGCTCCCAAATGTATCTATACGCAGGCCTCTCTTGCCTTTCTGGTATTCAGCTTTTGACTCACGGAGGCTCTGCACACTCATATAAAAGGTCAGGACCAAATCTGTAGGACTGCTGAGAAGATCTATGCTGTTAAGTCTGGCTGGGAACGATGCAGACTATTTTAGACTAAGCTAAGCAAGAGGGCTGAGTTGCCATAAATGCCAAATTACAAGCTGATGTTTTTGTACCAAATGACTGTGGGCAGGATGGCAGAACATCATCATACAAAAGTATTCTGGTCAGAGAATCAAGATGGCGAGCACACTTTGGTGAGAGACAAGGGATCTGCTACCAGCTGTCAAGAAGAGTTGGCTAATTTACACTAGGGCAGTTGGGCCATCCCCTACCCAGCAGGTGCATGTAGGCTTGGAGACTAGGTGCTGCCCGAGTCATAGACCAGAAATTGTGGTGCACGTAGGCCTCAAAGCAGTAGATGCGGGTAATCGCCACCCTCCGTTCTGACGATCCACAAGACTGAGGCCCTTTGTGGTATGCTTTGAATGGTGGTTGGGGCACCTCCCAATGTGGAGGGATGGCCTGTGCACATCTGTCACAATGGGGGACATGGAGAAAACTGGAGACTTACCTGACCTCTCATGTTGGTCCCTTCCGTTTGCGGACCCTACAAAACAAGAGAAAAAAAAGATTAAAAAGAAGAAGACAGACAAGAGTTAGGAGAATAGAAACAGAAAGAGGACTATTGTTTTTACAGGGAGAAGCAGAGAGTGAGGAAGGGCCTAAGCAGCGTGGCTTACTCAGGTGCATTTAAAAGTGAAAGGATTGAGGGTGGTTGCGGGTAATACCCATAATAGGAAGTAAAGAGAAACTTCTAGAGAGGCGTTTTGTAACAAGTTTTTTTTATTTCGATGGGGACACCTGATATAAAAGAGAGCTCCTTTAGACAGAAACCTACTGGGAAAAAACAGATTTTCCAAGAAAAGATTTTCTCTAATTTTTATTTTAAAAAAGTGTTTTGTTGTTTAGGTAGGAAAACCTTCGTATTGGACTCAAACAAAGTTAGCTTATAAGCTCAAGAGAGCAAAACAGGTTAAGTTAATCAAGCCCCCATCTTAGGAGAATAATATTAGTTAAAGGGACTCCAACTACGGGCAGAAAGCTCAATCAGTGTTATGCAAAAAATAAGACTTAAAAAGGTAGAAGTGGGAGATAAAGGCTCAGAGAGAAAGAAGAACTAAAACAGATACATATAAAATAGAAAAAGGGATTAGAAAGATGTAAGTTACTGAAGAGAACACTTACTTGTGGTTTCATTCTTTTGTTGAGGCCTCCGGATGGGATGGTCGCTTATTGGGAGAATCCAAAGTAGGAAAAGAAATAACATTATGCGAGGACTTTACCCTTAAAAGTTCTGGAATGTAACAAATAGAGAAGACTAGTTACCTCTGAGACTGAATGTTACAAATCCATATTTCCATAATAAATAAAACCCAATCATACAAACCTCCTGAAGAGTTTTCTCATATGTTGATCACAAGGCTCAAGAAAACACATGATGTCAGAAGTGGGATATCCCATTTGATAAAAGATGGAGAACATCCTCCAACCACTGGCAAAGACAGAAAAAACTGGAATGGGCCAAGAGCGATACAGGACTATCGCTGAAACAGAAAGCAGTATCTTCAGAGATACCCTGAAGACTCATGCCAAAAACTACAAAAGGTCTCAGAAAGTCAATTACAAATCAACACTGGAATTGTGTAAAGTAAAGGACTGGCGCCAGAAGGGCCTGCTATATACTTGCAGAAATTCCAACCTTAAAAGGATCTGGAGGCGTTTCTTCTCAACTTTCAGAGGGCTGCCTGAGCAAGTACATGGCCTGTGGATAGGTAGTCCCATTATCTGCCTCTACTTTTAACCAAAGAAGCCCAAGCAGCCTCTCACACAGCTAACGCCACAGGAACCACCCCATTATGTGGGAATTAAAAAATTCATACCCGATTGGTTAGAGATAGATGAGGAAACAACTGGTATGCTTTAGAAAAGAAAGAGGAATACCGGGTGAACCCCCTAGAACTTTTTTTTTTTTTTTTTTTTAAAGTAAAGGATGCTGCGGACCTTTGGTTCAAGCCCCATGAAGCGGCTAAAGTGATAATGACCAAGATTTAGCTGGAACAATACTGTACCCACTCAGTAGTGGTTACAACATCATCCAGGGTTGACACTAGAACAAGTGGTAGACATGACAACTACCTATGTAAGGCCTCAGTACCAGACCAGTCTTTTTAAAACTTACCTCAAGGCTAAACTGTTAACTCAAGGCTGTTACCGCCTATTGCATCCAGGATGAATAGCAAGAAACTAGTGAGAATACCAGTAGACTCAACTAAAACATGACCTCAAAAAGGCAACCAGGTCACCAATTCGGGGTGGGGACATATCGCCTGAGTGTGAGAAATAAGAAACAGGATGACGAACCTATGGAAGTCAATTATGCCCCTTATTCCATTTACTTCACACTAGAAATGGTACCCAGTTATTACTTGAGTTTGCAAATAAACCAGAAATAGGCGACTGCTCTATTAGATTCAGGGTGCTGACAATCTGTAACTAAGGATGGCATAGTCCTACCCCAACAGATTATTCCCAATAAACAAGTTTGCATTAAGTGTGTGCATGTGGATATGAAAACATTTCCAATAGCCCAAGTGAAAGTGAAAATGATCGAGGGACTGACTACCATGGTAGCGGTGGGAATCCTTAGAAATCTAACAGAAGATGTAATTTTGGGTATGAATAACCCCCAGTTTCTACCCTACTACGAAGAACCTTGCAAGAAACAAAAAAACAAAGTTCCTCTCAAGATACCTTTATGGCAGAGGAACCATGGGCCACAGACAACAACTTCCGAGCTGCACAATTAATTGATCTCACCCTACATAATGCCTGGCATAGGGCTAAACAAGAGGAGAGAAAACAAATATAGGCACATTCCTCATATCAGATAAAAATGGTTTACTGGATAACGTAGGAAAAGAGGAAGACCTTCCCCAGCTCTTAGTTCCTAATATTTTTCAGGAACAAATTTAATTTCATACTGACTCATCTCAGGGCCTGTGAAAACCACACAAGCCATACTAAACCTTTTCTACTGAACCGGGATCATAACTCAAATCAAGAAATACTGTCAAGAATGTGAAATAAGTGAATGGAAAAATCTGTATCCACACAAAAGTGCTACTATAATCAATGCCTATCACTCGAAACCCCTTTAAAAGAGTGGGAATAGATTTTATAGGACCTTTACCATGTGCATGAGAAGGGCTTAAGTATGTAGTAGTACTGGTGGACTACGCCACCTGAAATCTCAAGGCTGTGCATCTTCGGGAGACCACCACAAAAATGATAGCACAGATCTTGATCAAAATCTTTTCAAGAATGGGTTTTCAAAAAGAGATCTTAATGAATCAGGGTACTCCTTTTGTGGTCCGTTTAATAAAACAAATTTGTAAACAGCTTAATGTTCATCACCTAAAAACTTCTGTGTAACACCCCCAAACTGATCAGCTAGTTGAGAGATACAATGGGACACTAAAACTCACACTAAAAAATGTTGACTGGAGAAGGTCAAAATTGGAATGAACTACACCCATTAGCCCTGTTCGTGATCAGGAGACAGATTCAAAGCAGTCTGGGTTGACCCAATTCAAGCTGCTCTTTGGGGGGGAAAACTCTGTACTCTATTAGAAATTACCAAAAAGGCATGGGAGAGGGATTACTCAGGGGTAGCTGAAAATCTCTTAGATTATACTTCCCAGTTGAGAGCTTAGATGGGAAAACTTAAAGAAATGTCTTATAAGAATTTAGGAAAAAAAACAACAGATTCAAAGGCAGCTCTATAATAGAGGAAAAATGGAGGAAGTTAGCAGCAGAAGACTGGGCATTATAATTGCTCCCCAATTTAGATACTAAGTTGAAAGCCACATGGCAAGGCCCCTATAAAATGATAGAGAAAACTGGGCAAGTTATACATAAACTTCAGGTTGTGGGAGAATATAAATCTATCATATAAACCTACTTAAAAATGGCTTGGGCCATCTTCAATCTCATTACAGTCCACTTCATCCATACACCCTCTACAGGGAATACCCTTAACCAGGTCTTTCTAAATTACATACTTACAGCCCAACAAAAGGACAAACTCTTTCAGTTTATTACATTTTGCTTCAATATTCCCAGATTTTCCCGGGAGAACCTAATTGACTTTCCATGCCATCCATACTAAATAAGGAACACTGGTAAAGCAACATCCATATAGAATTCTTGAAGCCAGATGGGAAGCCATATAGGCAGAGGTTGAACAGATGTTTAGTCTTGGAGTTATTGAGCCCTTGACTATTGAGTGGTACTCTCCCATCGTATTAGCTCCTAAGCCAGATGGAGCCATACACTTTTGTATTGACTTTTGAGTCATCAATGATATATCAAAATTTTACAACTACCCGTTATCCCAAATAGATAAGTTAACTGAAAATCTCTGGGAGGCTTTATTTATCTCTACTATAGACCTCATTAAAGGGCAATGGCAGCCTCCCCTGAGGCCAGAAGATAATGCAAAGCAGCCTCCTCACACCCCATGGTCTTTTCCAATTTTCCATACTCCTTTTTGGTCTACATGGAGCTACAGCCATATTCCAGCATTTAATGAACCACATCTTAAAGTCCCATCAACAATATGGCTCCATGTAACCCATCTAAAACATATAGAAGCAGTAATCACAGAATTATGAGCTGCAGGGCTCCTTACTGTGAAAAAAAACAAGTTTGCAAATAGCAAAGTAAGGTATTTAGGCTACTTGCTAAGCAGGGGATTAATTGAGCCACGGCGAAGACAGTGAAGGCCAACACTGAATCCTCATGTTCTGTGAGCAAACAAGGTATGAGAGCATGTTTAGGCCTTTTAGGCTATTATGTCAGGTTTATTCCCCAATACCCTCAGAAAGCCACCCGTCTAACAGATCCCCTAAAAATGTAATACAACAAATAGAGTTTAAATATCCCTCCCTATAGGCCTGTGAGGCCTTCAAACTACTAAAACAAGTAACTGCATCAAAACCAATACTACTATCTCTGGACCGCTCCAAACCATTTTTGGTTCAGGCCGATGATTCTGACCTGGATATTGGGTCTGTTTTGCTCAAGAAACAGAAACAAGTGAAGAGAAACGTATTCTCTTTTCCAGCCCCAAATTATTCCCCAGAGAAACATCATACCCAGTAATCAAAAAGGAGTTTTTGGCCATCAAATGGGCCATTGAGAAGTTGAGATATTATTTAGAAGGCAGATCTTTCATTCTCTTTACTGATCACGCTCCCAAAGGTGGTTAAGTAGAAACCAGGGTACCAATCCTAGCATGCTCAGATGGTTTCTCTCCTTCCAACCCTTCCAATTTGAGGTCCAACATCGTAAGGGGAAACAACAGGGAAATGTTGATTTCCTTTCCAGATATCCACTTTCCCCTGATCTGAAAAATCTTAGGGAGAGGTATGTCACAGTGGGGGGCCCGGCTAGGAAATGGAGGACTTACCTGAACTCCCATGCTGGTCCTTCCCATCCGCGGACACCACAAAAAAAGGGTTAAAAATGAAGATAAACAAGAGCCAAAAAGGAGAATAGAGACAGGACTACTGCTTTTACAGGGAGAAGCGGAGAGCGAGGGCAGAGAGGAATAACACAAGGAAAGGAGAGAAGAGTCAGAGAAAGGAAGGAGTCTGGAGTCAGAGGGGAAGTGAAAAGGGCACCAAAAGCAGTGGGCAGGGAGAAGACACTGAAAGGACCACTACCAAGAAAGAGACAGATCACTGCAGAGAGTCCTGAAGAACAAGCCAGATTGGAAAAAAAAGAAATAGGAGATATATGGGAGATTACCGCCAGAACTGCCTCCGTCCGACCGCACCACAGGAGGAGTGTGGCTTACTCAGGTGTGTTCAAAAGTAAAATTATGGAGGGCGGTTGTGGGTACAACTCGTAATGGAAATTAAAGAGGCCTTCCTAGAGAGGCTTTTCTTTTCACGTTTTTTTTTCTCAAGGGGGGGGCACACCTGAGAGAAAGGAGAGCTCCTTTAGACAGAAACCTACCGAAGAGAAAGGGACTTTACAAGAAAAGACATTCTGCAAGTTTTATGTTTATTTGAAACAAGGGTTTTGTTGTTTAGGTAGGAAAATATTGGTATTGGGCGATGTTAGCTTATAAACTCAGGAGAGTAAAACAGATTATCCTAGCTCCCACCTGGGAAGAATAATATTAGTAAAAGGAACTCCAAGCAGTGGCAGGAAGCTCAATCAGTGATATGCAAAAGAGAGGACTTAAAAAAGATAGAAGTGAGAGATAAAGGCTCAGAGAGAAAGAAGAAATAACATAAGCTAGAAAAAAGGATTACAAAGATTTAAGGGAAAGAACAGAACGCTTAACTGTGGCTTCCTTCTTTTGCCAAGGGCTCCAGATGGGATGGTCACTTATGAGAGAATCTGAAACACGAAAAGAAATAACATTACTCGAGGACCTCACCCTTAAACTTCCCAGAACTTAACAAATATAGAAGATTGGTTACCTTTGAGACTGAATGTTACAAGTCCATATTTGAAAAAATAAATAAAACCCAATCATGCAACCCTCTTGAAGAGTTGTCATCTGTTGATTATATGGCTCAAGACAACAACATCACTCCCAGAAGCGCTGGAGGGAAAAGGAGTGTGCCTGCAGCTGGGCCTATCCCCAAATGACAGACCTGGATCTGAAGGTGGCTTCGTGTAAATGCCCTCTAGTGGAGGAATACTTGAGCCGAAGGCGTAACTGTAAGAAGTGCAGATGTCCGCCCACCACCATGTGAAAAATGCTACATCAATATCTGGCCATCAACCTGTGCTCGGGGAAGCCCTCTGCACAGGCCTGCCTACAGTGGACAACTACAGATTAGAGAGGATATTTGAGAGGTCAACTGCTCCTGGACTATGTGGCAGCACTATAAGTAGAGTGGGATGTTATCGCTTTGAAGTGATGAGGTCTCATGCTGGGTGCTGTCACCTGAGGGTGAGAGATACTTTCTGTGATTCCCCAAGCAGGAGAGTGATAGCCCCTGACGAGAAAGGATGAGACCTCCCTCTGCCTACAATGGGCAGGAAGAAGAGGTATTTACTGAAATACAGCAATGTGACTCTTGAGGGTGGCATGAACAAAGGCTGTAACTGCGTAAAAGCTTTTTGACTGGGCCGTCACCTGGTATGCTGCACAAACATCACTATGATGCTTCCTGGAACTCATCCTGCTCTGACCTGAAATGCTGCCTCACTTGGACTGACATGTTTAAGGTGTTGTTTTGTACAGGAGGGAAGTGACAGGTCTCTGTTGTGCCCTAGCTACTAAATGTGTTTCTTCTCTCTCATTAGCACTGAAACTGCCTTGTTGGTAAAGTATCACTTCTCTAATCCGTCTCCCTAGTCTAGGTCAAGGATAAAGTGCCCTCCTTCGCAATGCAAACTAATATTGAAAAGTACAGTAAGACGTTAGCAGTCATACCACTTGAACTCCCTGAGGCTACACCGTCTGGTGGTATGGATACTGCTAGAGTAGCAATGGACAGTATCTTACAAGCCATTAGAGAGACACTCATCTTTGGAAAGCAGGATTGATGCAGTTTGCCTAGATGTCTCCTTAATCTTCTAGGACTTTCAAAATACTGTGGACTGCATCACAGAAGTTGAAGGGTGTGTCTCAACAACCTGTCTCGACAACCAAAGAGGACTGAGGTAAACATTCTCCTATGTGGTCTCTCTGACTACTCCCCAGTAGAATTGAAGTTTAATTATATAAAGGGGAGTTACGGAGGTATCTGGTGGTTCCAAGGTAGCAACATAACTGTTGACATTAGGGAAGAGGCCTATTTCCAAATGAATTAGGGAATGGTACAGCTATGCTTTGGTAAACCTAAAAACCTGGGTGCAAAGCAGGGACAAAGAGGGCAATTTAGTTGGGACATGCCTGGTTGGTTAGATAGCCAGCTTAGCGAAAACAGGTCTATCATTTTATGCGTGTAGTTCTCCGCCATGGCTGCGGAATCGCCACAATCTTAAAATTACTATTAGTAAAATTCAAGTCGTAGTTTTTGAATACCTAATAAATAGCGAGCTTACACAAAGTGGAAGTTTACCTTGTGAATCAGTCCCCTCTGTGCCATTGTTAACACCTGAATGCTTCAACCAACCAATGTTTGATCTTAATTTTCATTTCAGGAAGGTTTGGTGTATTTCTTCTTTTCCAGCTGTATGGTGACCCGTGAACGGAGTCTGTCTCTCACAAGCTGGGCTATGGTCTGTGACTTATGTCTGTCCACCGAAGCTGTAAAGGGCCTGTGACTGGAGTCTGTACCTCTCAGTTTGTGTTGTGGCTTGAGACCGGAGTCTGTCCCTCTCAATCTGTGCTGGGACCTGTGACTGGAGTCTGTCCCTATCTATCTGTGATTTGGACCATGACCAGTGTTGGTTCTTCTCAATCTATGCTGGGGCCTGTGATTGGAGTGTGTACCTCTGTGTCTGCGCTGTGGCCTGTGACTGACGTCTGTCCCTCTCAATCTGTGCTGAGGCCCGTGACTGGAGTCTGTTCCTTTCAAGTTGTGCTTTGGGCGAGTGAGGAGTCTGTTACTTGACCGGAGCCTGTCCCTTGACCAGAGTACTGTCTCTCTCAATGTGTGCTAGAGCCTAAGACCGGAGTTTAACCCTCTCCGGTTGTTTTTGGGCTTCTAAGGAGTCTCTCAAGTTGTGCTGGGGCCCTTCACAGCAATCTGCACCTCTCCAAACCCTCTTTCCCCAACCAGCACTACACACACACACTCCATGGCACGGATGCTGCACTAAAGAGAATCAGAACAACCTATTTTGCTCTCAGTCTGTTGAAAGGGGCATCAGGATGCATTCCAGCTCTGCGCTTCTGGCCCTGTTAATGGCTTTCTCTTTTTGCATTCTGCATGGTGCCAGCTTCTGCTAAGACCATGTTAAAGATCTAGCAGTGACCCTTGCAATATTTTTAAAAGAGAACGCCACCCCCACCCAGGCAGCTAGCAACCACTGACATCAGAGGCAGCAGCTTTGTGGTGTAATCTCTGTCAGGAGGTAGGCCTCGTTGTGGGGTCTGGCTGTGCAGTGCCGGAGGGCCCCCTCATGCAGTGGTCTGACAAGGGTGCCCTGCACACTCATGCAAGCACTACAAACACATCCAAATTGCGATCGGCTACTGAATGACTGCTATGACAGTAGTCAATTAGGTCCCCCCCACGCTCTCAGAACCCGCACGCCTCTGCTGCACTAGTGGGTGTCAATGTTACGCTTGTGAAAATGTGGAAACGGCAGCAGTTCATTCACCTCTGTTTAGTCTGACGTTCCTGCGATAAAAAAAAGCGAAAATGGAATCTCGTGGCATTACTAAATGATCGAAATTATGTAGCACACCACAAACTGGTCTGTAGGCACTGTATAATATTGCCTCCACTGCAATGGCCCACCACTGTATAGTAATGTAAGTGTATACTTACAACTCTTATCGCCACTCATATGTACCTTGGTAGACAAGGATAAGTGAATTAATGATAGTAAATATAAAATTATCTTACGATCATGGCCATTTACATTAATCTCACACAAGGTGTTGATTTGTTGCTAAGACAATATGGCTTGACTCTTTTGGCCCAGACTTGCAGAACGTTTCGTCCACAAACCCTTGCTTTCAGTTACTCTTCATTGTTGCTTCTAAAACTAAAATTCCTTTCTTGGCCCCGATACCATTGTTGTAAAGCTCCTTTACACCTTGTGTCAAATATGGGCTCTCCAGTCATCTGAGTCAGCTTCCTTTTCATTTTCACAAGCTCATTGCTGTAAGAGTTTTGTCATCTCTTAGTGGCAAGAGTCCATCTTTCCTATTTTCAGTCCTATTTCTCCTAGGTCTCCCTAAACTCTGCTGAAGTGAGAACTCTAGCCTGAGGCAGCCAGGCGGCGTGGAGGTTTTGGCTGGCTTGGTGGGTATAATCGTGGCCATTTTCAGATGCTTCAAACTGGGAAGAGAAAACCTGTCCACATCCGTATGAATCATTATTCCTACTTATAGAATATGGAATGGGGCAAACACTGGGCAGAAACATTGTAATTTGTACATCCAAACCAAAGAGCTGTATCCCAAAATTGGACTCCACATCTTCAGTTGTTTTTTTAAGTGCAAACGTACAGTTTGCTTTCTAGTTTTCTTGGTACAAGCCGAGTATTTTTGTGCTATTGTAGCTAAGTGCACTCTATTAGGTAGTTTATTAAAAGAGTTACGGTGTGGCATAAGGGTGTTGTTTGTGTACCCAACTACGACTCCTACTAGGAATGAAACACTCAGGCCTGAATTAAAATCGGTGATCATGGAAAGTTCTCCAATTTCTGGGAAAGCTCTGATTCCAATGGTGGACTGACACCCACCACATCACCCCTACGGAGCAGGAAATTCTGCTGATGATTTAGCACAACAGCACGGTTCTACACAACATGGAGGATTTTCTGTTTCTACTAAAAAAGCAGTCAGAGCCACTTGAGCCCTCCCTCATCAGGAAATACCTCGTTCTCATTCACTCGGGGTCTGATCACAAATGAAACAGTAATCAGATTCTAGCAGTAATCTGTTTCTGGGCAAAACAGAATTACAATTTTCTAGGTTTTAAGGCACAAAGAATTTCAACATGTGGTAAAACGTGGGTACTATTACACCTGCCTTTGCAGGATGAACTCATGGATGGTAAATGGTCCAGTAATGGGGAAACATGCAGAGACACATGCAGTAATTTTGAATGCCATATGCTATTACCAATTACCAGGTACTTTGGAATTGGAAGCACACAATAACGGCAGGGTAATACTGCATGGTACCTTTAATTCTGGGTGCGGATTTAGAAACCCACTGTTACCAATTCACTTGTGATCTAGAGCAACAGTGAAGTGTTCAAATTCAATACAATAACTTTTCATCTTTAGGGCCTCAGACAGGGGTCTTCAGATTTAGCTGTGGTGAGTGCACTTGGAGTTACTGATACCTGGTTTTCTGGTAACTCCAAGAGGTGAAGGTACTGAGGGGTTGCAAAGTGGATCTTAAAAGTCCACTTCTGAGATTAGGAATTACTATCTTGTAAAAACCATTCCCATTTCAGTATGTTATTTTCCATTTCCACCTTGAGTTTCACCGGGAGGCTTTAGCTGCTGCAAGCAGCCGTAGTCTCTGGGTGAAAAACAGAGTCCACAGAGTTTTTGTGAAACTTAAAATTCCGACAGGGCTATAAACTATTCTTACCAGTCCCGCTACAATTAAAGGGTAACTCATAATGATGCTCTAATTGCATAAAACAGAGCACCTTCTAAAGCTGGGCTCGGTAGGCGCTTCAGTAGTGCTGAGATTACCCTCCTGTTTATGATATATTTAGTATGTGATGGCTGGATGCTTTGTAGGCTTCAACATGTAATCCTGCACTTGTGTTTTCCTGCGGTCTCAGATAAATGTCCTTGCTTGTACTACTAATTTTAAAACTGCGGGCGTGGACAAGGAACATGGCCGACGGGACGCGCTTCTAGTGTGCTCCCGCCTCAGCAAAATCCTTTAGCGATCCTGCGTCTCCCCCGGGCTGGGAGAGCCGCTCCCCTCGGATCGAGACGATGGCTAGAGAGTTCCCATTTCTGGAGACTGCAGAATCCACACGCACGATCCTGCTGGCCGCGGCGGAGCTTCCTGGGCCGTGGCGAGCCTTACCGTGGCGGGAGTGTTTCGAGCGGTTGTGGTGAGGTGGGGGGGGGGGTTGGAGAGGTGTGCACATCCCCCCCTAAACATATCTCTGCAGCTGCACCCGTGGCCGTCCTGGAGGACTCTGGGCCACGCGGCTGGGGGGCGGACCATAGGCAGTGACGTTGCCGTTTGGACCTGAGATGAGAGGCCCGATATTTGGATTGCCTCTGGAGCTGGCCTGTGCTCTGAGCGGCAGATACTGGTGCGGAGCCTGCTGGACTTGGACGTTGCAGGCCTGGAGACGGCGCTTCGAGCGGGGAGGTGAGCGGCTGTGTTCCTTTTGGGCCCTGAGGTGTGGACTGCCCTTCTGACCCCCTGGCCTTTTGGAACTGTATTGTGGGGCGGTGAGCCTCGTGGAGAGAGCGCATGGAGGCTTCTGCTGACAGCCCGGTTATCTCCTCGCTTTTTCTGGCCTCCCCGCTCTGTGGTTCCTGCGTTGAGTTTGCTGGTGTGTGCTGTCAGCTGGCTTCGTATCTGCTGGTGAGGCTAGCAGCCGTCTGATCCTTCTGCCTGGGCTCTGTGTCCCTAAGGAGTGGGGTATTGCAGCAACTGCTTTGGGGGATCCGCTGTGTGGACGCTGCAGAAGGTGGTCGGTCGAGTCTAGGCCCTGTGTGGAGTAACATGGGGCGTCATAAGTGAACGGATCCCTCACAGGGTAATACTATAGAACAGTATACTACACCCCTGTGGCTCCCCTGCGGCGGCCGGCGAAATTGGAGGTGAGTGGAGAGGCAGTTGGAGCCTCTCCGAGTACAGGTGAGCTCTCGTGAGCGGAGCTATTGGCGGCCATTCAGGGCTCCAGGGTGGCACTGGAGGGCAAGATTGAGACAGTTGCGGTGGAGGTCAACTTGCTGAGAGCGGATCTTCGGAAGGTGTCAGAAGGTTCCATTGTGGAGCTCCAGTCTGAGGTGTGGACACTGCGGTCGCAGGTGGCACAGGCCACATCTATTGTGGGTCGGCTGGAGGACGCGGAGGGTAGATCCCGGCGAAACAATGTCAGGTTGCTGGGCTTCCTGGAGCGAGTGGAGGGGTCGAATGTGGAATCCTTTGTGGAGAGCTGGATCAAGGATATGTTGCAGCCAGTGGGCCTATCCAGAGTGTTTGTGGTGGAGCGTGCTCATTGGGCTCTTGTGGCGCCACCACGGCCTGGTGCTCCTCCTATGGCCATTATCGCACGCTTGCTCAATTATAAGGATCAGGACTGTATTCTGCGCGCAGCGCGGGAGTCGGATAAGGCGATATACGAGAATTGCAAGATCTCAATTTATCCTGATTACACCAATAAGGTGCAGAACTCTTGTAAAGGCTTTATGGAGGTTAAGGCAAAGCTAAGAGCCATGAACATCCGATACACGCTCCTGTATCCAGCCCGTTTGAAGGTGTTGTCGGGGGTCAAGTCTCACTTTTTTGAGCGACCTGAGGTGTGGCGCTGGCTGGAAATGTGGGACAAGGTTGCCCCTGGTAGACCGGAGGGATCTGGAGGCACCGGCAGGAGGGCATTGGGTTCCGGTAGTCCGGACAGGAGATAGCATGGTTCAGGGCGGTTGGCGGAGGCTGGCCATAGGGCGGAGATACAGCGAGATGGAACAATGGCAGTGGTGCCTGTGGAGTCGGATGGGGGCACAGACTCGGAGCGGATCTTGGAGGCGGGTGTGGATGCAGAGATGACTTGACTGTTGTTCTTGCTGTCTGCTGTCACCTGGTGGTCCTAGAGGGCGGATATGAGATTGGCCTCTGGCCGCTTTTGGTGTTTTGGTCCTCGGGTTCGGGGGGGGGTAATGGTTATGTCTTGATTTGATGCCGGGGGGGGGGGTAGTCACACCACAGTTGTGGTAGGCCATTTGTTGTGGTAGGGTGGGGTTTAGGCTGCTGTCCTGGCAGGACTTGTGGACTGGACTTACAGTATGGTATACTCTGGTTGTTTTACTGTATTTTACGGGGTGGGTTTGCTCTTGTTCAAGTTTACAGTTTATTCAACAGTGCGGGTGGGGAAGCGGTGTATGTAAGTTGTCCTTCTCTGTGTTGTCCTGGGATGGTAATACACAGTGTGTGGTATCCTGGGGGTGAGGGCTTTATGTCTCACTGACATGGGTCGTCTTATTAATATGCTGACTTGGAATGTCCGGGACCTGAAACGTTACACAAAATGCTACAAGGTTCACTCGTTCCTTCGTAGACATGAGGTTCATATTGCTTGTCTTCAGGAGACTCATATGAAGTATGAGGCGGCGCATAAATTGGCCAAGAAGTGGCGGGCAGATGTTTCCATCCTCCTTTTCTTCCTATGCATGGGAGTTTCTGTATGGGTGGCCCCCGGGGTTCCCTTTACCCATGTGTACAGTGAGGTGGATGTGGAGGGTCGTTATGTAATGGTTGAGGGCATATTGGATGGGCTACCCATTGTTATCCTTAATGTTTACGCTCCTAATACAGATGATTCTGTCTTTTACTCTAGGATACCGGAGATCTTAGGGGATAGCCTAGATAAGCTCTTGGTCTGGGGAGGGGACTTTAATTGTGTGCTAGACGGAGGGCTTAATCGTCACCCGCCAAAGTTGGGAACAAAACCCCTAATGGCACAATCTCTCAGGGATGTGATGGTGCAATTGGGTCTCTGGGACGGTTGGAGGGAACAACACCCAGAAGGTAAGGAGTACACTTGCCATTCAAGAACACATGGTACTTATTCTCGACTGGACAGGTTTCTGTTGGGGGGTATTGATGGTTTGCAGGTTCAGGATGTTACTCATCTGGGTCGGTTTTTACCAAATCATGCGCCGGTTCGGCTTCAGTTGAGGTGGGGCGAGACTCTTTCCTGTGAGGCTCAAGGTTGGCGTATGCTCACGGACTTGCTGTCTGATCAGGGATGTCGAGAACGGGTAGGCGCTGCCATTAAACAGTATCTGGACTTAAATTGGAACACAACTGCATCTCGTGGAATGGGAGGCTATGAAGGCTGTCATCCGTGGAGAATACATAAGCATGGTGGGAGGGGTGCGTAGACAGTTGGAGCAGGACCTTAGGGCTCTGGAGGGGGCATTGGGGGAGGTGCAGCGGCAGCCATCTGAGTCGAGCGCATCCAGGCGGGAGGAACTCAGATTGTATAAGGAGGTGAATGCTTATTGGGACACGCTAAGTAGAACAACTCTCAAAGGGTATAGGCAGCGGTTGCACCGCGAAGGTGATAAGTCGCGTAAACTCTTAGCGTGGATTTTGAAACGGAAGGTGGAGGCCCCACCAGTTCTGAGCATAAGGAATACTGAGGGAGTGCTCCTCACGGGGCATAAGGACATTCTCATGGAATTGGCGACCCACTTTCAAAGGCTGTCTGGGACTGGCATGGTACCATCGGGAGAGGGGGGTGGAGCAGTTCATGTGGCAGTTGCGATTGCCAAGGTTGGACCCTGAGAGCAGAGACGATTACGGTAGAGGAGGTGGGAGAGGCTGTGATGGTAATGGCGAGATCTAAATCTCCTAGTAGTGATGGATTTCCAGTGAAGATGTATCAGGCTTTTTCTTCCACACTCGGGAAGAGATTGTTGGAGGTGTTTGAGGAAGCGCGGGGTGAGGTAAGTTGCCAGACACCATGCGTCAAGGTACACGAAGACTAATGTGGGTTCATACCAGGTCGGAGTACGTCTCTTAACCTACGTAGATTGGCGCATGTCCTGCATGAAACTCAGGGTTTGGAGTCGGAGATGGCGTTAGTGTCTCTTGATTTGGAGAAAGCGTTCAACACCATTGAATGAGAATATTTATTGGAAGTGCTGCGGGAATAGGTTTTGGATCCGGCTTTCGTGCTTGGGTTTGACTCTTGTATACTGCGCCGTCAGCTCGTGTGCGTGTTGGGGGAGAGATGTCTGCTGACTGGGAGATTGGTAGGGGTACACGACAGGGGTGCCCGCTTTGGCCACTCTTATTTGCTCTGGCTGTGTAGCCTTTGGCGATCTGGCTTCGTGAGGAGTTGGCACAGTGGGAGATCCTGATGGGTCGGGCCGTGCATGTAATTTCTATGTATGCGGATGACGCATTGGTATATGTGCGGGATCCTTGTGTATCGGTGCCAGAGCTACTACAGACAATTAAGGTATTCAGGGTGTATCTGGTCTTAAGATCAATATGAAAAAATCACTTTTGTTCCCTCTGGGATCTCTGGTTGGTATCCCTCTGGCTGGACTCCCTGATTTGGGGTTGTGCTGGGAGGTTGAGTGCTTTCGGTACCTGGGTTGCTGGTTCAGTGGACGTGTATAATGAAAACAATGTTGAGCGGGTGGTTGCCGGTTTGGAGCGCTCTGTAGCTTTTTTGAATAAGTTGCCCCTTTCTGTTATGGGTCGGGCAGCAGTAGCAAAGATGGTGTTTTTGCCCCAGTGCCTTTATTTGGTACAGAACTCATTGTATCCACTACCTACTCTGCTTTTTTGACACTTGGATAGCCTCTTGGTCTCTCTAGTACGGGCGGGCAGGCGAAGTAGGGTGGTGCTGTCCGTTCTGCAGAATGATCTAGAAGGGGAGGGAGGAGCTGGCAATCCCCAACATAAGATATTATTATTTTGTAGCACAGCTACAGTGTGCCGCCCAATGGATGTTAGAGGTGGATAACTGGGAAAAGAGGTTGTATACTGGTATGTGCGATGGGAGTGCACTGGCACATGTTCTCATGTCTGGGGGCAGATCTGACCCCTATGCACCTTATTTGGTGAGAACTACTGCTGGGATCTGGGAACAGGTGGTTAAACAGGTGTTTAAACAGGCCCCTTGTGACAGGGAATTAAGGATATGGGACCTGTCTCCGTTTTGGGATATAGTAAAGACAATGTCAATGGAGGCCTGGCGGTTGGGTGGATGTTAGGTGGTCGGTAATTTGTACCCTAATGGCGAATTTATTTCATTCTCCGATGCCCAGGAATTCTTCGATTTTGACCTTGGCCAGTTTTTGCAATATGCCAAACTTGAAAGCGTGACCTGTGAAATCTGGGATGGGTTTCCATTGGCCCCCAGGGCTTTTTCTGTATTGAACGGTCTTCTTAACTGGGGTGAAAGCAGGCACTTGATTGCACGATTTTATAAGGCTTTACGGGAGGACCGACCGGGGGTGCCTAGTGTGGGAGGTAAGGCATGGGAATTTGACTTGGGGATGCCTATTGAGGACAATGATTGGGATGCAACATTGTCTCTGGTTCGAACAGTCTCCTGCAATCACAGGTTCAAACTTTTGCATTTTAATTTTGTCCACAGAACATATATTACTCCCAGCAAGCTAAATAAGATAGACCCAGGTTGAGGGGCTTGTTGTCCTCGACGTGGTGAGCTTGGTGCATCGTTTCTGCATATGGCCTGGTCCTGTAGTGTTGTTGATACGTTTTGGCAGGAGGTGGTAGCGGTGATCTCCAAGGCTACGGAGATATAGCTGGAGGTTACTCTTTTGTCTTGTCTCCTGGGAGTTGTGCGCAGGCTGCGGGGCAGAGGGGTCGCCTATAGGTTGATACAGTTGGCGTTAGTCTTGGCCAAGCGTAGAGTAGCAATTAACTGGATGAGTGTGCGGACCCCTGTAACATCTGATTGGTTGCGGGATTTGCTTGAATAGGGGGCGGCGGAGGAGCAACATATGCGTATGACACGCAGCGTTGATGGGGCACTCACTGATGTGGCTGCTTGGAGCGCTCTGCTGGAAAAGTTCACTGAAGGACATAGGTTCTGTGAATGGCAGTGGGACAGTGGGGGACAGGGATACATGATCTTTCTCTTCTCACTCTTGACGACCAAATGTGAACTTTGCTTATCTTGTTTGGTTAAGCTATGAAATGGCTGGTCTCATTGGGATGTAGGACGGGGGCTCTTGGGATTCAGGGTGGTTCAGGGATGTGGCTCTGTTTCCCCTGAGGATAAAATGCTGTGTTCACTCTTCGGACATCATTCTCTGTTGGTACAATAATGCTCTGTAACACATGCACTGTGTTGAGTTATTATACAAGTCTGTAATGTTTTCATTGGAAAAATAAAAACAGATTTAAAAAAAAATAATAATAAAACTGCACTGCTTGCCTCCAACAGCCAGAAGCAATATCCTGACTTACTACACCCTAAAAATACACTTCCATTGAAGAGCCAGACCATTTGTAGCACGTCTCATCTCTAAGTCACCTGTAATATAATTTTAAGAGTAGCCTGTTTTTCAAAACTCCTATTTTACCACCTAAACCCTAAGGCCCGATTCACAAAGACAACTTACGAGTAGTAAAGTTATGAGTACAGAGTCTCTGCACTCAGGGAGGAATCTTCGCACTTGGGATGGAATCCCCGCAATGCAGAAAGTGCGCACTAGGGGGACTCTGCCCCAAGTACGGGAACTCTGCACTCGTAACTTTACTAGTCATAAGTTCCCTTCGTGAATCTGGCCCTAGATTCCTTAATTTGTAATTGCTTACATAACTGCAAAAACACTGGTGCATTAGATCAGCAAGACCTACAGAAGTACGCCTGAATTTACGACATGCCAAACATTCACAATTTGTTGACTCCTTTTGCACTCTACCTTAAAGTATTTTAACACAGGACGGAGAAGCGTTAGCTGGCTACCTACAGTTGCCCACATCTGCATTGGTCATAGGTGCCGCCAATAGACACTACAGATGTTCTTCGACAATTTTTCAATTTTTCATCTTTTTTTTTTTTTTTTTTTTTACATTATCCCTCTTAAATTATTCCTCACTTCAATGCATGTCATTGAGTAAATAAAATTTTCTGTTAACGTGCAGTAGGAGGGAAAGTCCACAGCTTTTTCTACCAGCAGTCCCATGTTATGTAATGGGAATTTGTAAATCCCTACCTATAGTACATTAACTGAAAAGCTAGGTCTTCAGCTTCTTGAGGAATTCAAGAAGAGAGAAGGTTCCGATATGGAGAGTGAGGTCATTTATTCTTTTAGGAGCGATATGAGAACGCTTCTCCTCCTGATCTGATTCTGTGTATGTGTGGGATGTTCACAAGTAGGAGTCCTGCGGAGTTGAGGTGTCTGGATGGTTAAGAGAAGGAGATGCGACTGTTCAGGTAGGTGGGCTCTGAGTTGTAGAGTGCCATGAATGTGTGTGTGTGAAGAGTTTGAATTGAATGTGCTTGTGCACTGTAGGTCACTTTTGGTTCCTGAGCTGTGGTGTAATGCGAGTTCTGTTTGGGAGGCTGAGGGTGAGACTGGCTGCCGAGCATAAAGAAATTAGCTTTAGAAATCTAAGCTATCTCTCAGGTCACATGGATTTTACATGTTCTCTTTATCCAGCACAAATGAGATGAGTCTATTGGGTTATTGGTCCAATACATCCATTTTCAAAAGCCTGAATTCCAGTGGATTCACGAGACTTTAATTTTCCTGAGGTGATGAGTGGCTTTAAGCTAGATGATTATAAACATCTGTTATAAAGTGCCAATAAACCCCTTGATGAATGGGTGGTTACAAATTCATGCCATCTTTTGAGTGATTTATTACCAACATAAATCTCATGCTTCACACAGAAGACCTATGCCAGACTTGTCCTGACTAGCTTTGGATATTAGTGATATCATTCTTTTATCTAGATCTCACAGGCAATGGCTTTAGGTAACAGTGTTATCCACCAGGTTGATACCCAACTTAGGACTATGACTCTATACAACTGCGCTATCTCTCGCACATTATATATAATGTACAGATTCGGGGCTCAGAGAAGCTCTGCCTCTCAGGTGACACAGGATCACACCGAGAGTCAGCAGGACGCAGGGAACACCACACTATGACCTGGTTGAGTGTGTCATCCTTCTACTTCAGCCTAACCAGGCAGGTGTCACAATAAAGTCCCGACGGAAGAACCTTATTCGATTAAGTTAAAATAAACTGAGAATAGAGCCAAGTAACGTGTTCGTCAGCCTTAGAGCAGTCCTAGCTGTCAAAACACTTGTGTATCAAATGAAAATAGGTGCCATTTGCTGAATTAAAATAAAAAAAGTCCCAAACAGGTACACTGTTAATGCTCAAAGAATGTAGTCTATCGAAAATACCCGATTCCATTGGGCCCATTCTGACCCTGTACTGTACACGCACTGAGACGGAAATGTAGGGAGTTGCGAATAAATGACGAACGAAGTGCGGGCATTTCATCCCACAGCCACAACTGCCTTCCCTCTGCAGACCGTGCTGACTGCCCAACATGGCATATGCAGGATGTTTAAAAGACGGTTCCCAACCATCCCTCCCCCCACCAATTCACCCCCCCAAAAAGGCTGCTACGTGCTACTCACCTCCATGTTCTGTCTGAGGGGGCCGACGCCTCTGCATGACTCCGGCCCTGCCCTTCAGAGTTGCAGGCCCTTGTCCTGTCCTGTCCTGCCCAAGGAGCATACACGGACTGATCAGGCCCGGGGGGACCAGGAGACTAAAGATGGCAATATGTGATGTCACAGAAGACAAGACTGCTAGCAATCTGTGACATCAGCGGCAGCTGCTTTGTGACGTCGCCCGTGCCAGGAGGCAGGCGTCATCGTGGAAACTGGCTGTGGCAGTGCTTGGGGGCTCCACACATGCAGTGGCCTAGCAGATGTGCCCTGTACACTTATGCAAGTGCTGCAGGCAGTGCTTAATTTGTGCTTGTTGTTTCCGGTGCTGAGCACCGGCACTTATTTTTTTTAGGACCCGGGGCTTATTCTTCTTCCTCAAGCATTTGATGTGAGCCAAAGAGACATATGGAAAAGGCGGAGGAAGGGAAAAACGAAAAATCGTAACAAAAGGAGAAAACAGAAAGCTGCTAGAGGGGTATGGAGTGGCTTTATATGGAATAAAGAGGCCCCACACGGCTCCAGGATTACGCCACCTCGGTATTCCATTTTCACACGATTAATTGCAGCAGGCGCGTGTTTAAAAGGAGGGCTTTGGGCACCGGCATCTTTTTATTTACAAATTAAGCACTGGCGGCAGGGGCATCCAAATCATGGCTACAAAATGATCACCATAACAATAGTGCTTTATGCCCCTTACCCCCCCACAGGTCCCCGTGTGTCTATATATGCAGCACTAACGAGTGTGAGTGTTATCTTTATACAACTGTAAAACAAACTGGCGCTAGAAGCACTTTACGTTGTAGAATGATTCCGAGGGAACCTTGGGGTGGTGTAAAGACGATTTGAGATATCACTGTGTAGTCCTATCTGATAATAACCAGTGCTTGGACGGGCTCAAAGATCTACTAGCAGCAAGAAAAGGAATGCTCTTACAAAGGATGACAAGTTGAAATTGGCAACTTGGACACCCCAGAAATGTGCAAATGAAAAGTTTTAAGAATAAGAAAGAGAAACTAAAAGAGAAGAAAAGGATGAAATTCATTTTTATATTACAATTCTCATTTTATCATTTTATATTCACATTCTAGTAGTTAGATCACAGAATTATAGTGAGGATTAAAAAAATGAGAACTTATTAACAAAATATATTAAATACACAAATTCACACTTTAAATGGGCACTGCAGTAATTCATATTGTAGTAAGTCATAATTATTAACGTAGGGCTAGCTAGCCCCTAGAAAAAGCGGCACACTTAGAATACACATGAGTTGCTCAAGATTGTTAGGGCAGATTTAATAATACAAGTAATGCTTATTTATGTATACTTAATTTAGCCTAACTTGGAATCAAGTTAACATAACTAGGTCCCAGGCCGCCTGTACAGACGTGTAATATAATGCTGTTTTATTCTTCACATTTAAAAGGCCCACTGGAGTTCATTTTCATTATCAGAAAGTAGTCGAAATGGGATTAATTTTGTGGTGCACTTTGTTGTATTATATCTAACTTGTGTTTCGAAGGAAGCCATGCCAGTGACGTTCTCGTAATGTTGCAATAATCAA
Source organism: Pleurodeles waltl (assembly GCF_031143425.1). Classification (NCBI taxonomy): domain Eukaryota; kingdom Metazoa; phylum Chordata; class Amphibia; order Caudata; family Salamandridae; genus Pleurodeles; species Pleurodeles waltl. The sequence goes on along the minus strand of NC_090437.1, from coordinate 473,504,553 downwards.
GGCTGATGCTGCCTGCAACCACAACGGTTTGTTCACTTATGTTATAGTTCAGTTGTGTAAAGAAATATTTGTATGTTGGATAGAGGGCATTATTATCATTTAATATTCTGGTGGTCTCTAGAGTAGCCTGTCTGATGTAACACAAATTCTGAGATGTTGATTGGTTTTTGTCATGTAACATTATTAGTTCAACACTATGGTGCCACTTCCCACTATGCTGAAAGTGCGGTTTCCTATTCCTCTGAACCCATAAAATGTGCCTGTTCTTGTATGTGTGCCAACGTTTCTTTGGTTTCATACCGAGCAGTCCCCATGTTGAACTGGTATTTAATTCTGTAGTTAGGATATTTCTTATTGTCAGAGATATTCATCTAATCCCCAGAGGCAGACTTCATGTCGTCCTTCTTACTGACTTTATACTTAGATATTTTACTGCTCTTTTGCTTACTTCTTTAAAGGCAGTCTCTGTGAGAGTCTGTCATTCGATTTTACACTTAGATTGTTCTCCTGACTTAAGAGTTATTTTGATGCTCATTTAAACTGGCAAATTTACCATCCCTTTGCTTTCTGTAATAATTTCTAAATCTTAAATAAACCTTAATGATTTTGATTTTGAATATTGTGCTGTGTAGTGTTATTTAATTTTTCTTGGGCCATCGTCTTAGGACTTACAAGGCCCGATCAGGTGTCTCAGCCCTTGTTAAATTTATTAGTGCAAAGCGCTGACAACATTTTGGTAGAGAATGGGGTTATCAGGGCAAATTGGTGAAAATCGATGCAAATTTATGTGCAAACATTAATTAAAAATTTACAACCAAAAAATTGTCAGAGTTAGGGAATCCTGGAATCACGTGGACTATGGTGGTACACCTGATCTGTTGAGGCTGTTAGGAGTTGCATTAATTGAGTATAAAAAGGAGTTTTTGTGAAGTGAGTTACCTTGGGTGGTGAGTTGTGTTAGGCGGGTCGTACGAACATAAAAGGTTTGTCTTGCGACGTGATTTGAGGGGAGTTAATTGTTTGACAGTGCGTGCAAATCACACAGTGTATTATGTTCATTGTGTTATGTGATTCATGATTCTATGTCAAGAATATGCAAATGTTTCTGGATTCATGTAGAAGGTTCACAGATTTGTGGAAATCCAAGTGCTCACGATAAAATGTTAAGGTTCTGTACTGAAAAGCTATATGGCATCAAATTAGGTTGTAGGGTAAAGTCTGAAGTCCTCAGTAGTCTAGCTGTGTATGAACTAATCTGGGTACTGACATTTATTTCTATGAGCATGGAAATAGATGCGCTGAGTATAAAGGTGGGCTGCTGCTTGTTGAGAACCTATGTTCGTGATGGACAGCACATAAAGTGTTTCCCCATTCTGTGGGGAGTCAGACAAGGTATTTGTTTTGCGTTTCAAGTCTCGTTTGAACTTGTATTGAGAGTGGTTGTATTAGTATTTTGTACTGTCAGTTAGGTTGAGATTACAATGGGGGTGGATTTGAATAAGCCAGCGATTCTTGCTAATGAAGATTCTCCACCCTAGATTGGTACTTCCACCAACAAAATATTTATAGACCATGGCTCACATACATGATTATGGTGAGAGAGCGTATTTTAAATATTACATATTAGATGTGAAATGCTTATACTTAACAATGCTGCATTAATAAAATATTATTCATTGAAACGTATTTTAAACGTAAAGACTTATTGTATGCATATACTAATGTCAACTATAAGAAATGATTGCTTGTATTATGATTAATTAAATACATTAACATTTACGAAGATTGCATTTGTATTAGAACCCATAAGCCTTAAGTTAGCGTGAGTCGAAGAATTAGCTGTGTAGCTCTCATATTAAAACATATTTTCTGTTTCTCCAGTGAGCTGACTCGCAAAAGGCCATGACCCAGCATGTGTTCTTCCTTTGTTTCATGTATCAAACTTAAGCTTGTTCCCATCCGCATGCTAGCCGCTTTAGTATAAGTTTTAAACGTTTTTGCAACACTTACTGAAACATTCAAGGACATTCAACCATGAAAAAGAGAACTTTTGACCCGAAGAATGTGCCAGAGAATGAAGTAACCCCGGATGTGCCACCTACGAAAAACGTCAATTATGAAGACCAATCAAAGTGTTATGAATTATCATGGAATAATAAGTGCATTACTCAATGTATAATTTGATAGGTTAAAGATAGTGGGGTGTAGCGACTATCCAATAGAATTTTGGGGGAAGGTATTGCGAAAAGGGGAAAAAAACCCATGACACAGAAGACTCGAGAGAACTAGGTAGGGAATGATATCGATTGCATCCAGAAACTCTGTCACTCTGTTTGGTGACTTGAGGCTTAATAAAACCATCCTCACCCTTAGTTTGCCCCATTACACTTTTACTCCTTATGAGGGAAGTGTCCCCAGCCTTTAGACGAGATAGACTGGTGATGATCTAATTGATGTCCTGAAGACGAAGACTGATCCGAGGAGGGTAATTATGACAGTTGCTCTTGTAATTTGTCCATTTGCTTTTCCTTTCTAGGTACCAACTGCTGTATTTTTGGTTAGAGACCTTAGTTAGATGTTTTCCAAATTGGTGTTCTGAAATTGTTTTGCATGAAGTCCAACATGCTAATGCTAATTAGTGGATAGGTTAGGGTTCACCTTGACTGACGCGACGAATGTGACTGATATTGTGCTATGCTGAACTGAGACATATATGCTGTTCTATGTACTCTGATTTGTGTATATCATATATTAGTGTTTTAATGTTTGTCATCTTCGCATTGTCAAAATCTTATCACAGTTGCCATATCGTGACTATGCTCTTTTGCTTCTTGGTTTTGAGATTAATTCATTTGCTATTAGATTGTAATCAATAGGGAATAAAATTCACAAAATATCAATAAAGGTGTGGTTATTCATGACTGAAAGGTCATGGTTGCACCAACAGTTTTAACCAATGTCTAAACTGTAATATATTGTGGTGATATATGTTGATGATATTATTGATATATTGCTGGACATATTGATCAGTTACCTCGTCTTACGGTGTCTCACCACTGGGTCAAAAGATTCATCGGCCTAAAACGAGTCCTAATGTGTATAAATTAACATAGAAGGATGCGTTATCAGTTCTGGTAGCAGAGCGACAGTTTGGCCCTTGGGGGCCCTAAGACGGAGATTCATTGTTTAATTTGTTTTTCTGTAATAATGCAATTTGGAGGTATGATGGGTTTCTAAGCTCGCCATGGCTTTCCTGGGATCTCGGAGCCTGTCTAAATGAGTTGGGAATGTTCTCGGCGCCATAGTGTGCGTGGTTAGGGTCTTCGCGCTTGCCTAAGCTTATGCATCTTGCAGGTGATTGTAAAAATGTGGGTGTATTTAGGCCAAATTAAGTGTTGTTTAGCAGGAGTAGGCATACTCCACAGTATGAGAGTAGGGAAGTCGGCGTACTTCATGTGAATGTAGCGCTTGTTGCTCAAAAATTATCCACGTGGTTGGTAGTTGTGTACGGACCTGTTGAGGTCTAAGACTCCGGAATATGAAAATAAGTGTGGTCTATGTTGTAATCTGTGCGGTTTAATAGGTCAATCGGGCGTGGTTGACAAGTCTAGTTTGAGTTAGAATGTGTGTATGAAACCTTCGATGGAGATTTGACAAATTCTAAAGTGCACTAGAAGGAGTCATTGACAAGTCGAGAGTAGAATTTGCGGGTCGAATTCTGCTTGCGTATGCGGGAACTGATAAGGAGAGAGTAGCGGCTGAGGCTTCAAGTGAAATCTTTGTAAAGTTCTGAAGCGAATGTGTTACCCTTCCTGTAGTAAACCGACAGATTTGTGTTGTCATTTTAAGGTGCTTGCAATAATTTGCATTAGTTTGTGTGAATTGTAGGAGTTAGTGAGGAGCGGACAAGCCGCAAGACTGTCAGCTGCAGTGTGTGTGTGAGTGTGACATCAGAGGTGCCACGCTGAGATAGGTCAGATGTCTAGAGGGGTCGCGCACGGATTGGCTGCCGTCCGTGGGAGGCAATAGGTTGAGAAAAGGCGGGTGAAGAGTGTCCTGGGAACTAAGCCATTTCTAATTAAATACGAAATAAATGAATCACAAAATGAATTTTGTCAAAGCATTCAAGAGCGCTCTAAAGGGAGATGTATATATTGTAGCAACTGATGGGGAACCTACACCACCTGAGGGTACACCAGCTTATACGGTTATGGAAGAAAAAGGTGTCGCGCCTTGCTTATGGATGAAACAGTGGCGCAAATTAACAGAGAAAGAAGGGTGTCTAGCGTTCCCAGAACATGGGACGTTCAATCCAAAGGTATTAGAAAATCTGAGGTGGATGTTAAGTACACAGAAACCACCTCCGAGACCGGCACAATATGAGGCTTTAGCGATTTGGGACTTAATGGCTCTTAAACATTGACAAGAAAGGTTTCAGAGAAGACTGAGAAGGGCAGAAAAATCTTATGCAGAGGCTAGATGGGATAATAAGAGCAAAATGTGGAGACGGGGAATTGTAGATGGGCTAAAGTTATTCCCAGCAATAACTCAGGGAGAAGAAACGCAGGGAAAGAAAGCCTCTTGTAAAACCGACAAAGACTCAGGTAATTCTAAAGAAAATAAGAGGTCTTGGGAAGAGGACGATGATTCAAACGATGAAGAATTCATGGATAGACTGTTACATGATCGTCCGCCACCATATGCAGTGAGCGACAGCGCTCCAAGCACTAGCTTGGATCCTGGGAACCAGACGCAGGAAAAGGGAGTTACTGATATGGTACAGACTAGCGATACAGCTTTGATACAGAATGGTGTCAGTATACCCACTGCACCCGACATGCCGATACAGTTGCAACCACCACCACAGATAAAGAGAATCTATCCCAATGTCCCGGTGCTTGAAACTACTACAAATTTAATAGTACCGCCAGACCCGATATACACGAAGCCAAAGTTAATACAGATTGAATCAACTCCGAAATTAATATCCCAACCACCACAGTTGATACCAGGGTATAACCCTGAAGCGGGACCACTGTTAGTAACCGTTCCGGGTACATTGGAACAGACTTATGGTGTCGAAGCTCCAAGAAGTCTGGGTCCAGGTCAGACACCTGCCGTTATATCATTACCTATTACTGTTGGTCCCCCCGTACCATTGTATGCACAAGGTAAAGCAGGGGTGTGTGATCAGGGAGTGATGACTCAAGAAGCGATAAGAAGAGGGCCTATGGGAACTCCACAGATAATGGCCCCTGGAGACCAAGCAAATGAGCCACTGAGACCCTTAATGGACCTTAGTCCAGTGGGGGCACCTCTCGAAGCAATGCGTCAAGCAGGTTTGGGAGTTCTAACTCCCCAAACCATGAGTACGAATACTTCACACTCTCCAATGATACATGCAGGGAACATTTCACTGCAGGGATTTACGGTACAGCAGTTAAACGAATGGTTAGAGAAAACCTATACTTCGCAAAAGACTACAGTGACCACAGTTGAACCCGAGAAAGAGAAACAAGACGAATATCTGAACCTTGTACGACTAGGGGCAGAAGCTGCCGAGTTAGTGGAAGGGACAATGGGAGTAAATAGATTGGAATCATACACAGAAGCAGAATTAAGATACCTGTGTCCCAAAATTACCAAGGAGGTAGGCAAAGTACATCAGAGACTGGCAAACTTAGCAGACAAATACAATATCGATATCGGAAACACTAAACATTTGAAAAAGGAGTTACAGATTAGATTTCGATTCAAAAGATTTTGAACACCTGAGATCTGCAGGCATGAAAGCACATTTGAGAGAATTGCTCCAAAGTGCACAGATTTGGGGTGCATTAGAAAAGTGGGAAGGCAGATGGGCAAAGAAAAGAGATAAGGGAAAGAGTGATGGTCCAGGGTCTAATCAAGCTAGGACCTCACCTGATTTGGATTCGGTAAAAATATTACCTATGAGAGAGACAGCTGGTGGTGTTTTAGTACATGTACCATGGACTAGAGGAGACATTCTATCTTTTACTAATGATTACCCTAGACTGAGAGAGAAGCCGATCGAATGGTATCAAACAGACAGGTTTGTGAAACTTGCAAAGTGTCTTTGGGAAGACTTGAATACTTTGTTCGAGATCATTGTTCCGCCTGATTTGTGGCTCAAGTGCAAGAGAGGGGTAGATTGGCCGACGAAGGAGCCGGCGAGAGATAAGGTGACCGGAGCACCCTCAGAAGAGGTGATGAAATATTATCATAAAGTGATTGAGTTTTTGAAACAGAAGGTGTCGCCGAAGGTGACTGATTGGCACAAAATTGATCGGACCTCTCAAGAGGTTAAATAGTCAATTCATGATTATTACAAGAGATTGTTGAAAGCATTTAAACATTACAGTGGTACTGAGACAATTTAACCAAAAGACATGAATCACCTTGTGTTTAGATTTGTCGAAGGCTTAAGACCAGAGGTTAGTCAAATGATTAAGAATCATTTGATTTGTTGGCAAGCTAAACCAATTGATGAGGTATTGCAGTATGCAAAGTACTGTAGTGATGAGATCGAATTGAAGCAGAAAAAGTTGAAGGAAAAGGTGATGGTGATGCAGATAAGAGCTGCACAGGCTGGAATACAGGGAAATGGAGTTCAGCAGATGATACAACAACAACCGCAAATGAATAGTGTGTTTCAGGCACAACCAAGAGGCAGAGGTCGAGGGTTTGTGAACCGCGGTTTGGATATGAATAATGTTGTTGTCCAAAATGATGTTCAAGGGGTGAAAAAGATGTCACCATGTCACGCGTGCGGGGCGTAGGGCACTGGAAACGGGAATGTCCGAATATGGTGCAGGATAGTGCAGTTCAGCAGAGCACTAATGTTGGTGCATTACAAAATTCACGAGGTCCAAAGGTGAGACATCAAAACCCGAATTTTCAGAACAATTTGGTACAAATGCAAGGGGTACAGCCCATGCAGCAGATGCAAATGCCGCGTTTTCAGTCGATACAAGTGCACAAGAGATACAACCAGTGCAACAGCAGATTCCCATGGTGCCTAGACAGCAAATGCAATTACCAATGGCTCCGATGGGACAGCAACAGGTGATGCTTCCTCAGCAGGTCACAGGTCAGGTAACAAATCAAAACAACACTGTACAGCAGTTTCCATTACGAGGTGAAAATGTCATGAATGAGGACTGGTCAGATGATAGCTCAGACAGTGAAGAGTGCAGGCTTGCAGCATCCCTAGAGGTAGATCAGAGAGGCCCAAATGTAGAGGGAAAGGTGATGGGCTAGAAGGTTTCATTTTTGGTTGACACAGGAGCTACACGCTCTACAGTTCGAAGTGCAGAAGTCCCAAGGTTACCTCTCTCAGGGCGTACTATACGAGTGGTTGGAGTAGCAAATCAGTATTTGACTAACCCAATTACCGATCCGGTGCAAGTTGAAATTGGCAATTTCCAAGGGCTGCATATATTTGTTGTATGTGATTCAAGTCCAGTATCCCTATTAGGAAGGGACTTACTGTGCAAAACAAAATGTTCAATTACCTGTTCCAACGATGGAATTGAAGTACAGACAAACAGCGACGATGAGGAAGATGAAAGGCAATTCATAGAGGAAGAAGCAGGGACAAATGAAGACTACCCTTTGATTACTTTATTCCCAATGCATACTTTGATCGATTTGCCTGTCGAATTGCAAGGGACAGTAACAGAAAAAGTGTCGGATTTGACCGGGAAAGAAGTACGATTGATAAAAGAAGTAGAACCAGTCAAAGTTCAGATAAAGCCAAATGCAGTGTTCCCACAGGTATCACAATATCACATGACCCAAGACGTCCTCATTGAGGTGTCACAAATAATTGCAGATTTTCTCAGACAGGGAGCCCTAAAAGAAGTCTTGAGCAGTCTGTGTAACTCTCCCATAATGGGTTTAAAGAAACCTTGTGGGAAAGTTCGAATTGTGCAAGATTTGCGAAAAATAAATGAAATTGTGATAAAGTGCTGCCCTGTGGTACCTATCCCAGCAGTAATAATGTTCCAGGTTCCCTGTGAAGCTGAATGGTTTACCGTAGTAGCCCCATCGCAAGCTTTCGTTTCGATACCTCTTCATGAGGACAGCCAATTCTTATTCAGTTTCAAATTCCTGGATAAGGTGTACAGTTGGTGCAGAATTCCTCAAGGGTTCTCAGAGTCACCATCCATCTTCAATCAGATACTGAAAAAGGATTTGGAACCTCTTGTGCTGCCTTTTAATTCAACTCTTGTGCAGTACATTGACAATTTGTTAATTGCATCCAAAACCAGAGACAGTTGTAAATACGACACCATTGCATTACTGAATCATCTGGGAAAAAATGGACACAAAGTGTCGCCCAGAAAGTTACACTATTGTCAGAAAGAAGTAAAATACTTGGGACATTTGATTGAGAAAGGGTCCAGAAAAATATCAAAGGAAAGGATAACAGCTGTTTTGCAGATGAATCCTCCAACAACAAAAAGAGATGTCAGGATGTTTTTGGGAATGGTGGGCTACTGTCGTCAGTGGATACCCAACTTCTCAATCATCTCAAAGCCGTTAATAAAATTGACAGGAAAGGAAGTCAAAGATGAACCATATACTATAACTTTGCCAAAAGAAGAGCTTGAGTCATTCGTAGGATTAAAAGAATGCATGTGCCGGGCACCAGCATTGGGAATGCCAGACTACGAAAAACCTTTTCTGTGGTTTTGTCATGAACGTGATGCTTGTTCTTTGTCTGTCTTAACACAGGTCCACGGAGATGCAAATCGCCCTGTAGCATATTTTTCAGCTACCTTGGACCCTGTCGCAGCAGCCTTACCTTGTTGTTTGCGTGCAGTCGCAGCAGTTGGTCAGAGCCTTTCACAATGTGAAGGCATACTCATGGGATACCCTCCGACAGTAATGGTTCAACATTCAGTTGAAATTCTGTTGACACGAACTAAGACTCAACACATGACAAATGCACGACTCACTAGGTATGAGACGATCATACTGGGGTCACCGAATGTCACTCTTAAAAGATGCACTGTACTGAACCCGGCAACTTTACTTCCTAATGAAAATACTGAAATCAAAGATGGGGAAGAATTTGAACATGATTGTCTTGAAGTGACTGAACTCTGTACCAAACCTCGCCCAGACATACAGGATACCCAGTTAAAAGAAAATGACTGCATTATGTTTGTTGATGGGTCCTGTCTAAGAGATTCAGCAGGGACATTGAGAGTCGGTTACGCGGTATGTACCATAACTGGCATTGTCGAAGCCCCCTGGCTTGAGAGAGTGTTCTCTGCACAAGTGGCAGAATTAATCGCCCTTACTAAGGCATGCCACGCAGCTGTAAATTTGAAAGTCACCATCTATACTGATAGCAGATACGGATTCAGAATTGTGCATGATTTCGGCCAACTTTGGTCACAGAGGGGTTTTATGACCTCCTCTGGTTCTGTGAAAAACGGTGAACAAATATGAGATTTGTTGCATGCGATTCAGTTACCTCAAGAAATTGCCGTGGTGAAGTGCAGTGCTCACATCAGGTCACAAGATTTTGTGTCTATGGGAAACGGCTATGCAGATCAAGTCGCAATATTTTGTGCATTAAACTGTATATCGTTTAAGGGACAATGGGAATTGTTACCACAATCTGAAAACGACATGTTTAAATATGGCATTACGAGTGGTTGACACCTTAGATGAACTAAAAACATTACAAGGTCGTGCGAGCAAAGAGGAGAAACGCTCTTGGCAAAGAATGCAATGTGTACAAAGAGCTGATGACTTATGGGTTTCAGAAGAGGGAAAATTGGTCTTGCCAAATAGCCTTTTATCACAGTTTGCCTGGCTCTATCATGGGCAGGCACATCTAGGAAGGGATGCCATGATCAGGTCCTTCAAGATTGATTGGTTCAATCCAAAAGTCAGACATGCCGCAGAAATCACTTGTCACAGGTGCGTCATCTGTCAACAGATGAATGCTGGAAAAGGAACTGTGGTAACTTTGAGCCATATTGGGAGAGCTGGAGGTCCATTCAACAAAATGCAAATGGATTTTATCGAAATGCCTGTTTGTGGAGGATTGAAGTACGGGTTGGTGATTGTGTGTGTTTTCAGTCATTGGATTGAGGCATATCCCACACCTAGGAATGACAGTCTTACAGTTGCAAAACTACTACTCGGGGAACTGATACCAAGATTCGGGTTTCCGGTTTCTATAGAATCAGATAGGGGAAGACACTTTGACAATGAGGTGATTAAACTCCTGTGTGCCGCACTCAACATTGAACAAAAGCTGCATTGTAGCTATCGCCCTGAAGCATCAGGACTAGTTGAGCAGATGAATGGTACTCTGAAATCAAGGATGGCAAAAATGTGTGCAGCAACAAACATGAAGTGGCCAGATGCCTTACCTCTAGTACTGATGTCAATGAGAAATACCCCTGACAAGAAAACAGGATTATCCCCCCATGAAATCCTCATGGGCAGAGCAATGAGATTACCAGCAGTACCTGTAAATGCACTAGTGAATATTACAGATGATATGTGTTGGATTACTGCAAAGGTTTGGCTGACGTGATTCGCTCTTTTTCTCACCAGGTGGAAGCTAACACGTTGCCACAGATTGGCGATCCAGGTCACTCTCTACAAGCTGGTGATTGGGTGGTTGTCAAGAAGCACGTGAGAAAATCGTGTCTAGAACCACGTTGGAAAGGACCGTATCAAGTAATACTGACGACCACCACTGCTGTGAAATGTGCCGGGGTTCTCAACTGGATACATGCCAGTCACACGAAAAAGGTAACATGTCCTGTTGAAGAGGAACTTGAAGTTTCCGGTACAGCAACTTCAGGAAGAGAAGTCTCAGAGTAAGAGAACAGTCAAGAAGGAACTGAGACTACTGGAGAGCCCACTGAAAACAGCCTTGTCCCTCAAACAGTCAATGAGTTCGAGAGAGGTGACAGAGCCTATCTCAGTAGAGGCACCAGGAGAACTAAGTCAAGGTGAGGTTCTCCCAGAAGTAGAAGAATATGGGTTAGAATCTGAACCCAACACTGAACCAGAGAAGGAAAGAGAAGGAGAAACTATAGATACGAATCAAAGTGTGTCAGAGTATCTGATCTGCTATTCTGATTCTATACAAACATGGTTTACAATAGAAACAGTAGTAAAGGGAGTAAGGTGTGTAGTTGGTTAGGATTTATAATAGGTGTTGTGTGTGCAGTAATGATTGTAGGAAGGATTGTGGGAATGCCGTGGAAAGAGAAAGAAATTATTAACGCAACTTCAAAACCTGAGACTACTACTAAACTAACACCATGGGAGAGATTTGAGCAAGATGCAAGACATATGCATGAGGGAACTAATGCAAAAGGGGAACTTTCTACTAATGTATTCTATCGCTTACTAAACGAATATGTGGAAACCATGGATGCGAAAGATTGTTATGTATGTACTAAAATTCCTTCGTCTGTACAGGAGGGAGTTACCTATCATAGCCTCCCTCTCACTTATGGAATTAGTTGTAGTTTGCTACTAACAAGATTCTATAATCAAGAGCATGTGCAATACTTTTATTCAAACTTGGATGTTGTGTTTTCTTTTGTGCCTGTGATTGAATTTTTTAATAAATTAGCTAAAGAGCATGATATAAAAATAGTTAGAGGATTTTTTGAGCCAACACTTACATTTGGGACTGCTTATGCACATCGCAATAATTTGACTTGCTTATTGTCACCTGTAGAGAAAAGTTTTTTAGATTACACAGATGATAGACGCAAAGCACTGAATGAAAGATTAGAAAAAGGATTAGAGAAACGTACATATGCAAATGATTATGTTTATACTGCAATCAAAACACAAGGCAAACTAGCTATAGATGCATTACACGAAGGTAGGCTCTGTGTATATAGACCAAAATCTGATCAAGATAATTTGTTTGTGGGCACGAGTGAGTGTAGGCATGTGTTTTTGTTTCAGAGTAAATGGACCTTTATGCTGAATGGACAAGATCCAGCGATCCCTGGAATCTATTACATCTGTGGGCTAAATGCTTATTACCGTCTCCCTAAGGGATGATATGGGACATGTTATTTGGGGATAGTATTCCCAAAGATATACCGAATCGATGACTTAAAACAGATACCTAAGACGTCTGAATTACAACATCCTAGACAAAAACGAGAATCAGTGACGGCTGTCATTGGTGATCTATTTGGAGCCATAATCCCATCAATAGGGGTTATCTTGAATTCTATGAAAATTCAAAGGTTGTCTACTATAGTGGATAACATGTTGAAAATTTTTACAGGGGCTATACTCCTGATGGATACTGAACTTGCTGCAGAAAGAGCTATGACTCTTCAAAATCGGCTTGCTTTAGACATTCTTTTAGCAAAGAGTGGAGGTGTCTGCAAAATGCTTAATGAGCGTCATTGTTGCTCATTCATACCTGATAACAGTAAGAAAATTAGGAGCATGCTTACTAACCTTACTAGAGATAGTACAGACTTGAAAGATCTGAAAGAACTTGGTGTTTGGGAAAAATTTGGAAAAGGAATTGCCCGAGTGGGAAGCTGGTTTACCAACATTTAGAATGGGGTACTTGCGAAAATATTAATGGGTCTACTAATTATTTTGGTTTGTCTATTAGGATTATGGGGAGCATGTAAAATAAATGATAAAATAAAAAGAAATTGGACTAAAAGAACCAGACGAAATGAAGAGAGTGAAAGAGAAAATGTTCAATGAAATATGGGAAAGTTCTCATAAAGGGAAAGATGTTGAAATGCGTATTATGCGCAAGGTGAAAAATTAAGATAGAAGAGAAAGATTTGTGTGATGACGAGCGTCAGAGGAGGGACTGAGAGAGCGTAGTTTAAATATTACATATAAGATGTGAAATGCTTATACTTAACAATGCTGCATTAATAAAATATTATTAATTGAAACGTAAAGACTTATTGTATGCATATACTAATGTCAACTATAAGAAATAATTGCTTGTATTATGATTAATTAAATACATTGACATTTACGAAGATTGCATTTGTATTAGAACCCATAAACCTTAAGTTAGCGTGAGTCGAAGAGCTGTGTAGCTCTCATATTAAAGCATATTTTCTGTTTCTCCAGTGTGCTGACTCGCAAAAGGCCATGACCCAGCATGTGTTCTTCCTTTGTTTCATGTATCAAACTTAAGCTTGTTCCCATCCGCATGCTAGCTGCTTTAGTATAAGTTTTATAAGTTTTTGCAACATTTACTGAAACATTCAAGGACATTCAACCATGAAAAAGATAACTTTTGACCCGAAGAATGTGCCAGAGAATGAAGTAACCCCGGATGTGCCACCTACGAAAAAACATCAATTATGAAGACCAATCAAAGTGTTATGAATTATCATGGAATGACAAGTGCATTACTCAATGTATAATTTGATAGGTTAAAGATAATAATAATAATAATAATAAAAAGGCATTTGTATAGCGCACTGCTCACCCGGAGGGTCTCAAGGCGCTGGGGGGGGGGGGGGGAACGCTACTGCTCGAACAGCCAGGTCTTGAGTTGCTTCCTGAAGGCGAGATGGTCTTGCGTTGTCCGGAGGTGGATGGGGAGGGAGTTCCATGTCTTGGCTGCCAGGTAGGAGAAGGATCTTCCTCCGGCGGTGGCTCTGCGGATGCGGGGGACGGTGGCGAGAGCGAGGCTGGCGGAGCGGAGCTGGCGGGTGGGCTTGTGGAAGGTCAGGCGGCTGTTGAGGAACTTGGGGCCCAGGTCGTGGAGGGCCTTGTGTGCATGGGTGAGGAGTCGGAACGTGATTCTTTTGTTGACGGGGAGCCAGTGCAGGTCTCTCAGGTGTTCGGAGATGTGGCTGTGTCGGGGGATGTCCAGGATGAGTCGTGCTGAGGCGTTCTGGATCCGTTGGAGTTTCTTCTGGAGTTTGGCGGCGGTGCCGGCGTAGAGGGCGTTCCCGTAGTCCAGCCGACTGGTGACGAGGGCCTGGGTGACCGTCTTCCTGGTCTCGGTGGGGATCCACCGGAAGATCTTTCGAAGCATGCGCAGGGTGTTGAAGCATGAAGATGAGACGGCGTTGACTTGTCTGGTCATCGAGAGGGAGGAGTCCAGGATGAAGCCTAGGTTGCGAGCGTGGTCCGTTGGCTTGGGGGTGGCTCCCAGGGCGGGGGGCCACCAGGAGTCGTCCCAGGCGGATGGTGATGATCCCAGGATGAGGACCTCCGTCTTGTCTGAGTTCAGTTTCAGGCGGCTGTTCTTCATCCATTCGGCGACGTCTTTCATCCCTTCGTGTAGGCTGGCTCTGGCGGCGTCCGGGTCGCTGGTGAGGGAGAGGATCAGCTGGGTGTCGTCGGCGTAGGTGATGATCTTGAGGTTGTGTTGACGTGCGATGGTTGCGAGGGGGCTCATATAGACGTTGAAGAGGGTGGGGCTGAGCGATGACCCTTGTGGAACTCCGCAGATGACTTCGGTGGCCGCTGACCGGAACGGGGGGAGGCGGACTCTCTGGGTTCTTCCGGCGAGGAATGAGGTGATCCACTCCAGGGCCTTCTCCTGGATGCCGGTGTTGTTCAGGCACTGTACCAGGGTGCGGTGGCAGACAGTGTCGAACGCTGCGGAGAGGTCCAGGAGGATGAGGGCCGCAGTTTCCCCATTGTCCATTAGGGATCTGATGTCGTCTGTGGCTGCGATGAGGGCGGTCTCCGTGCTGTGGTTGGCTCGGAAGCCGGATTGCGAGTGGTCGAGGGATCCGTTGGTCTCGAGGAAGGCAGCTAGCTGTCTGTTGACGGTCTTCTCGATGACTTTGGCAGGAAACGGGAGGAGCGAGATGGGGCGGTAGTTCTTGAGGTCGGAGGGGTCTGCAGTTGGTTTCTTCAGCAGGGCACTGATCTCGGCGTGTTTCCAGCACTCCGGGAAGGTGGCGGTGTTGAAGGAGGCGTTGACGATGTCACGGAGGTGGGGTGCGATGATGTGGTCGGCCGTGTTGAAGATGTGGTGTGGGCAGGGGTCCGTAGGGGATCCGGAGTGGATGGTGTTCATTGTGCGTGTTGTGTCTTCGGTGCTGACTGGGGTCCAGGTGCGGAGGGTGGCGGTGGGGGGCATCGGTTCGGTGGTGGGGTTTGTGGTTGGTGGGCCGAAGCTGTTGTGAATGTTGGCGATCTTGTCGTGGAAGAAGGCTGCGAGGGAGTCGCAGAGGTCTTGCGAGGGAGTGATGTCATTGTTTCCGGCGTCGGGGTTGGAGAGCTCTTTGACGATGCTGAAGAGTTCCTTGCTGTTGTGGGTGTTGTTGTCCAGTCGTTCCTTGAAGGCTGTCTTCTTTGTGGCGCGGATCAGTTGGTGGTGTTTGCGGGTGGTGTGTTTGAGGGCCGTCATGTTGTCTGTGGTCTGGTTGGTGCGCCAGGTGTTCTCCAGGGAGCGGCAGTTCTTCTTGGAGGTGATGAGCTCGTCGGTGAACCAGGAGGCTTTCTTGCTGCTGCGTCTGCTGGGGGGGTTCTTCTTCAGTGGTGCGAGGGCATCTGCGCAGTTGGTGATCCACTGTGTGAGGTTGTTGGCGGCTTCGTTGGGGTCCGTTGAGCTGGTGGGGGGGTTCTGGCTGAGGAAGGTGGTGAGCTGGTCGCCGGTGATCTTGTTCCAGCTCCTGCGGGGGGTTTGTTGAGGGTGGTGGTGGGTCGTCGTTTTACTGAAGCTGAAGTGGACGCAGCTGTGGTCAGTCCACTGGAGATTGGTGGAGTGGCTGAAGGTGACATATTTGCTGGATGAGAAGACTGGGTCAAGCGTGTGGCCGGCGTGGTGGGTAGGGGTGGTTACCAGTTGCTTGAGTCCGAGGTTGGCCAGTAGAGCAGTGGTGTTGCGGTCCTTGTCGTCCTCCAGGTGGAAGTTGAGGTCCCCCAGGAGGATGTAGTCGGTGGAATTGATGGCGTGGGGGCTGACGAAGTCTGTGATGTCTTCGCTGAACTGTGTGCGTGGTCCCGGTGGGGTGTAGCAACTATCCAATAGAATTTTGGGGGAAGGTATTGCGAAAAGGGGATAAAAAAAACCATGACACAGAAGACTCGAGAGAACTAGGTAGGGAATGATATTGATTGCATCCAGAAACTCCGTCACTCTGTTTGGTGACTTGAGGCTTAATAAAACCATCCTCACCCTTAGTTTGCCCCATTACACTTTTCCTCCTTATGAGGGAAGTGTCCCCAGCCTTTAGATGAGATAGACTGATGATGATCTAATTGATGTCCTGAAGACGAAGACTGATCCGAGGAGGGTAATTATGACAGTTGCTCTTGTAATTTGTACATTTGCTTTTCCTTTCTAGGTACCAACTGCTGTATTTTTGGTTAGAGACCTTAGTTAGATGCTTTCCAAATTGGTGTTCTGAAATTGTTTTGCATGAAGTCCAACATGCTAATTAGTGGATAGGTTAGGGTTCACCTTGACTGACGCAACGAACGTGACTGATATTGTGCTATGCTGAACTGAGACATATATGCTGTTCTATGTACTCTGATTTGTGTATATCATATATTAGTGTTTTAATGTTTGTCATCTTCGCATTGTCAAAATCTTATCACAGTTGCCATATCGTGACTATGCTCTTTTGCTTATTGGTTTTGAGATTAATTCATTTGCTATTAGATTGTAATCAATAGGGAATAAAATTCACAAAATATCAATAAAGGTGTGGTTATTCATGACTGAAAGGTCATGGTTGCGCCGACAGTTTTAACCAATGTCTAAACTGAAATATATTGTGGTGATATATGTTGATGATATTATTGATATATTGCTTGACATATTGATCAGTTACCTCGTCTTACGGTGTCTCACCACTGGGTCAAAAGATTAATCGCCTAAAACGAGTCCTAATGTGTATAAATTAACATAGAAGGACGCGTTAACAATGGCTTAAAGAAAGGAACAGAATTACTGCAGACAACAAAAATGTAAGATGACAATAGGGGTGTGGAATTTCTCTAACCCGACAACCATGACGTATTGTTTGGGGTCAAGGGCAACAAGATGTCATGTTTATTTTGTCCTTGGGACAAGTAGGTCCAAACCCCTACATCACAAACCCCATTGGCTGCCAGTTTACAGTACCACATAATAGATCAGAGAAGGGCATTGTCCGTAAGAAAGGGTAATATGTGCGCCGATATATTAATACTTTTATTTATGGTTCAATAATGCAAAGTCTATTATTAGGGTGAGCACTTTAAAAACATTGTAAGCTCGAACTGCCCTACTGATAGTGGTTCCAGTATATAAATGTGTACACACATTTGCAAAGTTTAACAATATGAGGCTATATATAATGCTTCCACAGCATGCCCTCTGGTTGGATGCAAATATTTTCAGAAGCTTGAAAGCAAAGTTGGTGATCTTTGCTTTCGAAATAAAATGTTCACAAAAATTCAAACTTGGAAAAAAACGTTTTGCTGAACATCTGGGAAAATTAGGTACCATTTCTTTGAAGCATCATTTGGTAAAATGTGTTGATCCATGCTAGTATTTCCCCCAAACAATTCATTTTGGAAATCAGTGTAACCAGTTTCAACAAGATTATGGGAAACAAAAATAAACCAAACATTGGCAAAGCCAACAGGTCTGACATTGGTGGTCAGCCTTTTGGTTTTGTCAACCTTTATTGTTGTGGGAGCTGCTGGGCCTTCACAATCATAAAAAACACTGGCAAAAGCAAAAAGTATTTTAGTGTAAAAAAGACCACTTTGCACAGTAGTTCACGGCACTGAACGAAACTACCTTATGTGCCAGTATGCTACCTGTGAAAGAGCAGAATACTCTCACTCACAGTGAAGCCAGACGATAAATAGAAAGAAAGCGCTAGAATTGAAATAAAAACAAAAAGTTCCCAATTCTTAAAGAAAATCACAAAAGTGCACCCATGGTATATGTTCTTGAATTATTGCAGATTTATGGTTTTCATTAATTTACAAGAATTTACCAAAGTAGGCCAGGAAATCGTACTCCTAGAAGATATTTATGAACTGTATTTTAGCACAAGAAAATATGCATGTCTAAATTTGCTCATGCTACAATCTGTTGAATGTTTAAAAGTTCACTTGCCCTCCAACCACTATTTCCCAACCCTGAAAGAAGTTTTACTCCTGCCCTTGTCAGGAGTACATTTCCAGCATTTCTCTGTATGGGGAAAGATTGAGAAGAGCTAGTGAAAACCCCTAAAACGTGCGAGTTAGCAAGTTTGCACCGACTTAAAAAGGCAATCCAACCCTCGGACTATTGCTTACACCCACATCCAGCCCCTGTATATAGATCTGCGGAAAAGTGTTGAAATAGGGGAACCGAGCCATGGCATAATCAGAGAGGCTATTATCAGACCTCTTAAATATAATGAGATTGTGCCATAATTGGTAGCCACACTACATGGCACCAAAGGGACAAGTTAATTTTTTTCACAGGACAAGTAGATTTGGGAAGTAACCTGTCCCATGGACAAGTAGATATTTTACAAAATTCGACACCCCTGTGATAAAAATGAGAATAAGAAAGACAGAAAAGAATGAGAGTGACTCAGGAAGATATAGGTTTATAGATAGATGGTTGTCTGAACCAAGACCACCACTGTATTACAAAGCTTATGTGAAAGCACAGGTACAAGAGATAGGAGCAAGAGAGAAGTCTCAGGAGAGATGAGAGGGTGCCTAGTTCTTCTTCACATAGTAAAATGAAAACATGGAGATTGATACTTTCAAACTTGAAGGAGGTTTGGAAGATATGGCAGAAACAGGAATGAGTAAAGACAAAATGCGAAAGCATATTACAAATTATTTAGCATATTTGGGTGCAGAAGCAGGAAAGCATGCTCATCAAGCATTTGGGAGATTTCAGTAGTTGGCTGGAGAACTTAAAGTTAATTTAAGACAAAAAAGACAAGTGAATTTGTGACCCATATAATATATGGATATCTGTAAACAAATTAATGAATCCGAATTCTAAAAACACTGCAAGATACTCATAGAATTATTAGAAATGATTAGAAAATTAGGAGACCTGACAGCATTCTGAGAAGAAGGGATGGAACTGCCTGATATGCCTGGGTTGTCGAAAAGGAGTAAAAAATGAAGAACAATTTGAGCGTGAGTGATTCTGAGTGTGAACCTATGGTTAAAAAAGAGCTTTCATTGAGGGAAGTTCAAGGAGGAGCATAGGTGCATGTACCATGGTCAAGGAGCGATCCCTATACATTTCCAAAGAAGTTCCAGAAGACTAGAGAGGAAACTGAGGAGTGGTACATAGAGGTGGAAAGAATTGTGACGTTTCAAAAGTGGTTTCACAGATGTGGATGCTTTATTTTCAGTTGTCGTGTCTCGAGATTTGTGGATTGAGTTAAAAGAACCATTGAGGTAAGAATATACAGGTTGGGCTGATTTTCATGGCTCTCACTTGGTTTTCTTACTCAGAATCCCTTGCAAACATCAAAAGTTGACAGAAAACAAACATTTTTTTCATATTTCTGTGACGGAAAGTTCTGGAATCTGTGGGTTAACCCCAAACACCCACCACCTGCAACACAGGCCGGGCCGGGTGCAGAGGTCAAAGTTGAGGTTGATTTAACATGGGCTCCTATGGAGCCTGGGGCACTCGGAATCAGGCCTACTTGCAGGTAAGTACCCACGTCTTTGGAGGGTAGACCTGGGGGGTTTAGAGGAGCACTGGTGGAGGTGCACAGGTTAGCATCAACCACACACCTTTGTCCGGGTCTCTCGCGGTCTGGAGGGTCCTCCGGATTTAGGCTGCAGGCGTTGTTGCGTTGGAGAGGAGGGGTCAACCCAGGGTGGACACTAGGTCAGAATCGCCTGCGGACCAGCTCTTGTCGATTGGGCTACCTGGACACAGGCTGTGGGCATCGGGTGCAGAGTGGGCAGGGCTCGCAGATCCGGAGCAGTTCTAGAGTCCTTTGTTGGTGTTTCTTTCTTGGCAGGGGTACTGTCCACAGTAGATCTTGGTCCTCTGGGGGTGCGGACAGTCCTTCAGAAGCTGGAGACAGGCCTGTGGGGCTAAGTCAGTTGGGGCAATATGTACGAACACTTTTTGCAATAGACACAGAATGGGTAAAAACCTTTGCTACATCTGGCCCTAGGTGTCTTCAGAAATCTATGCGGGGGTTCAGCTTAACAGTCCTTTCTTCTTCTTGATGTTGCCATGAATCTGATGAGCTGGGTTCAGGGAGGCCCTTAAATCCTGGATTTAGGGGTGTTACAGGGGGCAGTAGCCAATGGCTACTGTCCCTGAGGGGGGACTACACCCTTCCGGTGTTCACTCTCTTTGGAGAGGGGTACCCAGACCTAGCTACTGGTCCCCGTCCTCCAACCCAAGATGGAGGATTCTGCAGGGAGGGGATCACTTCAGCTCTGGACACTTTAGGGGTGGTCCCACTGAAGTGGTCACTCCTCCTTGTTTTTCCTAAGTTTCCCACCGAGCTTTCTGCCAAAAGTGGGGCTTTGTGCAGTGTGCAGGTATCTCCACTAGCTGGAGTGCCCTGGGGCACTGTAAGAGGAGGCCTGAGCCTTTGAGGCTCACCGCCAAGTGTTACAGTTCCTGCGGGGGGAGGTGTGAAGCACCTCCACCCAGTGCAGGCTTTGTTTCTGACCTCCGAGAGCACAAAGGCTCTCGCCCCATGGGGTAGTGCACCCTGCCTTAGGGCTGTAAGGCCTGCTAGAGGGGTGACATACCTATGCCACATGCAGTGGTTGGTGGGCATGGCACCCTGACAGAGATGCCATGTCAACTTTACCTTTTTCTCCCCACCAACACACACAACTGCATTGGCAGTGTGCATATGTTTGATGAGGGCTCCCTTAGGGTGGCACAATATATGCTGCAGCCCTTAGGGACCCTCCCTGGTCACAGGGCCCTTGGTACCACTGGTACCTTTTACAAGGGACTTAGCTCTGTGCCAACTGTGGAACAATGATACAGTTTTAGGGAAAGAACACAGGTGCTGGGCCCTGGTTAGCAGGATCCCAGCACACACACAGTCAAGTTAGCATCAGATATCAGGCAAAAAGTGTGTGGGGGGAGAGGGAGGTACTGGAAACAAGGGTACAGTTTGTTTTCTACAGATCTTACTACCCTTAGCCTTCAATGTTAAGTATTTCTATCTCGTATTGAACTTAAAAGTATCCATATAAACCCAGCTTTATTTTTCTATATACCAGTGTCAAAGCACAAATACTTATCAAAGTATCTGAATACTGAAACCAAGACTTCTGAAGGTGAGCCATAAAGCCAAATAAAGGCACCAACCTCTTTATGGTCCATTCACACACCATTCATGCACCACACAAAGGACTTTCTTATTGCCAACCACGGGCCCAATCCAACAGATCAATGTACTCCTGTCAACACACCGCTGCCATGCAGGGGCCCATCACATTCATAAGCTGCAGGACGGAATTCTCAATTATGTCGAGACATGTTGACAGGTGATGCATCCACAACTTTCACACATGAAAATACTGTTTGACTACATTTTTACTACCTGTCAAGTAACCGCCTCCGTTCTGAACATTACCAAACTCATGCCTAGTGAACCTTTACTAATGGCTCCTATACCAGCCACATGAGCCTCAGGAAGACATGTCTGACGTCTCTTAAGCACACTCACAGTGATAAATTCAACTCCTTCCAGTTTATGGATGCAAGTTTGGGGGGTGGGTGGGGTGGAAGCCAAGTATACCTCCGAACCATTATTCCTCAAACTGAGTGAAAACATCTACCTTTGAAACTAAGGCAAACATGCGGGGGAATAACTGCCAAAGTTCCTTGAAAAAGAATGTCAATCTATTAAGAAAAGTAGTTTTTGACACAAAGGGTAGTAGCATATGTCCCATCCACCATTGTGTACAGTGCATGACTGTAATGCTCTTAACATACAGCAAACAGAACATCTACTAAGTTCTGACGGGAGATGAACAGGGCAAGGAGGTCAAACATTTTACCCTGACGTGTAGTGTTGAGTGCAGAGTTCTCTACAATGGTACTTACAGAAAGCCTTATTGAAGGTCCCAAGATTCCACCGTTTCTAGGGAAGTTTAATCAGACGACTTTTGCTCTGATAAGACCCAAGACTAACTACAGGTCAAAAAGTTGACATCCCCTCCCTAAGTTGCTTAACATGTTATGCTTTGCCAGGAGAGACCATGTATGAACAGACAGGATCTCCACTTATGTTTGTTTGATATAAAATCCTATGCAACCTTGGGATCTGTTCAGTGTCTTATTCTATATTGTTTTATAAATACTTGTCCACAATCTGAGCACTGCGTTGTCCACACTAATTTGGATACATAAGGAAATGTATACTGTCCTTATACTAAAAATGTGAAAATAGTGATCATGCAAGATATTGTGTCCTGTACCCTTTCAATACCATTGGTTATGATACAAGTTACTAATTGAGTTTGCAGACTTTCAAAGCAAGTAGAAATGTTAGTGATCAGTCCCACGGTACATTTGACTTTATAACTTACTCTGGTTCTCGTGGCCAATCAGGGTGGTCCTTATGTTGTATACAAAAGTTCCCTGAAAAGTACTTCAAAATCTAGTCAAGGCTTAACCCTTTGCCAAACAGGGTACTCCGTGACAAAGTGGCTTATGTTCTGTCCACCTTTATGTGCAGTGCGGTTACTATAATGCACTTGTCAGTCAGCAAATAGAACACCTACCACATTCTGACGGTGGATAAAGTTGGCAAGCAGGTCATAAGGAAGTCGATGATTTCCTTAAGTAGAGGAACTAAAATTCTATTGCTGCTTGCCTAGTGAAGTAGTGGTCCATGGAAGGTAAGTATCCATGCACAGCCATTGAACGCTTTATCTAACAGCAGTTCCACCTCAGTCAATTTCCCAAAGCTTCACTTTTGTATGGTACAACAGAAAGCAAGTAGGAGAACACAGAGCTGGCTGAGACGGGCACCGGGAACAGTAAACACAACTCTCCTGCCTCTTTCCTTACTTAGAGCAGATTCTACAACAGCTACATTGCGGAGTCTGTTTAGCTGTTTCAGGAATGCGATCAGGAAAGTGTACATCCTGCAGCCTTGCTACATCTTCGAGAGCATATAAAGTGGAGGCTGCTGCTTCTATAGCAGTGAGACTTTCAATGGGGGACAACTGAAAGTCAAGGAAAGATATGAGTCTTCCTGTGGTTGTCTGATGATCAACAACATATGCATTGTATTTTACCATCTGAATCACCTGGGTAAACAGTTTCTTATACCAAGTATGCCAGTTGTGGACACACTAATGTTATCATGGTTTAGGAGAGAAGCACATACATTGTAAGGCTGAAGAACCTGGTTGTTCTTATCCACTGCATTCTTGTTGTAATCAAGTATACAGATGAGCGTATGAACTTTGGCCATCTGACCCCAAACCATGACAGCAGAAGTGCTCTCTCATCATGATTTGTAGGGAGCAAGTACAAATCATGCCTAACAGAGAACTTGACTGTGAACAGGTTGTTGGAACACAGTACTTTGGGATGTCTGGAGCTTTTTAGAAACAAGCTCCTGCAGGAATCCTTTGTGGTGACAACAAACTGTACTGCATGTCACAGTGCCAACTTTGTATAACAGCTCTACTCCTGTATGGAAATTGTCCACATAAATAATATAACCTCTGTGAAGGAGCGGTTGGACGATCTCCCATACATTCTTTCCTGGGACTCCTATTGTGGGAGGGCAACCTACAGGGTTTAGAGTGGTGCCTTTCCTGTACACATAGCCGGTAGAGTCCTCACACAGCATTACAGCTAAATACCACAGCGAGCTCTCTTGCTCGCAATGTACTGCCTGAACAACAGCCGCCATAGGTAAAGGATCAACAACTCATCAATGGCTATATTCTTTCCAGAAGTATAAATCCCTGGAAACTTGGAAGACAAATGTTCCACACCTGTCATGTTATGGATGATCCAGGGGCAATGCAGTTGAACTGTCAATGAAATGCAACATACACTGTAATACCAAAAAATTATCTCTGCGCATGTATGGTGCAAAGATGGGAGTTATCCAAACCGTGCAATTATGCAAGTAGGTCTGCAAAGTTGGTTTTGGCACTATCCCAATTTTGAGCGTAAAGCACGAAAACATCTTCAAGCAAAGTGGGACTCGATTGGTGTGCTACATGTTCAGCACGCAAATTAGCTTAAGGAAGTCAACATCCAAAAAGAGATGGACAAAGTCAATTAGCAAACAATTGGCCATATTGACTTTACATTGAGCGTCGCAAGTGAAAGGCAGAATTTGTGGCTGAACTAAATCGGGGGGCTGCCAAGAAGGCACTTTGTCTGTGCTTGCTGTTGCAAGTGCCTGCTCTCTGGGTTGGTCTAACCTACTTCGGTCACCCTCCTAAACAGACTGTGCTTGTGAAGGAACAGCACAACCGCCATCAACGTGTCCCTCAAAATTGCTGGAAGAGGAGTCATTGGACGGAACTCCACTGACAGAAAAAATACTTCCAGACTCTGATCCATTTTCTTCACCCTCAGATGCTATTTCAATATCTGCTGTCTCAGTCTCTGATCCCGACTCAGAGATGTCCTCCATAACCCGAGTTAGGGCCTGGCCAGTAGTCTTCCACTAAGATGCCATCTCTGCTATTGGCTAAGACCTTTTCTTCTAAAACACTGTCATATGTAGGAGGCAGGTTTGTTGTTCTAAAGGTAGGTTTGTGCATGTTAGATGTCTGCAACAATAAAGAAAGACAAAGCGAACTTACCTTCTATTCTTTTCTAAATGTGCAGGTTCTCCAAAGACACAAAAAAAAAGTCAAAAAAGGCAAAGTATTACTTCACCTTGCCACGTACCCAATATCATAGCATACTTTTAATGTCATTTACGCAAAACATTATTTTTGGGGGAGCTGCTGGGCATTTGCCAGTATAAAAGTATTTCCCCAATCACAGATTTAGTGCTGGAGTAGGCATCTCCTATACTGGAGCTGATAAATGAGACCCTGGAGCTGTGTTTGCCTATAAGGGTCACCGATAGTCGTGCTCAGCTACTAACAGACTATATTAGTGACGATCCTTGGGTATAAATGGAGTGACACCTAAGCAGCAACAATGGAGACCTCCCTGGGCTATGGGTTGGAGGATGTTCAGACCGGATTCCATGTTTGTTAACTGTTTTGCGAGTTATATTGATCTGCCTAGAACCAAACTGTATCCACATTTTTTTAAGCCGCTATTTGCATACATATCCTAATGAGTAACTGCCTCGTGAGAGCTCGTGATTTATGGGAAGATAACTGACGGGCCGGGAATGCTGAACTTCAGCCTAATGTTGTCTTATCTGTATTCACTATACATTATCCCTATACATACAACCCACTAATACTTTGTTGATACCCGTGGATGTAATCCATGTAAATCACACACGGTTCCTGGCTAAACTTATTGTAAGTATGCTCAAATGCGCGAATTTAGTATCGAAAGCATGTGTCCAAATTGTGGTTTCCAAACCGTTATTGCACTCGAAAATGTCAAATGGAAAACTTGATAATAATAAAGAGAGTCAAGCCAAAAAAAAAAAAATTAACAAAAAAATTATTTCCCCAAAGCTACAAAACTACCTTTGATCTCAAGAAGCACATAATCACATAGTAGCCCCCGCATCTTTATGTGCAGGTGTGCTCCTTGTGAAACTCACAGTGCTATCACTAGGGTCAATGGAATTAGGCGGTACAAGAGCACTAAATTATGCAACAGGGTTGACGAAATTAAGCACCATGAAAAGGCAAATTAGGCAGCATATGCCACATAAATGTATCTACTTCATAATCTGCAGATGGTGGGCATGTGACATATGCAGTATATACATACATATATCTATATCTGTGTGTGTATATATCACTCTCTATATATAGATATATATAGATATATATATATTTTTTAATGTGTGTTTTCCCCTGAGGGTTAGAGCAATCCGGTAAGTTCTCATGCTGCTGTTTATTCGTTATAACCTTATCCAAAGTGCAAGTGTAGAGGAAATAGCCAACGTTTTTCAGTCGGAGGCTTCATGTGGGCCACAGAATTGTGCTGAACAGAGTGTGTTCTTAAAGGGACCCATCCCTAATTACCACCACCATTTAAAATGAAACACTAGATCGCCAATCTTTCAAATTAAGAGAACACAGGAAGATAAACAATGGCTCCCCTCACTTCCAAAGTCCCCTATTTCCCGTGAACAGTTGCATTGTGTGTCCAAACAATCTTCCCATAAACATCAACATCGCATATTTCTTCAAATTTCTCAAATTTGATAAGTTCAAACTGCCCACGTTTACTTGTTATAGGTGAAGTACCTATTCCCAACATATTTCCAACATTTCTGAAAAACCTATTTAGCAACCATTAGCTTGCTAATGTCCAAATTTAAGTCAAAGCACCTTTGTTGGAAAACACTTGTTGTTCTGCCATTTGTATCACAATGCAAAGGTACACAGTTGATTTCTCATTTTGTTACCATCAGAAGGGAGGAAAGATTTCCAAATTTAAAAACTCGTTAGCAAAGCTAACATATATGTACCTCAAAAAATCATAAAACTTTTACTAGACCTGCAGGTTGAATAACTGAATAATCTACTCGTCCCAGCTGTAATGTACTTGACCCATAAACGGGCCTCAAATTGTGTGAACCTAGGCAAATAGTTTATAGTCGCCTTTTTTTTTTTTCATTCTCACATGTCCTTGACCCTTCAATCATTTCTGCAGTACAAAAAAACTCTTGTTTGAATAAGTAGACTAAAGTTTTCTGGATGTATCACAAGAATCTGGCCCACATATTAGGGGGGTCGGGGAGACACATGACCCATGACTTGCTTTTAGTTTGCTAATAGCATTGCCATCAGGGCAGGAGTGTTTCTCAGTTTGTTTAAACACTCACCTTTAAAAAAGATATTACTAAAGCATGATGTGGTAGCATACTGTCATCTACACACAGCAAATTACCAAGAATTGTCCAAACACCTTTCCACTAACTTGCAGCTTTACTGATAAAACTACATAGTGTATTAATCTGTGAAAATTAGGTTTCCAAAAGCATCTTTTGCACATCGACATGTACAGTATTCTGATTTTTCATCCTATTAAAATGTTATTTTCATCAAACAAATACAAAACATGGCCTTTCTCAACTACGCATATATATTTTGAAATGCTTGTACAGTTGACAGTCATTTAAATGTTGTGTGTTAGGAAACACCTCACACCCTGTAGCCTTTTATTTCACACTCTAAACAGCAGGTCAGACCTTCCAAAATCCTGGAACTCTGCAGTCAGAAGGCAAATTAATTGAAAGAAACTGATTTTTGATCTCTGTCTGTGAACACAGAGCAAATGTGACAAACAAAAACAAGATTTATAAAGGCATCTTTCATTGCTTCTCCACTTTCTGACTGAACAGAACACCTGTTCTTTGTCAACTCACCAGAAGTGGCGAGTAAGTCATAAAAATAGCTCAACCTCGTCAAATTTGATTCGCCATATCAAGTGATCGATTAGATTTTGAGAGCCCTGATATATATTTTTTTAAAACACCTCCCTGAGGCTAACTTTAACGTCGGAGTGAGGCCACTCAGCCCAGGTTGTGGAGCCAATAATGGCCCTGTGGACCATTGTCTCCCAGGACCCGTTCCTGCCATGTCCCGGGGTGCCCATCCCTGGGACACAGCTGCTTGTTTTTGCTTGGTGGGAGCTAGCTAAAGAAAATATAACTCTGCCCTCTGCAAGTGGGAGCTGTCAAACAGCTCCTTCTTGCAAAAAGCAGAGTTTTCGTCTGTTTCCCTGCATGAAAAATATGTGTGCAGGAAAACAGATGAAAACATTGCTCCCGCAAGCAAGGAGCTGCTATTTAAAGCAGCTCCCTGCCTGCGGGAGCAATGCCAGCTTACGCAGGGAGCAGACTAGGACCGCAGAGACCTTCAGGCTCCCCTCGGGGTCCTCAGTTGGCAACAAGCATCTTGCTTGTATGTCACTTTTAAGTTATTCCATGGAGAGACCATTGCAATAACAATAGTCTCTTCATAGAATTACTTCAAAGCGGCACACAAGCAAGATATTTGGTTGCAAATGTTATAGTTCTGTTTTGAGGCACAGCAGAAGAGAGTCGCTTGTGGCCTACTGGTAAGGCTTTTAGACTGTTACTCAGTAGGTTGAAGATTCAAGTCCTGGTATCGCACTCATTGTGCCTGTTTATTTACTAGTGTTTGGACTGGTAAATATTCCTTGTGATGAAACATTTATGGCTTTTTGCCATCAAAATAGCAATGTCTTACCTGTGGCCTAGAGGTTTAAGGTCTCAGCCTTTCACTCTTAAGGTTCCAGTCTAGGTGTGTTAGCAGTCACATCCCTGTTTTAACCCCTTCTGTGCCCAGGACGTAATGGTTACGTCCTGAGGCACAGTGCTGCTGTGCCCAGGACGTAACCATTACGTCCTGTGCACAGAGCCCAGAGGGAGCGCTAGCGCTCCCTCTGTGGGGTTCCCCCCCACCCCCCCAAGTCAGGGATGGAAGGGGAAGCCCTTCCCCTCCCACCCCCACCCCCCAACCCCCCCTGTGACGTCAGCGCGCGAGCGCACGCCGATTAGTCACAGGGTCTCCCCCATTGAAAGAGAAATGCTTTGCATTTCTCTTTCAATCCCATGGGGGAGGCCCGAGGGGCTTCAAAGGGAAGGAAATGTATTTCCTTCCCTTTGAAGTCTCTCACAGGGTTTCAAAAGCCGGATTGCTTGCAATCCGGCTTTTGAAACCCCACTAGACACCAGGGATTTTTTTTTTTTCATGAAACTGTCAAAAGGGAGCGACCCCTTGGGCAAGGGTCGCTCCAGGGGGGGCATTTTTTTGGGAAGGCTCAGATCGGCCTATTATTAGGCCGATCTGCCGCCAGGGGGGGCAGAAACCTCTAGGCACCAGGGATCTTTTTTTTTTTTTTTTGTGATGTTTTCTTTTTTTTTTAGGTGGGGAGCGACCCCTTAGGCAAGGGTCGCTCCCCTAGGGAGCAATATATATTTAGGCCATTTCTGCCCCCCTTGGGGGCAGATTGGCCTATTTTGATTTGCAGAAACCATTAGACACCAGGGAGTTTTTTTTTTTGCGCGAATTTCACGCAACGGGAGCGACCCCTTGGGCAAGGGTCGCTCCTGGGGGGGGGGGGGGGGCATTTTTTGGGGAAGGCTCAGATCGGCCTATTATTAGGCCGATCTGACCCCAGGGGGGGCAGAAACCTCTAGGCACCAGGGATCATTTCTTTTTTTCTTTTTGTTATGTTTTCTTTTTTTTTTTAGGTGGGGAGCGACCCCTTAGGCAAGGGTCGCTCCCCTAGGGGGCAAATTATATTTAGGCCATTACTGCCCCCCTTGGCCTATTTTGATGAGGCAAGGCAAGGGTTGCTCCCTGTGGGGGGGGGGGGGGAATTATTTTAGGCCATTTCTGCCCCCCTGGGGGGTAGATCAGCCTATTTTGATTAGGCTGATCTGCCCCCAAGGGGGGCAGAAACCACTAGGCACCAGGGATTTTTTGTTTTTTTTTGTTTTACAGATGGGGAGCGACCCCTTGGACAAGGGTCGCTCCCCTGGAGGGGCAAATTGTATTTAGGCCATTTCTGCCCGCTTTGGGGGCAGATCGGCCGATTTTTAGGTCAATCTGCCCCCAAGGGGGGCAGAAACCACTAGGCACCAGGGATCTTTTTTTTGCGCCGTCACGCAAGGGGAGCGACCTTGTAGGCAAGGGTCGCTCCCTGGGGGGGGTGGGGGGGGGGACAAATTTATTTTAGGCCATCTCTGCCCCCCCTGGGGGCAGATCGGCCTATTGGTATTAGGCCGATCTGCCCCCTAGGCGCCAGGGCAAGTTTTTTTTTGTGGCTTTTTTTTTTTGTTTGTTTGTTTTTTTAGAGATGGGGAGCGACCCATCAGGCAAGGGTCGCTCCCCTGGGGGGCAAATTGTATTTAGACCATTTCTGCCCCCCTTGGGAGCAGATTGGTCGATTTTAGGTAAATCTGCCCCCAAGGGGGCAGAAACCACTAGGCACCGGGGATTTGTTTTTTGGTGCCAATGTCATGCAGGGGGAGCGACCCCGTAGGCAAGGGTCGCTCCCGGGGGGGGGGGGTTGGGGGGGCAAATTTATTTTAGGCCATTTCTGCCCCCCCTGGGGGCAGAAACCTATAGGCGACAGGGATTTTTTTTTGTTTTTTTGTTTGTTTGTTTTTTGAGAGATGGGGAGCGACCCATCAGGCAAGGGTCGCTCCCCTGGGGGGCAAACTGTATTTAGACCATTTCTGCTCCCCTTGGGGGCAGATTGGCCAATTTTAGGTCAATCCGCCCCCAAGGGGGCAGAAACCACTAGGCACCGGGGATTTGTTTTTAGGCGCCAATGTCACGTAGGGGGACCGACCCGTAGGCAAGGGTCGCTCCCGGGCAGGGGGGGGTGGGGGAGGTTCAAATTTATTTTAGGGCATTTCTGCCCCCCCCTGGGGCCGGCTGAGCTAGAGGCCAAAATCCACAGGTAGGCACTTTGCAAAAAACACCTCTGTTTTCTGTGAAAAAATATGTTGTGTCCACGTTCTGTTTTGGGCCATTTCCTTTCGTGGGCGCAAGGCCTACCCACACAAGTGAGCTACCATTTTTATCGAGAGACTTAGGGGAACGCTGGGTGGTAAGAAATTTGTGGCTCCTCTCAGATTCCAGAACTTTCTGTCACCAAAATGAGAGGAAAAAGTGTTTTTTGGCCACATTTTGATGTTTGCAAAGGATTCTGGGTAACAGAACCTGGTCAGAGCCCTGCAAGTCACCCCATCTTGGATTTCCCTAGGTCTCTAGTTTTCAGAAATGCGCTAGTTTGCTAGGTTTCCCCAGGTGCCGGCTGAGCTAGAGGCCAAAATCCACAGGTAGGCACTGTTTTCTATGAAAAAATGTGATGTGTCCACGTTGTGTTTTGGGCCATTTCCTGTCGCGGGCGCTAGGCCTACCCACACAAGTGAGGTATCATTTTTATCGGGAGACTTAGGGGAACGCTGGGTGGAAGGAAATTTGTGGCTCCTCTCAGATTCCAGAACTTTCTGCCACAGAAATGTGAGGAACATGTGTTTTTTTAGCCAAATTGAGGTTTGCAAAGGATTCTGGGTAACAGAACCTGGTCCGAGCCACACAAGTCACCCCATCTTGGATTCCCCTAGGTCTCTAGTTTTCAGAAATGCACAGGTTTGGTAGGTTTCCCTAGGTGCCGGCTGAGCTAGAGGCCAAAATCTACAGGTAGGCACTTTGCAAAAAACACCTCTGTTTTCTTTAAAAAATTTGGACGTGTCCACGTTGCGCTTTGGGGCATTTCCTGTCGCGGGCGCTAGTCCTACCCACACAAGTGAGGTATCATTTTTATCGGGAGACTTGGGGGAACATAGAATAGCAAAACAAGTGTTACTGCCCCTTGTCTTTCTCTACATTTTTCCCTTCCAAATGTAAGACAGTGTGTAAAAAAGACGTCTATTTGAGAAATGCCCTGTAATTCACATGCTAGTATGGGCACCCCGGAATTCTGAGATGTGCAAATAACCACTGGTTCTCAACACCTTATCTTGTGCCCATTTTGGAAATACAAAGGTTTTCTTGATAGCTATTTTTTACTCTTCATATTTCAGCAAATGAATTGCTGTATACCCGGCATAGAATGAAAACCCACTGCAGGGTGCAGGTCATTTATTGGCTCTGGGTACCTAGAGTTCTTGATGAACCTACAAGCCCTATATATCCCCGCAACCAGAAGAGTCCATCAGACGTAACGGTATATTGCTTTAGAAAATCTGACATTGCAGGAAAAAGTTACAGAGTAAAACGTAGAGAAAAATTGATGTTTTTTTCACCTCAATTTCAATATTTTGTTTTTTCAGTTGTTATTTTCTGTAGGAAACCCTTGTAGGATCTACACAAATTACCCCTTGCTGAATTCAGAATCTTGTCTACTTTTCAGAAATGTTGCGGTTTCTGGGATCCAGTGTTGGTTTCATGCCCATTTCTGTCACTGACTGGAAGGAGGCTGAAAGCACAAAAACTCGTAAAAATGGGGTATGTCCCAGTAAAATGCCAAAATTGTGTTGAAAAATTGGGTTTTCTGATTCAAGTCTGCCTGTTCCTGAAAGCTGGGAAGCTGGTGATTTTAGCACCGCAAACCCTTTGTTGATGCCCTTTTCAGGGAAAAAACCACAAGCCTTCTTCTGCAGCCCCTTTTCCCCATTTTTTTGAAAAAAACGAAATTTTCACTGTATTTTGGCTAATTTCTTGGCCTCCTTCTGGGGAACCCACAAAGTCTGGGTACCTCTAGAATCCCTAGGATGTTGGAAAAAAAGGACGCAAATTTGGCGTGGGTAGCTTATGTGAACAAAAAGTTATGACGGCCTAAGCGCGAACTGCTCCAAATAGCCAAAAAAAGGCTCGGCACAGGAGAGGGAAAAGGCCTGGCAGCGAAGGGGTTAATTACTTTTCAAACTTAAATATGCCATGTGTGACAAGGAGTTGGATGGTTATAGGGGATTGGTCGCAGGCCAGGCCTTGAGGCAAACACCTGCCACGCACTGCCAAAGGCTGTGTGTAATACAGGGTTAGGTGGCTATAGGGACTTGTCCGAAGGGATTGGCCCCTGGCCAGGCCCTGCAGCCAACTCCCGCCATGCATGGCCAAAGGCCATGCTCAGCATTAATTGGATTAATGTATAGTAATTCAAATTACTTTACATTAAAAAAAAACATAGAAATTCACTGAAAATAAACAAAGGTTACAGGGATGTTATAATTAGGAAATATAATTGAAAAAACCTTAGAAATTAAATTAAAAAATCCAAAGGTTACAGGGACGTTACAGTTCGGTTTTGAATTTACATGCACAAAACCATAGAAAGTCAGCAGTTACAGTTACAGTTATTCAAGTAACTATAACTCAGGGCCTAAGGTAACTACAACTGGCACCCTCCCCATGCACTGCTAATTACCCCAGATATTTCAGCACTCATGACAACTTTTATAACCTCAATTAATAAAACATTAGGAGTTAAATTATTGGAGAAAAAACTGTTCATGGCGGGGGCACAAGTTATAATTACCTTAGGCCCAAGTTATAGTTACTTTGTTTTTTTTTTTTTTTTTAAACCATTTTTGAGTAATCACGTCATGGCATTATACAGTAACATATCATTGCCAATTCTCATTTATCTGTACATAAATCCCATCATATCTTTTTGAGAAACATTTTTTATTATTTTTCAAAAGGAAGGGAAAACAAAAGAAAAACGAACAAGGTGGGGGGGGGGGGTAAGGGCACGTTGGAGCACCAGGAGAAGGAAGCCCCAGTCAACCGAATCGAATACTTTTTCGAAATCAATGAGCAGGAGGGCAATGTTTCGGGTAATCGGTGTCTCTCTGCTAAGGCCACATGTAATCTGCTGATGCAGTGCCATGTACTACGGGTTGCCATAAACCCACATTGGTCTGGGTGTATTAGTTGCAGTAGGACCCTCTTGAGACGAACGGCTAGGATGGATGCAAAGATTTTAACCTCTGTGTTTATTAGTGATATTGGCCTATAGTCTGCGCAATGAGGTGAAGGGGGTTGGGTTTTGGGAAGTACCACAATCATGGCAGTGTATAGTTCTTGAGGGAAGGATCCTTTTTCGCTGACTTCCGTTTAGAGACGCAGCAGGTGTGGGGTTAGTTCTTCTTATATATTTTGTAGTATTCCGAGGGGAACCCATCAGGGCCTGGCGTCTTGCCTGTGCCTAGAGTAGAAATTGCTCCACCGATCTCCTCTATCCCAATGGGTTCTTCCAATGATTGTACCTCCACCCTGGGGAGCTGTGGGAGGGGGATCCCTTTTAATGTTTGATGGGCCTGTCATAGGTCTACTTGTGTGGATGCTTGATATAAAGTGGTGTAGTATGTGGCGAAGGCATTTGCAATTTCTGCGTGTCCTGTGACCAGGGTGTTTCCCTTATCATAGACTTCGGGGACAATTCTGGAGGCATGTTGGTTGGAAATTAGTGAGTATAACATTTTCCTGGTCTTATCTCCTCACCCGTACAGTTTCCAGGTGCTTGCCCTCCATATGTATTTTGCCGTTTCTAGGGAGTGGTCTCGGATTTCTTCTCGGATCAAAAAGGAGGAGTTGTCTCCTAAGCTTTTCGCTTGGGCTTGTTACGTTTTGATTTTCAAGGGCAATCGCCCGGAGTTCTAATTGTGTAATTTGTTGAATTCTGGCGCGTTCTTGATTGCGTATCTGGTGTTTTGCTACTCCTCGCAGTACCGCTTTACCCGCTGCCCATAGGGTGCTTGATTTGGACACTGATTTATCATTAAGGTGAAAATATTCTGTTAGTGCTTGCTGTATTTATTCCCTGTATTGTTTGTCTTGGAGGTACCACACGTTTAGTTGCCATATCGGGCGAGGCTGGGCTTGGGGTTGTCCCAGAGTGAGCCGGAGTGGAGCGTGATCTGAGATTCCCCTTGTCAGAATTTCAACGTGTGTAGGGGCTGTGCATTCTGTGCTTGGGAGGAGTATCAGGTCTATTCGAGATTGGGAACCATGGGCTGCCGAGGTGTGAGTGAATTGTCGCTTTCTAGGATGCCATATTCTCCAGGCGTCGCATAGCCCGGTCGCTGAGAGCCAGCCGTTAATTTCTGTCGCTAGTGTAGTCCTATATGTTGAAATTGGTCCGGTTACGTCAAGGGTTGGATTTGGAGTTGCGTTGAAGTCCCCACCTCGCATAGTACGTCCCGGAGGTAAGTCAGAGAGGAGTGTGGTGAGGGCTTGGAGCGTTTTGTTGACCAGGGGCGGGGGAGTGTAGACACTGATTAAATTAATTGTGGCTCCCTCGATTTTGCCGGTGAGGGCTATGTATCGACCTTCTTTATCACTTCTTATCTGGATGTGTGTCATGGGGAATGTGCGGCGTAGTATTATAGCTACTCCTCGTGATCCGCATGTGAACCCTGCGTGATATACTCTGTCAAACCCGCAACGGGCCAGGAATGGACAGCTATCCCCCAGCAAGTGTGTCTCCTGCAGCATAAGTATTTCTGGTCGATATCTTTGTATATACAAGAATATTGTGGTGCGTTTCATTTTATCAAGGAGTCCATTGACATTCCAAAAATAATTTGTGTCTGGTTCATGGTGGATGGGTGGTTTTGGGTAGCTTGTCACAGTGGCTGACCTCGTTTTGGATTAAGGAGATTTGTGTTTGTGAGGGGTTTACGTTATGTTTCCTCTGTGTCTCTAACTTGTTTGGCACCCCAGTTGTGTCAGTAATGTTTTTAAATCCCTTGCCCTGTGTGTGGGTTAACAAATTAGAACACGAACATTGCAGTAATATAACCGATTGAACAATGGCCTTGAGAACTAGGCCTGAACCCCTTTGTCCCCCATCTCCCTCCCCTCCCCATACTTCCCCCCCAGAAGCATCTGTCGCCCATAAATATGTGACACCCCACTTCCGTAACTTGTGAGGTGGCTTTCAACTGGTGGGTTGTGGTATGAATGGCGGTGGACCCCTCCATTGTGTCGGATCATCGAAGACTGCATAGCGAATATATAGTAGATATTTAGGTTGTTCAAGCTCAGTCTTGCTTTCATCCATTAGTTCAATTTCAGTTTCAATTTAGTTATAGTTTCCCCCTTTGGGGTGTTCTTGGCCTGTGGCCCCATAAGGTCGGGCTGCGGGATAGATCAGTGTCCTCAGGTGTGTCCTTTGGTGTCTGGATGTCATTCCGTGGACTTTGGTTTTTGGGGGTTTTAACAAAATCCCCGGGAGACCGTGATTTCCTCAGTCCTGGTCGGTGAGCCCCGGCAGGGGAGCTCGAGCAAGATCTTTGTCTGTCTTTCCCTCGCTGTGAACAAGTTAATCCGCGGCGACCGGGCGGTCCTCCTTTTGAGTGGGTTGGTATTGTTTTGAGTGTTGGTCTTTGTCCCGGTTTGTCTGTGTTCAGCGGGATCTCCTCTGTCAACCACGTCCAGGCTGTGTCTGGCTGTTCAAAGAAGTGTGTCTTGTTTTTATAGATCACCCGAAGTCTCGCTGGGAATAGAAGGCGGTATTGGATATCCATAGATCTTAGTTTTTGTTTTACTTCGATAAATGACCAGCGTTGTTGTTGGACCTCGTATGTGTAGTCTGGGAAAAGAAGGACTTTGGTTCCCTCGTAGAGAAGATCTCCTTGGGAACGTGCCTCTTGCAACACCATGTCTCTGTCTTTGAAATTAAAGAGGCGGATTATTACCGGTCGGGGAGGGGATCCAGGCGGAGGCCTAGCTCGCAGCGATCTATAGGCCCTTTCAATCATAAACCATGGTGTGAGATGGTCCATTGGTACCCAGGTTTTGATCCATTCCTCCAGGTGGGCGGCCAGGGATGATTCTGCGGTGGTTTCGGGTAGCCCCACCAGGCAAAGGTTATTGCGTCTCTATCTGTTTTCGACATCTTCTGCTCTCTTATGCAGTTCTGATGTGCGCTTAGTTAACAACGAGACTTGAGTTTTGAGTGCAGCTATTTCATCCTCTGCTGTGGAGATCCTGGATTCAGCTTCCGTGATTCCAGCCGTGGCATTGCGCAGGTCTTGTCGGACCAGGGCGACATCCACCCTAACTTCTTCGATTTTTGGATTCTACCGCCACCTGGGTGGCCTGGATCGCCTGAAGGATTGCCGCCAAGTCGCCAGATGTTGTCCACTGCTCACCCACCCCGCCCGGATTTGGGTCCTCCAACCGAGGGCCCGTCGCCCCTGTGGTGAATTGGTCCATGCGAGTTTGTGCTGTTGCCTGTTTGGCAGATTTGTCTTTACCCATGGCGTTCGCTGTTGGTCTTGAGCTTACTTGGGCCGCTGTGTTCAGTTTGTCGTGTGTTTTGTTGAGGTTGTCCTGTCGTATTTGGAGATTCAGCGGTATTTTCAGGTTCAGAGTTGTGGTGTGTTAGTGTCCAGGTTCAACCTTCTGTTTAGCGGCACCTTGTATTTAGGGGGAACCGTGAGGTCGCAGCGGGTGTTTATGGCATATTACTGACCTTCCTCTTGTTGAGTATCTCTCTTCGAGATGGTTCATCGCGATGACTCCACCGCTCTTTCTTGGTGGGTTTTCTGCTCTTTAAGTACTTTTGGTAAGGGGGGGAGAGAGGAAACCGAGGGCTCTGGAGTAAGTTCGGTTTCGTGCTGCTTCCTACGTACCCCGTAGTATCCCTGCTTTCTTCAGTCCCCAGCCACGGCTCACCTCTCAAGGTTTTGCAGAATTAAGCTGGTTCGTTAGGCTCCTTCTGTGTTCCACCTTCGTTTATTACCTTTGCGTTGCCACAGGATCCCGACCACGATCCTGGGCCGGGGACCGCACCTTCACTGGGCACCGCCTCACAGCCCGATTGTGGATTTTTTTGCCGCTGAGGCATTTCCTCGTCTCAGCGCCAGTCCAAAGTTAGGGGGGGAATTTTAACCCCCGTCGTTTCTTCAGTTTCTGCCGGCAGCAGAGCGATGTCAACGGGAGGGAGAGGGATGGAAGCGCGACCGCAGGCCGCGTGGCAGTAGGTCTTCGGCCAGGGCCCCTCAGGGCCGGCTCCGCGTCCCGATTCCCAGAGCTCACCTCTCAATGCCGGGGTAATTCGTCAGGCGTCCAGGCACCGCAAGCCGATACCGCTCGCTCGCCCCGGGGCTCCCCGTCTTCTGGCCTCACTCTCCGGCCGCCGTCTTGGCCCGTGCTGTTTCTGACCGGATCGTTCAAAATCGGGGCCAAGAAGGATCGGAAACCCCGCCGCCGGTGTAGGGGGGAAACTGTGGGACCCCCAGGGGTCGATCATAGTGCGATGGGGATGTATGGCCTGTCTTTATTTTAGGCGGATGACGGAGGGGTCCGGAGCACTATTAAAGTGCGACCGCCATCTTGACGCCTTGGCCACGCCCCAATCCCATCATATCTTACAAGTCTTAGGCCCGGACCACGGCGGTCTCCCATCTTTAACAGTTAAAAGAAACATAACCAGAAAAAAAAATAAACATGTGATGCATCTATAGGGGTCTAATAAATGAATAGACTACTTGTATTCCAGGTCTGCGACTCCAGCTCAGTGGTAATTGCCCACCAGTACCATATCGGGACAAAGGTGTCCATTAAACAGGCAAACTAGGGGTGAGTCTGATTAGGGCGTTGCACATTAGTGAATGGATCGGGGATATTTATAGTCAATAGCTGGCCTTCAGTGGCCGTCTAGGGTGTCGGCAGGCCCCTCTGATGGGGTATCTAGCTCAAGCAACAACATTTCCCAATCTGTCACTATAGGATATTTTATTAGGCCTCTCACCTCTTCGTGCCTCAGGGCCACCGCCTCTTTATGCCCCCACCTTAGTGTCACACCTCGCCAGTGCACTATGCTAGGTAACATTGTGGCTTTCCAGTGCATTGCAATAAGACAACAAGCGATTAGTTACGATAGGCCAACAAACCTGTTTTGAGCCCTAGCAGTAAGTGGCCTTCGACAGAGTCCCAGTATTGAGCCTTCTACTGTGTGCAAATCAGTGCGTCCTGTAACTCGTCTAACTTCATCCAGAATCTGGGTCCAATACCCTGCAGCTACAGAGCAGGCCCAGAGCATATGTGTCATGTTATCCCCTGAGAGTTGGAACCGAACACATGTGAGAGGGAAGCTGGTTTAAGGTACCCCCTAAGCAGAATGTTGTGCTGGATATACTGAAATTTCACTTTACATGATACGTTTCTAGTAAATTCTGTGATTTTCTTCCATTCTTTGGCAAGGAGTTCTCTACCGAGATCTCTCTCCCATTCCCTGCGTGTTGCCATAAAGGGATCCTATTCTGCATGTGTAAATGCCCTCGCCAACCAGGTGAGCAATTTACACCCTGCATCCATTGTGTACAATACGTGCGTCAGTGGATTGTGATCCGGTTCTACGTCCGTGATGCCCCACAGGCGAAGAAGCTCAGCCAGCAGACGGGCGTGTGCTAAAAAATGTCACACTGGTAGTCCATATTCATCCTGCAGTTGCTCATATGTTGAAAGTGAACCCTCCCGAAACGGATTGCCCAATGTGTCCACCCCGGCCTCTGACCAAGCGTTCTGTTCCCCTTCACCCAGCATCCCACGAAAGGAGGATATTGAGCGCAATGGTATTGCCAGTCAGTAATGTGGCATTTTAGGCAGGAGTTTGAGATTACAGTAAAAGCTTTCTAAGGCAATCCGCAGCAACCCATTTGCACCCTTTGGGAGGCGGGCCTGTGGTAAGAGAGCATGTAGCAACTCTGTCCGTGCTTGGGTTAGGGTAGGAAGTCCTATCTCGTCTATGTGGCAGCCTGCCAACCAATGTGTGGGCCATTGCAGCTATGCCGCCTGGTAATAGTGCTCAAAATTAGGGGCACCCTGACCGCCTTTTGTGATGGGGTTGTAGTTTCCGGAGCACCACTCTACAGCAGTCTCTGTTCCAGATGAAAGACCTGAGGATGGAGTGCAAAGCATGAAAGGTGGTCCTCGGTATAGTGACCGGTACATTTTGGAAAAAGTATAAAAGGTGGGGGAGCATCACTGTTTTTGCTAGTAACACTCTGCCTTGAACTGTAAGGGACAGTGTGCTCCAGAAGGCCATATAAGGTTTAAGGGACGCTACAGCTTTTGTGAAGTTGCCATCAAGGGCATCCACGGTGTTATGGTAGATATAAATGCCTAGGTATTGGAACGTGTTAGGTTCCCACCTTAGCCGGCAACCAGCTATACCAAGGTCCCAGGGAGGGCAATGCGAATGCAGGGGGGGGCAAGCAGGACATCACCCAATGTACTTTCAGCCCAGATGTAGCGTGGAACTCCAGCAGTACATTGTGGCTGGGCGTGATACCATTACGGATGTCTCTAATGTATATCAGGACATTGCCCGCATATAAGGAAATTACGTGAGTATCCCCACGCACCGGTATAACGCATTGTCCCCCGAGCTGGCACAACTGCTGTGCCAAAGGCTCCACTGCCAGAGCAAAAAGTAGAGAGCGGGGGGGGGGGAGGGGACAATGGCCATCCCTGCTGCATCACGTTTCACCTGGAACAGGGGGTTGCATTGTCCTAATTTGACCTTCGTCTGGGGTTCTACAAAAAACAACTGTATTAGTCTGAAATATGCCCACTATCCCAAATGCTGCTAAAGTGGAGAAGAGGTAGTCCCACTCAATCGTATAGAACACCTTCTCTAGATCTAATACCAGGCATGCAGCAAACGGCCAGGAGGACTGGGCCATCTCCATCACTTTTTATAGTCTCCATATGCTCAGCGTGGTAGACTTCCCAGGGATAAACCTGCTTTGGTCTGGGTGTACAAGCCTCAGCATATGCCCATATAGGCGGCCTGCCAAGGTCTTGCTTAAGACCTTATAGCCCGAACCAAGCATGGACAATGGGCAGTAGGTCAGCTCCTCAGGGTCCATCCCCAGTTTGGGAAGGGAAACCAAGAGTAACTCCCACATGGACTGCAGCAGGTGGCCTTCTTCCGCTGCCTTTTGACAAGTTCTAGCACTTTCGGAGTGATCTGTTGTTCATATGCCTTATAAGATTTGATGGGGGGGGGCATCCAGCCCTGGTGTCTTATTGGTAGCTGCCCCCCTCCAACCCCCAGATCAAGCCTCTAATTACTTGTATTGTGAGAGAAGCATTAAGGTCTAGGTGGGGAGGGTTATCTTTTCTAAAAAACTGCATATACTGTCCTGCAAAGTGACTTTTTGGGGGTGGGGGTCATAGAGTGCACAATAAAGCTCCGTATTACCTGTTGGGTAGTGAACTCTGTCAGGATGTATGAATTCTCGTTATGGGCATGGATGGATTAGCACTGCATACCAACAAGGCCAACAAAACGGCCGGCTTTATCACGTTCAGCATGCATTTTGACCTGATAAGCCCGGAAGTCAATGAGACACACTGTTCCACTAGTTGGGTATGTGTCGCTAAAGCCGCTCCCAGGGATGCCTAGCTTGTGTAGTCTAACCTAGCCATAACGTCTAAGTCTTACAGACCTTCTTCAGTCTGAGTCAGGTCTTTGTGCAATGTCGCCCTAACTCCTATGGCCATACTGATAAAATGGCCACATAGCACTACGTTCATAGCCTCCCAGTCTGTAATTGTGAAACCGGATGAACCCCAATTTTCGGTAAAGTAGTGGGTCAGTGCCTCATTTTCACATTTCAGCAAACTTGGTCCTTTAGCAGGATTGGCTGCAGCTGCCAGGAGGGGACCGGTGGTCACACGGCTCCCAATTCTAACTGTAGCTGCATCGGGTTGTGGTCAGAGGTCTTCCCCAAATATTCTGCTTCTGTCGCCAGAAGGCGAGTTTCGGGATCACAAAGTATCCTATCCAGGCGAACATGTAAGTTGTGTACTGTCGAATAGCATGAGAAATCAACCGCATTTGGGTACAAAGATCTCCAGCAGTCTAGGAGAGGCCAATGTTGGAGCCACTGGGTGAAAAGAGCGGCAGTGGATTCCACGGGGACCCAGGAAGAGGGGGGTGGGATCGGTCCAACTGGGAATCTGGCACACAATTAAAATTATCCCACGCATCCATGGGATGTGTGCCCATTGTGTAAGTATTGAGGAGAGTGTAGAGAAGAAGGATGATTGTACTGTATTGGGGAAATATTTATTTCCTAACAACACTGTTTTAGCATCCAGTAGGCCAGCTGCAGACACATATCTGCCCCCTGGGTCAATCTCAGTCCTTCAGAGGTGAAAGGGGACCCTGGAACAGACCCAGATTAATGTTACCCATGTAAAATCCTAGTACGTTGTGCAATAACACGGACCTCTCCACCGTCTCTGTAAACAGGTTTCCTCCCCATGAATCACGTGGGTCTCTTGCAGTAGTCCTATTTGTAATTCCCTCTGCTATTGTACTGCATGTCTCTTTCTCGCAGTCCCCATACCCGACATTCCAGGTAATAGCCTAGCCATTAGCCTTGTATTGATAAAGTGTACCCCCTTTGCATTTTCTGTACCGCTACAGTAGCCCATCATCTGGGGTGGAGCCCACTGCAGACCTGGAAAAAAAGGTGCTAATAAATCACACATTTCAACTATACACACAACTTGAACCCCCAAATCCCTACCCAGGGCAATCTTGAAATATGGGGCTGCCCAAACAAACCATGGATGGGGCGCTCCTATCATGGTATCCATGGGCACCAACTGCGTCTAGGAGTCAAACTGCGGGGGGGGGTCTTCCAGTTCTGTCAAGGACGTACCTCTCTGTGATATGACTGAGTTTGAAAAATGGGCAAGCAATAAGTTGTGGCACCCATGTTGACATAATAAAGCCACTCTGCGGCAATAAACAAATCCACATCCCCAGTTGCCACTGAATGGGGGCACTGACGACAATCATGGCCATAGCTACTTCCACAATAAAGAAAGTTGTTTGAGGTGTCACCATAAGCAAAATTTGTGGGGGCCCACTGTTATCGGAACCCATGGAGGTTGTGTTCGCATTATCACTTTCCTGAGTTGAGTCACACAGTGAGCGTCTGTCTGCTCAGAGGGAGACTGCTGTGCTCCGGGTCTAAGCCTACTCCTCCCTGGCCTGCTTCGGAGAGGGGGCACCCTGTACCGGGATGGGTGGGCGGCAGAACTTCATCCTCCTGTTCCCATCTGTTGTCTTTATGCTCCAATGCGGTTGTCTTGTGGGGGAGGACGGCGCGGTCTCATATCGGCATTGCTCCACCCAGGCGTCCATCGGTTCTGTGAAGGACTTATTTCCAGTGATGACCTTCAACTGTGCCGAAAAGAGAAGAGTAGCGTAGGCCTGCCTGTTGCAGTTTGAGCTCTACTCCCAAAACGGGGACCGTCCCTCAGAATCTTCGGCCCTGGCTTCTCTCGGAGTTTGGTGGTGAAGTAGCCCACCTGTCCCCCCCCAGTTCCTGGACAGATTTCAGTGACTTCACTTTCCATTTCAGTGACCCCGCTGCTAGATTCTGCTGATCAGCTAGTAGAGACTGAGCTCTATTGCCACCGCTTCTACTTTGGCGCTAAGTTCCTGCTTAGAAGAGGCTACGGCTCTAAGTATTAGGTCCAGTTTGGCATCCGTGGCTGATTTCACAGTTGATGTTGGGGGCCACGCACTGCGAGTCCGGGGTGTTTATGCAGCCTGGTTTCTGTAGTGGGGAATCCAGTCCACCTCTTCGGGCCATCTCTCATAAGCTAGTAGGTATCCAATTTCGCTCAACAGTGCTTTCCGCACGTAGATTGTGGTACCTCTCAGTGCCCAGGTCCACCACACCTCGCCTGGTAACCAGTACCTCTCCAATTGGGGACACCTCTGGTGACTTACAGGAGTTAGGGTGCGCAGACATGTCCCCATGAAGCCACACTGTCAGATCAAGGGAGCGCATAGAGGAATCACCTGTGGCCTGCCTGCTTCTGCATTCTGCCAATACTGTATTCCATGCAGCCGTATCAGCTCATTGTGGGACTACCCACATCCCTATTTCCAGGTGCCTAGGGGTCCCAGGGGCTGGCTGTCTCGCCATCCAAGAAACATACTCTGCACTGGTCACCTCGCTTTCAGTGGCCACCGGATGTCACAGGGGCTCCCCCGTGCAGCACAGGCCATGGGGGGATGATGTTCCTTCTTTTTAGGCCCTTAGCAACTGATTGTTGCCGCCAATGGTGCCCCCTTCCCCTCATGTAAAGGGCCACAGGTAAGTGATAAGCGACCCAGAAACCTCTGAAAATTGGGGGGGGGGGGGGTGCACAAAAGGAGCCGATCTTGCCCCCGATTAAACCTGCGGCAGTCTGGAGGTGAGAAGGGGCAGCTGCAGTCCCACGTGGGCACCTGGTAGGTGCGCCAGTAGTGGAGGAAGGAGAGGGGGGCCGCCCCAAAACTGTGGGAAGGTCTTTTATAGACACCCTTGAGGTACATGGTGCCCCCTGTCAAGCAGGCCCACTCACCATTAAATGTGGTGCTGTGCACTGTGTCTGCTTCTCGTGGCTCCGTGATCTTCACAACGCGCACCTCTTGAAATGCCCCAGCAGCAAGGGTTTCAGCGCCAACCTCCTCCTCGCTCCCCAGGGATAGCTGTGATCTGCCCGCTCTTCACTCCGGGTCGCAGGCGGCCATCACACAGGGATTACGACGCCTGGGCCTCCGCAAGGCCAGGTATATGATTGGTGTCTCCAGGGCCTCCTACAGCATGATTCCGGCCCAGGTCTTCCCTCCGCCACACCCTCCGTTGGAGCCGGATCAGAACAAGGCGTCTGAGTGGGGGATGGTAGTGGGTATGTCAGGATCGTGAGTGTTCCAGTGCAACAAGTTCAGATCAGGACACCATCTTGCTCTGCTGGCCACCTAACCCACAGCTGAGTTACTTAACTGCTGATCTACTATGGTTTTGTGTGCGTAAATTCAGAACCTAACTTTAACGCCAATGTAACCTTCATTTTTTAAACTTTTTTATGAATATATATATATATATATATATATATATATATATATATATATAGAGAGAGAGAGAGAGAGAGAGAGAGAGAGAGAGAGAGAGAGAGAGAGAGAGAGAGAGAGAGAGAGAGAGAGAGAATCACCTCAACATTGCTTTTATTTTTAAATGACTGGTTTTCCTGGGGACTGAGCGTGGCCCCCAGGGGAACCTCACATTTCCACACAAAAAAAAAAACATTAGGGCCCACAGGGGCTTGTGATCAAGAAGGCCAACCCCCTGACAATTTCATCAAAGTCTATTTTATTTATTTATTTCCAGTTATATTTCCCTGGAGGTGTGATTGCCCCCCCCAGAGGAAAAAACACCTTTTACTTTAAAGCAAATTGTCCCAGGGGGTTGGCCTGGCTCGGTAACAAGAGTGCC
The DNA here is from genome assembly GCF_031143425.1 of Pleurodeles waltl. Classification (NCBI taxonomy): domain Eukaryota; kingdom Metazoa; phylum Chordata; class Amphibia; order Caudata; family Salamandridae; genus Pleurodeles; species Pleurodeles waltl. The sequence continues at coordinate 473,459,644 of NC_090437.1, read as the reverse complement.
TACCACCCAGATAACATCCCTGGTGGCCTACTAGTATTTTCTGGCTGTGGACTGCACCTGCGTCACGATCCACAGTCTGGAAATTATGCCAGGAAGGCATGTTGGAAAGGGGGCACTTTCCCCTTTACAATGATACCTTCCTGACAAATGGGGAGCCATTGCGGGATCCCAAAGCCCCACTGGGCGGCAAAGGAAGAATGGAGGAAGATCTTACCTCTGTCTTCTCACTGCTGGTGGGGAATGAGTGATGTCAGCGGGTGGAGGGGGTATGGGGAGAGATGCGGAAATCATACTGTGTCTCCCCACCCTTCGCGTTTAAAAAAGGAATCCTCCAGTGTTTGCACAGGAGGATCCTTTTCAGCTCTCACTGGTGTTGGCCAGTGGCCGACAGATGCACCAGAGTGTTCGCGGGTGTCGGACATTGGCCGATACCCACAGTCAAGTGGTTAAAAGGCACAAGAATCTTGATATCTAGGACGGAGATGGATTTCACATCTATTCCCTGTGTGTTAGAATAGCCTTGCAATTACAGTCAAAACTGTTCTTTGATTGTTTTGAACCACACACCAACCAAATGCTGCTTCGTTTTTGTTGGCAAACTGTTTATACAGAGGTAATGTACCCAAATCTTAAGACCTATACAGGTGGTAAAGGCTACTCTCAATGATAACAACTTGACCTGTCAACGTGATAATTGTCGACTATTTATGGGTATCTACTTAAGGGTGAACTTGGTGAGATAAATTAAGCCTTCACACAATATTCCCATGCAATCTAAGCATATGTTAAATTGTGAAAAATCTGTTTGAAAGGGGAAACCATATCCGTTCTATAACCTTCAACGCTTCCTTCCTGGTACTGTTTAAAAACTGCTAGTGACAAGCAACAGCTAACAGTTATAGCAAATACATGTACCTCAGCAACAAAGAGTTGCTGATAGACGTTTTTAATGCTGCTATTAGTATTTCGTAGAGCGACTTATCAGCCGAATACAATCACCCTAGAAGACTGCATGTTATGTACTGTGATTTAAAGCCGACATCTGCTCAAATATCCCTGTTGCGCAACCCCTAAAAAATAAGTTGAAATCCAATAGAAAGCATCACTAGAGACAAACTTTTGACATTTAGAACCTAGACCTTATAGTATAAAGCCACAATCTTGGTGTGCCTACTTAGAAACCTAATTCTCTTAAAGATGTTCCACTACTTGCCCAAAACAATGAAATGCTCTGCTATGTGTGGCTGTAATGATTTAGGAGCTGCAGTTTCAGAGATTGTTCCAAATACCCTAAAAGAAATATCCCATCATTTCCACAGCAGTTGTAAGTGCTGAAGCAGATGATATTATTGTTAAACTACAGTAATAAATGCACAGCCCTGCTCTCCGAGTTAACCAGTCTGGTGGATTTATAGGGCCGTTATAAGGCCTAGCTTTCTTCTAGTCACCAGCTGTTTTAGTGGAAACTTGTGAACATGCACTTAGTTACTTAGTCATCAGTTTAACAAACTGGGAAGATTTTGTGTTAATTCCTTAAGTGGCATGGTTGCGAGAGGCTGCTGAAATGAAATCCATTTGTAGTAGGTTAAGGCAGTCCCACCTATTCAACAATGTTGGGTTTCTGAAAATATGTAGTGTTATGGCTGCTGTCAATCACTGGAGTGGACTCCTTCAGGCCCTGCAGTTCTTATCACCTCCTTCATCACCTGTCTCTGGTGTCACCCTCTCCCAAACTGGACCAGCGTACTGGTGGCTGTGCTCCCCGTGCTAATCCTACAGGGGCCCTCACCTCCCCCACAGGCAAAGACTTCCAATGTCAAACCGCATTAGGTAATCCCCTTTCTGTGCTACACCGAGCGGCTCGGTACCATAATGGCAATCGTTTTGGTGATAGAAGGGGCAGATTTTCCATTTAACCCCATTCAAACAGGACAGATGGGACATCTGCTACTTTTAGCAGCTGTCCCGCATCCACTGAACTCTAAATCAGTCCCTAAACCTGAGATATGTTCCTTTCATTGAATAAACACACTAGAAGTTCTGCTCTTTGTAAAATATAGTATTACTCTGAACTCTGCCGTATATTCACCATAGCATTCTCTCCATGGTACAGTTGTCATGAGGAGGGCAAATAGGTCACCAGCGATGATTACTTTTTTCTAGTTAAAATGTTGGGCTGGGTTCTTGGCTTAAGGGGCCTCTGGGCTGGAAACAGCTCTGAGTTGCCCATTGGGGTTGGCTCCTGTCTGATCTGGGATGAGCTTGAAGCCGGGCTTAAAATGATGCTGGGTTCAAGGTTAGGTGCTAGGATAAGGGGATTTCTGCACTGGAGTATGCTCTGTTCTGGCATGACACAGCTGGTAGATCTGCACTGGTATCTTTTGTTCACTGAGCTCCAAGTGTTACTGATCTGTCGACTGATTCAATCAAGTTTTTCATTGGGGTGGGCTCGGGACTGAACGTGGGCAAGGGTTAATGGGGTTCACCTGGGCTGAAATTTAGGATGTGTGTTGGATGTTCTCCTGACATGGCTAGACTCAACAACGGGTTGAATTATTGAGACAGCTGCCCAGACACTTACAAAAAGACTAAAAATTGATATACTACCTCACTTCGAAATTCCTCTTGATACCAGGGGCAAGATTTCTCAAACGATTGTGTTGCCTTTGCGGTTGCCTGGACAATGCAACGATAACATCAGATTTACCAAGCCATGCATAAACACCTTGCGTGGCTTGGTAAACCTGGAGTAATGCAAGGCAGCACAAGTCACTGCCTTACGTTTCTCTGCGCTAGGAAGGTGCTACATGGGTGGAGAATGGGTGTTCCAACACATCCCCCCATGTATTTTGAAGCATTCCCAGTTTTACCAAGACAAGTAAATCTGGAAATGCATCAAAATTATACAACTTTGCAACAGAAGCGCAACAAGAAGAAATAGCTTTATTTCTCCTTGTTTCCTTTTTAAATGTGCTGCATTCTGCAGTACACTTTGAAAGAGGAAGACCCCTCTAAGGCTTGTGTTTGTGCAGGAAGATGTCCCTTCCTGCACAAAAACAATCCTGCCTGAAACACAGGCACCCTTGCACGATAGTGCATGGGGTACCTGTATTGGTGCTAGGCAGCACTGTGTGCCAGCGCTTATAGAGAGCAGGAATGCACCATATGTCAGTAAATATGGCACATTCATGCTCTCTCCATTTGCTGCAGCACAGCAAGTTGTCGTGCTGCATTGGGCTGAGCCTAAAGTTAATAAATCTGGCCCATAGTATCTTCCTTTAAAGTTCTTTATAGCCTAGGAATCCACTGCTCAGAATTGCCTGCTCTTGCTGTAAAGATTCTAACCATAGCATGCAAATATTTTTATGCTGATGTTTGTTCTCCACACGTCCCAAATGTCAACACGATGAACATGATCACATAGATCTAGTTAATGTTATATACCATCCTGTAGCATACCGGTCCTGTAAAGACCTCTGGTTACCTACAAGTCCGGAGGAGCAGGGTGCGCCCTTTCTGCATTCAATTCTTCCTTTGAAAGGTCGATTTCCACATCAAACCATTCCTTGCCTAGACTTACCTTCCCTGAAGCAAAGATGTTAACCAGGTTAGTAAATGAACACCATAAAATGAGGGCTTGAGGAAAGAACGAACCGAAGGCGCTGTCTCTCAGGCAGTTTTGGGGTGGTGGAACTTGCCACGGATATCAGATGGGGATAGGCCAGGGAGGTGGTCTTAAGGTCAAGTATATATAGTTGAGTGCTCAGGGGTTCAGCCTCTTATGGCTTTCCCCTGCTCCATGGGAAGTTAGTATGGGAAAGAGTGGTTGGTAAGCGAGTGTTTGCAGGATTCGGGAAATAACGGTTACAGCTTGCAGGGTGCATCTTTACGGCGAAAAAAGATGGAACGTGGGAGGCTTTGCACACTTTATGCACGCCAGGAAGGAATATTAACTTAAGCAGGTGTGCTCGCCCGAAGCAAGATGGCGTGGCGGTCGATATGTCCTCCAACTGAGAGGAAGACAGAGAAGTAGTAGCGCGAGCCTCCAATCGGCCTATATGTGGTTTAGTGGGAGCTCACCTTCTCGGGCAAGAGCACAGCGCTCTAGGAGCGGTGAGGTGCTCGAGCTGGGAACTTCTAGGAGGAGCTATGGCAGGGGCGGGGAAGGCGGTGGAGCCGAGGCAGCCCTATATTGAATGACGCGGATAGGGCGCCACCTAGCTTTGGTGCTGTGTCTCAAATTAGACAGCAGGGCGAAACAAAAATGTTTTCGGTTAAAATATGCAGATTACAAAGCACAGTACCTAGCACCGTAGCATTCACAGTCTAGTAGAGACTCTCGCTCAGGTTGACATTTCTGTAACTTTACTGCCTATTAATACGCTGCATGTGGCTGCGTGTTTCACTAATTTAGAACATTTTTTCTGTGACGCCCAACCTTGGTTGGATTTATGTTTTGACGCTGCACAGTCCACAGTGTAGCGCGGGTGACTGGTCAGCAGTGACGCGCTTCGAGGCCTTGCAGCGCGTAACGAGGTACGCATAAACCAACTAAATGCTTTTAGATTAAGAGCCTACGAGCGACCAGCAGTCCCTTTATATATCTTCTCGGACCGAGCCCTTACAGTGAAATTTGGAAACATTTAAACGTAGAGGCCGGATGGCTCTCTGTACACACATATCCACATGCTTTCTTAACACTTGCTCTGCGTCATGTTCACAAAAGAAAGTTTGCTCATGGACTGGTCACTTAGGTGGTTACCAGGGGCGCAGATTGGTCAGTATGATTGGGGGAGTGGGGGTGAAGGGTCCCTGGTTATCCTCAGACTTCACGACAATCACGCTGGCACATGTTAAAATACATTATATGACACGCAGGGCTTTAAGTGGGCCGGGTCCTGCCAGTGCTCAGCACCGGCAGTTCTTAAAAGCAGCTGCTGAAACGGGTCCCTATCGATGTCTCTATTCTTTCCCTCATGGTCACGGTGAGGAAAAAAAAGTGAAGCATTTTAAATATTTTTATGCAAAGAAGCCATTGTTGTTGCTTATTTATCTTACGTAACTAACAACCACTAACAAGATCAATAGTCCTGGCATGTTGTAGGTGTAATGTTACTTGTACTATATAGATGAACTGACAGAAAGAAGCAGCAAGATACGAGTCGGGTGGCACACTATGCTAAGCACAGATTTTTACCTTATATATTTTTAAGCCACGCCCTTAATTACAACCACCACGCCCTTTTGAGAGATCCCCAGTTTTTTCATCGCACTTGAAGCCCTGACGACAAGCAAGGCACACAAGAGGGGCTTTAGAGGCAGTGTAAAGGGAGAGGAATGCAGATTGGTAGGTGTACTAAGTGAGAGCATATTATTTTGTGAAATAACCAACATTTCTGAAGTCTTTCCAAACAGAGACAATGTGCGTGCGTCTTTGTGTGTGTAAAAATTCCTGGTAAAATCCAACAAACACATCACCATACTCATCTTAAAACACCTGCACCCAACTATTTATCCCAAAATACATTTATTGGGGGTGGGGGTGGGGGTGTAGCACCCCGCATACTCCCTATGAAGCTATGCCAGATGGTTACCTCTTTCTATATTTCTTCTGCTTGCCATGCATTTGTCTGCCTCAAGCCCACAGGTCATTGTGCCGGCTGACTTACATGTCAACCTTTTCGAACGAGAAAGTGGGAGATTTTGAGAAAAACATCTGGGGGAATGTATTTTCCTCACTGGCTTCTTTTAAAGCAGAGGGACTTTCAGGTGGAAAACAGCTAAAATGAAGCAATTTTTGACTTCCAAATAGGGAGTAATACGCCTGAATGAAGTCTATTGGCCCGTGTTGGCTGCACATCCTGTAGTACCCTCTCCAAGAAAATGTACACAGTGAGGGAATGGAACCAGTAGTAGTCTCGTCGCATGCCTTTACTGCAATATCAAAAACCTTTAGCTCTTATTGTAGTCAACTGCTATAAAAAGCAGAAAGCCTAAATGTTTGCTGCATTTTTAGGTCTAGTGTTAACCAAGACCTTTTGATTTTTTTTTAAATGTCGTTATACTTATTTAAAGGGGCTTTCATCCAACTTTCTTCATCCATTGGCCTGTTGGTGGCATTCACATTTTGCTTCTGCCCACTAAGGCACACAGTATGGAAAAGAGAGTCAGTCCACTTCAGATACTAGATAACTTCACTTTGAGTGACTGCATATTGCTTTTTTTACAAGGAGCTTATATATCTGCATACAAGCTAGTTCCTTTCTGTGCAAATGTTTGTTTTATTTAGTACTTCGATTTACTTTTGTGCTTAGAGTCTGATGTAACAGCATGAATCTATACCAGATGTGAGCACAGGGCACATTCCATCTTTATCAGTTCCTGTCTTGTGCCAATGCTGTTTTAAATTCCTTCTGGGTTGTCATCTGTTCACTGTTTGACTGCTGGTATTTCGCAGCATAAAAGATTGCGTCTATTTGCATCTGTTCTGTAATAAGTTATCAAGAGGTTCAATATTATAAATTTGAATTCATAAGAGGACAATTCTTCAGAAAATGTATATTCTGGACTCAATTCCACGTATGGTCTTTAATAAACTTTCACCAGAAAGAAAATCAGCCTTTATCAAGTGTAATTTGTGGTACTTGTAAAAAAATGTGTTATTGTCTTTCTTCTTTTCTTCTTTCTCTCTTTCCTTCTTTCTTCTTTCTTTGTTGCTTCTTTGGTTCCTTTTTTCTTGCTCATTGCATTCTTTCATTCCTCTTTCCCTTTTCTTTCATTCTTTTATTCCTTCTTTCATTCTTCTCATTGATTTTTCCTTTACCTTTTTCTATAATGATTTGGTTTCTTCTTCTTTGCTTTCATTTTTTCTTTCATTCTTTCATTCTCTCGTTCATTCTTCCCCCTTTCTTCCCTTCTTTCTGCTTTCACCTTTCCTTCTTCTCTTTCCTTTTTTCTTTTATTCCTTCTTTCCTGCTTTCTTTCTCTCTTGTATTCTTTCTTTCATTCCTTCTTGCTTTTCTTTCTCTTGCCTTCTTTCTTCCATTGTTTTGCTTTCATTCATTCTGTTTTGTTTTCATTCCCTCTTTTATGGTAGATTTTCTTTTTTCTTGTTGTCCTTTCCTTCTATCCTTCCTTCTCTCTTGTCTTTTTTCTTTTGTTCTTTCTTTCTTTTTCTTTCATTCCTGCTTTCAGTCCCCTTTTCTACTTTCTTGTTTTCATTCATTCGTTCCTTTTTTCTTGCTTTCTGTCTACCCTCCTTTCTTGCCAGCTTTCATTCTTGCCTTCCTTCTTTCTTTCCTTTTTCTTTCTTGCATTCTTTATTTTCTTCTTTCTTGCCTTTCTTCTTTCTTGCGTTCCTTCTTTCCTTCTATCTTGCCCTTCTTCTTTCTTTCCCTCAACCCCTATTTCTTTCCTGCTTTTTTTTGTTTTCTTTAACTCATGGATTCTTTCTTTCTTTCTTTCCTTCTTTTTTCTCAAAGGAAAGAGTCTGGCTGCCAATCACACAACAATTGACTTTTTTAGGTATGTGTTAGCCAAGACAGTTTGATTTTCCTAAAATTATTTACTTATATGGGTTTTCAGCCACACTTCATCCATTTGTCTGTGGTTATGTCATTCACATTTTTCACCAATCCACTCGAGCATGCATCAAGGGGCAACACGTCACCCCACTTGAGACATTGGCTAACTTCACTACAAGTTATGGCATCTTTTATCAATGTTTTTTTAGACTGACAAACTCCTGGCAGTTTACCATCTAATAACGTTTTGCAAAAGCCATGAGAAATCAAAACAAGAATTGTCAAACAGCTACCTGACTACGCCAGACCTATTGGCTTTGCTAATGTTTGTTGAGATCTGTAGCCATATTAACCTTTTGTTGGGGGAATTGTGGGTTGGCCAAATTGGAGCAAATCACAATGATCTGTGTACCGTGTTTAGCTATCATGTTTAGCTCCCATACATGTTTAATCACAACCCAACATTTCCTGACTACTGTGGGTGGACTATGTGAGGGAAGAAGGCACCTCTCCAGGATCTTTGAATTCAGATTACCTTTCTTGTTTTAGACATGTGTATGTACTGTAATTCTAGCCCGTGGCTGTAGGTTGACCCTTGAGGGCAAGACCAAACTTCAATGAAATTTGCCAATCTCCTGAAAAATAGCTCTCCCCAGCAGGCACATTTGAAGGATCAAGTAAACCCACTATCACATAACATTTTCAATACATTTCAAACAGGATTACAATCAAAAGGTGAAAGTTAAAGTGGAGGATATGCTTTACTGTGCACTATAAAACATTTCCAAAAATGTCCTTTTCTTTTAGCATGGCTGTGACAGGAGCTAAACATGGTATATAAATAGTAATGCAGCACAGTGTAATTTATGCTTCTATAATTTTGTTACCTTACATTGGTTTTAGACTTCCCATTGCCTACCATTCGTTGGCTTCATGGTCACTCTCATTTGTTTCCTTTTCTTGGTCAGTCTATGCTGACCTTATATTTGTCTTGGTCTCTTTGACTCTCCCTGGAGCATGGCCCAAGTACTTGTCTCCTTCCACTACTTGCCTTGTGGGGGATACGTTTTTCTTTTAGTTGATGCACTCCATGCAAGTGCTTGTGTTTGTCTGCTTGCTCCCATCCTCTCCTGCACAGAGCTCCTCTTTCTGGGTTTTCTCCCACCCCCCCCTATCTGTTGCCAGCTGGTCCATCCCTCAATCCTTGTTGTTTTCTGCCCCGCAAAACAAAAAAAACATTATTACTCAGCTGTAGGAAAGTACCATCTTGCCTGGCATGTTACCTCCATATTTCACTGTATATATGTTGTTTTAGTGTATGTGTCACTGGGACCCTGCCAGCCAGGGCCCCAGTGCTCATAAGTGTGCCCTGTATGTGTTCCCTGTGTGATGACTAACTGTCTCACTGAGGCTCTGCTAACCAGAACCTCAGTGGTTATGCTCTCTCTGCTTTCCAAATTGTCACTAACAGGCTAGTGACCAATTTCACCAATTCACATTGGCATACTGGAACACCCTTATAATTCCCTAGTATATGGTACTGAGGTACCCAGGGTATTGGGGTTCCAGGAGATCCCTATGGGCTGCAGCATTTCTTTTGCCACCCATAGGGAACTCTGACAATTCTTACACAGGCCTGCCACTGCATCCTGAGTGAAATAATGTCCACGTTATTTCACAGCCATTTACCACTGCACTTAAGTAACTTATAAGTCACCTATATGTCTAACCTTCACCTGGTGAAGGTTGGGTGCTAAGTTACTTAGTGTGTGGGCACCCTGGCACTAGCCAAGGTGCCCCCACATCATTCAGGGCAAATTCCCCGGACTTTGTGAGTGCGGGGACACCATTACACGCGTGCACTATACATAGGTCACTACCTATGTATAGCATCACAATGGTAACTCCGAACATGGCCATGTAACATGTCTAAGATCATGGAATTGTCACCCCAATGCCATTCTGGCATTGGGGAGACAATTCCATGATACCCCGAGTCTCTATCACAGACCCGGGTACTGCCAAACTGCCTTTCCTGGGGTTTCATTGCAGCTGCTGCTGCTGCCAACCCCTAGACAGGTTTCTGCCCTCCTGGGGTCCAGCCAGGCCTGGCCCAGGAAGGCAGAACAAAGGATTTCCTCAGAGAGAGGGTGTTACACCCTCTTCCTTTGGAAAAAGGTGTCAGGGCTGGGGAGGAGTAGCCTCCCCCAGCCTCTGGAAATGCTTTGATGGGCACAGATGGTGCCCATCTCTGCATAAGCCAGTCTACACTGGTTCAGGGATCCCCCAGCCCTGCTCTGGCGCGAAACTGGACAAAGGAAAGGGGAGTGACCACTCCCCTGACCTGCACCTCCCAGGGGAGGTGCCCAGAGCTCCTCCAGTGTGCTCCAGACCTCTGCCATCTTGGAAACAGAGGTGTTGCTGGCACACTGGACTGCTCTGAGTGGCCAGTGCCAGCAGGTGATGTCAGAGACTCCTTCTGATAGGCTCTTACCTGTGTTACTAGCCTATCCTCCTTCCTAGGTAGCCAAAGCTCCTTTTCTGTCTATTTAGGGTCTCTGCTTTGGGGAATTCTTCAGATACCGAATGCAAGAGCTCACCAGAGTTCCTCTGCACTTCTCTCTTCACCTTCTGCCAAAGGATCGACCACTGACTGCTCAGGACGCCTGCAAAACCGCAACAAAGTAGCAAAGACGACTACTGCAACCTTGTATCGCTTCATCCTGCCAGCTTTCTCGACTGTTTCCTGGTGGTGCATGCTCTGGGGATAGCCTGCCTCTTTCTTGCACCAGGAGCTCTGAAGAAATCTCCTGTGGGTCGACGAAATCTTCCCCCTGCAACCGCAGGCAACAAAAGACTGCATCACCGGTCCTCTGGGTCCCCTCTCAGCACGACGAGCGTGGTCCCTGGAACTCAACAACTCTGTCCAAGTGACTCCCACAGTCCAGTGACTCTTCAGTCCAAGTTTGGTGGAGGTAAGTCCTTGCCTCCCCACGCTAGACTGCATTGCTGGGTACCGCATGATTTGCAGCTGCTCCGGCTCCTGTGCACTCTTCCAGGATTTCCTTCGTGCACAGCCAAGCCTGGGCCCCCAACACTCTAACCTGCAGTGCACATCCTTCTGAGTTGTCCTCCGGCATCGTGGGACTCCCTTTTCTGACTTCGGGTGGACTCCGTTTCACTCCTCTTCTAAGTGCCTGTTCCGGTACTTCTGCGGGTGCTGCCTGCTTCTGTGAGGGCTCCCTGACTTGCTGGGCGCCCCCTCTGTCTCCTCATCCAAGTGGCAACATCCTGGTCCCTCCTGGGCCACAGCAGCATCCAAAAACCCTAACCGCGACCCTTGCAGCTAGCAAGGCTTGTTTGCGGTCTTTCTGCGTGGAAACACCTTTGCAAGCTTCTTCACGACATGGGACATCCATCCTCCAAAGGGGAAGTTTCTATCCCTCTTCGTTCTTGCAAAATCCACAGCTTCTACCATCCAGTGGCAGCTTCTTTGCACCCTCAGCGGGCATTTCCTGGGCATCTGCCCACTCTCGACATTGTCGCAACTCTTGGACTTGCTCCCCTTGTTTCACAGGTACTCAGGTCCGGAAATCCACTTTGGTTGCTTTGCTGGTGTTGGTCTTCCTTGCAGAAACCCCCTATCACGACTTCTGTGCTCTCTGGGGGTTACAGGTGCACTTTACACCTACTTTTCAGGGTCTTGGGGTGGGCTATTTTTCTAACCCTCACTGTTTTCTTACAGTCCCAGCGACCCTCTATAAGCTCACATAGGTTTGGGGTCCATTCGTGGTTCGCATTCCACTTTTGGAGTATATGGTTTGTGTTGCCCCTATACCTATGTGCTCCTATTGCAATCTACTGTAACTTTACATTGCTTGCATTACCTCCTTTTGCTATTACTGCATATTTTTGGTATTGTGTACATATATCTTGTGTATATTTGGCATCCTCATACTGAGGGTACTCACTGAGATACTTTTGGCATATTGTCATAAAAATAAAGTACCTTTATTTTTAGTATATCTGTGTATTGTGTCTTCTTATGATATTGTGCATATGACACCAGTGGTATAGTGGGAGCTTTGCATGTCTCCTAGTTCAGCCTAAGCTGCTCTGCTATAGCTACCTTCTATCAGCCTAAGCTGCTAGAAACACCTCTTCTACACTAATAAGGGATAAATGGACCTGGTACCGAGTGTAAGTACCCCTTGGTACCCACTACAAGCCAGGACAGCCTCCTACATCAGCCAGAACTGGCTGTGCCTCAGTCCTTTTTTTACATTTAGTCTGTGTTGTCCCGCACACCACTTTCCTTCCATTTTGCCTCCTGCCCCATCACCCCTTTCTGTCAACAATGAAGAAAAGCACTGTGACATGGCCAGCGATGGCCGAGTTATTGTGCTTTTTGTTGCCGCCCTCTCTACCCACCAGCAATGTTTAAAAAAGTGTTATGATGTAGCCAACACTGGCCACACTGCTGTACAACATGGATAAACACACATTGACAAAACCAATAGCTCTCATACGCAAGACTTTCTGGTTTGCCAGTGCTTGTCTGGAATTTGTAATGATGCCATTTGAGTGCTGAATTTGAGTCTAGAACCAGTTTGAAACTGTTGTATCATAGGTTTTATAAGTTGGTTGACAATAGATTTTTCAAAGATTTTTCCAGGAATGGCAGCCTTCTTATTATTCTTAAGTTTTCAAGCTGTTTAGGAATCAAGGCTTGTTTTTTTGAACAGAGAGATATTTTGCCAGAGTTGAGTGCTCCTGGAAAAACACTATCTTCCAGTTAGCAGTTTACAATTTTGAGATGTAAAGGGACAATTGCAGCAGAACAGTTATGGACTACCATTGCTGGTTTAACGTGATTCAAGTAATTAGAAAGGTGGGAGGATGAGATGATGTTAGCGAGAGAGTCTAAAATGGGAAGACAGAAAGTCCACCACTTCGTAACTGATCTTCTTGGAATAGGAGGTGTTGATGTTGGTTGAGAGTTTTAGTTCATCATGGAGTTTATTTATTTTTATAATTTGCCAAAGTCTTTAGCTTTGTGAGCTAAGGTAGGCATTTCAGACTGGCTAGTAGGATTGATTTTAAAACCTTATGGGTTGGCAAAAGTCTGTTGGTAATTTATTCACTTTATTGATATAATGTTTTAAGTAGTTGTATTTGGTAAGTAGGGTGAGGTCTTTGTTTTTGTTTTGCCTCTTTTTGAGAGAGCTTCAGAGGTTTTGTTTTCCCTCCAGATTTTCTCAGGTTTTCTTGTTCTTCATTTGCTAGCATTTAGCTCATTAGAGAAACAATGAGTGCATGCTTTAGCTCTGACAGGTTTTTAGTAATAATGGCACCAATTCTTCTATGATTTCTGAGATGATTCAGACAGTGGAGAACAAGGTGTTTTTGGTTGTTGTGAGTGTTCTGAGCTGTTCAGAAAATGTTTGGACAGGAAAGTTCTTCAATGATATGTTCCAAAATGTGATGCATTTTGGTTTCTGTTATTTTGAAGATGTGATTGTATGTAATGAATGGGAAGTCATGGCAGTCTGAGCAGTCTAAGAATAGTTGATCTTAGAGTGAAGAAATTGTGATTAGTGATAACAAGGCCTAGTGTAGCACTCTTCATGTGAGTAGGGCAGTGATGACCTAAGTGAGTTTGTATTACTTACATAGATCTTTGAGTTTTGCAGTGAGTGTTTTTCTTAATGTTCCATGGGATATTTGATATCCCCTAGGAGCACGTTTGTTGATTAATTCATCTATGTGAGTGTAATGTGTTTTAAGAATGAAAGGTTGTGTCCTGGTGGGCGATAGATGATATGAAAGCACCAATGTTGTTTATGGTTTGACGGTGAAAGAAGATCAAGGGAGAGTAAGGAAGGGGTGTTAATCATAATGGAGTTCCAGGTGTTTTTGTAGAATATGGTGACGCCACCTCAGTGTTTTTTTTATCCTTGAACGTGGAAAATCCAGTTGATTATAGGTCAAAGAATGGTAGAGAAGAAGGTGGGGACCAGGTTCAGTAATGAAATGTCACGATTGTGAGGGATGATCAAATCTGATATTGCATATGTGTGCGCTTTGGCTGAGCTGTCATTTCTAAGCATGCATTTTAGACTCTGGTTTTTTGGGAGGTGAGACCTTGGGTTTAACTTGGATCAGGCTGTCAATACAGACACCATGCCATGATTTTCTGGGTGTTTGTTGATGTCTGACGCAATATCAAAAGATGAGCACTGGTGTAGTGGAAAGATTGGAGAGGAACATATTGTCAGAGGATATCAGACCATGTTCAGTGGGGGCACAGTACAGATGGGCTTTTGAGCTCCAACCATTGTGGTTGAGGTTGTTTGGGGTCCATCTTGCTATGGCTCTGCAAACTGGGCCAAGTAACCCTTTCTGCACTTTTCTGTCAGAGTTGTGAGGGCAAGTAGTCAAAGACTCATCAGGGAGTCAGTGTAGTGGTGCCTCTTCATCTGCAGCAGTGGTCACACTTCTCACACTCACACCAGAACACTTCAGGCACCGCCTGGTGAAGTCGGACCTTTGAAAATGCAGCCTCCTGGCCAGGCGTCCTTGGCAGGTCTGTTGTCTGTGCTGGGGCAGACTTCCCTCTTCGCTGTGACTGGTACCTCTTGGGTGTGCCACATGCTGTCTGTGGAATCCCCAGTCCTCTCTGTAGAAGCGCCAGTTTGTAGGGGAGTTACATTTCTTCATGCAGTTTACCTCTAGAATTGCGTAGAATCTTTTGTTAACTGACATTTTACACAAGTACATATTGTCAGGTTTCTTTTGGCATTTACAGCTATTATTAATGTTCATATAATATGTAGAGTAGCAGAGATTCCAGCAAGAGCTCATCCTATAATCTTGTTGGCTACCTTTGCTATATCATGCTGGGTAGACTTGTTTGAAATGTCACAGCCTCTATTCATAGTATTAAGATATTAGGGAGCCCAGGAAAGGAAGCAGTTAGATGGGAAACCCTGAAGTAGCACTTTATCATCATGTGATGCCTGTATCACTGGAGGCAGTGCTTAATTTGAGACCATAGTTTAAGGTGCTTGTCACAGCACTTAATGGTCAGCACAGCACATATAACAGTCTGTCACTATCATCTGGAATATAGTTTATATGAATTAAAGGGTGCCTCAGCTAGGAAGAAAGGCTTCAAAATTTGGACACCTCTGGTCTCATGGCTCCAGGGCCCCGAGAGCGGACCGGTTAAAAAATGACTTTGCGTCTATCCTGTATATGACAGTGATGGTAATATCTGATTGTTGAGATTCTTGTATGAATTACGACGCCCTTTCTATGATGTAAAATATTTTTGTACTGCTGTGTGTCTGTAAAATAAAAAATGAATAAAAAAAAAAGTTTGTGGCCGAAATGCAGCACCAATGTCTCCAATAAGTTTTTAGATTTTTGAAAAAAGAAAAAAAAAAAAAAAAAAAAAAAAAAAATAACAGTCTGCCACATGGTGGTGCTATCTAATTTAGAATTGAGAACAACAATCGTCATTTATTAATTCATTATACATTACAAGGGACTAACACATGCTGCCCACACCATTCTTATAGTATCGGGCCCCTGTAATAGTCTGAATTGTTACTTTAGGAGTGTGATAGTTAGTGGTTGTGTTGGTGCTGTCATTGGCAGTGCTGAAAGGGGCAATGGGTGGTGCAAGCAGCAGTGGCCTCCCGATGAGGGCCCTGGCACTTTTCTTCTTCCACATCATGCACTGACTGGAGGTATTTCTGGTTTGAATTTGATCCGCAACTTAGTTGTGGCTACTACTTTGCATACCTGAACTGTTAGGTTTTGTTGGTTGGTCAGCAGCTGAATTACCTCACAAGTGGATTCCCTCATTGTAGTGTGTTAGCATGTGCTGGGCATCTAACAAAGGAAACTGATGTTTGAAGGTCCTCACTCAGAGCTGCTTGGCCTTTTTTGTTGTCTCTCAGAATGTGTAGTCATTGGACTCACAATGTTTTCATTCTATGTTGCAACGTTTAATGCACAATAATGAGTCAAAGACTTTCAGTGTGGGAACTGCAGGTCCTACTTTCTGTGAGGCAAGTCATAGTGCATTTATGTCTGCTATTAATGCAGTGGTATCACATTAAGGTTTCACACGTGCAGGAGCGCGCCTGGAAGTGGAAGGTTATCTTCATCCAGCGGACCCTGTAGCCTACTGGGAGGCAAGGGAGTTAACAACAGATCTACAATTTAAAAATTCATGAAGCCCATTTGGCCACTCGATGAGGACCAAGTATCACTATGGAAAGTTTAGTAGGTTTATTCCAAATTAGTAATCAATTCAATACAGGCATATAGCAGAATCAAATTAGAAAAGTACACAATCAGAACCGACAAGCTGAAATGCCAGAATAAATTCAGCCTCAACAGAATGAGGCATTCAAAGATCACATTCACAGCAATACAGAAACTAAGAAACAAGAATTGATGTTCCTTAAAAAAAACTCAGATTGCTCCTCCTAAACATGAACAAAGCTAGAGGCATCTAATTCCGGTTTCAAGCTAAATTGAGAAAGCACAGTATAAAGTCTCAAAGTGTTTTAGAATGAAGCAAGGAAGGTGTCAGCATCATAAAGACTCCAGTAGAAGTCTTCTAAAAAGAGAAACCACTGTCAGCATAAAGCTATGCACTTAAAGGGCAAGGGAAAGTGGAGAGGTCTGTGCATCTCAAAGTCTAAAAGAATCTGCTGTACTTCTAGCAGTGTGAATACTAACTTAAAGTGGCAACTTCCAGGAACATTCATATCTTTAAACATGTCATCCAACAACAACAATTATTTCTCCTTCTCACCAGGCGCATCTGTAAAATGTGTTGATTTTCCCCTCCCACAAAGCTTGAACGAACAACCTTGAGCACATTTGCACCAAATATGCGATGAATAGGAACCTTCTGCTCATTAAATTGTTCTGTTCTTGCCAAGACTTCTCTTCTCAGGACTCTCTATCTCTAATACATAGTACTCCTTTCTCTATCTAAGAAATCACAAATGCGCACCTGAAAAAGAAAAAACATGCAGAGCACTGAAAAATGCATTTCATGTTAAAACAAAGGTCTAGTTGAGCTAACTTTAATAAACCATTGCCACTGTGCACCCCAAATACACAATTATAGATGCACACATAATTTAAGAATAAATGCTAAAACGTGAATAAAATTCATGATTACATATGTAATGTGTTTCTCAATAAATTAAATATATCGGAATATAAGTGTAAATGTGACTAAAAACTACAAATCATGTTAAAGGTACATATTAGACTATACGCATATATGAAACTCTACAGTGAATACCCCTTCAGTAATACGTTCTGGTACTTCACCTTACATTAATAATGTTAAGGCAGACAGAGTATATGTCAGTTACACATTTATATTGTTTCTGTGATGTGCGGGGGTGAAGCCAGAATTATGCTTCTCCACATGAATGTTTTTAATGTTGAGCTCTTAATCCTCAAACGCTTCCTCAGTCACGGCACAAGCAGCTGCGTAGCACTGGTTTGCACCCACTGCTGGGTGTGAAGTGCTGTTCTTCCGGAATAATGAATGATATTCATGTGGAGGTTTGATATGCAGCACTTGTGGGGTTGTCTGTTGACACTGAACACATTCTGGAGTTCTCAGTGCTGGTTCATATATAATTTGAAGATCAGAGCTTCCCTGCTTCGTGTCCCATTGCACCCATAAAACGTCAGCGTTTCAGAATCTTATAACTGTATATGTTGGCTTTTGTGCCTGCTTCCGGTGTTTGTTTGGTGTACTCTGTAATGACCTTGGTAGTGGATCTCTCTTTGATTACAACCATTTGTACTGCTGTGAGAGTTTTGTCAGCCAGAGAAAATCGTTCTGCTGCTGTGTACCAGTGTGTTTTATGTACAATAGGGTGATTTGATATCCATTCTACGCTATGTATATGAAGCCTCATTCCTTTGGAACCACCCTCATCACTAATTTATATTTGTTGTCTCACGATTACAAGTAAATAGAGGCCAACATGCCCCTTTGCAGTTCTATTAGAGTACGAGTTTACAATCCTGTCCTGTTTTTCCTTGTAAATTGGGGAATGATCAATGAGTACAGAGGTTTAAGCATTTCAGCATATCGTTGATACATTATGTATGGTCTACATTCCTAAAAAAATACTGCTTGTAATTTTTTTTTAACTGTCAGGGGCCTTTAGTTTAGAATACTTTTCTAGTGACTCTGGAGGTACTCCTTTCCACTTACTAGACATCTGAAAAAACAATAGTGTATGTTAAAAAATACATAAGGTAGTGCGATTATACTGCCTACACGTTGTACATGCTTTTTATATGATAATCAGTGATGTATATGTCAGCCACATATGGCACTAGATGTCCTGCTGCAACTCAATCATGCTGAAGAGATCCCAGGACTATTCGTATACATCTATGCTAGGAATATGTGTATACATAGTGTCCCTCCAAATGTGAATACTGTCAAATATTGTGACTCAGTTGCTATGCGTTTTGTGAGATCTTTAGCCTCATTAATTGTTATTTTATATTTTTGCACATAAACTGTGAACTAAATCTGTACTATAAGTGTTTTCATCCAAATATATCGTACAGTGTTGGTTCAGACTATGATAGTTCAAGCTAATATCTAGGGTCTATTGAGTTATAAAACTGAAAAAACATGGATGGTTATGTGGATAGTCTCCTCGTTGGAACTAAATAGTGATTAAAAAAAAAAATCCTTAAGGTACTGTCATTGGATATATGGCTCATCCGTTAAAGAATGACACGTGAAACTGCCTCCCTATCCCATTTTTATAAATCTCAAGCACCAAATGTAATGCCCATTTCTATTATGTTTATGTGGCTGGGGCGCTGAAGAGCAGAAGGCTCCCATTGTAACCCATACCCCTCAAGCGTATCAGTTATAACCTATAGGAGGCAGTCTCTCTTTGCTAATATATGCAAACCATAGGTTAAATTAATGTAAAATATCACTGAGATTGCTCACCTGATATCCCCTTGAATCTAGGCTCGAGTTCGGTACATTAAAACCTGTTCACTTAAATGCCCATCTCGGGCTTCAAGTTGAATTTAGTTTTTAGACTACTCTGTTTTAAAGAGGGGCTTGAGATTCAAGTGGGCTATTTTGATTTCCACTACACTGTTTATGATAGACACTGTCTGCTATTAGGAGAAACCTCTTTTTATGAGCCATCCTGTCTCTTTGTAGGTGCCACTTTCTTCCTTTGAAAGTACTGTTTCTGTCCTAATCCTTTTCCACCCCCTTTCCCTTTCTTTTATACGTGTCTAATTTCAGGTTCATGGGATGATTGGGCACTATTGTGTGGATCAGTTCTCCTATCGCCACAATCCCGCAGAGAATGACAGAGAATTGGGTTTTTGTGGTTTTATTTCCAGAGATTTTCTATCCATTGAAACCTAAATCTGAGCCAAGAAATAATGTTTGGTAACTCCGCTATTTACTGATCCTGCTTATTAGTGTGATATCAATTGTGCATGGTCAAAGATGCCACGCCACTCTTAATAAATTACCAAGAATAGTACCAATAGTCAATAGTATCAATAGTACCAATCAGTTCCATTCTGCATGCAATACCAGTATTGAAGTGATACTATGAGTTGTATTTAGGGGTTGCAAATATACTACTCCAGTTGTCATTTTTGAGGATTCTGTACCGTCTCCCTTGGGAGACACATGATCATTATTCTGCGTTTCTCTGGAGGTTTATAATGAGAGTACACTGCCTTGAGTTGTCATGTCTTCCTAGTCTCATTCTACTTTTCTGGGCAACACTTCATTATCACATAATTACTAAGAGGATTAGTGGCTTGTACCTGAGCATGCGCAGATGCCTGAGCTGTGTCTTTCTCCTATGTATGCCACTGCTCTAGCACATTGTCTGAATTGCTGATAAATACCAATCACTTCCTTTAATATTTCTGTCACCACAAATGTTACCTCTGATGGTTCTCCTTGAACACCCTTGATCTTGCGATAAGAACCCTGTCATCCTCAACATCCGGCCAATATTAGTTTAGCAAAGTAATAAAATAAGTAACTGGGCCACCCAATCACTGAGTCATAGATAAGGGAATAGTTAAAAGGTTTTATTACAAAATCTCAATAATCAAGTGGTACACAGTAAAGGTTAAATGCCATTAAGACAACAATGCAGTGTACATAGTTAGAAATCAGAATTCAGAATTATTCTAAGCCTAAATAAAAACAGCAAAATCAATAGAGAAATGAACAAAGTCTCTAGATACAAGGCGCTGAGGAAAAAAACAACAAGGTTTTCTGGAAGAATAAAGAAAGTAATCTGCCTCATTCCCTCATTAGAAAAGACTACAAATTCACAGTGGCATGACTGGAGAACATATTTTCGGCAAGTCAAAATGTAAAGTGTCACAAATAAACATGCAGAACTAGCCCACTTTTAAGGAAAACTCCGGTAGCTTCTGCACTCTGGGTGTCTAGAGATGCACCACTCATTATGACACATTTAACACATTTGTTTAAACAATGACCCATACACCAACGTTTCTTGCCGGGGCACATCGGAATTACAGTGGAAAACAGATACAACTAGCACACAAAAAAACCCATTCACAATACATGCATTTTAAGTAAAATAACCAATATACCAGTGTTTCTTGCTCTGTGAAGACTGTGGGGAGAGAAAACACAGAGGGGGCGTTGATTGGGAAGGGGAGTGAACAGGAGTTAGTTAGACAGAACATCAGAACAGCTTCCATATTGACTAAAATGGGTCTTCAGTAAAATGTGGCACAACTAAATCACATTAATGACCACACTTCTAAATGTCAAATTAAAATTAAGTGCAATGTTTTTATTGCTGCATTTACGACTAGATTCTATCATAAAATCATTACTAACCAAAATAATCTGTCGCCCATAATTGTGCATTATAAAAACACTTCCACAGTATTAGCTTGAAAATATCTATTCTGCTTAAGTTAATCAACCAAATATGTGTTAAACTCAAATGAAGGCCATATACACTGCAAGGTTCCATGGAGGCAACTTCCTGCACAACCTCATGGACAAACTCCACATTGCACAGCAGAGCAGGATGTTCCACAGAAAGTCGCTACGCAATACAACACTTCAACTTTAAAGGAAATAAAATACGAGCACCACTTCACAAAATGCTATGCTGAAGATTCAAATATGCACGTACAATTGAAGGCCAGTGCTAAAGAAATAAGAACTGGGTAAATGACCAGAGAGGAGTTGCCATAAAAAGTTCTTCAGGACAATTATAAGCAAAGAGTAGTTTCAAAGCATCGCCAAAAATAATCATCCATAAATAAACGTGAACATTTTCACTGTTAGGGGTTTTCCCATTGGTGCAATGTAATGTTTTCATTTTCAGGACTGTTTACATTTTTATGGCAACATGCACTTTTTTGTATGCAATTTTGAGTATCCCACTCCAGTCCCCATAAAATGGTGACTGTAAAATAATTTATTCTCCCATGGTCTTGCACTTTTCTATTTGGTGATCAATATTTTCTTATTTTTCAGATTTCTACCTCTGTGCAGTTTTTGGGACATTTGCGGGCTTGCAAAACACCTACCTGGTTGAATCCAGAAGCTAAATATGAAGTTTTACATTTATGAAAAATAGTAAATGTAAATCGGAAATATTAAGACTTAGCAACTATGTTTTCATCTGTAACTTTTTGTCATCGAAGCCATTCTACTAATAAGCTGTACCTTTACATATTCAAGACTGTTCGAATGCAAAGGTATTTACTGTTTGTATTTTTTTCTCAAAACGTACAGTACTAAAAGTAATACACTGAACCACGACTTCCAATGATCTTTCTCTGTCTACCAAACATGTATGACATGATGAAGAAAAATCAAATGAAGAGAAATTGATTAGGGGGGACAGGTATGAATTCTGAGACCTAAGTCAGTCATCAGAAATGTCCTACCATCCTGTGCTCTTGATAAAAAGTCTAGCTTGCATGAGTAGGTAGGTATATCGCCTTCTAGGAATGCCACCAGGGCGTCAAGGTTGTATTGCAAAAAAAGTTCATTTTGGTGATGTGGATAGTGGCTGTGTTTGAGCCTGATGTTCGTCAGCTCACAGGGACACCTACCAACCCAATATATTTCCAAAAAGTAGAGACCAGGAGGAGTCCAGTACGGTGGGCTTGAAATATGCCAATGCCTTTTGTTAAACAGAGACTTTTCCAAATGTAACACTTGGGTTAAAAACTGAATGTCACATTTCAATCATGGACATTTCTAGAATGTGTGAATTAAGGAAAAAGTCTAGCAGCAGTGCTACGCTTCTCACTCTACAAATTGTACTCCAGCCTTGTGTGGTGTACTTATCTCTTAGGAAAGGAAAGGCCCAAAATGCTAATAGGTAAAAGGTGTCAAATTTGATTGAAAAGTGTTGGTTTTTGTGAAGTGGAAAGTTGTACGTAGACTTAGGGTCAGTCAGTACCCAGATATAGCTACCATTCTGCACTCAGGGAAACTTACCGAGCCCCAGACTAGACACCTGGGCCCAGATTTACCAGATTTTCACACCGTGCAGCAGCCAAAAATCTGAGCTGTGTGAAAACGAGGGAGCAGGAGGGCGTTATATTTAATTAAATATGGGTCTCTACTCCCCTCATCTTAGCTCCGGTGCTGATTTTAGTTGCTGAGTGCAACGCACACACTTTAGCATCATGCGTGAGTCTAGCATGGATTTTGTACTGGAAGGGCGTCCTTCCAGTACAAAAAACTACTGTGTGTAGACACACTTTACAACTTTCTTACGTTGTATGTGTGCTGCACAGTGCAGCACACATGCAAAGTCGGAAGGAAAGGAGAAATGAAAACATTTCTCCTTTTAATGCTGATTTTCAGTGGCGTTAATCTTTGGCACTAAACCTTGTCTACTGATCTTTTTAGATAGGGTTTATCACCAAAAAGCATGGGTGGATGCATGGGAACACCCGCGTAACACCCCCTTGGAGCTAAGCAACGCGAAGCAGTGCTTTGCGTGACTTTTAGGATACTTTCCAGCGCAAAACAAGTTTTGCAGTGGAAAGTAAATCGGTAAAAAAAGATTGCGTGCGATTTGTGTCACTTTTGTGACGCAAACACAACGTAAAATCTTAGTAAATATACCCCCCGGTGTCATGGTGGTGAGGTTTGCATGGGGTCCACCCCATTTTCCTACCCAGAGTACCCTGCACAATGTAAGATAAAGCAATAATTTACTGACATTTATGTGATAGAAAGCTCCATAAATTGAGGGATTGGTGAAAGTAATGCCACTCAGCATTACAATGCTTCTCTCAATAAAAACAGAACCCCATGTGTGTGGGTATATCGCCTTGGGAAGGTACGTGACGTGCATGAATCTCATCATGTTCTTACCAAAATGCATTATATATAGAGCGAGGAACGGCAAAAACTATTTTCTGTTATTTCTGTAGCAGAAAATTGCAAAACAGGTGGCCAAAAAATGTTGTTGGCTACCAGGCTATGTTTCGATACACCCTCCAATAAAAATCGTACCGGACGTGTGGGTGGGCTCACTGCATGGGATAGGAAAGGTAGTGTGACCATGTAAATGAAATGGTCATTATTCCTAGAAAAAGTATATATCCAGTTCGAGGGGTAGTGCAGGCGCAATTCCATTTCCTGATTGGATGTGGGCATAAGGGGGAATGCCGTCCAGTGCATGCACTCAGGGGTTTCCTGCATCAGTAGGTAGTTGCCACCTCATTTCCATAGCGCCCGATAAGTAGCATTATAGACGTGGAGGTCACATCCATAGCATTTGAGCAGTTAATTCAAACCATGCAGGCAAGATGTCTTGCTGCACTGCACTATGCCAATGTGAAAGGGCAGGAATGTACCATATATATGAAATACAGTGCATTCTTGTCCTTTCCCCCTGCACTGGCACACAATTTGCTGCCTAGCACCAATGCAGGCACCCTTGCGTCATGGTGCAAGGGT
The DNA here is from genome assembly GCF_031143425.1 of Pleurodeles waltl. Lineage (NCBI taxonomy): Eukaryota > Metazoa > Chordata > Amphibia > Caudata > Salamandridae > Pleurodeles > Pleurodeles waltl. The sequence goes on along the minus strand of NC_090437.1, from coordinate 473,436,079 downwards.
GTCTGTGTTGCATGCAGTATTGTTTTTATGCAGGAAGGGGCACTTTCAGGCACAAACCAATCCAGAGAGGCATCTTTCTCTTTCTGTGTGTGCTGCAAAGAAAAAAAGAAGGAGAAATGAAGATATTTCTCCTTGTTATGCCTGCTTTTGGGAGGCGTAAGGTTTTGGGACTGCCTCAGGTTTACGTGATTTAAGTAAATCTGGGGCAACGTCAAAATCCATGGGTGTTGTGTGGGAAAACCCAGTGCATTGCCTATGGCATGCTTCCTTGGAGAAGAGTAAGGCAACGCAGCGACTTGCACTGCTTTGTCTTACTCCATATCTACGAGGCCATTCAATGCCACACAAAATGGCTTTGAGTGGCCTCATAGGTAAGGCTGAGAGGCATGCGCCGCTGGAGCAACAAAAAAAGCAATGCTCTGTGGCGCAAGCTTCTCGTAGATATTCCCTGCAATGTTTGCCATGTTCATAGCACCAAAAGCCCATTCCAGGGTCTATTTCCAGTCAACACATAGGAAAGTAAAGTAAGCAAAGAGCAATACATAGGGAAGAGGCAGGGTCACATCAAACCTGCTATGAAATTGCTCCCCTGGCACCCAGTAGATGCCAGGATTAAAGTTAAGGTCTGGTGCTCCCTCTACAATGTGTAATAGGAGAAATGTCCTATTTACATGAAGAAGCAAAAACTTCACTACATCTCTGTCAACCTATTGGATCAAACTTCCATCCTTTATACGCGTGAAACACTGGGGCAGATCTGCACATGTACAAGGATTCTGGAATGACCTTGCCCCAAACCCATAATCAGAACCAAACCACATGAAGTTCAGCAATTTCCTGCAAATTGAGGGGCTTATTTACAGTATTTTGGTGCAGGGCAGTGCTGCAAGGCTCATTTCTGCGCCTCCCTGCATCAAAAGAAAAGGACAGGAATGTGCTGTATCTATGAGATATAACGCATTCCTGTCCTCTCCCAATGCGCTGGTGAACAATTGGCTGCCATTGCACTGTATGAGTTATTTTTTGTGCAGGAAGGGACACCTTCCTGCACAAAAACAATAGCAGTGTTTTCCTCCTTCTATGTGTGCTGCAGAATGCAGCACACAGAGAAAGAGGAAAAAACAAGGAAAAATAAAGTTATTTTTTACTCATTACGCCTCCCCTGGGAAAGTGTGGCTTTTGACACATTCCCAGGTTTAAAAATCCTTGTAAATCTGGGAATGCGTCAAAATCCATGGGTGTTGCATGAAAGAACCCACCGCAGCACCCATGGAATACCTCTTGGATACTGAGTAAGGCAATGCAGCGACTTACACTGCTTTGCCTTACTCCATATATACAAAGCCATGAAAAGCCACACAAAGTGGATTTGCGTGGCCTTGCAGATATGGGCCTGCAGCCTGTGCCGTTGGTGTGTCAAAAAAAGTGATGCACCGGCCGTGCAAGCCTCTTGTAAATATGCCCCTCAATTTTACAGGCTCATCTTCAACAGAGATTGACTAGGAAAAAGGGTCTTGCTGAAGGCTTGGTTACCGACACCACTTGATTAGATACTAAATTTCCCTTCCAATAATCAAGCTGGACCCAGTACCTGCAAGTGCTCAGAAGTTACCAAAAGGCGACAGAAAGTGCTATTTAAATTTTCACTGTTAATAAATAAATATATAAATGAAGCACCAGCAGCATGAAGAATCGAGAAGCAGAGTTGAATGGGGGCAGGTTTTATAATGAGCCGGACTGGCTTCTTGTCATACTCATCACTTGGTTTTGGGTGACTGGGAGTTGTGGTTCATTAAAGCTAGTGCAGGGGTGCTTATGAAGGAGAATGACTAGTGCGAATCTCTCCTGCTGCCAGATACCCCCACAATGAGCAAAATGTGACAGAGACTCATGGTAAAAGCAGTGCTTAATTTGTGTTCAACATCAGCACTTATTTCTAAACACTTGCACTTATTTATGACATTCTATCACACAGAGGTGCAGTCTGTATATTTTTGAGCAGAGACCATGAACAACTAATCCAATATACTTATAAAATGCAATGGGTCCAAATCATATTCACACTGTTAGGTGACCGGCAGTAGTCAAATTGTCACACTTGTACTGTGTATTGGTTAGTATTCGGGACAGTGGGTAGTGTCAATCCTGGAGGCCATCTGAGAAATACCCAGGGCAGCGACACATTTTTACAAATTAAGCACTAGTAACAGTTGTGTGAGACTCATGCCTGCAGGATCAGAGCCTCACCCTTGTTTGAGGGAACCTGAGCGTGTATATCAGATGGAATGGTTCTTGAAGTAACTGAATCCTGTTTGGAATCCTGTTTCCACATAGGCTCAGAACATTTGTACTGCCTTGCATCCATGATCGGAATATCTAAAATTTGACAAAGCTTTATAATGTGACCTGCTGCTGAGTCTTCTTTCATAACTAAACCGTGCGGTGTATGCTACACAGCCTGAAACACAAGCCAAGCCGGCTTATCCTGGTCCTCTGGTTAAAGTAAAACTGATGACCCCTCCTTTTAATTTCAGCCCAAAGATATGTAATGGAGTCTCCACTCCTACAAGTTGAATCTTCTACTCAGGAGGAGCTGACCGAAGACAAGAAACTGGACACAAGATGGAGCAACAACCCAACAAGAATAGATCTTACAACAATCTGACCATTGAGCACACCGGGGTCCTCAGCTTCTAAATAAATTCGGTAATGCAAGAGGTAGAGGCACACTCTTGCCAGTTGTCCCATTACCTCCCACCTATAAAGCAAGTTCTTAATCTTGTAATGATTTTTCTTCAGGCTACATTACAATTTAAGACTATAAGTTGTTTTCCCTCCAACTAGATCGTTTTCTGTTTCACGTGATTGAATTGGTACATTTTGTACCCGTTTTTTTAATGTGTGTGACATCTTTATTTTTCATATAATTAAATAAAAGACCAAAAGTAAAACACTGGCAGGTGTTGTAAAAACGTTTATTTATTTTTTCCCATGAGCTTTGCAGCAACGACGCTTGTAAAACAGTCAACAAAACAACACCTCAAATGTTGGGGAGGGGACCCATGGAAGTTCATTGAAGATTCTTATGAAATACTTTTTCTACCAAAATATGCATATTTCTTTAAAAAATATAATGTTACCTTTGCATAGCGATTGAAAAGTAAACAATATCATGTTATACAGTTTTCATTCTTGTGCGAGGTCCCTTTTTCCAGAACGTGTTCCGGTTTTTAAAATCTGCACAGCAGACTTTAAAACATCCGACGTATTTTCTTCAGCATGTTGATGTCAAGGTATTTGTCAAGAACGCCATTGGTAATCCCAGCTATGGCCATGACCAGCAGACAGAACAACGCTATCAAACTCATATAGAAGCCAGGAATCCTACAAAAGCAAACGAAAGAACTGTATCAGCGGCATCTGTAATAACACATACAACAGAAACTTCACAACAACTGGCCATTGTGGCATGCTCTCCTTCTGCATTGTTACCTCAGTATCCCTCTGTCAACCATAAATCACACCTCCACTTGCATCTTACATACTTAAATGCAAAATAATGTTGAAAATCTATGGACACGGGAGCTACTCACAGCTTCTCTTCACAGCATTAACTACGCTAGATCTAGGTGAATCCTAATTTTTTAGGATTCGATCCATCCTTGCCAGCTCTCAGGACTCAGCAATGAGTTGTCTTAAAATGTGGCCCTTTCCTGATTTTATTTGAAATAACCAAATTACGGATGTGCATGCCATATAGTCTGAAATGGCAAGCCTCTCCAAAATTGCTTCATCCCAGACAAGGGCTTATTTCCTTGTTATCTAATAAGATGGAAATCATACGCATATTCCTTGCATTCCACTTCATGGTTCCTCCTCCTAAAACTTGATCATCCCTCCCCTTCTATAACCCAGAATGAGTCTATCTGCCATACCATCAACATCCTCATACCATCAATGATTGGCAGGCAATAACAACAATCCAAGACATACAACCTTGGCTTAAAGGGAACTTTTTTTAACTTAAAAGACAAATAAGTTGATTCACAAATACTTGTACATCTACACCCACATACAAATGCTTATGCACTTGTAGTTTTACAATTTTGGGGACTTCACATAATTTCCCGCTAATATGCCTGCAAAACTGCGTCAGTCACAGGTTTTCAGGCCAACTACTGGTAATGCCATGGGAAACTTTCTTTAGATTTTATTTCCCCAATGCAGAGTGATATGCACAGTAGATACTCATTTTCGCAAAAAGTAGCCCGCTGTGCAAATGCACTTTTTTTTGCTGGACAATATACTTAAACTATCCTTGGGTGGTGGCTCTGTGTGTTTCTATCTAAACACTAAAATCGAATTATGTTGTATGCAGAATTTAAATACAGCTACATTCTCCCGAGCAGGCTGCAATGCACTCCGATTTGCATTCCCAATGTATCACAAAATTGATTGGTCGTAATAAGGGAATACAGTCGGCTTAAGAAGTGCATTTTTCATAAACAAATAATTTAAATGTTGTTTTGCAACCATTAAGTGTGGAAAAGTCTATGGCTCCAATTAAAAAAAATAATTATTATATATTGAAGTTAGTGTTGTTACTGTATAACTCTCGCCTTATATGTTGAACTCTGCCTGCTTTGGTGATGGCATCCACGCCCTTATAGATGTCCTCGGTACATATGATTTGTCTATTGCACTGTATTGCGACTATATACCATGGGCACGTGCCCAGGTATCAAACGTTATTACACCACTGTGAAATCTCAACCATCTTAACCATGTATATATCTCATGCTAATGGTATATTTTAAGTCAGACACAGCACACAACACTGCATCCGCCTTGACAATGGTTAACAACATAGCTCAAGTCTGCATGTTTCAACAAACTTACATTTGCATTCAGGCGGAGTAATTTTCTCTACTATGAACTACTTTTTGAAAAAAAAAACAGCGCTCCTAAAGTGTTATTAGTACCCAATAACCAGCTTCGGGTGCTGGAATTCTAACTTGGGACCGATGCACGTGTAATGGTTGTGAGTTGAACTCACTGAACTAGTCTGTCCCCTTTATCAACAGAGCTAGATTGCCATCAATCTCATGTCAACCCATAAACATTCTGAGCACTGATATTTTTTATTGTATTGGTTCCCAAAACACATAGTCGTCGTTTTCTCATCATACCAGGAATACATTTTTGCCTCTCAGGGGCTCGTGACAGCTTACAACACCCACCATTGGTGCTCTGGCGAGGAGTCTATTGCCAATTGGAAACACTATGGTATTTCATAGTTGATGTCTATATGTATTCTTGTTCTTTAAGCTAGGTTACTGACCAAAAACCTCAATCTTGAAAGATGGATGGAAGATTACACTCGTAGACCTGACACTCAAATGTATGTACATTTCCAAATATCACAGAATTCACAAAAGATTCCAGGACACATCCCAGGAGTTTGCCACGGTTTTAAATTATTCGCAGTAGTTATAGAATTCCTTTATAAATTCCTTCTTATGGACAGGCTATTATGTACTTATGTGACATTTACACAGTGTTCATTCATACAGGCAGAATGTAATGTCAAATGGCATCTGCAATTTTTTACTTATTTTTCGATTACGAAAATATTTTTTTCTGGGAACATCCCCTTCCTCTACTCCCCTCCCTTTCTCTTCTTTCTTCTCACATTTATGCATTTGCTCTTGTCTCTGACATGAATACATTTAAGAGCTTGTTTGTAGTATGGAATTGCTGTGTGTTGCATGCCAACACATTTGTGGGTGTCCAGCTACAGAACTTTGGAACATGTCATCAGAAACATCTAATACTTCGCTTTTGTCAAAAGATTTCCTCACGTCTACTATTAGACTATACGAGTTTAATATTACCTGTGGGTAAGTCCCTTTACAAGTTTAAATGGTATGTTGTGAATACCGGAACATGACTTACCCTCATAAATCAAGTCAATTAAGTGCCTACGCTGAACCTAGGTGCGTAAATGGCTTTGTAACTTGGGGTGCATACTGTAATTTACACTGATAAAATGTAAATAAAAATAATGCTGGAGTAGAGTGCGAACCAGTCACATTATGGTTGCTGTAACTTCTCTTAAGCTGGAGCAGGTACGGGGACAGGCCCATAGAATATGCGTCCAAGGACACATGCAGTCGTGCCTGAAAACACTGTGCCCAGATTTACTAAAGGTTTGCGATTGCAAGACACAAATCATCATCAAACGGCGCAAAAAGCAGAGATGGATCAATCTTTACATGCAAAAGCTATTTTGTACTGAAAGTTGACCCTAGTGCTGCACCTAAATCCCTTTGGGCCGTCTCCCTGTTAATGTATGCCGCAGAATGCATGTCTGGGGCAGACTTGTGCAAAAACATTGAAGCTTGTCACAGAGCCAAGTCTACAAAACTGGTGTGATCTGGCTTTGCCCAAAATCCTAACGCAGAGTAAAAATTGTCACAAGTAAGGAGTCAAGCAGCATAGCGCTTGGAATTTGTCCTGGAAGATATACCGACCAAAGAAATCCTAGTCAAGACACTGTTGTCCTTAGTGCATCTTGGCGCAACAGCGAGAGGCTTAGCGCCACGAGGAGCAGCTAGACTTAGCATTAACTGCTGCTAACAATGTCATTGGCAGGAAACTCTTACTAAATCTGGTAGTACACTCTTTCCTAACCTTAACATAGTTCAGTGCTGCAATTTTTCAAGCAGCTCTGCGTTGCGCCTTACGTGAAAGAAAGTAAATCTGTGCTTCAGAAAATGCAGACCGGTTCAAAACCTGCAATTGAGGGGAAGAAGGAAAGCTATTTTCCACTGACAGCACCTACCGCCTAATGGGTCACTTAACTGACAATCAGTATGCCTTCCTGTGAGAGTTGGGAACTCGTTGGGAGCTCAGCTGGACGGTGGACACTCAAACTGCCCACCTGGGAGCAAAATAGGATATAACTCAAAGTCAGAAACCTGGAGAGTGATTTACCTCCTCAAGCTCTGTCTGTGTGTAATGTGTGTACGTCTGTGCCTCATATTACACTAGCAATGACCACCTAAAAACACACAGCAGCATTATTTTGGGAATTCCATAAGTGTTTACTTCTTTCTAAATTAATTGTATTCGTATTACCAACATTATAAGAAGGAAACATTGAATTTATTATCCAGGAATTCGACTTTCTGTCTTGCATATGCAATGCAGATGTTTACTACAGTTGGAACTTGTGACCTGCATTGTACACAAGGATCTATGGAACACACTTTAATTGACTGAGCCATTCTTCACAGTGCAAACCTGTAATCTACCATACATTCCACAGCAGGAACATTCATCCTCTAAACTAGTCTGTAGTCATTCCCACCTGTGATCAGAAATTACACATCATTCCATGTACCAAAGGCCTCCACCACCTAAGCTATCTTAATAGTATTATACTCTGAGGCTTGCAGAATACAGACAGACGTCTACAGCAGGTGTCTTACCTCCCTTTGCTAGCCTAATGATTGTTTTTGATAGCAAAGCGAACCAGAGGAGCATAACTATCTCAGGGTGCCAAGCAATCTTTAGAAAAAATAATGCTTAGCTACTCGCAATGTGCTAGCGGATTATAGAATAAGTGTCATTGACTCTGCTGCTTTTGACTCCAACCTACATACCTCTGCCCTTTTTGGCCCCACCCACTCATCTGTGGGTTCCCAAAGTAACTATTTGCCATTTCTAACACTGAATAAAAATAAATTAAATCAATACCATATGTGCAGGTCTTAATGGCCAGTCAATGCTGGTAAAAAAAAAAAAATCACCTTTTTTTCGGATACTGAATGGCCTCCAGTGACGTTGCTTCCCCGATCATACAGCTCTTTTTCTGTTTGACATTATATGACATATTTCTGACACAAGCCAATGGATTTCATAATGAAGATTTTTTTGTAAACTGAGCTTACCTGCCCTTTGCAGACTCTGCATATCCAAAGAAGTATCTGTGACGGGCGAAGATGTAGAAGAAGCCAAGAAGAGAAGCCAGCTCTGAAACACACAAACAGTATTATCTAGGGTAAATGTGTCTATAATATGTGTGAGTGAGTGAGCACACTGCACTTAAAAGATCACGTACTGCAAACATTTGCCTGGCACAATTTCACATCTTTGGTGGCAAGTTAAGGCAGTGGTTGACAGGGACGGCTCCTCCGCAGTAGCCTCAGCGTGTACAGGGAGGGGGGGGGCTGGGCCATGGGAGGAGGGAAGAGTGCACTAAGTGTTCCTGTGTGTTTGGCCATCTGTCTGAGGCCGGCCAAACCCACATGCGCACTTGGGTTTCTCCAACCCAGACCCCAGGCTTGTGTCTGAGCGGCAGTCACTGCCGCTCAGACCAATCCTGATGCTGCTTTCATGTTATGTTTAGCATGAAAGCAGAGCCAGGATTGCTGGGGAGCCTGTGCTGGTGTCCCAGTGAATTCTGGGACACCAGACGAAGAGGAGATACGAGCGAGGCAGCATGATGCAGCGGGAGGCAGGAATGAAATTGAGAACCAGTGTTTTTTTCCTGTTTCCCCCATCCCCATCCTTGCCCCAGCTCCATCCCCTTGACATATGCGACGGCCGCCACTGGTGGTTGCTCCAAACACCGTTTACCACCATATTATATATGCAGGTTTGTGGACCTGATAATGTGCGACAAGAGTGGTAATGCACGTTTGCTGTGTGGCCTTTGTTATGGTGGTGATGGGTTGTGGGTTTCTTTTTTCTACTACTGCTTTTATGTGCTGCTTTATTGCATTGTGATGGTGTTGTGTTGTGCTGTGGTTGAATTGTGTCTTCAGTTTGACTTTTCTGTGTTGCATCCTAAAAGGTTTTGCGTTATGCTGCTTTGTGTGTGTATTTTTTTATGTTCTGTTGTTAACTTTAAATAGCTCAAAGAATGCTGCTACATTTCAAGCCAAGCACAATGCTTTCCTTTAAAGTTCCTGTGACAAGCAACCTTTCATCTCTAAGGTGGTAAAATAGTGCTTCCCCAGCAGTTCAACTAATAAAGACACCAGTCATCCCAAAACTGTAGAAGAGGCTATGGCTTTACTTGGCACTTGCAGTGCTAGCTTTATGTGATAAGGCCCCAGATCTTGGCATCGTTCATGAGCGTGTAGCAGATTCTAACAGCGTCTTAAGCCGTTTTCGAAACATACTGTTATGGATGGACTTTTTCTAAGGTAAGGAGGAAGCTAATGTGGGATTGGAGCAACCTAGTCTCGTGTCTTTTACCCATAAAGGACAGTCTAAAGAGCAAAATAACAAAATCCCATTGTTTTCCTCACCTCAGAAATCTGATATTTTGTCTTACAAGTGGGCATGCATGGACTGATAGCATTACTAATATCTGATCTACTCTAGGCTAAAACCTGTTCAGGTGTTCATGGGAAAGGCTCACAAGGCCCGTTTTGCCTCGGAAACAGCATCATCTGACGTTTGACCTGTCTGATGGGTGAATGCTAGGCCACATGAACAGTTGAGAGGGATATGGGAATTTCTCACATACATAGTAACACTAGAATTTTGGAGGTCAGTCACCACAGGCCACCATTTTCCTGCGATACGTGGTGGAATAAGTTCTCCTCTTCACACACAAAGGTCCATGAACATATCAGAGTCGGTTAGCACCCATAGGGTTTTTAACTTTATGAATGTGGCAGGAATAGTACGGTTTTCCGTGAAGAATGAGTGAAGTATGCAGAGTGTGCTAGCAGCATGAGCAATGGTTTTGCAGGTCTTGGGAAACGACTGTTCGTGAGCCCAGAAGAAAGCACAATGTATTTCCTGGGAATAAAGAAGAAAAAGTGAGGTAATAGGGTGTGCGTAGGCCTAGTCTGGAGTGAAAGGTTGTTCCTGCACCAGACTATCTGGTGTGCTCCTAGAGGGGGCGTTTTGCCACAGGAGGTCAGAATGTTTTGGAATGTTCTATAAGTTCATTGGGAGTTGACCCTCTATCTGAGGCAGACCTAGGGGCTTGCAGGTGAGCTTCCCAAATGGTGGTCCTGCGGCCCTCTGAGCTGCCTTCGTGGCTTGGGAAGTGGAGGAGAATGACGATTTCACTTTGGAATGACCCTGACAAACACGGTTACCTGCAATTCAAGCTTCGCTTGCACACAGATAAAGTACAGGTACTTACGTGGAAAGTAGCAATAGAATTCTCTCTCTTCTCTCACACACACTAGAGATATAACATTGAGAAGTACAATGCACGTTTTTCACACACGAAAAAATTACAGGGTAGGCAGCAAAAAGCGCAAGATGCATACACACCGAACGGGCAGAGCACTCCAAAGACCAATCAAAATTTTCTTTGGATAGAAAAGGCATCTTGTGAAGGCTGGAGCTGTAAAACTTCCCTCATTAGCACACATACGAGGCAGAGTACCTAGAGCATCAGTGCAGGCTTCCCTTACACATACTAGGATGCATCCCAGGCCGCAGCACTGCATGCTTCTTTCACAAACGCACATACAACAATGCAAGCTGTTTGCTGTTCTCACAGCTCCTTCCCATACTACGCTGGGACATCAGCAGCTTGTACCCAACTTTGCCATCTCTGTTGTTGCCTCAATCAGATTAATCCATACATTCACTTTCAGACTAAAACTGAACCTGTTAATTTAGGAAGTTTTCCCCATACCAATTGTTTTAGGAAAGAGGAACCCTCTGGAACATTAAAAAACAATGTACTTCCGACCTTCATTTTGAAGAAGCATGCAAGGTAGGCTGGCACACTGCTGATCTCGAAAGCTAGATTAAAAAGCTTAAAGATATGCCATGCAGCTGCTTATAAGATGCTAACATTCAGAATTCGAGTGTAATGCTCTCTTGGGCTTGACCAGGTTGATGCCAATCCTTAGACTAATATGTTTGACATAATTGCATCTATGTACATCCACAGGTGGTTACGACCAGCTCTTGATTGGGCATGCAGCTTGCATCACTGATTGATTTGTAAGAAAGAAGTATAATGCAAGGGCCCAATGTTTTCTTACTATCCCGCCAATAGTGCTGCTGAATGCCATGGTTGCAAAACACCAAGCCTGCCTAATATTGATTCCACCACACGCCTTTTTTTTCCACCTGTGCAACATGTCTAAAAATACATTGACAAAACCATTAGATTTATCGGAGGCTTGGTTTTGTCTGGTAGGCACGGGGACATTAAGTGATTTGCACAGAATCACAGAATGTTGAGCTGAAGCCAAGACTTAAATCTGGATCCTCAGTTCCAAAATCAGCAAGCTCTGGCCTTTACGCCACATTGTCTCCCCAATGTAATTCAATACTGCAGGAGTGCCATCTCCAATATAGATTATGTTTGGGTGATTTTTTTCCAATCATATTACGCCGTGTCTTGCAGGTTAAATGCTTTATTGCGAAGGGTAAACTAAACAAATGTATTTCCCATTTCCCCATATGAGATACTAGCCAATAGGTTTGCAGGCACAGAAAAGCAGCACCATGGACAGCGATGGGAGAAGTTGAGCATCAACTGGGGTGGGGTATGAGAGGGGCAGAACGAACCAAGCAAAATATATGGGGGACGAGGTTGGGCCAAGGGGAGGCACAAGCAAGGACTTGGAGCATGAGAGACATACTGTGAACAAATGCACTCTTATGGAGTGTGACAAATAAGATAAAAAAAAAAAAAAAAGTACCCCAGAAAGTGCTGCGCCCAGTGGAAGACAGGAGCGTAAGCAGTATTGCTCCATGCTCCATGGATCGGCCTAAAAACAAGAAGACAGTGGGAACCTGTGCCACTGCCCAATAGAAAGCAAGGCAATCAGAGTGAATCGGAAGCCAACCAATTGTAAGTGATGGGTGGGATCTAAGCCCTTTTTACGTTTTTTGTTTACAAGAGATTTCACATGCAGAGTGCAAGTGCTGTGCAGGCGAAACCTATATATTAGTTTGTGCGAAACCTTTCTCAGGCCAAGAGGTCAGCCAATTCCTCTCAACTTCCACCGATCCCTATCACTGTTCAAATATATATTGACATGATTGCACATTTTTATTTACATTTGATTGACTTGCAAAAAAATATTCTCTCACTAGCTGTGTCTTTCTGTAGAGTACTATCCGGGCATGCAGTCTTATTTATATAGAAAGAGCACCCTCTTCACGGTCACCCACATTTTCAGTGAACGTCTTGTTATTGATTTGAGTGTGTGAAAGGAAGCGTCACGAGCTTTGGACTGCCTAACCCAAAGATAAAGTTAAAGTGATGCTGCCATTTGCACTGTGTCACTAACATGATCGATGGTGTTTTTACGATCTGGCACTACTTTTATCAAAAGGAGTCCCCTTTGCTTCCTCACTGTAATAATAGCGTGCTCATATAGCTGCGTTCTCTTAAAGTTGACCTTAAAAAGAGCTGTAGGCAGAAGTCAAATTTGGCGGGGAATACCGAGGTCAGCGCTGCCATGCTTTTTTTCTTTAATGTGAATCTGTTCCTAAACTTTGCAAAAAAAGAAAGATGGTCCCAAAAGGCAGCAGAGTCCTGCATATGAAGCATGTGAGCTTGATGCAAAGCTAGTTCACAGCTGGGAAATGGGGCCCCAGCACAGTTCATAAAGCATTTTCAGAGACGTTTGGGCTTTCACTGTAGACATTGTTAAAGCAAGGATGGGGCGGGTGGGAGTTCTTCTCCTGGGGCCGAAGCCCAGGGGGGCTCTCATTGTGCTGAGCAATACTGCTTGTTTGCAAACCCCTTCGTTCCAGGTGATTGTAAAAGTTTGACTTTTAGTATTTCTTCAGTGCTTTCGATGGAAATATAGAAGTGCAGGTACTCACTCTTCCTTGTTCGCCCCTAAGAAATGTCAGCACTCTCCCATTAAATGTACGGGTGCGGTGTTGAGAAGTGCAGGCCCTCCCCCTTTCACATTAAAAGTGCAGGTAGGGGGAAATCGACAATACTTGGCCATTTAAAGCACTGGTAGCTTTTCATGTGTACAGATGCACTTCACACGCCATCTCCCCCACTGCTCTGAATCACCTCATATTCCTTCAAGAATGGGGTCTCACCTTTTTTAAAAATGTGCCTTCTTCACATGCAAAATTAACTTAAACTGCCAGGAGGACACATCTTTGGTGTGACTCTTCAACCCTGGTATGGTTTGGTATGGGTGTTTTGCTAGAAGCATTTTGCATTCTAGATATTATCGTTCTTGTTTCGTACATTATAACAATCTTTAGGCAAATACCTGTGCTCAAGGCTCACATTACCCGCCTTAACACTCCAAAGCTTTGCGTCAACATCAATATTCACATGTTGTTTGCACTCACACCACAGGTTTTAAGAACTTTTATTAGTTGTTCAGAATGAAACGTTCTTTACCTTGACTTAAGAACAATCCAGCAGTCCAAAGAGCAACAAGGAACACTGGGTAAAATTCAACACAGTTTTGTCTGTGGATAAGCACAGTTGGTAATTTAAAATTTAAAGCAGTTCACATATTATACAGATATCCATACAACAGGTCGAATATAATTAATTAAAATACAAAACCCATTTCCACCAATTCATTTTCAAACTTTAAAAGAGATTAAATAAAAAAGGGCAACTGTAATAATACTTTTTGCAGAAAGCAGCACAGATCTGATTGACTTGCATCACTGGAGTAGCAGGAGGTACATCATATGACCTTTGGCAAGGATGATATCATAGAAGTTGACATCTTATAATCGTTGATCACTACTACAATTTATGAAGGAAATACAACCCATGATCCCAACTTTATTCTGGACTGGAGTGCTGTTTTACTGTTCTGGCGGTAAAGTTGGACACTACGTGCAGCTCATGAGGCTGGAACAGGCATTGGTATTGATAGACAAGAAGACCATGCGGTCCCAATCTATCATTACTTTGCATCTAACAACATGTAACTACAGTAAATCATAATAATCTCCAAGCAAAGGCAGAACTGGAGAGAGTTTTGGAACATGGTGTTACAGCATGTAGGGTAAACTCAGGCGTGTTGACCTGGTGTCCCCTATCTGCTATTAGTATGTACTTAGATGTATATGGATATACTGAATCATAAATTAGAAGCCAACTCAAATCTGGAGGTTATATGAGCTCCAGCAAGCAGGGAAATGGGCTGACTCCATTGGCCTGTTGTGCTGGTATACAACTGTTGAGGTTGCAAATTTCACTCTACATACGGGGAATATTTTAGCACATTCCTTTAACACTCAGAAGCAAAATTATCCGCAAGTGTCCTGTAACAGAGGTGGCATAAAGTTCCTTAAAGGCAAACAGCAGATATGGGACACCGGTAAGATACTGGAGTTACTCTCAACGACATGAGGATTGGCAAAGGGCAGAGGGATGTCAAGAGTCCCCCAGCCAATATTCTAAACCAAGAGTCTCAAACCTTTCTTCTACTGAAATCTACTTGTGATCAATGTAAACCATCCTGAACTAATGCTGACGATGTACATACACTGCAAAGGGTATATTCAGGTCAAATAATGCACACACCACCCTAGAGTACCCTTGTACTGCTGAAATGAGCAAGCAGCATTATGGGCACCGGAGGTATGGCGGGAAGGTTTACCTGTGGGGTCCCAAAGGCCAGTTTTGTCCCTTTGTTCTTGTTTATGAACCACATTGAGAGGCGAGTGTTTCAGCGGGGCTTGCGTTCTCTATGTCATGCAATACAAGGGATGACTGCTTTCATTCTTAGAGCTAGAACCAGAAAGACTTCAACTATCTAGCTAATTGCCCTGGTTGATGTCCACAAAGAAGCTAACCATCAAGGTATTTATTTAACAAATGCAATGCCCTCTTGGCTGGGTCTATTAGCAGTAAAACATTTTGCAACATACAAGCAGGTGTCATAGGTCTCTGTTTATCTCAGCAGCCATCCCCATGTCCAAGGGTATACTGCTGGGCAATCATAAAACACAAATTAGTGCAATAAGAGATTGCTTTAGGAAGCTAGGCACTCATAAATGAAAAAAAAAAAGGAAAGAGAAAGAATGAAGCAAAAATATAATCGGAGGGGGGAGAAAAGGTAGAGAAAGAAAAGAGGCGATAAGAGTAAGAGAATGGGATGAATTGAGAAAAAGGGAGAATGAGAAGGAGTGAAAGAAAGGAGAGAATAGAGAAGGAATCAAAAAAGGCAGAAGGGAAAGGAGGCAAATGATGAAAAGGGAGAGGAGAAAAAGAGAAGGAAAGGAAAAAATGGTTGAAAGGAAAGAATTAAAGGTGACAAAGGAGAGGAGAGAATGAAAGAAGAAAAGGGACAGAAATAAATAGAGACAGAATTTAGAGGAACAGAAAAGAGGAAATGAGAAAAGGATGAAAGGGGAACAAGAAGGAGAGAAGAAAAATAGAGATGGAAAGGAGAAAGGGGATGGAGTAAAGGGAGACAAAACGTATAGCAGAGTAAGAGACTAAGAGGGAAAATACAAGAACATTTATTGAAGGAATGAGAAAAGAGAGACAAGTGGTGCCGTACAAGAAAAATGTGGGACGGAGAGAAGAGGAAACAAGGAAATTAGAGAAAGAAAAGATGAGAAGGAAATAAGGAAAGGAAAAAATAGAAAGAGAAAAAAGAAAAAGGGATAGGAGCAGAGAGAATAAAAATGGAGATAAGGGAAAGAGGACGAAAGGAGAAAATAAAATGTGAAAGAGTAGGAAAGGAGAAAATGTGAGAAGTAAAGTAAAAAGAAGGTAAAAAGGAAAGAAGGGTGAAAATAAGTTAAGAGAGGGAAATTAACATAAGGAGAGGCAAGGATAAAAGTAGAAACATGAACAGGAGAAAAGGAAAAGAAAAAAAGCAATGGAAAGGAGACAAATAAGAGGAGAAGAGAATGAAAAAAAAGAAAAACAAGAGAAGGGTAAGGAAAGAAGTAAAGGAAGAAAAGCGGAGAGGCCAAAAAAAGCAGAAAATGAGGAGAGATTTAAAAGAGAAAATGATGAAAAGGAAAGGAGAGAAGATGACAACAAAAGTACAAAAATGAGAAGCAACCGTTTGAAGGTATGAGAAAAAGGAGGGAATGAGAGAAAGAAATGAAAAGAAAGGAGAGAATGGCCAGAGCCAACGGAGAAGAAGAGCATGAGAGAAGTAAAGCAGAAAAAGACGCACACGTCCCCAAAGCTGCTATCAATGCTACTACGGGACCGCAGCAGCTTGGAGGGAGTGAAGAAGCTCATTTATATTTATCCAACAGACTTGTGCCTTGAAAGCCAGTAGGCACTTCCCTAGGTGTGCAGATGAAAAGGAATACACCTCCAAGTATAAATCATTACTGCAAGCAAGGGGCAATCTTCCCAAAGCCTGGTGAGGAGGCTGTATCCTTCTCACGTCTGGGTTATGATTACACAGCGTGGGTGAACCTTAACTAAAAGTCTCATAACCTGTTGAGAAGTAACATGCACAAAGATGGCTGGACAGTAGTCTCCAGAATATAAGAAAATTGTGAAACACCTCAGTTTGGCTCAGAAGCATTCAAAAGGAGGCAGGATGCCACTGTTGACTATATTGTGTGCACACACTCATCCTTACAGCAGACAAATGATGACCTCTCTGTGCCTAACCTCTGCCTTTTCTGCACATTTTTTTTTTATAATTTCACACCTCTTCTGATTCATGTACTTTATGAAGGAGATTAGAACCTTCCATCCATTGAGGGTAGAATGTTCTAAATTAAAAAGAAAGAGAAATACATAGATGGGAATGTTGAAGCACAAGGCTTGCACAAGTCATTACTGGACATGAGCCACTGCACTGTCTTCAAAAGAGCTCCCAACATTCCAATGTTCTAATGAAAAGAAATCTTTGGTGTGCTGCGGTATTGTTTTTGGCTTGTACCTGCTGATGCATTTTGAGCTATACCTTTCAGAGTACACAGAACAAATGCAACACTTCTTAAATAATTATGGAAATAGACAAAGGCTTCTCGTCCAACCATAAAAACTTACTGTGCGCGGAACGTTCGCTCAAATTCGGGTGGCCCATTGACTGCGGGTGGCATTATCTTATGCTTCATTCTGGAGCTACCCACCATCTTGGCAAAGAACCCTGCAATGTGAAGAAGATGCATGCACTCATTAAGTTAGCTTTCTCATCTTGATGCTTGTAATGTAGCATTAAAGCCCGAAGCTCGGTGTTATATCGGTTGTTAAAGGTCCTGAACCCGAGTTATAGGTCCTAGCGGCAGATGAGAGGAGTACCTCATACTAACTTTCTCGTGTATTATGCTCCAAAGACACTGACGTCAGCAGTTAGAGCTAGAGCCTGCAGTCTCACGCCAATGTAGAAGGAAAGTCATTGTGCATCGGTGTTGTCATGCAACCACTACAAAAAATTACTTTGATGACCCCCTGCTAGTGTTACTGCTACCAGTACTTATGGTACGTTTAGTATATTATTACTATACAGAAGCAGGAGTGGTAGAATGTTTGCTAAGTAGGGCATAGAAGCCCTACTAGTATTACTTGTAGCAGTACTTGTAGTAACAAGCAAATGTTAGAAGAATTACTAAGAATTGTCACACTGTCCTATTACCAGCCAATGTTATAGGAGTATCACCATTAACAGTTGGTGCCCTAACACCCGTGGGATTAACATCACCAGTACTAAAAAATAGCAGTTCTAGTATAGTAGTACAAATATTACTAGCAATAAAACAAGTACTGATAAAATTAGCATTAGTAGCGCTAGAGTGTTTTGTACCATTTTGTTTCTAGTAGTACTGTCAATGGTAGTAGTACTTGTGTGAGTATTTGGGAGAGTAGGCTTCAGTCACGCACTTAGCTGGGAGCGAGTGCCCCGCTCAGTCAGCACTGACTGACAGCCCTTACCTTCTTGTCAGCTTCCCTCACATCAGCGGGGGAAAGGCACGGGCAGACGGAAACCACACATCATAAAACTTGCACTGTGTTTGGCTTTCTGATACCAGAGTCGAAAGTTTAAGAATACGTCCCTGCTGATATTTATGAAAGGGAAACATCTATTGCAGTGTCAGAATAGAAGGGGCTCTTGGGTGAAAATGGTGCACTGGCTTATAGCATGCCGGGAGCCTGGCGAAAATTATAGGCAATTTCCATGTTTGCAGCAATACTCTGCCTAAGGTAGTCAAACATCCTTACTGTGTTTTCAGCGCATCTGCCTGATTTGCTGTAGACATCTTGGGGAGTTTCATAAAGTTGAGCTAGGAATGCATTTTGCTGGTTAATTACTATTGGCTTCGCGTTTTGTAACCCCCACTTTCTGGCTTTCCGCTTGCTGGCGTTATTTGCTTTATGCTTTTGCATAAAACGTGTTGTCTGTATCCTTCCACAACCTCACTTTCTGTTAGCAGGCCTGTAAATCTTGTTCTTATCTCATCACATTCGCTGTGGCCAATGCACTCTACATCAGTTGACTCTACTCTATGCCACTTCAGTGTATGATACTCTACACGACTCCACACTATGCCACTACCATACACAACAATCTGCCACTCCACTGTACAACATGCCACTCCACAACACTCCATTCCACTCTACAACACTCCATGCCACTCTCCTCTATGCCACTAACTTTTAGCCATGCGGAACAGCAATACCGCTGGTGAACAACATGGCTAAAACACAATGGCAAATCCAATAGCTCTTGCATAGGCAAGACCTACTGGCTTTGCCAATGCTTGTTTACTATGCATATAACACGTGCAACAAACTCAGTCGTCCAATAGCGCCAACCTTAGGAGCTTTAGTTCCAAAACTAATGCTACTCTTTATATTGTTCTTTGAAGAAGGCTGGGCTAAATTTGAGTCAAAACTCCCTGTATTGGACCTCCTGGTCACAAACAGTTAATGGAGACATGTTTCACAAAAGTGTTGGTGGGCCCCTAAATTTGAATGGAAATGTGAACGTTTCTGGTGGTACTGGACTACGAAGGGCATAGCTACTTGTGATGATATGCAATTGGATGCATTGTAAGATTGGGCAATGCGGTATATTTAACTCTAAAATGACGTTACATATTTCAATTAACGCTCACGCATGGCCCCATCTGCACATCCATAGCTTTGTGCTCCTGTCTCCTATGCCTGCACACTGCCTGGACTTCTACCTGACCCCTGTACTCACTCACTGCTCTCTCTGCTCCTGGCGCTTGTCCTAATACACGACTCCCTCTGCACCAAGCTGTCTCCCCTCAAACACTGCCTTCTTTGATCCCTGCTTCTGTCAGTACAATACTCTCTCTGCTCCCTGCCCCCTGCCCCTGTGCAGGGGTGCAACTAGACCATAACTTCAGAGGGACTAACACTTCCAGCAATGGGAAAGGATAAACATTTCCAGATGCGGGGTCGGAATACTCTGTATAGCCAATAAGAGAAATTGAAGCCACATACTGTGCAGTTTAAACTTATTGGACAAACTTGATGTTATAGCTAACATGTATTTGTAGATTTGACTGTTCACTGATTCCTTCTGTGGCAGGACAATTAGCTTGTGAAATATTTATCATTACAAGCTCAGAAAAAGCCTCCTGTCCCATTAATGACTGCAGGCACCATTTAGTTTACCCAGTTGGATGTTGCAAAATATTCAAGGACAGCATCGCCCATATGTACAGATCTAAAAATATTAGGCGTAGTGGCAGTGCCTATTTGAGCCAGTGGTTGCAGGTGGAGCCCACTTGTACTCCTTTTTGGGACTCCACACTTATTTTTCCTCATCAGACTTAGGGCCTGATTTTGATCTCTACAGAGGGTCACTATCGCAATGGTGACAGATATCCTGTCTGCTGAAACCTAAACACTATTCTTTTCTATGGTATTTAGATTTTGGAAAAGAGGATATCTGTCACCATTGTGACAAAGCAACCCCTCCATCTGGATCTAAATCAGGCCCTTTGTTCTACAAGAAGAGAGAGAATGACACAATAGGGGGGAAGGAGGAAGCAAAAGATGGAAATTTTATGACAAAGGAAGAAAGCAACAATGAAACAGAACCTGCAAGAGTGAGATGAACGGGCAGAGAGTGCCTGGTGGTGGATGAAAGTGGCACACAGTAGAATGATGTCTAGGCAGTCTTGGTATTTGGCACACCTGACACTTAAACAATGCTAGGTATAGGCTCCTGAGCAAAACCTGAGGACCCCAGCATTAGTTCTTTTACAAATTAAGGACTGCTTAGGGCAGCGGCTCCCAAACATTTTAGACCAGCGGCTACCTTGACCTATTGGCCATGGCTCCCCATTATGTTACCTCTTTTGGCAGGTGGGGAATGTAAACATGAGCCAGGCACACATCAAGGGCCTTTTAAGCCTTTAACTGTGCTGCCAAGGCATCTGGATTTCCTAAGTGTAAGACATGGCATCCTTGGCATGGTCTCCCCTAACTTTTTGCCTCTGCTTCCCAGGTTGTTGATGTGTGCTGGACTCAATTTGTGCTGTTTTTGATACTGTAGGCACTTTACCACTGCCTACCAGTGCTTAAGTGCAAGTGCTCCTATGTAAAATGTATGTGTAATTGGCTTATCCATGTGTGACCGTATGGTAGTGGATGAAACACTCTGACAGAGTTCTAGTTGTGACAACAAGGAAGTTTTATTTGGAGTAATTTATGTGGAAATGAGCAGGTACGTAAACATTAGTCTTCGGATGCTGGGTATAGGGTGGTGGGGTGTTCTTTGTGGTTTGTTCTTCACTCTTCTCTTCTGTTCCCTTCTTTCGTAGGGTGCTCCCTGGGAGGCACATGTGGAGAGAAGAGAAGAATATCGGTAAGTGGACCAGGAAATCGTAACTATTTGTTCATTACCTTAAGTCTTTCTTATGTTTCTTTCCTGTCTCACTGTTCTTCTCAGTACGGTTCTCAGTCTGGTTCTTGTCTTGATCTAATTTATGTGCTTTCTATCTTGTTATTCCTCTTCAGTGCTCATTATCCTGTGCGCAGTGCCTTAGGTGGTCTATTCTGGATATTGTGCTCTACAGTGGTCAGTGGTAAGTTCTATGTCTTTCCCGGTTCGTTTTCTCCCCCCCCCCCTTATTATGCACATGCCACTTTTAATTTGTCTTCCCTTTTTTTACCCTTTTCTGTCACTATCTCTCTCACCCCACCCCCACTCAATCTCTCACTCTGGTTCATGGACGTGGTCCCACGCACCTGAACTGCCATGCTTCTCCAGAAGCATGGCGGGATGCAGCGGCTCGTCCTCCCAGTTGCTGGGTATAGGGGCTTCCGTCAAGCGTCTCCACCCGTCTCCTCCAGTGTACGAATGTTCCCGCTGTCTCCGGCTCCTACTTGGGCTCCGCTCTCCGTTTTCGTCTTCCGCCTCTCGTCCTCCGGACTCCTCCTTCGAGGGATGGTTCACTGCTGCTCTCTCGCCTCCAACTCCTTCCTCACAACCTCCGAACACCGTATGTTCGGACAGCGGCGGTTTTGACCTCCTGACATCCCGCCACTCCCGATCTCCCAGCCAATCACAGGATGGGAAGCCAGGCTGCCTGTGGCCACCAGTGGCAGCGTCAGCTCAAGCGAGGTCCGGGTGCGGGCGAACTGGTTCCAGCCCGTCACACCATGATTGGCATATTTGATTAACTAGTAAGTCCCTAGTAAAGTGCACTAGAGGTGCCCAGGGCCTGTAATTCAAATGCTATTAGTGGCCCTGGAGCACTGGTTGTGCCACCCACATGAGTAGCCCTGTAAACATGGCTCAGACTTGCCACTGTAGTGTCTGTGTGTGCAGGCTTAAACTGCCAATTCGACTTGGTAAGTGTACCCACTTGCCAGGCCTAAACCTTCCCCCTTTTCATACATGTAAGGCATCCCTAAGGTAGGCTCTAGGTAGCCCCATGGGCAGAGTGCAGTGTATGTTAAAGGTGGGAAATGTACTGATGTGTGTTACATGTCCTAACAGTGAAAAACTGCTAAATTCAGTTTTTGCTGTTGCAAGGCCTATCTCTCTCATAGGTTAACATGGGGGCTGCCTTTAAATAACTTTAAAGTGCAGATTCCCTTTGAGAGCAGATAGAAATATGGAGTTTGGGGTCTCTGAACTCACAATTTAAAAATACATATTTTAGTGAAGCTGGTTTTTAGATTGTTAGTTTGAAAATCTCACTTTTAGAAAGTAGGCATTTTCTTGCTTAAACCATTCTGTGACTCTGCCTCTTTGTGCATTCCCTGTCTGGGTCAGTTTGACAGTTGGGGTGTTTGTGAATCCCCTCTAGGCAGTGAGACAAAGGGAGCTGGGGTGTAGCCTGCATAGCCTGATGAGCCATCTGTGCTAGAGTGGAAGGAGGAGTGGTCACTTACACCTGAATGGGCTGTGCCTGCCCTCTCACAATGCAGTCTCCAACCCCCTGTTGTGTGTCTGGGTCCTGGCCTGGGCAAGGCAGGATCTTGTGAACAACAGAGACTTTTCTTTGAAGTATGCCTACTTCAAAAGGCAGAAAGGGGTATAAGTATTGGACCCAAAACCCCTGAAAATTAGATCACTTCTGGAACCAAGAGGAACCTCTGCCAAGGAAGAGGAGTGCTGCCCCTGTCTGTGACTGTGCTTTGTTGGGCTATCCTGCAGTTGCTGCTTCTGCCTGTGAAAGGGGAAAAAGACTGGACTTTGTGGTATATTCTTGCTTGTGAAGAATCTCCAAGGGCTTGAACTGAGCTTGCCTCCTGTTTTGAAGTCTCAGGGCCATCAAAGACTTCCTCTGCTAACATCTGGACTCTCTGCTGAGACTCCTGCCCTGCTAAGTGGTGCCCTACCCAGTCCCTGGGACCTTGAAAGGTGAAGTTGGCAGACAAGAGCTGAAAATCCACACACAGAACGCAGTGAGGGGAAATTTTTGACATACCTCTACAATGCGGCTGATAAACGACGTGCAACACCCGCTTGCGGCTGCTGATAACTACGCAAACCACATGCAGCACGGTTTTCTAACACAGTGCGACCGGATTTTCCATGCATTGTCCCTGGACGTCAAAGTCAACCCGACTCTGCGCGGATCCAAGGTGCCCTGTCTGAAAATCGACACATCGCTTTCTTGCGAGGGAGAAAAACGACGCATCACCAACTGGAGAAGAAACGATGCACGGCCTCCCTTGTGAGGAAGGAATTAACGCATCGCTGCCTTTTCTGACGCCCGTGCAGCTTTATTTTGTTGACGCTAACCAGGTACTTTGTGCAAAATCAACTTTTCCATTGTTTTCTATGGAGTAAGACCCTTAGGCCCTCATTACAACCCTGGCGGTCGGTGATAAAGCTGCAGTAATACCGCTAACAGGCCGGCGGTAAAAAAGATGGGATTATGACCACTGCGGAAACTGCCAACACAGACAGCCACTTTAACACTCCGACCGCCACGGCGGTAGCAATAAACACTGCGGCAGTAACCGCCAACAGCCAGGTGAAAGACAATGTGCCGCCCACAACATTACAACAGGCCTATCCACCAGCTTTTCCGGGGCGGTACCAATGCCATCAAAAGCATGGCGGAAACAGTACTCTGAAGGGAAACAACTCATCTCTTGACACTCAAGGAAGAACCACAACGCCATGGAGCCCGAGCAGCACATTTTCCAATGCTGGTGTACCTCCTCATACACCAGGAACGCCAGCGAAGATGACCACAGTGAGTACTGCACCTAGCACACAAGGGAGGGGGGAGGAAAAAGAGAGTGACAAACACACGCAACACCCACACCCCCACCCCCACCCTCACCCCCAACACCATACACACAAACACATGCAACAACTTTACATATACACCCCGTAACCCTCAGGAATAACGCAGGGACAAAAGGAATTGATTGAAATGAGTGTAATAGTACAATTTTAGATAAATACATACTTAAATCAATAAACAGTATGTACAATATATACAAAAGGAGGGACAATGCCCACTCCAAAATGTCCGTGGCCCACGGGGCCACAACACATAGGCCAAGGCCACACTTGACTCCTGCCTCAATACGGAGAAAACACTGCAGGGGCATCAGGTCGAAAAAACACAGGCACCTCAGGGGGACAGGGAATGGGGGGTTACCTCAGCCGGAAGATGGTACAACGCCACTGGCCTGGAGGGGGCTCCATGCCAACTGCTTGGTCCTGGGGAGTGCAAGGCCACAGTCTCTCAAGTGGGTGGTTTGCACACTGCTTGGTCCTGGGGAGTGCAAAGCCACAGTCTCTCAAGTGGGTGGTTTTACCACTCCTTGGTCCTGGGGAGTGCAAAGCCATAGTCTCTCTAGTGGGTGGTTTGCCCACTGCTTGGTCCTGGGGAGTGCAAAGCCACAGTCTCTCTAGTGGATGGCTTCTCTACTAGCTCTGGAGGGGGCCTTGTGGCCAGTGTACTTCATCCTGCCAAGGAGGGGTTGAGTGGATGCCTTCTTCCACTGGTTCTGGAGGGGGCTTTGTGCCCAGTGTGCGTCATCCTGCCAAGGAGGGGGTGAGTGGATGCCTTCTTCCACTGGTTCTGGAGGGGGTTTTGTGCCCAGTGTGCTTCATCCTGAATGGTGCAAGGTCACGGTCTCTCACCTGGGTGTCACACCTACAGGTGTTGCAGGGACCAGGACGCACTGCAGCCCATGTAGTCACGACTACACACAGCAGCCTCGGACAGCTGCCCACTGGGGCTGCTGCTGCTGGCAGTGGTGCTGCTGGCGGCGGGGCAGATGGTGGTGCTAGCCACGGTGCCGGTGGCGGTGTTGGCAGTGGTGGGGGGATGCTCCAGCCCTTCCCCTGCAGCCTCAGACGGCTGCCCACTGGGGCTGCTGCTGCTGGCAGTGGTGCTGCTGGCGGCGGGGCAGGTGGCGGGGCAGGTGGTGGTGCTGGCAGTGGTCGGGGGAGGCTCCAGCCCTTCCCCTGCAGCCTCAGACAGCTGCCCACTGGGGCTGCTGGCAGTGGTACTGCTGGCTGTGGGGCAGGTGGCGGTGCTGGCGGCGGGGCAGGTAGCAGCACTGGCAGCGGGGCAGGTGGCGGTGCTGCCCGCGGTGCAGGTGGCGGTGCTGGCAGTGGTGGGGGGAGGCTCTAGCCCTTCCCATGCCACCTCTGACGGCTGCCCACTGGGGCTGCTGCTGCTGGCAGTTGTGCTGCTGGCGGCGGGGCAGGTGGCGGTGCTGGCTGCGGTGCAGATGTCAGTGCTGGCAGCGGTGGGGGGAGGCTCCAGCCCCTCCCATGCAGCCTTGGACGGCTGCCCACTGGGGCTGCTGCTGCTGGCAGTGGTGCTGCTGGCGGCGGGGCAGGTGGTGGTGCTGGCAGTGGTCGGGGGAGGCTCCAGCCCTTCCCCTGCAGCCTCGGACGGCTGCCCACTGGGGCTGCTGGCAGTGGTGCTGCTGGCTGCGGGGCAGGTGGCAGTGCTGGCGGCGGGGCAGGTAGCAGCACTGGCATCAGGGCAGGTGGCGGTGCAGGTGGCGGTGCTGGCAGTGGTGGGGGGAGGCTCCAGCCCTTCCCCTGCAGCCTTGGACGGCTGCCCACTGGGGCGGCTGCTGCTGCTGGCAGTGGTGCTGCTGGTGGCGGGGCAGGTGGCGGTGCTGGCCGTGGTGCAGATGGCGGTGCTGGCAGCGGTGTGGGGAGGCTCCAGCCCCTCCCATGCAGCCTTGGACGGCTGCTGTGCCATGGCTGGTGTTGTGTGCCCCTTCCTGCCCTTGGCAGATGGTGGTGCCTCCTTGCTTCTGCCAGCTGGTGTTCCTTTCCTGCCCTTGCTGGCTGGTGCTGCCTCCTTCCCCTTTGCTGGCTGGTGGTGCCTCCTTCCCCTTGCTGGCTGGTGTCCCCTTTTTGCCCTTGCTAGGTGGCGGCCCCTTCTTGACCTTGGCAGGTAGTGCTGGCACATTGGCTGTTCTGACGGGTGCCTCCTTGGAGCCTCTCACACCTGCAGTAGCTGCAGAAACCACAGTGGCCGTGGACTTGGTGGCTGAGGTGCTGGTCTGGGTTCTGGACACACTGGCCCAAAGTGAAGGATGGGGGGCAGGGGTAGGGATTAGGTCAATGGTGGTGAGGAAAAGCTTCTTAGGGACACTGGGGCGGGAAGAGGGTGAAGTTTTGGGAGTGGAGGAAGAGGGAGTAGTTGTAGGAGGTGTATGTCTGCTGTGTTTGGGTGCAGGTGCATGGGCTGGATGCTGTTGTGAGGTGGATGGCTGTTGGGTGTCTGAGTGCTTGCGTTTGTGTACTTTGGGAGGAGGGGGCACAGACACAGTGGGAGAGGACAATGGGGATGTGTGCATGGATGTGGGGTGGTGGCTGTCAGTGAAGGGTGTGTAGTGATAGGCGTGATGGTGATGGAGGTAGTGGATGAGGATGTAGTGCATGCAGGTGTGAGTGGGGACGCAGATGGAAGGGAAGTGAACGACGAGGTGGAGGGTGACACAGTGGAGGCAGTGGATGTTGATGTGACTGCATCTGGATGGTGCTTGTGTGAGTGCCTGTGGGATGAAGTGTGGTGCTTGTGTTTGCCTGAACCACTTCTGTGTGTTGATTTGGGTGCATGCAGGTCTGAAGGTGTGCTTGGGATAGGCTGGGGTTGAGGGGATTGGGAATGGGTAGAGGAAGTTGGAGGGGGGAGGCTGGAGACAGGGACAATGGCTGCCTTCAGTGAGTTGGCCAGAGCCTGGAATGCTCTCTGTTGGGCCGCCACGCCAGAGTGAATGCCCTCCAGGTATGCATTTGTTTGTTGCAAATGCCCTGCTAGACCCTGGATGGCATTCAGTATGGTTGACTGCCCAACAGAGATGGATCTCAGGAGGTCAATAGCCTCCTCACTGAGGGCAGCAGGGCTAACTGGGGCCGGGCCTGAGGTGCCTGGGGCGAAGGAGATGCCCACCCTCCTGGGTGAGCGGGCACGGGAAACACGCGAAGGGGCTGCTAGGAGGGCAGTGCTGGTTCGGGGGTGGCGGCTGTACCTGTAGTTGGGGTAGGCACAGAGGTGTCCACCACCGCCAGGGAGCTTCCATCGGAGGAGGATTTGCGGTATTGTCCCCTCCTGTTTCCATCATGGTGCTCCCCTCCGTCTCACTGGTGCCCTCACCGTCGGTGCATTCGGCCTCCAGGCCCATGTGGGATGCAGCTCCCTCCGTCGCAGGTGCCTCTGCTCCTCCGCCAGATGATGCTGATGCACACAAGGACAGGGTGACAAAACAAAAAGGGGGGGAGACAGAGGATACATTTGGTCAATGCCAGCCACAACACTACTGTTGGCGTACACAACTCACAGGAAACAGCCCTATGCACTAGGCCATGCACTACCAGTTACAATACTAGACACAGGGCCATGGGGTACAATGCCTAACGCCATTAGCTGCACACCATAAAACCCACAGGACCCTGTCCAGTAGTAGATGCCCACTAACATAATTGGGGTAGGAGTGCATCTAAGCTTGCCCATCATGGAACATACCCTGCCATGTTCGCCCTGGCCTAGGGGCACCCAGAGCCCACATCCCCCACCCAGGTAATACCTTAACACGTGCAAAGTCATGATTCTGAATCTGTACTCACCCCCTTGTGGCTGCTGAGATACCTTCAAGCGCCCATCCAACTCTGGATAGGCCACCGCCAGGATGCGGAACATCAGGGGGGTCAGGGTACGACAGACACCCCTTCCTCATTGGGAGGCCAGCCCCAGCTGAGCCTCCACCGTCTTCCATGCCCAGCGGCGCAGGTCCTCCCACAGTTTGCGGCAGTGGATGCTCCGCCTGTCAAAGACCCCCAGGGTCTGCACCTCCCTGGCGATGGCACGCCAAATACTCTTTTTCTGATGGGCGCTGACCTGCAGAAAAAGATACATAACAAAAGGTATTAGTTATACCATCCGAACTGTTACACTCATGGCCCACCATATCCCTCCCATCCCCTTACGCACATACATTGACCACCATACATGCAGCACTCTGCCCAGGACCCCTCAGACCCCCCCTACACGAGGCTTACACACACACACAGCACTCCATACATTCATGCCCCATGCTTCATGCTCACAGTGTACTCAGCTGTTGGTCTGGAGGACCATAAAGTAAAGGGTACTGGGGTAGGAACCCATCCACCAGTCTCTCCAACTCCTCCGAAGTGAAGGCAGTGGCCCTTTCCCCAGACACTTGAGCCTTGGTCGCTTCCAGACACAGGTCAGAGCACCACTTGTAGTGTAGGTCCTCTCCTGTTGACGGTCAGCAAGTGAGTGAACAGATAGAAAATGGCAGTCACGTCCGTGGCGGTGCGTACCGTCACCGCTGGCGTACATCGCAATTGGCTCCTGGAACCCATAGGCCCCAATGATAACCAATGCGGTGTTGCAAAGTGGTCATCGAGCACTGACCGCAACGGCGCACAGCACCAGCGGAATTACCTCATTTCCACTGGTCCCTCCTCACAGGTCAGGTAGCCGCCGTTTCAGGGGGCACAGGCCATGGCACCTAACTGCATCACAGCAGACACAGGCACATCAACTGACTTAAAAAGTTCACATACTGTTTCTGTAAAGCAAAAATTGCATATTAATCTGAGAATATGTTTGAATATGACGTTCTGCTCACCGTTTTTAACCCTAGAGTTCAACCACTGAGGATGAATAGGAGATGGAGACATCCCCCGTGTACAGACCCCTGGTGGACCTGGCGACAATGGAGGACAGGCACATTATCCTAACCTACATATTTGATAGGGCCACAATCCAAGAACTGTGTGCCCAATTTAGCCAGACCTGATTTCAGCTATCTGCCACCCCACAGGTATCCCCCCCTCTAGTGCAGGCCCTGTCAGTGCTCCATTTCCTGGCAAGTGGTTCCTTCCAAGCGACAGTGGGCATGGCATCAGGGGTGTCACAGCCTATGTTCTCAAATATCCTGACCAGAGTGTTGTCTGCCCTGATGAAACACATGCACAGCTACATCATTTTCTCCCAGGTGGTGGATTTGGCCACAGTGAAGGCTGACTTCTATGCACTGGGACATATCCCCAACATCATTGATGCCATTGATGGTAAACATATTGCCTTTGTTACCCCCCCCCCGGAGAAATGAACAGTTGTTCAGAAATTGAAAAAGCTTTCACTCTCTGAATGTGCAGATGGTGTGTTTGGCAGACCAGTACATCTCCCATGTCAATGCAAAGTATCCTAGCTCTGTGCATGATGCCTTTATCTTGAGGAATAGCAGCATCCCATATTTGATGTCTCAACTCCAGAGGCAACGGGTGTGGCTAATTGGTGAGCCCATGGTGCCCACCCAGTTGATGTAGGTATCTGGGTGTGGTGTTGGCCCTAAGGGAGAGTGTGTGGCTAACAGGTATCCCTCGATATTTACAGGTGACTGGTTACCCCAACCTCTCATGGCTACTGACCCCAGTGAGGAATGCCAGGACAAGGGCAGAGGAATGTTACAATGAGGCACATGGACGAACAAGGAGGATCATTGAGTGCACCTTTGGCCTTGTGAAGGGCAGATTCCAGTGCCTCCATCTGACAGGTGGATCCCTGTACTACTCACCCAAGAAGGTGTGTCAGATCATCGTTGCATGTTGCATGTTGAGACGCCAGGTGCCTTTTCTGCAGGAGGATGAGCCTGGGGATGGTTGTGTGGCAGCGGTGGAGCCTGTGGACAGTGACGAAGAGGAGGCAGAGGAAGAGGATGTGGACAACAGAACTACTATAATTTAACAGTACTGCCAGTGACACACAGGTAAGACACTGTAACTTCACCTTCCATTGCAGTTTTGTGTTGGACATTAACATGGCAGCCTGATGCCCCTATTTCTATGGCCACTTACTGTACCCTTTGTCATCTCTATTTTCAGATATCTGTGCCCCACTCTGGCTCCTGCTGCCCACTACAGGTCATACCTATGTAAATATTACAGTACATTTGAATTGCCGCCATGTTTACAGCTTGTTAACCTAATACATATTTCAATCAATTGACAGACTCCTTACTTGTATTAGTTCCAAGGGTGTTTATTTCAGTGCTGAGAAGTAAATGGGGATGTGCAGTGGGCTGGGTTCATGGTGGATAACTGTCCAGGATAGAGTCAAATCTATTGGTATCACAGATGCATTGTCCAAGGGGGCATAGGAAGTGAAGCAATGTCAGTTAAAGGTGGACAGGGTGGGACACAAGCGTGACAATCAGGGGAGTCCTATTTCCTGGCGGGGGTCTTGGCAATGTTCTCTGGCTTCTGCCTGGATCGCAGGGACCTTTTGCGTGGTCGTTCTTCTTCTGCAGGGGGTGGGGTGCTGGTGGGGTGTTGTTCCTGTGGTGGGGCCTCCTGTCCACTAGCGTCGGCGGAGGTGGAGGGCTGTTCTTCGGTGTGGCTAGTGTCAGGGGCCTGTTGGTGTGGCACTGCCTCCCTCATGGTGTTGGCCATGTCAGCCAACACCCCTGCAATGGTGACCACGGTGGTGTAGATGTCCCTCAGGTCCTCCCTGATCCCCAGGTACTGTCCCTCCTGCAGCCGCTGGGTCTCCTGCAGCTTGGCCAGTATCTGGCCTATGGTCTCCTGGGAATGGTGGTATGCTCCCAGGATGTTGGTGAGTGCCTCATGGAGACTCGGTTCCCTGGGCCTGTCCTCCCCCTGTTGTCCTCCCAGCTTCCCTGTTGTCCTGTGCCTCTGTCCCCTGAACCATGTGCCCACTGCCACTGACCCCAGGTCCCTGATCGTCCTGTGTTTGTGGGGTTGCCTGAGGTCCCTCTAGTGGTGGACACACTGCTGATTCACGCGTCCTGGGGACAGAGAGATGGGCCCGCTGGGTGGGTGCTGTGCTGGTGTTTGCGGAGGGGGAAGGCTCTGTGGTGGTTTGGGAATGTGGCTGGGTCATCGACTGTCCAGAGGTCCCCGATGGGCCAGGTTGGTCATCCTGATCCAGGCGTGCAGAGCTGCTGTCATCACTGTGGGCCTCTTCTGGGGGGGGGTTGGAACTGGATGTTGCTGGCACCTCCTCTACGGGGACGTTCTGTGGGGGTCCTGTGGGGATGTAAATGCAGTGTTATTGTTTCTGCGTGTGTCATCTTGTGCATGGGTATGCTTTCCTCTTTGTTTGTTATTGGCAAGGCAGCTTTGGCTTGTGTGATTTGTGATTTGGTTGGCTAAGTGATTGTCACTAGTGTGCATGCTGTGGTGATGGGTGTCCATGCAGGTCTGTGGTGGGTGTCCATGCATTGGTGTTGCATGCAGGGCTTGGTATTGGGATGGGTGGGTTGTGATGGTGGGGTATATTTGAGGTGGTCGAGTGATGGGGTGAGGGCAGGGGTGGGAGTATGTGATGGCATGTAGGTAGGGTGGTGATAGTAATAGAGATTTGACTTACCAGAGCCCGGTCCTCCTGCTACTCCTGCCATGCCCTCAGGAAGCATGATCGCCAAGACTAGCTCATCCCATGTTGTTAGTTATGGGGAGGAGGTAGGGGCCCACCACCAGTCCTCTATACAGCTATCTGGTGTCTTGCTACCACAGAACGCACCTTCCCCCGTTGGTCCTTCCACCTCTTCCTGATGTCATCCCTTGTTCTGGGATGCTGTCCCATGGCGTTGACCCTGTCCACGACTCTCAGCCATAGCTCCATCTTCCTTGCAATAGATGTCTGCTGCACCTGTGATCCGAATAGCTGTGGCTCTACCCGGATGACTTCCTCCACCATGACCCTTAGCTCCTCCTCAGAGAACCTGGGGTGTCTTTGTGGTGCCATGGGTGTAGTGTGAGTGGTGTGTGTGAGGGTGTGTGGATGTGTGTGCTGTGAGGTGCGTAGATGGTGTATGGGTGATGGTGTTCTGTGGCTCTGGTTCTGTGGGTGCTCTTGGTGTCTCTCTCTCTCTCTGTTGTAGATTTTTTTGGAGTCGTAAAGGGTTGTCGGTAGTGTGGGTGTGTGTTTTACAGTGGTGCGGGTGTGGTGTGTGTATGCGTGTCAGGTGTGTGTAGTTTGAATTGTCCAATGCGATGTTGTTTTGTTAGTGTGTGTGTGTATTTTGAGAGTGGCGGTGTGTACCGCCAATGGTTTACCGCAGTTGAATGTCTGCCGCGGTGACTCGTGGGTCATGATGCTGTGGGCGTATTTCTGTTGGCGTAACAGTGTGAGTTTTGGTGCCGCCATTTTATCACTGACCCTTGGTCTGGCAGACTTGTGTGTGTGTCTGTATGGTGGCGGATTTCTATGTGTGGGTCATAATACCCATAGCAGTATACCGCCGCGGTATGTTGGCGGCAGTCAGCATGGCGGTAAGCGGCACTTACCGCCAATGTCATAATGAGGGCCTTATTGTTTTGAAAATTCATATTTTAACTTGTGTATGTTGGTTTTTTGTCATTTTGGTCTGTTTGATTTAGATAAATATTGCCTATTTTTCCAAACTGGTGTGGTGTCCATTTTGTAGTGTTTCACTGTATTACTGTGTGTGTTGGTACAAATACTTTACATATTGCTTCTGAGTTAAGCCTGCCTGCTCAAGCCAAGCTACCGTGCGGGTGAGTGGGGGTTAACCACATGTGTTTCTCCTTTGCCCTGACTAGCGTGAGGGTCCTTGCTTGGACAGGGGGTAACCCTGATCCCATTTCTAACACTAAGGTACTGCCACTTCAGGTACTATGATTAGAGGGCCCCCTTTATGTGTGAACTCCTCTAGCAGGTCCGTTCTTGTGATCTTGAGTCACATCGTCAGCTCTCCCTGTTCATATCTCCTGTCTCATGTTTAGGTCTCTTGACTATGGTCTGCTATTCAGCCGTAGGGCTTCTCTCCAGGACACGCAGCAGGTTCCTCTAAAGCAAGGCAGGTATCAGGTATCTTGGCTGTAGTCAGCTTTCCCTTCTTCTTACTCTTGGGTTGTTCTTTGGAAAGAAAATGAAACATACATGCTGCTCAACATAAAAAGGTTGAGCAGTGGCTATTCCTGTAGGTGTGTGTTGTCTAGACACTGGCAATTACTGGAAAAATATATATATGGAGTTTAATGATTATACATTAATGATTAAATTGAGACACATAGTTTAGTATCCATGCAATGACACAAATTTAAAGGAGTCCGCTAAACATGTAAGTAGTAAACAAACCATAAGAGAGCCCATATTAGTTTAAGAAAAATAGAATGTTGTATGAATATAATAATAAAAGGATACATTTTCCAACAGGACAACTGTGCACTACCTAGCTCCATGTAGTCACGGTCATAATTGTATAGCGCTGTGAGGCACTTTATTTAAAGAACCATAGTTAATGGATATGATTTAGAACTTCTGAGATTCATAGAGTTACTGTTTGGGTCTGGCTTCACATGGCAGCTGTCACCTGGCCTTATGTGATCAAACGAAAAAGAGCTTTAGGAAGCACACTTGAGGGAAGGGCTTTGTCTCTGCCCACATATTGGTTACCTTGAGTTCAGTGTTTGATTGGACAAAAGCTGTGTGCTGCCATTGAGAAACAGTGCTTGTTGTATTCCTATTGGCGCCTGAGGGAAGTCGGTCACCTAAAAATATGTAATGACGTGGTAGTTTACAATGGGAAGACTCATCTACCATGCTGTGGTATTGGCTAATAATACTGCTTAAGTGTCATGACATGCTCACTGTGTACATTAACTATAGCATGGACCATGTTTTTATTGACAGCCTAATACTGTTGGCAAATCAAATTTCTTAATAAGGATGTTGCCTCTTTCAAAATGGCCAATGCAACTACTGTAATGCTGCAAAGGCATCTGCGCATGTTTTTTTATTTCTTCTATGATTAGAAAGAACGCTAGTGCTAATTCTCCCACCTACAATGCACCGTTGGCCTGAAATACCCAGTCTATTCCCTCACCAGCCCACAGCCTGTCGCATTGCTTCATCCTTAGCCTGTTGCACCTGCTTCCCCCTTCTGCAGCCTTTGCCTGCTTTCTCCTTCTGTACCACATAACCACTCGTTCCAAGCTCATCTCCATAGACTCAGGCTGATCCTCAATCCTGCACCATACCCCAAAGCCTCAGTCCTGTACTTCCCCCTAAGGCCACACCACACCCGCAGTCCACTCTCCCCTCTTGTACGGGCCACATAGTTGCAGATGAAACTGACTAGGTATCTAGTGCTATAGAAAGAGCAGGTATTATGTAGGTGCCTTTGTAGAAATGGGTATATTCACGAGAGCTGGGTAATTTTTAGATCTTGCCACAGCAGTGCATGCGCTGCTTGCTCATGCACTCTTGCTTGTGAGTCGTGTTGTTTACCAGTGCTTTTTATGTGTGCAGCATAAGAGGTGTGCTCATGTAAGTGCTGGGTAATAGTGAATACTATGAATGAACGCAGAGTGAGTGGTACGATAATAGGGTGAAATGTGTGCCGATATGAGTGCAATGAGTGCAGGGTCATCAAAGCGCTCACGTGAGTGAGGAGTAAGAGGAGTGCATACAGAGTGAAAGGAATTACTGCAGGGTGAGTGGCGCAAGCACTGTAAATGCAGGGTGAGAGGTGTGCCTGTTACGGTGACCACCTGGGATTGAGGCAAATTCTGGACAGGACTGTAAAAAATTCAGGACAAAGGGTCAAAATTCAGGACAAAAATTCAGGACAAAGGGTCAAAATTCAAGAACAAACTTCAGTTTTACAGACACAAGCAAGAGAGGCCATGCCTCACTATGTTGTCAGTGCATTTATTTACTCTTTTTTAACATAGCACTATTTATTCACTGTGGTCTTTTTGTGATTGCCTCCTGGTATGCTACATTCAGGTGTCACATTACGTCCTTGTTCAGTAGTAAATTAATGCCCTTCAGTACTGTGGAAAGCCCATCCCCCCTACCCAAATCTACCCGATCTTTCTTGAAGAGAAAGTAACAGCAACATTTTTATTATGTTTCTGAACATTTTAAAACCCCTGGCAAACAGTATTGGAAACATTAAGGTAATTAACCTTGTGCTAATTTAAACAAATTGAACAAAAACATCTGGCTTACCCCAACCACCCATGGACTTTCAACCTTTTTTTTTTTTTAAGAGGCTGGGTAGATTGTGTGGACGACAGTCTCACACCTAATGTCAGGATGTGAGGCACCCATAACTTGTCTGTAGTCTCACTGCACTAGAGTGTATGTCTGGGACTCTACATTTATCTCAGAAATGGGAGCCTGGACTACCAATCAAAGATAATAAAAGAGGAGGATGAAATTGAGATCAAATGGGAGATCCTCAGCAAGTAATTCAAAGCGTTGTTGCTAACAACTGGATAAATAAAGAAGAGAAGAACAAGGTGGGACAATTCCTAAAATCAGACAAGATGGGTCCACCAATACTATTCGAAGGTATTGGGTACCTGGGGAGTTGTCTCTGCACACAGGAGAGAAACAGAAGAGGCACTGTCAAGTGGTCGAACAAGCAACACCCATCCACTTTGGCAAACTCTTCTGGTGCAATGGTCCGCTATTAGTGCTTGTGAAGGGTGAGCAGGAGCCAGACCCCTTGCAAGGTTGTGCAAGGCAATTGCCTGCTTTGTCCATGTCTTTAAATGGTTTTGAAATTGAGCAAAAGCCAAACTAGAGATCTGGTTTATCCTTAAGTGTCAAGTACACATAGAATCTTCAAAATATTTGGGATGTAAATTTTACAAACACAACGTACAAATTTTAAAATGTAATTAGTGTTTCTTAAACATATGGCACTGTTTTCCCCTTTATATACAATTAGATCTCAGATTGAACTAGGAACCAGTTACCTTTTGATATCTAGTGATTAAGATCTACCATTCTTACAATGATTTCCAGGATGAAAATCTCGGCAGAGCGAATGGTCCCTCCAAGCCCAGTTTGCTTTTTGGTCTTCTCTTCTGCTTTCTTTAGTGGGCCAGGTGGCACTAGCGAAGATGGTGTGCTACCCCAAGGATAGTATTATTTTGCAAACCTTCCCCTGCTCGTCCTTCATTCCTTCTTCAGACAGGCCACACATCTAATTTGGTTGCTGCAGTGCCATCAGGTAGCTCTTTCCACTCTAAAGTTACCTGTGACTGTGGGTGGATTAGGTCTTCTGGACTTAGAATGCTATTATTCAGCTGCACAGGTCCAATGGGTGGCTCGCTGGCTTTCTGCCCACCTCCCTGCATTAGATGGGGTTTACCAGTAAATACTTTTAAGGAAGGCTTAATGCACTGCTCATTGTTTCCTACTGACCATTCCATGTATCACCATCTGGGGTTATCATGCACAGCTTTCTCTTGCCCTGCCAGAACCTGTAAACTCACTGACCCGAAGAAACCCTGTGCTCCTGCACTACCTTTGCTAAGCCTTCCCACCTGCACACTGCACTGGTCGCCACTATACTCTACACAACTCTGCTCTGTACTAGTGCATTCTGCACCAATACACTCTATTGTACTGCACTCTATGCCACTCTACCCTGCCCAATGCCACTCTATGCAACTGCACTCTACACCAGTGCACTCTAAACAACTGCACTGTGTGTCACTGCCCTTTACTCTGAACCACTGTACTCTATGCCACTGTTCTCTGTACCACTCTACACCACTGCACTGACACTCTACTCTGCAACTCTGCACTCTACACCACTCTACTCTATGCCACTGAACGCTAGGCACTATACTCTACAATACTCCTCTCTGCACCACTCTACACCACTGCACTCTATGCCACATGAGTCTACTCTGCACTCTGACACTGCAACACTCTGCATTACTGCAGTCTCTGCTACTCCACTGCACTCTATGTAACTCTACCCCATGCCACTCTATGCCACTGCACTCTGCGCCAATGCACTCTAAACAACTGCACTGTACTCCACTGCCCTCTACTCAGTACCACAGTACTCTACGCCACTCTACATCACTGCACTGACACTCTACTCTACAGCGTTGCACTCTCCACCACTGTACTATAGACCAATCTACTATGTACTACTGCATTCTATGCCACTGCACTCTATGCCACTGCACTCTACAGCACTAGACTCTACTTTGCACCACTCTACACTACGCCACTGCACTCCCTGCAATGCAAGTTTACTTTGCAATCTATGCCACTGTACCACTCTACACTATTGCTCTCTCTGCCACTCTATTGTATGCCACTCTACTCCACTGCACTATATTCCACTCTACTCTGTCCCACACCACTCCATGCCACTGCACTCTAAACCACTGCACTAACGCACTCTAAACAACTGCACTGTACCCCACTGCACTGTACTTTGCACCACTGGGCTCTACGCCACTGCTCCTATGCCACTCTACTCCACTCCACACAACTATGCCACTAACCTTAAGCCATGCTGAACAGCAGCTACTCTGGTGTATAACATGGCTAATGGCTAAAACATATTAGCAAAGACAATAACTCTTTCGTAGACGAGACCTGTTGGCTTTGCCAATGTTTGTTAGTACTATGAGGTACTGAGGTCGCTGAAAGAACTGTGAAAAATACAATTACATCATAATAAAAGCTGCTACAAAATGCGCAAATACATTTCAGTTAAATAAAAAAAAGCGCTTCTCAAATACAGATTTGAATAATATACAGTTTATACCTAGTACTAAAAAATGTTATAACACTCCATTAAAACCACACACTCCACAGCTCACCTTGGAACACCAACACAATAGCTCTCTGAAAGAAATATCTTTGCCACCAGAAAACTTCAAGTGACTCCTTTTAGCAAAGTCAATGCAGGTTTTCAAGGCCCTTTGCATTTGCAGATTTACCAGTTACGCACATTTGCATGTCTTTAGGTAAGGAGACCCCCTAGCAAGAGGGTCTGATTCTTATCTGTCTGCCCCTCCCTCCCTCAGAGCAAACGAGACTCCCTGCCTTTGAAACCTTAGCTTTTCATCACGGATAACGGACGGCAGGGCGAAATTACGGACAGTCCGTGAAATTTACGGTCGGGTGGTCACCATAGTGCCTGTGTGAGCGGCTCGAGTGAAGGGTGACCTGCGGGAGTGACTGGTGAGTGCATGGCGAGAGGAGCTAGTGCACTTTAACTGGTGTGTCGCAGTGAGTTCTGGTGAATGATTGTGCCCGTGTGCAAGCAGGGTCAGCTGCATGTCTGATGGACGAACGAAGTGCCTGCGCGAGTGCAGGCTGAGCAGTGTGCCTGCTTAAACAAAATTGTATGTATTCATTTCTAAGATTACTTTTCTGCCTTTGTTTAAATATTAGTCAGCAGCTCTAGAACACATTTAAAGGCGCTTTCTGTTTATATTTGCTGATTGAAGTATGTACAAATAAGAGCTAAAAATACCAGTCTTAGTGGATTTTGCTTATTTTAGTGCTGGCCAGACATCAAAATACCTGTGGTGGGGCTAAAGCCCTTTCAGCCCCATGGGTGTTGCACGCCTGCCTCTTTGCATACTCAGTGCCATCTCTGCTCCTTCAAAGTTCCAACAAACGACCACCTTCGCACCCTTCCTTCTCTGCTCGCTGCCCCTTTTCTTCAAACACTGCACTCTGCTACCTGCCTCGTCTGCTTACACGCTTCCCTCTCTGCCACCTGTGTGTGTGCACTGCCCGGTCTGCTTCCGGTCCCTTCAGCAGGCACACTGCGCTTTCCATGATCACTTTGCACAAGTGTAGACACGTTGATTTCGAGAAAAACTGCAAGCATGGAATCGGGGGAGGGCGGGATGGGGGTGGGAGGAGTTTGTGGGGGAGGAGCTATGAGTTGCGTAGCGCTTTTTGGAGGTTCATTCTAAATCCAGCTCCTCTTAATCAGGCCATCTTAAACGATTCAACTCTACTGGAGATTGAGCATATTGAGCTTGATTACAATTTATTGTCACAGGGCCCAGTCCAGAGGGTATGCTTTTGTCCTGGAGCTTGGACACCTGGCATCTAATGTCAGCTTTACCACTTCATCTAAGTATGCTGGAAATAAACACTATATTCTAAAGTGACATTTCTATGGGAAGGGCAGCCCCTTAACCTTGCCGTCGCAATCGCTGCCACCATAGCTGTGGTCTTGTTAGAAAGGTGAAACCAAAAGGTACTGTTTTCAATCCCAGCTTTCCATTTGGCCACATCATGTGCCTTTGGAAAATCACTTTTGAACTTATACTTCTGCTCCTTTTATGGGAAGAGTGGGCATGTGTAGAATCAGTCTAAAAGCTGCTTGTAAGCACGTAGTTAAAAACGGACTGGGTATTACCGGTGGGAGTGGAGAAGTGCCCAGTCTCATGGCACGTTCACCAAACAGCAATATGGTGGTGAATGTAAAGTGGCAATGAAGTGCCTTCGCGCGTCTAGTAATTTAACAAAATGTTTGACCCTGTGCAAATCATAGACCCTCCGCTCACTGTTCCGACAAAGGGTCAGCACTTTGAAACAGGCTTAATGGAAGAAAAAAACACCAAGACTAATGTGCCCAGAATGCTCAGGACAGGTCCCCACATGGTTTTCCATCACATTTCAGGGCTTTCTGTGAGTGTGGCTGGGTCTGCAACCCAATAGCTGAACCTGCTCCTGAAGCTGCATTGTGCAGGACTCGGCTATGCTGCCGCTCCTCTGTCACGTTGTTACCTCTTTTACAACTCAACAAAGCGTTGACAGTTGCTTGTTCTTTGAGAAGTTTACATTTGCCACAGAACCAAAATGCCGGGCAAAGTGCGCCTGCAGTGCTTCTATGCAGGCAGTGTGGCAGAAGTCACGATCGCTGAACAAACCTAACAAAAATATGGGGGGCGATCAGTGCTTGAAATGGAAAAATGAAAGTGCAGGTACTCTGTGCCAGAGTACCTGCTTGTTTCCGAGAAGTGCCGGTACTCTCCAATTAAAAGTATTGCGCTTTTCTTGAGCTGCGCCGGTACTCTCCCTCTCAAAATAAAAAAAGTGCCGGTACTCAGTACCGGACAGTACCGTCCCATTTAAAGCACTGGGCGGGCGATTGGCCACCGGACTACACACTGCACACTGTGCAACCTGCAGCCTTCACTCTCTGCCTTCTTTGCTCACAGACCACCCAGTCTGCTCCCTGTCGCTTGTGCTCACACACTGCCCTCTCAGTTCCAAGCCCATTCTGCTCTCCCACTGTCCACCGTGCACCCTTCCCTGGTGCATATACACTGTCCTCTTAGCT
The DNA here is from genome assembly GCF_031143425.1 of Pleurodeles waltl. Classification (NCBI taxonomy): domain Eukaryota; kingdom Metazoa; phylum Chordata; class Amphibia; order Caudata; family Salamandridae; genus Pleurodeles; species Pleurodeles waltl. The sequence goes on along the minus strand of NC_090437.1, from coordinate 473,396,082 downwards.
CTCCCTCTGCGGTCTGTGCTCCTTGTCCACTCTGCTCTAAAACTGCCCTCAAACTTTGCAGACTCACTGCCCTCTAATCTCTGATCCTCTGCTCCCTGTACACACTGCCCTCCACTTTTCAGCTCCTTGCCCCTTTAGGTCACACACTTTCCCTGCAAATGTAGGGCCCCTCCGCTGAAATACTGCTGGCGCCCAAGCCACATTGCCCCCCGGAAGTTGGCACCTATTCAAGCAGTTCTCAGCAGCAGAGGCGTTTACCTACTGGGTTGTCTCGCAGCGCAGTTTTGCAATATGACACCACGCTAGGCACAGAGGGTATAAAGGTGAATTCATATCGTGCGCTTTAAAGTTAGAACAATATTTTTTTTAACCGTCAGGTAAATCGTTTACATAATTTGTGAAAATATTTAAACCAGACCGATGAACAATGAAACCTGTAAAAGAACCTGGCCTATTTGAATTGCCTCCTTAACCTCAGAGTGAAGTAAAACGCTGTTCGATGTACAGAAAGGGATAAACATCGAAATATGTTGTCCGGAAGTAAATTGCCTACAGCCTACAATGGCTTTAGACAAAGCACCTTCAAAAAGGGGGTAGAGGGCTCCAGTCTCCAGCATTGTGCATTTCATAGCGCTGTGACGCGACAAGAAAACGCCATGTATCAAACCACGCAACGTTCATTATTATTACTACTGGACAATTCTGAGTCTCAAAGAAGGGGGTTTCTCCGCCTTACAGAGGAACAGTTGGTGAGCTGTGACAAGCGCATCTGGAAACGAACAAAGTCTAAAACAGCCCACAAAACCTACCTTGTTGGCAGGCTGAAAGAAGGGAGACAGCAGCGAGGAGAATGGAGTCGCCCGCCATGTTGGTGCTCTCTGCTGTGCACTTCTGTGTGTGAGAGTCGAGGAGTCCGAAGAGCGAGAGAGGAGGAGCGAGCTGAAGGGAGCTGAAACTTCAGCTGTTGTTCAGTCAGTGATGAGGGACACGCCTTCCTATGCTGCAAGCAACCAGCTCCCTTTTAGGATTGCCACCTGACCGGTTTTATTAGGCATGACCGGCATACTAATTTACCGCCAGCCCAAATATTAGGAAAGTCACCTAGAGGCTGCATTTTCCCCTCTTCAGTAAGTACTTTAAACCAGTGGTTCCAAACCTTTTTTACTTCTGGGGACCCCCACTTTTTCATTACTGGAACCCAGGGACCCCCACTGAAACATTGTTGGAATCCAGGGACCCCCTCCCCCCCCCGCTAAGTCATTACTGAAAGCTGGGGATCTAATCTATTAATAGTATTTAATTTTCTAAGCAGTCCGGACCCCCTAAAGAAGCTTTGCAGACTCCCAGGGGTCCCTGGACCCCAGGTTGGGAACCACTGCTTTAAACAGTAAAGGTAAGAAAAAATCACTTTAATGTGTTCTAGGGCTGCCTTAGTGAGCCCAGCCTGATAATTAAAGTAAACGACAACAGAAAGACCATGTTAAACAATCACTGGCAAAGCCAATAGGTTTTGCCTGTGAAAGAGCTATTGGCTTTGCCAATGTGTTTTAACCATGCTGTACACCAGTGTGACTGCTATTCAGCATGGCTAACAGTTAGTGGCATTGAGAAGAGTGTCGTGGAGTGTTGTAAAGTGGAATGTCGAAGAGTGGAGTAGAGTGTTGCACAGTTAGCAGACAGTGCTGTGTAGTGGAATGGCATAGAGTGGCATACACTAGAGTTGACTGGTGTAGAGTGCATTGGTGTAGAGGTTTGCAGAGTATAGTGGCGTAAAGTGCAGTGGAATTGAATTCAGTGGCATACAATGCAGCGTTGTGGAGTGGCATAGAGTGGAGTGGTGCAGATTAGAGTGGCAGAGAGTGCAGTGGCGTAGGAAGGTGCCAAGTGGAGTGGCATAGAGTTGAGTGATGCCTAGGGCAGTAGTGCAGAGTAGAGTCAAGAGGCACAGAGTGCAGTGGCGTAGAGTGGAGTAGCATAGAATGGTGTAGTGCAGAGTAGAGTGCTATAGAGTTCAGTTGTAGAAAGTGCAATGTTGCAGAGTAGGGTGTCAGAGTACAGTGGAGAAGAGTGGAATAGAGTGGCGCAGAGAGCAGTGGCGTAGACTACAGTGATGTGGAGTCGAGTGCATTGGCATAGAGTGCAGTGGTTAACAGAAGAGTGATGTAGGGTGCAGTGGCATAAAGTGGAGTAGAGTGACTTAGAGTGCAGTGTTGTAGAGTAGATTGTTTCAGAGTAGAGTGAAGTGGCATAGAGTAGTGTGCAGGGTTGAGTGCAGTTGCGTAGGGTGACATAGGGTGTAATGGTGTAAAGTAAAGTGGATTAGAGTGTAGTGGTGAAGAGTAGATTAGAGTGGCGTTCAGTGGATTGGCACAGAGTGCATGGGCATAGAGTTGAGTGTTACAGAGTAAAGTGTATTGATGTAGAGTGCAGTGGCATTCAGTATTGGAGAGTGTCGTAGAGTACAGCAGCGTGGTGCAGAGTTGTGCAGAGTAGATTGGTGTGGCCCAGACTGTTGTGCTGTAGAGTGTAGTGGTGAAAAGTGCAGTGGTGTAGAGTAGAGTGGCGAAGAGTGCATTGGCATAGAGTAGAGTGGAAAAGAGTGCATTGGCATAGAGTAGAATGGTACAGGGTAAAGTAGAGTAGAGAGGCGAAGCGTGAAGTGGTGTGCAGTGCAGTAGTGTGGAGTGGTGCAGAGTGCATTGGAGTGGTGGCAGAGTAGAGTACAATGGTTTGGAGTGGTGCATAGTAGAGTGGAGTGGCATAGAGTGGAGTATTCATGGTGTGGTAGTACACTGCCAATACAGACAACACTTTTTCAAATAAAATGAACATTACATTTGCACAGATATACAGTTTTACTAACAAAACTATACAGGTCTCAGACATAAATGTGTAGAAATTGCATCACCTAGTTTAATGATTTATTTTGTTCATATTAAAGTATTTGTTTCCAACACGCTTCAGAAATCTAAAAAAATTTGCTTCATTTGTGCGTTCATAATACTGATATATTCAGAAACACACAGTTCATTTAAATGTTGTCCTGTGCTAGGAAAAACTCTTTCATACCCCCACTATCCAGCAAGACTGCCACTTAAATCCTCTCACTTTGAAGTCAGAGAAAGAAAGTAAACAAGTGCCCTTGGAAGATAGCACCTAGAGTTTAACCCAGGTCTTTGAATGCACAGCAAATGTGACAAGAAAAGAACAAGATTTACAGCCCTGTTTACAGAAAGGGAGAACTTGGACCAAACATATCTGGCCAGTCTAAAACAAATAAAGTCAATTGATTGAAAGCAAGGAAATGTGAGTTATAAACCACAAAGTCAATGGCAAGCAACAGGTAGAATTAATTCCTAGGATAACTTTCTGAATGTCCCCAAGATGTCTTTAGCAAACCAGACAGCTCCGTTGTCTGGTAGACTGCGATCTAAAATGAATACATAAAATTTCATTTAAAGATCTATTTAATAATCATGTCTTGGCCTTTACAGAATCCTGCGATGGATCATGTAAGAGGTTGCCAAGAGTTGCAGTTGCGGCCCCTGGCTTGTGATAGAGCGTTCCGTACTAATAATTTACCTGTGATTGGACGCTCTTTAGGCCGATGAATCTTTTGGCTAAGTGGGACTCTCCGCACTCTTAATCAGTCAATTTAATCAAATCAATAATCAATAACGAACATAAGCAATACCCTGATCAACATAACACTTAACAATTAATCCGGAATACATTTCGGCGAACCCTGACCTTTCAGTCAGGAATAACCACACCAGTTTATTCAAAGTTAGTGAATTTATTTCCCTATATTAACAAAGCTAGCACGATATAGATGTGTCTCAACACCAAATGATAAACATAAATGAACATTAATAGCTGTCCATAACGGCGGAACAAGTGCAATCTATGCAGCATTTGAATAACAAGGCATTCGATAATAGCAATGCAAATCACTAATAGTATAATCTGTAATGAACTAATTGCATACATTTAGTCAGCATAACAAGGTCTCAAATTGCATCGTGCAACAAAAGAATCCTCATCTAACCTCAAATTAGCATCGGCATGTGGGACTTCATGCAAAAACAATTTAGCAACATTAATTTGGAAAACTCCTAACTAGGGATCTTATCAAAAATCAGCAGTTGGTTACCTAAAAGAAACACAATGCAATTGTACAATTTCCTTTCATATTTACCAATTACGATCAGCATTCAAGGAAGTCTTCGTCTCACAGGTACCGTTTCTCGATCCGCATGGAACGGGGCAAAGGGGCAGGGGTGGACGGGGCAATTGCCTCACGGCGGCAAAATAAAACTACTACTTCATGCAAAGGGATCAAAGTTAAAGTCTCTAGGGCAAGAATCATTAAAGTCTCTTTCTCTCGATTAGAGAAAGCATCAGAGTCTCTTTCAAAATGGCGTCGCAGCAAAGTGGGCCATAATAGCTGCAAAGTCTACAAAATGGCGGGATGTCCAATAATGGCTGCAAAAGCTACTTTCCTCTCGTGCACCTGGTTTAAATAGACAACAGTTCAAATCCAGTAGGGTCTTCCATTGGAGGGTTCATAGGTTAGCTTCAAATTGTCCAATCAAAAACGACAGTTCTCAAGCTTTTACTTAAGCATACATTATCCTTGGAGACGGGTACGCAAGTTGCAACATTTTATACCAATTAACTCACTTTCAGAGCTTCCATTGTCCGCACCTGCAGATCGACCTTGGAGCAAAGAGAAAAATGCCAAGCTGGCACGAAACTTTAAGATAAGCATGTGAACGATCTCAGTGGAAAAGTACAGCTTCAAGCAGAAATACACGTTTATTAGCACATTGGAAAAATACGAGCATCTAAATCGTGAGACCAGGCGACTAGGCCAAAGCCTGCACTAAAGTTATGCTAAGCTAAAGCATTTCAAACAAGCAAATCATAGCACACGTTTACAATTATGTCGGATTAGTGCAATTCTAATATATCACGTTATATAAAGCACGCTTATAAATGTTGGCAAACTACTCTGAGGGCACATTTTGTCCCCGTACAATCTTTATTAGTTCGGTTAAAGTCACACATGATTATTGCTATACTACGTTTAAGCGCTAATAAATGTAAAACCTTCATTTCAGCTTCATCAATCCCTCCTCTGATGACTACTTGTCATCACACCAAATCATGCCCACAAATTGTATTCCATTAAAATTCTGTCAATTCTCTTTTCCTTTTAATTCCCCTTGTTTTCGCCTTGTATTCTTCTGCCATTCTTTTCATTATTTTCTCTTCCTTCCTCCTCTTGATTCTTTCCATTATCATTATTATTCCCCTTTTTATTCCCCAAATTCCAAAAATGCAAATCAGTACAATTAATATTCCCTGTATTATTTTTAGTAATATTCCATTCCAAATTCCCCCAATCCAATGTCCCACTGAAGCAAGTCCTTTTCCAACCTTCTCCCACACTCCTGGTTCTTTCAATTCCTTCAAATCTGCACTCTCTTTTGTTAGATTAGCAAGCATAGTTTTAATTTTCACACTGTTATCGGGAATATACGTACAACAGTGGCGCGCACCAAGCATTTTGCAAACACCGCCATCCTTTGCTAAAAGAATGTCTAAAGCAAGCCTATTTTGAAGAGTCATAGCTCTTTCCGCTGCAAGCTCAGCATCTATCAGGATTATAGCACCTGAAAACTTTGTCAACATGTTATCCACTATAGTAGACAACTTTCTTATTTTGATGGAATTCAGCACAACTCCCAATGAAGGAATCATGGCTCCAAATATATCTCCTACCACAGCAGCTGCGGTCTCTCTTTTCTGGATACGATGGGATCCAGATGTCTTTTGAATCATCGATAGGTCATCCAGTTGATAAACCTTTGGGAACACTATACCCAAATAACATCTCCCCCACCATCCCTTTGGAAGACGATAATAGGCATTATACCCACAAATGTAATATACACCTGGAATGACAGGGTCAAGTCCGTTCATCATGAATGTCTATTTGGCCTTAAAGATAAACGTATGTTTACACTCACTCGCTCCTACGAAAATGTTATCATAATAAGATTCACCTCGGTATATACAAAATTTCCCTACATGCCAAGCATCTAAAGCTATTCTCCCTTGTGTTTTTATTGCGGCAAAATCATAATTATCTACTGTTTTGCGTCATGATCTGTATAGAATCAGAGAGCTAGAAGCACCTATAAAGAAACTATTTAGCAATTCAGTTACGAAGCTGAACGAGCGCAATGTTCACACCGTCTTTTTCTTCAAGAGGCCAAGTCACTTATCGGTTAGCAGCATTTGTCTCAATTCGGCAATAACTCAGTCTTTATCAGTTCAGCAAGTGTCTCATCCGGTTTAGCAATGTCTCAGCTGGTTGTTTCTATCACGTTAAATTGTAGCGAGCAATGACATTTATCACCCTTTCAATCAACACTGTCCATAAAACTTTTCTTTTCTATTGGTATCTCTTCTTCTTCGTTCTCGAGGCTTAGAGATACAAATTCGTCAGTCCAATCGTCATTGACTACATATGCCCATTCAGGACCGGAATATCTTCTGTTCGGTATCCTTTTCCTTTTCAATTTTGCTTCTCTTTTCGATTCTGCCTCACTGGTACTTTCCTCTTTGGCCGAGTCTTTTCCTTCACTTGAGGTTGGTACCACGACAGACACTTCTTTTCTTTTCTCTTTCACTTTTGGCCTTTCTCCGTCGTTCAAACTTTCTCTAGTTCTCTGTTTTACTGGTGATATACTTAGTCTTCTCTTTGCACCGTGTCCATTTGATGGACCTGCGACCTTTTCTGTGGAAGCTTGAACTTTTTTGTTCTGTTCTGCCTTGTCCCCTCCTTCTGGGGAACCAATCACGTTCTCTTTTTCTTTTTCTGTATCTTCTGCTTCTGGGAAAGCCCTCCTCTGATCAGGCTCTCCTGCTTTTTCACCTTTTTCGAGCCCTTCGTCACCGTTACTTTCGTCAGGCTCTTTATCACTTTCCGCTGCTTCAGGTTCTTTGTCACCTTCAGCTGCTTCAGGCTCTTTGCTACCCTCAGCTGCTTCAGGTTCTTTGTCACCTTCAGCTGCTTCGTCGCTGTCTGAGGTCTCTCCTTGGTCTTCCCCAAGTGAGTCTGTTGCTTCGTCCTCAGAGAATGTTTCTCTCTCTCCTGTTTCTGCCTGTTCGTATTCTGTTCGGTTTTGCTCTGTCTCGACACTCAGCACTGTTTTATCAGGCACTGGCAGTTTCAGCGCTTCAACTTCCTCATCTGTGGGACACAACACTTTCTTTGTGTGACTGGCGTGAATCCAGTTGGGAACTCCTGCACACTTCACAGCGGTAGTTGTCGTCAGGATCACTTGGAAAGGGCCTTTCCAACGGGGTTCCAGACACGACTTTCTCACGTGCTTCTTTACCACGACCCAGTCACCCGCTTTCAGTGCGTGTCCTGGACCTTGTATCGGTGGCAAGGTGGTTGCTTCCACCTGGTGAGAGAAAGAGCGAACCACGTCAGCCAGACCTTTGCAGTAGTCTAACACCATATCATCTGTAATATTCAAAAGCGCGTTTGCGGGAACTGCAGGAAGTCTCATAGCCCTGCCCATGAGAATTTCGTGCGGAGACAATCCAGTCTTTCTATCAGGGGTGTTTCTCATTGACATTAACACAAAAGGCAATGCGTCAGGCCATTTCAAATTTGTCGATGCACATATTTTCGCCATTCTTGATTTCAGTGTACCATTCATCTGCTCCACCAGTCCTGATGCTTCAGGGCGATAGCTACAATGCAGTTTTTGCTCAATGTTCAGCGCTTCGCAGAGTAACTTTATCACCTCGTTATTGAAGTGACTTCCCCTATCTGATTCTAAAGAGATCGGGAATCCGAAACGTGGTATTAACTCCCTCAACAATAGCTTTGCAACTGTAAGGCTATCATTTCTACGTGTGGGGTACGCCTCAATCCAGTGACTAAAAATGCACACAATCACCAACACATACTTCAAACCTCCATGCACAGGCATCTCAATGAAGTCTATCTGCATTCTACTAAACGGGCCACTGGCTCTGCCAATGTGGCTCGCGTTCACAACCGTTCCCTTCCCTGGGTTCATCTGCTGGCAAGTGACACATCGATGGCAAACTGCTTCTGCAGCTTGACGAAATCTGGGGTTAAACCAATCAGTTTTGAACAATCTTATCATGGCATCTCTCCCTAGGTGAGCCTGCCCATGATAGAACCGCGCAAGCTGTGACAAGAGACTATTTGGCAAAACAAATTTTCCCTCATTTGAAACCCATAACTCATCTGGTCTCTTCATACATTGTGATTTAATCCAGGAATCTCTTTCATCCTCCCTGACGTTATTCTGTAATGCTTTTAATTCATCTATTGTATCTACGACCTTCAAGGCAAATGCTTCAGCTGGTTCGAGTTCTGGTTCACTTATCGAATTCCATTCATCCTTGAGTAATATACAGTTCAAGGCACAAAATCTTGCGACTTGATCCGCATATGCATTTCCCAGAGAGACATAATCCTGTCCTTTTGTATGAGCGCTACACTTTACCACTGCAACTTCGGCTGGCATTTGAATGGCGTGTAACAATTCCCTTATTCTCTCCCCATTTTTCACTGGTGATCCTGAAGAGGTCAAGAAACCTCTTTGTGACCATAATTGGCCAAAGTCATGCACAATTCCAAACCCGTACTGACTATCAGTGTAAATGGTGACTTTCATCAATGCAGACAGTTGACATGCTCTTGTAAGGGCTACAAGTTCTGCTACTTGTGCAGAATAGACTCCTTGGAGCCAGGCCGCTTCCAAGACACCTGTTACAGTACATACAGCATATCCTGCTTTCAAAATTCCCATCCCATCTCTTAGACATGACCCATCAACGAAAACAATTTGGTCATTTTCATCAAGCTTAGTATCCTTAATGTCAGGTCGAGGTTTTGTGCAAAATTCAGTCACCTGAAGGCAGTCATGCTCGACGTCTTCAGCGTTCTCAATTTCAGCATTTTCACCAGGAAGCAAGGTTGCTGGATTCAACGTAGTGCACCTTTTCAGCTGCACATTCGGTGAGCCCAAAATTACCGTTTCATACCTTGTGAGTCTTGCTCCAGTCATGTGTTGCGTTCGGGAGCGGGTCAAAAGTATCTCAACTGAGTGAGGGACCATGACTGTTACTGGGTGTCCCATCACTATTCCTTCACTCTGAGTGAGGCTGATACCAACTGCTGCTACGGCGCGCAAACACCCTGGAAGTGCTGCTGCGACCGGATCCAAAGTAGCTGAAAAATACGCTACTGGTCTGTTTATGCCACCGTGGGCTTGAGTCAAGACAGACAGAGAACAGGCATCACGTTCATGACAACACAATGTGAAAGGCTTCGTGTAATCAGGCATACCTAAAGCTGGAGCCCTACACATGCATTCTTTTAATTCAATAAAAGCATCCATCTCATCTCCTTTCAGCTCAATTTGATCCAAAGCATCCTTCTGGGTCAGTTTCAGTAAAGGCTTTGCTAGAGTTGAGAAGTTGGGAATCCACTGACGACAGTAGCCCACCATTCCCAAAAACTTCCTCACCACCCTCCTTGTCTTGGGTGGACTCATTTGAAGTACACTTGTAATTCTTTCCTTCATTATTCTCCGTGACCCTTTCTCTATTTGGTGACCCAAGTATTTCACTTTCTTCTGACAGAACTGCAATTTGGAAGGAGACACCTTGTGTCCATTCCTTCCCAAATGGTTCAACAGAGCAATGGTATCGGCTGTGCAGCCACTTTCTGTCTTTGATGCAATCAGTAAGTCATCGATGTACTGTACTAGGGTTGACTCGAATGGCAATTCCAATGCTTCCAAATCTTTCTTTAGAACCTGATTGAATATTGACGGTGACTCAGAAAACCCTTGAGGAATTCGACACCAACTGTATACTCTGTCTAGGAATTTGAAACAAAAGAGAAATTGGCTATCCTCATGAAGAGGCACAGAAAAGAATGCTTGTGACAAGTCGATGACTGAGAACCACTCGGCATCGCAAGGGACTTGGAACATTATCACAGCTGGGTTTGGTACGACAGGGTAACACTTGACTATGATGTCATTTATTTTCCTCAAGTCCTGCACTAGTCGGACCTTTCCACTTGGCTTTATTAGTCCCATGATTGGTGAATTACATGGACTGCTTAACACTTCTTTCAGTACTCCCTGCTTTACAAATTCGTCAATGAGTTGGGCAACTTTCATGAGGGTGTCTTGTGCCATGTGGTATTGTGGGGTCTGGGGAAAGATTGCATTGGGTTTTACAGTCACTTTCACTGGTTCCACTCCTTTCATCAATCCCACCTCTTTCCCTGTCATATCCCACACTTCCTTTCCGACTGTTTCCCGTAATTCAGCTGGAATCAGTTATCATCGGGAAGAGACAAATCAGAGGATACTCTTCATCGACAGTTTCCATCTCGTCCCCTTCTACACTGTCCTCTTCTTCCCCATCACTGCTCGTCTGAATTTTTATTCCCTCGTTCGAACACATAATCGAACAACCCAATTTGCACAACAAGTCTCTCCCTAATAGTGCTATCGGGCTTGAGTCACATACCACAAACTGATGCACCCCTTGATAGTTACCGATGCTGACTGGTACCGGATCTGTTATTGGGTTCGTCAGGTGCCTGTTTGCTACTCCTACCACTTGAACTGTCCTTCCTGAGAGTGGCAAATTTGGTACTTCACTGCTCTTAACGGTTGAACGTGTGGCTCCTGTGTCAACCAGGAATGAAACACGATGACCCATTACTCTTCCCTCTACGTACGGACCCTTTTGATCAACTTCCAAGGATGCTGCAAGCACACAATCTCCTTCTTCTTCTGAACTTTCACTCTCCCATACATTGTTTATTCCACTCTCACTGTGTAGTGGGAACTGTTGTACGGTGCCATTTGTACTCATTACCTGACCCGAGACCTGTGGAGGAACCATCACTTGCTGCTGACTCATTGGTGCTAAAGGTATTTGCATTTGCTGATTAGGTACCATGGGTAACTGCTGTTGCATTGGCTGCATTTGCGTCACCTGCATACAAGGCATCTGCATCTGCTGCGGCTGCATACTGCATCCCTGCAACTGATTTACGGTCTGAAAATTTGGGTTTGGACCTCTCATTTTCGGTCCCCTCATTGTCTGAAATGCATTGACATCATTGTTTTGCTGACCAACACCTGTACCTGCACCTTCCTGCACCACCATCGGGCACTCGCGTTTCCAATGTCCGACAATTCCGCACACGTGACACGGCATCACCTTCTTCATTGCCTGCACACCATTCACAACAGTCTTCAAATCCGGACCATTATTCACAAAACCTCCTCTGCCTCTGCCTCTCGCCTGTGGCTGAAACATCATATTTCCCTGCAACTGCGGCTGCGGTTGCGGTACCTGCTGTTGGAACCCTTGCAACCCTTGCAAACCTTGCAGACCTGTCTGAGCTGCTTTAAGTTGCATCATCATCACCTTCTCTTTCAACTTTTTCTGTTTCACTTCAATTTCGTCGCTACAGTATTTAGCATAATTCAACACCTCATCAATCGGTTTCGACTGCCAACAAATCAAATGCGACTTTATCATCTGACTTATCTCTGGTCTCAGCCCTTCCACAAATCTAAACACAAAATGAAGCATGTCCTTCGCCTCTATTGTTTCCGTGCCACTGTAGTTCTTGAACGCCTTCAACAACCTCTCATAGTAACTATGAATCGACTCTTTAGCCTCTTGGGCAGTTCGATCGATCTTCTGCCAATCCACATTTTTCGCGGCAACCTTCGTCTTCAAATGCTCAATCACCTTATAGTACAAGCTCATCACCATAGGTGATGGTGCACCCGTATCCCTGTCTCTCTCTGGTTCACTTGTCGGCCAACCTACAGCTCTTTTGCAATCCTCCCACAAATCTGCTGGAACCACAATCTCAAAGAGGGTGTTCAGGTCTTCCCAGAGACATTTGGCAAGCTTCACAAACCTATCAGTCTGTTGATACCATTCAATCGGCTTCTCTCTCAGTTTAGGAAAGTCATCCGTGAAAGACTGAATGTCGCTTCTGTGCCATGGTACATGTATTAATTTTCCCCCTGCAGTCTCCCTCATTGGTAACAGTTACTGCCTCGCTACTCTGTGGTCTTTTCTCATTGTGTTCTGTAGCACTGTCCCTCCTCTTTTCCTTTCTCTTTACCCACCTGCTTTCCCACTTGTCTAAGCACCTCCACACTTGTGCACTCTGCAGCAGTTCTCTAAGGTGTGCCTTCATGCCTGCTGACCTCATATGTTCAAAGTCTGTGGTCCCAAAATCCAATCTGTAGCTCCTGCTCAAGTGTTTCATCTTGTCTATCTCCACCCCGTTCTTGTCTGCTATTTCTTGCAACCTTCTATGTACCTTGTCCACTTCCCTCGTAATCCTGGGACATAGATACCTCAGCTCTTCTTCCGAATAGGACTCTAACCTATTCACACCCATAGTCCCTTCCACCAATTCTTGTGCTTCCATGCTTAACCTGACCCTATTCAGATAATCTTCTCCCTTCCCACTGTCTGAGCTTTGTGTGGAATTCAGACTGTTAAACCACTGTGTCAGCTGTTGCGCATTCAACCCCATCAGTGTAGCATTCACATCGACTGCCATTGATGGTTGCGGCAACTTTTCAGTGTTCGATGACAGCGGTATCACCAGTGGGGGACTCGACCTCACCAGGGTTGACTGAGCACATATGGGACTAAACTCCATCAAGGACCCAGATCCAGTTGGCTGAGCCGCTATCGGAGTTATCCCTGGAGTGTTTTCTATGCACCTCCTTTCTGTTCCATTCTGCAGCATTGATCCTTGACTGCTCATACCTAAGTTAGGCTGACTGTACAAAGGTACCGGTGGACCTACAGTAATGGGTAGTGATATCGCATCTGGGTTCTGTCCATTTCCCATGTTCTGAGACATGTTCATTCCCAAATTATGGGTCATCATTGCCGGCATGCCCATCTGACTCCCCGTCATCTGAGCATGTGCATTTCCCCCTTGCATCTGCTTTTGAGGTATCAAAAACTGAGTTGATTCAGCTTGTGCCAATGTTGGGTTGTGACCATTTTGTCCTCCCATTGCGGTTGGATCTAGAATCATTCCTGTACTGTTGTCACTGCTGTAGTACCTTGGGACCTGCGGCTGATAATTTTCTGCTGGTTTCAACATGGGCACATCTGGATATATTCTCCTAACCTGCGGTATCTGCGGGGTGAACAGTAAACTCGGGTCCTTAGATCCCGATGATGCTCCTGAACTCTGAGTTTCACCGTTCTGTACCGATGCCGGAGGGGCAGAACTGGTACTTGGACCTTGTCCACTCTCTGCATAAGGTGGTGGACGGTCGTTCAGCAATTGCATAATTAACTCCTCATCCTCTAACTCCTCTTCTCTTTTCAACTTTTCCTCGTCCTCTCTATCCTTGGAACACCTCCTGTTTGTCTTACAGGTAGCTTTCTTACCTGTCTCCTCTTCTTCCTTAGTAATTGCGGGAAACAATTTTATCCCCTGCAATACATCTGACCTCCACACCTTCTGTGCATTATCCCACCTAGCGTCCGCTAGTGTCTTTTCTACCTTCCTTATCCTTGTCTCGAACTTATTTTGCTGTTGCTGTCTAGCCATCAGTTCCCAAATCGCTAGAGCCTCAAACTGTGCTGACCTTGGAGGTACCTTCATGTCGTACATCGCGAATCTCAAATTCTCTAGTATCCTTATATTGAATGTCCCATGGATCGGGAACGCTACGCTCCCATGTTTCTCTGTCAGCTTGTGCCATTGCTTTAGCCAAAGGCACGGAGCTACCCCTTTTTCATCCATTACAATGTAAGCTGGTGTGCCTTCGGGTGGCGTTTCCTCTCCTACGCTCGCTTTAATGTAAGACTCCCCTTTCATCGCACTCCTTAATGCTTTAAAAAATTTCATTTTCTCGTCTTTTATTTCACAAAGTTTGTAATCAATAAGTGACTTTAATTCCCGGAATACTCTTCGCTTGCCTTTCCCCTTCCAATCGAGCCCCACGGACTGCGTCCAATCCGTGCGCGACCCTTCTCTGCAACCAACCTATCCCAGCGCGGCTCCTAGTGACGTCACATTCACACACACTGCGGCTGACAAAGCCTTGCGGCTAATCCTCCTTCACTCAGCTCCTCTCGTAACAATTTCTTGCATGTATCGCGAGCTACCAAAAATATAAAACAGATCTGTCGGTTTACTACAGGAGGGGTAACACAATCGCTTCAGGACCTTAGGGATTTTTCACTAGCCTCGGCAGTTATTCCATCTTTCTCGGTCCCCACGTTCGCAAGCAAATCTGACCCGCAGACTGCTCTCAACTTGACAATGATCTATTCTAGTGCACTTAGAATTTTGTCAAAGCCCGAAGTCGAAGTTCCTTTCATTCCCTTAACACACGTACCGACTCGTTGACCACGCCCTATCAACCTACTAAACCGCCCAGACCACAACATAAAACAACATACTCCGGAGTCTCTTGACCTCGCAGGGCCCGTCTCAACAACAACAACCACGTGGACCTTTTTATGCACAAAGCGCCACACGCACATGAAGTTCGACGACTTCCCTACTCTCACACTCGGAGTCGCACCTCTGCTATTTCTATGAAGTTCGACGACTTCCCTACTTCTACACTCGGAGTCGCACCTCCGCTATCCTCTAAAAAGAAAAAATTCCTCGCAACCTTTTCACACAATCTGCGGCAATAAGCTATGCAAGCGCAAAACCCTAACTTCACTCATACCATCACCAGTACCGCCAACGCTGATCTCACACCTCCGTTCTCTCCATTCGCAAGCTCCGAGATCCCGGGAAAGTCGCGGTGGACCTAGCCCATCATCATTTTCTCAACCAGTTTTATCCAAGAAAAATCTAATTTAACTTTTCGAGTGGGGTCTCAAAAGGCGTAAATGTTAATTCAACACCATGTACTTTAAGAGTACAGGGTCCCAAAAGACGAAATCGTCCTCTGCTACCATCTACTGATAGAGCGTTCCGTACTAATAATTTACCTGTGATTGGACGCTCTTTAGGCCGATGAATCTTTTGGCTAAGTGGGACTCTCCGCACTCTTAATCAGTCAATTTAATCAAATCAATAATCAATAACGAACATAAGCAATACCCTGATCAACATAACACTTAACAATTAATCCGGAATACATTTCGGCGAACCCTGACCTTTCAGTCAGGAATAACCACACCAGTTTATTCAAAGTTAGTGAATTTATTTCCCTATATTAACAAAGCTAGCACGATATAGATGTGTCTCAACACCAAATGATAAACATAAATGAACATTAATAGCTGTCCATAACGGCGGAACAAGTGCAATTTATGCAGCATTTGAATAACAAGGCATTCGATAATAGCAATGCAAATCACTAATAGTATAATCTGTAATGAACTAATTGCATACATTTAGTCAGCATAACAAGGTCTCAAATTGCATCGTGCAACAAAAGAATCCTCATCTAACCTCAAATTAGCATCGGCATGTGGGACTTCATGCAAAAACAATTTAGCAACATTAATTTGGAAAACTCCTAACTAGGGATCTTATCAAAAATCAGCAGTTGGTTACCTAAAAGAAACACAATGCAATTGTACAATTTCCTTTCATATTTACCAATTACGATCAGCATTCAAGGAAGTCTTCGTCTCACAGGTACCGTTTCTCGATCCGCATGGAACGGGGCAAAGGGGCAGGGGTGGACGGGGCAATTGCCTCACGGCGGCAAAATAAAACTACTACTTCATGCAAAGGGATCAAAGTTAAAGTCTCTAGGGCAAGAATCATTAAAGTCTCTTTCTCTCGATTAGAGAAAGCATCAGAGTCTCTTTCAAAATGGCGTCGCAGCAAAGTGGGCCATAATAGCTGCAAAGTCTACAAAATGGCGGGATGTCCAATAATGGCTGCAAAAGCTACTTTCCTCTCGTGCACCTGGTTTAAATAGACAACAGTTGAATTCCAGTAGGGTCTTCCATTGGAGGGTTCATAGGTTAGCTTCAAATTGTCCAATCAAAAACGACAGTTCTCAAGCTTTTACTTAAGCATACATTATCCTTGGAGACGGGTACGCAAGTTGCAACATTTTATACCAATTAACTCACTTTCAGAGCTTCCATTGTCCGCACCTGCAGATCGACCTTGGAGCAAAGAGAAAAATGCCAAGCTGGCACGAAACTTTAAGATAAGCATGTGAACGATCTCAGTGGAAAAGTACAGCTTCAAGCAGAAATACACGTTTATTAGCACATTGGAAAAATACGAGCATCTAAATCGTGAGACCAGGCGACTAGGCCAAAGCCTGCACTAAAGTTATGCTAAGCTAAAGCATTTCAAACAAGCAAATCATAGCACACGTTTACAATTATGTCGGATTAGTGCAATTCTAATACATCACGTTATATAAAGCACGCTTATAAATGTTGGCAAACTACTCTGAGGGCACATTTTGTCCCCGTACAATCTTTATTAGTTCGGTTAAAGTCACACATGATTATTGCTATACTACGTTTAAGCGCTAATAAATGTAAAACCTTCATTTCAGCTTCATCACTTGCCACTTGTGACCATTGACACTGCCCTGCCACCCCTGGCTTCAGAATTGGCAAAATCAGTGCCAGTAACAGAGCAGCTTTTTCTCTTTATGGGCTCGACTTGTGCTCCGCTGTTCTTTTTTCCAATTGTTTTATTACACTAATAGTGAATAATAATACTTATTTACTATTAGTGTAATAAAAATGGAGTACAATTAGCTGGAACTTGACCTTCCCTGGCTGCTGTGGTAAGTAACAACTTAAAAAAAAATATATGTTGTTTGTGTACTTGTGGGTTTGTTTATGTGAAAGAGAATGTGTGTATGTGTGAATATGTGTATATATGCAAGCATGAGTGTGTTAGTGAAAGTGAAGGTCGAAGAGTGTGCAATGTCACTTCCGCTACCCCTGGCATTTTTGTGAATTGACGTCAATGAACTCTTGCTTTGTATTTGTCTATGGGAAAGGTAGCAACTCTAATACCTATTCAACAAATATCTTGTACCAAAGGCTGAGATTAATGTAACATGCATTGCAAATGCAACAGGTCAGGTCATTGTTTTGGGAAAATGTTTTAAGTGTTGAGCAGGAAGATATGTTGTTTGCAAGCAATTAAAAAAGGGGAAATGTAGGGCCACATTTACACATTTTTCATACAAAGCACAGCAGCAACCAAATTTGCTGCACTGATTTGTACAAGGGGCAAAACACAGTGTAGAGCCATGTCTACTAAGACTGGCCTGCCCACGTTCAGCACAGCCTCACACTATAGTGCAGAAGTGAATGTTGGCTGTCTAGCATAGGATCTGTACCAGAAGCATCCCCTTCCAGTGGAAATTTCTACGCCTATGCAAACTCAAAATGGTTGCATGCTTTGGAATGTATGATTTCTTTTGAGACATAAGTACAATTACTCTTGGTAACGCTTGCTTCAAAGAAGCAAGAGTTTTGGATGCAAAGCCTAATCTGGCTATGTTAGTACATTGGACTTTGCATCAAAACCTATTAGTATTTGCACTGATCTTCCCCAGTCTTTCCCCCTTTGACATAAAGCGACGCAAGCCAGCATGAAGGGGATTCTGTGCCTGAGAAAAGGGCACCTTTTGCAATTCTTAGTAAATAGCCATTTGAGACTTCGCATCATTTTGCGTCACTTTTTGTTGCTTTGAGCCACTGAAGTCTTCGTAAATTTGGGCTCTAATGGTATATGTGAAAAGAAAAGGTGGGAGGACTATTATGAGGCCCACCCACCAAGACTGTAAAATGCTGTGGCTTGCTGTGCTACTTTAACAGCGTTAGCTTGCCAATGTTTCACTCATGAAATAAGTGGAAGATCGGCACCTATAATTGTTGTGAGAAGTTGCTGGAAATGGCCTGTCTAATACAACACTGGTTTCCAATGTAGATTGCCCATAGTTGACACAAGAAGCATTGGAGATAGGCAGCCTAAGATTGGCATATGAAACAGTGTGGAAAAGAGTCTGTAGACAACTGACACAAAAAGCAAATAAATATAGGTTGTCTGCGATTGTTTACAGGCTGCTTAAAGATACGCAAGAAGCAAATAACGTTTCATTTTGAGGTTACCCAAAACCATGTTATAATGTCCAAGATGGTCAAAGCTTCTAAGATACAATTGCCACCATAAAATATTCTAAAAGTGTAATACAATTTAGGACCATTAAAATAAGTTTCACGTGCAATTGCACAAAGGCTTCCTCTGATGCATCCACTGATGGATGTGGATAGGTGTGCAGGGAGGGTAACCACCTCACCACTCCAATAACACATGTTGGGGGACAAAGGAAAAGAAAGGGCTGCTGCTTGCTGTCAGTCCTGGGATCGGCTCCCACCTCACTGCTAGGATGGCTGTCCCACTCTCCACAGGTCTGTCTTGCATTTATGGGGTTTGTTTGTTACATTGCCTGCACTGAGCTCATTTTGACACTTCCAGGACAACCAAGAAAACAAGCTCATCCGGAGGTTTCGAACTACCAGGCTAGAGGCCACACGCTTCCTGGCAAGTTGTCTTTTTCTCTTCTTTCAGCCTTGTATGAGCTGTTAAGAGATGTTTGTCTGCAGCAAGCATATGTTTACTTGGTGACTGGGAGGAAGAAGCAGCACAGGAGTGGTCCCGCACAACCCAGCTTTAGGCGCACTTTCACCTTCAGAGAGTTTGATTGGGAAACTGGGCGACTGCAATTAAACAGCTATGAATGTATGAATGAAAACAATGCTGTGAACTTGTCTGTAAATATGACCTTGGTATTTCTTTCTTTCACTAAGTCATTTAAAGTCCTAATTTTGGTAAATAGACATGTAAAACATCAGATTATTATTTAGGGTGGATGACTATTCATTTCAAGGAATAAGCACAGTCTTTTCCAACACACTAAATTAACCTGATCTCGACTCTCCTGGTAGCTATAGCACAGACCACATAGGCTTAACTTAGGGCAATGTGTAAAGTATACATACAGTACTAAAACAATGTAGTAAAGTCAAAACACAAAACAATAATCCCAAACCAAATTAGAAACCTTGAGTAATTTTTATTAAACAAAATGACATAAATGTTAGAAAAATCCAAAAAGGGAAACGGAGATATCAGTTTTCAAGGTTTTGAGGTTTTTAGTGCTAACGCGTCCCTCTATGATAATTTATTACACATCAGGACTCGTTTTAGGCCAATGAATCTTCTGACCCATTTGAGAGACACCTTAGGACGAGATAGCTAATCAACATGTCAATCAATACGTCAATAATGTCATCAATATTTATCACAACAATGCATTTCACTTTAGTCAATGACATTTAATTAAATCAAGACAACACCATGACCTTTCAGTCATGAATAACCACAACAGTTTAGTATGAATTTAGTGATATTTATTCCCTATCGGGTACAATACTACTAGTAAATTTATTAATCTCAAAACATCAGAACATAGCAGAGTGTGAACATAGGCTATCGTTAGCAGAGTATCGTCAATAAAGCATTGATTCAGTCGTTTGTCTATTTGCATCAGTTTTAGTGAACCCCTCTGAACTAACCTCTAATTAGCATGTTGGGCTTCATGCAAAACAATTTAGTAACACCAATTTGGAAAACATCTAGCTATGGTCTCTGTCAAAAGTAAGCAGTTGGTACCTCGAAAGGAAAAGCAAACAGACAAATCACAATTTCATTGTCATAGTTACCCTCCAAGTTTGGGTCAGTACTCAGGTTCGGTCTTCGTCTTCAGGACATCAGTTGATTCGCCATCAGTCAGGAACTCAGCTCTCAAGTAAGCTAGGGGCACTTCCCTCATAAGGAGGTAAAGTGTAAATGGGAAATCTAAGAGCAAGGATGGTTCTAGATAAATCAGCCAGTCACTAATAAAAGTGACAAAGTTTCTGGATCATAAAATATAGCATCAGCATCTCCCCCTCTCCTAGTCTCCTACTCCCTAATTCTAATTCACTTCCTGGTGACAGGGTTTTTTATCCCCTTTTCGTTGTACATTCCCCTAAAATTTGGTTGGACAAAAGTTGTACCCCACTATCTTTAGCCAATTAGAACACACATTATGTCATTAAATCTTTCAGCCCGCATTAGTTCTCAAGCAGTTTATTGGTCCATATGATTGACGTCTTCAGAGGTAGAATGTCCGGTATGATTTCATCCTTCTGTAATTCTTTGCACATCTTCGGTCAGTAGCTCCATTGTCTGTACCGGTTTGGGCGACCTTGTACATTATACTAATCTACACTGTTGCATTTAGCTAGTACATTTCTACAAGCAAATATTAATTTCATGAGAACGGATCTACTATAGTTACATTCAGCTTCTAATTTGAAGAAAAAAACAAGAGTTCATGTCCTTTAACGAGTCATCACTCTGCACGTTAGAAAAACACATTTAATATGAGAGTCAGACAGCTAGGCCTCGACTCATGCTAACTAAGGCCTACGAGATTTATTAGCAAAACTTTAATAACATAATCATTAATAATTAGTATAAAACCATTCTTTACTATAACATTCGTTATTTTCATTAGCCCCCGTATATATTAGCGGTCACTCCCCGTGGTCACATTTCAAGTGCATGTTTTAGCAAATCATGTTAATACAGTTTCTATGCGGTATTATTATACATTAGTTCATAAACATTTCATGTTAATATAGATTATATAAGCTACGCTCTCTCAGTCCCTCCTCTGATGACCCTAGTCATCACACAAACCTTTCCCTTTTCAACCTTTCACTTTCAATTTTTCACTTTGCGCATAATGTGCATTTCAACATCTTGCCTCTTGTGTGAACTTTCCCAAATTTCATTAAACATTTTCTCCCTTTCATTTTCTTCATTTCTTTTGCTTCGTTTTGTCCAATTTCTTCTAACTCTTTCATTAATTTTGCATGCTCCCTATAAACCCAATAAACAAATCAAGACAATAATAGACCCCCTAATATTTTTGCAAGAACCCCGTTCCAAATATTACTAAACCAGCTCCCTACTCTGGCAATTCCCTTTCCAACTTTCTGCCAAACTCCAGGTTCCTTCAAATCTTTCAAATCTGCACTATCTCTTGTTAGGTTTGTAAGCATACCTCTAATCTTTCTACTATTATCAGGAATGAACGAGCAACAATAACGCTCGTTAAGCATCTTAAAGACTCCGCCGATCTTTGCTAAAAGAATGTATCAAGCAAGCCGATTTTGAAGAGTCATAGCTCTTTCCGCAGCAAGTTCAGTATCCATCAGGAGTATAGCCCCTGTGAAGTTTGTCAGCATGTTATCCACAATAGTAGACAAGTTTCGAATCTTTATGGAGTTTAAGATAACCCCCACTGAAGGAATTATGGCTCCAAATATGTCACCAACAACAGCAGCCGCTGTCTCTTGTTTTTGTCTAGCATGTTGTAATTCAGACATTTTAGGTATTTGCTTTAAGTCATCAATCTGGTAAATCTTTGGGAAAACTATCCCCAAATAACATGTCCCATACCATCCCTTAGGGAGACGGTAATAAGCATTAAGTCCACAAATATAATAGATCCCAGGGATCGCTGGATCCTGTCCATTTAACATGAATGTCCACTTACTCTGAAACAGAAACACATTCCTGCATTCACTTGTTCCCACAAATAAAGTGTCATGCACAGATTTCGGCCTATATATACAAAGCCTACCTACATGTAATGCATCTATAGCTAATTTGCCTTGCGTCTTTATTGCGGTGTAAGCATAATCATTTGCATATGTGCGTTTCTCTAATCCTTTTTCTAGCCTTTCTTTCAGTGCTTTGCGTCTATCATCAGTGTGATCTAAAAAGCTTTTCTCTACAGGCATTAATAAGCAGGTCAGATTGTTGCAGTGCGCATAAGCTGTCCCAAAAGTTAGTGTTGGCTCAAAGAAACCTCTAACTAATTTTATACTATGCTCTTTAGCTAACTTGTTCAGAAACTCAATCACAGGCACAAAGGAAAACACTACATCTAAATTAGAGTAAAAATATTGCACATGTTCCTGGTCATAAAATCTTGTTAGTAGCAAACTACAGCTTATCCCATATGTTAAAGGCAGGCTATGGTAGGTGACCCCTTCTTGTACTGATGAAGGAATCTTTGTACACACATAACAGTTCCTCGCATCCATAGTATCAACATACTCATTCAGTAAGCGATAGAAGACATTAGTAGAAAGTTCCCAATTTGAATTAGTTCCCTCATGCAAATATTTTGTATCCTGCTCAAACTTTTCCCATGGTGTTAGTGTAGCAGTCTCAGGTTTTGAAGCATTGTTAGTCACTGTCTTATCCAACCATGGCATTCCCACAATCAAACCTACAATTATTATTGCACACACAATACCTAAGATAACGCTTAACCAACCACACACTTTACACTTTTTGCTACTACCTCTAGTGTAAGCCATGATCTGTAAAGAATCAGATAGCAGAATAACTCAAAACAAACAATCAACTTGAGGACGATTTAAAAGCTCTTTTTTTTTCCTTAATGCAAAGTCTCTCTTTCTCTCTCTGCGTGTATTTACAGCGTTTCACTCACCCCAGGGCCCTTTTGTCAAATCAGGTTAGCAGCTTGTCATAGTCAGTTTTTCAAAGTCAAATCAGGTTTTGAATGTCACATCTGGTAATTTTCAGTCTCTTTTCTCAGCTTTTCAGCTTTTCAATTTCAATTTTAACACAGTCTCTTTCTCTGATTTGATTTCAGGTGCCATAATATTGGCCTGGTACCTCTCGATCAAATCAGAACACTAAGAATTCTTGTTGCCATTCAGATGTCGTTGCATATGCCCATTCAGGACCTGCTAACCTTCTATTTGCGACTCTTTCTTTTCAGTCTGCGTTCGCTTTGCAACTCTCCTTCACTAAGGTCCTCCCTTCTGGTTGTATCAATTTCTTCCTCTATTGTTTCACCTGGAACGACCTTTTCCCTTGCAGCTTGTTTCTTTGGCCAGTTATCACCTTTATGCGTTTTCTTCCTGCTTGGCTTTTCAGTACGCTGAACAGCACCCTCCTCTTGTGCTATGGAGTTTTTTCTTGACGGACCTGCAAGTGGCTCAGGAGGAGTTGGTGTGCTTTGACCTCCCTCTGCTCTCTCCCCCTCGTCTTCAGGGTCTGTAACGGGTTCAAGTTCTAACCCGTATCCGTCTACTTCTGGGAGAACCTCTCCTTGTCTTGGTTCTCCTGCTGCCTCTACTGAGATAGGCTCACTGCCACCTCTCTCGAACTCGTTTACTGTTTGAGGGACTAAGCCGTCCTCAGTGGGCTCTCCTTCAGTCTCAGTTCCCCTTTGAATACTCTCCGGACCTGAGACTTCTTTCTCTGGAGTCGTTGTTTCGGACACTTCAAGTTCCTCATCAGTTGGACATGCCTCCTTCTTTGTGTGACTGGCATGTATCCAGTTTGGAACGCCTGCACATTTCACAGCAGTGGTTATCGTCAGTATTACTTGATATGGGCCCTTCCAGCGTGGCTCCAAACACGACTTCCTCATGTGCTTCTTGACAACCACCCAGTCACTGGCTTGCAGGGTGTGACCTGGATCACCGATCGGTGGCAATGTGTTAGCCTCCACCTGGTGAGAAAAAGAGCGGACCACATCAGCCAGACCCTGCAGTAGTCCAACACCATTTCATCCGTGATATTCACAAGAGCGTTTGCAGGTACTGCGGGCAACCTCATGGCTCTGCCCATGAGTATCTCATGGGGGGATAATCCTGTCTTCCTATCAGGTGTGTTTCTCATTGACATCAGCACTAAGGGCAATGCATCTGGCCACTTCATATTGGTAGCTGCGCCCATTTTTGCCATTCTCGACTTCAAGGTACCATTCATCTGTTCCACTAGTCCTGATGCTTCAGGGCGGTAGCTACAGTGCAGCTTCTGCTCAATGTCCAATGCAGCACACAAGAGCTTAATCACCTCATTGTCGAAGTGTCTGCCCCTATCTGATTCTAAAGAGACCGGGAATCCGAACCGTGGTATTAACTCTCTAAGCAACAGCTCCCTTTGTGGCTCAAAGTCACTACAGTCCCTTTTCCTACATTCATCTGTTGACAGATGATGCACCTGTGACAGGTAACTTCTGCGGCTTGTCTGAATTTTGGATTAAACCAGTCAATTTTGAATAATCTGATCATTGCATCTCTCCCAAGATGTGCCTGACCATGGTAAAGCCTTGCAAACTGGGACAAAAGACTGTTTGGCAAAACCAACTTCCCCTCCTCTGAAACCCACAAGTCGTCAGCTCTTTGTACACATTGCATTCTTTGCCAGGAGCGTTTTTCCTCTCTGCTAGCACGGCCCTGCAGTGATTTTAGCTCATCTAATGTATCAACCACTCTTAATGCAAAGTTCAAACACGTTTCATTTTCAGTTTTCGGTAACAACTCCCACTGATCCTTGAACGATATACAGTTCAATGCGCAAAACCTTGCGACTTGATCTGCATAGCCGTTTCCCATTGACACAAAATCGTTTGACTTAACATGAGCATTGCATTTTACCACGGCAATTTCAAGAGGTAACTGAATCGCATGCAACAAATCCTTAATTTGTTCACCATTTTTCATTGGTGAGCCAGAAGAGGTCATGAAACCCTTCTGTGACCATAATTGGCCAAAATCATGTACGATTCCGAATCCGTATCTGCTGTCAGTATAGATAGTGACTTTCAAGTTTTCAACTGCGTGGCATGCCTTAGTAAGGGAAATTAATTCAGCCACTTGTGCAGAATACACTCTCTCGAGCCAGGAAGCTTCTAGTATACCAGTGATTGTACACACTGCATAACCTGCTCTCAGTATTCCGACTGAGTCTCTCAAGCATGATCCATCAACAAACATAATGTAATAATTTTCTTCTAACTGTGTATCTTTGATGTCGGGTCTGGGTTTGGTGCATAGTTCTGTTACCTCAAGACAGTCGTGTTCCACTTCCTCCGTATTGCTAATGTCAGCATTTTCAATAGGAAGTAGAGTTGCCGGGTTCAGTATTGTACACCTTTTCAAGGAAACATTCGGAGACCCCAGTATAATGGTCTCATATCTCGTTAACCTAGCATTAGTCATATGTTGAGTCTTAGTTCGGGTTAACAGGATTTCAACTGAATGGGGAACCATTACTGTTAAGGGATGTCCCATCACTATGCCTTCACATTGTGTGAGGCTCTGACCAACTGCTGCAACTGCGCGCAAACAACCCGGTAAGGCTGCTGCGACGGGGTCCAAGGTAGCTGAAAAATATGCTACAGGGCGGTTGTACCTCCATGGACCTGCGTTAAGACAGACAAAGAACAAGCATCACGTTCATGACAAAACAGTAGAAAAGGCTTTGCGTAATCAGGCATACCTAAGGCTGGTGCCCTACACATGCACTCTCTCAATTCCATGAATGCCTCAAGCTATTCCTCGGACAAGATTATGGTATTCGGGTCATCCTTAGTTTCCTTGCCTGTCAGTTTTATCAATGGTTTAGAGATGATCGAAAAGTTGGGAATCCACTGGCGACAGTAGCCCACCATTCCCCAAAACATCCTGACATCTCTCTTGGTTGTCGGGGGATTCATCTGTAGTTTGGCCGTCACCCTCTCTTTTGATATTCTCCTGGACCCTTTCTCAATCAAGTGCCCTAAGTACTTCACCTCTTTCTGACAGTACTGTAGTTTCTTTGGGGACACTTTATGTCCGTTCTTTCCCGGATGGTTCAGTAAGGCTATTGTATCATACCTACACTCATCTTTTGTTCTGGACCCAATCAGCAAGTCATCAATGTACTGTACCAGAGTCGAACTGAAAGGCAATTCTAGCGTCTCCAAATCCCTCTTCAATATCTGATTGAAGATGGAAGGTGACTCAGAAAACCCTTGAGGAATTCTGCACCAACTGTACACCTTGTCCAGGAATTTGAAACTGAAGAGAAATTGGCTGTCCTCATGAAGAGGCACAGAAAAGAATGCTTGAGACAGGTCCACAACTGTGAACCACTCTGCCTCACATGGAACGTGGAACATGATCACTGCTGGATTCGGCACTATGGGGCAACATTTTACCACAATATCATTTATTTTCCTCAAATCCTTTACAATTCAAACCTTTCCACAAGGCTTTTTCAGACCCATTATTGGTGAATTACATGGGCTGCTCAATACCTCCTTCAGAACTCCTTGCTTTACAAAATCCGCTATTATCTGCGACACCTGAATAAGGACATCTTGTGCCATGTGGTACTGCGGCGCCTGGGGAAACACTGCATTTGGCTTTACTTGTACCTTAACCGGTTCTACTCCTTTTATCAGTCCCACTTCCATCCTGTCAGGCCCCACACTTTCTCTGTCACTGTTCCCTGCAACTCAGCTGGTAAATCAGTCACTGTAAGCATCGGGAATAGGGTTATTAGAGGGTATTCCTCATTTGCGGTCTCTGTCTCCGATTCTGAAAACTGCCCATCACCCCCCTCATCATCACTGTTTGTTTGCACCTCAATCCCTTCATTAGAAGAGGTCATCGAACATTTAGGGGGTTATTACAACTTTGGAGGAGGTGTTAAACAGTCCCAAAAGTGACGGTAAAGTGACGGATATACCACCAGCCGTATTACGAGTTCCATAGGATATAATGGACTCGTAATACGGCTGGTGGTATATCCGTCACTTTACCGTCACTTTTGGGACGGATTAACACCTCCTCCAAAATTGTAATAACCCCCTTAGTCTTGCACAGTAAGTCTCTTCCCACTAGGGACACAGGACTCGAATCGCAGACTACAAACTTATGCAGTCCCTGAAAGTTTCCAATCTCAACCTGGACTGGGTCTGTAATTGGGTTTGTCAAATACTGATTTGCTACTCCTACTACTCTTATGGTACGCCCTGAAAGTGGCAATTTCGGGACCTCTGCACTTCTAACTGTAGAGCGTGTAGCTCCTGTATCAACCAGGAAGGAAACCTTGTGACCCATCACCTTTCCCTCTACATAGGGTCCCCTCTGATCTACTTCTAGGGACGCTGCAAGCCTGCACTCCTCACTGTCTGAACTATCATCCGACCATTCATCGTTTATTCCATCCTCACCACGCAATGGGAACTGCTGCACTGTATTATTTTGACTTATCATTTGGTCTGTGACCTGCTGAGGAAGCATCACCTGTTACTGTCTCATTGGAGCTAATGGTAATTGCATTTGCTGTCTAGGTACCATGGGAACCTGCTGTTGTACCTGCTGCATTTGTGCCGATTGAATGCGCAGCATTTGTATTTGCTGCATGGGCTGCAACCCCTGCATCTGAATCATATTATTCTGGAAGTTCTGATTTTGACCTCTCGATTTTTGACCCCTCATATTTTGAAATGCACCGACATCAGTGCTTTGTTGAAAGACACCATCATGCACCACATTCGGGCATTTCCACTTCCAATGCCCCACGCCCCTGCACGCGTGACATGGTGACATCTTTTTCATCCCCTGCACATCATTTTGAACCACAACAGTATTCAAGTCTGGACCGCGATTTACAAAACCCCGACCTCGGCCTCTCGGTTGCGCCTGAAACACACCATTCCCTTGCGGTTGTTGCTGTACCATCTGCTGGATTCCATTCCCCTGCATACCTGCCTGTGCTGCCCCAATCTGCATCAAAATCACTTTCTCCTTCAACTTTCTCTGCTTCAGCTCAATCTCATCACTACAGTATTACGCATACTGTAACACCTCATCAATCGGCTTTGCTTGCCAACAAATCAAATGATTCTTAATCATCTGGCTAACCTCTGGTCTCAATCCTTCAACGAATCTGAACACAAGATGATTCATGTCTTTCGGCTCAATAGTCTCAGTGCCACTGTAATGCTTGAACGCTTTCAACAACCTCTCATAATAAGCATGGATTGACTCTTTAACCTCCTGTGAGGTCCGGTCGATTTTCTGCCAATCAGTCACTTTCGGCGACACTTTCTGTTTCAAAAACTCAATCATTTTATGATAGTACTTCATCACCTTCTCCGAAGGTTCTCCAGTCTCCTTATCCCTTGCCGGTTCCTGTGCTGGCCAATCCACACCTCTCTTGCACTCAAGCCATAAGTCGGGTGGAACAATGATCTCAAACAAGTGTTCAAATCCTCCCAGAGACACTTTGCAAGCTTCACAAACCTGTCTGTCTGCTGATGCCATTGTATTGGCTTTTCCCTCAACCTGGGATAATCATTTGTGAATGACAGAATGTCTCCCCTAGAACACGGTACATGGACTAGAACCCCTCCAGCTGTTTCTCTCATCGGTAACATCTTTACCATCCCAGTGTCCGGTGAAGCTTTAGTCTGATTTGATTCCGGACTGTCACTTTTCTCCTTGTCTCTTTTCTTTGCTCATCTGCCTTCCCACTTTTCTAAGGCTCCCCAGATTTGCGCACTTTGCAATATTTCTTTAAGATGCGCTTTCATTCCGGTAGATCTCATGTGGTCAAAGTCTTTAGAATCTAAGTCTCATCTGTAGCTTCTTTTCAAATGTTTAGTATTCTCAATATCTATATTTTGTATTTATCTGCCAGGTTCGCCAACCTCTGATGCACCTTGCCCACTTCTTTAGTGATTTTGGGGCACAGATACCTCAATTCTGCCTCTGTGTATGACTCTAATCTGTTTTCCCCCATTGTCCCTTCCACTAGTTCCGCCGCTTCCACACCCAATCTCACAAAGTTCAGATATTCATCCCTTTCTGACTTATCCGTGGTTACCGCAGTATTTTGTGAAGCATAAGTCTTTTCTAACCACTCTTTCAACTGTTGCACACAAAAACCTTGCAGTGAAATATTCCCTGCATACATCATTGGCGACTGTGAGGCATTCATACTGATTGTCTGTGGGGTTAACACACCTAGCCCTGCTTGTCTCATTGCCTCCAAAGATGCTTCAATCGGACTAAGGTCTAACAAGGACCTGGGCCCTTCAGTCGATTGCTCTCTTGGTTCCATTAGTTGAGGAGTTCCTATGGACCCTCCTCTTATTGCTTCTTGGGTCATCACTCCCTGATCACACATACCAGGCTTACCCTGCGCATACAATGGTACCAGGGGTCCAACTGTAATTGGTAATGATATGGCAGCTGGTGTCTGACCTGGTCCCAAACCCCGTGGAGCAGTAACTCCCAAAGCTTGGCTCACTGTGGCTGGTGCAGGTACGAACGGAGGTCCTGCCGCTGGACTATAACCTGGAATCAGCTGTTGCTGCGGCTGGGGCAGCAATTGCGGATTTGGCTCAATCTGCACTAACCTCAATTTTGTATATATCGGATCAGGCAGCACTATCAGACTCGTAGTAGTCTCTAGTACTGGGACGTCTGGATAAATCCTCTGTATCTGCAGTGGAGGTTGCAACTGTATCTGCATGTCTGGCGCAGTGGGTACACTGACACCACTTTGTGTCAAAACCGTATCACTAGTCTGCACTGTATCTGTAACTCCCTTATCCTGCGTCTGGTTCCCAGGACCTGCACTAGTGCTCGGGGCATTGTCGTCTACTGCATAAGGTGGCGGGCGATCATGCAACAACTGGTTAAGAAACTCTTCATCATCTGAGTCGTCTTCCTCTATACAAGACCTCTTAGTCTCTTTTGGCTTACTAGAGCCCTTATCTGTCTTACAAGTGGCTTTCTTTCCCTGTGTCTCGTTTTCTTGTGTTATTGCTGGAAACAATTTGAGTCCGTCAACTATTCCCCTTCTCCACATTTTGCTCTCATTGTCCCATCTAGCCTCAGCTAAAGTCTTCTCTGCCCTTTTCATTCTCCTCTCAAATTTCTGCTGTCTTTGTCGTATGGCCATTAAATCCCAGACTGCTAATGCCTCATTCTGAGCTGGCCTCGGAGGTGGTTTTTGTACACTTAACATTCACCTCAAATTCTCTAAAATTCTCGTATTGAACGTTCCGTGTTCCGGAAACGCCAAACATCCCTCCTCTGTCAATTTGCGCCACTGTTTCATCCATAGGCAAGGCGCGACTCCCTTTTCCTCCATTACTATATAAGCTCCCCCTCACTCGCCATAATGTATGCGTCTCCTTTCAGAGCGCTCCTAAAAGCTTTAAGAAAATTCATTTTTGCGTCTTTTTAATTTTTGCTTTAAACTAATCAGGAAGTGACTTTAATTCCCAGGACACTCTTTACCCACCTTTCTCAACCTATTGCCTCTCATGGACGGCTGCCAATCCGTGCGCGACCCCTCTCGGCAACTGACCTATCCCAGCACGGCACAACTGACGTCACACTCACACACACTGCAGCTGACAAAGTCTTGCGGCTTGTCCTCCTCACACTGGATTCACACCAAACTAATGCAATATATTGCGAGCACCTTTAACAACAACAATAACTCAGGTTTGCCGGTTTACTACAGGAAGGGTACACATTCGCTTCAGAACTTTACAGAGATTTCACTTGAAGCCTCGGCCGCTACTCTCTCCTTCTCAGCTTCCGCATACGCAAGCAGAATTCGACCCACAAATCCTACTCTCGACTTGTCAATGGTTTGTCCTAGTGCACTATAGGACTTGCCAAATCTCCATCGAAGGTTTCACTCATACACTTGACTCAAACTTGACTTGTCAACCACGCCCGATTGACCTATTAAACCGCACAAATTACAACATAAACCCAAGTGTCTCCTACACTTGTCAATATACCCCTGAGTCTTAGACCGCGACGGGTCCGTACATTACCAACCAACCACGTGGATAATTTTTTAGCACAAAGCGCCACACTCATATGAAGTATGCCGACTTCCCTACTCTCATACTGCGGAGTACGCCCACTCCTCCTAAAACAACATTACCTGGCCTAAACATACACAAACTTCACAAATCACCTGCAGAATGCATAAGCTAAGCAAGCACAAATTCTACACTACATATGCTAAAATGCCGAGAACATTCCCAACTCACTTAGGCAGGCTCCGAGATCCCGGGAAAGTCATGGGGAATTTAGAAACACATCATATCTCCAATTTGCATTATCTCAGAAAAACAATCTAAACAATAAGTCTCCGTCCTAGGGCCCCAAAGGACCAAACCATCACTCTGCTACCAGAACTACTAACGCGTCCCTCTAAGATAATTTATTACACATCAGGACTCGTTTTAGGCCAATGAATCTTTTGACCCAGTTGGGAGACACCTTAGGACGAGATAGCTAATCAACATGTCAATCAATACGTAAATAATTTCATCAATATTTATCACAACAATGCATTTCACTTTAGTCAATGACATTTAATTAAATCAAGACAACACCATGACCTTTCAGTCATGAATAACCACACCAGTTTAGTATGAATTTAGTGATATTTATTCCCTATTGGTTGCAATACTACTAGTAAATTTATTAATCTCAAAACCAAGAAACACAATAGCATAGTCACAATATGGCAACTCTGATAAGATTTAATCAAAGAAAGAATCACAAACATCAGAACATAGCAGAGTGTGAACATAGGCTATCCTTAGCAGAGTATCGTCAACAAAGCTTTGATTCAGTCGTGTGTCTATTTGCGTTAGTTTTAGTGAACCCCTCTGAACTAACCTCTAACTAGCATTGGCATGTTGGGCTTCATGCAAAACAATTTAGTAACGCCAATTTGGAAAACATCTAGCTATGGTCTCTGCCAAAAGTAAGCAGTTGGTACCTAGAAAGGAAAAGCAAACAGACAAATCACAATTTCATTGTCATAGTTACCCACCAAGTTTGGGTCAGCACTCAGGTTCGGTCTTCGTCTTCAGGACATCAGTTGATTCACCATCAGTCAGGAACTCAGCTCTCAGGTAAGCTAGGGGCACTTCCCTCATAAGGAGGTAAAGTGTAAATGGGCAATCTAAGGGCAAGGATGGTTCTAGATAAATCAGCCAGTCACTAATAAAAGTGAAAAAATTTCAGGATCATAAAATATAGCATCAGCATCTCCCCCTCTCCTAGTCTCTTACTCCCTAATTCTAATTCACTTCCTGGTGACAGGGTTTTTTATCCCCTTTTCGTTGTACATTCCCCTAAAATTTGGTTGGACAAAAGTTGCACCCTACTATCTTTAGCCAATTAGAAAAACCATTATGGTGGTCATTACAACCGTGGCGGACGGTGTTAAAGATGCGGTAATACCGCAAACAGTCAGACGGACAAAAAAAGGTAATTATGACCCTGGCGGAAACCGCCAACAAAGACAGCCACTTTAACACTTCGCCCGCCACGGCGGTACAGACAAGCAGCGCGGCGGACACCGCCAACAGACAGGCGGGAGACAATGTACTGCCCACAGTATCACAACAGACCAATCCGCCACCTTTTCCGGGGCGGATTCACCGTGGATAAAAACACGGAGGAAACAGCTTTTGCTAAGGGAAAACGCTCACATTAACATATCCCACGAGGAACGACGACTCCATGGACCCCGAACTCCATATACTACCTGCCCTTGTCTTTCTGCTCCTTCACGACCAACAGCGATGTAGGCGCAGAAGATACCGGTGAGTACAGCACCTACGACACGGGGGAGGCAAAAGTTAGGGGGACACCCACCAAACACCCCACCCTCGCATATTACAACATACACACCAATGTAGTCACAAACATCACAGTAACAACCCACAATTCCCCCGGAAGAATGCAAAGACAATGCGAATTTCGGTCAAACTTTGTAATGTGCCAATATACATGTCATACAAAAATAAACAAATATATGTATACTAAAATCACTCTTATTTACATATATACAATCCGAGAAGTAGTGCAGATATGTACACAACAATGTCCGTGCACAAACAGTCCAAAAAATGCATGGGCGAGGCCCACAATAGATACCTGACCAAAATCGGTGAGAACACTGCAGGGGCATCAGATAGAAACACTACAGGCACCTCAGGGGGAAGGGAAGGGGGTGCACCTCAGCCACAGAAACGCAAAGCCAGATCCACGACGGGGCTCCATGCCCATTGATGTATCCTGGGGAGTGCAAAGCCACAGTCTCTCAAGTCTATACAGTGGGTGGGTTTCCCACTGTTACATCCTGGGGAGTGCAAAGCCACAGTCTCTCAAGTCCATACAGTGGGTGGTTTGCCCACTGTTACATCCTGGGGAGTGCAAAGCCACAGTCTCTCAATTTGATGCAGATCCATACTGATACTGGGGGGTGACTGGTGCCCAGACTGGATGAGTCTCCCCGTGAATGGTAGTGTGCTGTCACTGTCCCAGCTGCACATGGGATAAGGATGCCTGATGTGGTGGGCCATTCATTCCTACCCGGTGCATTGCCCTCTTCAGAGGTGCTTTGACATGGCGGTCTTTGCCCTCTTCAGCGGTGCTACGACATGGCAGTCTTTGCCCTCTTCAGCGGTGCTATGACATGGCGGTCTTTGCCCTCTTCAGCGGTGCTTTGACATGGCGGTCTTTGCCCTCTTCAGCGGTGCTATGACATGGCGTTTCAGGACTGTTCAGCGGTGCTTTGACATGGCGGTCTTTGCCCTCTTCAGCGGTGCTTTGACATGGCAGTCTTTGCCCTCTTCAGCGGTGCTATTACATGGCGTTTCAGGACTGTTCAGCGGTGCTTTGACATGGTGGTCTTTGCCCTCTTCAGCGGTGCTTTGACATGGCGGTCTTTGCCCTCTTCAGCGGTGCTATGACATGGCGGTTCTGATACGGACATTGGTGTGTGGCATGACGATTTCCACACTGGACATTGGTGTGTGGCATGACGATTTCCACACAGGACATTGGTGTGTGGCATGACGTTCCATCATTGCCCAGCGGGGCTGTGGCATCCTGGCCCCGCCTGGGCTGTGACTCCGGCGGTGGTCTCTGGACCAGTTACGATACTTGAGCCCTCCTGGGTTGTGACTCCGGCGGTGGTCTCTGGACCAGTGACGATACTTGAGCCCTCCTGGGCTGTGACTCCGGCGGTGGTCTGTGGACCAGTGACGATACTTGAGCCCTCCTGGGCTGTGACTCCGGCGGTGGTCTCTGGACCAGTGACGATACTTGAGCCCTCCTGGGCTGTGACTCTGGCGGTGGTCTCTGGACCAGTGACGACGGTGCTGGCGGTTGTGTCTGGACCGCCGGAAATGATGGCGCACTTCTCCGCCGTGACACTCACAACAGGCTGGGCAGACTTCCTCTGGACCTTCCCCACCTTTTTTGGAGTTACAGCTGACTCACCAATCGCCTTCGATCCCATTTCACTTGTTGTCCCACCAGGAGTCTTGCCACGGTCCCGTCGTCCACTCTCCAATTTCGGAGCCTTTACAGGGGGTGGGCTGCCTGTGCCTTGGCTCCGGGTCCTACTGCCTGCCCTGGTGGACGGTGCACTCCAAAAACCTTGAACAGGCACCACTGGTCCTGGAGGCTTTTTGGCTGAGGCGCTACGACGGAACTGATGAATTGGAGGGGGGGTAAAAAGGTCAATTTGACAGAGGGACAGTTTCTGACGAACACTGGGATAGGTAGCTGGAGGGGGTCTGGGAGTGGAGGAAGAGGAGGTGGTTGTAGGAGGTGTCACTTTAGATGTTTTGGGTGCAGGTGCAGGTACTGGAGGCTGTCGTGAGGTGGATGGATGTTGGGTGAGTGATTGCCGGCGTTTGGGTACTTTGGGAGGTGGCGTCACAGACACACTGGGAGAGGGCACAGGGGACGTGTAAATGGCAGTTGAGGTGGTGAGTGCAGGTGAGCAGCGTGTGGTGCTGGGTGTCCTG
The DNA here is from genome assembly GCF_031143425.1 of Pleurodeles waltl. NCBI lineage: Eukaryota > Metazoa > Chordata > Amphibia > Caudata > Salamandridae > Pleurodeles > Pleurodeles waltl. The sequence continues at coordinate 473,361,229 of NC_090437.1, read as the reverse complement.
GTGCGAGTCCTAGTGCCTGTAGATGTGGTGCATGCAGGTGTGTGTGTAGACGAGACTGGGAGGGAGGATGGAGAAGAGGAGAATGGGGACACAGTGGAGACAGTGGATGTTGCAGTGTCTGTATGGGTGTGATGCTTGTGTGAGTGCTTGTGGTGTGTGTGGTGCCTATGTTTGCTTGAGCTACTTGGGTGTGTTGACTTGTCTGCATGCTGGTCTGTAGGTGTGCTTGGGATGGGCTGGGATACAGGGCATTGGGTCTGGGTGGAGGAAGTTGGAGGGGGGAGGCTGGACACAGGGACAATTGCTGCCATCAGTGCTGAGGCCAGAGATTGCAGGGTTCGCTGAAGGGCAGCCTGACCAGAATGAATGCCCTCCAGGAATGCATTACCGTGTTGCAACTCCCTTTCTACACCCTGGATGGCATTCACAATGGTAGGCTGCCCAACAGTGAGTGACCTGAGGAGGTCGATGGCCTCCTCACTGAGGGCAGCAGGGGTGACTGGAGCAGGGCCTGAGGTGCCAGAGGCGAAGGTGATGCCCACCCTCCTGGGTGAGCGGGCACGGGGCGAACGCTGAGGGGCTGCTGGGAGGGCGGTGCTGGTAGGGGGGGTGGCGGCTGTACCTGTAGAAGTGGGGCGCACAGATGGTGCCGCCACCACAGGGGACCTCACATCGGCGGACGAGTCTGTGTCGCTGGTTGGTGATCCGGTGGCCGACGTGAAGCTCCCCTCGCCCTCCGTCCCACTGGTGTATTCAGAGTCTGTGGTGTGGCCCTCCATGGCCATGTGGGATGCAGCTCCCTCGTGCTCCGGTGCCACTGTACCTCCGCCTGTTGATGCTGATGTACAAACGGACAGGGAGAGCAGGAAAAGGGGGGGAGACAGAAGAAAGAGAGTTTTAGTACATGGCATACCGCTACCGTTGGCGGACAAGACAGACGCAGCAGCCCCATGCACAACGCCACGCTCCTGCCCTCTGCACATGCAATTTCATGGATATGGGCTACATGACAATGCTGGAAATCTGCGCACATGGATGCCACAGGGGCAACTATACCTCAACTTGCTAGTTTTCTGAGGTGGGGTAGAGTGCCACATGGCCTACATTACGGAGGGGCCTTGCCTAACTAACTTGCCCTGGCCTATGGACACCCACAGCCCACCTCCCCCACCCACACACCGTCACTGCACGCAAAGTCCTCAGAATGAGTTTGTACTCAGCCCCTTGTGTCTGCTGTGATGACCTTAAGCGCCCATCCAACTCCGGGTAGGCCACCGCCAGGATCCGGAACAGCAGGGGGGTCGTGTTACGACGGGCACCCCTCCCACGTTGGGAGGCCATCCCCAGCTGAGCCTCCGCCGTCTTCTTGCTGCAGCAGCGAATGTCCTCCCATCTCTTCCGGCAGTGGGTGTCCCGTCTCTGGTGGGCCCCCAGGGTCCGGACGTCCTTGGCGATGGCATGCCAAATGTCCCTCTTCTGGTGGGCGCTGACCTACATGACATGCACAAGGGAAGAGGAACAGTCATTACCAATTGCACCATCAATGTGTGTGGCCCCCTCCATACTCTGACCATGTGGCCCATTTATTCCCATGCTTTACTGTAGTATGACTTCTACCCCCTTCCCTCTTCCACCCAGCCCTCTCCACCCAGGCCTAGCCCCTACAACGTGCTCCCTGTGTACTAACCTGTTGGTCTGGAGGACCGTAGAGTAGCGTGTACTGGGGGAGGACCTCATCCACAAGTTTCTCCAACTCCTCCGATGTGAAGGCAGGGGCCCTTTCCCCAGACGCAGCAGCCATCGTCGCTTCCAGACAGAGGTCACAGCAGCACTAGCAGTGTAGGTCCTCTCCTGTCGAAGGTCAGGTATCTAGTGATTGAAGAGATAGAAAATGGTGGTGACGACCGCGGCGGTGACGTCCGCGGCGGGGCGCATCATCACCGCCGGCGCACCTGTTCATTGGCTCCTGGGACCCATAGGGTCCATTGTTAACCAATGCAGCATTGCGCCGCGCTCTAAGACCGCCTACCGCGACGGTGTGCAACGCCAGCGCTGTTACCCCACAATCCCATTGTCCCAGTTTAGAGGTCAGACAGCCGCCATTTCAGGGGCGCACATGGATTCATTTTCAAATGCGTCACACATACTGAGGCCTACACTCAACACACATGCAGGAAGGGTTTATTGTCTGGGGTAGTCTTGTGTGTGACTGTGGGTACATACCTGGAAGAATAGTGACTGTTTCTTCGCTGTTGTCCTTCGTAGGCACCGTCAGCTGGGACATATGAGAAGATGGTGGAATCCGCCGGTGTACCGACCTCTGGTGGACCTGTTGACAATGGAGGAGCGACATTTAATCGTGACCTACAGGTTTGACCGTGCCACAATCCAGGAACTGTGTACCCAGTTGGAGCCAGAGCTGATGTCACCAATCCGCCATCCGACTGGAATCCCCACTGACGTGCAGGTGCTGTCAGTGCTCCATTTCCTTGCAAGTGGGTCATTTCAAACAACAGTGGCCATGGCATCAGGGATGTCCCAGCCTATGTTTTCAAACGTGCTGTCCAGAGTGTTGTCTGCCCTGCTGAAACACGTAAGGAGATACATCATTTTCCCTGAGGTGGAGGATTTGGCTACAGTTAAAGGTGACTTCTATGCCCTTGGACATATCCCGAACGTCATAGGTGCCATTGATGGGACCCATGTAGCTCTGGTCCCCCCCGCAGGAGTGAACAGGTGTACAGGAACAGGAAGAGTTATCATTCGATGAATGTCCAGATGGTCTGTTTGGCAGACCAGTACATCTCGCAGGTAAATGTTATGTTCCCTGGCTCTGTGCATGACGCCTACATCCTGCGCAATAGCAGCATCCCTGATATGATGGGTCAACTCCAGAGGCACCGTGTATGGCTATTGGGGGACTCTGGTTACCCCAACCTGTCATGGCTCTTGACCGCAGTGAGGAATCCCAGGACGAGGGCAGAGGAATGCTACAATGAGGCCCATGGGCGGACTAGGAGGGTTATCGAGCGCACCTTCGGCCTTCTTAAGGCCAGGTTCAGGTGCCTCCATATGACAGGTGGATCCCTATTCTACTCACTGAAGAAGGTGTGCGACATCATCATCGCCTGCTCCATACTCCATAACTTGGCATTGCGACGCCAGGTGCCTTTTCTGCAGGAGGATGATCCAGATGACGGTGTTGTAGCAGCTGTGGAGCCTGTGGAGCCTGTGGAGCCTGTGGAGCCTGTGGACAGTGATGAGGATGAAGCTGAGGAAGACGAAAACGACAACAGGGAGTCAGTCATACAGCAATATTTCCAGTGACACACAGGTGAGAACTTTTTATTTTTTACCATTACACTGACTTTCACACATCTACCTCTATCCTGTACCTCCATTTCACTCACTATTTGTTAACTGAGTTGTCCCCTTCCATTTCAGTTTCACAAATGTGGTAACCTACGTGTCAACTGTTTGCATCCTTGAAGAACTTGTGATGTGTGACATAGGTATGTTAGCCTTCCAATGGGTAACCCATTATGAAACTGTAATTGATAATACAGATTTACAAATCATAGACTGACTCCATTTTTTTGGGGTGTTTCAAGGGTGTTTATTTAAGTGCAAAAAAATGAAGGGGGGTTGTAAAATGGTGATGGGTGATGGTGGAGGAATGTCCATGGCAGAGTCCAGTCTATTAGTCTCACAGGTACATTGCACATCTGGGCATTGGAAGTGGAGCTGGGGTAGTTCCGATTTGGGCAGGGTAACAAAGTGGGACAGTGGGAGGACAATCAGGGTGGTCTTATTTCCTGGCGGGGGTCTTGCCATCTTGCTCTGTCCTGTTCCTGGATCTCAGGGCCCGCTTGCGTGGTGGTTGTCCATCTGCAGGGGTGGGGGGCTGGTGTGGTGGTCCTGTGGCGGGGCGTCCTGCCCACTAGCGCCGGCGGAGGTGGTGGGCAGTTCGTCATCCTGGCTAGTGTCAGGGGCCCCTTGGAGTGCCACGGTGTCCCTCAAGGTCTTTTGAATGTCCGTCAGCACCCCTACGATGGTGCCCAGGGTGGAGCCGATGGTCCTGAGCTCCTCCCTGAACCCCAAATATTGTTCCTCCTGCAGACGCAGGGGCTCCTGCAACTTTTCCAGGACCGTGGCCATCGTCTCCTGGGAGTGGTGGTATGCTCCCATGATGGAGGAGAGGGCCTCGTTGAGAGTGGGTTCCCTTGGCCTGTCCTCCCTCTGTCGCACAGCAGCCCTCCCAGTTCCCCTATGTTCCTGGGCCTCCGTCCCCTGGACTGTGTGCCCACTACCACTGCCCCAAGTCCCTGTTGTTGTTGGGGTGGTGGGTTAGCCTGGGTGCCCTGTAGTGGTGGACACACCGCTGATTGACCTGTCCTGGGTAGGGAGGTTTGGGCCCGCTGGGTGGGTGCTGTGCTGGTGTTACCAGAGGGTGGAAGCTCGGTGTTGGGCTGTGGCTGGGCAAGGGGAACCGACTGTCCCGAGGCCCACGATGGTCCGGGCTGGTCATCAAGATCCAGTGGGGCAGAGCTGCTGTCGTCACTGTGGGCCTCTTCTGGGGGTGGAGTGGTGTTGCCTGGACCCTCTGGTGTGGTGACGTTCCTTCTGGTTCCTGCGGGGGTATAAGTACATGATTATTGCATGTGTGTGTTTCATGGTGTGCAATGGTTGGGTGTGCGTGAACCACAGTGCTGGCATTCCTGTGGAGGGGCTTGTGTGGTGATGGTTGGGGGGTGTTCTGGGTCTGTGCAGTGGGCATGCTTTGGTGATGGGTGTCCATGCTTAGTTATGTCATGCAGGGCTTGGGGTTGGGATGGGTGGTTGGTGTCATGGGTAGATAGGTGAGGATTTGGGGTGATAGGGGAGGGTGTGATGGTGGGGGTGTGTGATATCATGCAGGTAGGGTGGGGGTTATGATAGTTAAGATTTGACTTACCAGTGTCCGTCCCTCCAACGACTCCTCCGAGGCCCTCAGGATGCAAGATGGACAAGACTTGCTCCTCCCATGTTGTTAGTTGAGGGGGAGGAGGTGGTGGTCCGCCGCCAGTCCGCTGTACCGCGATGTGGTGCCTGGATACCGTTGAACGCACCTTCCCCCGTAGGTCGTTCCACCTCTTCCTGATGTCCTCCCTATTTCTTGGGTGCTGTCCCACACCGTTGACCCTGTCCACTATTCTTTGCCATAGCTCCATCTTCCTGGCTATTGATGTGTGCTGTACCTGTGAGCCAAATAGCTGTGGCTCTACCCGGATGATTTCCTCCACCATGACCCTGAGCTCCTCCTCGGAGAAGCGGGGGTGTCTTTGGCGTGACATGGGGTGGTGTGTGTGATGTGTGGGGTGGTGTATGTGTTGATGAGTGTGGTGAGTGTAGTGGTATGTGGTGTTTTGTGCGTGGATGTTGTGTGGGTGATGGTGTGGTGTACCTCTGTGTGGTGGGGTTGTCTATTGCTGTGCTCTCTCTGTCGCCTTCAACTCAAAATTGTGGTCGTAGGGGTTTGTGGGTGATGTGGGTGTGCGTTTTATATTGTGTTGGGTGTGTGGGAGTGTTGTTTGTATGTGTATCAGGTGTGTGTATTTTGAATTGTCCAATGTGGCGGTGTTTTGGAGATGTGTGTGTATTTTGAGCGCGGCGGTGTGTACCGCCAATGGAATACCGCGGTTGAAAGACCGCCGCGTGGATTCGTGGGTCATAATAGCATGGGCGTGTTTCTGTTGGCGTGGAGGTGGAGGATTTGTTTCCGCATGTTTATCGCTGACCTTTGGTGTGGCGGTATTGTGTGGGTGTCTGCATTTCGGCGGATTCCGTGATGTGTGTCATAATAGCTGTGGCGGTCTACCGAGGCCGCGGCGGTGTATTGGCGGTCTTCTGCACGGCGGTAAGCACCTTATACCGCCAGGGTCGTAATGACCCCCTATGTCATTAAATCTTTCACCCCGCATTAGTTCTCAAGCAGTTTATTGGTCCATATGATTGACGTCTTCAGAGGTAGAATGTCCGGTATGATTTCATCCTTCTGTAATTCTTTGCACATCTTCGGTCAGTAGCTCCATTGTCTGTACCGGTTTGGGCGACCTTGTACATTATACTAATCTACACTGTTGCATTTAGCTAGTACATTTCTACAAGCAAATATTAATTTCATGAGAACGGATCTACTATAGTTACATTCAGCTTCTAGTTTGAAGAAAAAAAAAGAGTTCATGTCCTTTTGCGAGTCAGCACACTGCACGTTAGAAAAACACATTTAATATGAGAGTCAGACAGCTAGGCCTCGACTCATGCTAACTAAGGCATACGAGATTTATTTGCAAAACTTTAATAACATAATCATTAATAATTAGTATAAAAACATTCTTTCATATAACATTAGTCATTTTCATTAGTCCCCGTATATATTGGCGGCCACTCCCCGTGGTCACATTTCAAGTGCATGTTTTAGCAAATCCAGTTTCTATGCAGTATTATTATACATTAGTTCATAAACATTTCATGTTAATATAGATTATATAAACTACGCTCTCTCATTAGTAAAAACAGTGACAAAAAACACAAAGCGCCAATAATAGTCAATAATAGTCAACGTTCCCAATATGTCAGGACATCATTTGAGGCCGACCACGATGGAGCATGGGTTGGATACACGAACCAGGTTTGCCCCGGGCAACTATTTTACCTATCTGATTTAGATATTGGTGGATGAGTTAAACCAGTAGAACGGTGACGGATACCCTGTCCGCCCAAATTTAAATCCCGTTAGATCCATAGGATAAAATGGGATTTAGATTTTGGTGGACAGGATATCCGTCACTGTTGTGATGGAGTAACTCGTCCTCCACAATGACCGCCCTCCCGAGTTTGGGGATCCTTTCAAGGATATACAAGTTATTACTCTGGAATGCATCAGGCTTGATGGGCGGATTAAAGACAGCTTGAGAAGACAACCTTGGTAAAGTAGATGAAAATGACTGGTGTGAGATGCGCCTCATGCTGCACACACTGGCCATCCCATCAAACTTTAGGGCAATTCAGTTTCACTACTTAAACAGGACATATCATAGCTCCTTAAAACTATGGAAAATGGACAGGGTGTGGTCCTCAGTTTGCTGAAGGTGGAGAGCCCCTGAGGACTCTTTTTTCAGCATTATATGGGAATGTGCACATATTCAGTCATACTGTCAGCTGGTCTATAGCCACATATCAAGAGTACTTCAGACATCAACGGCCCGACCCGAAGGTGGCTATACTGGGAATAATGGATGGGTGGGCCTTGACCAGTGCCCAACAAACAATCGACTTCCTGATTGCTAAACACAATATCACAAGACACTGGAACCAGGCGCAGTCACCACCGATCAGTGAATGGCGGAATAGCATGCACTACTGTGCTGGCTGAACATATGATTTATAAGTGGAGAGGTTATGAACGGAAATCTGAGAGATTCTGGGGCCAAGTAACCGCAGGGCACAATGGCAACTTTTAGGATGGGATCTGTGACTCAGAAGCACATCCTACCTTATACTGTCGCTATTACACTTGGAGTAGTATCTTTGATTAATTTCAAACCTTGTACCTCCTGTCTCAATATGTTGTTGTTTACATGCAGAAAAAAATAAAATATTATTTTAAAAAATCCAGTTTGAAGCAGGCCCTGTGTCCACAATAAACTCATGGACAGAAGTCTTGTAGGACAAAACCAGGGCCTATCAGTAACTAGACTGGGGATATACAAGAATTCTCTTGGCATCCTGTTAGCGTCCTTTCAAGTATGTCTCAAGTGTTACATGTGGTTCAACAGTCTTTTGAAGCAGGATTTATCAGTGTGGTGTCACAGGATGCCCACAGCCACCACTTTGAATATTCTGCAGTATTTGGGCCAATGTCCAGTGGGGTAATGGGGGGTGAGTTGGGTAGTTGAACATGAGGGTTGGACCCAGAACCCTCTGATTGTTCAAGGGAGCTTTTTTTGCTGTTGGCTGTTTTGGTACTGTGGGACAGGTCCTGGTCCAGAAGTAGCAAGTGATCTGATTGGCTGGCCACAACGAAGAAGAAAATGTTGCAGTGCTCATTACTGGACTCAGGGACTCGGTGCCTGTTTCCTGAAAATGTTTTAAATATAGAGCATAAAGGGGCAAGGTAGGAATACTCTAACTTTTATCCCTATGGTGCTGTGATAGCGTGCAATCTTCCCCAAGAAAGCTTTCATGGTAGTGCAGCACCATGGTTGGAAGCTTGAGCTGGAGTTATTGCAGGAGTACTGTGATACTCAAAAAGAAAAATATATATATATGTGCGTTGGGTGCCCGTGGGGGTTGGGTGACCACAGAAGGCAAAGCGCAGGAGCCTGTAGATAAATCTACTCTAGGCACGGTTGAAAGCCATGTACAGTAGTTGTTGGGTGTCGCAGGTGACGTTGAGCCAGGGCCTGTGGCCAACCGTTCCAGAGGCCATTGGCAACGTGGGGTGCTTGCCTGTGGTGCAGTTGAGCACAAAGCCTGGCATCTGACTAGGCCCTACGACCAACCCCCAGCCCTGCTCCCAATCCCCACTGCGCACAGCCAAGGACCATGAACAGTAGAATCTGGCTAGCTGGCGGAGTTGGCTGTGCATCAGTGAGGCTGGCTAGCTTTGGGGAGGGAGGGTGGTCGCTGGGTATGGCCAGATCCCAGGATCTGTGACTAACCCCCGATGCACATGGGTAGAGGTAAGGCCAGGTCCTGCGGCTAAGTTCCTGCTGTGTATTCAGCACAGGCTGGATGCAGCAGTGAGTTGGCTGGCTGCAGTGGGGTTGGGTGTGTGCAGCTGGGGTGTTTGATGAATAAGATAAAAAAAACAGATGTTTACTGAAAAAAACCAAGGATAAAGTCACTTTTTAGTTAGGTATGAAGATACGATCTTTGCTTCCATTAAAAAAAGAACAGAAATTCACCGAGATATCCAAAGGTTAAAAGGATGTTACAGTTAGGTGAAAAAATGAAACAAAAAAAATGCATTTTAAAAACTAAAAAACACTGACATTACCCAGTTAGTTTAATGAGCTATCTATAACTTTCACATCCACTGTGAACTGCTTCTGATCTCACATATTAAACCATTCAATTGAATGGAATTGAACTACATCATTGATGGCATCACTACTAATATCTCAAATTACATCACTGATGACATCATCCTGTCATCGTGACAGCATCCAATAGGATTTGTGGGCATGAGGTAACTGAACAGACTTGATATTCTTACCACAACATTTTGGCCACACAATATTTTTACTTCAATATTTTGGTCAATCACCCGATAGTTTTGCTGCACATGTTGACATACCATAAGGTAGACCAGAAATTACCTTTCGCCTAAAAGCATCAAGTACGGTATTAATAATATTCCAACCACCATATGTATTAAAATATACCTCAGATCACCTAAAGCTGCTTTGGCCACACAATATTTTGGCCACACAATATTTTTACTTCAATATTTTGGTCAATCACCCGATAGTTTTGCTGCACATGTTGACATACCATAAGGTAGACCAGAAATTACCTTTCGCCTAAAAGCATCAAGTAGGGTATTAATAATATTCCAACCACCATAGGTATTAAAATATACCTCAGATCACCTAAAGATGCTTTGGTGTTATCCTTTCCTTCTCGAGAAGCAGGGTCCAATGACATATTTATATGTCTTTACCACAATACATTTTTCGCTGCCCAGAGGCCAGCTCTCATGGACTTTTTCCGTGCCTAAGGAGGTTTTTTGAGTTACATATGCTGGGTGCAGTGATATTTTTTTGTAGTTCTTTCCTATATGTTATAGTAAAATAAGATAGCAGACATACATTGTGTAAGTGCTCCATGGGGTGCAAGGTATGTGCTGCCCTCTGGTCATTGGTCAAAATATAATGGTGGTCCACCATGAAGATAGATACAAGCAAAGGTGTTAGAACCCATCCTTGTTTGAGACATCTTGAACCAATATTTGGAGAAAGCATTGTTATCTGCTGCCATAAGAACTTCGAGCGTAGCAATTTCTAGAGAAAAACTGTTATTTACTGGACAAAGAAGTTTAACCCACATCTCAGAGTGTAATTCAATGAGCAATTTTAACTTAAGACCATTTGTGCCAAAGTTCTTAAATTAGTTTCAACAAAGATTATGGCTAACATACTTGAATGCCTGTTATGGCCACAAAAAGACATTCAGTCTTGGCATGTTTTTTATCATGGCCTATTCTGACATTTCAAAAGTGTAATAATATTGTCTAGTGTGAACATCCTTCTCTAACGCCTGTCTAATTAAACTGCGGGTTAGAAAAGATCTTGTCCTTTGCATCCAATTGGGGTCTTATTCAATACTCGAAGAAACACAATAATATCCCTAGTCTCCTTTTAGGAGATGTGGAACAAACTTACCCCTTTCCAGTTTGGGGGAATGCACTCTATATGAAGCACTCTTTAAGCCAGGAGAATATACATGAGGCTCACAATTTCGGGGCAAGTTTTAAAATAGCAATTTGAATGCTGTTTGGTCCAGGTGTCCTAGCTTGTTGGAGATCAGTTGTTTTTTCTACCCTTCTCTGAGTGACAGACGTCATGGACGATTTAGCCATAGTAGCCCTGAGCCTATTGAGGTCAATATAAGACTTTGTGGTATACAGATTGGAAATGTACAATGTCACGTAAATGTCACATATTCATACTCACATCAGTAGGTGGCTTTTGGGACTCACAAATCAATGCAGTCATTTTCCAGAAGCATGTTCATATCTTTTAGGATGATATTAAAATGTTTTCTTCTCATTACTGATCAGTATTTCACTGTTTTTAAGTCAGATTACATATTTGTAACTTTTTTTTGGTGCTTCTTGTTGTGGTCGGCATCCCCGAGACCTACTCTGTGACCCAAGTCCTTTGTCTTTCTGAGTTCCTTGGGGACCTGATCAATTTCATTGTTGAATGCTTTTTAATGATTTTTTTCAATTGACTGGATAAATGCCAACATTGTGTCTCTTCCTTTTTTTCTTGCAAAGGATATTGCTGATTTTTCCAAACGAGCCCAAGCAATTGTATTGCTTAATTCTATCAGCAGACTCCTGCCACAAGTTCAGCGATCACGATCAGAATAACTGCACTATACGAGTTTAATGCTCACATTACTTGTGAACATTGTCTTTTCTTAGACTCCTCCCTACCAGTTGTGACCATTGTACCAAATTACCTCCTTCTAACATAGAACCTTAACACATTATGATCACTCTCTGGTCTTTGCTCAGTTGAAACGTTCTGTTCAGTGATAGCCTAGGAGAGACTCGAACCCCCGACATTTACAGGTGTAACATAATGTCGTGCCTACCATTCAGGAAGTACGTGGTATGACCCTCAAATGTCTCCAAGAGCAAGAACCACTCACTAACCAATTCTCTGCATTTGAAAAAGAGCCTTCAGAATACCCAAGGCTACATCTGTAGGGCAAGTACTTTTCTTGTCATGTAAATTATGAAACACAGCTACATTAAAATCATCTTGTCAGAACACGTTAGGGGGTGCTTGAGTCTCTTTGCCACTGCTGTCTTGGGGTCTGTCCTATTATTTCTCTGCAAAATGGGCCCAGTACACCCTTTCTGCTATTGGATCTCAAAGTAGCGAGCAGTCAGGTGCTTGTGTGGGAGGTAGTGTGTGGTGCATGAGCTCGGAACTTAAAAAAACAAACAACAGACACAATAATGCACTGCCCGACACAGTGCTTATCTTAGAAAAAAACGTACTTTAGTAACACACCAACAAGTAGTAGTACACAATTCTTTGGGACTTAGGTACAGGGTTGTGATTCCACTTTGTTTCTTAGGTAAGTGAGTACACCCTCTAAGGCACCTTCTCCTCTTTCAGGGAGCTTACCTAGTGTCTAAAGACATCTGCCCTAGCAATCTACTCATGTGCAGTATTTCATAGTTTAGTTCAATGGTTCATACTGAAATTGGGATTGCATAAGTAACAGTCAATGTTCCTGCTGCAGAACATGGTCTGGGTGTCTTAGGGCCAAATGTACAAATATCAGGGTTTGCGACTCACAAAACCTGATGTACAACAGTGTCAATGACACTGTTTGCGATTCCCAATGGGGTCGTAAATGACCTACCTCATAAATATTCATGAGGTAGGTTGCAGTTTGTGACCCCATTGGGAATGGCCAACCTCACAGGGATGGTGGCCTGCTGGGGACAGCAGACCACCATGTCTGTGACTGCTTTTCAAAAAGCAGTGTTTTTTTTTTTTTTTAAATGCATCGCGTTTTCCTTAAAGGAAAACAGGATGCATTTAAAAACAAAAAATGAAAAGTTTCCTTTTCATTTTTTCAGAGTTGACAGTGGTCCGTGGGACCACTGCCTGCTCGAAAAAAATATTTTTGCACTCCTTCCCATTTGTGAATGGGTTAGCACCAATTTGAAATTGGTGCTAACTGCAATTGTTTTTGTGACTGCATTCACAGTCACAAAACAGACATCACACTGCGGCTCGCATTTAGGAAGGGGACCCCCCCTTCCTGATTGCGACTCGCAAACCCTTTTTGTGATTCAGTAAATAGATTTCCAATCGCAAAATTGGGTCTGTGCATCAGAAAATACATTTTTCTTGTCACAAACTGCCCTATTCTGCGATTCAGGCAGTGTGTGACAAGAAAAAAGCTTTGTATATCTGGCCCTTAGTCTTTTGTGAGTGAAGCTCTGTTATCTGCTCATGGTTCAGCAGTCATGTGTCGGTGTGGATGTTCTTTTGGCTGGTGCTTTCAGCGGCGACTCTACTAAGGATTTTCGTGGTAGCTTCTCTCTGGACTCTGGCTTCAGTGGGTGAAGAGCATGGCATGGCATGGCAGAGCTGCTTAGTGGGCTTCAATCCTGGCAGATGTGGCCTCTGGGTTGGGAATTCAGTGGATGCTTACTGTTGACAGTTGTGGCCTCCTGGCAGGAATCAACCTCTCTGTTTCATCAGTCCATTACCAGGGGCAAGTTAGTGCTCCCCATCAGGTCACAAAGCGTGTTCTGGACCTCACATTTTCAGGGACACTACATAGAAAGGGGATCCCAGCTATAAATAGTGTAGGTTTTCGGACATGGGAAATAAGGCAATGCCAGTAAAACAAAACTCGGTTAAAAGCAATTCCCATTTCACTGTCAACGTGCATTTTAATGGAAAAACACCAGTTGACCATTCACCTTCATTAGGACAACACCGTGTACACCAATTCTTGAGAAGCCCCTAAGTAGGTGAAATGAGGGTAAAGGGTGTTCTACTGGAATGGCTACACCCCACGGTCAACTACAGTGAGTGCAATTCACCTGGTGACTGTGACTACATGAAGGGCATTAAAGTCTTTCACTCGGCCTCTGCACATACACTAGGTTAGCATGTTAGCAGGGACAAAACAAAAGTTGGGATACCAGTTTCACATATATTTGGGTACTCATGGCAGAGTACACTCCTGTTTACCATGGAGGAGACATTCCCATCCCAATACACCTGTTACGCCAACCATCTCTCTCTCTCTCTCTTTATGATCTGTTCCAAATCTTTATTTGAATTTGGGGATGGGGACACTTGAAGCCTCAACTATCAGTGTAAAGTAAGAACTGACCAGAGCTACTCATGGGTTTAATAAACTTCCACAGCTACCCATAGCTCTTGGAGACATTCCATGATTAATGTATTTATATAATGCAAGTGACTGTTGGAGTTTAGCTTACCCCTTATCCCAGTGATGTCATATGAGCTCTTTAGATTTTTCCTTTATTAATCATTCATCTCATATAGGGGTGATACCCATTCACTAAATCTATTGTCCTTGATATCCATCAACCCTCTTGCAAAGGTGACCCTACTTGTACCTCTAATGTCTGAAATAATTGTTAAATCACCAGGCCAGCCCTAGTCAATGGAACCTACAATGCTTTTTCCTTTCTTATACCCTATGCCTTGATAGGACATTTCACAGAAGCTTTTTTGGGCCTGCTAACCTTGACACATTTCGTACCAGACTATCAGCTGTCACCTCCGCTCCCTTTGTCTGTGTAAAGAGCTACAAAGAAGGGTCTTTCGTGGTGTTTTCAGATGCAAAGACACTCGATAAATGACCCTAGCTAGTTCTTATAGTGGCATGCCAAGCAATCAACTCTGATTGAAAATGCCAAATGTGTTCTGTAAGGCCTACATTCCAATGTTGTGAATGTTGTTTCTTCCAGCTTTATTACCATTCTATTTTGAAAGTGGATCTCAGTCAGGTCTGTGAAGTTAATTTTTTGATCCCTTTGAAAAGTCACAGGAGTCTCAAATATTCCCCCTTTTAGATCACTATCAGGATCTATAGATAGACAAAAATATACCACTTGTCATCTTTAGTGGGGTGACAAATTGGCTTTAGGATCAGGTCTTAGAGCCCATCTCTGTAGTTTACAACATCAGAAACGTTTTTAAGGCATGGGCAAAGAGGGTTCGGGCACAGGGCCCCAGCCTTTTAGGAGGCCCCCAATAGAGACAGCTCTATTCTGCAGAGAGTCTTGCCCTGATGACCTTGAATAATTCTTAAACAGATTGTATTAAATATTGGTACCTTTTAATTTATTTTAAATGTGGGTGAATGTGAGAGTCTATTATGCACATTTTGCAGAGTACTGTTGTGTTTAAGTTTCATGCAACAGACATGAACACTTTTTTTATATTAAAACAGGACCTCACATATGAGAAATGGGAGGGTGTCACTGAGATTATTTACACACATCACTATCCCTGATTATTATATATAAACAGATTTACAAGTTGAACCAGTGTGCCTATAAACTGTCAGTGACCTGGTCATAGGGAGCATGAAACAGCAGAAATTGGATCATACATTCAAAGCTGTTTCGTACAGGGGCCCCCAAAACACGTTTGGCTCAGGATCCCCAAAATCCTTAAGATGTCTCTTTACCACATTAGTGGTGGGGGACCTCAATGTTCTTGCCAACCCTCTGTTATCAAAGTGTGTATGTGTGTGTGTGGGGGGTAGGGGGAGGGACACAGAACCGATGTCCGTAAAGGAGGCTGAAAGGACTAAACCTAAATCCCTTGTGTTGAGCCTCCAGTTGGGCGCAAAACAGGTATACTAGAAGGATATCCAACTTCCTCTCAGGGTTTTCCAAAGTCCCCATCTTGCTTTCCAACATTTTTTTAAACCTCCCAACAAGCGTGATGGTTGGAGAAGGGGAAGAACACAAAGAAGTAGTCTTTCTCACCACATTTGGTCCTTCATATACACAAATGTGACTTTGATATCTTGGTGCAGAAAGATACTTAAATGTGGGGAGCTCTCGAGTAATTTAATGGGCATGCCTGCTTCTCCTCCCCCCTTTTGGGGGGGCTAGTTAGTTGGGAAGGGGGATGCCAGTGGATGTGCATGTTCTGCTGTAGAGGGGGAAGAAGGAGTGCGCCAATTTCAAGGTAACATTCAGGAGCGGAAAGGAGGTAGACTCACTTTAGAGCCAATAGGAATACTTAGAAAAGTGACATTTAGTAGGGGATGGGAGAAATTGCTAGTCACTGTTGTTTCCACCGCCCTCACCACAGACCAGATTGGTATGCTCCTGTTCCGCCAAGCAACATCCTACATCAACCTGCATCTATAAAGCTACGAGGGAGGTGCCTACTGGCCAACATCAAATTGAAATCTGTCTATATCACTTGCAAGGCAATGCACTCCGATGAACCTCAATACTTTGCACTTGCACCACCAACTAACTAATCTTAAAAGCGCCTACAACAAAAAACAAAAAAAACAAGGATTCTCCTTTGCCCTATTCCTCTGGAATTATATGAGACTAACTCGCTCTCTACTTCTCCATTCCTCTCACCCTGACCATCTGCTTTCAGCACATCTTTGCCATAACACTGTAAATTGGCTGAGCTCTTGTCCCGTCAATAGCATTTAGTGTGCTAGATCTGCTAACTTGTACATATATTTAAAATGTGAACTCCGTCAGTAACATCCAGTGTAACAAATATTTACTTTTTTGCACACGTTCATTGAACCCGTTGACTGTATTGTGCAGTGGCTCATCAAGCTAACTGCTTTTGCAAATATCCATCAGTAGTCATGTAAACTGCACACAAAGGCGCATACAGTTAAGCCCCCATGAAGTGGTCAGCTACCCCACAGGTCAGCACCTCCCAAAAGTTAAATACATACACAAACAAATAACTGAGTAAATAAAAGGACAAATGATCATGATTTAATGTGAGACCGCACAGCTGAGCACCGACTTACAGCTATAACTATGATGTTGGTAGGCTAATGCGACTTGGTAAATGGTCACTATGGCTTACATTCTTAAGAAAATCTGTCCTTGTGACTAAAATATACATTGCACTGTTAAAAGGACCTCACCTCTGACGCCACCCCCTCTGTGGCTAACCACAACAGTATCTGGTGTTTCATCGCTTGCTACCACTGACGGATATGTGCTCCTAAAGTGAACCTACTTACTGCAGTAAGAGCACACGTGAAAATACTTACGCTCTAAGAGACACAGTTAATTATAGTTGTGGTCTCATTGCATTGAAGGCCAGACCCAAAAGAACAGAACGAGTACAAGTAAGTGATTTTTAGGGGGTCTGCAATCTTTTCTGTATTAAGAGCGACTAGAGCTACTAATATTATTAGTGTTGTAATAGTGACCATATTAGACAAGAATACATTGGTGGCCACACCATTGAAGTCTATTGGCAGTGATCACCTCAATGCTTCAGGCAGTGTTACCAGCAGTATTGGAATTTTTTTTAATTTATTTGCAATGCCTCTACACAGGTAATGCATAAAGAGCCATGGTGTAATATCCCTGGCACCAAGGAAATAATAAGTCTCCCCAATGCCACATGATTTATCACTCAAATATTAGCTTTAAATGCAATATAATATGTGCATTTATAAAGCACACTTCCACCCAGAAGGATATAGAGGCACTGAAATAAATGTTATCCAACTCAGTGTTTGGAATAGTTGAATTGGAAATTCAATCGGAAATTCAACCATTTTTCTCCAAACATTAGCCTATGAAAAGCTACTTATAGAGTATCTGGAAAGCTATGAGTAGCTCATGAGCTACTCATCGGAGAGGCCTGGAACTAAAAGTTTTAGGTTACCAGCAAATTGTTATCATTCACATTCTGTTCATAGGGTATCTCAGCGTAACAAAGTCAGGCATATCCCCTTTTAGCTAAACATTCGGAAACCGAGTCTGCTAATAAAAACAAAGATATAGGATCAGCTCAAACCCCTCTCACTTGCATCATGGTTTCCCCTGTCTGCAATTGCTGATACTGCAGAAACTGTGTTGCCCTCACAGAAAATATAGCACTGGCTTAGTCAAGATGCTTTGAGTAACCAGTCAGCTCATCTCCCAATACAGCAGTGAGGGACTCAAGCTCTCCTCAGATTTGCACAGCTTTAATGGAACCTCTCAAGACTCCTCATCTGCTCCACCATTTTCTATTCAACTGCTGGAGACATTTTACAGAAGATCAGAGAACTTAAGATCTCACAAGAGCTTACTTGGTGGTCAAATTTGAAAATTCAGCTAACCAGTATTGAAAATAAATTCTCACTTATTACTGACCAGCAAGAGGAAGTGGAGCCAGGAATATCTGATCTCGAAGACCAGCAGGAGCAGCTTCAGAAAAATTCTGAACATTTTGAAAAAGAGATCAGTGCCCTAGAGGAGAATCATTCACACTGCTCTAATTTGCGATTTATCAGAAATCTAGAAAATGTCGAAGGGCCTGAGGGGATGGTTCCACTGATTTGGAAACTTGTTCAAAAACATATTTTGCCTGATTTTACAACAGACGTTACAATTATGACAGCACATCAAGTTTCTGGTCGGATTGGGAATACACAGTCAACATATCCATGATTTGGAATACACTTTTTGGGTAACAGTCTATTCTTTGGGGTCTACTGTATTCAGAATTTACAATGTTGCATCCCTAAGAAGAATCTTATTCCCCACAGATGTCGTATGGTCTCCAGTGCTTCTGAATTTCAACTGGAAATTCAATCGGAAATTCAACCATTTTTCTCCAAACATTAGCCTATGAAAAGCTACTTATAGAGTATCTGGAAAGCTATGAGTAGCTCATGAGGTACTCATCGGAGAGGCCTGGAACTAAAAGTTTTAGGTTACCAGCAAATTGTTATCATTCACATTCTGTTCATAGGGTATCTCAGCGTAACAAAGTCAGGCATATCCCCTTTTAGCTAAACATTCGGAAACCGAGTCTGCTAATAAAAACAAAGATATAGGATCAGCTCAAACCCCTCTCACTTGCATCATGGTTTCCCCTGTCTGCAATTGCTGATACTGCAGAAACTGTGTTGCCCTCACAGAAAATATAGCACTGGCTTAGTCAAGATGCTTTGAGTAACCAGTCAGCTCATCTCCCAATACAGCAGTGAGGGACTCAAGCTCTCCTCAGATTTGCACAGCTTTAATGGAACCTCTCAAGACTCCTCATCTGCTCCACCATTTTCTATTCAACTGCTGGAGACATTTTACAGAAGATCAGAGAACTTAAGATCTCACAAGAGCTTACTTGGTGGTCAAATTTGCAAATTCAGCTAACCAGTATTGAAAATAAATTCTCACTTATTACTGACCGGCAGGAGGAAGTGGAGCCAGGAATATCTGATCTCGAAGACCAGCAGGAGCAGCTTCAGAAAAATTCTGAACATTTTGAAAAAGAGATCAGTGCCCTAGAGGAGAATCATTCACACTGCTCTAATTTGCGATTTATCAGAAATCTAGAAAATGTCAAAGGGCCTGAGGGGATGGTTCCACTGATTTGGAAACTTGCTCAAAAACATATTTTGCCTGATTTTACAACAGACGTTACAATTATGACAGCACATCAAGTTTCTGGTCGGATTGGGAATACACAGTCAACATCCATGATTTGGAATACACAGTTTTTGGGTAACAGTCTATTCTTTGGGGTCTACTGTATTCAGAATTTACAATGTTGCATCCCTAATGAAGAATCTTATTCCCCACAGATGTTGTATGGTCTCCAGTGCTTCTGAATTTCAACTGGATAACCAGGTTAAGCCTCCAAGGGTAGTTAAGGTTGACTCCAGGAGATGATACAATATTTGAAGTAGAGATGCAGTTTCATACATTAATCACATTTTAGAGGCCACTATTCTAAAATGAGCAAGTCTATGTTTAAAGATAGGTTAAGTCGGTCAAAGCAGAGTGGTTGATATTGACCACTTAGGGGCAGAGATACTACAACATGTTTATATCACTTATTTGGCAATGCACTATAAACAAAATAACATTGAAGCCTATGAGCGATGTTAGACTGTGAGTACTATGTGTGCTCAGAAAACAGTTCTTCTCAATTTAGGCTACCTGTGGGCTATGGAAAATAGTAGGCCATAGTTAAATATTTTCAATATTTTCAAATGCAGTGAGCCTCTCCCCAGCCGGCTCAAAATTAAAGAAGATCCATAAATCAGCCTCCTTTCTTTTTTTCATATTTCTCTTTCTAACGCTCCCACCTTCTCAAGATCTCCATGCTTTAATAAAACAGCATGGTCATGCGTATTTATATAGCGTGTCAAGACCCTGGGCACAGGATGGGAGAGAGCTTTCAAAATTCAAAATGATTGCGAACTACCAAAGACTAGGTGCTACAGATAGGAGTTTAAGTCATCACAAAGATACAGGTATCTTTGTTGTACAGATTTGGGGATATCATTTACAATCACTGAGTACATATAACAAATGTTTTTTTTTACTTGACTACAGATGGCCAAACCAGAGGGCACCTGCATGCCACTCCACTGGTGAAGGAAGCCATATTGCCATGTGTGTTGGAGCAGTTGATATGATACATGCCACTGTGTATGTGTTATAATATAACAAGCAAATTGTAATGCCACTATGAGTTACATTAAAAAAAATATTTGTACTTTTTATTATGTTTAATTAGTAATAAAATGTCGCCCTCTATGACATAAAGCTAACTATGTGTTGTTACTATAATCTGGGCAGAACCGAGCCAGTACACGCAAAAGCATACTAAAAATGTTTTTATTTGTTTAAATGCATTGGCATTTCCCCCTCTCCTCTCCAGGTCACATCTTAGTAAGGAGGATGTCAGGGCGTGTATGGGGTTCAGATTTAGTTTCATCATTATCTTATGTATGCTGCATAGTTCTCAAGTCTACCTCTGCTTTGCTCTTGTTTCCCCAGCCTACCTACCCTTTTCCATACATGCTATTATTTTAGAAGAGCAAAGTGGAAGTTTAAAAAAAAAAGTCTCGGATAATGTATTACTCCCATTGACTTCTGTCGAGGCCTGAACCTGGTCTGTTGTCATGTATGGGTCTTGCAAGTGTGCTGCTGCAGGATGGGATATTAGAATTGCAAATATACTTTTTTAACTTGTCAGGAGCAAGGAGAAAGAGCTATGGATGGCAAAGAGAGTGTGATAAAAATGTTGTACACTGGCCTGCAGCAGCAGATTACTGGCAGTGCATACTTCGATTCACAGAAGATCAGTCCTTGTCGCAGAAGCCCGTAGAGGAATACAATTTTTGCATGCAGGATTCGGGAGGCGGGAGACTAGCCTTGAAATTGGTAGTTTCCCGCCTGAATCGGGTGGGTTGGCATTCATGCTTTTCCCACACGTTCTATGTTCCACATTCTGTTATTCACATATTCCACCTTCTAGTCAAATACTTACAGGGCTACAAGGGTAACTTACACTTGTGAGTAATTTAAATGGGTAATATATTATTACCCTTTTGAATAACTTTACTACTTTAGCCTATTCACAAAATCTTAGTGTAAAGTTTTTTTCTGTTTTTTTAATACGTTTTTGACGTTTTCACAAGAAATACAATGTTAGTGGCATATTGCATGAACCCATCAATAGATCCACTTTAAATGTACAGTAACAGTCCTTCCCTCTACCCTTCCCCAAGGCTCTAACTATAACACTAATACAGGAGTAAACACTGTATCGAACTGGGTATATTGTAGGAGGTTGTCTGACAGTAGTGGCCCTGCTCAATAGATGTAGCTATGTGTTCTCCTACCCCTTTTCCACAGTCCAGCATTCTGATCACGCCATCCACTCTCTCATTTGCACTCAGGCGGGCAATGCATCTGTGGGGTCTAGTAGCTCGGTGAGCATTGCTGCTCATGCTTGGAGGTCGTCTGCAAGTTTGTTATCTCTGCGGGTTTTAGGCATTTGACCCTCCTCTGCACTCTCCCACTCAGCCACGTCCCTCAACCATTCTGACTTTGTCCGTGCCACTGGGGACATCCAACTGATAGCTATCCTACTCTTGGCCAATTCTAGGCCTAGCAGGAGGAACCTCCTACTTAGTTTCTTCTTCTTTTTTTTTTTACTGGAATCTGTCCCAGCAGACAGTGCACTATATCCCTGATAGCGGACCCGTGCATGAGTTAAGGGATGCCAAGATCGCATGCCAACAACCATTCAATTTAGAGCACCCCCAGAACACATGTATGAAGTCTGCATCTTTCCTTTTGCAGCGTGCAGGAGGAAGGTCTCACTGGGTAGATTGCATGCAGAATATTAGTGGTGAGGTAGACCTGGTGTATCACATTATATTGAATCAGGTTAAACCTTGCATTAGTAGAGGTGGCTTTCACCCCTCCATGGGTCCCCTCCCACTATTTGACAGAAAGAGGCGCCTGTAGCACCGCATGCCACTTAGCGTGGATAGGCAAATCCACCAGCGGCATGCCCTCTTGTAGTGCCCTATAGATGTGGGAAATAAGTCTTCGACCCCCGCCATGTAAAACATAGTTACCAAAGTCTGGGATGCCTGGCCGGCCTCCGAGAATGAAGGCCATATCTCACGAGCCATTGCTGTTATTTTTGCAAACTGTAGGAATTGGAACAAGTCCATGGCGTCAGTCAAAGAGATAAAACGATCATTCTGGTACAGGCCCTGCAGCGTTACACACCCACCCTCACGCTATCTGTCTATCGACATTGATCGTGCAATAACTGTCAACGAGCGTAAGGCTCATATCTTCATGTCTGACCGTCTTTTCCCATATTCCGCATATTAGTTGACCACATATGGTATGGAGGTAGGCACACTTGCACCTATCATCAATAGTTTAATCAGCAGAATGTTATTACATGTCCCTGTCAGCAACCTGCACTTCCAAGTCTCACTGTTTTCCAATCAATGTACCACGTATTGCAGTTGAGCTGCAAAATAATATAGATCCAAATTTGGTAGCTCGAGACCCCCTCTACTTCAAGGGCATTTAAGAGTGGCTAGACCAACTGTTTTCTGCCCTGAGACCCATAGGAGTTCCACAATCAACATATCCAATTCCACAAAGTATTTCCTAGATATCTCATATAGGGTCCCCTGGAAAATGTATAAACATCAGGGTAATATTATCATTTTGACTAATGCCAGTTTCGCCATCAACGATAAGCAAAGGGTGTTCCAGAATTTCACTGTTGGCCTTAACCCCTCCAGCACCCTACCAATGTTTACAGCTTCAAACTCTGGTGCTCTATGGGTGAGCCGAATACCCAGGTACCTGACCCTTTCCATTTTTCCTGGGAGGTCCACACTAGGAAGATTGTTTTCTGGCCTACCAGCCAGTTCTCCCAGTGGAAATAGTCTGGATTTAGAGCGGTTAGCATGTAACCCGGACACCTTGGGCAACATAATAATAAGCGCCTCCCTCAAGAAGACCTGAAGGAGCCCCTTTCCTTGTGCCTCATTATAGACCTCTCCAGTAATTGGTCCACCATCTGACCTGCCCTGCATTGGTAAAATTCTGCCAGCAGTCCATCCTCACCCGGGCCTTAGCTGTCCTCAGTGCCTGTATCGCAACCATTATTCCTTCCCTGGTTACAGGAGCATCCAACCTATTCCTTTCCTTCCCCGACAAGGAGGCTATCTGCAGGTCAGCCAGATATGCATCCCCCCTGAGGCGTGACCCCTGCCAGCACAGCATAAACCCGCAGCAGGTGTGTGGCAAAGACTTCAGTTATACCTTGTTACATGCAGACCATCAAACCTCAGGACCCACATAGTCTGCAGCTGTCCACCCCACCGACCCAACAAATTCTGCGTCTTCTACATTGGGAGCATACACATTCACTAAACACATGTCCCTGGCATCCAACGCTCTTGAGACAATAACATACCACCCTTCAGGGTCCAATTTAACTCCCCTGCCACAAAGTGGACACCAGGGGCTTCCCAGATCAGGGCTTCTCTAGCATAACTAGAATAAGAGGTTGCGAATACCTGTCCTTGCCACCTTCGACTTAATTATGTAATGCAGTTCCCCATGTGTGTGTTTCCTGCACTAATGCCACAGAAACCCCATGATGCCTGAGATACGAATACACCCTATGACTTTTAACAGGATGGCCCAGAGCTCGCACATTCCAAGATAACAACTTCTAGGTAGTAACCATAGTCCCCTCAAGGCACACACTCCTTCATCCCACAGTCTCCACCCCCAAAACCCCACACATACATTGTATCCCATATATCTGGTTTGAGCATTATAGAGACAATGTCTGCCATTTATACAAGCAACCATACACAACTGAAACAACTGGGATCTCCCCCCACACACAGGCAGTGAGACCAAAAAACAACGGCCCCTAAAAGTTGGGTCAACTTGGGAGGTCCCACCGCCCAACCCCACCCCCTCAGATGCCAAGGCCTCAACCGTGTTAGCCGCTTGGAGCTGTGGGCCCAGCATCCCGCCTGGGTTGCAAGGCCAGAGGCACTCAAGCCACTCCGCACAACACCGCGGCCCATCCAGGGCACTTGCTGGCAAGCAACCCACAACTCACCTTCTGTATTTAAAGGATATAGCATTCAAAGTAAAATAACAATAGGCAGTTACCCCCTTTTTCAGTGTAACTCCATACATAAAACAAATTAACAGAGCCCATTCCTGTACCCATTTGAATCATGTAGCATAACTCAAAGAAAGTATCATTGTCGCATAAGTTGAGCCGAGGAATTGAATCTCCAGGGGGCCCTCCGTCTCCCATAGTCATTCTATCCCTTGAGCCACGCCATTGCTTTGGTAGTCTCTGACCCCTCCAAAGGTCTGGAATGACTCACAGGTATCCGGTATACAGTTTGAGTCCAACAACATTCCATCGGAGCACACCAGGATTTTCCCAGTTTGGAGGACACTAGAACTCGGCACAGACTCCAAAGAGTGCCTGCAGGATCTCGTTAAACAGCGATTGGCGCTACTCCCACCATCTCTCTGTTTCTTGACAAAGATTTACGTGGGACCCCACCCAATGAATCCAGCCAATCATTGGCTTTCTCAGGCGAGGTCAAGAAGTACATTTTCCCTCATATTGTACCCTACGTTTTGAGGGAAACATGAGGCTGTATTGGAGGCCTCACTCCCGGAGACGTATCTTGGTTGACTTAGGTTTAGGCAGCGGCACCAGCGCACTATGGACCCTTTCGATAGTGAAAAAATTAGAAACAGCTCTGCAGACTGCCCCTCTGTCTGCACAGGGAAGCCTACAAAGCAGAGGTTATTCCGTGCGCTTCTGCATCTTTGATTCTGTCCTTCATGCATGCCATGAGTGTCTAGTGTGTGGATACCGATTTCCTCTCTACTTCTTGTTGGAACACCATAACATGTCACGCTACCTCCATTACCCTCTCTGAGATTTTTCAGTAGTCAGTATGGAGCAGACCCACCTCCAGGACCACTGTTTTAATTTTTACCACCACGAATTCCTGTGATCCTTCAATTTCTGCCATAAGATCAGCCAATGTTGGGGATCCCGATTCCACCAGGGGCGTCTTCTTCACCTGTTCTCCAACTGCATCCTCTGGGGGCAATGTTTTGTGTAATTGTCAATCTTGTTAGCCTTTACAGTTTCTGCAGGCTTGGTCTTTGCCATTCTGTACCCCCACAAAGATAATCTGTGGCAGGTCAACACTGTCCAGGCCCGCACAGTAGAGACCTACCGAAGACCTCCAGGGGCTGGCGCTGACTCTTAATAGGCTCCCCACATATGGCAGTTCAGGGCCTACTGCGCTCACCTGGTTTACCAAGACAAGAAAATACAGGATGTTGACCCCTCTCCACTGTTCGTAACCTCCAAAGCAGTCTATAGGGGCTCCTCCTTCACTCCCTGTGATGGTATCCTCGCTGAGCACTCTGGCTCGTTGCACGTCCTCCCCACAACAACCTCACAGGCAGTGCACCAAACCAGCAGTGTGCAGCACCCAGGGTAGTTCTCACTACAGCAGAGGTCATGGCTGGCTTTCTTTTTCAGCAGGAGCAGATGTGGTAGGATTTGCTCAACCCCTGCCATTTATGGAGCCATCACACACCTGGCTCCTTTTCCAGGGCAGAAAGTGGGCCATAGGGGACCACTACTGCATCACCGTCCCCCAATCTTCAGTGCCTAAGCATAATGGCCGGTCCACTATCATCACTCCTGGGCATAGGATCAGGCTGTTGATCACTGCAACAGGGCCTCAGGTGCCATGCAGGTGAATGAGGTAGTACCAGACCCACCAGGGCAGCAACGTTCATGTGGCTCCCGGGGCTTCATTTAATTACGCTTAGTCCCGTGCGGCCAGTCTCTATTGGTTCGAGCCGCCGCCAAATGTCTGTTTGGTTAAAATCAATGCCCCCGGGGCCCACCCACAAGAAACCATTCCAGACGTTCTCCAGTCCGCTCTCCTACCTCCTAACTCTGTGTCCTCCGCATGGGCCACCTCAGAGCTCATTACATTCGCCAGGATCCTCTGTCTTGTCATGGGCCCCCAACCCGCAACCAGGTACCCGGCTGGGCCGGCAGACAGGGCGTTCCAGGAGTCCGCAGGCCCAGGTGTTCTCTTCCAGGGCTAGACTGGAAACCCAAAGCAGCCCTGGCAAATTTTGTCAGACCAGCTCCCATTGGGTGCATAGCGAGCAAGTCTGCCACTACAATGGGGTTTGCGAGGGTTCTCCTACCTCAAGAAAATTTGGGGAAAAAATTGCAAAAACTGCATGCTACGATACATTTTTCATTACATATTCAATTGTATTCTTTTTTAATGCATAGTAAATGATGACCTTGCAGATACAGCAATCTTTATTTGGGTTCTTTAATAATTCCCTCACCACCACCCTCTCACAGTGCCTCTCATCTCTCCATAGCCCCTCTCTCACATTTATTTCATTTACTATATAGCACCTGTCTTACTATCGTAGGGTGTTGGAGCACATTACATCACACACAGATACAGTGACAATAAATTATACATATGAAAATCAATGTATAGAAAATGTTCACAAAGGGGACTACAAGGTGTAGGATTCACATGTCATCCATACTGGTAGGCATTTTTTAAGAGTGCTTTGTCTGGGGAAGCATAATCCCAGGATTCAGAACATAACACAGTGGTTAGAGTTGACTTCACTAATCACAATTTGTTTTACTCAAAACAAACCCTTTTTATGAACAGTAGGAAAATCAAAGGCTGGGAAAAACATAACTTTCTAACCTGTACCATGCAGTTTGCATGTAGCTCTTTGAAGGCAGTTCATAGCTCACTGTGGTGGATTATGATTGTAATTTATGAACTGCACAGTGATCTGCATATTACACTTTTTTGCAGCAGGCATATTAACCTTCTGAGCTATCTTAGATGGGTCTAAACTGCCACTAGACAAAACTCCAATCTCTCTCCAGCAGATACAATAATCACGAGAGTTATCTTGGTACCTTTGCCTGGAAACTGTTAACTATATAAGGAATTTAGCTTTGCTTTTACAACTTCTGGACTGCTACAAAAGTGGCCCCCTGCAACAAAAGTGGCCCTCTACACTTCCAGCCTCCAGGGGAAATGCCCGATGACATGTACAGCCAATCCAGC
The DNA here is from genome assembly GCF_031143425.1 of Pleurodeles waltl. Lineage (NCBI taxonomy): Eukaryota > Metazoa > Chordata > Amphibia > Caudata > Salamandridae > Pleurodeles > Pleurodeles waltl. The sequence goes on along the minus strand of NC_090437.1, from coordinate 473,334,256 downwards.
CTTGTTCTCTTCTCGGCAGTCCGCAATCCGGGGACTCAGATGAGGTAATTCATGGCTATAGGGGGCATTGGTGGTCTGAGTGGGATACAGCTGGAATTAGGGAGGCAGTTATAAGTGGGATTCAATTAGGATTATGTGGCTGCTGGTGGGACCTCAGGGAAATGAAGCTAGGTGGCCATATTGCCAGGTACCTCCCTACTTAAATGAATAGACTTTCATGCTTCTAGGGTGGCTGGAGTCAAATTTACATGTGTAAGTTACTACTGCCAAAAGGAAACAGTAGTAAGTCCTTCACCACACATGGCCAACCACTGATACTGCACCACCCTCCCGTAGAAAAAATATAAAGACAGGGACTCAAAATAAAACCCATGGGGGAAGATGGTAAATTAAAATAAAATATTTTAGTGAAGGTGAAATATAAATAATATATTTTAAAGTTAAAATATATAGAAATAAAAATATGTTAATTATAAAATATTTTTGAATTCAGATATTCATATAACATTATTTTAATACATTACAATTAAACTATATAAATTAAATATATACGTCACATTTAATAATTGCTAATGCATAACATTTTTTTACTTCAATTGGAAATTTATTTTTTAAATTATGTTCAGAATTTTTTTTAATCTATCAAAATATTTGATTCAAAATTAAGTTAATATTACTGTAGTAGTTTTTATTTTGTTCTACATTTAACATAAATATATACAATTATTTACAATAATATTTAAGATAAAAAATAATCTATGAAAAACAAGATGGCTCACTCAAAACCCAAAGAAATACCTAGAAAACTGATTTAGCATTTTAGTAGGCGGTAGAAAGGATTGGAAAGAACTGTCTTTACCCCATGTCCTGAGCTATCTCTCTGAGAGGGAAGCTTGTAACCTGTGAGTGGTACATATCTTCTGGTGGGAAGTGGCTGATGTTTTGTTTATTGTTTATGTTCACCTTGCGGATGTATAGCCACCTTTTAACAAGTGCACTTTATGCAACCCATGGTACTAAATTCTTGAATGGTTTTCAAGGGCTTCAAATATTATGTTCCACTCATCTCTGTTACCTTTCCCAGTGCTGTAGCTCAGATGGCTCTTGAATCCCTGTTACCTCCCCACCACCCCCATAGTGTGCCATTGCACTAGTGCATTGGACTGAACCTGCTGCACTAATAATAGCTACAACCATACTGAGTGTTGGGAAATGTCAACTTCACCCTCCCTCCACATCTCAGTGACGTCAGTGAAGTAGATATACCCTGCTTCGAGCCCTGCAATATCCACAATGCCATTAATTTGAAATACAGTAGGACAGGCAGTAAAATACAAAATCCAACAATCATTGAACAAGCTAATGGATCTAAACATTCAGACTTATTGGCATTGTCAGTGCTTTTTAGCCATGCGGTACAGCGTCAATAAGATGATGTGCACCATGGCGAACAGTTGAAAAGCAAAAGGTGCAATTACATGTCCATGAGGTCTCATCATTATGTGGGTGCATGCATACTCTATTATACATGTGGGCTTACCAAATGCCTTTTTTATCACCATTCCGAGATGGATATGTAATTAAAAAAAGAAAACAGAAAAAATGCAAAATGGCTTTTAAGATGAGCTGCAACAATTTGCTGCCTGGTCCCATGAATAAAAAAATAAAATTCTTTAAAAGAAAATACCAACAGGAGGGTCAGCAACAGAAAGCGGGTGGGTGGATAGTAGCAAGACTGGACTAAAGAGCCAAATATAAACATGACAAAAATGTTCAAATCAGCCTCAATCCCTTCACCACCTTGTGCAATCTTTTCCTTGAATCCATCCATTCTCTCTCTCTCCCTCTCTGTCTTTCTGTCCCCCCATAAAACCTCCTTGTGCCTTCTGCAGTTAACCTCGAGAGTGAGGAAAGTTATAGAGCCACCGGGCGTTGCACTTAATTTGAGCCAGTAGTGGCCGGTGAAGGCCACTGGCACTCATTTTTAGGGACCAGCACTTATTTTTCCTCATCTAGCCCACAAGTGAAATGCCTGGAGAAATAAAATGCATGTCCAGTACTAGGAGGGGAGAGACTCACACAAGCATGAAGGCAGAAATGAGAATTTAAACTTTGCGGGCCTGATTCACAAACTGCACTTTTGGGTAAATTTACTACTTTTTGGGAATTCACAAACTGCATTTTTGTAGTAACTTACACTTTTGTAGTAAGTCCAGCACTATACATGGTCAGCCACTGGCATTGCGACACCCTCCCATAGAAAATAATAAAGGTAGGGACTTAAAATAAAACTGCATGCATTGGGAACACTGTCAGATTAAATAATTTACAATAGTTCAAAATATAAATACATATCAATTAATGTTAAAAATATATAAAATACTCTGTATTTATTATTTGTTAATTAAATGATTACTACCAAAGTGCTTTTTGGGAATACCGAAAAGTAGTAAACTTACCTAAAAAGTGGAAACTTACTCAAGAATGTAAGTTACCTTTGTGAACCAGGCACTCAGTTTGCAAACTACTATCAAAGACATGCTTCTCTACAATTTGTCTGATAAACTTAATCTCATTTGAAAAAGTAAAACTATGAACTTTAATTTAAGAAAACATGCAATGCAGAGCAAAAACTAGAAATAAGTAAACATTGCTGGATAGTCAATACAACATTTCTAAACAAGTGAATGGCTATATAACCTGCCACTAGCTTTATCAATAAAATCTTTATTTCAGCTTTACAAACCATAAAGGATAAACACTGGTCATTACACAATTTACATTAAAACTATAACCATACATAAAATAAAAAGATGCCCAGGCTAATATTAACCACACTACGTATTATATTGGAAAATCTCATTCAATACTATGTAATGTTCTCCTAATTGTTATAACCTGGTCTATAGAAGATACAACAGCAAAGCAAACTCCAAATGGCTATAGTTGCTGTAAAATTTGAGGTTAGGTCTCCAGTGTCTTGAAGAGAACTTGTTAAACCTGCAGAACAATAAAAAGTGAAGGCTAGACTGGAGAGAACTGCCATCACACGGGCCACAAAGGCAGTCCCTTGTCCAGACGCCCATCCTTGCAAAGGCCTCTAAAGAATGCACTGTATTAAGATGAAGACGTGTCATCATAATTCTATGTTGGCTGTTATTCGCTAAATAAGATTGATCATTTAGTATCAAGCAGGCATCCTGGCAGGAAAGCTTGTTTAGCTGTCTGCCCAGCTTTGGCTCCACAGCACAGGAAACTCACTGAATGAAACTTCAGCTGAAGAATTTCAACTATGGGAATTAAACGTCCGGGGACTGTTGTTGTTTTATGAAAAGTAGGGGAAGGGTTTTTCATAAACCAAAAAATTATGGGCATGTCGTGCCCTTAAATACCAGCCCACTCCAACCCCAGAGTTGCCCCTTGGATTGTGATTTGCCAAGAGGCCCTTTTGTAACTCCAAGCTGTTGTAAAGGGGGAATGCAGATAGGGATTACGGTGATGGCCCAGACTCAATCACGGGAGGAATAAAACACACTACAGGCACTCGTAGGGTACAATGGGCTTTGGCGCCAAACCGCAGGCTCCTTTATTCCCTTCGCCCCTTACGTAAGGAGCGGACCACTTCTCCCGTCACAACGGGGGTCGTAAAATATTTGACTATGCTGCGCAGAGTATGGAACACCCCTGCGCGCCAAATGCCAAATGGGCTCAATATAACATTCCTCCTTAACCTTAAATAACATGAACCAACACAGTTTAGCCTATGTATGCATAACATGTCACAATCCTGGACTTCGACTCACTCTACCATAAGAACGTGGCTGAGTACAAAAAACAAAAAAGAAAAAACAAACAAAACAACAAACAACAAATACGGACTGTTGGGGATATCAAACGTTGCAGATCTATTTACACACGTAGTCCTTCAGTTTTCGATTGGCAGCAGGCTGAGGACAGAGGTTATATCGGTCGTTGCCTCTCCTGGGCACAGCATCCGTGACTGGGCTGTTTGTGGGGAGACTAGGGGTCACCACTTCATCCTGATCCCCTCCATCAACTCCAAAAGATGTCCTCAACGGTATTTGTGACCCACTCGGAAACACCTCTGATCCCACTGGCATGTCTCCACACTCGGAATACTCTTGCTCACCGTTTTCGTCACTCCTTCCTGACAACAGGGGTCCTTCAGGAGATGCACACTCCCCAGGCGATGGATAGTATCTCTTGAAAAAGGACGCATTTCTCGTCAGCAACTCATGACCTTTTTTGACGGTGACCAGGGTGCCTTTTACTTTGACCACTGTCCACGGAAAAGCCTCAAAAGGGAGCTTGAACTTTCCCCCAGGGTGTCGATTCTTTACCAGGACCAACTCACCGACTCGTATGTCACGGAAGCGGGCTCGCCTTTTCTGAGACACTCTATCATTTTGCACCTGGGGAGACTGTAGCCGGGTGGCAACCTGGTCATTGATCCAGTTGGGAGTATCTGCATGTGGAATGGTGTCTCTTACTCCCCTTCGCATGCATACTACACTGGGAGCCACCCCAGTTGTGACATGCGGAGTTACCCTGTACTCCCGTAGAAATTCAAATAGGGCACATTCCAAGTTCTTGCCTTGTGCCACTGCAATTCGCAACACCTTATTTAAAGTTCTCATAAAACGTTCTGCTTTCCCATTGGTTTGAGGCCACCTAGGAGTAATTTTTCGATGACATATGGCATGGGAGGCCAAGTAGGATGCAAACTCATGACTAGAGAATGGGAGACCATTGTCTGTTCTCAGTTCCTGCATGATCCCCTGGGTAGCCATCATTTTCTCTAGGCAGGTCACAATTCATTCAGTGGTGGTGGAGTCCACTACTTCCACCTTGGGGTACTTTGAAAAATCATCTATGACCACTAACATGTGGCGACCTGAATCTGCACTGGCCCTATGCCAGGGAGTTGTCGGAATGGGCTCCGTGATAATGGGCGCCGGAGGGTTCTCTGGGCCAAGCGTTTGGCACATAGAACATTGTTGTATGGTTTGTTCAACCTTGGCATTACTCCTCAGTCTTGCTTTTGTTTTAACCACGCCCTGGTGAGCAGCATGAGCCAGGTCAATGGTCCTCTGTTGCAGGGTCTCCGGGATGACCAAACGACTGCCCGCAATAGGCATTCTTCTGACGACACTGCGAGCTCCTGTCTGGCGCAGTACAACGATGATAACGAAACTCTGGCCTCTTCTGTCCAGTGAGATAAATTGTGCTTTACCAGATGCCACTTCCCATCTCGAGTGCAGGACATCACTAGCTGGAGAGCAGCATCTGCTCGTGTAGCTTCCTGAATGTCTTTGATAGACATTGGCAGTGGTCTTGACCGCTCCACCACTAGTCTCACATACTCTTCCACGTCCTCCACCTCCTCTTCCTCCTGGACCGTGAAGAGTCTGGCATGTCGTGACAGGTAATCAGCTGGATTTTGTGCCCCAGGTCGATATATCACTGATAACTGATACTCCTGCAATTGGAGAATACACTTCTCTATCCGGGGTGATGCTTGGGATACAGATTTGCTGAACAGATGTATGAGTGGCTTATGGTCGGTGTGCACAGTAAACAAATAGCCATATATGTACAAATAAAAATGGTGGCAGCTCCAGTGTACGGCTAGTGCTTCTTTTTCTATGTGTGAATAACGCTGTTCCATGGCGGTTAATGCCCTGCTAGCATACGCCACTGGTGCCCATGTCCCGTCATCACCTTTTTGAGATAGAACCGCTCCCAGTCCCACTGGACTGGCATCTACTGATATCCCGGTGTCTTTAGAGGGGTTGAAGTATACCAACGTGGTGTCCGCTGACCATGCTTGTTTCGTCGCCTGAAACGCAGCCTCATGAGTTGAGTTCCATTCCCACGTTCCCTGAGAGGAGCCGTGAGTGATGTTAGGTTTGGAATGAATCTGCCATAGTAGGTAACCATCCCTAAAAAACTGCGAACACCAGTGACTGACATCAGAATGAATGCAGATTGAATGTCCGCCACTTTCTCGTGGTCAAGCCGCACCCCTTTTTCTGAGAAATGGTACCCAAAGAATGCGATGTCCGGTTTGAGAGACTCACATTTCTGCCTGTGCAGAGTCAGCCCACTTTGGTGCAGTCTTTGGAAAATGGCGCGTAGTCTTGTGAGGTGAACTTCTACTGTGGGGGCATGCACCAAAATATCATCGCTCACATTGATAACGGCTTCGAGCCCAGCCAGTACTCCACTAATCGTGTCCTGAGATACTTCAGCCGCACTAACAATGCCAAAACTCAGGCATTTGTATCGTCTGAGTCCTATGTGTGTCGAGAATGTTGTTATTGCTCTTGACTCAGGCGCCAACATCAGTTGGGGATATCCAGCAGGAAGATCCATTTTGGAAAACCACTGTGATCCACTAACCTCCGATACAATGTCATCCACCGTGGGCGTGAGATGGCGTTCCCTCCGAATAGCCACGTTGGGTAGGCGCATATCAATGCAGATGCGCCCCTCCCCGGGGTGCTTTGGTTTGCGAGTGACCACAATGGGTGAAACCCAGGGAGTTGGTCCTTCCACCCGCTCAATGATGTCTGCCTCTTCTAGCTTTTTTAGTTCCGCTTCCACTTGAGGACGTAAGTGGAACGCTATTCGTCTGTGTTTCAACTCCACTGGTTCGATGGACTTGTCAACATGTAGTTTCACCAAATGTTCCTTCAAACAACTTATGCCCTTGAACAAATCTGCGTATTCTTCTTCCAATGTCTTGAGAGCCCCCAGGTGGATGCTAAAAGCGAACGCCACTAGTTGAAGTTCTTCGGCGGGGGCAACAGCTTAACAGCATTCCTGTGCCCACTTTGGCAATGTATATTTTGGCATGGGTAGTGATCGCCAAATGATCATTCCCGCTAGTGGAATTGGTGCTGTCGACTCAAAAGCAGTGGTTGGGCGCAAAACAGGGTGAACCGGTAGCTGTTTGAATGCAGATTGAGCCATAATATTTATTGAGGCTCCTGTGTCGATGAGAGCCACTACCTGATGACCAGCCACCTTCACTCTGCACTTTGGAATTTTTTTCTTCAATGGGTTGCCTGGTTGGGTGGTGTGGATAATGTATACAGTCCCCTTGGGTTCATCATCATCCATATCTGGTGTATCTTATTAGAGGTGAATTGTTTTTGCTGCATGCACCGTCTTTGGACCCTCTGATTCTTGCCTGGTTGATGAATGGCAAACTTTTGCAAAATGGTTTAGACATTGGCAGTTGGTGCACTGTTTTCCCACCGCTGGACACTTGCCTTGGTGCGCATACGCCCCTCCACGCATGTAACAGGTACGACTGGTATTTGGAACCTTGTTTCTGTCTTTCTTTTTGATGGTTGCTCCTGCAGAGATTGCGTTGACTGGTTCTGCTTTGATTGTTTTAGCAAGTGCTGATTCCATGTGTGCTGCCTGCACAGAGGACAATTCCTTAGATCATCCCATTGTCAATATGTCAGCCATTGACATGCCAGGGACTTGTAAAATGTGTTCCCTCAGTTTGATGGAGTGACACCCTTGAATAAACTGCATGCAAATCTCATCTCCTGGGTCTGGTAGTGTGCACGTGCTGGCTAGATCCCTCAGTCTGGCGTAGAATGCGTCAACCGATTCTTCAGGGAGCTGTCTTGCCTGCCTGAGGAGGAACCGCTCATAGTCAGGATTCGCTAATGATTCAAAATATGCTTTGATTGCACGTTTCAAAGTCTGGTACGAGAAAGGAGGGCCCTCCTCAACTACTGACTTGCTGACTTTATGGATTGCAGGTCCACCCAAATGTAGAAGCATGGGTCGTTTTCTATCGGGGTCCACTGCCATGGCATCAAAATAATTCTCCAAGCGCTCCACCCACGATTTTCATTTGGCTGCATGGGCGGACGGGGGCCCTTCTACTATGAAAGGTTCCAGCGCCGGGAAGGAGGCCCTAGTGCCGTGGAGCCAGTACCAAACGATTGAGTAGTCACATACACACAGACAGAAACACTACCAAACACACCCTTCCAGATGGGGGGGGGGGGGGTGGGCAACGCATTCAGGATGCTTGACTACCATTTAAGTGTCTGGTTTGATTATCTTCCTGGTAGGTCTTCAATAACAAAACAAATGCTTCAGAGTTTTTTGTTTTGTTTCCTGTGGTGTCTCTGACTGCAAAGTCTTTCTTTTTGTATGTTTTTATGATTGAGCTCTCCTGTGAGTTATCCTCCCCACTGTAGTGCGTGGCAGTTCTGTTGGGCTTTTCCATCGCTTCAGACACACGTGTTGGTCGAGCCAGTACCAAATGCTGACTCACTGTGATCGGAATGTGTCTGTTGGCAGTCCGTCCGTCGCCGATCATTCACACCTCACGCTGCCCAGTGTGAGACGAGTAAAAACAGCAAAAACACAGGTGGGGCCCTTGCCGGTATTTCCTTCCCGTCAGTAGACTGCCACGACCACCAGAATGCGTTGTCTCGTTTGGTCCCGCACAGCAGGTCACCGTGCCGCATACTGTGCCGGCTCAGAATCTCCAGCATGCACACAGCTGAGCCGCGTACCTTGCCGAACGTCTACAAATGCCTCAGCCGTACAGACCCAGCAGCGGTGCGAGGTTAGTTTCCGTACCTCGTCGCCAGTTTGTTGTAAAGGGGGAATGCAGATAGGGATTACGGTGATGGCCCAGACTCAATCACGGGAGAAATAAAACGCACCACAGGCACTCGTAGGGTACAACGAGCTTTGGCGCCAAACCGCAGACTCCTTTATTCCCTTTGCCCCTTACGTCAGGAGCGGATCGTAACATATTTGATTATGCCGCGCAGAGTGCGCGCCAAATGCCACATGGGCTCAACATAACACAAGCCTGTCTTTGCCAGCCTGCAGCTAGCATTATGCTCGTGGAAGTGAAGGTCTGCACACCACTCTGTACATGGAAGGTACTTACTCAAATGTCACTTGGTAGTACTTAATGTGCACAAACTCTGTCGTGCTGGGTGCGATGGGTCTCTGTATTATTCAATTGCTGTAGAATTCAAACCAGTGCTTCACGCAGCAAATGAATTTCATTCCATAAAGCAGGGCAGGATGGGTGAAGGGAAGCAGGAACGAATGCCTTCTCTTCCCCATTTTTTCCAGGAGCCACTGATTAGACACTGAGAAAGGGGAGAGACAAATGAGAGGGAAAGGCAGGACTGGGAGAAAAAGAGGAATGCAGGAGGTAGTAATACGTACACAGGACAGTAAGAAACGGGGGAGAGCGATCTAGGTTACAGTGGTATGAGAGAGAGACCAAGGGTAACCTGGGAGGGGAAAGGAAAGGGTGAGATATGGAGAGAACAGTGAGCGAGAAAAAGGAGAGACAGGCATGGAAGGAAGGTGAGACATGGGACAGGGAAGAAACAGGGAAAGTGAAAGATGAGGGACAAACCAGAGGTTTCATGTTTGGGGGTGAAAGACAAAATGGACACTTGGTAAGCAGAAAGCTGATAATGGAAATGAGAGAGACTGCAAAAGAGGAACAGAGTCAGACCAGAGCACGAAAGGAGAGGAACAAAGGTCAGAATACCACTACCATCCTTTGCTGAAAGTTACTTTATAATTGAACACATTATCATGTATACTTTTATGATGTGGTGAACATAGTCACCTCCATTGACATTAAATTCACCCTTTATCCTCACCTAAACACTGTCAATAACAGGTGTTACTTTTACCCGGTATTGATGGTACTCAATTTACCAACCTTTAATCTCGAGTCCATTAAATGCTTACACTTAAGCTCTCCCTCTAGCTCCACCCAAACTAAGCCTACACTCTAACACTGCCCAAACCCACCCCTAACCCCGCTCAAACTCAACAGCTTTTTTTGGGTTAGTACCTTCACTTATTTTTTCCTGTTTAAAGCACTGGCTGAAAGTACCTCCAAGTAGCCAACACTTAAAAATGTCCTCTTTGTGACATCAGGAGGGGGGATTTACTATGTTCTATAGACAATTCAGTGAGAGGTGCAGCATAGATCTCACTAAAATGTTCCACCAATTTGTTTGCTGTAGTTCGGCCCCCGAGAGATGGTGCTGGGGTCACCGCAAAGTATGCAGAATTAATAACTTTCTAAAAAGCAATAGTATCGTTACCTAGCTGGCCTCGAAAAAAGAGGCTCAAGCATCCTCTCTAATCATAGCCCGCCTATTCTATAGAGCGTGTTTATAATTGCACTGACATCTTTAACCTACGTCCCTATCTCTGGGAACTTTGGGAAGGGCAGATTTCAGTTTGCCACTTTGAGTGGCTTTACGTGGCCTTGTAAATATGTCCCCCTTCCACTCATTACTCTGTGTGAAAGGGGTGTTCCATAAGTGTTGCTATCGGTGTTCCCATGCAACACCCATGGAATCTGATGCATTCCCAGATTTACAAGGCTTTGTAAACCTCAGAATGTGTCAGTTTCCTAAGCCACCTCAGGGGTGGGGCATTCTGCAGCACACATAAAAGGAGGAAAACACCTCTTGTGATTGTTTTTGCTCAGGAAGGTGCCCCTTTCAGCACAAAAACCATCATCCCTACAATGCAGGCATCCTTGCACCGTGGTGCAAGGGTGCCTGCGTTCGCACATACCAGCAATTTGTGCGCCAGCACAGAGGACAAGAATGCACTGTATCTTGTAGATACAGCGCATTACTGCCCTTTTGTTTTGACACAGGGCAGTGCAGCAAAAAGGCTTGCGATGCTGCCCTGTGCCAAAACTTTGTAAATGAGGCTCCCAGTTTGTAGCCATTCAATTATTTCATGATAGTGCTGGCATTCTAGGTCCAAAAATAGCTTAACTGTATTCACATCATGCCATTTTGTGACCATTGGGTCTACCCGCCTCAATTTGGGAAACAAGGTGCACAAAAAACTCTGACCCACTTAATGGTGTGCAAAAGGCCGCTTTTAATGAAACTAAAACACAACCTTGGCCAATGGCCTCACAAAACGAACTCCTCTCTGACACTTAACTTACGAACCAGCCTACCACCTCCCACCCCAACTGCCCCACCATCCCCAATAAGCCCTTCTTCTTTATTAAACATCAATGCCCAATTCTTAACGTATTCCTCCATATCCACAGAATAAAATCTTAATTTTAAACAACTATTCTACAGTGAATTACCTCTAATTCTAAACTTTCTGTCTAACTCCCCATTGCCTGTGTCTTACCAATGTAAACACTACATGATATTTTATAACCTTCTGTGCAACATTTATGCCACTGCCACCCAGAAACGTCAGGACCCGACTTTTCGGCCTCCCCCCTCTTTTCTGGTTCTCCCAACTATGACTGTTTCTCCCTCCATCAAATCCACTTTAAACTTGTAACATCAACGTTTTTTTACTACTTCTTTTAACTCTAATAAATATAGCTCCATACCCATTCTACAAATGTACTCCATCACTTCTGAACAATTCCACATTGTCATACTTGATATCCGAATGAGAAATTCTGCCAACTCCTGTGCATATACAAAAATGACTCATCTCCCTGTTTAACTTCCTGCAAGTCGTGCCCACTGCTGCAGGCTTCTTTGCCCATCTCCACTGACGGCATGGCATAAATTCTGTTCACAAAATAAAACATCCAGACCATTGAGCCTTCAACTCGCTCAAATCCTTTTTCATGGCCCACATCAACACTACACTTTTTTCTTGCACGAAATTATTCTCACCCACATTCAGGATCAGCAAGTCCAGGCATCGACCCCTCACCATCATGCCATTCTAGCAGCTTAAACAATTCACATCATTGCATGCCACTCATCTCCTTCTAAGTCACCGAGATGCCCTGTCTCCGTAAACTCAGATCCATCCACATTCCTATCTGTGCCACCTGACGACCTGCTGATTTGATGAAAGAGTAGGCGACCACCCAAATGGCCTATTCCTCTGCCTCTGGTTCAGCAACCGAACCTGAAACGGAAACACATGTAAATATCACAGCGCACTTGAGGAGGCACCTCCCTCCCCAAATGCAAATATCTCCCGAAACAATAAGAGTATCACCATCCCAGCCTCATTATATCCTCCCTTCCCCAGCCTTGTCTCCCTGACTCTGTTGCTGTGCCAATCCTGAAAGGGTGTGTGCCAAAAACAGCCGGGGGAAGACCAATTTTCACCAAGCCATGCGCAGTATCGCTAATAGCTGGTGAGCTGTTGCCCTATTTCTGTCCCTTCTCCACACCTCTACTCTTCCTGTCTCTCGCAGACCACCTGATACCCCAAGAAACCAGTCATGTATCTGGCTCTGGGCAGCTGTTTAACACAATTATTTTTCCCTGAGCTCTCTTGTCAGTTTTGGAGCTGCACAGCCTTACTACTACTCTTTCTTCGCTCAAGGACACATGCTTTCACCCCACTCGTCACCACTTCCCTCGGAACATGCAACGCCCTGAAAGAAATGTAATGCTTCAGGCAGCCCAACATGAAAAAACCTCAGCAAATTCAGCACTTGTTCCTCTCTCACTGACTGCCTGTTTAGGACCTGCACCACTGCCATGTTATCCACCCAGGTTAGCACTTTACTGTGGGCCAATTCCGACCCCCACAATGTCACTGTCACCCTCTGCTTTCCTTGCTTCTGGCCATTCCTCAGAACACCATCACACTTGCCAAAAAAAGGCCAAAGCCCAGTCTTCCTGCTGAGTCAGAAAATATCTGTTCATCCCAGTCAAAGTTGTCCTATTGTGCCATTGGAACCCCATTGAAGGATTGTAAAAAGAAAGCCCACATCCTGAGGTCCTCCTTTACTTCTGCCGATAAACGCACATAGTGGTACAAGCACTCATTTTTCTGTCAGCGCTAGACCCAGTCATCTGCAAAAAGTCCTACCTGTCCTGACCACCCTACAAGCAAAATTTAGATGGCCCAGCAGTACCTGTACTTTCCTCATTGTCACCTTTTCTTTAGTTAGCATTGTGGCTACCAATGTTAACATTGCTTCCCTCTTGTCACTGGGGAGTCTGGCTTCCACATGTATAGTATCCAACTCTATTCCTCAAAAAGACAGGACGGTGCTGGGGCCTTCTGGCTTTTCTGGCGCCAGCAGGACCCATGGTCATCCATGAGCTCCTGGAACCTAACCAGCGCTGCTGGCAGTCCATTGAGCCAGAAGTTCCCACAAACAGGAAGTCATCCAAATAGTGCTTGACCAACCGGTGACCTGTATGCCAAGGTAACAGCCACTGCATAAATGAGCTGAAGCATTCAAAGAGTGCACAAGAATCTGAGCAACCCATAGATAAGGTCTTGTCCACATACCAAAAGCCTTCAAATTATATACATAGCAAGTGAAAATCATCTTGGTGTCCCAACAGGAGCCTACACTCTGACTTCACATCACTCTTTTCCATCAGTGCACCTTGACCTTCCTTGGTTACCAAATCCATAGCCACATCCACCGAGGAATATGACGCTGCCACTAGGTCATCTGGACAAAGTTGTTCACCGACCCTCCCTCCGGCCATGACAAGTGCTGGATAAAAATAAACTGTCCCTTTTCTTTCTTTCGTACTACGCCTATGGGGACACAATCAGGTTCTCCAACGGCCAGTCCCAAATAGGCCTACCATTCTCCCCTCCTCCACCTCTTTACCAAGTTTCTGTTGTACCGTCTCTTTATGCTCCCATGTGCTGCACAAGTTATCTGCCCACCTGCGAACCCTGGGACCACCATGCTCCAAACAAAAACCCCATCTGAAGACATCCCTCTACAACTGTGCCTCTGCTCCCATAGAACTCTTTCCAATGCTCCAGTCTATGTAATTTAACCAGAGTATGAGACCTTTCCGGCAGATCCCTGTGTCCTCCGGCCCCCCATGCCCACGCAATGCTGAGCGTGCTGTTGCCCCCAGTCCCATGGAGTACTGCTGCCACTGTCCCCATGCTGCCCTTAAGCGCCTCCTGCCTGACCTGTGCAATGGATGAGTGCATGCTGTCTCCCACATGTAGAGCACTCATATCAGAATTTTCAATACTCCTGAGTGCACATGCATTTGTTAAAATCCTAGCATGGTCGTTCGGATCCCTCTGGACTCTTGTACGACTGTCCCACCCCTCCTCGGGTGGGGCACCCCAAAAGGGCTTATAAGTTATTGATAGGCCACTGGCAATGAAAATCGTCTTCCCAAATTTAGCAGGATGTCGCCATAGATCAGTGTTAAGCTCATCCCATTTTGCTTCAGTGTCCCAGGCCATCCTCGCCCTGAACTCCTCATAATATTGTGCCCACGCGTAACCCCCAAATGTCAATTGAGCCTTGTGGATAGCATCCATTTATTTGCACAGTGCCACACTGCATTTGGAAAATTTCTCACAATAAATGCTGGCATCTATTAAGAAGGCTGCTGTCCAGTAGTCAGGATGACTTTAGGTTGCTTCACCAGCTCAAATTCCTCTTCCTATGACTCTTCTTTTGATCTGACTTCTCTTTGGAGTAGTTAAAAGAATATCCATGTATTCACCTTTCTATCAATTCCATCAAGTGTGCGCGAGAGGTTTTGTCATTCCCATGTATGGGAGATAATTACATTTTTTGTACCTTCTGTGATATCACTTTTTTCTACCCCCCCGGGCAAAGTAACCCCCCTAAATTCTCTGCTGCATGCAGCTTGCTTACGCCCTTCCCTGTTGTCCCTTTCTCCACATCCACCCCTCCTACTGTCCCCACCCCAAGGTGCGCTTCGTACTTGCCCTCACATAGACAGTCCCTGTGCCCTCCGTGCTGCAGCTCACATTAACCTCCTTAACCTCCTTGGACCTACCATGGCCCAGTGGTCCTGCACACCTTTTGGGCCCTTGCTCACCACCGTACTCTTCCCTGGCTCCAAGGATGGTGCCTGTGCAGATGCTTGCCTCCTCGCCAGTGGCCCTTTTTTTCTGTTGCCGATCTGTGCCATTCCTGTAACAAGCTAGACAACACAACATTAACAGCACCCTCTGCCCCTGTCCTTTATCATCCCTGATCAGTTTCTTCATCCTCCCGCACCTCGCATTCCTCAAGGCTCTCCTCCCCATAATCCAAAACTGATTCTCCCAATATATCCTTTTGCCAAACCCCAGACATCCTCTCTGGCGCATATTGACCATGTTGTTGTAAAGATTTTTGTGCAGCCCAATCACCAGTGCCCAATGGGGCCGTTTTGACCAATGTGTTGGCTGTCCGTAAGCTTCCTCCCATGCCACTCTGCTGGAGGTCGTACCGAACCTGCCTGCTGTTGGAGCCAAGGTCGTCCTGGGCCTACTTCTGTTGGCTGTGCTGAGTTCCCTCTCATGTGTCCAGTAGGCCTTCAGGGTCCCAAACTTCTCTTCTGCTCAGAGCCTCAGAGTCACCCCAAACCCTTCTGAGTCAGTATACTTGTGACGCTCACCCGCCTGAAATGAAAAATAGAAGCCTTGTGTGTTGGAGACCCTATCCTTTGCTGCATTATAAGGCCCAGTCCTCCGCAACTGACTTATTTTGCCCTGCCCTGAGGCCTAACGCCATACTCCATTAAGTTCTCCACCCTGGGGCCCTGTTCGCTCTCTTTTCCCCTGTCTGCTGTTCTCTGCCTTAACTCTGGAAAATCACAGCCCCCTCAGCGTTCTCCTCTTCTCTCCAAACAAGGTTAGTGGCTAGCCGCGCACCAGTGGGCCCCTGTTGGGGGGAGGGCCCTGTTATCTTGTGACCCCCATTTTATTTCCTCTTCCCACTGTGATTTATTGGTGCCATCCCCCCATAGACCTACCATGGCCCAGCGGTCCTGCACACCTTGTTGTCCCCTCTTCACCCAGTCCCAGTGACCAAACCATGGGTCGTCCCCCATCCCCATAATATTCCCCCAACCTCCTTTTCCCAGTTATGCCCTGAGGCTGCCCTGCTATAGGAGGCACTTTTTGCTATCTCCCTGTGCGCACCATACCCCCTGCCGTCGTCAGTTTACTTTTGGGTCTGCCCCCCAATCCCCCTCTTTCTTGTATGCCCCCCTGTTCCTTACTGTGCTCCCTCTTGGTCCCCTGACCCTCTCTGCATTTCTTCACATAACCCTTCCTCTTCAGGCTGCTAATCAGCTCTGTCATCTTCTTGCACTTCCGACTCAACTGGCACTTTTACCGGTCATGTGACCGCCTTGCGAGGCTCCACTTTGCCTTTGTGGGCCTCCCACGACCTTGCAGCCCTGCCACGTCCGCCCCATCCACAGTTCGACTCTGACATGGGCCACTGGGGTGCTGGGGCGTGACCTGCGCTCGCAGGTTCTTCTACATTCAGAGAGGCCACCTGCAGTGAAGCACAGCGGCCTCTTCTCGCTACATTCAGTGCGGTATGCAGCTTGCGTGGCGAACAGCAAGCTGCAACAACAGTCGCCATCTGCTCTGAGGCCCGATGCATGGGCCTCGCTTCCTTCAGGCCTGTGGCTTTCAGCAGGTCCATCCTGCCCACTTCTCTTAACAGCCGCATGGCAGTCACAACTTTCTCTACGTCGACACAATGTCCGCACCCACCTTGAAATGCCCTAGCCTGCTTAAACAGAAAACGTATTCTACGGGGCTCCAGCCACCAGGTCACCGTTTCTAAAATTATGGCTGTGTAGCCCAACAGAGCACCTATAAGCTCTGTTTAGGTTATATTTAGGATTTGTCGTAGCCCAATCCTCCATGTCGAAAATTTAAAGGGGCTGTCACACTGACTGCACCTGTATCCCAAAATTCCCCAGAAGGCAGACCTCACTCTGCTCATCTGTCCCCCCCCAAGACCTCAATCCTGCATCAGCTCTGGCTGTTTGGCCACCCGGACACCCAAGCAAAACTTGATGTAAAGAAGATTGTGATCACTTAGACAGTTTGGAATAATGTCAAAAGCGAGGGTGCTGGAATGCACATTGCTAGTAACTAGAATAAGATCTAACTTGATGGATTTACTCCTGCCAAAATAAGTTGGATTCACTGAATCCTTAAGAGTAACTACATAAGACATCGCCACTGGGGATAAATGCCAGGTAGTCAGGAGGCTTGAGAAGGGAGAGGCCGCCACTGGCAGCTCAGATCCCAAGTTCACTGGTCTTAAAGATGATGGAAGTGGGGGGGGTTTGACACCCAGCACATATTACCAATTGGCCTATTAGCCCTAGTAACCCCTGGTGCTCTAGAATGTCTATCTGTTGACACTGAGCTGACTGAAGTCGAATTCATCTGCCAAATAGATGTTGGTTCAGAGTTCCTCACTGCCCCATTAATATCAGACATTATTAAATCATTGACAGAATCCGCAAGCACCCCCAGATTGGATTCTAATCCCCATATGAACAAAGAATCACCAATCTGCACACCTAAAAATATCTTGCAAACTTCCACCCCAATATAAAATCTTTCGAAGTAGATGCTCCACGCACAGAATGAACACAGAACATGCTAAAATCAACCCCAGATCTCATCATTATCTCTTTTATCCATCTAACTAAAGTAGATGAGGAAACAGCTTCATGAACAGGCTTCAAATATATTCATAACTGCAATACACCCATGGGCCATAAATTCTCTCTTCTAAACTCATACAATTTCACACATCGAACCACACAACTTTTCATTTTCATTGAAATAAGGATAACAAAACTGACAACAATTAGCTTTGTGTCATTTTTGTTAAATGAAAACAAATCCCTTCAGATGAATACACTCTACAAGGCACATCCATGGCTCTAACATCAGACACCCTATGGTTAATCAATCAATCAGTATATGTAGAGCATAACACTGTCACCCCTGGGGGTATCTGGGCACTGGGTTGCGAGGTCTCCCTCAACAAGCCAGGTCTTGAGTTTCTTTCTGAAGTCCGCAAGAGAAGGTATTGTTTGGAAGTGGAGGGGCAGGTCATTACAGGTCTTGGCAGAGATGTAGGAGAAGGAATGGCTGGTGCCACAGCTGTGACGGATTCAGGGGTGTGTGTGAGGGCAAGTGAGGAGGAGTGAAGGTATCTGGCAGGTTGGTGGAACTTCAGTCGGTGGTTGATGTAGGCTGGTCCTTGATCATGTAAGGCCTTGAAGGCATGTGTGAGGACCTTGAACTGCCATCTCTTCTGGTTGGGGAGCCAGTGAAAGTGTCTGAGATGGGAGGTGATGTGGGCTCATTTTGGTAGGTCCAAGACAAGTCATGCTGCAACATTCTGTATGGTTTGGAGTCTTTTAAGGAGTTGTGTGGAGTTGCCAGCGTAGAGTGCATTTCCATAATCAAGGCTGCTGGTGAGGAGGGCCTAGGTGCTGAATTTTCTGGTGTTGACTGGGATCCATCTGAAGAGTCTGTGGAGCATGCAGAAAGTATGGAAGCAAGAGGAGGTGACTCAGTTGATTTGCTGCTTCATGGTTAGGTCACTGTGAAGGATGATTCTGAGGTTGCATGCATGGTCTGTAGGCATGGGAGTGGGTCCAAGTTCGGCTGGCCACCAGCTGTGGTCCCATATTGATGAGTTACTCCTGAAGATTAGTACTTCTGTCTTATCTGAGTTCAGTTTGAGGCAGTTTGCTTTCATCCAGTTGGCTACGTTGCTCATGGCATTGCAGAAGTTTGTTCTGGTGTTGGAGGGGCAACGGTGAGTGAGAGGATGAGATGTGTATTGTCCTCATAGGATATGAGGTTGAGACCGTAGAATCTGACAATGTCAGCAAGGCGGATCATGTAGGTGTTGAATATTGTGGGACTGAGGGATGATCCATGCATATGATGTTCTTGGGTTCGGAGGTGAAGGGAAGCAGGTGGATGCTCTGAGAGGGTCCTGTCAGAGAGGAGGTGATCCCTTTGAGAGCATTCTCTTACATTCGGATGTTGTGGAGTCTGTTGATGAGGGTGTGGAGGGAGACGGTGTTGAAATGCAGCTGAGAGGCCAAGAAAGATCAAGGTAGCAGTCTCCCCATGATCCAGGAGTGTTCTGATGTCATCTGAGGCTGCGATGAGTGCGGCCTAAGTTCTGTGCTTGGCATGGAATCCTAATTGGGAGATGTCCAGCAGGTTATTTTGTTCCTAGTATTTGGTGAGCTGTTGGTTGATGGCCTTCTCGAGTACTTTGGCAGGGTAGGGGAGCAGAGATATCGGTCGGTAATGCATCTATCCACAATGGGGTCTTAGGGATAAGGTGTCCCTGCCATCCCATCTCTCTATCATGCGCATGCCATATACCCACTACCTGTTTTGTGACTGGGCGGGCAGTCCCCGCCAGTCTCCCTCCATAGAGGACATGTAGATAGCCCTTCTATCCCAGCATTACTCTGTTTAGTCGAAAGTCTGTGTAGTTTGATCGCGTGTATGCCCAGTCATTAATCAAGCAACCATAATTTTCAATTCAGAATACTGCCATTTGGGCTAACGTCCGCCTCATGAGTATTCACCAAGATTCTGGCTCCCTTAGTGATGTTGATTCGTCAGCAAGGGGATCTTCTTCCATCCATACCTAGATGACTGGATGATTCATGCTCCATCCAGGGATCCACCTACACAGAGTGATAGGGCACATGATGGCTTATCGGGCTCCCCTGTCTCAGCCTCTGTCTGTTCAGATTCCTCTTTCTCCTCATGTATGAAAGGACTTTAGGTGTGATTACTGTGGAACCACATTTTCAAGGGACTCCCTCTGGCTCTTCCAGCTCCAGGGATTGTGATGATGAATACTAGTTTGTCAGATTGGTGGGCATAGCTAGGAGTCCACTGAGCCAAGGGGTTCTGGTCTCTCTCTCAGAGCAAAAGATCATCCAGTTGGAGGGAGCTGGTGGCCCTTCCTCTAGCTCTGAAGTCCTTTTCTTGTCTTTTGAAGGGAAAAGTGGTTCTGATCAGGATGGGCAATAGTACAGGGAAGAATTATGCCAACTGACGAGGGGACCAAGTCTTGTTCTCTGTTTAGGATTGCAGACAAGCTGTTTATTTGAGAAGAGCCCAGAGTGATTTCTATCTCGGCAATTCACAACCAAGGAGTATCCAACCCCTGGGCGGACAATCTCAGCAGAGACATTCCAACTTCTGAGACTTTTTGTCTCCATAAGAAGGTTTTCGCTGAGCTCACTCACACATGGGATCATCTGGTGATAGACCTTATTGCTTCGTTTCCCAATGCAAAGAGGAAGAGATTTTGTTCTAGGACCAAGGAGGAGTATATCTGGGCTGTGGACGATCTCTCATGCAGATGACCTTGGGACGTCTGTATGCTTTTCCTCCCTTTCCACTGATTCCCAGGTTCTTGCTCAGAGTAAGGGAGGAGAGGGCATCTGTTATAATGACAGCTCCAGTATAGGTCCACTGCTCTTGTTTTCCTCTTCTAGAAGTGGTGAGGCGGTTAGAGAATGGAGACTACCCCTAAATCCGTCTCCCCAATCTTTCAACAAGATATGACACTTTCCTTCTTTTGTTCCCAAAATGTATACTAGTTTTCATGAGGAGCTAATGTTGCCATCATTTTTTGATTCTCCCACTACAGAGGAGGAGGACAGAGTACACCATGTTGATGTTCAGAGAGCACTTTTGACTTATTTGGGCAGGTTAGATCCTTTCTGGCTCTCAGAGTCATTGTCATTTATGGGACAGTAAAAAAGGAGGTTAAACCTTCTACTTTTTCTTTGAGTAGGTGGGTTAGGTCTTTGATCTCATTGTCTTGTGAAGCTGTAGGACAAGCTTCTCCTTTTGAGGATACAAGGCAATTCTACCAGGAGTATATATACTTCATGTGCTGAACATCAAGGGGCCTCAATAGTTGTAATCGAAAGGGTGACTAATTGGGCACCTCCATTGATTTTTGCTTCTCTCTATCGAATTGTGCAAGAGGTACAACTCAATGACGTTTTTGGTTCTAAAATTGTATCCACTATGGTGTAATAGTTGTATTATCTATCATTTCTTATGTGATCAATAAAGTTGGGGTCTTTGCATAAACCTTTGGCAGTCCTAGTATAGCTTTGTATATCTCTTTTTGTAATGAGGGTAAGGATAATGAGGTAATGCTCCAATTACTTACCCATAATTGCATTACTCTGAGTCCTGTTCCCTTGCTTACAATCATTACATCCCTTCCCACCCTTTCAGTCATTCCAGGCCAACCAAAGTTGAATAATTCTCAGTTTGTGAATGAACAAGAAGAGAGGGGGGTAGGGTCTATTTTGTTTGTTATGATATGGTAGTGGATGTCTGGTTATGCGGAATGGCCTAATTCTTTAATGATTGAAAGTGAGGGAACTGGACTCGAAGTAATGCAGTTACCAGTAAGAAATTGGAGAATTCCGTTAAAACCCTTTTTCCTCCGCAGTTACTGGGATAGAGTGTTCACTACAACTGAGACAAAGTTCTGTTGCTTGGATTTTCATTATGGCACTCTGTCACTGTGATAAACTCTTGGCTCTAACGTCCTGCTATAGTGAAACACAGAGCCACAAGACTTTGTCATAAACATTCCTAGCCTATTGCACGAAGTTGCCTTTTTTTAGGTCTTGCATGCAACAGCGCATGCCATACTTGTGACTGTTCTCTCGCTTGTGGACTGTATTATATACACGAAGGGCCTTGCAGCTTATCTGTTGTTTACCATTTGTTGGCTTAGTTGTCACTCTTACATGCTGTCTTTTTATTGGGCAGTGCCTGCCGCTGTCACCTCCTCTTCTTCAGCTGGAGTTTGGACTAAATACAGCTTGATTGCTCTCCTTCACTGATCGTGCTGATCCAGGTATGACTTTTTGTATCTATTTTTCACATTGCTTGCCCCCCACTGCCCTACACCTCCTCACCTTGTTCCTATTGCTTCTTACCCCTCTCAACATTTAGGGGGTCATTCCGACCCTGGCGGCCGGCGGTATGTTGGCGGTAACACCGCCAACAGGCTGGCGGTGTTCCGCCAGCAATTCTGACTGTGGCGGAAAAGCCACGGTCAGACCGCTGGCCCCTCCACTTTCCCGCCAGGCTTCCGCCTGGCGGGCATAATCTCCAGGGCAGCGGTGCAAGCACCGCTGCCCTGGGGATTATGAGTCCCCGACCGCCAGCCTGTCCGTGGCGGTAAACACCACCATTGAAAGGCTGGCGGTAAGGGCACTGGGGGCCCCCAGGCATAGCCCCATTGCGTATTTCACTGCCCGAATTTCGGGCAGTGAAATGCGCGACGGGTGCTACTGCACCCGCTGCACATCAACATTGCCGCCAGCTCTATTACGATCCGGCGGCAATGTTGATGTGCCATTTCCGCTGGCCCAGCGGAAATGTCGGAATAGGGAGGCATGAATACCGGCGGTAATCTGTCTCCCCCGGCCTCGGCGGTCTGAAGAAAAGACCGCCGAGGTCAGAATGACCACCTTAGTGTACAAAACGTGATATGACGCGGTCAACACTGGCTGCGTCATAGAGCTTTTTTTCCCCTTGTTTTGATCCATGCACCCAACATTGGCTGAAGAGAACTGCCCAGTTGCCAATATTGTAGTTGTCTTACTCTTTTTGCACTATTTTCATTATCTCCGGGAACAAAAGAAACCTCTTGTAAGCAGGGGTGTTAGAACAATTTTCAGAGCGCAGGTGCTGCCATCAATGTTTCTTCCCAAGTTATAGCAATTGTGAGAAATCTAAGCCTCTCACAAAGAACAAGTGTAGCAAATGAGCCACATTTGTTCAGCAGTGAGGGTGAAGTTTGTAGGAGATGGTTAATTTTGGAAGAATCTGTCGCAAACATATTGCTAAAGCATGGTGTGGTAGCACACTGTTATTTACAGACAGCTCATTTTCCATTGAAATGGCCATAAAATTGCACAGACGCGCATTTTTACAGATAGAACTCTCTAGGGCACAAAGGATAGACAATGCATGCGGTTTTAGCAAATATTTATAATTTGCGCATGACCAACTAAAGTGGCCATCACACTTCAGAATAACAAAAATTGTGATTCATTTGTGCTTTCTTTGCCTATGTTATATTTTGAAATATTTGTACAGCTCATTTACATGTATTATTAACATTTTAGTATGTGCTAGAAAACACAGAGCCCTACTGCCTTTACTTTCCACACTTCCTGCATGCCAGCGTGGTTTTCACAAACTTCACAGTTGACTTTAGAGAATCCTCTCAAAATATAGCCAAAGAGAAATAAACACAATTCTTCAAGTCAAAAGCATATGCAGCAATTTGTCAGAAGGCATAGCATGACCTTTGATCTGTCTTTTAACGTCCAACAAATGTCACACCATAAAAACTAAATTTAAAGGCATCTTTATTACCCATTCACCTTATGAACTCCAGCATGATTATTTTGGGGTTGCTGCAGCACCCCCTGAAACCCTACTTCCAGCTCCAATGCTTGTAAATCTTTCACGTTTCGTTCATTCCCCCAAGAAACGAAAATCGTATTTCTCAAATCCCCACAAGATGGCACCAGAGCTATATATCATTTCACTGTGCTGGCTCCCAATGGCATTTTCCTCCTTTTGTTATTCATGTTAATTGAGCTCGTTTGATAAGTCATAATCATGAAAAATACACGCCTTTTACAGTTAATAAAACATTAATTTCTATGTTTATATACTCAAAAAATCCGTCATTGTTTGGATTGATTATGCAAAGAGTGTTTGTTGGAAATGTAATGTTATTAGTAACCTCCTGCATAAAAAACAGTATCTATAAGTAGTCACTGCTCAACATACACATATCTGTCACAATGTGTAAATATGTTTATAGCACTTGTAACTATATGTGGCTCACTACTGAAATACTGAGGATGATATAAAATAAATTTATCATCATGGGTAGTAAGTGCTATGTAAATACAATTACAAATTCAATTACAGGGTTTGTTGGAAGTGTAATATGTTATTAGTAACATTCTGTGTAAAAAACCAGGATCTGTAACTTGTCAATGTTCAACATAAAAATAATAGGTGATTTATGTCGTGTTGCGCTTAGTTACTTTGCAAAGTGAGCAACATGAAACCCCCTTTGGGATACCATTTTGCAAAGTTTACAGTCGGATGTAAACATTGGTTTCTAAATTTAAAAGAAATCTGTGAAGATTATGACAATTAAGTATTAGAATATATGGCTGCATTATCTTAATTTTCGTAACTACGCAAAGTCTTTAAAAATGAAATAATTTGTATCACTTTAATGACTGGCTTGTTTACAAGTCTTTTCAATAACATTGTGAGTGTTTTTTAGACGAGGAATAATAACTTTGAACCAAAGTTTAATTCCAATTTTTTCCTCCACACCACCCCACTATATGCCATTCTACTCTACGCCACTCTACTCTATGCCACTCTATGCCAGTTCACCACTCTACTCTATGCCCCTCGACTCAATGCCACTCTACCCCACTCCACTCTACATTAGTCTCCTCTACGCCACTCCACTCTATTGTACACCACTCTACTGTATGCCCTTCCACTATATACCACTCCACTCTGTACCACTCCTCTCTGCGCCACTCTACTTGACCCCAATCTACTCTACTTCACCTTCTCTACACCACTCCACTCCATGCTACTGTATGCCATTCCACACCACTTTACTGCACTCCACTTTATGCTACTCTCCTCTACACCACACCACTAACATTTAATCATGCTGAGCACCAGCCATGTTGCTGTACAACATGGCTAACAGATATTGGTAAACCAAGCAAGACATATTGGTTTGCCAAGGCTTGTCTCTCTCTGGCTGCCATGCACTCTGAAGCCTCATTGTCATGGCCGCTCAATCCTCATGGAATTTGTTTAGCCTTTCATTCGGACCTGCTGTTTTCTCACTTTCCTGTGGCTGCCAAGACTTTCAGAATGAAATACAATTTTAGGTTAGCTATTAGTCGTCATAGCTCAGCTTAATGCTTTCAAACCAAAAGTAGACATTTTTTGCTCTATTACTGATAAATAAAATTAACCCACACAATATCTACTAGGCTTTTGTATGCTGGGTATGAAACAGGCAACTCGTATTACTTCGCTCATAAAATGTGTCAGTTGTTTAAAAACACGAGTAGTTTCCCCCAAAAAACCTTTGAGACTAATTCCAATGGCACAGAAAAAATGTCTTGCCATAAATATAAAAATAGTTTTGCTTCCGATTTTGTAAAAGAACTAACTATTTGTATATGAATTTGTGCAGCACAGGATTCTAGTCCCCTCTATTAGGCCATATCCTTCGGTACAGAGGTCACACCCCTTTAAAGCAGACCTAGTTATCTTTCAGGCCACACCTCTTTTGAGACTCCCCATCTTTTACATCCCACTTAAAGCACTGATTAGAACATTGAAAAAAGGGACATTTTGGGTAAGAAAGGCGGGCAAGTAACCACCATCCTTTGGAATTAATTCAATAGACAGGAGTCTTTGTAAGGACTGAGAAGAAAAGTGTGTAGGATTGACAATTTTGTATCTCAATGAAGGGGTTGCACGCCCTTAAGAGAGGTCAGTTGCTCTGAGGCGAACGTATTTAAACCGCATTCAGAGAACTTAAATATGGCCCCTAAACCGAGGGATGCAAATGTGAGAAAACAGTTTATTTATTTAATCAGTGATTCGATTAATCGGATGCCATGTTTTCTCGCTCCAGTCATTACATCTTTGAGATCAGATCTATGAAAGTAAGACCTGCATACCATACTTCTGATAGGCCCATCTAAATGGCAAGGTCAGTAGAAAGACCACAGAACTGTTTTGTTTCACCCGGAGATTTCGGGTGCTAAAATCAGATGAAATCTCCAGGTGAAACCCCAGCCAAACTACGGAATTATCAGGTTAATGGGGCCCAGAACTAGAGGGTGATATAACAATTCCTCATTTCTTATTCGACCCTCAGGGCCAGATTTTGACTTCGAACTGAATTGAAAGTGCACCCAATATTGGTAACTCCAAGACTGTGGAAACACCACCCAATTTAGTAGCTCCCTCGAAATGAGGGCCAAAGAGTCAAGAGGGCTGGTAATGCTGTGAATAGGTGTGAGTAACTGGTGAACACGTTGGAGACTGTTATAACTTTGGGAGTCTGGGTTAGTACTGCCAATAGCAAACTGTGTTACAAGAAAGTGTGGTTTGAAAGAGAGGCTTGCACTAAGGTTGTGATATCATAATATCATTATCAGAATATCGTCTGACCTAAATATTGTATCCTAAATTTGGTCTACAAAAGTATCACCCGACTGAAGTTAATATTAGCAAAAGCTACACCCAATGGGGCTTTTTTTGTAAAAGATGTCTAGGGCATGTTATTTATGTCACACACTATTTCCGTATATGATATTCTGAACTACAGCTGTTTTATGCAGAGATCATCCCAGGACAGTCATCAAGATCTTGAAATATTTATGAGAAAGGCAAGTGTGTCACAAGCGTTTCAGGCACAGGACAAGTTCTTTCGGATAGTTTAGGTTTAGTTTTTACTTAATATGAGCTCATTACGATATCTTGTTTTTACTTTATACGAAGGTTCATAAATTAGCAATAATCTTATGAAGATTATAAATTAAATTGTACAAAACACAAAAAACCAGATAAAGTTTCACAGTTCTAATATGATCTATTACACATACCCAATTGATATTGCAATACTAAGGGGCATATTTACGAGCGCCTTGCGCCCCTTAGCACCACTGTAGCATCATTTTAGCTGTAGCGGCGCTAAACTGGCCGTCACCCTGTGCCATATTTACAAAGTGGTTCAGTGGTACCATAATGCCACTTTGTAAACCCTTGCATCACATTATACATGTGCCAGGTATAATGTATGCAAGGAAGGCGTTCCCCTGCAGGGAGGCACAAACAAATGGGCTGTGAAATCTACAATATTTCACTGCACAATTCTAGCGCCATTTTTGTAACGACTGCCCAGGGCAGGCATTAAATTGACGCTAGTGCTTTATTCTATGAACCTCCCTTAGCTTTGCTGGGCTAGCACCAACATTTTTGGAGCTAGTCCAGCAAAGCACCACAACTGCACCCAAAAATGTGGCGCTGTTGTGCTAATGAGCACCATGGTGCTCTGCATGCTAAAATACATCCCTACCATGGTGTCTTTAGAGGGTGTAGGGCAGCGCAAGGAAATTGGCACATCGGAGCCGATGCGCTAGTTCCTTGTAAATATGCCCCTAAACCTGAAGTGCCTTTCTAATCTGGTTTAGTAAACTTAAGTTGTTAAAAAGCTTACAAGTGATGTAGGCCCTCATTATGAACTTGCCGGTCAAGACCGCCATGCCAGTGGCGGCGGAATTAACCACCATCGGCATGGCGGTCTTGACCGCCTCATAATGAAGGCAGTGGGGACCGCCACAGGCGGCCTTCCACCACTGCCAGGCTACCACCGACAGGCAGCCTGACGTTGGTGGAATTCTTCATCCGACTAAAGAACCCTTGTTACGCGAGCCATTCCCTGGTGGGTTCACCTGCCAGGGAAAGGCTGGTGGAAGGGGTGCTCTGGGCCCCACTGGGGGGGGTCCCCTGCACTGCCCATGCACTTGGCATGGGCAGTGCAGGTGGCCCCGGACAGTGTCCCGTCGCGGAGGTCACTGCCCGATTTACTGGCAGTGATCTGCGTGATGGGTGCTGCTGCACCCACCGCACATCGGCATTGACGACGGCTCCATGTGGAGCCGTCAGCAATGTCCTGGCCCAGCAGAATGTATATTATTCGTCCGGCAGGGTCTCAAGGGGGCTGGTGGTCTGTGATAAGACCGCCAGCATGAACATGGCGGGGATTCCTGCCATGTTCATAATGACCCCCTTTATGTCTGTATTGTGATACAATGATATGTCAATGCAGCATTTCCTACCCCATCTTATACAAAGTCATCAAATTATCCCCTTTACATTTTTGGGCTGCTAATTACACATTTTTGATCGAAAAAGATGACCAAGCACTACTGAGGGCAAACTATGTAGGTCTTGAAGGAATTCTAGTAAGTAGTTCCTAGAATTTTCTGGCATTTAGGAGGATGTTATGGTCAACCCCCAGGGTGATTTCCTTTTATGAAGGGTAAAAAAACTATTTGGGTGGAGGAAGTATGTGACTATTTTTCGTGCGTATATTGGACTGAACATTGGTGCCAGGTGCTTTGATGTGTGTGGTAATGCCATTTAAAGGAGAGTCTTGGTTGTGTCATTGAGAGGCAAAGATTGTGATTGTTTTGGCAGGAGGGAATATGATGTGCTTGCGGATTTAGGGGGTCATTCTGAGTCTGGCGGGCGGCGGAGGCCGCCCGCCAGACTTCCCCCCTCCAAAATACCGCTCCGCGGTCGAAAGACCGCGGAGGGTATTCTAAGTTTTTCCCTGGGCTGGCGGGCGGTCGCCAAAAGACCGCCCGCCAGCCCAGGGAAAAACTCCCTTCCCACGAGGATGCCGGCTCGTAATCGAGCCGGCGGAGTGGGAAGGTGCGACGGGTGAGGTTGCACCCGTCGCGTATTTCACTGTCTGCCAAGCAGACAGTGAAATACTTGTAGGGGCCCTCTTACGGGGGCCCCGCGACCCCCCCTACCGCCATCCGGTTCCCGGCGGGCGGACCGCCGGGAACTGGATGGCAGTAGGGGGGGTCGGAATCCCCTCGGCGGCGCAGCTAGCTGCGCTGCCTTGGAGGATTCCAAAGGGCGGCGGTACACTGGCGGGAGACCGCCAGTGTTGCCGGTCCGACCGCGGCTTTACCGCCGCAGTCGGAATGCCCTTGGGAGCACCGCCGGCCTGTCGGCGGTGCTCCCGCGGTCATTCGCCCTGGCGGTTTTTACCGCCAGGGTTAGAATGACCACCTTAGTATTGGGGTAGGTGCAGAGAGAGATGGTGTGTCAGAAAATAAGAAGGTCATTTTAATTGTCATTCTTGTGATGGTTGTGGGGATTTGTGGAAAAAAGGGGATAGGCATGTTTTGGGGATTTTAAGAAGGGGATATATTATTACTATGCACAATATATTGTGTTACCTGAGGAGAGTACATTGTGTATTTTATGCTGGTTGGTTGGTGTTGAAGTGCTTTACAGCGAGAAGCACACTTTGGCCGCTGATGGTTAAGAGTCCTGTGGAACCATCTTGCATGAGGTTGCTGGTATTTTCAGTGAGGTAGTGTAGGCAGATGAATTGCATGCTGATAGTGTGCGTGAGAGTCGGAAGTGGGCGATGTGCTATGTGCTGTATGAATTACAGAGGTGTGTGAAAGGTTATTTGTGAGAAGGCGATGTATTTGGTTTTCATTACAGCGAAAATTCATCAATCCTGGAACATGAAGATGCATTCAAGACAATTCTGATAAGTAGAGCCACTAGATGACAGCAAAACAGGCCTGTTGAAATATATCACAAATATATTTTGTTTACTCCATATTTAGCGAAGATTTAACTTACTGCTAAATAATTGCCAATAAAACATTTGATGTGTAATCGAAGAACCACTACAATGTTTAATTTGCATAGAAAGTCTTCCGTCTGGGAGTCAATTATTGAACAGCATAATCAAGTGACCATCCTGTTTAGGATAATCCAGAAACAAGAGTACAATAGCTCCTCAAAATGTTTTCAGCCCTTTTCATGCATCTGCTTAAATACACGCTTTTACATCTTTGCATATTTGACCTGCAGTAAACTCGCAAAATCCAGAAGGACATCTATCATGAGAATGATAGCAGTAACAATAATACTAACAATTAAAAAAACAGGAAAAACTTCAACGTTTACAAACGTAATTAAATAAACTTGAAATAATCATGCATCCATTTTATTGCTGCAGACAGATACTCGCTCTAGCTAAATTCAAACTGCTGGAGCACCTACAGAGGTCTTCTTCCCGCCTTGGGTTCAGAAACCGCTTGCGCTCTGGTGAGACCCAAAACTTAGCACACCTACTAGAAGTCGAATGGATCTTTGGACTCAGTGAGAAGTGTGGTAATTGGATTCATTTAACACAGATCGATAATATGAGAAACATAAAGCACATTCAACAGCATGACTAATTTTGCCATAAAGTCAAACTCCAAACTGAATAAAGTTTCAAAGTTTTACTACAACCACAAAGTCAATATGATGTAAATGGTGCACAAATCTAAGTTATAAACCTACATAAAAACCATAGGCTGACCAAAATGTCTAAAGAGATTGAGTCTACTAAACATCAATGCTACACTATATAAGAATACCACAAATTATTAAAATTGTTGTATGCTCATTAGAATTAGATTTCAAAGCAGATGATGGTGACATCAGTAAATCGTCAAAATTCAGTTAATAACAATCAGGTTTCAGAGCTGGGCCATCCTTATCTCTAATACGAATTTGGACTTGCATGTGTAGGGAAGGGACTAACACATGTGGGCAATACAAAAGAAGAGACAAAAATAATTTTGAAAAATCATCTAACTAGGGTAACTCACTATAAAAATACACTGGTGTAATCATCTAAGCTGAAAAGAAACAAGAAAACACATTTAGATTTACCTCTCCTCATAGGACAGCAGACAGGAAAGTTTTTGTCAAGACAGAGCGTTCATCGTCTCTCAGCAGCCGTAGACAGCAGCATCAGGGCAGTGCAAAACACGAGCTGCACATAGGGCAGGTCAGCAGTTCAGAATTTATTGAGCATGTTAGTACTGAACAGCATAAGTAAAGGGACATATGAGATTTAAGGGAAACTCATAACATAAAGACTGAGTATGGCAGAAGACTTAAAGAGGAACAGGTGGTGACAGCATGAGCATTCCAGGAGGACTCTGATAGACTAACTAAAAGTTTCAAAAGTCTCTCTCTAACTGGAAATGTCCACAAGTTTCTGATTGGTCCTCCTGGTGCGCACATCTTGCGCACAACATACAATTAGAATTTTAGACACACAACAGGGTTGCAACTATTCCAGATTTTCTCAGGGAAGATGTGTAATCATCTCGATTAATTTATACATTTCCTCCAAAATATAAAATGTATTTGACAATTGCAACTTTGGGATTCTGTCCCACAGCTCACAGAATGATTCTAACATTTCTCATACAAAATTAATAAGGCTTCCTATTTTGTTCGACAGCTAGAACAAATACTGTTATATTTGTTATCTATCAAGACATATTCTCTGTCTTTAATACAAGAGGGCATTCACCAGGAAACATGATGAATCAGTACTTTTCCTATACTGCTGCAAAAATGAAGCTTCAGGCCTAGTCTAGCTAAGAAAGCCTAAATGCATATTAATGCAATTAACACATATAAATCCTATTGTGCACCTTACAATTTGAACCAAATATACAATTGATTTTATTGCAAACATTATTTACGACATTAGAAATTGTTTAAACAGGTGTTTATTTCTCTGCACACATGTAACTCATGTTAATAAATTCATATAAATCACTATAACTATGGCTAATTCATGTTCGTTTAATACTCATACTTCATGTCTACTATTCTTCTAAGAATAATACTTTTAATATTAATTCATGTCAGTAATTCACTTGAATATAAATGCACAACATCTTTCATGGCAAAATATGATTTCAAATGTGAATGGAGGTCACATTGTCCACCACATTTCAAACTTGCACATTGTTTACATTACATGCTAATTTCTCTGTTAGGCTTTCAATGAAGGTTTATAAGTTGCCATATGCTAAGTTTTATGCCACTACTGTATTAGTGAAATTTGATTTCTATCATAAACATCCTCATAACTGATCCCATCAGGCTCGTACACATTTTTACTCAGCCTCTCAAGGTACAAACCATGTGAATCCTAACAGATTAATAAAGTGTATATAAATAAAGTGGCTAAATATACAATTGAAAAATTGACAACATACTGTAAATGTCACAGAATTTGAAATTGGAGTCTAAAAATTGAATTAGTATCCTCTGATTGATTCATGGGAGCATTGGAGGTGCATCAAACAGAACATAGTATTAATAATGTGTGGCAAACAAAGTTAGAAAAGGTCCAACCTTCCTATTACATTTATTTTTTTATTTGATGTGTTTGCAAATGAAACAAACATGTTATCATTTGTGTATGTGTTTGATGAATGCTTGTTTCTGTATTTGTTATGTATTGTTTTGCAGTTCAAATCATGAACAGTTTATAGGCCTAGGTCCCTGGCTTCCTGTAATGACTCAGAGGGAGGGGGTCCCTGGATTCCAATAATGATTCAGTGGGGGTTCCCAAGTTCCAGTAATGATAAAGTGGGGGTCCACAGAAGTCAAAAGGTTGGGAGCCACTGCTGTAGAAGAACCAATGGTCTCAGGCGCCTACAAACAGCTGTAAGTGTTGTATCATGTGTGGAGCACTTTTACACCCAACGCTGTCACGCCCAGTGTTCTCTCACGAGTGCTCTTACAGCACAAGCATTTCTGGCATCCAACATTTTCACAACATTAGAGCGCTCTGGAACCCAACACCCTTACCACACCATCGCTCTACAGCGCCTGCATTTTCTTGCACTCAAGACGTTCCCAACAACCGTATTATCAGCCACCCAACTCTTTCACAATGCCATTGCTATCTGGAACCGACCACTCTCACAACAACTGAACTCTCTGCCATACAACTTGTCTTTGGAGCAAAGTCTGCCAGATACTGTAAAAGTACACCTTCAGAACGAAAAAAAGCTAGTAGTGCTATGGCCTACGGATACTAAGTCAAGGTTCAGCAAAGGAGAGCTGCTTCTGGCACTATCATTCACTGTAAGGAGGAAGAATTGGGATCAATGTCCCTGATGTAGGCTGTCAAATTCTGCTTGGAGTGTATATGTTTGCTAGCTGTTTCATGTTTATAATAATCCACCTATGTGAACATTTTCTCTGTAT
Organism: Pleurodeles waltl; assembly: GCF_031143425.1. Taxonomy (NCBI): domain Eukaryota; kingdom Metazoa; phylum Chordata; class Amphibia; order Caudata; family Salamandridae; genus Pleurodeles; species Pleurodeles waltl. The sequence continues at coordinate 473,301,481 of NC_090437.1, read as the reverse complement.
TCCTATGTGTTATACAAACCAAAAAACATAAACATATCTTGATTTGTAATTCCTTTGGCTGTCGATTTTAGAATTGGGTGACCTCCTTAGATATGTCCATAAAGTTGACCTTTTGTCTTTAAAATTATTTGCTAACTTTTGACACTTTGTCCTGAAATCTTACAGTCACTGTCCAGAATTCGCCATTGTGCCATATTGTCACTGTAGTGTCACCTGGAGGACAGCTCTGCTGATGTGATCAGGCCCGAGCCATCCAACCTTTGAAGAAGCTTCTCTCCTAACCACCCTGCAAACGATAGTCCAGACACAGCCTGCAGTTCCCAGTAACCAAATGACGAGAACATACAGCTGTCTTCCAACACACGAGGAAAATCACACACTGAAACAACTACATAGAAAACCAGAAGAAAATGGGCCAGATGTACGTAGCTTTTTCTTGGCCGCAAATGGCCTGATTCGCAGAATTAGGCCTTTTGCAACCAAGAAAAAGCATTTATATAGTGCGGCTTATCACCTGTGAGGGTCTCAAGGTGCTGTCCCTGTGTACAAACCCAAATTTGCCATTCTGTAATTTATTTACAGAATTGCAAAATGTGTTTGCGACTCACTATTAGGAAGGGGCATGCCAAGGGCCAATGTATGACTATTTTGTGACTGTGAATGCGGTCGCAAAACAATCACAGTTGCCACCAATTTCAAATTGGTGGTAATCTATTTGCAAAAGAGAAGGTGTCCCCAAGGAATCCCTTCCCCTTTGTGAATGCATGCAAAAACGTTTTTTGAGCAGGCAGTGGTCTCACAGACCACTGCCTACTCTTAAAACATGTAATTGAAACGTTTCATTTTTCGCTTTTTAAATGCATCCTGTTTTTCTTTAGGGAAACAGGACGCGTTTAAAAAAAGGGATTTCTTTATTTAAAAGCAATTACAGATGTGGTGGTCTGCTGACACCAGCAGGCCACCATTCCTGTGATTTTTGCGATTCCCAGTGGATCGCAAATTGTGACCTAGCTCATTAAAATGAATGAGGTAGGTCTATTTGTGAACCACTGGGAATCGCAAAAGAAACTCAATGAGTTTTTTACATTTGGAATTTTGATTTACTAATTGCGATTCCCATGGAATTGCAATTAGGAAATCACAATTCCAAATGTTCGTACATGTGGCCTAATGATACTTATCTTATGCTCTTCCTCATAAGGCGTGCATGGTTCTAAAATGACACCAACATACCAATACAATCCTGCCAAGAGCACATAAATCATCAAAGTAATCAGCAATGCCCACATACCTTGTAGACACACATAGGGGGTCATTCTGACCCTGGCGGTCATGGACCGCCAGGGCCAACGACCGCGGAAGCACCGCCAACAGGCTGGCGGTGCTTCCGGGGGCATTCTGACCGCGGCGGTAAAGCCGCGGTCAGAAAAGGGAAGCCGGCGGTTTCCCGCCGGCTTCCCGCTGCCCCAGGGAATCCTCCATGGCGGCGCTGCAAGCAGCGCCGCCATGGGGATTCCGACCCCCTTCCCGCCAGCCTGGTTCTGGCGGTGAAGGCTGGCGGGAACGGGTGTCGTGGGGCCCTTGGGGGCCCCTGCAGTGCCCATGCCACTGGCATGGGCAGTGCAGGGGCCCCCTAACAGGGCCCCACATAGATTTTCAGTGTCTGCGTGGCAGACACTGAAAATCGCGACGGGTGCAACTGCACCCGTCGCACCCCTTCCACTCCGCCGGCTCCATTCAGAGCCGGCATCCTCGTGGAAGGGGGTTTCCCGCTGGGCGGGCGGGCGGCCTTCTGGCGGTCGCCCGCCAGCCCAGCGGGAAACTCAGAATGACCGCCGCGGTCTTTTGACCGCGGTACGGTCTTCTGGCGGTTCCCGCCAGGCCGGCGGCATCTGCCGCCGGCGGGGGTCAGAATGACCCCCATAGTATACTCTTCCCGATTACAAACCAACATCCATCCTCAAACCGCATTATCACTGGACCCCACCTTGATGCACCTCATTTCATGCAGACCACAGGGCAGTCCGGTGCTTAAAGCAGTGCTTGAAGTGGACAGGTACTGGGAATATGCTCTTTAATTTGGAAGGGAGTGTACCTGCATGTCTTAGCAACTGTGCAATACTTTTAATGGGAGTTTGCCAACACATCTGATTAGGGCTAGGTTATTGGTTACCTGCAGTTTTATATTCCCATTCCAAGCACTGGCTTAAAGCATATAATAACGCTCGCAAGATTTCATTTAAGGATTTATTTTAGGTTCTATATTTCATACTATGTAAAGGTGTAGGTTATTTAGCTGGAAAGGGACGTGTCAAGACCGGAAAAACGAATATTACACATGAAACGTGTTCATTAGGGGTATTTACGTCGAGAGAAAGCTGTTTGGACTTGTAGCTGATGTTTAACAGACATCTATATACTTTTGATATTGACATTTGATAACTAGTCCGAAAGTTTAACGTATATAGCAAAATTGTGGTAGTCCTGCCTCATGTTTCAGTATCAAATAATGCATTGACTATTCTTCAGTAGTACGTTAAACGTCACGAAGTGAGTTGTGCAATGAAGACTAAACATGGGGTATTTTCAATGGTTTTCCAAACGTAGGTCTTTGCTGCCATCTGTTGGGAATTTAGCAGAAATGTAGGTCTGCCAAGAAGCTACCGGGGTTCTTTGCCTACTGGCTTTTTTATCACGCTGATTTCTTCTTATTCAGTGGTTTACTTTGTCCATCTTTTATCTATTATTCCCATGGAGCATTTTTAATTTACTTGTATCCTGCCAATACTCACTTTTAGGAAACTACTTTTGTCTGTTGTCTTAAGCACAGCACAAGACTGCTTGTGTTTTCCAGCTGCCTCACTAGTGTGCATCTCATCTCCTCCATGCTCCGTGTTGCTCTATTTTGCCCGGGTGATTCTCCCCATCCCTCTATGTGATGTGCTCATTCTTGTGCTTATCCACAATCGTATTGCTTTCTCGCCTTTGTGGTTCACCCTCTCCAGATCCACATTGATTTCTCTCTTGCCTGCTTTCTTTTCCCCTCGTCCATGTTCCACATTACTCTCTCTCTCACCAGTTTGCTTCTCTCTGTTCCCTACCCATGCCTCCATGTTGCTTCTCCTGACCCACGTAGTTGCTTTTGCCAACCATGCCCCTGTGTTGCTTCCACACTCATGCTTCCTCCCCCCAACTGCTTAAAAAAACATTTGCATGTTTTTTTAAACAGTGATCCAACACGCTTTTTTTATTCTTCTTGATCCGTGCTGCACAGTATCGGGGATGCTTTACAGCATCGCTACATCAATTGATTAAGCTTATAGGTCCCAAAGTTGAGACCTATTGGCTTTGCCAATGATTGTTATAATCAGATTCCACAAGTAATAATTTAACTTTTATTCTATTAATTTTGTGCAATTTCTATCTATGTCTGTACCATTTAAAGGGGGATTTATTCTATGGGAAATTGGGTGAATGAAGGGCTGAAGATTGTAAAATGTGGTGTGCACCCCAGGTCACCTGATCTGGTTTTGTTGTGGGCCACAGGCTGCAATGATGCAGCTGTACACTGCATAGATTACTCAACATGGACTAGAGATTGAGCACACCAGGCCTCATCTATTGCTCTGACACAGTTGTGCCCGGCAAGCAGGGTGGTGGTATGTGTGAAATATGTGTCCACAGAATAGCAGAAATACAAAACACATTGCCACATTATATTTTCTCCCGCTGCCAACCACATCTGAAGTTCCAATGTGCATTCACACTCTGTTCTTCTGGGCTGAGAAAAGATGAGGGCATAGGCTATATCTTATCTCCTTGGGAGGACAAAATGACCTCTTCATCCTCCTCCACAATCCTGCTAGGGCCCATTCTTGGCCCTCACTTGCTAGGGGCGACCTCCTTCATCTCACTGAAGCCACTATATCCTATATATTCGAGGCTCCAGGTTGTCAGATCTATCTGATCTCGATAATCAGTGATGAAGGATTGTCCCAGTTCGGTTCTGTAACCTGCAAAACTCTTGAACATGGACATATTCCTGGTGCAATTTCTCCAGCCCTTTCTCATCACCATACTGCCCTCCCAACTGATAGCCATCCTTGCATTCTTCTCAAATGGCAATCTGAGCTTTCCTCCAAGCTGTAGATGCAGACACTTTATCACGTCCCCAGGTCCAGTGGGTTAAGGTCAGGTCCCTTCATGAGTGCTAGCTCACTGATTACTGCACCCTCTTTGAGCCTCACCTTTTTACAGCACTGGTCCCACAGATTTGTCTCTGCAGGTCTCCCTGAAATTTTAGACACAGCAAAAATTCAACTCAGTCAGCATGCTCACCTTTACTGGATCGAGGAGATAGTGTTAAACCTCAGTTTCGTGAGGCAATGTGTCTTCGCATTAAAGCAGCTCCCAAATTATCAAACTATTAGAATACAGACAATTGTGTAAACAGGCCCACTCAATAACTGATTTCTAGATCAATAGGAAGTGAAGGATTTTATTAGAGAATTCAAAAACAAGACAAAACAGTCAATGCCATAAAGTCTCTCAAATAATAGGGCAATCCAGATTTTTTTTAAATTAGTCTAAGTCCTAAGAAGGCAGTACAATCGGGAGGGTAATGGACAGCATCTTTAGTAGAACAGGCTCTTCTGGCACACTCCCAAAATCAAGGGTTTTAATAAATTGTTTTTGCATAAGATGTGAACTGCAGAATCATGGTGATGTGAGCAAATGTATTATTTCACCAGATAATCTGAGCACAATAAATTCAAACATCATATTGCCTTATTACTGAAGTACTATCCCATTCACGAATAATTGTTCTTCCTCCTCTATGGTAATATCAACCAGAGGCTCTAGAACAAACTAGGTACTTGAACAACAGTGTGTTACATGAATGAATAAGCATAGTGATTTAGTGGAAAGTCCTTGAAGAAAACAGTTGCAGTGTCATAACTGAGCTGAGGAATTTCATAGAAGCCAGCGGGAACAGCGACAATGTAAATACACAAATAATAACAATCTGCATGACTAAATGCAGCAGAAACAGCAACAGTGAGTTGTGCAGGGGAAATACATGAAAAATAAGGGTGACTTCTATTTGGGCAAGATAACATTATCACTAAATGTAGCACTCCTTAACAAATATCCCAAATTGGCACTTTTACACATCATACTAAATTTGTTTGAAAAACATTATATCACTGTATACATGCGTAATCGGCTGTGAAAATATATTCTGCACGTTATTAATGATGCAAAAAAATATAAAGGCATTAAAATCACACGTTTCTAGATGCTCAGTGAAAATATGGCATCCCGGGGGAAACTCCATAACATCTAGGAGACTTAAGACCACCAGGTAGAGGCTTTAAACCACTTTTCCTGTTAGGTTCTTTATTTGGGGTAAATTAGCATTATGTTGTTCAGTGATTCTTTTACAGACTTATCACATTTGCATGTGGCGACCATAGATGGACAATAAAGTACTTCATTTAGCTCCAAATTCTGGAATTACACAATACTCTGGCTTCCTTTGGTGGGGTTAGCTCTGCTACTCCAACCATAGATTGCGCTTCCTTCCACATTCTCTCTCTTTCCCAAAACAAAGAGAGTGTTGAGACGGCCTGAAATAGACTGTTCCCTGCATTGGATAAGAATCCCCACACTCCAGTGCCCCTCCAGTTCCTATACATAGAGAACATTGTACACTCATCTGCCAGAGAGCTCACTGATGAGCTACAATTTTCAGAAAGCCCTAGCTTTATGGAGGACCAAGAAATGTCAAAGTCTCTGATTCCACAGGACCATGTGACTATTCCTAAAGTGTCATTGTTCCCAGGAATTCTTTGCTGTTGTATCCAGCGAGCTTGTTGAACTGTTATATTTTGCACCTCTGCTGCAAAAGTTCTGCTTACTTGTATCTCATCTTCCATCTTTTGTTTTCCTTGTCAGCAGAGCTACCATCTTGAACAATTACTCATTCCTTCATTGGACTTCACTAGTCTGCCACCTGCAACATATCTAGTTCCTCTGGCACACTCAGGCCATGCCTTCTTTGCTGTTCAGGCAACTCACATCTTCTCTCATCTCTTACATCCTTCCCTGGACAAAATCGCCAGTATTAGCTATAGACTGTACAACCTGCCTCTGACATGCCTCATATATCAGATTTATTATAGTGTCCTTGTTGTGGCATATCAAGGGTGCAATGTGCCTTATTGCAAGCCTCTACCAGGCTGATATTGCCATACAAAACACACAAACGTTGATGGGAGGAGTGCTTGCAAATAGCCTAACCACTGGCAATTGCTCAGGGTAGCATTTCCACCCATCATTCTTTTGCCCACCATGTCACCTTGGATTGAACCTGGCCATATGCAAATCAGCCTTGGTCCTGCTCCAATAATAACTGTCCAACCCAAACTCCCAAGCCAGGTCCTGTCTGAACTGGAACACAAGCGACCCAAGTCTAGTTGAGACTAATATGAGCCTCTTTGGTCGGGTTCAACTTGGCTCAGGTGGCACAATAATTATGTCTGGGCAAACCCTTGGCCACTTAGGGAGTTACAATAAACACAGGTAAAGTGATGGATGATATGAATGCAAATAGTCTAACCACCTGACAAATGCTCTGGGTAGCATTCCAACCCAAATTTCTTTTGCCCAAGATGCCACCTGAGATTAGACCCAGATATATGCAGATCAGCCTAGGTCCTGCTCTAGCAGTCATACCTGGAATGCAAACTATCCAAGGAGATTCCATACTCTCCTTTGGTTTTCCCTTCAAATGGCATGGAGGAGATATTTAAACGTCATGTTTTATGCACTTGCTAAAAGACATTGTGGGCTTGACTATGTTTTTAACCTGAAGACACCCCAGTAGGATAGTGAGCCTACCTTTGGAAGGAGTAAGACAGGAAATCATCACAACCAGGTCTGCTAGGTGAAGCCACCCTGTATAGAGAGCAACCAGTGACCAGTCCTACAGGAACGTATCAGATGGTCAAGGGACTTATCTACATGCGGACTTGTCTCCATGCAGAAGGTCGCCTTCAGAGGTCTATTCAGATGAAAGCCCTAAGAAGAGGCACCCTGCCAGAATGCTGTTCCCTGATCCCCCATTGCCAAAAGGACGCAGTCATCCCCAGCTTTACTCATCTCCAAGCTCACACAGTATCCTGTTGGCATGCCTGGAGGAAGCAATAGACAGGAGGTGCCAAAGTGCAACACAAATCTCTTGAACCTTGGTGTCTTTGTGCTGTCAGAACTATCACATTGAGTACATGGTTCCAAGGTCAATGTTTTCTCAGCCTGTGAGGGGACCATAGGTTTGAGTGAAGAGGCACTAAATCCACCTCAAGGAGAGCACCCCTTCCTGAGAAAAGGTCCAGGTGTCTGGTTGTGAGGAAATATTTGGAGGATCACATGACAGCTGGGATAATCCAGGACTCCCAATATCCATAAACCTAATGGCTCATTGATCATGGGCAACTGGATGAAGAACAACAGAGTATGCATACGCATTAACTATTGCACTCTTAATAACTGAAACATATCGATATATTGATATTGATATATGATGCCACTGGAAAAACCATACCAAGAGAAGACATGCTATGATCCCAGAGCCCTCTTTTGGTGAAAGGCTACACAAATGACAGTATAATTTTAGGAGAGAAAAATGCACAAGAAAATGCTACTGAAGTCCTTGATCACCTGGGAGAAAATGATTACACGTTGACCTGCAACTGCCAGTACTATCACTCAGGTATTAAATACATGAGCCACATTGTTTCAGAGACAGGGACAAAAATGGATTGTGCCAAACTGGAGACACTCAGGACTTGGTCTTTGTAGCACCCTGAAAGGCTTGTTAAACTCCTTGGGACACTGGCGATGTTCTGTGCCACAGTTTTCCATAATGAGCCACCCTGTTAACATATTGACACAGGAATACTGTTATAAAGAAGAGGTGGCAGGATAAAAAAAAACAGTCATACCTTGTAGACAGTTTTATCACAAGGTCTGACAACTCCTTAGATAAGACCAGGACTTTGCATATACAACACAGACTGATTGTTCAATGCTGGTCTCGTTTCCCTGCAGACTCCTCTAAGCTCTGCTTGCTCCATTCAGATGCCATCTTTGAAAGATGAGTGGTTAGGGGTCTTGTGCCAATGTGATGCCAAGGGGATCAGGTTGATGGCTTACACAGTTCACAGTGTCGCGCCGCACCGCGCGGCGCGAGCCGAGCGTTCGGCACAAGCCACGCGTTCGGCTCGGGCCGCGCTTCGCGTCCTTAAGACGCGGCGCGCCCCGAGCCTTTCCTGCACCCTACGAGGCCCCAGAGCTTACTCGGGGCCTCGCTCTGTTCTCTCCCTCCGTTTTTGTTAGTATCTCCTAACCCCTCTTACCTGTTGTGGCTTCTTTCTTCTTTCTTCTGTCTTCTTTCTTTTTGGGTCTGTTTTTGCACTTTCCTTTATGTCTTTTTCCCTTCCCAGGTTACCCTTGTCTTCCCAGCATTCCTCCTTCCCTATTCTCTATGGTTTCTATCCTATTCTATTCTATCTACTTTTCCCTATCCAAGATGGTGTCCTTTTTCTTCCTGTGGGTCACTTCCTGTTTTATGGTATTTAAGGGTGGTTTTTTCTTCTCTTCATTGCGCTGCAACACTCTCTGTTCAGATGGTGTCCTCGCTCCTGATTTCCTGGCCTTTGGTTCTGGAATTCGCCATTTCTGTGTTATTTACGTCAGTTCTTTTTGATTCCTGTTCCTCTGTTCTTGTTTTCAGGAATCCTCTGTGAATCTTCTCTTGGAGGTTTTTTCCCCTTCTTCTGAAGGGGTTTTTTCCCTCTGGCGCTACTTTCTTAGGGTCACGGTCTGTTCTTGGCGTTCCATTGCCTACAGCACCGTGGCTACCAGAAAGAGTTGCCCCTTTTTGGGCCAAAGCCGAACCCTCAAGACCCACGCCTCAAGATCTGCAAACTCCAGGCGCAAGCAGCACGTGAGTCGTGACAGATTGCAGCGCCAAACCATTCCGACGTCTTCTAACACCATGGAAGACACTGTGGTAGCAGCTGCAGATCCGGATCATTCTCTCCTGACGACAATTCAACAACAAGCTCAAGAAATACAACAACTACGTAGTGAGAATGCTGCATTGCGACAGGCTTTGGCTTTCCGTAGTGGTGACGTTCCGACGCTCTCCGCCTCTACCCATCGTTTTTCTGGGGAGCCAACCCAACTACGTGAGTTCCTTGATTCCTTAACAGTTTACTTTGCCTTCCGACCCACCCAGTTCTCCCAAGACAGAACAAAAGTGGGATATCTCATCAGTGCCTTATCCGGTCCTGCCTTGGCCTGGGCAACCCCGATGGTGTCATCTAACGATCCGGTATTGTCGGACTATTCGGCCTTCGTGAATCGCTTCAAGCAGATGTTTAGTCGTCCAGGATTGGAGGCTTCAGCGGAAGAAGCCTTATGCGATATTCATCAAGGCTCACAAGATGTCCTTCAATACATAACACGCTTTCGTCAGCTAGCAGCAGAGACCACCTGGGTGGAACGTACTTTGGTGACTTTGTTTCGTAGAGGACTCAAAGAGGAAATAAAGGATGAACTAGTACATTCCACCAGAGTGGAAGATCTTCGTGGCCTGATGGATCAAGCCCTTTCCATCGAGTATCGCCTTCAGGAACGGAGAGCAGAGAAGAGAAAGAGTAGAGGGTCTTTCCAACCAAGCACTTCACGAGCTTTTCCGCATCGTTCTGAGGAACCTCGCCCTCCTGTCAGAGACATCGAAGGAGAACCCATGCAGGTGGATACAACTCGAGGCCCTCTCTCCGCTAGTGAACGAGAAGATAGACGAAAGAAGGGGTTGTGTTTGTACTGCGGTTCTGCCGGCCACATGCTTCGTACCTGTCCAGTACGTCCTTCAAGGCCATCGGGAAACGCCACTTCCCGTCCTCTGTAAGAAGGGAGGGGACGGGATTAGCAGCTATACCTTCCATCAGTTCCTTTAATGACAATACTACATCCTTGTTCATTGTACCAGTCATGTTACAATTACCTGATGGCCGTCAAGAGAAAACTATGGCACTACTAGATTGTGGAGCTAGTGGAATTTATATGGATAAGAAGTGGGCCACTACTCAACAAATTCCTATACAACCTAAGGAGATTCCCGAACAAGTACACACGGTGGACGGATCTTTGATATCATCGGGTCCAGTTGATACTACTACCCTGATGCTGAGTTTACAGATCGGTAACCATCAGGAACACATCTCCTTTGACCTTATAACTTCTCCCAATCATACCATCATTCTGGGAATCCCGTGGTTCATCAGACACAACCCATATGTGAACTGGGCTACCCGGACGGTTTCCTTGTCCTCACAGTTCTGTCACGAACACTGTTTTGCTTCTGACAAGTATTGGTCACCCAAGAGATCAATAATCACGGAAGGTACTACCGGTTCGACCATCAATACAGTCCTAGGAGTTCCTGAACACTATTTGGAGTTTCAAGACGTATTCCAAAAACCCTCCAGACTAGTGTTACCTCCACATCGAGATTATGATTGTGCTATTCCCTTGGAACCTGGCACTATCGTTCCTTTTGGAAGGATGTATTCCCTCACGGAAACTGAAAAGGAAGTACTAAAGGAGTACTTGGAAGAACATATTCAAAGTGGTCTTATTGTTCCATCGTCTTCTCCGGCCGGGGCTCCCCTCTTTTTCGTGCCCAAGAAGACAAAGGATCTTCGCCCTTGCCTGGATTTTAGAGGCCTGAATAAGATAACTATTAAGGATCGATATCCTTTGCCTCTCATTAGGGACATTTTAGAGGCAGTCAGAGGGGCCCAACGGTTTACCAAACTAGATCTACGGGGAGCCTACCACCTTTTACGCATTAAAGAAGGAGATGAGTGGAAAACGGCCTTTAGGACTCCATTTGGTCACTTTGAATACAGAGTAATGCCCTTTGGTCTTACTAATGCCCCCGCAATCTTTCAGAGATTTATGGACTCTGTGTTTTCTGATCTCCTGAATCAGACAGTTGTCATCTACCTAGATGATATTCTTATTTATTCTAGAAATCCCGAACTCCATTCTTTCCATGTGAAACAAGTCCTTCAACGACTCCGGGCACATCAACTATTTTGCAAACCTGAGAAGTGTGAGTTCGACAAGACGGAAGTTAAATATCTGGGTTATCATTTAAGTCCCACAGGCGTAGCTATGGATCCAGAAAAAGTACAAGCTATTCTAGATTGGCCTTCTCCATCTTCTATTAAAGAAACACAATGTTTTCTAGGATTAGCGAATTTCTATCGGCAATTCATCGCAGACTTTGCAAAACAAACTAGCCATATAACTCACACTTTAAAGAAGGAAAGTCTAACTAAAGGGTTTGTCTGGACTAAAGATGCCGAAACAGCCTTTCAGGACTTAAAGAAAGCATTCACGCAAGCTCCCATTTTAAGACATCCAGATACCAACAAACAATTTATTGTCGTCACCGATGCTTCTGAAAAGGCCATTGGAGCCGTCCTACTCCAACAACAGGAGGATGATGGTCTTGAACATCCTGTTTTCTATCTGTCTCATATACTCTCTATTGCAGAACAACATTACTCAGTACTAGAAAGAGAATTGTTGGCTCTGAAAACAGCTTGTATAGAATGGAGACAATTCCTGATGGGTTCCAAGGAGCCCTTTGAAGTGAGAACAGACCATCGAAACTTACAATGCTTACGAAATTTCGTATGCCAAAATAGTCGTCAAGCTCGTTGGGCCTTCTTCTTCAGCCAGTATGATTTTTACATTACACATATTCCTGGCTCCCAAAACATTCTGGCTGATGCTCTGTCGCGTCGATATCCAGATTGTACACCTGCCCCAGCTCAACATCTACTGGAACCTAATAAGATCATTGGGGTAGCTCAGTCTTTTCTGGAGGAGGTACAACGAGAATACTCAAATCTATCTGATGACGAAGTAGAGAACTTAAGGCCTCTATTACACAAGAGACAAGGCTACTATTATTATCAAGATCTGTTATTCATCCCTACTAACAGAGTTAGAGAAAAGGCATTACAAATGTGTCATGATTCACCGGTTGCTGGTCATAGAGGCATTAAGGCCACACAAGAACTGCTATCACGATTTTTCTGGTGGCCTACTTGGAAACTGGATATTGAAACATACGTTCAGGCGTGTCCCACATGCGCTCAAGTCAAGATTCCCCGAACCAGACCTGCAGGATTACTCCAGCCCTTGCCGGTTCCGCCAACTCCATGGCACACCATCTCTACTGATTTTATGTGTTCGTTACCACCTTCTGCAGGAAACCGGGTAATCATGGTCACTGTGGACTCTTTTACTAAGATGGCTCATTTCACTGCTCTGAAAAAGCTTCCTACATCCCAAGAACTAAGCCAGATATTCATTGACCACATTTTCCGTCTTCATGGACTTCCTCATACCATTATATCTGATAGAGGACCTCAGTACATTTCCCGGTTTTGGAGGTATTTTTGCAAGACACTTAATATCAATAGAGCTCTGTCATCGGGCTTCCATCCCCAGACCAATGGACAGACAGAGCGTCTGAATCAAGGCCTTGAACAATACCTTCGTTGTTTTTGCAACTCTACTCAGAGCAACTGGAACACTTATCTTCCTATTGCTGAATTCTCTTACAATAACTCAGTCCATAGTGCCTCCAAGACCACTCCTTTTTTCTGTTCTTATGGTTTTCATCCTACCTCTTTTCCTACTTTTTCTCGGTCTCCCACTCCCTTGCCCGCTATTACTTATTTTTCCAACCGCCTTCTACAAATCCATAAACTGATTCGATCCAATCTTTTACACACCAAACGATATATGAAGAAAGTAGCAGACAAGAAACGTAGGACCACTCCGGACTACCATCCACAAGATAAAGTTTGGCTTTCTTCTAAATTCCTACCCTCACGTCTCTCTCAGAACAAGTTCACACCTCGATACTACGGCCCTTTCCGTATTCTCCACTTGCTTAATCCTGTCACTGTCCGTCTTCACTTGCCTCACACGTGGAAGATTCATCCAGTCTTCCATGTCTCCCAACTCAAACCTTATGTGCCTGATCCTTATTCCCGTCAGTTTTCCTGTCCTCCTCCTGTCTTAGTGGATGATGTTCCTGAATATGAGGTCCAGGAAATTTGTGACTCCCGACTTTTTCACAAACGTCTGCAGTATCTGATTCATTGGAAGGGTTATCCTCTCAGTGAATGTTCTTGGGAGGATGCATCTTCTGTTCATGCTCCTCTTCTGATTCAGCGCTTTCACCGTTTATTTCCTTTCAAACCAGGGCCTTTGGGAGCGGCGCGAGCCGAGCGTTCGGCACAAGCCGCGCGTTCGGCTCGGGCCGCGCTTCGCGTCCTTAAGACGCGGCGCGCCCCGAGCCTTTCCTGCACCCTACGAGGCCCCAGAGCTTACTCGGGGCCTCGCTCTGTTCTCTCCCTCCGTTTTTGTTAGTATCTCCTAACCCCTCTTACCTGTTGTGGCTTCTTTCTTCTTTCTTCTGTCTTCTTTCTTTTTGGGTCTGTTTTTGCACTTTCCTTTATGTCTTTTTCCCTTCCCAGGTTACCCTTGTCTTCCCAGCATTCCTCCTTCCCTATTCTCTATGGTTTCTATCCTATTCTATTCTATCTACTTTTCCCTATCCAATATGGTGTCCTTTTTCTTCCTGTGGGTCACTTCCTGTTTTATGGTATTTAAGGGTGGTTTTTTCTTCTCTTCATTGCGCTGCAACACTCTCTGTTCAGATGGTGTCCTCGCTCCTGATTTCCTGGCCTTTGGTTCTGGAATTCGCCATTTCTGTGTTATTTACGTCAGTTCTTTTTGATTCCTGTTCCTCTGTTCTTGTTTTCAGGAATCCTCTGTGAATCTTCTCTTGGAGGTTTTTTCCCCTTCTTCTGAAGGGGTTTTTTCCCTCTGGCGCTACTTTCTTAGGGTCACGGTCTGTTCTTGGCGTTCCATTGCCTACAGCACCGTGGCTACCAGAAAGAGTCGCCCCTTTTTGGGCCAAAGCCGAACCCTCAAGACCCACGCCTCAAGATCTGCAAACTCCAGGCGCAAGCAGCACGTGAGTCGTGACACACAGTGCAAAGTTGAATGTATGTGGCGAGTTAGTGCCTAGTGTCAAGCATCTGCACTTTTTAGCAGCTGTTCCTACATGAAGAATAGATGGAACTGGTACTGAACTCTATACATGATGCTAAGGATACACAAAATGTTTTGCTTTGTCCACAGAAGGTTTTACTAGCCTGTCAAGACAACGATGAAGTACAACATTGCTAGACCTGTAATCACTGCATTATCTGGAAGACTGAACCTCAGATGGTGGGGAACATGAAGCAAATCAAAGTGGTGGACCTATGGATTCTGTCTACATGGAATCCATGTCCTTTGCAGCAGTCTGTAAGAAAACCGAGATAATGCTGCTGATCACCAACATCTTCACAATTTATGCCCAGAAATTTACTTGGAAAGTCCATGATCACCCACTGTGGCCAAAGTCACCTGGGGGAAATTCTACATCCATCGTGGCAGTCAGCCAGACTTAATGACTACAACTTACCTAAGAATACAACTTGGGAATAAATAAAACTATGGCCCTCATTATGACATTGGCGGTGATTGTTAAAGGGGTGAAAATACCATCAACAAGCTGGTGGTAAATACCGCCAAATTATGACCATGGGGTTGATACCTCCCATAGACAGCCAATGTACCACACCAACCGCCAGGGCGTTAACACCACTGACCACAGTGGTAGCCATCAAAAGCCAGGCGGAAGACAAGGTACCACCCACCATATTGTGACAGCAAACTGCCAGGATTTCTGGGGCGGTACCAATGCCATCAAAAGCCTGGCAGAAACACTGCATAGAAGACAAAAGACTCACCTTCAGGGACACAGAGGAGACCTTCGACACCATGGAACCAGAACTTCAAGTCTTCCCGATGCTTTTCTATCCCATGACCCTCCTGGAACACCAACCCAGATGAAGATGCTGAGTACAGCCACCTAGCACACAAGGGAGGGAAGGAGGAAAAAGAGAGTGACACACAACACACACCATTCACACACACACCATACACAGAACCGAGTGCATAGTAAAACCAATGTCACAGGACCCACGATAAATTAAAACAAGGACCACATTGAGAATTAACGAACACTGTAATTTGATGCCAACAGCCACCATATTGTCTATTCAAAAGCAACTCCAGGCGTCAATGTCCAGAATAAGCCAATGGCCAGTAAAAAAGTACAAAAGGGCCACATCACAACAGGGCACAGTCCAAAGCCCAACTTGACTCCTGACACAATCTGGAATCCACTGTGCAGGGGCATCATGTTGGAAATGGGCAGGCACCTCAAGGGGAAAGGGGGGGTCACCTCAGCTGAAGTGGGAAACATGCCCACTGGTTCTGGAGGGGGCTCCTTGCCCAATTGTCTCTGGTGGGGAGTGTAAGGCCACAGTCTCTGAAGTGGGGAACATGCCTACTGGTTCTGAAGGGGGCTCCTTGGCTAATTGTCACTGGTGGGGAGTGTAAGGCCACAGTCTCTGAAGTGGGGAGCATGCCCACTGGTTCTGGAAGGGGCTCCTTGCCCAATTGCCTCTGGTGGGGAGTGTAATGCCACAGTCTCTGAAGTGGGGAGCATGCCTACTGGTTCTGGAGGGGGCTCTTTTTCCAATTGTCACTGGTGGGGAGTGTAAGGCCACAGTCTCTGAATTGGTGAACGTGCCCACTGGTTCTGGAGGGGGCTCTTTGCCCAATTGTCTCTGGTGGGGAGTGCAAGGCCACAGTCTCTGAAGTGGGGAACATGCCCACTGGTTCTGGAGAGGGCTCCTTGCACAACAGTCCCTGGAGGGTGGCCTACATGCCCTCTGCTGGAGGTGAGGGCTGCTGTGCCTCTGCTGGAGGTGGGGGCTCCTTACCCTCTGCTGGTGGAGGGGGCCTCTTGCCTCTCTTTGGTGGTGGAGTGGGTACCTTCCCTTTCTTTGGTGGTGGAGTGGGAACCTTCCCTTTCTTTGGTGGTGGAGTGGGAACCTTCTCTTTCTTTGGTGGTGGGGTGGGATCCTTGGCAATCTTTGGTGGTGGAGGGAAATCCATGTGTCCCCTCTTGTGACGGGTCTCCTTGGTCTTTGACATGTCACTTGTGTCCTTGCCTTCAGGACTAGGAGGTGCCTCCACTGTCCCTGTCTCCTGTCCCTTGCTTTTCACCACCCTAGTCCTCCCTTTCTGAGGCGGAGGTCTGCTCACAGTAGGAGTGGCAGCTATCACACTCTGGGGCCCCTTTGTGCCAGCAGCTGATGATTTGATGGGAGCAGTGGCAGACTGTTTGGCTTAGGTGCTGTGCTGGGTCGTTGGGACCCTGCTCTTACGGGCAGGACGGGGGTGGAGGAAGAGGGAAGAGGTCAAGATGTGCAAGGAAAAGCTCCTTAGGGACATTGGGGTGGGATGTGGGATGGGAGTGGAGGTTGGGGGAGAGGTTGTTGGAGGTGTACGTCTGCTGGACTTGGATGCAGGTGCATGGACAGTGTGTATGTGTGAGGTGGATGGCTGTTGGGAGTCTGAGTGTGTGCGTTTGTGTCTCTTAGGAGGGGCAGACAGGGTGGGAGAGGACAAAGGGGACGCATGGATGGATGTTGTGCAGGTGTCTGCAAGTGAGGTGTGTGTGCTGCTTGATGGGGTGATGGTGGTGGTGGCTGTTGATGCAGTGCATGCAGGTGTGAGTGTGGATGTGACTGTGAGGGAGGAGGAGGAAGGAGGAGACAGTGGAAGCAGTGGGTGTTGTTGTGTGTGCAACTGTCTGTTGTTTGTGTGAGTGCTTGTGGCCTGAAGTGTGCTACCTGTGTTTGTCTGTGCTACTCTTGTGTGATGTTTTGTGTGCATGCTTGTCTGTATGTGTGCATGAGATGGGTTGGGGTTGAGGAGACTGGGACTGGGAAATGGTAGTTGGAGGGGGGATGGTAGGAACAGGGACATTGGCTGCCAGCAGAGAGAAGGCCAGAGTCTGAAATGATCTCTGTAGGGCCGCCAACCCACTGTGGATCCCTTCCAGGTAGGCATTGCATTGCTGCATCTGGGATGCCACTCTGGATGGCATTCACTATGGTTGACTGCCCTACAGAGATGGATCAATAGCCTCCTCACTGAGGGCAGCAGGGCTCACTTGGGCCGGGCCTGAGGTGCCTGGAGCGAAGGAGATGCCCACCCTCCTGGGTGAGCAGGCACGGGCAACTCGGTGGGGGACTACTGGGAACGCGGAGCGGGTACGGGGGTGGCAGCTGTGCCTGTAGCTGGGGTGGTTCCAGAGATGTCTGCCACCACCAGGAAGCTCCCATCGGAGGAGGAATCATAGTCAGTGTTGTAAACTCCTGTCTCTGCCGTGGTGTTCCCCTTGCCCTCCGTCGCACTAGTCCCCTCGGCTTTGGTGCACTCTCCCTTCTGGGTCCTGCAGGATGCAGCTGCCTCAGTCACTGGTGCCCCTGCTCCTCTGCCAGATGATGCTAATGCACACATGGATAGGATGACAGAAGAAAATAGGGGCGGCAGAGAGAGAAAGGGAGCACTGGTTCAACTACAGCAACAACATCACAGATGGCATACACATTACCATCACACACAGGGATCAGGATTGAGCACTATGCATCACAGTGGCATTCCATTGACTAGATACAACAGCAAGATGAGAGCCAACCACCGCCAACTGCACCCCTCCTGGGACTCACTAAACCCTGTCTGACATGGAATGCCACCTAGCTAGGTTACAAGATTTTGCTATACACCCATTTACCTTGAGCTGGACCACGCAGCAATGTCTAAGCTGGCATTAGGGGCATCCACTAACTGAAACCCACACCAGGATCCCTTGCCAGGCAACAAAAAATGGTTGTCATGCTCACTGTACTCACCCCCTTGTGGCTGCTGTGCTGCCCTCAAGTGCCTATTCAGCTCTGGGTAGGCCACTGCCAGTATGCTGGCCATCAGGGGGGTCAGGCTCTGACAGGCACCCCGCCCTCGTTGGGAGGCCATCCCCAGCTGGGCCTCTGTGGTCTTACGGGCCCAGCGTCTCAGGTCCTCCCACCTTTTACTGCAGTGGGTGTTCCGCCTGCTATAGACCCCCAGAGTCTGCACCTCCTGGTCGATGGCATGCCATAATCCCTTCTTCTGATGGGCGCTGACCTGCAGACGGAATACAGACAGAAGGACACCATTAACCATGCAATCCAGCCTGTCACACACATGGCCCACAAATTACATTTCCATCTCCATTGGCACACACATCACACGGAGCCCTGCATGTACACTACCACCAGACATACCCGCCACTCAAATGACACACTGCCAGCACACACATCTCCATGCAACCTTGTTGTATGCATCGTCCCTATGGCGTACTCACCTGTTGGTCTGGAGGCCCATACAGCTGTCTATACAGGGGTAGGACCCCACCCACCAGGCGCTCTAACTCCTCCAAAGTGAAGGCAGGGGCCCTTTCCCCAGTCACACGGGCCGTGGCAGGATCCAGGCACAGGTATCAGCAGCACACGCAGTGTGGGTACTGTCCTGTGGAAAGCCAGGAATCAAGCGAGGTTATAGACAGAAAATGGCAGTCACGTCTGTGGCGGTGTACACCGCCACCGGTGAACAATCAGAAATTGGAAACTGCGTCATTGCTGTAAATTGTACATACATTGCCATTCACATTGTCTGATTACACTGAGGTGGTGATTCCATTGTTCAGTTTGTGACACCCTTCTAACTCTTGTGTCCGTTAGATACCAACCACTGCAGAGGAATAGGAGGAGGAGGAGGCAAGCCCCGTGTACAGACCCCTTGTAGACTTGGCTACACTGGAGGACAGGTACATAATACTGACCTATAGACTGGACATGACCACAATCACCAGGCTGTGTACTCAATTGGAGCCTGGTCTGATATCATCTATCCGCCATCCCACTGGAACCCCCCCTCTTGTGCAAGTTCTATCAGTGCTCCATTTCCTGGTAACTGGTTCTTTCCAAGTGACAGTAGGCTTGGCAGCAGGAATGTCACAGCCAATGTTCTCAATAGTTGTAGCAAGGGTTTTGCCTACCTTGCTCAAACACATGTGCAGCTGCATAGCTTTCGCCCAAGTGGAAGATTTGGCCACTGTGAAGCCTGGATTCTATGCAATAGGACATATTCCTAATATTATTGGGGCGATTGATGGAACGCATATTGCATTTGTCCCCCCTGGCACAATGAACAGGTGATCAGGAATCGAAAGAGTTTGCACTCACTCAATGTGCAAATGGTGTGTCTGGTGGACCAGTACATCTCCCACGTCACTGCCAAGTATCCTGGGTCGGTGCATGACACCTTCGTCCTGAGGAATAGCAGCATCCCAAATGTTATGGCACAATTACAGAGGCACAGGGTGTGGCTAATAGGTGAGCCTGAGTCCCCACCCAATATATGTCAGTATATGCCTTCAGTAGTCATGCCCCATACCGTTGTGTAAGGCTAAGGTTTGTCCCTCAATTCTTGCAGGTGACTCTGGCTACCCAAACCTGTCGTGGCTCCTGATCCCTGTGAGGAATACCAGGACAGGGGCTGAGAATCGGTATAATGATGCACATGGGCGAACCAGGCGGATAATAGAACATACCTTCGGCCTCCTGAAAGCCAGGTTCAGATGCCTCCATCTGACAGGTGGATCACTGTGCTACTCCCCTGAGAAGGTCTGCCAGATAGTTGTAGTATGCTGCATGTTGCACAACCAGGCCCTCAGACGACATGTGCCTTATCTGCAGGAGAAGGAGATTGGAAATGCCCCTGTGGCAGCAGTGGACACTGAGGACAGTGAGGATGAGGAGGCAGAGGATGAGGATGTGGACAACAGAACATCAGTAATACAGCAGTACTTCCAATGACACACAGGTATGACAGTGGAACAGACCATTCCTCTAATTATTTTTGTTTTCAGTGTGGCTGTAGCAGGATAGCAGTCACTTCCTTTGCATCCCAACTGACTGTCACCTATGCCTTCTCAATTTGCAGATGTTGATGTTATTACAACTGTATACTGATGTGATGACTACAAACAGGTACAGGTCATTATTTGTATGCTATCACAAAGTTCAGGTCAATTGCACACGATGTAACTGTTAACATAATTGCACATTTTCATCACAAAAAGCACTATCACTCAAGTTGTGTTCAAGGGTGTTTATTGTAGTGAAATTTATGGAAGGAATAGTGCAATGGAATGGGATGATGGTAGAAGTAAGTCCAGGGTATTGGTCCAGTCTGTTTGTAGCAGGTCCAGTGTCCAAGAGGCCATAGGAAGAGGAGTAATGGCAGTTCAAAGTGGACAAGGGGAGACAGTGGAACACAAGGGGGACGTTCAGGAGGGGCTCATTTCCTTGCAGTGGTCTTGGCAAGTGTCTCTGGCATCTGACTGGGTTGCAGGGAATATTTGCAGGGTGGTTCACCATCTGCAGGGGGAGGGGTGCTGGTGGCCTGTGGGTCCTCAGGCAGGGCCTCTTGTCCACTAGCTGCAGCAGATGTGGTGGGCTGTTCAGTTGACTGGCTAGTGCAAGGGGCTGGCTGGTGTGCTCTATATGCCCTCATGATGTTGGCCATATCAGCCATCACCCCTGCTATAGAGACCATGGTGGTGCTGATGGCCTGCAAATCTTTCCTGATCTCCTGATGGTGTACCTCCTGCAGCCACTGGTTCTCCTGCTGGTTGTTAAGAATCTGGCCCATCTTGTCCTGGGATTGTTGGTAAGACATTAGTGAGTGCTTCCTGGACAATCGGTTCCCTGGGCCTGTCCTCCCCCTGGCACACAGCTGTCCGAGTGTCCCTGTCCCCCTGTGCCTCTGTCCCTTGAATGGTGTGGCCACTGCCACTGACCCCAGAATCCTGATTGTCTTGGCTGAGAGGTGTGGACTGGGGTCCCTGTACAGGTGGACACAAGGCTGATTGATATGTCCTGGGGACAGAGATGTGGGGATGTTGGATGGGTGATGTGGTGTTGGATACTGAGGGGGAAGGCTCTGTGGTGGACTGGGAGTGGGCTGGGGTGGCCGACTGACCAGTGGCTCCTGATGGGCCAGGTAGTTCAACCAGATCCAGAAGTCCAGAATTACTGTAATCACTGGGGACATCTTCTGTTGGGGGACTGGATAGTCGTGGCACCCCCTTTGCCTCTGGGATTGGCTGGGGCACCTGTGGGGATGTAAGTGATGTATTATGCTTCATGTCTGTGACATATTCTACATCTTTAGCTTCACCTATGTTGTTACTGTTGCCCTGTCACCTTTTTTTGTGTATGGTGATGCATTGTGGGATTGCTAGTTCTCCGTGCTGTGCATGCATTGGTGGTGGGTGTACATGCAGGACTGGAAGGGCTGTACATGCATCTGTATAGCATGCAGGGCTTGGCACTGGGGTTAATCAAATGCGTAGGTGCACTGTGTGGGATGGAGTGGAGTGATGGGAGTCAGGGTGAGGTGGTGAGATGGCATGCAGGTATGAGGGGTGATAGGTAGTAAATATTGATTCACAAGTGTCCAGTCTTCCGGCAACTACTGTGAGTCCCTCAGGATGCAGTATTGCCAAGACTTGCTCCTCCCATGCTGTCAGCTTTGGGTGAGGAGGTGAGGGTCCTCTGCCAGTCCTCTGGATAGCGAGCTGGTGCCTTTCTGCCATGGAATATGCCTTCCCCCTATGTCATTCAACCTCTTCCTGATCTCATCCCTTGTTGTTTGTTGCTGTCTCACAGCGTTCACCCTGTCCACGATTCTCCGCCATAGCTCCATCTTCCATTGGATATTTGCTGTATCTGTGCTCCAAACAGATGTGGCTTTTCCCTGACTATTTCCCCAACCATGACTCGCAATTCCTCATCTGTGAAACGGGGGTGCCTTTGTAGGGACATGGGTGTTGAGTAATGTGGTGGGGTGTGGGGTGTGTGAAGGATGGCTGGGTGTTAGTGGTGTGTGTAGTTGTCACTGTGATTTGCGTGGCTACACCTTGGCTATTTTCCGTATTAGTAAAGGGTTGTGGGTAATGTGTTTGTGTGTTTTTTTGATAGTGCTGTTGGTGGGTGGATGTGGTGTGTGTATCAGTGTCAGGGATGCGTTTTTGGTATTGGCCAATGTTGTGTTGTTTTGTATTTGGGTGGCCATTCTGACCGCGCTGGTGTATACCGCCAATGGTTTACCGCCGTTGAATGTCTGCCGTGGTGATTTGTGGGTCATAATGTGGAAGGCGTTGTTTTGTTGGTGTGACGGTATGGGTGGTAGTACAGACACTTTATCACTTACCTTTGGACTGGCTGATATGTGTTTGTGGCAATATTCTGTCAGTTTAGTATGTGTGTATCATAATATGGCGAACGGATGTTCGCCTCCGTGACGGTATGTCGGTGTCCGTCACCGCGGCAGTAAGCAGCATTTACCACCAATGTCATAATGACCACCTATTTATTTTTTAATGCCCCAAATAATTTAGGGACAAGGAGTAACTTAAACCACAAATTATTCTGGATTACCCATAATGCTAGGTAAATATAAAGAAATGTTTTGAAAATGTGTTTTTGTGGTCACTGGCCTACAATAATAAGCCAAAATATAGAAAACATCAGTATGTAGTAGCAAATTTTGCCATCCCATGCTTCTCTCAAATACTCCCGTACCCCATATGTGTGGATTGGCCTTTTATTTGGGACAGGAAAGACTAAGAATGTAACAGTAGACGCTTGGAATTAGGTTGATTTTTGGGATGTGGCTTACTATAATATTTGTGCCCCAGGCTTGGCTAGCAGCTAGGAAAAATTACAAACCCAGACAGTTCTGAACATTACACACCGGGGGAATCCTGGGTGAAGTGGCTTGTGTGGATGTCACTGCCTTTTCTTACCCAGAATACCCTTCAAATTACAATTCCGGTTAAAAAAACAGAATTCTCTTGCGTCTATGGAAGAAAAGTCTGGAATATTTGCTTGCACAATAAAAATCCAACCACCCTGTGTTACAACATTTCTAAAAACAGTACGACTTATTGGTGGGTGAGCCTATCGTAAAAGACAGAAACAGGCAACACTATGACCCTATGAAGTCAGTGGACTGTCAATGTGGTCTTCATATGATTAAAGTTTTGGCCTAGTCCTATCCTGTCGAATAGAGTGATCCACACAGGATGTACTATTTTTATCAAGAGAAATCTGGAAATGTTGCACAGTGGTTCATTTGCTTTTTTCCAGAAGTTCTGGAGTTGCCTGTCACAGAAAGTTGAATAAATTGTGATTTCTTTACCCATACTTTACAGGGCAGTCTGGGTGATCAGTCATGCTGGGATTCATACAAGTCACATCACCAAAGGCGTAACCTCGGATGGGGTGTTTGGGGTGTTACACCCCCGTAATAAATGTATTTTGTGGTAAATAGTTGGGTACAGGTGCTTTCAGTTGGGTATGGTGAGGTGTCTGTCGAATTTCACCTGGGATTTTTGCATGCACACTGACAAAAACACACACACATTCTCTCATTGCTGTTTTGAAAGTCCAGAAAATGTTGATCATTTTACAAAATATTGTGTTTTTCTCACTTCGTACCGATCCACATTCCTCTCCCTTTTAGCTGCCCGTTAAGGCCCTCGCATGTAGGCTGTTTGTTGTATAATGTATCTTAACTTTATATGCCAGAGTGATTGTCTGGACATCTGAAGTTCACCCCCCTCAATCCTACTGAACAGGTTATGCCCCTGCACATCACCTTGGATTACTGTGGGTCTCTACTTTTGTTTTAATGTTTAGGGTGATAGGTTTCCCCTGCATGTTTAGGGTGATAGGTTTCCCCTGCATGTTGGCAGACCTTGGACTCAAATAATGCAAACATCCCCTCTTGAAGCTTCCCTATAAAATATTCTGTAGTGTCTAGTATGGGGATCTGTGCTCAGATCCATGAAACACTCCCATATGCCTTTATCTCCATAGCCAAGCACCAGTGGGAGCACAGATGTGGACCAAGCCTTAGCAGGCATATGTGGCTGTGCAAGGGAGCCCTGAGGGAATTACCATATTTTGAAAATAAATGCTAAAAACCTGACCAGTGTTATGTTAAGTGTGATCACTCAGCTACCCAATCAGGGCACCCAGTGAAAAAAACCTTTAGATGTGTAGATGTTGAAAATATAGGGTTGTGAACTGTTCCCACATAGACCAGGGGTCATTAATGTGACCAAAAAGCAGGTAGCCTAAACTGATATTTCACTTTTAGCTGCTTTCCAATTTTCTTAGATATACTCTACCTAGTTTATCACCCATTGGCACCCTGAACCCATAAAAAGGCATACAAGTCTGTTGTCCCCTTACTCAGGAAATCCAGAGGAACACAGAATGGGGCGATGCATTTGCTGAGATATAATCCTGTGTGATGGAATGTGGATGGAACTACCATGTTGTGGAAAAAAATGCAAAAAATCTAACAAACGTCATGTTCAGCGCATTCTGCTGGCCAGTCAATTATGGTGAAGGAAGGTTGGCTTTTAGCGATAGAACCCTTAGGATGTGTAAAATATATAGTTATGGTATATTTCTGCATAGCACTGGGTGCATACGTGTGACATATAAGAGGTACCTCAAACCAGAGTATTGTTCTTGGTTGCTTTCCAAATTTCCCAAATGCACTACACAGTTTTTCACCTGCGGGGAGGGTGAATCCATAGAGAACCCATACTGGTAGTTCCAGACTCAGGAGACCAAGACAAAAACAGATGGGTCTAGCCTTGGGAGGGATGTCTTCCTGCACGAGTGACACTGAAGAGATTTGCAAATTTTTGGAAATAAATAGCTAAAAAGCTGAGAAACATATGTTCAGTATGTTCTACTGGCTAGCCAGTCACAACAATGGTGTCTGGGTAGTCTGACTTGCACCAATAGATTCCTCATGTCATACATAATTAGAAAAGATACTCGTTTTTTACTTTCCAAATAATCGTAAGTGTGATATCTGTCATCAAATGAACAGTGAGTTTGCCACAATTTAGTGATCAGTGTTAATATTCCTTTATTGATTGTACAGACTACGGGCCAGATGTAGCAAATAAAAAATTTGCGAGTTGCAAAGTGCGAGTCCATGCGACTCGCAATTTGCAACTCGCAAATTGGTATGCAGTACTGTGTCTCAGACACCGACTGCGACTCGCTATGGGGTCGCAATGACCCACCTCATCAATATTCATGAGGTGGGTCGCAAATTGCGGCCCCATAGCGAGTATAAGCACTCGCAAACATGGAGGCCTGCTGTCGTCAGCAGACCTCCATGTTCGTGACTGTTTTCAATAAAGCAGTTTTTTTTTTTTTAATTGTAGCCCGTTTTCCTTTCCTTTTCCTTTCTTTAGCAGTTTTCCTTAGTTTCGGTTTTTTTTCACCCTGAAAAAATTGTTTTGGGTCCATTCACAAAGTGAAAGGGGTCCCATGGGGACCCCTTCCAATTTGCGAGTGGGTTACCATCCACTTGAAGTGGATGGTAACTGCGACAATGGTATTGCATACCACTCAGAATCGCAAATAGGAAAGGAACACCCCTTCCTATTTGCGATTCTGAAATGCATATTGCGAGTCGGTCCCGACTCGCAATATGCATTTCTGCATATCAAAGAGGCATTTGCGCCTCGCAAACAGCGATTTTTGCCGTTTGCGAGGCGCAAATCCTTTGCTACATCTGGCCCTACATTCCTACATAAGCTTACAATTATATAGTATTGCCAGATATTCAGGACAACATTTCTTTGGTTAGCAATGCAGGATTCGTGTTTGGCCATTTGAGAAATGCAACAAAATATTCAGCAAATTTGTTATAAAAATTAAATGTTCTCACATTTTTGATTATATCTTCAAGCTGCAATCAGATATTGATGCATGGTGTGCACTAATACCTTGCCAGGAATGTGACAAAAACATATAGTTAGTAGAGGTGCCCAAAATACCAAAAAGGCAGGGGTGTAACAGAGGCCCTCGCAGCCCCTGTGGTGTAGAATGCCCCCAGGCTTACCCAATCAATCACTTGTTAAGCACGCTACTCACCCATTAGGGTCTCATGTCGCCGGGGGGGGGGTGCTACTGCTCAAATAGCCAGGTCTTGAGTCATTTCCTGAATGTCAGGAGGTCCTGGGTCAGACGTAGGTTGACGGGGAGGGAATTCCAGGTTTTGCCGGCGAGGTGGGAGAAGGATCTGCCACCGGTTGTGGTACAATGGATGCGGGGGACGGTGGCGAGTGCGCGGTTGGCGGAGCGGAGCTGGCTGGTGGGTGCGTGGAAGCTGAGACGCTCGTTGAGGTAGGCAGGGCCTGTGTCGTGGAGGGCCTTGTGAGCATGGATGACGAGTTTGAAGGTGATCCTCTTGTTGACGGGGAGCCAGTGTAGGTCTCTGAGGTGGGCTGAGATGTGTTCGTGGCATGGGATGTTGAGGATGAGGCGTGCAGAGTCGTTCTGAATACGTTGAAGTTTCCTCTGGGGCTTGGCCGTTGTTCCCGCGTAGAGTGCGTTGTCGTAGTCCAGTCTGCTGCTGATGAAGGCTTGGGTGACCGTTTTTCTGGTTTCGATGAGGATCCATCTGAAGGTCTTGCGAAGCATGCGGAGGGTGTTGAAACATGAGGATGAGACGGCGTTGACTTGCTGGGTCATGGTGAGCGATGAGTCTAGTATAAAGCCAAGGTTGCGTGCATGGGTGGTGGGAGTTGGTGCGGTTCCTAGGGTGGCTGGCCACCAGGAGTCGTCCAATGCTGAGTGGTTGGAGCCGAGGATGAGGATCTCAGTCTTATCCGAGTTCAGTTTGAGGCGGCTTATCTCCATCCAATTGGCGATGGCATGCAGTCCGTTGTGGAGATTGATCTTAGCAGTGGCGGGGTCCTTGGTGAGTGAGAGGATCAGTTGGGTGTCTTCCGTGTAGGAGACGATGTTGAGGCCGTGAGATTGGACGATGTTGGTAAGCGGCGCCATGTAGATGTTAAAAAGGGTTGGGCTGAGAGAGGATCCTTGGGGGACTCCGCAGATGGTCTTGGTGGCTTTTGACAGGAACGGAGGGAGGCAGACTCTCTGAGTTCTGCCGGAAAGGAAGGATGTGATCCAGTCCAGGGCCTTGTGGCGGATCCCAGCGTCGTGGAGGCGTGCATGGAGAGTGTGGTGACAGACGGTAGGCTGCGGTTTCACCTTGTCGAGCATGATCCTGATGTTGTCAGTTCCGGTCTCTGTGCTGTGGTTCTTGCGGAAGCCGGATTGGGAGATGTCTAGCGTGCTGTTGTCCTCCAGGAAGTGGGACAGTTGGCTGTTGACTATCTTCTCGATGACCTTCACTGGGAAGGGAACGAGGGAGATGGGCCGGTAGTTCTTGAGGTCTTCGGGGTCTGCCTTGGGTTTTTTGAGCAGGGCGTTGACTTCGGCGTGTCTCCAGCTCTCTAGGAAGGTGGCGGTCTCGAAGGAGCTGCTGATAATAGCACGGAGTTGGGGGGTGATGATTTGGCTGGCTTTGTTGAAGACATAGTGAGGGCAGGGGTCGGCGGGTGATCCGGAGTGGATGGTGCTCATGGTCTTGGTGGTGTCTTTGTCGTTGGTTTGAGTCCAGGTGCTCAGGAGGTTGGTGTGGCTGGGTGCGTTTGGGTTGGTGGTGGCCGCGGTGGTCATGGGGATCGGGGAGGCTAGGCTGCTGTGGATGACCATGATCTTGCGCTGAAAAAAGGTGGCGAGGGAGTCGCAGAGGTCTTGCGAGGGGTCGGTCGAAGGAGCAGGACTTGGAGTTGGAGAGTTCTTTGATGATACTGAAGAGCTCTTTGCTGTTGTGCGCGTTGTTGTCGATTTGGTCTTTGTAGAATGATCTTTTGGTAGTCTGGATGACCTGGTACTGCTTGTGGATGGCTTTCTTGAGGGCAGCGTGGTTGCTCTCTGTTTGTTCGTGGTGCCATATCTTCTCACTTTTCCGGCACTCCCGTTTGGAGGCCTGAAGGTCGGCGGTGAACCAGAGTGCTTTCGTGCTGGTGCGGTTGTTGGGTGGTTTCCTAAGTCGGGCGAGGGTGTTGGCGCAGTCGTCTAACCACACTTTGAGTTTGAGGGCGGCAGTGTTGGGTCGCTGTTGCTGGGTGGCGGGGCATGGGCGAGTTCCCCCCTCCTCTACCGATGTAAGTCTGGGGGTCCCCTTCAGCATATCCTGCAGGCCCTCCCCTCACGTTTTGTTACGCCATTGCAAAGAGGTGCATTTGCTTGAAGCACCCAATATTGATTTAAAAAACACTCTGGCACAGAAGTGCGCAAATATCATGGCAGTAAAAGGGTTCGTTCTTACCTAGAACTGTGAATGGACAGTGAATGGGGACTGGTGGCTAGTTCTGGATTGGGTTTTGAAATCAGGTTGTCTAATGGGCCCATTAAGAGAAGTGAATGACATTATCTCAGAGACTACTCTTCTTCTTCTGATCCCACTGTGAACTGAATATCAGGAAGGAGCTCAGGTGTGGAGCTCAAACTTCCATTGAATTGTTAAGCATATCTTTTTCTTGCACTGGCTATTTTTTTGACACTCAGCCTTGTTGAGAGGATGGTACATGAGTGCCCTGCTGCCAAGTGTATGCTGTTGTCTCCTACTGATGTACCTGAATAAACACATGAACATAGCAAAAGTCTACAAGGCTTCGCTCTGACCCACCACATTTGCAGTCATGATTGCCCTTGTGGTGCTTCTGTGAAGATTTATCTCTTCGTGCACCCACACCCCTTAATTACTAATCCCAATTTGTTCCACCTACACTGACAGACACTGCCCCATCTCAGCAAAGAGCAAATGGAAACATAACTCTGCTCTGCCTTTCTCCCTTTTGGGAGGGAGAGACTCCCAGTGTCCCCACACAGTGGAGTTAACCTCTGATCCACCCTGTAGCTCCTGGACGCAGTTCTGATGTATTATGGCCCAAAATGTGATCTCTAGTTGTCTAACCATCTAGCTTGTAGAGTGTGTTGCCTAGTTGCCTAGTGCTTGTGTGTGTATTTAGTTTCCTCGTACGATACACTAACCTTTGACTTCCTACAAGTGGAGATAACACATCTGTGTTTTCCCTAGTATTCCTTTTCCATTTGATTTGACAAATTTGCCTCGGTCTGTTTATTCCACAGGATTTCTCTCTGTTTTGAGGTGTCTTCTGACTTGGGCTCCCCGAGCAGTACATTTATCCTTGCCAAATTAACCTCAGGGCAAAGAACCCTTCATAAATTTCCCCAAAGGTGCCTGAGCTGCGCCCTGAGGACAGCAATTGCCACAATGCAAAACTACTACTTTTGGACCCTTATGAAAAATTCTGGTGAATTTTTAACTTTCCCCAAAATATTCCAGGATTCGAGTTAGAATAATAAATAAGCCTTCTGGCTTTACACTGGACTAATAGTAATCCCCCATCCCCTCCCCCAGTGTGTCCCATGCCCACTGCTTCACAGAGGGCACAGCTCAAGGCAAGAAACAAACTTTGCCCATGAGTATCCAGAAATGTAGCACCTCTCGCGCTACATATATTTATCTAACACTTTTTGAACCTATCTTACAGACAGCATGCTAGCTCGTGCTATCAAGAAGCACCTACTAAAAATGTTAGCCTTCATCAATACCTTATCATTATTGTACATCACACTGATTGTAAGAAATACTTGCCAAATATCTTTGCTCTGTGTCAGCAGTTCTTAACCTGTGATCCAGGGACATCTGCGGGGTCCACGGAGCCTACTCAGGGGATTTGCAACTGCTTAGAAAATTAAATATTAACATATTAATAAGGTGTAGATAAATAAACAAACAAAATGCAAAATTGAAAATTTCAAAATGTTCTGTAAATCTGAAGGCATTTGAAATATGAAGCTAAGAATGAAGTTGGTATACTCAGATTGATTTGTGGGACAATGCAAGTGCATCAAATAGAATACAGTATGGATGCTAGGTGACCTTGATCGAATTTAGAAAAAGCTCCAGCCTTCTCATTAAAATTAAAATAGTAATTTTCTATATTTGTTTGTGAATTATATAAAATATTACATCATTTGTGTATTTTTTGTGGGTCAAAATCATTGAAATTGCTCAGGCTGCGGCCCCGACCTCAATGGGGGTCCCTGAATTGCAATAACTATTCAGTCAGGGTCCCTGGATTCCAGTAATGATTAAGAGAGGGGGTCCACGGAAGTCAAAAAGGTAAGAACCACTCATTTGTACTTTCCTTTACTATCAGCATCTTTCATTTGTTTTTCACTATATTTGCTCACTACCCTTGATTTTTACAGCCAGTAGCCAGCTTCCTTTAGGATTACATCAGACTGTTAATTGTCTCACGGTGATCTCAGCAAACGGATTTAGAACGTGGCTGGTGACTGAAATGATGCATCACTCTCTACCATGGAGACATGCCAGGATCCGGGAAATGCTAACTAAGCACAGAAGCGTGCAAGCATTTCCACTAAATTAAAGATTTAATTTAGAAACTAAGCTTGAGGCTGACATTGAATAGAAAATATTTAGGGCCAGATTTACAAGGCCCTAGCGCCTCTTAGCG
Organism: Pleurodeles waltl; assembly: GCF_031143425.1. Taxonomy (NCBI): domain Eukaryota; kingdom Metazoa; phylum Chordata; class Amphibia; order Caudata; family Salamandridae; genus Pleurodeles; species Pleurodeles waltl. The sequence goes on along the minus strand of NC_090437.1, from coordinate 473,270,838 downwards.
CCACCCTAGCGTAATTCTTTTTTACACTAATGTGGCATTCTCCTTCGCCATATTCACAAAGTGGCTCAATGCTAGCATTGCACCACTTTGTACCCCCTTGCGCCACATTATACCTGCACCAGGTATTATGTATGAAAGGGAGGGAGTTCCCACTCAGGGAGGCCGGAAAAATGGTGCAGAGATTTCACTGCAACATTTTTTCTATCATTTTTAATGCTGGCTCGGGCAGGCGTTACAGTGACGGGCCCACAGTAGCCTTTGGCCTACCCAGTGCTTTGCTGCACTAGCACCATAATTTATGGCTCTAATCCAGCAAAGTGCCACAATAGCATCATAGATTATGACACTATTGTGGAAACGAAGGGCATGGTGCGCCGTTTGGTGGGGCAGGGGCGGCACAAGAAAAGTGGCGCATCAGAACCGATGCGCCACTTTCTTGTAGATCTGGACCTTAATGTGTTACACCCTGTCCACATTTTTGGAGTATTGATGAATAAACAACACCGTTGGGAACACTATGATGCTTATAGCTGCCACGTTTTCGGTTTGCTTAAGTGTGACGTTTCCATGTTTTAGTGTGCTTATGAATGGCATTTTGCTGCTTCGAATTTAAGACTTTAAGTGACACTTTGTCGCTAGGATAACAAGGCATTTTTCTGTCCTCAATCAACCAGTTTGAGAAACTGACCCATTTTTTAAAGTGTGCTAGTCTTTGTAACACCGGCAGCGCTCCTGGAGTGCTTCTGCAAGTCACTGACCTTTTCACTATTTTTTAACATTGTAATGGTGGAAACAATAGTGGTGTAATCATAACCTACAAGTGGTTTATTGGCAGTACCTATGCTTATTAAAGTTTTATGTTGTACAGATTATAGACTGCCTTTACTGGTAGGTCCAGCTGTTTTCAACAATTGTTGAAACGTTTAAACACTGTTCTACAAATCTCAGCAAATATATGATGGAGGGCTGTAAGGACAGGGATTATTCCTTGAGAACTTCAGTGGGTGTCAGTCGGAATTGTGGGTGTTTCCTTCTCTTTGACTGAAAACAGTGGTTCTGGAAAAACTATGTTTTCAAATGTTTTAGCCTTTATACTTTTTTCGTAGATATGTTTTTTAACAGTTTTAAGAAGAAGCTTCACCTAGGCATGCAACACCAAAAGAATACTAACAAAATTGAGAATTTGGTATAACAATATGGATGGCACATTTTCACAATTCTTCAAATTCAATTTGGAGGTTTGATAACTTCGATTTAGCAATTGAGACTTTTTGTATGCAGAGCTGAACTATACATATTACTTGACAAGAGTAAATGGCTGTGCTGAGTGAATGTCTCAGTATTGCGCAAGACACCTTATCGTTGCACAAACCGCAGACGGTTGGCATTTGAGCCTGGTGACTTCCTCTGGCATTCAGAAAAACTAAATAAATGTGAGCTTGGTCGTGCATGCTCCGAGTCACTTCAGTCCACGATACATCGCTCTTCGCAGGAGAAGAGTTCTTTGTGGAAAATCAGAACCTCGATAATGTACACCTGCACTTTTATCACAGCAAATCTTGAATGAACTCTCAGAAGGAAAGAAAGTAGTCCGTCAGTTCTCACATGCATATAGCTTTGAGAACCGGATTCTTCAATCAGCATGCGGATTCGAGAACCACTTATCATCAAAGCGCATGAGCGACTGCAAAAGCACCTTGTGATCCTTGAATGCTCATGCGTAATGAAAAAGCTATGGTTCTCGAAAACGTTTGTCGAACTGAAAACTGTTTGTCGTAAACACGCATTGTACTTAGGGGCGTAGTTTTTGGGGTGTGACACCCTCCTAATAAATGTATTTTGTGATGATAAGTAGATGGGTACAGGTGCTTTTATTCGGGGATGGTAGGTGTTTGTCGTGTTTCAGTTAGTTTTTTTACACACACAGGCGAAAACACACACACGCTGTCTCCCCCTTTCCATTTGGAAAGACTTTAAAAAATGTTGGTTATTTCACAAAACAATGTCCTTTCTCTCACTTAGTGCCCCAACCAATTCACATTCCTCTCCCTGTTAAGCCCCTCTTGTGCGCTGTGCTTGTCCTAGAGTATCTTAACATTTTGGCCTCATTACGGACAAGGCGGTTTGGGCTGCCATGCCGGCGGTAACACCGGCGTGGCGGTCCAGACCGCCATATAATAAACATGGCAGAACCGCCACTTTTGTAACTCCGCCACTGCCAGGCCCCACGGGGGGTCCCTGCACTGCCATGCACTTGGCATGTGCAGTGCAGGGGCCCCCATGCACAGCCCCATTGCGTATTTCACTGCCCGATTTAGGGGCAGTGAAATGCACGACTGGTGCTGCTGCACCCGCCGCACTGCTACATTGCTGCCGGCTCCAAATGGAGCCCGGCGTCAATGTTCAGCCTGTGCATTCAGCTGGGCCGGCAGGCGGAAACATTGTTTCCTCCCACTGGTCCAGCTCATTGTTCATTATGTGGCAGGTGGGGAGTTTTGCGGGCTGACGGTCTTTTATTGACTGCCAGCACCGAACTCGGTGGGAAATAAAGACCACCTATGTGCCAGCCTGATTGTTGAGAAATCTGAGGCTCACACCCCTTCAGTCTTACTGACCAAGCTACGCCCCTGCCTGTATTGTAATTGCATTTGCAATTGCCTTTAAATAGCGCTTACTGCTTATGGTGAGGTATTGACTTGCTTTATGGTGACATCATGCCACTCTGGAATCCAAGGATAGTGGTTAAATGAGTAGCTTTTATTTGGTGTGTGTGTAGACTTTTGTTCGTAGAAACCCTTCTGTAGTGTCTGATATCATGGGCGCCAGGGCCACGGATGTCAATTCACCAAAATTCCAGGGATAGCGGAAGGGACATCATGCACCATTTCATCTTTACTTTCACTCACACATACATGCTTACACAAACACACATTCGCTCATACAAAAACTCTTTTACATAAACACAGTCTCACCTGCAAGGATGCACACAACATACATTTAAAAGGGTTTTTTACTTACCACAGCTACTAAGGAAGGTCATGTTCCAGCTAACTGTACTCCATTTTTTATTACACTAACAGTTAATAATATATTATTAAAAAAACTGATTGGAAACAAGGAAGTGGAGCCACAATCAACGTCCATAAAGATGAGCTGCCTCTTTGTTCCTTGCACTGAGTTTGCCACCTCTGGGGCCAGGGATCGCAGAGGCAGTGGCAGAGGTTGCAAGGTGCAAGCTGGGGGTTGCAGCTGCGACCCCTTGCGACCCCTAAATGGCATCCATGGCTAGGGCCCTGGTGGTCCCGGGTGGACTCTTGACAGGAATTACGTAATTGACTGGGAGGTGTTAAGGTGTGTTTATAACAATTATGACGTAATGCACAGAGAGCACGATAGAAGGTTGGTAGAATGTAGTCTGCTACAGAGCTCTGTGTGTGGCGTACTCATTTACATGCTCCCAGGCTAGGGAGGATTTTACACCTTCCATTCTGTAATTGAGTTTGTTTGTGGTGGAACAAGATGGAATTAAATGGAATTGCTAGCGGGCTAGTGGCAGAGAATATGTTGGTTTGTACAAAAGACTGATGAGGTGAATAAATAAGTTAGACGAGGATAAAAAAATTATGAAATTCGCATTTTTGTGAAAATCCCGATTTTTCCACAAAAGTGCTTGCATAAAATAAGAAAATCTTATAAAGGAGGGTGAGCAAAAGGCCAGCTGGGGGCAGAAGATTTAAGTTTTTCTGTTGCCTGCTTGTTATCAGTTTGCAAATTCATAGGGCCCTTTTCCTGTGCTAGCAGCTAGGCCCTGACTCCCTCCATATCTCTCCAGCCCCCCTCTCTCTCCACTGCCCTTTGTCTCGTGCCCACCACGCCCAGTTCCCCTTGATATACACGCCACGAGTCTCTTGTGTCCTTCGCCTTCATCCATTGCTGCCCTGTGCACCTTTGAAATGGGGGTTGTCAGAAGCCAGAGAGAACATAGTTTTCAATCTCTGTGACACCAGACAACCTCCTATTGCGAGATGTTGTGACATACCGAAGGTATGGCAGGCACATTTTCTGTCAGACACAAGGATACCACAAATTCTGGTGTTTAGTCCTGGAAATGTTTTTTTTTTTTTACTGCAAAGTCCTGGGGGTGGGGGCCTAATCAGGGAGTAGATAGGGTTAGATGAGTATTAGGGTACTGATAGATTATAGGCAAGTACTTACTAATTTGTGAGAAGGAAGAGGTTATGGGCTATCGTTAGGGATGTCGGCAATTCACACAAGTACATAAAGAAAAGTTGTTCAGAAGATGTGCAGTCTTGTGTAGAAGTCGAAAAGGACATGCAGTGTTGAATAGGAGTCAAATACTGGACGATGAGCATGCAGAGGATGATATGTAGTTGATGGCTTTAATCAAAATAATTGTTTTCATAAGGTGTATGCAATTAAATGGGTGGAAGTTTGCAGAATTTCATGAATTCTTGAGCGGGTGGTGGTAGAAAAACGAAAGTATTTGTGTGTTCGCTAGTACTTGCATTTGTACATTTGACTATACAAGGGCTGGGTGAAGGGGCCATCAATTGACAGGTAAACAGGGGCGGCTCCTTCGCAATGGCTAAGGAGTGTCTGCCCCCTTGCTAAGCCAGGAGCTGAAAGATAAAACAATATTTAATTACAGAAATGGGTCCTTCGCAATAGCAAAGGAGCGTCGCCACCCTGGCTAGGCCAGGAGCTGAAAGATAAAACAATATTTAATTATAGTTTTATCTTTCAGCTGCTGGATCAGCCAGCAGCACGTTCAAGGAAGGGTGGGCTGGGCCATGTGAGGTGGGATGAGGAGAGAATGCACCTCAGTGTGCATGTGTGTTTGTCTGGCCATCTCAGGCCAGCTAAACACCCATGTGCACTTAGGTTTTTCCAGCCCGGCTGTGTTGGCAGCTGGGCTGGAGAAACTGAACAGACCCGAGGATCGTGTCTGAGCAGCAACCAAGCTGTTCAGACCAATCCTGATGCTGCTTTCATGCTATGTTTAGCATGAAAGCAGCGCCAGGATTGCTGGGGATCCTGCGCTGGTGTCCCAATGAATGCTGGGTCACCAGAAGAAGAGGGGCAACGAGCGAGGCGGCACAAGATGGCAGCAAAGAGAAGAGATATGTTTTTTTTTTATTTTATTTTATTATTTTTTTATTCTCCTCCCTGTCCCCTCCCCCCCTCTCCTTGAGATTTGTGGTGGCAGCAGCCGTTTATTTATTGTTTATCTTTCAGCTGCTGGCTCAGCCAGCAGCATGTTCAAGGAGGGGCGGGCTGGGCCACGGGAGGTGGGAGGGGGGATGAGGTGACAGTGCACCTAAGTGCACATGTATGTTTGGCCATCTGTCTCAGGCCAGCCAAACACACATGCACACTTAGGTTTCTCCTGTGTTGAACAGCCGGGCTGGAGAAACTGCACAGATCCCAGGGTTGTGTCTGAGCGGCAAGCCAAAACGGTCAGACCAATCCTGATGCTGCTTTCATGCTAGGTTTAGCATGAAAGCAGCACCAGGATTGCTGGGGAGCCTGTGCTGGTGTCCCAGTGATTGCTGGGACACCAGAAGAAGAGGATCGACGAGCGAGGCAGCAGGAAATGGTGGGGATGGGAAGAGGTACGTTTTTTCAAATGTTCTTATTTTTTTATTAGCGCCCACCTCTCCCCTTGAGTTTTGCGGTAGCCGCAGCTGCAGGTAAGATTGCGTTCATGTCCTTAAATGCAACAAACAATTATTGAATATGAATTTTGACAAGGTGATGTATCCAGACAACAATGATGGCACATTCGAGCTAGCAATAGGGCTTAGAACTAAGAGAAGGTGGGCGAGTAGCCTCAGTTCTCCCACAGCTTGGCTACTTAGGTCCACTAAAGATCTTGCCAGGCATATTTTCCCTTTTTTTGAAGGGCTTGAACGGTTTAACATCCAGCAGTTATTCAAGCACAAATCCCCACCACTCCTGCACCAGATATTCCACAGACATTTAAGTGCAGATCATCACCACTCATTACCTGGACATATCCCTATCAGCCTGTTCTGTACTGCACTGCCACAATGTGGTGGGCATAAACAAGTAAGTAGAAGAAAAAAGTGCTGTTGGGGAGAGTAGGAATACCGGATTGGATGCTCCTTCCCTTAAATGTTTCACCATTAAACCAAAGGCATATTAAACATGATAGGTGGAGTTTAATAAGAGTGTAGCTTAAAATTACAGAGTGTTGGCAAGTTCTTTTTTTATAACTTATTTTTATTTAAACTATTATATGTCACAAAACAATGATACATCATTGTGAAGCTGGCTCTGTGAAAACTATTTATTACAGAAGGATGACACGGATATACATTTCAAATTCACAGTGACATTTCGAAATAAAAATATCAGAAGAGTCCAGATGTACAACAATGGGTGGCAATGGGGTCTCCAATGAGAAGAAGCCCTAAGGGATACCTTCTTGCTCAAAAGGTGAGCGTAAATGTATGGCAGCTCTGGTGGCTGAGCACTCCAGCCTTGAATAAGAACTAGTAGCTAAAGGGGACAGCACAGGTAAAACGGAGATGAAAAAAGGGGTCGGGGGAAAGAGCGTGGGAGGGGGCTCCTTGACCATAAAGTATGAACAAAGGGCTAAGAGAGGGAGTTACTTAAAGAATGAGGGGCACAGCATGAAGGAGTTAGGGGAGAGTCATGGCATGTGCAAGAGGTAGGAGGAAGGGCGGTGGGTTGAAGGGAGGCACCGCACCCCACAGAAGCACTATATGATCAGAGGTGTAGCTTAAGGGAGAGTGTTTGGGGTGTGACATCTTCCAAGTAAATGCATTCTTGGCTTATTAGTTGGGCCTAATGGCCCTGAATCAGGTCTGCTATGTCTGGTCTTTTTTTTGTTGTGCGCTAAGAACGAAAGACAAGATAGGACCTTTCTTGTAAAACAGGATAGACAGTAAGAGACAGAGATACCCGTCTGGTAGATAAAGTGCAAAATGTGAAACCAGATGACCTACAATAATACCAGCTTCCCTGCTTGTCCAAAGCGTGTGATCCTAGGCAAATGTTTTATTTCACAGGGCCTCCTTTTACTTTCTTATCACATATGAGAGCAGTTTTTAATTCTTGAGTAAAGGTAGTGTGCTGTACCGGCACCTCTTGAGTTTCATTTACTAGACTACAATGTTGAAAAATCTAGGTCCCTTTTAAGGTTTACATGACTATTACTTACCTCTTAGTTCACTTAGGGCATTGTTTGATGGGGCAAGCCATTAATCTTTTTAAGTTCATGTTTAAAAGCCATCACTTTTAATACATGCCTGTCTATTCAGTGTTGTATTCTGATGTACTGCATGTTAAATAAATACACTATATTGAATTTTGAAAAGACTGCATCATATTTTTCCATTATGTTGGTTGCATGATGTACAGACTAAACATTTTCATGGCTCGACTCGTGCACGGCCTCTCGAGCCAAGCCATACCCTTGACTCAGCTCTGGATCAGTTTGCCCTATTAACTTGCACCCACCCATCTATTTGTGACTTAGGCTTAATACATGGGGCGGTCAGTCATTTGATAAAATGATTTGTAAAAGGTGATGACTAGAAACATGGAGTCCCTTCTACATGTACTGATTTGACAAGTGTACCACTAAGGCTTCTCATAGCAGAGGCAAAGAAGAATACTGCACTGCAAATACATTTAAAATAAGTTATCCAAGGGCAAGGACTCCAGGAAGTTATGTTACACATGACCATATTCTGGGTTCCCAGGAGAACTACCAGGCTAAGGTAGGATGGATAAGGGAGTAGCTTCAGGTAGGGTGTTTGGAATGTGACATTGTCCAAATGCATTGTTGGCTTGGTAGTTGAATTTAGGGGCCTTGAGTTGGATCTGCTGTTCGTGTTGGTTTTTTGTGTCATTCTCATTTCAGTTAGTGTTTTTAACTTTACTTATTCATTTTGTGGTCAGAAACTTAAAAATAGTATTTGGTTTACTAAAAAAAGTCGTAAATCTGCACCCATAAAACTACTCCTTATATGGGTTCAAACTTACTACTTTTTGGAGTTCACAAACATTGTCAGTAGTAGGCTTGGAAAACTGCACAAGCCAGAGGCATACCTCTTTCAATCAATATTTGAATGCTTGCAAATAGTCTAACCAGTAACAATATCTTGTGGTAGCATTCATAATTTTTCACCCACTGCGTGACTCTAGGCAGAGGCCCACAAATGCAAATCAGTACTGACCCTGTTCCTCTCACCCCTCCGCCCTGCAGCTCACTGCTTCTTTAGTCTGGACATTTGGGATTCACACCCCTGAATCTCACAGACTACACCCTGTACATGGGCACTTCAAAAAGAAAGCATATTCCCAGGAAGTTCATGGCTTCTTCCATGAGCCTACCGCCTCGCCTGGTTCTGGCGCTGGTACGTACTACCAAGGAATGGTGAACTCCCCTTTACTAGGGTCCCACTGACAACTGAACCTGATCCCTGTTCAGTGGAATTCCATAGAAGCCCTTCTTCCTGTCCCTTTCACCCCACCTTGTGAACACTAATATGTCCCCACTATGAGACATTTTGTAAGGGAGCCACCAGCTGGAAAGACTTACAAACTTTTCAGACTCTTGCTGATCTGCTTCCCTCAAGCTGTAAAAGGCTTCTACTCCAAAAAGTATACTGCCACATTACTCCTTCACCACTTCAAGCACAGTAGCTCGATGTGACTTAGTAAGAACTGCAAAGTTGCCTACCAGATGGGTCACACTGTCCTTCATATTTCAGAACCTTTGTAGCAGAATGATATCTCCCATGATCAGAAACCCCACCCCCATGTTTCTGGCCCTTTTGTTTTGACCCAAAGGAATCCAAGTATACAATTATTTAACTCAACATAAATAGCAAGAATCTCCCTGTTACCTGCCACCATTCACGACTGTAGTATGGCCACCAGCTATTCTTGTAGAGATAAGTGGTTTTCTCATTTCCTTCTGCTACGGCATGGTCGAAGACTCCTATTCTTACACCTTTCACTATCAAAGCTATCACATAGAAACCTGTGGTATTACTGCAGTTGTACATGGAGGTGCAGAGGCCACTTCCTGTGTCAAGCCTGTAGATGCGGGTGGCCCACCTGACCACTCCACTTTGATCCAGGATCTCCTATGTGCAAATTGCACTGCCTGTCACTTGCCTCATTGTAGGTTCTCTGGCAGGTGAAGTTTTCGTTTTGGAGAGTATAAACATTTTAACAAGCTTCACACACACAGGTATGGCATATACAACTGGTCTGCCAGCTTTCCTCAGACACATTTGAAACCAAATGGGGACATAACCAAAGGCCTGTTTATGGGAGCGCTTGCCTCTACCAGGTTACGCAGGTTGTGGAATGCCTTTGGATGGCATGTCTTTAGCGGTACTACGGGACAGAAACGTGTGCATATTTTTGATTAGGGTCTAAGAGCCACTTGTATGAAGATACTGGTCTCACAAAATGGTCGCAAATTGGCACTCTACTTTTTGCAAACAGTATCTTATTTTGCAAACCTACTTATACAACAACAGTTGCAGAACAACCCGCCTAATGAATATTTATTAGGCTGGTTGCTAATTGCAAATGGATCGGTTTGGCTACAATCATAGGAGTGGTGGCCTACAAGGGTCAGCAGACCTCCATCACTGTATTTGCATTTAAAAACTGATTTTTATAAGCAGCCAGCTTTCTTGAAAGGAGTTAGGGATGCTTTAAAAAATAGTTTTCAATTTAAAAAAAATCTGTGAGAGTTGGCAATGGTTCCAATTACCACTTGCGACTGTCCCAGAAGCTGCCACCCTGATTCTCAAAAGGAAAAGATGCCCAAATGGGAGCCCTATTCCGTTTAGTGAATACGTTACCACCCCAACTTGGTAGTCAGTAACTATTCAATGATAAATATATGGTAGCCAATCATTGACACCTATGGACCTGAATTGCAATTTGAAAGGGACGCCCCACGCATCCGAATTATGATTCAGAGACCATTTCTAAAGCCATTTTAGGAGCGGGTATGACCTTGCTGACTCATAAAATGTGTTTAGTTCATGAAAAATAACTTTTTTGCAGTGACAGACACGGTTTGTGATCACTAACAAGTTCACTACAGAGGGGCATGGTCGAGGTGCGCATGGCCAGGCTGCCTGGACGAGCTGCTCAGGGGCCGAATGGCATATAGACACATTTTTCCTACCCTCCTCTGAACACAGGCTAGGGCACGCAGTCATCAGAAACCTGGGGGTAAACTGCAACGCAAGTGAAGACGAGAACGAGCCTCAATGGCAACTTTTTGGGCAGTGAGCTGTGCAGAGTCACCATGCCCGAGAAAAGGGTAGGCGTTGTGAGGATCGCAGCCTCAGGCACCCTGGCACAAGTGGTGCAGCCGTGGGGAGGAGGCCCGGAGGTGTCCTATGACCAAATGCAGTTCAGGAGCTCAGGAAGGCCCTTTCGTTGAGGCAGAATAGCCAGTTCTGATTCCCACTAGTGGAAAGTTGGCCAGTGCTGCAGGAGCAGCGTGACGTCAGCTGTGAAGAAGAGAGTGACCTGAGAAGCCTCAGACCACCGCAAGCGGCCTAAAATGAGTAAAGAGGACTGGCTGTTGTTGAAGGCTCTGCCTTTCTTGTTTTTGCACAGCAAAAGAGATCGACGGCATTCCTGACATGGAGCACTAACTGTCTGGCCTGGGATGACTTTGTGCCTTGGGGTTGCAGTGGGGTGCCTGGAAATACAGTTGGCAGCTGCTGAGGTCTGATGGGGGAGCTATTCCCCTCATTCTCCCGAGCAGGATAGAGGAGTGAGCAGCCATGCGGCTCCCAAGACACCCTCCAAAGTGAGGTGACTAAAGGTGTGTGAGCAAGGGGTGCTCGTGCCACTGGTGCCCCCTGTTGAGTTCCACCAGGGTCAGAGGAGTGGCAGTGGTTCCCAGGGGTGGCAACCCCGGTAGACCACAGACTGTTGTTACTGGTCTGGGGTGACTTCCACATTGTGCAAGCAGAAGTAACACGGACAACTGCCTCTGTCTGCCCCCTGTTAGTGGGGAGCCAGCAATGGTACGGACAAAGCCTTTTAAACAACTTCTTCCAGGAGATAAAGCCCAGGATGGAGGCAGAGATGGCAGCACTACAAAGGAGACTTCATATCACAGTTTGGGGGCTCACATGGCTACAATCTTGGTGGCCATAAAAGAGACTAATAATGTCCTGGAACACAAAATAGGTACAGTGGCTCATGATGTCAGACTTCTGAGAGTGGACAACTGGAACTTTGCGGGTAGGGTCACTGAGAGGGTATCTACCTTGGCTCAAATACGACCAACAGTGACTGAGGGGAATTCCTCCCTTTGGGAGCTTGAGAAGGCCATGGCTGCTCTAGTGGGCAAACTGTATGACTCTCCTGCAACATTAACATTTGCTTGGTGGAAGTCCCAGAGAGACCAGAAGGCCTGGGCATGGAGCATTTCCACAAGGAGTGGTTGTCCTCGGAGGTGCTATGGGGTAAAACTTTCAAGTGGTTTGCAGTGGAGAGGGCCCATAGGATCCCTGGCTGCCTGCAGGTGCCGGGGTGCCACTGTGGACAATAGTGGCCTGACTACTTGACTTCAGAGAAAGGGAAAATATCCTACAAGTTACAACATCCCACTGGTCCTTGAGTGTTGAAGGGGCAGTGTGAACATCTACTCTCACTACACCAGGGTGGTGCAAAGACAGCGGGAGTCCTTCCTGGATGTTAAGCAGCATCTGCGACACCTGAACCTTAAATCTTCCCAGTGAATCTCAGAATCGTGTACCAAGGTACTCCCCACTTCTTTCCAACAGCAGAAAAGTTATAGGCCTGGGTGGAAGCTGGCAGGTACCTGATGCCTGAGTGGAGGGAGGCAGCACAGGACCAGGGTTGGAAGGAGCACAGACCACGCAGACTCCCTCCAACTGCCTCCAACAGGGACCAGGCAGAGCCTGAGGGAGCAAGGGTGGTGGCCTATCTACACCACAGACAGGTCTCTAACAGGTGGTAGGCACTAGGGGATGGCGGAAGGTTTGGACAATTGGGCAGTGGCTCTGTTGGTGGCAGAAAAGACTCCTCCCAAGCCGTTAGTAATGCTGATGACCACTGATGATATTAGCTGACATGGAACTGTAAACTCAGAACAGGACTGCAATGGAACTGGCCCATCCAGTCACTTGAGGGACTCGGGGGGCACACTTGAATGTCTTCATATTACTCCATGGGCCTAGCCCTGCCATCGACCACTTCTGTATTGTTGTTGTTGTTTATATTTTTATTTATCTGTCACATATTAGCAGTAGGGGGGCGACAGACACCTCAGCATTCAGGGAGGTGGGTAGTGTTAGTCCTGCAGCCCAATGTTGTAGGAAGGGAGAAGTTGGGGAGAGTTGGGAGTGGACTTGTAGGGGAGGGAGTTTCAGGCACGGAGACATAGGTATCCAACACCACATCGACAGCGTGACCAGTATAGGGGACATTTTACAAGACACACGTGGCAGGGCCCTGACTCAAAACTCTGGAGAGGAACAACTTTTAGAGTCCAGACCTGGAATATTATCGGCTTGGGAAACAAGTTAAAATGGGCCACTGTGGCCAAGTACCTGGACAGGCATGACCATGAGGAGGTCCTACCTCAGGAAACGCACCTGGTGGGCAACAACTGCGGCCTTTTTACCTGCATACTTTACCACAGATTGGTACATGCAGGCTTCTACATAGGTTTGTGATGGGTGGGAATTCTGGTTCCCTTATTATTGCTTTTGCACGCTACCAAAAATTAAGTGGACACACAAGGCTGCTACACAGCTGCGAGTGGCAGCTGGAAGGGCATGAGCCTGGGAGTGGCCTCCTGTTATTTCCCCTGGGCCTTCAGGAAGATGGCCTGGTGAAATTAGGTGGCTGGATAGCAGAAACCCCACATGCTAATAGTGGGAGGAGGGCTGAATTTGATGCTACAGGGAAATTATAATAGGGTGACAAAATCTAGACTGCCCCCTGTGGTGGACGGGCACTAAAAGGAGTTCTTGGATGCAATGGGTATGGCTTACCACTGGAGGGGACACAAGCCCCAGAGGAGGCAACACTCTTATGCCTCCAACTTAATGTGGTCACTGGCCAGGTTGGATTACTTAATGGTGTCATGCTACAGGCTGGGAGACTTTGGGGGAAGAAAATACCTGCCCAAGTGCATTTCAGATCATGCCCTCATGATGGCACAACTCCAGGCAATACTGCTCTAATCAAGGGGAGGGTTGGAGATTAGACCCCCGCCCCACCCCCTGGAGTTGACGGACTGGTCTACGTGCAGTCTGACGATACAGGCCATAGACCATTATTTTGCAAATAATACAGGGATGGTAGGCTCCACCATCACTGTCTGGGAAGCCTACAAAATTATCTGAGGGGAAGTCTGATTGCCCATGTCATGGGTACAAGGTGGGAGCGGGAGACAGAATGCAGGAAGAAGTATAATTAGTGACACACCCCACCAGGGAGTTGATTCAACGATTGGCCCAACTAAGCAAGAATTACAGGACCCTGGCTCAGCAAGAGGCAAGAACGCACTATAGGAACAAGTAAGGTAGACTGTATGAGGTGAGTGACAAGGCCAGGAAGTTGTTTGCCGGGCTGTCCAGGAAAGAGAAGGGCCAGATATGGTCCTTAGGGTGGTCACATTGACAGGTCCATGGTAGGGATGCCAGGCAAAATAGCAGAGGCCTTCACCGACTACCTTAGTGACATGTAATGCTATCTGTATTTAACCACCAGCTCCATCTTGACCACTGACTCCATTTTGTTCTTAGCCATCACATTGGTGACGCAGGTATTTTTCCGCACACAGCCTGTTAACCTGTTTTTGCTTTTCTCACCAGGGAAGGGAAAATAACATGGGGAGGAAATACTGAGAAGAATGTACCAGGCTGAGAATGTTTATGGTAGAGCAGGGTATAGCTCGATCTTGGAAATACACCACGAGATCTGGCCAGTCTCAAGGGTGTTTTTTCAATATTGACCTGGTACGCCCAATGCTTGAATTTCACAACTTACTCAAAGGGAGGGGGATTTGTAGAAACTTCCTCTTATGTTTGTTTAAAGTATATAAGGTGGGGAAGCTTGACACTGAGGGAGAAGGAACTCATCTCTGAGGGTGGCCGCATTGCTCAGAGTAAAATCCTATTGGGATTGTTCTCTTTTGTCTCAGTTGTCACGGGAACCACAGCTTGACTTTGGCAGACAAAGCATGATGTTGGATTCGAGCCCCATGGTGATGCATTTTTAATTCTTAATATCTAGCTTTACTGTGTGCATGCATACATATACGTTGTCACTATATGTATATATATATTCATTGCTGATGTATTTAATTTTCTTCGATTATTATTATTCCACAGCTGTGACTATCTGAAGAATTGCATGTGTGTTGCTGCATTCACATCAAGTGCTAACTTTATTATCTTCGTGTAACCTGGGAAGTGCCTTAATAAATTCATTACTCAGACTAAGGTCCCTATTTATTCTTTCTTAGCAGCGCATTTGCGTCATTTTTTGATGCAAAAGCGGCACAAACTTACAAAATACAATTGTATTTTGTAAGTTTGCACTGCTTTTGCATCAAAAAGCGGCGCAAATGCGGCGCTAAAAAAGTATAAATATGGGCCTAAGAGTGTTGCATTCTTTGCATTCCTTTAATTCCGTTACCTCTCAGTCTGAAGCAAAGCAGAACAAATTGGCGTAGTCGGTAGTCTGAGGTGGTAGGTTGAAAAGTGTACGTTTTAAAAGTGAAAAATGTTTGGCAAGAAGTCAAAAGCGGTTTCCCAGGCAGTTTCTCAGGTTTCACGTGAAATTCCCAGGTGGGAGAAAGAACCTTCTAATGTTCTTGCTTACAAATGGTCTTCTGGTGCTGGTTTATGAGCAAGCTGGGATGGCTGTCTTCGCGATGCTGAGCCAAAAAATGTTTTGCTGTGTTTACAGAAAGTACCTCTGGAACTGATATGTGATTTATCTATTCTGGGCAGAAGGGGCTGGATTCTGTTATCTGCTTATAGAAAAATGCATGAAAAATGTAGGCAGCTGGAAAGAGAAAACCAGCAATAGAGAGGCAGCTAGTTGAAGCTAAAAATAACGTAAACCATGCTGTCTTGTCAGAATAAGCCATTGCAAGATAAGGCAGATACTTATCAATCAGTAGCCGAAAAAGCAGCTGTCAGAGTCGCTCAATACAGGTATAGTAAATGAAGGGGTAAAATCAATCAAAAGAAAGTTCATTTAGTTATTGCTAAAACAGGTTCAAACTGGAACCCCGAAAACTGAGATTCAAACATCTGGGAATCTACTGATCTTTCAAATTCCAGTGATGAAGAAGTTAAAGTTAAAAAAGGTGGGGGACAGTTTGAGGCAGATGAGCCGAAAGTGGTTTGCGCACAGCCAATATTTAGATGAAAAATACAGGGCACGCCAAACACTCCGGCAGGATTTGAGATGCACTCCCTAGACGATTACACCCAACAAGAAGTTAATGATATTATAGACAGATTCAAGCAGAGATCTGAGGAAACATTACTTACATGGATGGTTCGATTATTTGACACTGGAGCTTCTGGAGTAATGTTAGATATAGGAGACGCTCCTAAGATTTGTACTCTTAGCACTGACCCCAGAATACAGGAGCAGTTCAGGGGTTATCATGGTAACCAATAGGTCACCCTCCTGCAGCTAGCAGTCGTGGGGTATAACCGTAAGTATCCTACAGAATCAGACTGGCCACAAAATGACAAGCCCTGGTACACCTTGAGAGATGCAATTCAGAGAATTAAGGAGGAGGGAATGAAAACTGGTATTTTACTGGGTGATGCTCACCATCTGTTAGACAGAACCGCTCTCTCTATCAGTGCGAAATAAAATCATTCAGCTTGCTCCTCCAGCTTACAAGCAAGTAAGAATGACTCTCCTAATTAACCAGACAGGGCAGGCAATGAAAGATGTGTTGGAGGCAGTTCGAGAGTTAGGAGAGCTTGGAGACTGACAAAACCTGAGAGAGCCTCGAGGTCTGAGATAATAACAGAGTATCTAGGAGAGACATGTTTATGGCATTACTGAAGGATGATGTCAACAGGGAGCAGATTGATGGGATAGATACCAAAAGCTTGTGGGAGATGTACCGTAAGAGAGGGCTGGACAGAAAGGAAGGCTGCAGGAAAGTTAACAAGCAAGATAATAAACGAGTGAATTAGCACCAGCCACAGACGAAGGATGGAAAAGAAAGGGAGAGAAATGTTTCTTCATGAGGGAAAGAGGAGGAAGATTTGGAGAGCGAGTGGTTAACTGCTGAGAACAGGGAAGGAGAGGAAGCTACTTGCAGATATGAAAACATATATCCAGTCCTGACTTGGGCAAAAGTTGACAGGTTAAAATCAGATTAGGAAACAGGCCAAGCTCTGGTACAGGGATGGGCTTGTAAAGACAACAGACCCCATGTTGAATTAGAAACACACTGGAAGAACAAAAATGTTCAAAGGATCCGAGCATTAGTTGATACTGGAGTGGAGGCCTCTTTAATTTATGGAAATTCAAAAAGTTTACTGGTCAGTACTACACCATCATAGAGTTGGGTGGAACACAAATCCCTGCCATTGCAGATTACTGTTCAGATGAAAATAGGAATAACACCAAAAAGAGAATATGCTGTTTTAATTGTGCCCCTCTTAGAATATATATTGAGAATTGACATTCTGAAGGGTATGACTTTGTACTTGGATGATGGTTGTTATCAATTTGGAACAAAGAGCTACATTTCAGTGGCAGCAATGAGGGTGGGGCATCTGAAGATACCCCCAGTGAAGGTTCCCCCAGCAACCAAGGTGATTTGTTTAAATCAATAGCGAATCCTAGGAGGGCATGAGGAAATAAGTAAGACTATACACAGAAATTGATTGAGGCTGGTGCGGTGGCTCCAGTCACCACTGAATGTAATAATCCACTGTGGCCTGTACGTCGACCTAGTGGGCACCTTAGAATGACTATATTACTGTGAACTGAATAAATATACACCCCCTTTGACTGCTGTAGTCCCCAACACCATCACTTTGAAAGAATACAAAAACATAAAGGGACCTGGTATGCAACCATTGATATTGCTAATGTTTTCTTTTAAATACAATTGACCCCTGAGAATCAGGAGCAATTTGCTTTCTCTCATAGAGGCAGACCATTTAAGATGTTATCTTTGCCTGTGAGGTATGTGCATAGCCCTACCATCTGTCACCCGATGGTGGCAGAACACCTGGGTGAAGTATATGTCATACCAGGGGTGGAATTGACCCATTACATTGATGATTTGATGATTCAGGGATAGACACAAGAACAGGTGCAAACTCAGTTGGATCAGGTTGTGGAACTCTTGCAGAGCAAAGGTTGGATGATTAATCCAGATAAGACACAGGGACCCTCTCAAAATGTGAAGTTTCTAGGAATTCATTGGAATCGAGGACATAGAGAAGTGTTGCCGCAGGGGAAACAAAAGATCTTAGAATATGTCACTGCCTGCACAAAGCAGGAGACACAGTGATTCATTGGATTGTTTAGTTTTTGGAGACAGGATATGCCTCACTTGAGTCAGATTTAGGCCCCTTTGTACAAGTTGACAAGAAAGAAACATGAGTTTGAATGGGGAGAACAGCAGTAGTGTGCGTTTGACTTGGTAAAGGAGGCAATTCAACAGGCTTTAGTTTATGGCCAGTACAGGAAGGAGACATTGAGTTGCATGTAACTGTTCAGGGACAATATGCAAATTGGAGCATGTGGCAAAAATAGGGAAGCATGAGGGTGTCCCTGGGTTTCTGGGCTAAAATGCTACCTGATGCTGGAGAGCAATATACTCCTTTTGAGAAACAGTTATTTGCTTGTTACTTGGCTCTACTGGATACTGAGCAAATGACCATAGGGTCACCAATGTGATTCTAAGACCTGAGATTCCAATAATGCAGTAGGTGATGGGTTCACCTAAAACTCACTGCATATGACATGCACAGGAGGCCAGTATCATATGTTGGAAATGGTACATACAGGACAGGGCCCGTTGTAGGACAAGCAGGGACAGCAGCTCTACATGAACAAGTGTCACAAGCCCCTGTGCAGGACGATGAGAGGGTGCATGAGGTGCCACAGATAAAAGAGTCACCAGTGAGATGGGGTGAGCCATTTGAATCCTTGTCCCCCTCAGGATAGAAAGCATGTATAGTTTCCCAATGGTTCAGCTAAGTAAGTGGGGGCCAAAATACATTGGAATGCAGTGTCGTATAACCCAGCCACCAAGAAGTTGTTATCCACTTCAGGAGAAGGGAAGAGTAGCCGATATGCAGAACTGTACACTGTGTATCAGGCACTGAAACAAGAATTGCCTGGGGGTTGTCACATTTATACTGATTCTTGGTCTACCGCCGATGGGTTAGCTACCTGGCTTCCCACATGGCATACACATAACTGGCAAATACATTCTAAGGAGGTGTGGGGCAAAGAGTTGTGGCAAGAAATTTGGGAAATGCTAGAGCAAAGTACCATTACTGTGTATCATATGGATGCCCACTGTCCCACTGATTCACTAGAACAATAGTTCAATTCCCTTGCAGACGACAAAGCCATAATTTCAGAGGCAGAAGTGGCGACATAGGATTCTGACTTGTTGGAGAAGGCTAAGTGGGTGTGCCAAAAATTTGGACATCTGGGAAAGAAAGCCACTTACAGATGGGCAGAGATTAGAGGGATGCACATTCCCCTAGACTTGATAAAAACCATGATAATGCAATGTCCTATTTGTCAATGCACACAACAGAGATCTGTCCTGCAAACAGTCAAAGGTCAGTTGGGGAGAGGTAAGTTGCTGGGCGGATATGGCAAATAGATTACATTGGGCCACTACCAACTAGTTGTAGGTGTCAATACGCTATCTCAGTAGTGGACACTTATTCTGGTTACCTGATTGCCGCCCTTGCAAACATGACACCCAATACAACACCATCAAGACACTGGACTTGTTAATGTTATATTATGGAGTCCAGAATGACAACGGGTCACATTTCAAAGGTAAATTGGTACAAGATTATTGTTCACACACAATATTGAGTACATTTATTACATTCCATATTATCCACAAGCTGTAGGACTGATTGAGAGAATGAACACATTGCTAAAAGCCCAATTAGGAAAACTATCAGAAGGAACCTTTAAAAACTGGAGAGAGTATTTAAGTGAATCCCTCCAAATTTTGAATAACAGACCACTGACAAATGCCAAGACTCCTTTGATGTGTATGCTAACCCCATTATTACAGATACAACCCCATAAGGCAACTAAATCCATCATGTATTGGGAAATAAAACCAGGAGCCTTAGCTCCTTACCGAGCCACACCAGAATCTGCAGGTCTTGATCTACATGCCTTAATGAAACCAAGAGACATGGCACACTGTGAAACAGGTGTTGGAATACAGATTCCCCTGGAGCATTTCGGATTGATTGCTCCCAGATCTGGGTTGGCACTCAAAGGTATTCAGGTCTTGGGGGAGTGATTGATGCAGACTACCAAGGAAAAATCAAAATCATTCTCCTGAATAGTGGAGACACTGATTTGATAATACAATCTGGAGTCAGAACTGCACAGAGTGTAATTATCCCAGTGTATGGAGGACTAGTGAAAAAGGGAACTGCCCCAGCCCTTCTTACAGTGCGTGGGGAGGGAGGTTTTGGCTCAACTGATAAAAACCCTGGTGCTAAAGTGTGGGTAGAATCCCCAAATCATCCTCCAGAACCAGGAGAAATTATAGCTAAGGGCAATGATAATATCCTTTTAATCATGAAACCTGGGAAGGAGAGATGGGAGAACATACCAGCTGAGAAATGTTATTTGCAAGAATGATCATACTTGTCTCTTTTACAGATCCTACTACGAGGTGTCTGTGTGCTAGCTGTGCTACATGGGCTCTCTTCAGGTATGTGCATGTGGGGTCAGGAGGGACCGAAAGCCCCCAGCTCCGAAATGATTGACCGACCATGCCGATCGACACCTTTCCTGCACTTGACCTAAAATGTTTGGACTCATCTGGCAATAGTCATACTCAACAATTCAGATTTTTGCATGGGACAGATGCAAAGTACAGTGGATGTTATTTCCACCTGTTTGGTGGCCATTCCTACTCTTGAAAAAGTTTTGTTACAGATCTATAATGCCACTAACAAAGATGGTGATATTCAAGAAAGCGATGTTTATCTCTTTTTAGTCCCTACGAATACTGTAGATTTTGCCAAGAGGTAATGGATGAAAAGTGGGACAACTTGACCCAGGTGATAACTTACAATATTACCACGGGTGATGTATGTTACAATATGACGTGATTCTCACAAAATCTGAAAATTTGCTCGAACGGGGTCTCCTCAAGAGATCCCTTGGGAACTAGAAACACTATGTCAATACCAGAACGATAAACAGTGTAAAAATATGAACATCAAAAGGCCTTGTCTTCACATTGTGATTGCTACTAGTCACATCAAGCATGTCAAACTACCTGTGGGATGGTTATTCTCTTGTGGAAATACCACTTTTACATACATTCCTGCTAATATAACTGGTGTACCGTGT
Organism: Pleurodeles waltl; assembly: GCF_031143425.1. NCBI lineage: Eukaryota > Metazoa > Chordata > Amphibia > Caudata > Salamandridae > Pleurodeles > Pleurodeles waltl. The sequence goes on along the minus strand of NC_090437.1, from coordinate 473,250,171 downwards.
ACCTTTACATGATTAGGACTCATGATGTTTCCATTTCAATCTGGACATACTCGATATCCAAGGGAAACAGCTCAATTAAGCGAAAATTGTGACTCTGAAAGACAATTATTATCTAAATCCGAATATGTGAGTTTAAGCATTTCTATAATAGGAGTTCCAGGATTAGCTGTTTATAATACCTGAGTTATTAACAAGTTAGCTTGTTTAATAGCTAAGAACATCAACCATACTTCCATTGCTTTAGCTGAATTATTGCTAGATATATGAGGTACTAGAAAAGCTGCATTCCAAAACAGGGCCACTATTGATTATTTGCAGTTAAATCACAATCATGGTTGCTCAGAATTTGAAGGCCTATGCTGTTTTAATCTATCAGACCACTCTAAATCCATTCAGTCCCATGTTGACACTTTACATGAATTGGTGAAAGGAGTAAAACAATATGTGGACAAAAGTTGGTGGGACTGTTTATTTAGTTGGTTGCCCGATTTTGGGCAATTATGCAATATTTTAGGCAGGGTACTTGTAGTGATTTGTATTATAATAATGCTTTGTTGCTGTGTACAGTGCATACCTAACTTGCTTACCATGTTCAAATCAAAGAGGGTTAATTTTAGACCAGTATTTTATGAGAGTCAGTGGTCAAAGGGTGGAGTGTAATGCTATCTGTATTAAACCACTGGCTCAATGTTGACCACTGACTCCATTTTGTGCTTAGCTTAGCTTCAAACGGCGTCACATTGGTGGTGCAGGTATTTTTCCGCACACAGCCTGTTAACCTGTTTTCGCTTTTCTCCCCAGGGAAGGGAACATAACATAGGGGAGGCAATACTGATAGGAATGTACCAGGCTGAGAATGTTTATGGTAGAACAGGGTACAGCTCGGTCTTGGAAATACAGCATGAGATCTGGTCAGTCTCTAGCGTGTTTTTTCAACATTGACCTGGTACAGCCAGTGCTTGAATTACACAACTTACTCAAAGGGAGAGGGGTTTCTAGGACCTTCCTCTTAAGTTTGTTTTTAAGTATATAAAGAGGGGAAGCTTGACACTGAGGGAGAAGGAACTCATCTCTGAGGGTGGACACATTGGTCAGAGTAAAATCCTATTGGGATTATTCTCTTTTGTCTCAGTTGCCACGTGTTTCACAGCTTGACGTTGGCAAAGGACGATGTTGGATTCGAGCCCGATGGTGATGCATTTTTAATTCTTAATATCTAGCTTTACTGTGTGCATGTATAACTATACATAGTCACTATATATATATATATATATATATATATATATTCATTGTTGATGTATTGCATTTTCTTTGATTATTATTATTCCACTGCTGTGATTAGTTTAAGAGTTGCATGTGTGTTGCTACATTCACATTAAGTGCTCACGTTATTTTCGTGTAACCTGAGAAGTGCCTTAAATTCATTACTCAGACTAAGAGCGCATCATTCTTTGCATTCCTTTATCTCTGTTTCTTCTCTGTCTGAAGCAAAGCAGAACATGACACCTACTGCTCGAACCTAGAGGACAGCCCGGAAGGTCTAGAGGCAACTTCCCTGTCCCTCAAATGGGGATAGAGGCCCGTAAATCGCTGGATGCTGAGTTCATGGAGGGCAAGAAGATACTGGGACCTAACAGATTCCCACTGGAAATCTTTAAATGTGTGAAATCGTGAGTGGTGGTGCCCCTCTGTCTCATGTTTGGAGCAGCTAGGGAAAGAGATATTCTGTCCAGGGACATGAAACAGGCAGTCATAGTCCTCATACACAAGGTGGGGAAACCACCAGAAGACTGTGCTTCATATAGGGAAATCTCCTTCCTCAATATGAAAATCAAATTTCTGGCATAGGTTATGGCGAACAGACTGATGACAGTGTTGGACATGATTATAGCCCTTGACCAGTTCAGCTTTATGCCATAAAGAGCGACACAACATTATCTGAGATGCTTATTTGGCTGTCTAGCACGCAGAAGTTGAAGAGGAGAACCAGCGATATTACTGTCACTGGACACTGAAAAAGGCCTCCGTTTCTCTGAGGTGTCCATAGGTGATGCTGGTCTTGCAGAAGATGGACTTTAGCCCGTCGTTCCTGGGGTGGGTCGAGTTACTCTATAAGGAGCCTCTGGGCCAATCAGGGTCAATGGTATAGCCTCATGGGAGTTCTGGTTGGGCAAGCTCATGGGACAGAGTTGTCTGCTGTCCCCACTCCTATTCGCAGTGGCGATAGAGCCCTTGGCGACGTGGATGTGGGGAGATGCATTAGTTAGAGGTTTGAAATGGGACCTCAGTTGGGTGGAAGTTTTCTCACTCTATGTAGATGATGTACTGTTTTACCTAGTTGACGAGGAGGTTTCAGTTCCATATAGTCTTCATATCCTAGAGGTGTTTGGTGCATATATGAGAATTTGTATTAACTGCAAAAAGTCTGTTGTGTTTCTGCTGATGGACTGTGTTAGAAATGGCATTTCTAGTTGGCAGCGGTGTGTACCTTGTCCAAGTAGGGACCCCCCTCTAGTCAGGGTAAGAGAGTCACACAGCTAAAATACCCCTGCTCACCCCCTTGGTAGCTTGGCATGAGCAGTCTGGCTTATCCCAGAGGCAATGTGTAAAATATTTGTATACACCACACACACACACACACACACACACTGAAAACACTATAAATGGACACAACACCAGTTAAGAAAAATAGCCAATATTTATCTGAGTAAAACAACAATAAAAAGCCAATACTCACAAGTAAAGATACAGCTGGAGCTGGTGCGGTGTTGGTTCCTCACTGCTAGGCAGGGGTGGTAAAGCGTCGGTTCCTTAAGGTTGCAGGGGAGGTGATGTGACATTGGTGGCGATGCATCGGTTCCTTATGACTCGACGGGGTTGATGAATCCAGCAGGACATGATGCGAGGCCTCAACTTTGCGGTGTCGGGATCACACCACGGGTCACAGGTGCTGCGGCGAGTTGGAGTCAGGTGTCACGGAAGTTGGTGACAGTACTCGGCACTCACGCTGTGGTGGGACTTCAAAGGCACTGCGGCGGCATCTGGCCTGTGTTACAGGTCGCGGTCGTTGCACTCAGTAGAGACCACAGCTCTGCTGCTGGCGGCAACACTGAGTTGGAGAGCAGTGCCAGTTCTGGAGTCGCTCTAAAGTTGATGTGCTTAGTTTCTTCTTAGTTGCACCAGAGCTCATTTCCAAGGGCCCAGAAACTGGATTTGGCACCACTTTGTAAGTCAGGACTCTCAGCCTAGGCACTGGTAGGTGAAGTCTTTGATCGCTCTGAGACTTTCTAACAGGAGGCAAGCTCAGTTCAATCCCTTGGAGAATCTTGAAAAGCAGGATGTAGAAAGCAAAATCTAGTCCTTTCACTCCCAGGACAGATGTAGCAAGCGGCAGACCAGCACAACAAAGCAACAGGCAGTGTGGCAGTCCCTCCTACAGCATCCAGCTCATCTCCATGGCAGAATGTCCTCAGTCTAGAAGTGTTCTAACTTTGTGGGGTCAGAGGTCCAGTACTTATATCCATCACTGTCTTTGAAGAAGGCAAACTTCAAAGAGAATTCCTTTTAGTGCACAAGACCCTGCCTTTCTCTCCCCTGGCCAAGGACACACTCCAGGGGTTGGAGACTGCTTTGTGTGAGGACAAGCAGAGCCCTAATCAGCTCATCCCACCACTCCAGCTCAGGAAGCCCCAACAGTCTATTGATGGACCATTAGGCTATGCAGGGCACACCTCAGCTTCCTTTGTGTGACTGTCTAGAGTGAACGCAAACAGCCTTGTATAGCTTTTTTAGCCATGTTTTAGACATGTTGTTTTAAGCTAACTAGGCCTGCCGCTATGAACTTTAACCCTGTTACATTTTATTCAGCATTGGTTTATTTTTCTAGCAATAGCAACATTTGCGGTGCTGTTTCATTTTCTTTATCTCATTGTACTTTCGCCTAGGAAAGCATTACATTCTTAGCAGAACATTTATTTCACTTTGTGCTTTCTCCAAGGCTATAGTCAGATAGGGTTGCCGACAAACGTGACCTGCTGTGGCTCCAACATTCACAGAAAAAACACACTCATACGTGGGGACTATTTCTTAGAATGTCTGTTGTTTTATTTTAAAAACACCCCTTTGTCCCAGACACATTAGAGGGCGATTCCAGCCAGATGACCACGACTGTATGTCGATTGCTGATTGCTTCGCTGTAGCCACCTGATTAGATGGCCAGACCCCTGGTCCACATGGGGACGGTGTCTCTCTAGACTACAGGCTTCTTCCTCTAGGTATGAGGGATGATGTACCGTTAGGGGGGAACCCGAAGGGCAGATAAGGCTTATTACACAGTGCTCAAATCTAGTATAGGTATGAGAAATATATATCACTCCTAATGACAGTATGGTAGGACTGTTCTTGTGCTTTACTCTGTTAGTCACCTGCTTATTTTTATTGTGTTTTATCATCCTAGTTATTGCAATACATGCCTTTTTATCTAAGATGTAGTTGTTTCAATAAATCCTTATTGAACCATATTCTGCCTCTGTTGTCATTGCCTGTGTGAGGCCTTTGGTAACTGAGAGAAAGGTAAGGGATCTGATCAACCATGATTCCTCGGAGCAATCTTTCTAGTCCTGCACCCAGTTGCCACAATCATCTCGGTCAGAGATGAGGTGCTGCTAGTTGGCCGCGAGCCCGTTTAGGCTGACACGCGTCATGTGATGTGGAATTATACTTAGTACCCAACGTCCATGTGATCCTGTCTCCCAAATCCAGTAGCCTCATTACAATAATGAGAACCTAGGCGACAGCCCAACTGTCATCCTGACCCAGATGTACATTCAGCAGACAGGCAGAGTCACAGAACGGTTAAGCAAGAAAATTCCCACTTTCTGAAAGTGGCATTTTGAAACTTACAATTAAAAAAACAACTTCACCAAAATATGTATTTTTAAATTGTGAGTTCAGAGACCCCAAACTCCAAATCTCTATCTGCTCCCAATGAGAAATTACACTTAAAAGATATTTGAAGGCGATCCCAGTGTTACCCTACGGGAGAGATAGGACTTGCAATAGTAAAAACCGAATTTAGCAGTACTTCACTATCATCCTGTCACTATCAGCCACTTTTAGGGGTGAATTACATGTAATAAAAGGGAAGGTTTGGGCCTGGCCAGTGGGTACGCTTGTCAGGTCACCATGGCTGTTTATAACTATACTCACTGGCACTGCTATGGCAGTCCTGAGGCTTGTTAGCAGGACAACTCTTGTGGGCGGCACAATCAGTGCTGCAGGCCCACTAGTAGGATTTGAGTTACAGGCCCTTAGCACCCCTGGTGTAGTATAGTAGGGAGTCAAATCAAATAGTACATCAAATATGCCAATCATGTATAAACCACTTACCAATATGCTTTAGACAGAGAGCATATGCACTTTAGCACTGGTTGGCGGTAGTAAAGTGCCCAGGGTCCTAAAGCCAACAAGAACAGGTCAGAAAAAATAGGAGGAAGAAAGCAAAAGGTTTGGAGATAACCCTGAAAAAAGGGTCAGGTCTAACACAACCTCCTTCCAACGTAAAGGCAGGGTAGACCATTCAATACCTTGATGGACTTACCTCCTTAGTGTGATAGAACAATGGACTCTGGCCCACAACAGCAGGGGTGAGTTCCAGTTGTACGCCTTTCCGAACCCAGTTGGATTTCTCTATCCATAATCTGAGGGCCCACTAAGCTAAACTGCGGACGGATATGTGCAGCACCTAACCTTACTTTGGTCACAGATGTATCCCAGAAGGCAGACAGTACCACCATGGCCAACGTAGTGGTGTGGCCCATTCCACTCTCAGGGTGTGACTCCTGCCCCCAACCCAAGGGCAACTCTGTCGACAAGGACAGCAGCCCACAATGACCAAAGACTGCTGTCAGTGATGAGAGTCAGGTCTCAGGTCTCAGCTGTTCCAGGGCTCTCTAACCTCTGTGGTTTCTCATAGTGGGGGTGAGGGGGGCAGAAGCCCCAGGTGATTGTCACTCTTTGTCCACTCACCCTCCTACCTGTTGAAGGGGTGGTATCCTGAGACTGGTCCTCCAGCACAGGGTCTGTACCCTTAAGCCGGACAGGGGCTAGGGGTGAGTCCATCCCCATCCCGCTCCCCTTCTTGGGGCTGTGTATCCTCTTTTTGGGAATGGTACCCTCAGAACCCAGAACTGTCAGGGTGCTTGTGGCATCTGGCCTGCACAATTCTCCCACCAGTTCAGGAGTGCTTTCCTGCAAGTGGTCCCCCAACCCAGGGTATACCTTATATGCCTGAGTATGTGCTTGGCAAGCCAAGGCTTTCAGGGGAGTACAACCACCAGCCATAAAGTAAATTCATTCTGCAAGTATTGTGTGAGAGTCTGCCTGGCGCAGGTCCCCTGACCCCTGTCCATCTGACAGAGCACCAAGCCCTCCCAAACCAAAAGTGGCATCACCAGGGTCATTCTTGGGGTACTGATCTCAGAGGTGGCAACCCCTGACCCACTGGTCCTCCCACTGGGGACTGTCTCCCCCTCTCACCCCACCATCTGGGCTTCTGCACCTGCCTCTCCGGAGTGGTGCTGCCAGACACCCGAACTGGTGGGACACTTGTGACTGTTGCCCCCCCCTAAAGTTCTCCAGATACTAAGGAACTCCCATCAGTGGATGACCTCCTGGTGCAGACCAGGCACCCTTGCCTGTGCCCCCTCTGAGAACAACCCAATCACTGGAGCTGGAGATAGTGTATCCTGGGCCTCTGCCCACCCCTTCTCCTACTCCTGGAAAATACATGGGACCCTTGCCCCCCCTATTACACTGGGACCTGTCTGGGTCAATGCAACCCTCCCCTCACTCTGATGGGAAAAACCTGAACCATCCTCCTTGGGATCACTCTCCAATGACATCACAGACTCTCTGGCACTCACCCAGAGGTCTTCCTCCAGTACAAGCTCCCTGAGTTCAGAGAACTCACTCTCCACCAGGTATTGGCGTAGCTCTGAAAAACTGTGACTTAACATATGCTCTCCAGTCATCAAACTGTACAGCCCCTCATGTGTGTTCACCATACTACTCTTCACCCAACCATCCAGTGCCTTGAAATAGTACCCCACATCATCCCCATCTGATGAGACAGTATCTAACTGCCCTTCAAACTCAACCTAACCTCCTCTGGCGTGACTCCATACTTTCAAACCAGGGCTTCCTCCAAGGTGGTACACCTCTCCCTGTTACTCCTTTGTAGAGCCAGTAGAGTGTCCCTTCCGCCACCAGGAATATGACTTCCTGTGTGAGCTCCCCAATCCATCTCAGGGACCCTACGCACCTCTGGAGCTACCTCATATACCTGAGCCCACTGGTGTATGTCACCTCCTCCTCAGAAACCAGCTCTCTGGGTATGTAGACCTTTTCTTCAGTACTGGACATGCTACTTTCACTGCCACCATCTAAGCTGAACTTGGCCCTCCTGGCTTTCAGACCCAGCTCTCTCAAATTCAGCTTATGAGATAATATCATTTCTTTTTCCTCCATGGCACGTTTTCCTTTTTCTGCCTCTGCTTTGAGCCTAGGTAGTTCCAAATGGAGCCTCCTAGCTCTCTATCTATTCTCCAGCTCTTCTGGAGACAGACCTGGGGAGCAAACATTGTGGCCAGCACTGGAGAAAGCTCTTCCACCATTCAGGCTGGACCCCTCCACCAACAGGCGATGCTGGTTCCTCCAGCCATCCCAGGTGCAAACTTTGTTCTTCCTCCTCCACAACAACATTCCCATCTTCTGTGTGCTCACCAGCCTTCCTGCTGCCAACAAGGCTCTTAGCACCTTGTGCAGCTCCTCCTTCCTAGTGAAGTCTGTAAAAGAGAACTTGAACTTCCTGCAGAACCTTTTGAGCTGAGGCACCGTATAGGTTTCCAACCTCTCCTGCTCAAACACGAAATCTGCACCTAAAGCTGATGGCTCACCAGAATAAGACATGATTGTGGCCAAAACTCTTGAGTTGCAATGTTTTAAGATGGCAAAGAAAAATCCAAAATATAAAACAGCATGTGGTCTTGTACTGGTCTGTGATATGGAAGTAGTACCCACCAATCTCTGTATGTCAAGTACAAATATAAGTCCTATCCTCACCACTAATCACCAATGTTAGAAATGGGGTCTCTAGTTCGCAGTGGTTTTCACCCTGTCTGAATAGGGACTCTCAATCTAGTCAGGGTAAGGGAGTCACACATCTAACCCCTGCTCACCCCCTTGGTAGCTTATCACGAGCAGTCTGGCTTATCCCAGAGGCAATGTATAAAGTATGTGTACACATACAAACACAGAGACACAGTGAAAACACTACAAGCAAACTCCACACCAATTTAGAAACATAGCCCATATTTATCCGAGTAGAACAAAACCACAACAACAGTAATACAACATACAGAAGTAAAGATATGAATTATTAAAGATTAAATCTTAGTAAAGTGCTCCAACTGGGGCTATCATGGCATCTTGATGGACTAGTTCCCAACAGTCTGACGCCACTCATGAGGGAATGCTGGACGATCAACGAGTCCCACAGACCCCATATACAGTACCTTAGAAAACAATGAGGAAACAAAGAAGCTGCACAGAGTCAGCGAGCTGGAGCCGGTGTGGCATTGGTTCCTTACTGCTACCAGGGAGGTGAGGTGTTTGTTCCTTACTGCTAGGCAGTGGAGGTGAGGCATTGGTTCCTTACGGTTGCAGGGGAGGTGATGTGGTGTCAGTGGTGAGGTGTCCGGTCCTTCCCACCTGGTAGGGTCGATGAATCCAGCAGGTCAAGATGCTCAGCGTCGACTTTGCAGTGTAGTGATCACACCATGGGGCCACAGGTGCTGGGGCGGAGTCGGGTGTCACGGGCATCCGTGACACAGCACTCGGGACTCATGTTCTGGTGGGACTTTGGCAGTGCTGTGGCGGCATCAGGCCTGTGTTGCAGGTTGCAGTCACTGCACTCAGCGGGGACCACGGCTCCGGTGCAGGCAGCAGCGTGGAGTCCGAGAGCAGCACCGGTTCTGGAGTCGCCTTGGAGTCAATGTACTTAGTTTCTTCTTAGTTGCACAAGAGCTCACTTCCAAGCACCCAGAAACTTGATTTGGCACCACTTGGCAAGTCAGGACTCTCAGCAAGAGAGCTCAGACACTGGTAGGTGACGTCTTTGATGGCCCTGAGATTTCTTTACAGGAGGCAAGTTCTGTTCAAGCCTTGGAAAACCTTGGAAAGCAGGATGTAGAAAGCAAAGTCCAGTCCTTTCACTCCCAGGACAGGCACAGCGACAGGCAGTCCAGCACAACAAAGCAACAAGCAGAGTGGCAGTCCTTTCTACAGCATCCAGTCTTCTTCCTGGTGGAATGTCCTCAGTCTAGAAGTGTCCTAACTATGTGGGTCAGAGGTCCAGTACTTATACCCATTTCTGTCTTTGAAGTAGGCAAATGTCAAAGAGAAGTCTTTGTAGTGCATTTCCCTGCCCTGGCCCCAGACACACTACAGGGGGTTGGAGACTGCTTTGTGTGAGGAGAAGCACAGCCCGATTCAGGTGCAAGTGCCAGCTCCTCCCACCACTCTAGCTCAGGAAGACCCATCAGCTTGGTGATGGGCAATCAGGTTATGCAGAGCACACCTCAGCTTCCTTTGTGTGGCTGTCTAAAGCGAACATATAAACAGCCCAACCGTCATCCTGTCCCAGACGTGTATTCAGCAGACAGGCAGAGGCAAAGAACGATTAAGCTATAAAATGCCTACTTTCTAAAAGTGGCATTTTCAAACTTATAATTCAAAAACCAACTTCACCAAAATATGTATTTTAAAATTATGAGTTCAGAGACCCCAAACTCCAAATTTCTATCTGCTACCAATGGGAAATTACACTTAGAAGATATTTCAAAGCAATCCCCATGTTACCTTAAGGGACAGAGAGGCCTTGCAATAGTGAAACACAAATTTAGCATTATTTTACTATCAGGGCATGTAAACACACCAGTACTTGTCCCACCTTTTAAATACACTGTACCTTGCCTATCTGGCTGCCTTGACCCTTCTTAGGAGTGACTTATATGTAGTAAAAGGGAAGGCTTGGGCCTAGCAAGTGGGTGCACTTGGCAGGTTGACAACTCGGTTTAAAACTGCACTTGCAGGCACTGTAATGGCAGGCCTGAGACTTGTTTGCACGGCTACTCATGTGCTGCAGGCCCAGTAGTAGCATTTGATTTACAGGCCCTGGGCACCCCTGGTGCAGTGTACTAGGGACTTATTAGTAAACCAGATATGCCAATCATGGATAAACCAATTGCCAGTACACTTTAGAAAGAGAGCATATGTACTTAAGCACTGGGTAGCAGTGGTAAAATGTGTAGAGTCTGAAAACCAGCAAAAACAGTGTCCAAAAAGTGGAGGGAGGCAGGCAAAAAGATAGGGGTCCTAACCCCAACAAAAACAGATAAGAAAAAATTGGAAGAAGAAGGCAAAAAGTATGGAGATAACCCTGCAAAAAGGGCCATTTCTAACAGTAACTAGGGCATTCCTGAAAGGGATACCCATGGGCTTTAAGTACCTAGGCATATATGCCACTGTGCAAGAGGACCTATTTCTCCAGGAAAACCTAGATCTCATACTGGATGTGTACAAGTGGTTGGTGGGTCATTGGCATTAGCTACTCATCTCCATGATGGGGTGGGAAGCCCTATATAAGATGGTATAGTTGCCTAAGTTCTTATACATGCTACAGAACACTCCAGTTGAAGTACTGGGCAAGTTCTTTCTTAAGAGGTGGATGTGGCATCTAGACTGTTACTGTGAGATGGTGGTCCATGAGGATAGCCTTTTATGTCTTAACAAGGAAGTTGGCAGATGGGGAGGGGGCCTAAATTGTACTGTTGGCGGCTCATTTGCTGACCATCAACGACTGAGAGTTTGCATTGCAGCAGGAACTATTGGTGTACGTGGACTGGAGGGATGTGGATCCAGGAGGATACCCCAGCCAGCTCTTTGGGACAGGCAGAGGAGTTCAACTGCCGAGCTCGGCCACAGTGGTTGTTTTGATATGGCGACAAGCGACAACCCTGGGTTGGAAGGACCGGGTAACACTTGAGTTACTAATCTGGGAGTCTGCCATGTTGGCACAGCTCCAATGGGTGTAAGGCCACAAGAAATGGTGCTTGCTGGGCATCTTGAAATTGGGAGACGTATGGCAGGATGGCGAGAAGATACTGTTTTCCCAACCTCCAGGATGACAGGGAGCTAACTGTTCCCATACCTGCAGGTGAAACATATCCTAATGTATTATGCCAACCTCCTCCTCGACATTGCAGAGGAGATACTGCTGGAGTTTCCTACATTATGAGCCCCATTGCCCAAGCATGTGCTCTGACCGATTTATGCAACACTGCTCATGGATACCATGCTCCCCGAGACGACTTATGGAGCAAGTAGGAACAGTATCGTCTGGGAGACGATGCATGGCCTGGAGGTATCCCTGGGAAGTGGTGATTTGTGAGGGGTGCTGGATAGTCCAGCTGAAGACTTTTCACAGGGCATAACATATGAGGATCTGATTGTATAAGATAGGGAAAATGGACAACGACTGCTGGCTCAGGGTGTGCAGGCAAGTTAGTTAACACTATCTGGCAGTGTCTAAGGATACAGAGCTACTGGAAGATGGTGCATGCTCCTTCTCTGCAACCTCGCCCTGGTGGTGGCGAGGAGTGACATAGCATGATATTCGGGGTGGGGACAACTTGCCCGACAGTGTTTGAATGGGAATCCAAACTAGACTGGTGAATAAGAACGGATGGTCTACTAGGGCAGGTGCTGTCCCTGCAATGTTGGCAAGATTTTGAGAAGAACAAAGCCATTGTCTCAGCTTATGCAGTTTTGCCAGAAACCTGATCATTTTAAACTCCGGAAAGCCTTGAAAACTACTGTTTGCTTCTCATCTGGTCGAACTCTGACTTCTATCAGTTCCCAGTTCCAGTCAGCGCTTGGGTGACAGTCAGCGCTTTATAAATACTATATAAATAATTAGACCAGGTACATTCGAGGAAGATACTGTACAAGATTCTTTGTACACGCACACACACACACACTAGTTATAAAACACAGAGCAGATGTGTAAGCTTTACTCATACACAGCAGAAGTACACCACACGGTGTGCAGTGCATTGCAAGCTTCTCAAGCAACGTGCATTTCCCTTTCATACACACATAGGTACAAGGTGAATCAGGAGCACTGACGGTTTATCTCATGCAGGAACAGTGAAGTGTCATGCAAACACAAAGAGCTGGCACACAGGGTAAGACCTGCTCACACACAAGGCTCATATAGCCAGAAGTTAAGGTGTGACAACTAGTGATGCAGGAATAATATTACATCACTGAACTCATAGGGAGTGTGAAACTGCAGGTTTTGCACAAAGAAAAAATGTAGAAAATGAACTGTGCCCATTCAGCGAGAGAGCATTAAGGGGTGCAGTATGTGGCTGGTGGTGAATTTTAGATTACAGTTTCGCAAATATATTACAATAGCATGGTATGGTACGTACACATAGCACATTTTCCATTGGACAGGCCACCAATTTTCCACAGACATAGTGTTAGTGATGAAACTATACAGCCACAAACAATAATGAGTGGAAATCAGATTTTAGCGATTAGTCAGTGGCGGCTGCCACTGAACTGGGGTGGGATGGGGGGAATTTGTTTTTTTTTTAAACACCTGTTTCATCAGGAGATGGCTTTGTCTCCTCCACCCTCATCCCGAGCAGCCTCCTTCTCTTCCGGGAAGCACACAGGCTCCCACACTCCCCTCAGCCAATCACGACACTGCTGTCTCCAGCATGACAGCAGTGTCGTAATTGGTGTGAGCAGCCTTTTTCAGCACTCACACATGGGGTGGGATCCTGTGCACTTTCTCCTCCCGGCTGTGCAATACAGCCGGGTGGAGAAATGCTGAGTGTGCATGTCTGTTTGGCCAGCCCAACACGGCCAGCCAAACAGGCATGCTCAATTATGGTGTACACACTACTCCTCCGCCAGCCCTACTCCAGCCCCATCCCCCTAACCTGGCTCCAGATAAAAATAAAATGATAATAACATTCCGTTATTATAATTTAATTTTCTCTTCTCACCACAAGCAGTGGGACAATGCTCCTCTGCTTTAGCAGAGGAGCTGCTGCTGCAAATAGTTGTTATTCGGGCATCACCAAATAAAGGCCCTCATTACAACCCTGGCGGTAAATGCCACCTACCGCCGTGCTGATGGCCGCCAACATACCGTGACTGCTGCGGTATTCTGCTACGGGTATTATGACCAACAGAGAGAAATCCGCCACTATACAGACACCCACACAAGTCCGCCAGACCAAAGGTGAGTGATAAACTGGCGGTACCAAAACCCACACCGTTACGCCAACAGGAATACGCCCACAGTATCACGACCCACGAATCACCGCAGTGATCTTTCAACCGCGGTAAACCATTGGCGGTACATACCGCCGTGCTCAAAATACACACACACTACACCACATTGGACAATTCAAACTACACACACCTGACATACATACACACACCACACTCACACCACTATAAAACACCCACCCACATTACCCACATCCCTTTACGACCCAAACATTTTGGAAAGTGAGAAAGATAGAAGCCAGGAGCACCCACTCAATCAGAGCCACAAAACAACCTCACCCATACACCATCCACGCACCTCACACCACACACCCCAACACAGCATCCCACACACCCACACACATATCACTCACACCACATACATGGCACCCCAAAGACACCCCAGGTTTTCAGAGGTGGAGCTAAGGGTCATGGTGGAGGAAATCATCCCGGTAGAGCCACAGCTATTCGGATCACAGGTGCAGTAGATGTCCATTGCTAGGAAGATGGAGCTATGGCAGAGAATCGTCAACGCTGATCAGGGTCAATGCCGTGGGACAGCATCCAAGAACAAGGGATGACATCAGAAAGAGGTGGAACAACCTACAGGGGAAGGTGCGTTCCATGGTTGCAAGACACCAGGTAGCAGTGTAGAGGACTGGCGGTGAACCCCCACCTCATTCCCCACAACTAACAACATGGGAGGAGCAAGTCTTGGCAATAATGCATCCTGAGTGCCTTGCAGGAGTAGCAGAAGGACTGGACTCTGGTAAGTCAAATCTTTACTACTATATCCCCCACCCTACCTGCATGCTATCACCCCCATCACTCCACCACCTCACGTATACTCCACTATCACAACCCACCCATCCCAATACCAAGCCCTGCATGTAACACCAATCCATAGACCCGCATCACAGACCTGCATGGACACCCATCACCACAGCATGCCCATCAGAGAGAATCACTTAGCCCACAAAATCACCACGCACACAAGGCAAAACTGACAGGGCAATCACAACCATACAGGGAAACACACCCATGCACAGGATGGCACACGCAGATACAATAACACTGCATTTTCATCCCCACAGGACCCCTACTCAACGTCACCGGAGAGGAGTTGCCAGCAACATCCAGTCCCCCCCGAGAAGAGGCCCACAGTGATGACAGCAGCTCTGCACACCTGGATCAGGATGACCAACCTGGCCCATCAGGGACCTCCGGACAGTCGGTTACCCTACCACAGTCCCAACCAATCACAGAGCCTCCCCCCTCAGGAAACACCAGCACAGCACCCACCCCGCGGGCCTATGCCAATGTCCCCAAGACACGTCAATCAGCAGTGTGTCCACCACTACAGGGACCCCAGGCAACCCCACAAACCCAAGATGATCAGGGACATGGGTTCAGTGGCAGTGGGCACACGGTTCAGGGGACAGAGGCACAGGACAACAGGGAAGCTGGGAGGACTCTGTGCGACAGCGGGAGGACAGGCCCAGGGAACCCACTCTCCAGGACGCACTCACCAACATCCTGGGAGCATACCACCATTCCCAGGAGACCATGGGCCAGATACTGTACAAGTTGCAGGAGACCCAGCGCCTGCAGGAGGGACAGTACCTGGGGATCAGGGATGACCTAAGAAACATCTACACCATCCTGGTCACCATTGCAGGGGTGCTGACTGACATGGGCAACACCATGAGGGAGGCAGTGGCACACCAATGGGTCCCTGACACTAGCCACACCGAAGAAAAGCCCTCCACCTCCGCCAGCGCTAGTGGACAGGAGGCCCCGCCACAGGACCAACAGGCCACCAGCACCCCACCCCCTGCAGAAGGAGAACCACCCCACAAATGGTCCTTGCGATCCAGGCAGAAGCCAGAGAACATTGCCAGACCCCCACCAGGAAATAGGACTCTCCTGATTGTCACCCTTCTGTCCCACTCTGTCACCCTGTCCACCTTGAACTGCCATTACTCCCCTTCCTATGCCCCATCGGACAATGCACCTGTGATACCAAGGCCATATTTATACTTTTTGACGCTAAACTGCGCTAACGCAGTTTAGCGTCAAAAAATTTTGCGCCGTCTAACGCCATTCTGAAGCGCCATGCGGGCGCCGTATTTATGGAATGCCGTTAGCCGGCGCTAGCAGACCGACGCTGCCTGGTGTGCGTGGAAAAAAAACACGTAGACCAGGCAGCGCCGGCGTAGGGGGAAAATGGCGTTAGGGCGTCTTAAAATGGGGCAAGTCAGGTTGAGGCAAAAAAATCGCCTCAACCCGATTTGCGCCATTTTTTCGACGCCCAGACGCCATTTAAATGACTCCTGTCTTAGTAAAGACAGGAGTCATGCCCCCTTGCCCAATGGCCATGCCCAGGGGACTTATGACTATGGTCATTGGGCATAGTGGCATGTAGGGGGGCACAAATAAGGCCCCCCTATGCCACCAAAAAAAATTAAAAAATATAAAAAATTATACTTACCTGAACTTACCTGAATGTCCCTGGGGTGGGTCCCTCCATCCTTGGGTGTCCTCCTGGGGTGGGCAGGGGTGGCAGGGGGGGTCCCTGGGGGCAGGGGAGGGCACCTGTGGGCTCATTTTAAGCCCACAGGCCCCTTAACGCCTACCCTGACCCAGGCGTTAAAAAGTGGCGCAAATGCGGGGTTTTTTGACCCGCCAACTCCAGGGCGTGATTTTTGCCCGGGAGTATAAATACGACGCATTTGCGTTGCCGTCATTTTTTTAGACGGGAACGCCTTCCTTGCATCTCACTAACGCAAGGAAGGCGTTCACGCAAAAAAATGACTCTATTTGCCCATACTTTGGCGCTAGACGCGTCTAACGCCAAAGTATAAATATGGCGTTAGTTTTGCGCCGAATTTGCGTCGAAAAAAACGACGCTAATTCGGCGCAAACGGAGTATAAATACCGGCCCAAGAGACTGCACTCTAACTGGACATTCCTCCACCATCACCCCAGCCCATTGCACATCCCCCTCTACCTATCAGCACTAAAATAAACACCCTTGGAACAAATACAATGAGCACTTAAATAAACACCCTTGGAACAAATACAAATCTGGAGTCTGTCAAATGATTCAAATATGTATTAGTACAACATTATCAAACCATAGCAAGTCATATGTACAGTTACATTTTCATTGGAATGACCTTTAGTGGGCAGCAGTAAACACACCAGGAGCCAGAGTGGGCCACAGAGATCTGAAAATAGAGATGCCAAAGGGTACAGTAAGTGGCCATAGACATAGGGAAATCAGGCTGCCATGAACAATGTCCAACAGAAAACTGAAATGTAAATTGAATTTACAGTGTCTTACCTGTGTGTCACTGGAAGTACTGCTGTATTATATTACTTCTGTTGTCCACATCTTCTTCCTCTGCCTCCTCTTCCTCACTGTCCACAAGCTCCACCGCTGCCACAAGACCATCTCCAGGCTCATCCCCCTGCAGAAAAGGCACCTGGCGTCTCAAGGCCAGGTTGTGCAACATGCAACATGCAACGATAATCTGGCACACCTTCTTGGGTGAGTAGTACAGGGATCCACCTGTCAGATGGAGGCACCTGAACCTGGCCTTCATGAGGCTGAAGGTTCTTTCTATTATCCGCCTTGTTCGCCCATGTTCCTCATTGTAACGTTCCTCTGCCCTTGTCCTGGCATTCCTCACGGGGGTCAGTAGCCATGAGAGGTTGGAGACATCCCTGATGCCAGGGCCACTGTTGTTTGAAAGGAACCACTTGCCAGGAAATGGAGCACTGACAGGACCTGCAGTAGAGGGGGGATACCTGTGGGCTGGAGGATAGCTGACATCAGGTCTGGCTCTAATTGGGCACACAGTTCTTGGATTGTGGCCCGATCAAGTCTGTATGTTATGATAATGTGTCTGTCCTCCATTGTCGCAAGGTCCACCAGGGGTATGTACACTGGAGGATGTCGCCATCTCATATTCAGCCTCAGCGGTTGAAGCCTATGGAAGTAAACGGTGATCAGTGGGTCATATTCACACATCTATTGCACTAATGATGCATTTTTCCTTTACAGAACCAGTATGTGAATCTGAAAATCAGTTGCTGTGCAATGTCTGCTGTGACGCACTTAGGTGCCATGCCTTGTGTCCCCCTGAAATGGCGGCTTCCTGACCTGTGAGGAGGGACAGGTGGAAATGAGGTAATTCCGCTGGCGTTGTGCGCCGTTGTGGTAGGCAGTCAAAGACCGCTGTGCAACTTCGCATTGGTTATCTTTGGGCCCTATGGGTTCCAGGAGCCAATGGCGATGTACGCCATCAGTGACGGTACGCACCGCCGCGGACGTGACCGCCGTTTTCTATCTCTTCACTCACTTGCTACCTGACCTTCAACAGGAGAGGACCTACACTGCAAGTGCTGCTGTGACCTGTGTCTGGAAGCGACAATGGCTCATGTGTCTGGGGAAAGGGCCCCTGCCTTCACTGCGGAGGAAATGGAGAAACTGGTGGATGGGGTCCTACCCCAGTACACGTTACTCTATGGTCCCCAAGACAAACAGATGAGTACACTATGAGCATGATGCGTGGGCCATGAATGTAGGGATTGCTGTGTGTGTAAGCCACATGTAGAGGGGGGGGGCAGAGGCATCCTGGCCAGAGTGCTGCATGTATGGTGGTCAATGTATGTGCGTCAGGGGATGGGAGGGATCTGGTGGGCCAGGAGTGTGATGGTCCGGACGCTTGACTAATTCCCTTTTCTGCTGTCTTTTCCATGCAGGTCAGCGCCCACCAGAAAAAGGGTATTTGGCGTGCCATCGCCAAGGAGGTGCGGACCCTGGGGGGTCTTTGACAAGTGGAGCACCCACTGTCGCAAACGGTGGGAGGACCTGCGCCGCTGGGCAAAGAAGACGGCGGAGGCCCAGCTGGGGCTGGCCTTCCAACGAGGAAGGGGTGCCCGTCGCACCATGAACCCCCTGATTTTCCGCATCCTGTCAGTGGCCTATCCGGAGTTGGATGGGCGTTTGAAGGCATCACAGCACCACAAGGTGGTGAGTACAGATTCTGAATCCTGACTCTGCGCGCGTTAAGGGTTACCTGGGTGGGGGATGTGGGCTGTGGGTGCCCCTAGGCCAGGGCAAAGAAGGCAGGGTAGGTCCCTTGTTGGGCAGGCTCTGGAGCACTCCTACCCCAATGGTGTTAGTGGGCATCTACTACTGGGTATGGTCCTGTTGGTTTCAGGTGTGCAGCTGATTGGCGGTAGGCATTGTACCCCATGGGCTGGTGGCTACCTTAGTAACTGGAAGTGCATGGCCTAGTGCATAGGGCTGCTCCCTGTGTGTTGTGTATGCCAACGGTGGTGGTGTTGCTGGGATTGACCAAGTGTATCCTCTGTCTCTCACCCCCCTTTTTTTTTGTCATCCTGTCCTTGTGTGCATTAGCATCATCTGGCGGAGGAGCAGAGGCACCGGTGATGGAGGGAGCTGCATCCCACATGGGCCTGGAGGCCGAATCCACTGACAGTAAGGGCATAAGTGGGACAGAGGGCGAGGGGAGCACCACGATGGGGACATGAGGAGACACCACAGACAGCGACTCCTCCTCTGATGGATGCTCCCTGGCGATGGTGGTCACCTCTGTGCGCACCTCAACAACAGGTACAGCCGCCACCCCCCCTACCAGCACCGCCCTCCCAGCAGCCCCTTAGCGTGTTTCCCGTGGCCGCTCACCCAGGAGGGTGGGCATCTCCTTCGCCCCAGGCACCTCAGGCCCTACCCCAGTCAGCCCTACTGCCCTCAGTGAGGAGGCTATTGACCTCCTGAGATCCCTCACTGTTGGGCAGTCAACGATTCTGAATGCCATCCAGGGTGTCGAGAGGCATTTGCAACAAACAAATGCATACCTGGAGGGCATTCACTCTGGCATGGCAGCCCAACAGAGAGCATTTCAAGCTCTGGCCTCAGCACTAATGGCAGCCCTTGTCCCTGTCTCTAGCCTCCCCACTCCAACTTCCTCTACCCAGTCCCAATCCCCTCAACCGCAGCCTATCCCCAGCACACCTTCAGACCAGCATTCACCCAAATCACCACACAAAAGTGGCTCAGGCAAACACAAGCACCACACTTCATCTCACAGGCACTCACACAAGCACCATCCCCATGCAGACACACCAACATCCACTGCCTCCACTGTGTCCCCCTCCTCCTTGTCATCCACCTCCCTTCCAGTAGCGTCTCCACTCACACCTGCATGCACTACATCCTCATCCAGTACCTCCATCACCAGCACGCCCATCACCACACACCCCTCACTGGCAGTCACCACCCCCACATCCATGCACACGTCCCCTGTGTCCTCTCCCAGTGTGTCTGTGACCCCTCCTCCCAAAGTACACAAATGCAAACACCCACCCACCCAGCAGCCATCCACCTTTCAACAGCATCCAGCCCATGCACCTGCACCCAAACACAGCAGACAGACACCTCCTACAACAACTCCCTCTTCCTCCACTCCCAAACCCTCTCCCTCTTCCCTTCCCAGTGTCTCTAAGAAGCTTTTCCTGGCAAACATTGACCTCTTCCCTACCCCTCCCCCGTCCTTTCCCTCGGGCCAGGGTGTCTAGAACCCAGCCCAGCACCTCAGCCATCAAGTCGACATCCGTTGTGGTTCCTGCAGCTAACAGAGACGCAAAGGGGGCACCCGTCAGCCCAGCCAGTGTGCCACCAAGGACAAAACCATTCCGCCGCCTGCCAAGGTGAAGATGGGGACAGCATGCAGCAAGGGGCAGGAGCACCAACCACCCAGCAAGGCCACCTCAAAGACTCCAGCTGCCAGACCCAAGGTGACACCACCATCTGCCAAGGTGAGGAAGGGGCAGAAAAAACAGGCAAGGCACTTAAGCCTTCGGAGGCTGCAGGTGAAGGCCTGGTGGCTACCCGCACAACTGCCAGCACCGCCACCTGCACCGAGGCCAGCACCGCCAGAAGCCCCGCCGCAAGCACTGCCACCTGCACCGCCGCAAGCACCACTACTATCAGCAGCAGCAGCCCCAGTGGGCAGCCGTCTGAGGCTGCAGGTGAAGGGCTGGTACCTCCACCCACCACTGGCAGCACCTGCACCACGGCCAGCACCGCCACCTGCACCGCCGCAAGCACCGCCGCATGCACCCCCTCCAGAACCAGTGGAGAAAGGCACCCACTAGAGAGACTATGGCCTTGCACTCCCCAGGACCAAGCAGTGGGCAAACCACCCACTTGAGATACTGTGGCTTTGCACTCCCCAGGACCAAGCACTGGGCAAACCACCCTCTTGAGAGACTGTGGCTGTGCACTCCCCAGGACCAAGCAGTGGGCAAACCACCCACTTGAGAGACTGTGGCCTTGCACTCCCCAGGACCAAGCAGTGGGCAAACCAGCCACTTGAGAAGCTGTGGCTTTGCACTCCCAGGACCATGCAGTGGGCATGGAGCCCCCTCGAGGAGCAGTGGCGTTATTCCATCTTCCGGCTGAGGTGCCCCCACCTTCCCAATCCCCCTGAGGTGCCTGTGTGTTTTGGACCTGATGCCCCTGCAGTGTTCTCTCCATATTGAGGCAGGAGTCAAGTGTGGGCTTGGCACATGATTTTTGGCCCACTGGCCGACTGACATTTTGAATGGACATTGTACCGCCTTATGTACATATTGTATATTTTTGTAAATACTGTTTTTCTATTTATTACGTATATCTGCCTATTTCTAATATATCACTGATTTGACTCTATTCCTTTTGTCCTTGCGTTCTTCCAGGGGGTTACGGGGTGTACATGTAATGTTGATGCATGTTTTTGTGTGTATGGTGATGTGCATGAGGGTGGGGGTGGGGGTGTTGCATGTGTGTGTCACTCTCTTTTTCCTACCCCCTCCCCTGTGTACTAGGTGCCGTACTCACTGTGGTCGTCGCCACCGCCTTTTGTATTCCTGGTAGATGAGGAGGTAGACCAGCATGGGCAGGACCTGCAGCTCGGGCCCCATGGTGTCCTGGTTCTTCGTTTGTGTAGAGCGGTGAGTTGTTTCCCTTACAAGTCCTGTTTCCACCTCCCTCCCAGTAGCGTCTCCACTCACACCTGCATGCTCTACATCCTCATCCACTACCTCCATCACCAGCACGCCCATCACAACACACCCCTCACTGGCAGTCACCACCCCCACATCCATGCACACGTCCCCTGTGTCTTCTCCCAGTGTGTCTGTGACCCCTCCTCCCAAAGTACACAAACGCAAGCACCCACCCACCCAGCAGCCATCCACCTTTCAACAGCATCCAGCCCATGCACCTGCACCCAAACACAGCAGACAGACACCTCCTACAACAACTCCCTCTTCCTCCACTCCCAAACCCTCTCCCTCTTCCCACTCCAGTGTCTCTAAGAAACTTTTCCTGGCAAACATTGACCTCTTCCCTACCCTTCCCCCCCCGTCCTTCCCCTCGGGCCAGGGTGTCTAGAACCCAGCCCAGCACCTCAGCCATCAAATCGACATCCGTTGTGGTTCCTGCAGCTAACAGAGACGCAAAGGGGGCACCCGTCAGCCCAGCCAGTGTGCCACCAACACCTGCCAAGGACAAAACCATTCATACATATTGTATATTTTTGTAAATACTGTTTTTCTATTTATTACGTATATCTGCCTATTTCTAATATATCACTGATTTGACTCTATTCCTTTTGTCCTTGCGTTCTTCCAGGGGGTTACGGGGTGTACATGTAATGTTGATGCATGTTTTTGTGTGTATGGTGATGTGCATGAGGGTGGGGGTGGGGGTGTTGCATGTGTGGGTCACTCTCTTTTTCCTACCCCCTCCCCTGTGTACTAGGTGCCGTACTAACTGTGGTCGTCGCCGCCGCCTTTTGTATTCCTGGTAGATGAGGAGGTAGACCAGCATGGGCAGGACCTGCAGCTCGGGCTCCAAGGTGTCCTGGTTCTTCGTTTGTGTCGAGCGGTGAGTTGTTTCCCTTCCAAGTACTGTTTCCGCCGTGCTTTTGATGGCGTTGGTACCGCCCCGGAAAAGCTGGCGGATTGGCGGGCTGTGATGGGGTGGGAGGTACATTGTCTTCTGCATGTCTGTTGACGATGACCGCCGCAGTGTTTGTTGCTACCGCTGTGGCGGTCAGAGTGTTTAAGTGGCTGTCAGTGTTGGCGGTTTCCGCTGTGCTCGTGATCCCATTTTGTTCACCACCGGCCTGTTGGCGGTATTACCGCCGCTTTAACACCGACCACCAAGGTTGTAATGAGGGCCTAAGTGTCTTGAAATGCTTTTATCTCATTAAAATCTTTGTTTCCAACACACTTTAGAATTTCCAAAAATACGTAATTTGTGCTTTTCTAAGAGCTCACATATTTAGAAATTTTTGTACTAATTATTTATAGGTATTTCAGTTTTGCTGTGTGTTAGAAAAAAAAACAACATCCTTCATCTTTTCATTTCAGGCCTGCAAGACAGCCACATTAATCTCTTTAAAAAATCCTTTCATTTTGCAATCAGAGAAAGACAGGCCGCAATTTGTCAGGAGTCGTGACCTTAGTCTTTAAACAAACAGCAAATGTGACAAGATAAAAACAAAATGTAAAGGCCTATTCATTGCCTATTGACCCTCTGAACTCCAGCTTGGTTATTTTAGGGGTGCTACAGAACCTACAGCACACATACTTCCAGCACCTCGGGTGACAACTGGGCAGTAGTTAAAAGTCGACCTTGAAACGGTTCTCCGTCAGGCCCTATATCCTGTCCTTAACTTTAAATGGAAAATAATTGATTGATTTCAGAAGAGCTGTACAAACCGTTTAGACAATCCTTGTCAGCAAGTAGCTCCGGTTAAAATTTCACGTTTAACTTCATTTACTTTCCCAAGACCATTCACTTTTTCAGGATGTTTTTCTGTAGTCTTCTTTCATGAAGCTTATCACTCTTTAAAAGTACGTATTGTGAACTGGTTTGCCATTAGGTGTGTGTGTGTCAGGTTATGAGTGGGCGTTTACAATGCCGTGGTGTATTTGTATATTTTACTGATATTATGGTGCATGTTGATCTTCCATTAAGATTTTATTCCATGCCCCCGTCAGTTAAACCATAATATTTTTCTGTGGGAGACTAGAGTGTGTCTTACATAAGGGACAACAGAGAGACTGCGACACTCTTAAGGCCACTATCTTTCCCACACACCCGAATAAGGTTTAATTATCAGTCTCATATTTTCAGAATTTAAACATTTTGAATTCTAATTATTCATTTGTCTGATGCTGCTAGCAAGCATCATTAAACAAATAGGCATGGCTCATTTTAGGTTTATGTGCCTCTCTGTTATGTGTTATGTCTGGATGCCAGAACAGAAAACTCATAGAGGGGCACCAAAATACTGGTCAGGTGGCATGTTATGGAATGCACAGTATTTTAATTCACACGCTTTAAGGCCTTCTAGAACAGCTTTCCAGAGATGCTTATTGGGCCACACACACACACAACACACACTCTCACACATACTCATCTTCCTCTCCATATCCCCTTCTCCCTCCCCGTTCCCCTACCTCTCTCTCTGTTCCTATCCTTCTATGTCTCTCTCTTTCTCTCCCCTAGGCTTCACAAGCATTAACATGTGCTTGAAGACAATGCCATTTCACATGAGAGAGGACCAATGCGCCATGTTTACTGCTGAGATCCAGGGAAGTATTAGAGGTGGAATTGCAGGTGCTCCCTATTGTGCAGGATGTTGAGTGCTGAGTCTGTGAAGGAAAGTAGGACAAACAAAGCCTTATCGACTCTTCTGTGTGACGTGGTCTGCCAGTCAAGGTGTATCTCAGAGGAGATAGAGGGAAGGCTGCGTCCGGATACCGCGTAAATTAATTAGTTCAATGAGTCATTAAAATAAGTATGAAGATTTAATTACAACTATTTTTCAAAAGAAATAACTATTTCCTAACCACCTACAATTGTAGAACACGAAGTTTCCAAAGCTGTTATTAAGTTATGACCACACATATATTTTGTCTGAGTGCAAATCTTATATTCACAGGCTGTTTTGGGTCAATGTTTATGGTTTATATATCTGTTCAGAACACCTCTTTTGGAAACAATGAATCAATTTCTATGATGTTTCAGCACTATGGATAGCGCTGAAGAAGTGCAGACCCCTGAAATAATTTATCAAGTTAGTATATAAAAGTGCTTTTAGGGAAACTAAAAGGAAATATTTAGTTGTTGGCTCTAGAAAGTGTCCCTGGTAAAGCCACTGCTTATAATCCCTTCATACTCCCTACTCTATATAGAGTTATTTTGTGAAGTAAGTCCAAATCCAAATTCAAGTCGGATTAAAATCAATAAAAAAAAAAAAATCTTTACAAAAGTCTATGGTTCTAGAATTCTTCCAGTTATGGTTGGCTTTTTATGGAATCATTGTTGCATTTGAACCCCTGTTATCGATGTCATAGGACTGGTAGAAAGATTCTGACACAGGTCTTCTATGTGATTCCTGGAATAAGCCAGACAGAAATCTGAGTTCCTACATTTTAAGAACCACTGGCCATGGTCAGACAAATTCTCCTTCCTAACTGCTCAAGGGGCCGTCTTTTGGTTCACAAAATCCAAATATATTGGGATCCATTCACAGTAGTGCCATGGGGTCAGGAATTATGGACAATTGGAGCAAATTCTCTTGATGCTATTAGGGGTCAGGCTGGGATGTGACCCTGAGATCAAGTCATTGGTTGGGCCCATGATGAAAAAAAGGTAGATAAGAGATCTTTCAGTCCAGTCTGCAAAGCTAAGAGTCCACTAAGGATAGGGATCAATCAGGTGCAGAACCACTGCATATCCAAGCAGGATCGGGGGACCCTCGTGTAACTTGAGTTAACTTTTTCCAGCACTGAGGCAAATGGAACAGAGGTCCCTAGATTGAGCTTATTGGTCATAGGGATGCTGCAGAGAGCCACCACAGTGACAAAACATAAACACTGGTGCAGGGAAGGGTACTCAGCAGGCAATAATTATTACTACTTAAGCCACTTACCGACACTTGATGATAGGTTCTAGATAGATCTTATGTATCCTTGGTCCAGGATAGTAAGGCCTTCTGGACCCTCTGGGCCAACGTATTTGGGATTCTTTGTGTTGGCTTGGGACTTCTTGCTCGTAGGCCAGTGCATGGACAGTGGGGCAGAGCTAGAGCTGCTGCCATCGTCTCATCCATGGTGAGCTGGGGGTTTCGGAGTTATCCTTCATGTCCAGATATCCCCATAGCCACCATTGTGAGGGCGAGGTTCTTCGCTCAGCTGTAGAGGGGCTACAGCCTATATTTCTATTCAGTAATATTTGGGCTGCAGGCCACCTCCAATCATGTCAACTACTATTTTTAGGATTTTCGCACAGGTCAGTTACTTTTGATGTTGAATCTGCGGGCTTTCTCCAGCTATTATTCACTGCTGCCATGGTGTAATGCCACTGAACAGGAAGGAATCCAAGAAAGCTTCTCTGATATGGATAACGTGCTTGCCAGACATTCCAGCCCATGAAGATGAATGAAAATCATTTGATCCTGTTGCCTCTCTGTAGGCATCAGCCACCCCATGTTCCTTTTCCACACACACACGTACACACAAACAATCTTTCTTTCTCGATCTCTATATTTCTGTCACTCGCCCTTGTACTGTGGTCACCTGTACTTTTAACAGTGGCAGACCTCTCTCGTTGGGTGGCATTTTCTGCATAATCACGGATTTGCAACATAATCCACCATTTACTAAAAAAATGTCATTAGCTAAAACAGAACAAAAGTTACAAAAACGTGGCCAAATGTGTTGCTGCACAGTAGAAGGCCATTTGCAATAGTTGACTGGCCACCATTGAATTGCCCATTGCTCTATTTGAGTGCTAAACTGTTACTAATGAGATGAAACCTCTGCACAGACAGTGTTAATATTTGTAAAAAAAAAGACAAAACAATGACCTGCATTATACCACATAATTTGGTTTTTCTTGACACAACTTAGACAACCCTGCTGCACAATTTGGTCCTCCTCTGCCGCATAATTCCAGTGGCCCTCTTTATCACGCCTCTATCTCTCTCGTGTTGCAATGGGGCCATATTTGCTGCTTATCTATGATATTTAGGTAAACCCTGTTGCCAGCATCCCATAAACCCTATTCATATATTTACTACTGCATTGCCCTAGGATTTACCACGTCACAAACAGTTCAGTAACATATGTTTTACTATGTTGTCGCATTTTGTTTGGGAGATAATTCCCACAAATCTAATTCACACTTCCTGATAAATAATGATGTTCAACACATTTTTTTAAACAAGTATTTTTTTTTATTTCTTCTGTTAATTTCATTTTATGTTAAATTAGACAATATGGCGGTCATTCTGACCCTGGCGGTCAAAGACCGCCAGGGCGGAGGACCGCGGGAGCACCGCCGACAGGCCGGCGGTGCTCCAATGGGGATTCCGACCGCGGCGGTAAAGCCGCGGTCGGACCGGCACCACTGGCGGGCTCCCGCCAGTGTACCGCCGCCCCATTGAATCCTCCAAGGCGGCGCAGCTTGCTACGCCGCCGAGGGGATTCCGACCCCCCCTACCGCCATCCAGATCCCGGCGGTCCGACCGCCGGGATCCGGATGGCGGTAGGGGGGGTCGCGGGGCCCCTGGGGGCCCCTGCAGTGCCCATGCCACTGGCATGGGCATTGCAGGGGCCCCCGTAAGAGGGCCCCTACATGTATTTCACTGTCTGCTGCGCAGACAGTGAAATACGCGACGGGTGCAACTGCACCCGTCGCACAGCTTCCACTCCGCCGGCTCGATTCCGAGCCGGCTTCATCGTGGAAGCCTCTTTCCCGCTGGGCTGGCGGGCGGTCTGAAGGCGACCGCCCGCCAGCCCAGCGGGAAAGTCAGAATTACCGCCGCGGTCTTTCGACCGCGGAACGGTAACCTGACGGCGGGACTTTGGCGGGCGGCCTCCGCCGCCCGCCAAGGTCAGAATGAGGGCCTATATCTTTAGCTTAACACATGATCACTTTTTTTTTGTTTAGAAATCACACATCCTATGTATTTCGGCAATCTTGTTCCTTTCATTAGGGGCTTAAAATATTCAGCGTTCACTGCAACAAAACATTTCACTTTGTACTTGAAATATATTGCCCTATACCACTCATTTTAAAACATTTAATTAAACATCTATAAGTCAATTATTCTTCATGATCATGCCCACTCGTGTGTTGAGCTCTTGCATATTCTTCAAATGCCATTGTAATAATGATTCTCTTCTTCTTACATACCAGTTTTCCCTTGATCTTCCTTAAACTTTTTTCCCATGAAGTCTTTCTAGTTTAAAGTCCGCCAAGTGGAAGATCTTTTTATTTTGCTTTGCTGTCTTTAGATTAGATTAAAAAATCAAATGGAGCAGCATAAATCCATTTTTCCATGAAGACTTTTTGGTGAAATTGCTTGAAGCCTCTGCGTAGGGCATGCTTATCATTGCAGTAATTTGTTTCTCTCTCTCTCCACCCAATGATTATTCTTCAACAGCAGATCCTGGAGTTTCAGTCGACTGATACGATGATTGAATTCCAAGAAATGAGCATCTAAATTTTGTATTTATTATTGGTGATGTCACTTTCATGTTCCCCAAACAGTTGTTTAATTAGTCACATTGTTTTGACAGCATATAATTTTGCCCACAGGCACCTTATGAAAAACACACACACATACATATTGCTTAAAGTGCCCATGTGGAATTATTGCCTCAACAAATCATAGAGATTTAATTGAACCCCATGCCCAGGGTCGTAGCTCGGGCAGTACAACTGAGGAGTGGGGGGGGGGAGTATAGGGAACTTCAGGTATCACAACAATCACGCTGGGACATTGTGTTAGAAGAAAAGGGAGCTTGAGGGGCAGTGGAAAGAGATGAACGCAATTGTTAGGGGTACTTAAAACTTATTTTTTTTAAGCGAATCAACATTTCTAAGACCTTCAATACATAGACGAAAGAGTGTGTGTTCTAGTCAATGTGGGCATGTAAAAATCTCAGGTGAAATCTGACAGACACTTCACATTACCCGACTGAAAGCTCTTGTCCCCAACTATTTAATACAGAATACAATTTTTAGGGGGGGTGTAACACCCCACAAACCCTCCCTAGAACTAAGCCCCTGCCCATGTCCAGGGCACTACGGATGAACACGGATACATTTAAAAGAGTGAACATTCTACAAGAGTGGCCGATGAGTGTGACAGTTCTACTCAAATAAACAAACACGGTAGTATTCAGTGTTTCAATAAGGTAGTGTGGCCGAGCTGTGGTACACAGTAAGGGTTCTAGTTTTCAGTTAAAATACCACTGAAGGGAATATTTTCTTCTCAGTAGAAATGTTGGATTTTGCTGCACGTTTTGCTGCACATTTACTGCTTCGGAGCCCTCTGGTATTACTGCAGGAGAAGTGCAGGCTCTAGCTTTAAGCAGTTTACTGTTAAGGATGCGCTCACCATAGCCCTCTTTGAAAGTCACCTAATATGCCCTATTGCAATTCTGCTGGACTCCACAAACCTATCTTCACACCCAATTTTGGAGCATGGCTCACCTCATGTTTATTCAACTCAATGTACAATGCACATTGCTGTGCAGTGGCTAGCAGGTTCACAGCTGAATTATGAGCAGGGTCTCAGTCCAGTGAAAGGGATGTCATCCTCCTTCACTGAGAGCAGGATGGAGCTTTGCTTTCTGAAAGCTCAGGTATGAAGATATAACAACAAAGATCGCTGTGCGTAGGGGTTACTATATAATCAATGTCCTCCCATAAGGCACAGGTTTTCATTCATATGGCACCATGTCAAAATCAAGCTTGGAAGCTATGTTGGCGAAAGAAGATCAAACACTTGACAAAAGCACCTGCATGAAGTCTGATGCTGTATTTAATTGAATCACATTGAACTGAGCTCATTCTTTTTCCCAAGGTGAAAATGCATGCCAACTGTGAATGCTACATAGAACAAAAACGGAAAGTGCCTTGATCAAGTTTCACATATATCTGGAAGAACCACGGTAACCACAGTCCTATCAAATAAACTAAGAGCCACATGTTTAGAAAAAAATGATTCTTTTTGGTCCTTGTGAAGGCTTTCAAATAAACACAAAATCCCATAACCCTGAGCCAACAGTGTAAATTAAACAACATTCATGGTGTGAGCTGAACAGGCAAACAACCCAAAACATCCTGCATGCGCAGCCTAGGTCATGAAAGTACCTAGGCTGCACAGATGCAGAGTTTGTTGTCACCAAAGACTGTATAGCCAATAGTCTGCTTATTAACACATAAACAGATGTCTCTTCTATGACCACGTAGAGAAAAAATACGTGTGGATCAGACAGTACTACCACATCTGCCTAATTCTTTCTTGGTACTTTTAAACAAAGAATAGGCTGGTGTGACACTGGTTATCAATGACAGAGCATCCCACAATATATATATCATGTCCCAAGTAGAAAAATCTTTATTCAGTCGTTCTTTGTCATTTATCTGAAGAACAGAGCAGGATTGTTAGAAATGGGGTTTCTGGTTGGCAGAAGTTTGCACCTTGTTCAAGCGGGAACCACCACTCTAGTCAGGGTAAATTAGATACACACTAAAAGATAACCTGTGCTCACCCTTTGGTAGATTGCCACAGAACAGTCAGGCTTATCTAAAGAGGTAATGTGTAAAGTATTTTTGCAACAGACACACACAGAGTTACACAATTAAAACACCACAAAATGAGACCACACACGTTTAGAAAAATCGATTATTAGTTTCTGACAAAACAAGAGCAAAACAACAAAAATCCAATAAGTACAAGTTGAGATATGAATTTTAATAGAATACGTGTAAAAATAGTGCTTAGAAGCAAATAGCACTTTAGGGGTTACTTTAGGTCACACTGGACAGGGGCAAAGTCATAGTTCGGGCTGACCACGATGGAGCGCAGGCCGGCTTCAGGACCCACACAGGCCCCGGTGAGCAAAGTACCTTTCCTGGTTGCAACAGCAAAATGCATGGTGAAATGCGCTTATTGAGCCCTTGCAGGGGTGGCAATATGTTGATTTGTCCCATGCAGTGATGGCGATGCATCGGTTCCGAAGACAATTGATGGAGTCAAGATGTGTTGGTACTGAAGTGCGCTGCACCAGATTTCTCCACGCAGTCGAGGGATGCGTTGATCTCCGTGACTGCTTCTTCAGCGTTGCACAATACCGATGCATCAGGCTTTCAAGGCGAGGTGTTGGTTTCAAGAGCGATGTGCTGGCCAATGTGCCAGTTCTGCACATGCAGACAGCAGATGTGTTGGCTTGCGTGATGCAAGTACCTGGGTCTACTACCAGTGAACCAGGCACGGGAGAAGGGGTAGAAGCTTTTATATCCCCGAGTCTCAAGCAACAGGAGGTAAGCCAACTTGCCCTTGAAACACACATGAAGTAGAAGGCAGACCCCAGCTCTCCTTCAGCAGAATCAGCGTCCAGCAGGCAGAAGGGCATTATAAGACAAAAGCAGGCCTTCCAGGTCCAGCAGTCCAGCAGATGAGTCCTCTAAGCAGCATAGCAGTTCTTCTGACAGAGTCCAGTTACAGGTCCAGATGTGTCTGATTTGGTGGGGTCAGAGATGCAGTACTTATACCCAAAAGTGCCTTTGAAGTGGGAGTGACTTTAAAGAATCATCTTTGAAGTACAAAGTATTGTTTGTTCCTCAGCCCTGGCTCCGGACTATCAGTAGGGGGTAATCAGCCCTTTGCAGGGGGCAGGCAATGCTTATTTAGGTGCAAGTGTCATCCCCCTCCTGTCCTTCGTGCCCAGGAAGAGCCTTCAGAAAGCAGATGAATGTACAAAGTGTAGCTGTCACCCACCACAGACGTGAACTGGAGACAGGCTGCAAGCACACAGAGGTGTAAGAGCAGAGAAATGCCCACTTTCTAAAAGTGGCAGTTCTCAAATAATAATGTTAAATCCAACTTTGCCAGTAAAGAGGATTTATCATTACCATTCCAATAACGTGAAGCATGATACAGCTACTCTTTCTCAATTAGGAGTTAGATATTAAAAGCGTATTAAGGAATTCCCAATGCTACCTATAAGAGGGAAAGGCCTCTCAGTAATGAAAAACACCTTTGGGAGTTTTTCACTACCAGGATGTGTAAAACTTAAAGGTACACGTCCTACCTCTTAGCTACATAGCATCCTTCCTATGGGCTACCTAAGGCCTAAGTTAGGGGTGCCATATGTAATAAAGAGGGAGTTTAAGACTTTGCAATGAAAATGCCAAGTCAAAGTGGCAGTCGAGCTGCACACACAGGCTCTTCAGTGGCAGCCTGAGAACTGTTTAAAGGGCTACCTAAGTGGGTGGCACAATCAATACAGGCCCACTAGTATTTAATTTACAGCCCTGGGTATATAATAGACCCCTTTACAAGGGACTTACAAGTAAATGAAATATGCCAATTGTGTATACGCCAATATTACCATGTTTACAGGGAAGCACATGCACTTTAACACAGGTTAGCAGTGGTAAAGTGCTCATAGTCTAAGGCTAACGAAAAGAATCAGCAAAAATATGAGGCAACCAAGGCAAAATGTTTGGGGGAAGACAACCCTAAGGCTAACAGGTCTAACAAGTACAAAGTGTGTTAAATGCTCACCATGTAACTTTCTATCTGCTGTAAACATTTTTTATAACACTTTTATTGATGTTGCATGCAATGACAATATAAACACATCACAATGGAAGTGCTGTGCCTCTAGTCCCCCACGCCCCCATACTCTCCCCCTGCCCTGATCAGAACCAGCAGATTCATACAGCATGTGTAGATTGCAGCCCCTAGCCCACATATGATCTGATTTTGTTGTCATAATTTGGAACATTAGAGTGTTCAACGGCAAGTAAAATACTCCTGTAGTCAGCCTACACCCCCAGACCTTCTGATGCCTCTGATGGCACCCCACAGCCACGTAACCCGGCTGTTCCCTAACAATGCACCAGTCCATGTCTCTATTCCACTCAGCAACTAACGGTGAGGACTCGGCCTTCGACTACCACCCAATATCTCTCTTGGCTAATGTGAGACCCATACAGAAAAGCAGCAGGCTATACCAAGTCAGCTCAATACCTTCAGTGATATGCAGAAGGATAAGCTTTGGGTCGCGTGAAGTCATTTGTCCTAGAACATGTCCTAGGCAATCGAAAACCCCCTCCCAGAATAGGTGAAGGCAGGGGCATCCCCATGTGGTGTGTAGAAAATCCTCAGTGTGCCCCTGACACCACATGCACAAGGAAATCACCCACATTTGGCAGAGCATGTGGCGTGTAAGATAGGTCCTGTGCAGATAGTTCAGCTAAATAAGATGAAGTCATGTGGAGATCGCTACACTCCTCATAGATGTACGAGCCTCCACCCAGTCCTCATCAGATAGAACTCCCAGGTTCTGTTCCCAAGTGGACTGCAGCTCCACAAACATGTCCGGAGTATTTTGGACAAGGAGAGATAGAGATGCAGTACTTTGTGGTTACCCAAGTCACCCTGCAGTAGTTTGGCCTCTAAAGGATAAAAGTCAGGAAGCTCTTCTAAATTTGCAAGCTAAGGCAGGAGGGCATGTTGCAACTGTAGGTTGCAGACTTGTTTTTAATTTCTTTTTAATAAAATGTTCAAGCAACCCAGAGGCAACCAACATACAATCCAGTACTGTTACAAGATTTACAATACAACATGTTCTCCAAATAGTATCTGCAGTTACTGTGTTGTTGTTTGCAATGCTAAAGAGGGAAAAATTGAAACCCAAAAAAGTAAAAAGAAAGGAAAAAAGGAAAGAAAGAAAGGAGGCGGGGAGCTACTCAGCAGTGGGAGTCAATGTCAAAACACTGGGAATGGATTCTAAAAGTCAGTACTCCTATGTAGGACGGTTGGTGCTTCGCGATACAGCCTAGCCAAGTCGCCTATAGAGCCTAGGCTACAACGATATGGTGGTCTGAGAAGTCAATTACCTCCAGTGGCAGCCACAGGGCCCTCCAGCCTGGACACTGAGGTACCATTGTAAGGGGAACCAAATATCTTTGGCACATGATTTCGCTGGCATCAGCTCCCAGTAAGGAGTTAAATGTTTGTGGCAGTAAGCCACATCTCTAAGGTGGTCATTCTGACCTCGGCGGTAAAAGGCGCCCACCGGCGGTCAGAAATCCTCCATAATTCCGCTGCGGTCGCGGTAACCCGCCACGGTCATTCTGACCCGCAGCAGCCAAACCTCCGAAAATCCGACAGCCACAACAGACCGCCAGACCAGCGGTCGGCGGAAAAGTGGAGGTGACCAAACCTCCACCGTCACGCCAACAGAAATACGCCCATGCCATTACGACCCACGAATCCACGCGGCGGTCATTCAAACGCGGTTTTCCATTGGCGGTACACACCGCCGCGGTCAGAATACACACAAACGAACAAAACTCAGCCACATTGGCCGATTTGAATTCCACACACCTGATACACATACACACACCACTCCCACACACACAATACAATATAAAACACACACCCACATCACCCACAAACCCCTACGACCAAAAATTCAGAAAGAAGCACCGAGAGACACATCATCGAACACAGAATACCATCACACAGAGGCACACTACACCATCACCCACACAATATCCACACACAAAACAACACACACCACCACACTCAACACACTTAACTACACATACTCCACCCCACACATCATACACACCACTCCATGGCACCCCAAAGACAGCCCCGCTTCTCAGACGAAGAACTCAGGGTCATGGTGGAGGAAATCGTTTGGGTAGAGCCCCAGCTCTTCGGCACACAGGTCCAATACACCAGCATTGCCCGGAGGACGGAGCTATGGCAGAGGATTGTCGACAGGGTCAACGCTGTGGGACAGCACCCCAGAAATCGGGAAGACATCAGGAAGCGATGGAACGACCTACTGGGGAAGGTGCGTTCCATGGTATCCCGGCACAACATCGCCGTGCAGAAGACTGGCGGAGGACCCCCACCTCAACCCCCACAATTTACAACATGGGAGGAGGAAGTCTTGAACATCCTGCATCCTGACGGCCTCGCAGGAGTCGGCGGAGGAATGGACACTGGTAAGTTGAAGCTTCACTACTGCTTCCCCCCCACCTGCATGCCAAATCATACCCCAACCCTCACCCCCATCCTCGAACCCCACCCTCACCCCCACCCCCATCCTCACCCCCACCCTCACCCTCACCCCCACCACCATCCTCACCCCCACCACCATCCTCACCCCCACCCCCAGCACACCTATTCCCTGCCAATGTCTCACCATCACAACCCACACATCCCAAAACCTAGGCCTGCATGCGTCCACTAAGCATGGACACCCATCACCAAAGCATGCCCAATGCATATACTCATCCCCCCCACAAGCCACCCTCACCAAAGCCCCCACACACGAATGCCAGCACTTGGGGACACGGGAACCCACAGATACACCCATATGCCACACATTGAAACTATAACCATACCTCTATACCCCTGCAGGACCCGACCGCCAACACACCGCCACGGAGGGCCCAGAATTCTCCACACCCCCCACCCAAGAGGCCGTCAGCGATGACAGCAGCTCTGTCGACCTGGACACCGATGACCAGCCCGGACCATCGGGGACCTCTGGACAGTCGGTTCCCCTCAGACAGCCACAGGCCACCACAGACCCAAACCCCTCTGGGAACACCAGCACAGCTCCCACCCCATTCCTCTGTCTCCAGGGCGCGTCAATCTGCGGTGTGTCTACCACTACAGGGCACCCAGGATAACCCACCACCCCAACAACAACAGGGACCTGGGGGCAGTGGTAGTGGGCACACCGGCCAGGGGGCAGAGGCCCAGGGAAACAGGGCAACTCGGAGGGCAGCTGTGCGACAGGGGGGGGACAGGCCCAGGGAACCCACTCTCCACGAGGCCCTCACCACCATCATGGGAGCATACAACCGCTCCCAGGAGACGATGGCGACGGTACTGGCCCGGTTCCAGGAGATCCAGGTACTGCAGGAGGAACACTATCGGGGGTACAGGGAGGACATCAGAGCCCTCACCTCCACCCTGGTTACCATGGTCGGGCTGCTGCAGGGCCTCATCAACACCAGGACGGACACTCAACACCAACAAAGGGCCCCTGCCACTAGCCTGGACCAAGAACAGCCAACCACCTCCGCCGGCGCTAGTGGTCAGGAGGCCCCCGCACAACAGCAGCCCACCAGACCCCCACCTCCTGCAGGAGAAGAACCACCCCGCAAGAGGGCCCTGAGATCTCGCAAGAAGACAGAGTAGGATGTCAAGACCCCCGCCAGCAAAGGATACCACCTGATGTCATCCCACTGTCCCACATTGTCACCCTGTCCATCCTTGAACTGCCCATGCTCCATCTCTCCACAGGCCTCTGGACAATGCACCTGTGTGACTGTTACTCTGGACTCTGCCATGGACATTCCTTCACCATAGCCCCCACCCACTTGAAACCACCCATCCCATTTTGAGCACTTAAATAAACACCCATTTAGCACAAAACTATCTGGAGTCTGGCTGTGATTTCAAAATATTGTAATTGACATGACATTGCAAATATGTCCTTGTACATAGTGAAGTCAACAAACAGCTGCCACAAAGCTGTAGTCCATGGGGAAACGAAGCACAGGACTCGTAGTGGGGACCCCAGATCTGAAATAGGGAGGGAAAAGCCACAACTCAGTCATCATACACTGGGGCAAATAGACAGGCAGCAGAGATGCAGGAGAGTAGTTCACATTCACTAAATTATGTTTGAATTGTTACCTGTGTCCTATTGGAAGTACTGTTCAATGATTCTGTCCCTGTTGTCTGTTTCAGCCCCGTCGTCTTCCTCCTCGTCACTCTCCACAGGTTCCACAGCTGCCACTACACCACCGTCTCGACCATCCTCCTGCAGGAAACGCACCTGGCGGCGCAAAGCCAGGTTGTGAAGCATGCAGCAGGCCACGATGATGTGACACACCTTCTTAGGTGAGTACATTAGGGATCCACCTGTCATATGCAGGCACCTAAACCTGGCCTTTAGGAGGCCAAAGGTGCGTTCGATCACCCTCCTAGTACGCCCATGGGCCTCATTGTACCGTTCCTCTGCCCTGGTCCGGGGATTCCTTACTGGGGTCAGTAGCCACGACAGGTTGGGGTACCCAGAGTCCCCCAATAGCCATACACGGTGTCTCTCTAGCTGCTCCATCACGTAAGGGATGCTGCTATTCCTCAGGATGAAGGCGTCATGCACTGACCCAGGGAACTTGGCATTTACATGCGAGATGTACTGGTCAGCCAAACACACCACCTGGATGTTCATGGAATGGTAACTTTTTCTGTTCCTGTACACCTGCTCCCTGTCTCTTGGGGGAACCAAAGCCACATGGGTCCCATCAATGGCACCAATGACATTGGGAATATGTCCAAGGGCGTAGAAATCACCCTTCACTGTAGCCAATTCGCCCACCTCAGGGAAAATGATGTAGCTCCTCACGTATTTCATCAGGGCAGACAACACTCTGGATAACACCTTCGAAAACATGGGCTGAGACATCCCAGAAGCAATTCCCACTGTTGTCTGAAATGACCCACTTGCCAGGAAATGGAGTACTGACAGGACCTGCACCAGAGGGGGAATCCCTGTGGGTTGGCGGATGGGGGACATCAGGTCGGGCTCCAGCTGGGCACACAGTTCTTGTATAGTGGCACGGTCAAGCCGGTAGGTCAGGATAATGTGGCGTTCTTCCATTGTCGACAGGTCCACCAGCGGTCGGTACACGCGAGGATTCATCCGTCTCCTCGCCAAACCCAGCGGACGGTGCCTAGGAAGGACAACATGGAGCACAGAGTCAAGCAACCCACAGGTACGTACTCACAGCTTGCACAGTAAACGATTCTCTATGCAGTGAATGGCGTGTCTGAGTGGCTATGCAAGGCCTAGGCCTGTGTGACGCAGTTGAAATTGAGCCATGTGGACCCTCGAAATGGCGGCTGCCTGACCTGTGAAGTGTGACAATGGAATGT
Organism: Pleurodeles waltl; assembly: GCF_031143425.1. Classification (NCBI taxonomy): domain Eukaryota; kingdom Metazoa; phylum Chordata; class Amphibia; order Caudata; family Salamandridae; genus Pleurodeles; species Pleurodeles waltl. Next base: position 473,212,669 of record NC_090437.1, on the reverse strand, counting down.
GAGGTCAATGCGCTGGCGTGGCACACCGCGGCGGTCGGCGGGCGAAGACCGCGGCGCGAAGCCGCATTGGTTAACATTGAAGCCTATGGGTTTCAGGAGCCAATGGCGAAGGGCGCCGGCGGTGGCGGTACGCCCCGCTGCGGTACGCACCGCTGCGGACGTGACCGCCATTTCCAATCTACTTATCCACTTGCGACTTGAACTTTCACAGGAGAGGACCTATACTGCAAGTGTTGCTGTGACCTCGGTCTGGAAGGGACAATGGCTGCTGCGACTGGGGAAAGGGCCCCTGCCTTCACTGGAGAGGAGTTGGAGAAACTTGTGGATGGGGTCCTCCCCCAGTATGCGCTACTCTACGGTCCTCCAGACCAACAAGTGAGTTTGATTCAATATGGATTTGGGGCCACTGGCTGGCTTGGGGGCCTGGCGGGGATGGGGGGCATGTTGGGCCTGGCGGGGGGCCTGGTGGGGATGGGGGGCATGTTGGGCCTGGCGGAGGGCCTGGCGGGGGGCCTGGCGGGGATGGGGGGCATGTTGGGCCTGGCGGGGGGCCTGGCGGGGGGCCTGGCGGGGATGGGGGGCGTTGGGCCACTGGCAACGATAATGCAGACAAACTTGAACGTGGTATTTCTCCCTCCCTGTACGTGTCACATAGGTCCTCGCCCATTAGAAGATCGGGATTTGGCGTGCCATCGCCAAGGAAGTCCGGACCCTGGGGGTCCACCATCGACGGGGCACCCACTGCCGCAAGAGGTGGGAGGACATCCGCCGCGGGACCAAGAAGACCACCGAGTCTCTGCTGGGGATGGCCTCCCAACGTAGGCGGGGTGCCTGCCGTCAACTGACCCCCCTGATGTTCCGGATCCTGGCGGTGGCCTACCCTGATTTGGATGGGCGCGTGAGGGCAGCACAGCAGACACAAGGGGGTGAGTACAAGCATCATCTACTCTGTTGTCGCGCAGTGGAGGTGTCTGGGTGGGGGAGGAGGGCTGTGGGTCCCCCTAGGCCAGGGCGATATCTGTAGGCTGGGCACCCCCGTAAGCCCCTGTGTCCCCAGCCACCACCCTCAGTAGTGTGTCAGTACAGCCATCCCTGGGCCGTGTCATCCATGGGTGCAGTTGTCAACTCTAGGCGTGTAGGGCATGTTCCACGGAATGCGTAGCGGACCCCAAGTGCGCAACTTAGTGCAGGGGGCATCTGTGTCTGTCATGTCCGCTAACTGTACCGGTGATCCATGTACTCAAAATCTCTTTATTTCTCTCTCCCCCCCCCCCCCTTTTTGTTTGTCCTTCTGTGCTTGTGTGCATCAGCATCATCAGGCGGAGGAGAAGTGGCATCGGGGCAGGAGGGAGCTGCATCTCACATGGCCCAGGAGGGCCATGCCACAGAGTCTGACTGGACCAGTGAGACGGAGGGCGAGGGGAGCTCCACGACGGGGACGACTGGACCCTGCAGTGACACGGACACGTCCTCGGAAGGGAGCTCCCTTGCGGGGGTGGCACCATCTGTGCCCCCCGCCATTACAGGTACAGCCGCCACCCAGCGCACCATCTCCGCCCTCCCAGCAGCCCCTCAGCGTTCGCCCCGTGCCCGCTCTGCCAGGAAGCCGGGCATCTCCTTCGCCCCAGGCACCTCAGGCCCTGCCCCTGTTACCCCCGCTGCCCTCAGTGAGGAGGTCATTGACCTCCTCCGAACGCTCATTGTTGGGCAGACTACCCTTTTGAATGCCATCCAGGGGGTGGAGAGGGAGGTTCATCGCAGCAATGCGTACCTGGAGGGCATTCATTCGGTTCAGGCTGCCCATCAGCGATCGTTCCAGGCTCTGGCCTCAGCACTGACGGCAGCCATTGTCCCTGTCTCCTGCCTCCCTCTACTAACTCCCTCCTCCCAGTCTCCTGTTCCTCTGCCTGTCCCACCCACACCATCAGACCAGCCTGCACACACCTCAACACCCAAGAGCAGCTCATCCAAACATAAGCACCACAGATCACGCAGACATTCACACAAGCAACATTCCGATGCAGACATGCCAACAGTCACTACCACCTCTGTGACCCCCACCTCCTCGTCTCCCTCCTCCCTCCCTGTGACGTCTACACTCACACCTTCATTCACCTCACCATCAGCCAGTGTTTCCATCACCAGCATACCCTCCACTCCAGTCCGCACACGTGCAGTCACCACCCCCACTGCCATTTACACGTCCCCTGTGTCCTCTCCCACTGTGTCTGTCACCCCCTCTTCCACACCACACAAACGCAGCCACCCACCCACCCAACAGCCATCCACCTCACGACAGCCTTCCGCTCCTGCACCTGCACCCAAAGACAGCAAACTTGTCTCGCCTACAACCACATCCTCTCCCTCCACTCCCATACCCACTGTACCTTCCACTCTCCATTGTCCCAAGAAAATCTATCTCTCTACTGCTACCTTCTTTCCTGACCCTGAGCCCCCCCCTTCTTCTCGTCGGGGTAAAAAGAGCACCTCAGCCACCACCAGCCCTGCAGCCCCCTTGACAAGGGTGCAGGGGTATTGGAGCCCACCAGCCCGCAGGTCTGGATCTTCGCCCAGCAGCAAGGGGACAGCCAGCCCACCCCCTGGGAAGAGGAGCAGAAGGCGGAAGGGCCGCCGCCGGAGCCCGGATTCGATATCCCCCCAGGACACTAGCCAGCCACCGTCAACAGCCACAACTCCAAAGGGAGGAAAGGGCCACAGACTCCCGACTAAGGAGGGCAAGGGCAGCAAGGCGGAGAAGTCAGGCAGCAGGCCTGCTACCCATGGAGGACCCGTCGCAGCTGCCCAGGAGGAGCCCGCAACCCCCATAGCTGCTGCCCCGGGAGGAACCGGCACAGCTGCCCCGGGAGAGCCCACCACCCCCATAGCCGCTGCCCAGGGAGGACCCAGCCCAGCTGGCCAGGAGGGCCCCACCACCCACAGCCCAGGTGGGCATTGAAGGAGCACCATCCCCGCTGCCCAGGAGGGCACCACCAGGCAATGAGCAGTTGGCCATAGAATGGCCGCCGTCTCCAGCACCGCTCCGCTGGGGCCCGCCGTCTCAAGAACCGCTGAACTGGGCCCTTCAAGGCAAGAACCGCTGAACAGGGCCCCGCCGTCTCCAGCACCGCTCCGCTGGGGCCCGCCGTCTCAAGAACCGCTGAACTGGGCCCTTCACGGCAAGAACCGCTGAACTGGGCCCCGCCGTCTCCAGCACCGCTCCGCTGGGGCCCGCCGTCTCAAGAACCGCTGAACTGGGCCCTTCACGGCAAGAACCGCTGAACTGGGCCCTTCAAGGCAAGAACCGCTGAACTGGGCCCCGCCGTCTCCAGCACCGCTCCGCTGGGGCCCGCCGTCTCAAGAACCGCTGAACTGGGCCCTTCACGGCAAGAACCGCTGAACTGGGCCCCGCCGTCTCCAGCACCGCTCCACTGGGGCCCGCCGTCTCAAGAACCGCTGAACTGGGCCCTTCAAGGCAAGAACCGCTGAACTGGGCCCCGCCGTCTCCAGCACCGCTCCGCTGGGGCCCGCCGTCTCAAGAACCGCTGAACTGGGCCCTTCAAGGCAAGAACCGCTGAACTGGGCCCCGCCGTCTCCAGCACCGCTCCGCTGGGGCCCCCCGTCTCAAGAACCGCTGAACTGGGCCCTTCACGGCAAGAACCGCTGAACTGGGCCCTTCAAGGCAAGAACCGCTGAACAGGGCCCCGCCGTCTCCAGCACCGCTCCGCTGGGGCCCGCCGTCTCAAGAACCGCTGAACTGGGCCCTTCACGGCAAGAACCGTTGAACTGGGCCCCGCCGTATCCAGCACCGCTCCGCTGGGGCCCGCCGTCTCAAGAACCGCTGAACTGGGCCCTTCACGGCAAGAACCGCTGAACTGGGCCCTTCAAGGCAAGAACCGCTGAACTGGGCCCCGCCGTCTCCAGCACCGCTCCGCTGGGGCCCGCCGTCTCAAGAACCGCTGAACTGGGCCCTTCACGGCAAGAACCGCTGAACTGGGCCCCGCCGTCTCCAGCACCGCTCCGCTGGGGCCCGCCGTCTCAAGAACCGCTGAACTGGGCCCTTCAAGGCAAGAACCGCTGAACTGGGCCCCGCCGTCTCCAGCACCGCTCCGCTGGGGCCCGCCGTCTCAAGAACCGCTGAACTGGGCCCTTCACGGCAAGAACCGCTGAACTGGGCCCCGCCGTCTCCAGCACCGCTCCGCTGGGGCCCGCCGTCTCAAGAACCGCTGAACTGGGCCCTTCAAGGCAAGAACCGCTGAACTGGGCCCGCCGTCTCCAGCACCGCTCCGCTGGGGCCCGCCGTCTCAAGAACCGCTGAACTGGGCCCCGCCGTCTCCAGCACCGCTCCGCTGGGGCCCGCCGTCTCAAGAACCGCTGAACTGGACCCTTCACGGCAAGAACCGCTGAACTGGGCCCTTCAAGGCAAGAACCGCTGAACTGGGCCCCGCCGTCTCCAGCACCGCTCCGCTGGGGCCCGCCGTCTCAAGAACCGCTGAACTGGGCCCTTCACGGCAAGAACCGCTGAACTGGGCCCCGCCGTCTCCAGCACCGCTCCGCTGGGGCCCGCCGTCTCAAGAACCGCTGAACTGGGCCCTTCAAGGCAAGAACCGCTGAACTGGGCCCTTCAAGGCAAGAACCGCTGAACTGGGCCCCGCCGTCTCCAGCACCGCTCCGCTGGGGCCCGCCGTCTCAAGAACCGCTGAACTGGGCCCTTCACGGCAAGAACCGCTGAACTGGGCCCCGCCGTCTCCAGCACCGCTCCGCTGGGGCCCACCGTCTCAAGAACCGCTGAACTGGGCCCTTCAAGGCAAGAACCGCTGAACTGGGCCCTTCAAGGCAAGAACCGCTGAACTGGGCCCCGCCGTCTCCAGCACCGCTCCGCTGGGGACCGCCGTCTCAAGAACCGCTGAACTGGGCCCTTCAAGGCAAGAACCGCTGAACTGGGCCCCGCCGTCTCCAGCACCGCTCCGCTGGGGCCCGCCGTCTCAAGAACCGCTGAACTGGGCCCTTCAAGGCAAGAACCGCTGAACTGGGCCCTTCAAGGCAGGAACCGCTGGCCCTTTGGCAGACGTGGCAGGGCAGGATCTGTCTCGGGCAGGGCTGCAGGATGTCCTCTGGCCAACATGCCTCCTCCAGTGGCAGTGGAGTCTGTTATGGACTGCTTGGACTGTGGCTTTGCTCTCCCCAGGATGGCCCAGTGGGCAGGCCACCCACTGTATGGACTGTATGGACTGTGGCTTTGCTCTCCCCAGGATGGCCCAGTGGGCAGGCCACCCACTGTATGGACTGTTTGGACTGTGGCTTTGCTCTCCCCAGGATGGCCCAGTGGGCAGGCCACCCACTGTATGGACTGTATGGACTGTGGCTTTGCTCTCCCCAGGATGGCCCAGTGGGCAGGCCACCCACTGTATGGACTGTGGCTTTGCTCTCCCCAGGATGGCCCAGTGGGCAGGCCACCCACTGTATGGACTGTTTGGACTGTGGCTTTGCTCTCCCCAGGAAGGGCCAGTGGTCATGGAGTCCCCTCGTGGATCTGGCGTCGTGTACTCAAGTGGCTGAGGTGCCCCCCCTTCCCTTCCCCCTGAGGTGCCTGTCCTTTTTTCTTTCTGATGCCCCTGCAGTGTTCTCTCCGTGGAGTTCTTGTCGTGGGACTGGGCCTTGCCCCTTTGCTCAGGACCCCTGTGGTCCACGGACAGTGGTTGGACTACATTTAGTAGATGTATATATTTTGTACATAGTTTATTTTTTTATTTGGATTACTGCTGTCCATTTTTCAATATATCTGCCCGTTTGAGATCTCTTCTTTTGGTCTTTGCATAATTTCGGAAGGGGGGGGTTTGTGGGTTGTGACAGTGATCTGTGGGAATGCATTGATGTGTGTGTTGTAGTGGGTGTGGGTGGGTGGGTGTGTGCCGGTAATCTTTTGACTCCCCTGTGTCGTAGGTGCAGTACTCACCGATGTCTTCCGCGCCGCCGGGCGTGCTCCTGGTACAGGAGCAGGTATAGGAGTGCGGGGATGACCTGCAACTCGGGTTCCATACTGCCGGAATCTCGCGTGGTGTATGTGGAGGTGAGCGTTTTCCCGTTCGTAGTCTGTTTCCGCCGTGTTTTTATCGGCGGTGCTCCCGCCCCGGAAAAGGTGGCGGATTGGTGGGTCGTGATAGGGTGGGCGGTACATTGTCTGCCGCCTGGCTGTTGGCGGGGACCGCCGCGCTGTTTGTTTGTTCCGCCGTGGCGGGCGGAGTGTTAATGCGGCGGGCTGTGTTGGCGGTTCCCGCCAGGGTCAGAATTGCATATTTTGGACCGCCGGCCTGTTGGCGGGTTGGCCGCCGCTTTATCACCGACCGCCAGGGTCAGAATGAGGGCCTAAGTCTTCCACTCTCTGCGGCATCTGGTCCCTGTAGCGCTTGTTGTGGTTCATTAAAAGTGCCTTCCGGATATAACATGCCCATTGAAATCAGCTGCAACCTACTCAGCCTGCTACGGGTGCTAATGTCCATGGTAATAGGAAAGAAGGAATGTTGAATTAGGGGAAACAAAGAGGTGACTAGGCATCTCAAACAAGCCCGGAGCTGGAGTTCGGTCCATGCCCATATTGTGCAAGCAACACTGTCTATCTGCCCTTATGGGTGCTTGGGGACCAAGAACAACAACAGCTGGAGAGAGCATGGCACAACGTGATCATATTAAAGCACTGTGTGCACCTTGAATTGTGCAGGGAAAAAGATCCAGGAGGCCGCCAACAGCAACACCCTCTCATTCTTTCACCCACCACCCACTTTGCCCTCACTGCCAGTCAGACCAAATTCCACCAACCCACCCACCAAAGAACACCCAACAACACTCGGGGTGCCCAGAATCCATACTGCCTCGTGGGGTGGCAAATGCTTTGTATACTCCACCTACAAGCTTTGGAATCGGCTACCCTGGCATCTTAGATGCCAATCAAAACATGGCTATTCCTACTCCCTATGTAGTCAGCTGTCTTTTAACCTTTGCAGCATTTCTCTCCTTTTCTCTACTTTTGCAGATGCTAGCACCAAGATGCACCGGGCATATTTTGCTCTTTATGAAAAAAATATATATAAAAAAAATATATATCAAATACCAACAAAGCAACTATAGAGATCATCCAGGGACTCAATCCAAGGGAGTTGAACCAGAGACCCGGCACTCTCCCAGCAGATGCTTAGCCATGTGTCTGGAGGAGTGTAAGAATCAGGGAGCAAGGGCCCACCCAAGTGGACCAGCAAGGGAAGTCTCATGTTCATCCCTGCTGCCAGTTCACTACACACCATAAAGCATGGTGTAGGTGGGAGTCCACAACAGGCTTAATATCAATCTCCCAGCAGCACAAGCGGCCCCTGCAGGGCGCAAGACGCCATAATCATTGTTGCTCAAATGTTGCGAATCAGAATCTTGCACGGTGGAAGGTGAACCCTACAGGGATAGTTTTGATGAACCTTGCAACCGCTTTTTGATGTGTAAAGTAGTGAGTTTTACCTAGGTGTGTATGCGCAGCTTGGCTGGGTAAATCAAAGAGTATTTACCATACGTTCATTGAAGCTAGCACTTGACCAGCAGAAAGTCCCTCCTGGCAGCCGCAACGGCAATCGTGAAATTGGGGAATGTGGAGATCTTGTTACCCTGGTAACGGAGCGGTTGCCTATCTCTCTCCAGGCACAAGGTTATATCGCTGTCTCTATAGTTCAATAACAGGGCTATTATTGGGCAGGCTGGAGAACCAGGATGTGGGATTGCTCCATAATGGGCATGTTTGAAAGAGCGTCGCCGAACAATGTACGGGGCATTACCTCAACATAGTCCTCCATGCAGCCCATCTCTGTCAATTCCGGCACGCCCAGTATGCGCAGGTTATTTTTCTTAGATCGGGCCTCCAAGTCTTTGTTCTTGTTACGGATAATTTCTAGCACTCTTTCCATCCAGAGTAGCTTCTCCCTAGCCTTGGAGTGTTCGCCTTACACATCCAATGTACAACGCTCAGGTTGTTTTATGCGTTCATCATGCTTATCAACTTTTTCTTTGAGGCGATCAAACCTGTCCATCAAGCAATCTATTTTGCCATCAATGGCAGTCAGTCTCTGCTTGAGGTCGAGGAACATAGTGCGGGTGTCTAGTTTCAGAGCTGAGCCCTCCCTTTTGCCCTGACTCAACTGATGTATTTCAGAAGGTGGGTCCACCATTCTTGTCTGCCTGCAGTTCTCAAAGGAGAGCTTGGACTGCTTTGCGTTGGTTTTCCACTTCTCACACCAGAGTAGGTGCAGCACTCTGCAGTGTTAGGATGTGGGCGAGCACAGTCACATACACTTCAGACAGTCCCCACTGCTATCAGTTCCCAACACTCCCCCAAAGGTGCACAATGGGGGCCAGGAGCAGACCACGGCCTCCCCAGCAGGGATATTATGCAGATCAGGCATCCCACGCAGCCACAGACTATCCAATATCACTAGGGGTATCAGAGTGAGGAACCACAGCTTGGGAATAGGGTCTCTGTTGTCCTGTTCAGGCCCCCCACACCCCGGTTCCCCCGTCCCGAGGGGGCATGAGCAGGCCAGGGCACTCATGATGTGGCAGGAGAAGGTACCATGCAATCAATGTGAGTCGGGGTATGAGACTCGCAGCCAGTTCCAATTGTGGAGGCACTGGGTCACAGATTCAAGGTGGGGCCACACTGCAACATCTGGGCCCTAGATAGGAGTTCATCAGTCCATGGACTCCCCGCAGTGATAAGGGGTGCTCTGAGGTGAGTGCCGCAGGGAGAAAGCAGTGCTGGCCGCACCCCTCGGAAATGGGTACAGTTCACCTCCCTGAGCCTTGAGCACCACACAGCAAGCAGAGCGACCAGTCCACGTGGGCCACTGAGAGTCAGGCTGACAGAGGAGCCTGGGAGGCACTCCGTCTCCCCCTGAAATGAGGCACAGTGGCCGGGGAGCTCTGCACCACCAAGCCATAGCGCAGGGCTAGCCCAAACCACAACAGCCCCACCCAGTTGCACCAGGCGAATTGGCCCGGCCCGGATGCAGCAGCTCACATAGCAGCAAAGCTCTCCACACCAGCTCCTAAGTGACTGGGCAGAGTCTGGACCGGCTCCCAGTGTCACTCATCCAGTCAATGGGATGTAGTGCTCTTCAATGATTTGTTGCTCCCGTGGCTTCACCCCCCATTCCCCTGCCCCAACAGCCGTCGAGGTGACTTCCTCCACAGCTGCTGATCCGATGTAGGCCAAAGTCTGCATTTTCACAAAAGTGGTCATCCATTCCCTTCCCAGATGCAGTTTCATGCACATTCAGTACAGCAGGGATTCCACAGTGCAGGCAAAGTCCAGCCAGGCCTGATGCCCCCTATAAAGCTGGATAAATGTTGGCTTATCCGCTCCGGCCGGCAGAGCCTAATAGATTGGTGGCCATCTTGCGGCAGGGCACTCTGGCACCCCCAAGGTAGTAGAAAAATTGGCTGCAGTGTAGGACATATTCCTCTTGTAGTGGTTGATAGGTTTTAAGAGTAGCCCCTTCAAGCAGGTCCTCCAAGTTGGAGTTCCCAATGGTGTCCCAGTCACTGAACCCTGGCAGCACGGCCACTTGAGTAAATCTGGCATCCACCCACAGGCGAGTCTGGCCTGTTAGTCGTTTGTCCCAAGCCAGGGCTCTCAAGGTTGTCCGCCACGCCAGGATCACCACCCTTGTTGCCGGAGGAAGGGCCAGCGGAAGTAACCTCTCCCCCGTAAAGGAGGTGCGGAATAGCCGTACTGTCAAGGCCCATTTCTCTGTGGCGTAAGTAGGATCTCCCTCAGTGTTCGACCACAGCTCATTGAAGACTATAAGCTAGGAGGCCCTATAGAAACTTTCAACATCTGCTGCTGCAATATTGCTGTTCTACGTGGCTTTAAAGCATTTAGGGAGTGCTAGGTGAGGAGCCCTGTGGTTCCACAGAAAGCCCCTGAGCAAAGAGTGAAGGTGTCAGAAGAAGGGTTTAGGAGGGCATATGGGTAATTTTGCAGTTGGCACAGAGGCGAGGGAGGTGCACCATTTTAAAGATGGCAGACTGCCCCTGGAGGGACAGCGGAAGAGTGGACCAAGTCTTTATGTCTGCTTGGAACCTGTCGAACCCTGGCTGTATGTTCATCATCCAGGCTAGTGCAGCATCGAGTGTAACAAAGGCCCCCAGGTATTGGACTCCCTGGGATGAGACTGGTATATGAGCTGTCCAACGCAAATCAAGCAGTTGAGCCGAGACCTGGAAACCAGTGGATTTGGTTGAGTTGAGCACTAGGCCAGACGTCTCTCTAAAAATCCGCAGGATATGTAGTAACAGTCTCGGAGTTCGTGTAAAATGGCTGCATCATCTGCGTAAAGGGCAATCTGGTCTGACAGCTCCAGACTGATACCTGTGCATCAATTCGTAACCACTCCGTCAGGGACTGCATAGCTAGAGCGAACAGCAAAGGGGCCAGTGGGCACCCCTGCTGTGTACCCCTGTCTAGAGGGAATAGGTCAGAAACCACTGTGCCCACTCGACATGCGCCATCAGATCGGTGTAGAGCAGTCTGACATATGGTATAAACCTGGGGCCAAAGTTGAGCCGCTTCAGAAGAGCGAACAGGTAGGTTCAGCTAACAGAATCAAACGCCCTCTCTATGTCTAACAAAAGTATAACAGCAGGTCGGCTGAGCTGGGCCGCAAGATCAATAGTGTTGTGGACCCTTGGAATGTTATGCAGAGTAGCCCATTTAGGCATGAACCCTGCCTGATCGGGGTGCACCAAGTGACCCACCAATATTTTAGCTAAGATTTTAACCTCTGAATTGAGCAGGAAAATAGGTCTTTAGAAAGCGCACTGCCCCCGGGGATTTCTGGTCTTTGGAATTACCATGATGTCAGCCCAGCAAAAGGCACGGGGTAGTCTTCCACAGTCAGCTGCCTCCTTAATGACCCCCCCTCAAAGGCATGTTCAACCTGTACATGAAGGATTTGAAAAATTTGCTGGGCACGTGGATCCCGGAGTTTTACAGCACCAGAGATGAACCAAGGACGCCAGGAGCTCTCCACTGGTCAAATCTCCCTCCAGCTATTGTTTCTGGATTGCAGAAAGTGTCTAAAGGGGCAAGTCAGCAATGAATTTGGAGATCAGCAGCTCCAGCAGAGTGTTGCAGCAGGTGTACAGTCCTGCATAGTGATGCGTAAACTGAAGAGCAATTGCCACACCACCAACAAACTTGTTTCCGCATCGCAGATACATGAGACCGGGTCACAGTGCGCGACAGCAGAACAAAGATAACGTTTGAGCTTGCTAGCTTAATCACTCTATTGATAAAATGGCGACTGCATCGCAAGCCATACTGACTTAGCCTCATCCATCAGGATGTTGCACAAACGTTCCCATGCCAGGTCAATGCATCTGCACCGGGTAGAATGACGGTCTGCAGCAAACTGGCCTGATCTGGCAAATCTGCCCCACCAGCCCTAGTATTTTTTGTTGTGTCCTGCATGTTCTGGCTGTCTGGTAACTGGTTATTTCTCCTGTGTCACCAGTATCGCCTCCAATAAAATGCCCTTGAAGGATACTGTGTCCCGATTCTCCATGAGATAGTGATCTACAGTGTCTCCGATGTGCAAGACAAGCTCTGCATTCTGAAGAAACTATGCCAACAAGCGCTAGTGCAGGGGAAGCCATGTGTTGGCTGGATAACAATGCAAGTGGGACAGGTGAGTGATAGGAAAGACATCTGGGAAAGATTTGTGTGTTGATGATGTTGTGTGCAAGTGACAAAAAAGTAGTCAGAGAGAGGAGGTATTATGTGTCCTAGAGTGGAAAGAATATCCATTCTCGCAAGGATGAAACAGCCACCAGGACATGACGAGCCCCAAGGCTATAAGAGAGGTCTGCAGCAATGAGCGGGTAACTTCCCTTCTCGAGTTCCCCAGAGCAAGTAATTTGCCACATCCACCACCCTGTTCCAGTCTCCTCTCAACACAAAGGGGTCCAAAGGGAGTTCCTCCAGTAGTCTTGTGATGACCTCCATAAAGGATGAGGACGGAGGGGTGGGGTGTAAATGTTAACAAGCAATAGCGGCTTACCACAGAGGTGTCCCATGAGCACTACATACCTGCCCCATAGATCTAACCATGCTCTGATGACGGTGTAGCATAGGTGCCCTTCAGCAGTATCGCCACCCCATCAAGAGCCCCTCACAAACCCCAAATGAAATACCTGTGTGTATCCACATTGGGCTAGGAAGGGTATCTTAAAAATAGGTGGGCCTCAATGTAGAGAAAGTTGGCATGTAGCCATTTCACCGCATGAAGATTCTTCTGATCTTATCTAACAGACCATTAATGTTCCAGGATACAGGGGAAGAGTTAGCAGTCCCAACCTCACCAAGCAGACAGCATACACCAATGATTAATCCCCAACCCCTCATACTTCAAAACTGTGAAGCATCTGTTGCAGAACAAGATGTCCAGCTGCTCCAACAGGGCACATGTGGCAGCATCCCCCAATGAGTCCCCCAACTGCATGTCAAACTCTTATAACCAGACTCCACCCAGTGTTTATGGCAGCACCAGAGCCACGTGTCACCAGCAGCAGGAAGAGGCCAACCACCTGCTCTGTGATCACATACCTCCCTGCCGATCACTCAAAGAGTAACAATGTCCTGCAATCTGGAAGGAGAGACGTCAATGCCCCCATCTCAAGGGCATAACAAGGAACATACAAAGACCCCATCTGCTATCAATAAATCTTTGTTCAAACAAATACACAACAAGCACATTAATTCCATGTGTAACAGTGAAATATATATTATTCACAACTTAGTCAAATTAGTCATTAGTCACATTTCTGACACTAAAGCATTATTATCTTGGATTCAAAAAGAGATTAGAGACTTTAAGACAAACACTGAAAATTATAAGAAGAAGCTCCACAAAAAGATATTGCCAACTTCTGAAAGGAACAGGTGCATCCATATTTGAGAAAGGATTTCTATAATCAGGAGAACACCAGGTTTCTCCCTCAATATCAAGGTAGAAGCAACAGAAGATTCAACAGCTTCTCGGATAGCTCATCATACTCGGATACTAACACCAGCTGTTCAGAACCATCAACCTCTGACGGCCCCACAAGGGGAAGTTTTTTATGGAGAGGATGAGGGAGGAGAGGACAGAGATGGATGAACTCCAGACAAGAAACTGGGGAGATACACACCAGACGACAAGTGTATAGATGGGGGAGCGACAACTGATATCTATTACAACCTGTCAAAAAGATCACTGGATGAAACAGAGCAATGGGTTTGATTAAGGGCATGCCATTTGTCCCAACAGAAAACCCTGATCATGCACAAACTCAAATTGAAATAATACAGTTTTTTTTAAACATTAAGTAGAAATACGTGTTCTCTGAAGATGAAAAGCAAATACCTAGTGGTTTTTCAGGATTAAAAAAATCCTCTAACTTCTTTCCTCCCACAAACTGTATGTCGTCTTATGAGAATTGGACCAAATTGAGTCAAAAAGGAAATACATTAAATATAATCTCCAAAGAGAGGAAAGATTGGCTCTTGCTAGACTACAAAAGGATGAGGAAATAATCATCAGACCAGCTGACAAAGACGGACCCATCATGATTGTGGACAAGTTTCATTAGGAACAGGAAATTCTCCAGGAGATGCAACAAGAGTGCAACTACAGAATAATCTCGGGGGATCCAACACTCTCAGTTAGAGGGGAGATCAACAGATCAATTGCAAAGGGAGTGAATGGTGGGTGGCTGACAGACAAAGTAAAAGCTTTTCTTCTTAACAAACACCCAAGAACCCTGGTGTTATATACACTTCTGAATAGCCATAAGGATCTACATAGCCCACCAGGCAAACCATTCATTTCTGGGGTAAATACGATATTGGAATTCTTGACAAAATATGTGGATGTGTTTCTAAAACCATTGATCCGCCAAATATCGACCTATCTAAAAGACATTACGTATGTTTTGGGCAGACTTAATCAAGTATCATTTGACCCGGATAAGGACTTGTTTGTAACTCTTGTAAAAAGCCTATATTCTAATATTCCTCAAGAGGCCGGACTTGAAGCAATGGAATATTACCTGAAAATTGGTTGGCCTAATTCTGTTTGAAAAGGCACTTTGTCTACTTCGACAATAATTTTTACCAGCGAGTAAAGTGGACTGCAATGGGATGTCCCTTTGCTTCAGAAATGGCTACCTTCATGGTTAGATATGAGGATAAAAGGAACTATGGGAAAATCCCTTCAGGACCACCAGTATGACGTGGAAACGTTTCATAGATTATATTTTTCTATTATGGATGAGTGACAAAAGGGTCCTTCAAAGATTTATGGAATGGCTGAATAACAAAACAGCAGATATCAAATTTACTTCACATTGGAGTAGAGATGAAATTCATTTCTTGGACCTGACCATTAAACATGATGAAGGGGAGATATTCACTACCCTATAGACTAAACTAAACTGATACAAACACATTTCTGCACTACCCTAGCCACCACCAGAGAAATCTTAAAGATAACTTACTGTATAGCCATGTCTTAAGGATTCAAAGAAACAGCTCAAAAAAGGAAGACTTCTTTTCCAATGCAGAAAAAGTAATTCTGAAGCTTAAAGATCAATACTATCCCCATAGAATGCTAAAAAGAGCAATGAAGCAGACATGGTATACTCCGAGGAGAGCCCTCTTGGAACTTATGGTAAAGAGGGAACTGGACCGACTGCATTGTGTCACTACCTTGAACTCCAACACATTGAAAGTGAAGAAGATAATTTGGAAACATCGGAGGATGGTCTCCTCCCTGGATCCATTTAAGGAAACACCGTTATTTGCATTAACGAGAAACAGGAATTTAAAGGACAGACAGGTTTGTTCCAACACGGAAATATGGAGACCCCAGAAAAATCTCAGAACTTTATTGGGATTACCACCAATCCTTGGTCATCACAACTCTGCAAACTGTATAGTGTGTAATTTGACCATTGAAGGATGTCTCTTTGTATACAATAACAATTTAATTAGACACAAGGAATTCACTAACTGTAGAACAAGAAATGTTATCTACAGTATACTGTGTCCATGTACTAAGGCACTATATAGGGCAGACCAGCCAGGAAGTACGACACTGTACCAGTCAACACAAGACCAGAATCAGATGTCGCACAATGGCAGCTCCCCTAGTACAACACTTTCTGCAATTTAAACATACGGCTTCTGAATTAAGATGGGCAGTCCTGCGACAAATACAGTCGGGCAGTGATATGTCACTATTACGGCACAAGGCATTCATGATCATGAAGCTACAAATGTCCGATAAGGGCCTAAATGAAATCTCAGAAATCGGAAATATATTTTAAGGAAAATATTTGCCTCAATGACCCTCAAATGTGTTCAAGTGTTACCTCAAAGTCGCCTTCATCCTGCAATTACTTTTAGGGGTGGAATTATTTTTAGGACTTGGTAATATGATTATTGCCATGAAACTACAACTTCCAGAGCAAGAAAAACGGATGGCTTTTTATATAATTAACCTTTTTTCAGAGACTCTCATGTGTTTAAGTGTTACCTCAATGTCACCTCCATTTTATGATTACTTTTAGGTGTGGAACTATAATTAGGATTCCATAATATGTTCACTGAATGGAACCACAACTGCCAGCACCACGGCCTCCACATGGAAGTTCATCTCATTGAAAACGTGGTAGAAGTGGTGGAGCTACATCTCTCAGCACTGCATTGCGCACAATCACACAGCCGACGTCATCGCAACCTTAACGTATCTGCCTATATTTACTGGTAACAAAAGATAGCAGCTCTTCAGGTGCCGAAATAAGTAAGGGAAGGAGCACGTCCTTTCGACAGTCGGTTACGAGGAACAGTACCTGCAGGAAGGAGAGCACAGGGGAAATGAGGTGTGAACTATGGGCCAGATTTACAAGGAACTGGCGCAGCAGGGCGCTTCACCAAAATTGGCAGCGCTGCACCAGTTCTGAAATGCAGGGTTGCATTGTATTTACGAAAATACAGCGCACCTCTGTGTTTCCCCTAGTGCTGGTGTTTAATTTAGCTGCCTGGCGCGAATGCACGCACTCTTGCACCATAGTCCAAGGGTGTCTGCGTTGAAGGGAATGATTGTTTATTTGCAGGAAGGTAATCCTTCCTGCAAATAAACAATCTACAATGGCGATTTGGCACTTCTAGGTGTGCTGCAGAATGCAGCGCACATAGAAGTAACAACTCATCAGGACACCTTCCTGCACATAAACAATTATTCATGGCCTTTTGCTCTTTCTATGTGTGCAGCACACATAGAGAAAGCAAAACCAAGGAGAAATAAAAGTATTTCTCCTTGTTGCGATATGCTAATCCCACCCCTACGGTGGCGTTAGTTTTTGGCTCTGCCTCAGATTTACGATTTCTCGTAAATCTGTGGCAGTGTCAAAATCAATGTGTGTTGCGGCAGTACGCCCACAGCTAGACCCATTGCACGTCCCTCAGCCGAAGAAAACTGCGTCTGGGCCATATTTACAAAGTGGCTTTAAGCCACAAAAAGTGGCTTAGTGCCACCTTGTAAATATGGTGCAGTGCACAGCACCACTGAAGTGTCACAAAAAGCGATGCTCCAGTGGTGCTAGGGGGTTGTAAATATGTCTGTCTTGGTCAAAACAAAGGTACCTTAAATGGACTTTCAACCGGCAAAGATTTCAACCAGCCCTTGGAACCTTTTTTAAGTAAACATTTTCTGTTGGCCTTTCTATTGTAGATTGCCCATAAACATCAATGAGACAAATTAAGGTGAGCGAGTGCAAAGGATTGAGTCACGATTGAGGTGGACCCCCAGGGGTATGGGTTTTACCTCTCTGAGTATACGTTAACTATGATTCACGCAACTACTATTAAAACTGGTGTTTCTTGAACATTGTAGGGTTTTTTGGGGACTCCTTGATATCTCTCAAAGGCTTTAAGTGGTGACACGAAGGCATGGTGTCCTTGAACAAGCATATTGTACGTATGCACTTTAGGACTAAAATTAACACATAAATTATATTCTCCTAAATTGAACATGTTTGCACATCCCTTTCCCTTCCATTCCCAGTTTCCACATTTGGTAAATGATGGTATGCCCCAAAGATTACCTAAAATCAAGAATTGAGCACATATCTTTGAGGTCGAAACACGTCTGCAAAATCTCATGAGGGATATTGGAGTGGCCATTTTCACACATATGAAGCGATTGAACTACAAGTTGTTAGAGAATGTGAGGACTGACACCAATGGGAAATGGGATTGTATATATAAAATCCACCCTTCATTGTGTTATTTGAGATCTCATAAAGTGTTTTTAAAGCAAAACCAAAGATTCCTCTAATGGGTAGCTTTTTGTTGTATATAGTTCTAGACAGTGTTTAGTATTTTTTGTTTAAGCCAGATGAGATGTTAAAAAATTGTGGCATTTATTTGAGTGTCTTAAAATTTCTGTCGTAACCAAATCACTGTGTATATATGCTCTTCGTCTGTAGGGGATTGTTGTTTTTTGAAAAGACAATTATGTTGTTCAATTCACTGTAAAAATATATATTTGTAAGATTAAATCAATTTGACTAATGAGTTGTGAATGATATATAATTCATTGTTACACAGTGGATTCATGTGCTTGCTGTGTATTTGTTTGAACAAAGATTGATTCATAGCCCATGTTGGCTTTGTATGCTCCTTGTTTTGTTCTGCTTGATTCCTCCTCTGGCTAGGCTTTACAGGATCACATCCCAGCTAGCTTTATGCCCCAATTCAAGGGCAGCACTGGATGGAGATTCCGGTCCCTTGATAAAAGTAGAAAAACAATCAGGCTACCTGTTGCAGGGCCGGGTGGAAGCCCTTACGCCCTCCCCATGCACACCTTCTGGGGTCCCCAGGGAACCACCTCTTGAAGGTCTGCAGGGTGCGCCAGTCTTTCCCTCCAGGATGATCAAGAGTGATGTCTATCCCAGTCGGGGGCTCAGGACACCCCAGAGGGGACCCCAGTCCCTCCCTGCACCAGAAGGTCGTGTTCCTGGATGATGGGGCGTGTGGGCAGAGAGTGACCTTTTTGTTGACCCACTCCAACACCTCCTCTGGAGTGTCAAAGAAATAGGCCTTCTCCTGAAAGATCACCTTTAGCTTCACAGCATAGAGAAGCATGTATTGTATTCCCAAGTCTTTCATTTGTTCCTTGACTGCAAGAAAAAACTGCTGCTGGACATGGACAAGCTTAGTATAGTCAAGGAAGTTTAGGATTTTCTGGGATTGAAACATAACAGTGTCATGCTTGCGAATTAGCGCAGGATCGCATCCCAGTCCACATAGTACAGTATTCAGGCTATCACTGGGTGAGGTGGAGCCCCTTGGGGAAGGGGTGGGGTGGCACTGAGCCAGGGCCTGGTGCGCCCTCTCAATGATAACGCAAGGTGACAAGGATTCCACTGCATTAAGTTACTGTAGCCACTGACCCAGGATCCTTTCAGGGGATGGCCCCTTGCAGCCCTCAAGAAATCCCACAAAACAGAGAGTGTTCCTCCTCGCTCTCCCCTCAGCGTCCTCCACCCGCTCGGCCAGTTCCTTAGTCAAAGACACCAGTCTTGTGATCATTCTCTGCATGTCGGTGACATTGTCTTTCACGCCAGAAACGTGGACTTCAGCTTCAGCTAATCTTTCCACAGCCTTGCAGAGCTCCTGCCTGAGAAGAGTAACGTCGATACCTACCACCCTCAATTTTTGCTTCCAGGGCATTGGGTGATTGTGGGATGGCCATAAGGATCATGTTCGTGTCCAGCCCCGTGGGATCTGACCCCCGGCTGTCCTGAGGGTCCCCTGTGAATTTCTCCAGGATGCCTTGCTTGGAGTTTGGCAGTTTGTTTTTGGCCATAATGAAGCAGAATAGCGTGATCCGTGGCTCGTGGCAGCCTGGACCTGCCAGTTCTCCAGGTTCCCCGGAGCCAGCACATGCAGTCTGGCTGATAAACCTCTCCCAGGGCCCCATAGCCCAGCGATCCCACCAGGAGGTGAAAGAAGAAAAGGCAGAGCAGGCCCCGCGGGAGGATGTCTGGGAGATAACAGGCATTTAACAGGGGGCCAATCAGCAAAACCTCAATCACTGGCCCACTGTACCCATGGCAGTGCCCCCCTCAATCCCCAAGCAGCAACAGTCTTATGTGGTCCAGTCACGCAGGGTGCCCGTTGCACCATTGGCTCGATGCAGCCCCCAATCTGGCCTACCTCTTAGCATATGTAGCTAGATCGCTCCCTCAACTCTGTTATGTCCTCAGCCCTTAGAAGGGCTGGGACAAGCGGTAAACGTTGCGCGCGCTGCGCGGTAATGAAACAATAAACACCGGCCTTTGTTTCAGTGAGGCGCGCCCGAGTGCGTGCGCTTTCAGCCTTCAGCCCGTCCGCACGGGCTTTCTTTTACTGGCGTGTCTCCGTGCACTTCTGACGCACCCAGCCACGCCCGTCTTTATTTTATAGCTCCCGGCCGGCGGCCGAGGAGCAAACCAAAACACCAACAATTAACAGGGGAAATCCCCGAACACATCCGGGCATTTCACCCCTTTTCTTAGCTACCCCCACACCCGTATACTAATTGTGCTGGCCAGTTCCGTCACTGGCCAGCGACATTACATTCCTCCCAAAAATGCAAAAAACACACAACGGAACGTTACCATCCTGAAATATAAATCAATGATCACACACATAATCCTGGAGACGGGATGAAGGACAAGGATTGCCCCGCAGACCATATCGGGAAGACCCACATCGCTGAGAAACGATTTCGGTGGAAGAACCATCAGTCTCAGACTCAGAGGGGACCGACACTTGACCATCTCCAACGCCAATCAACGATCCTCTTGTAGGGAGGCCAGCCTCAGGCCCCTCGCACACAGGACTATTGGCCTCAGCATCTTCTCCACCTTCCTCTCGCATTTCGCTCTCACCATGAAATCTTTTAAACAATGACACATTTCGTGTCACAGTGTCATTTCCACGCTGCGCAACCACAGCTGACCCATGTCGTTGAATCACTCTCCACGGGACTGTTGAAAAAGGGGTACGAAACTTGCTACCAGGCAGAGTCTGCTTGAGCAATACCTGATCACCAACCTTCAAGTCAGAGTTCACTGCTTTCCTTGCACGGCTGACCCTTTGATTTGACATCCGCCTCTTCTCTTGGACCACGCTCCGAGCCATTTCCGGCGGACACCATGAAGGATGATGGGGAATCGCGTCAACAGCCGCCCTTCCAAACGCAACATGACCAGGAGCCAAATTAGTGGTGGAGTGAGGTGTTTGGCGATAATTCCGTAAAAATGAAAAGATCGCATACTCCACAGCCTGGCCACCAGCCACCGCAATTCTGATTACCTTATTTAAAGTCCGCATGAACCGTTCCACCTCACCATTGGCCTGAGGCCAACGCGGAGTGATTCGGCGATGACGGGTGCCAGTAAGTTTCAAGTACTCCGCAAATTCACTACTCTGAAACGGTGGTCCATTGTCAGTTTTTATCTCCGCAATAAGACCATGGGTAGCCATCATCTTTTCCAATCTAGCGATTACCACAGCAGCGGTGAGGGACGGAATGATCTCAACCTCAGGATACTTTGAAAAGTCATCGATTACTACCATGGTGTGTCGACCATCAGGTAGACTACCGAAATCCATACTTGCCGAGGCCCATGGACCGGTAGGGGTTGGTTCCGTTTCAATAGGAACAGGCTTTGCTGATTCACCAGTGGCCTGACACCATCGGCATGATCTGACCACCTGCTCAACCTTTTCATCCATGAGAGGAAACCACACCTTGGATCTTAGTCGGCTCTTGGTCTTGACCATACCCTGATGGCCATTGTGGGCCAATTCCACCGCCTTGTTGGTAAGAGAGGAGGGGATAACCAGCCGGCTTCCCCTTAATAAGCATCCTTGAGAGTCAATGGTCAGCTCACCCTTTACGCCAGACAGGCTTTCAATGATGCGTTGAGCTTCAGAGTTCAATAAGGGTAACTGATTTTTAATTCGGTACCACTGACCAGTCTGAACAGCCTCCATGACTTTCTGCAAACACTCATCCGATTGGGTCGCTTGTTGGATCTCCCACATGGTCATAGGTAAGGGCCGGGAACGATCAGCCACATATCGGACATATTCTTCCGTCTCTCTGGCTTCTTCGACTTCCACTTCAGAGGCACTCCTGGGATGCCTCGACAAATAGTCAGCCGGATTTTCTGATCCCGGGCGATACTCTAACTGGCATCTGTAATCTTGCAATTGTAGCATCCACTTCTCTATCCTCGGTGGGGGTTTGGAAGCAGTTCCGTTGAATAATGGAAGCAAAGGCTTGTGGTCAGTAGTAACCACAAACGGGCGGCCATATACATAAATGTGGAAATGCTTGCACCCCCAATGGACCGCAATGGCTTCCTTCTCAATCTGCGAGTAGCGCTGTTCTGTGTCAGTCAGCGACCTGCTGGCATATGCGACAGGAGCCCACATCCCTTCGCGTTGTTCCTGCAACAGTACAGCTCCTAATCCTTTGGGTCCCGCGTCTACGGCAATTTTGGTATTTCTTCTCGGGTCAAAGTATTTCAGTACCATGTCACTGGACAGCGCCTCTTTGATTTTTTCAAACGCTGTCTGTTCAGCCAGCCCCCACTGCCATGACTCTGACGTTTTGAGAAGATTCCTCAGTGGTTGTGTCAGATTAGACAAATCTCTTATGAATCGACCACAGTAATTAACCATTCCTAAGAAACTTCGGACTTCCGTGACAGTTGTGGGTGGTGATGCCTCTTTAATATCATTGACCTTCGCAGGATCAGGGGCCACTCCTTTCGCAGAGAACATGTAACCAAAAAACTGTATCCGGTCTCTCAGAAATTCGCACTTTTGGCGGTGCAAGGTTAGTCCAGACTCCTGGATGCGTTGTAGGACCTTTTGTAACCTGGCATTGTGTTCCGCAATGGTGGGAGCATGTACCAGGATGTCGTCACTGACATTTATGGTTCCTGGCAAGCCCACCAACAGCTCCTGAATCACATTTTGGAATACTTCCGCCGCACTCGATATCCCGAAACTTAGACGCCTGTACCTCCGGAGTCCAACATGAGTCGAGAACGTTGTTATGTAGCGGGATTCCTGGGCCAATACCAGCTGGTGGTACCCCGACCGGAGGTCCAACTTTGAGAACCACCTCGAATCACTGAGCTCTCCCAGAATGTCATCTATCGTGGGCGTCAAATGTCTTTCCCTTTTGATCGCCGCATTTGGAAGACGCATGTCCACACAGATTCTCACTTCGCCTGGTTGTTTAGGCTTCCGAGCTACCACGATGGGCGACACCCAGGGAGTGGGTCCAGACACCTTCTCGATAATCCCAGCTTTTTCCAGATTATCTAACTCTTTCTCCACCTGGGGCCTAAAATGGAACGCCACTCGCCTGTGGCGGAGAGCTATCGGCTGGATGGTATTATCAATATGGAGTTTGATCTCCCGTCCCCGTAGACAACCTATGCCATTGAAAACTCCCTCATACCTGGCAACCAACTCCGTCACTGATTCTTGATGAATGCTGAGCGCGAATGTCACTATTTGTAACTCCTCTGCCGCCTGACAACCTAACAGCATGCCAGTCCCTCCTTCGGTCACATAGACCTTTGCTGCTATCGAGTTTTGTCCATGAGTAATCGTAGTGTGGAACATACCCCTTAGGGATAGGGGGGTGTTTTGTCCATAGGCATATACTCTAATATTTGTCTTGGTTAAAGGTGGGGTCGGGGACATCTGGCAATGTTCATCAGCCGCTAGCAAATTTATGGATGCTCCTGTATCCACGACAGCTACTACCTCATGACGACCCATCTGTATCTGACACTTCGGAAGTTGTGCTTGGCGACAATTAGTAGGTGTGGTCGCAAATAAGGAGTGAATGACATGAATGACTGTCTCATCGTCATCATCATCCATGTCACTCCCTCGCTCTGACTTTTCACGAGGAGCGTCTTCACACGCCACATTCACCGTCGCCTTCCTGGCGTCTTTGGACCTGCACACTTTTGCGAAATGATTCATCTTTCCGCAGCTCGCACAAATCTTTCCCCTCGCTGGGCACTCAGATGCTCGGTGTGGCACACCCCCACAATACCCACATTGTCTGGGTCGCGGACTACTCACTTTTTGTGGAGTTTTCTTCCGGGGTGTCACCACGGCATTGATGACCTCTTCTTTTATAGGACGTTGTAACGCTGCCTCCATGTGTGAAGCTCTGGCTTTCGAGAGCTCCTTCGTTCGACCTAACTGTAGAATGTCCGGTAGTGATTTCCCTGATTCTTCTAGGATGCGTTCCCTGAGGGGAAGTGAAGCACACCCTTGTATTAATTGTCCTCGGACCTCCTCAGTTTCATCATTAAATCTACACGTACTCGCTAGCTCTCTTAATCTTAGGTGAAAAGCATCCAGCGACTCATCCGTCCGTTGTCTCGCCTGTCTAAATATGAATCTTTCATAATCAGTATTGACCATCGGGTCAAAATGGCGGTTAAGGGCTGCTATGAGTGTTTTATGTGTCTTGGGTGTATCTTCCGCGATATTTTTCACTATTTTGTATATGTCCTTGCCTCCTATATGAATGAGCAGGGCCCGTTTCTGGTCATTCGCTACTTTTGTGGCTTCAAAAAACACCAACACTCTTTCCACCCATTCTCTCCACTTGGGCGCTTGTGTCGAGGGAGCCCCTTCCACCACAAAAGGTTCTACGGGAGGAATTGCTGACATTGTGGTTGGGGTGGTGATGAGCTAGATACTTGCTCTTATGCTCGCACTGAGCGTATATATTTTTTTTCTTTTTCACTCACTGTGTCCTGCTATCTCTCCTTCTTCCACGTCCTGTCGACGGTGCACTATTTCAATACTAACTTCATGCCTTAACTATTTACTGCATCTGCATTCCTTTCCTTTTCCTTGAATTAGGAGTGTCAAAAATGCTTCCTGGGTGCCTGCCCTGCTGCACGAGCACCGCCGTAGACACGTGGCCGCAGCAGGGTTCGACCCTCGAGGCGGGGTGCTCCTCCCTCATCGCCAATTGTTATGTCCTCAGCCCTTAGAAGGGCTGGGACAAGCGGTAAACATTGCGCGCGCTGCGCGGTAATGAAACAATAAACACCGGCCTTTGTTTCAGTGAGGCGCGGCCGAGTGCGTGCGCTTTCAGCCTTCAGCCCGTCCGCACGGGCTTTCTTTTACTGGCGTGTCTCCGTGCGCTTCTGACGCACCCAGCCACGCCGTCTTTATTTTATAGCTCCCGGCCGGTGGCCGAGGAGCAAACCAAAACACCAACAATTAACAGGGGAAATCCCCGAACACATCCGGGCATTTCACCCCTTTTCTTAGCTACCCCCACACCCGTATACTAATTGTGCTGGCCAGTTCCGTCACTGGCCAGCGACATTACAAACTCGTCCGCAATGCTTCTTGCATTCCTGCAAGCACAGAAGTGGCCCCGATTTCCCATCCTCTCCTTACTGGAAGCCCCAGGGGTATCCCAGGAGTCAAGCAGCTCTTCAGCTGGGCGGCTTAACCTTTCTACAGAATGCTCCTGTGCGTCATCTCTCCACCGGCAGTCAGCAGTCTGCACCATGCGGCTCACCGGAACCATGCCCAACGGGGCTTTGCCACAGTGGTTCCAGGCATGCAGTAGACCCCAGACTGTGTGGGTTCAGAGAGGGCCCCAGCAGCAGTCAATGTAGGCAGTTAGCGGAGGATTCTCGGCAGAGAGTGTGGAGCTGAGTGACCTTGCAACTACTATCCTAGGCAGTCCAGACACGCTCCTGTAATCAAATTATAATGGGGTGCAAACATATTCCCATTGAAGAGCATCCTGGATATAGGGTGGGAGTGGATTGCTGGTAAAAGGAGTTTGAGTGCTGGGAAAGGAGGCACAGAGGGAGTGAAATAATAAAAATGCACTAAGAAGAGCAAATTCAATGAAAACGCAAAGAGAAGAGATTTAGGAACAGGAAAGAAGAAAGGAAGAATTACCAATAGGAATAATGAGGGGAAGGACACAGAATCCAAATTCTTTATAAGTACCAGAGAAACGCCATCCTGTGATTTTTACAGAGGAAAAAAGAGTTAACTTTGATAGCCACTGATTTTTGCATATTTTTTTTTAAATGTTGGAAAACACTGAAAAACCCTCACCATAATTCACAACAAATAGAAACTGAAACCAGGAGAGCCTGTATATAGGTTTGAAAACCATCAAACCCTCCTAGTGGCCTCTCCAAAGGGTGAGAAAATCTCATTTTTGAAACACAGAAGTGCACACTTTTAAATGATTGTTCTCCTTTGTCTCACTTAAGAATCTATTCTGCTAAGTCATTTCCACTGAAGTGTCAGATGTGCCTTTTTGACCTATAAAAGTTCCCTTTTCAGCCTTCTGATATTCGTTGCCATAGCTTCTGTCATTTTTTGCAGTATTTTGTTGAAGAACATAAGTTAATATGAACATATGTCACCACAAAGGCTAAAAAAATTACCCTGGTAAATAAAAATATCTCCCTGGACAAAGTGGAGGATTTCAGACGAAGCTGAAAATTCTGGTGATAACATTAAACTCGAAACCCAAAGGTCTAGCGTCACAGTATGCGGTAAAAAAAAACTTCACTCCAAAGCAGATTTAGGGCCTCATTATGAACATGGCGGTCCAGACTGCCATGCCGGCGGTGGCGGAAATTACCGCCACTGGAATGGTGGTCTGGACCGTCAATAAACAACAAAGGAAGACCGCCACAGGCGGCCCTCCTCCACCGCCAGGCTTCAACCGCCAGGCAGCCTGATGATGAAGGATTTCTCTATCCGACAAGGCAGCGCTGCAAGCAGCGCCAGCCTCTGGATAGAGAACCCTTGTTCCTCAAGCCTTTCCCTGACTGTTTCCCCTGCCAGGGAAAGGCTGGCAGAAGGGGTGTTCCGGGGCCCCCGTGAACAGCCCCGCCGCGCAGGTCACTGCCCTATTTACGGGCAGTGATCTGCACGACGGGTGCTGCTGCACCCACCGCGCCGCAGCATTGACAACGGCTCCATGTGGAGCTGTCGGCAATATCCTGGCCCAGCATTCCGCTGGGCCGGCTGGCGGAAACACGTGGTCTCAAGGGGGCTGGCGGTCTATGTTTAGACCGCCAGCATGAACACGGTGGGGAATCCCGCCGTGTTCATAATGACCCCCTTAGTTTTTTAATGTTGAACTCTTTTACAAGAAGGTAGTGAAATCTAAGGGCCTGATTACAACTTTGGAGGAGGTGTTAATCCGTCCCAAAAGTGACAGTAAAGTGGCAGATATACCACCAGCCGTATTACGAGTCCATTATATCCTATGGAACTCGTAATACGGCTGGTGGTATATCCGTCACATTTGGGATGGATTAACACCTCCTCCAAAGTTGTAATCAGGCCCTAAGTTTTTTTCATGTACCTCATAGTTTGATAGTCAGTGCCTTAAATGGAATAGTTTAAGTGCTGGTATTCAATAACTGTGAGAAATCGGATTATTATTTGTGGTGGGTAACTCGCCATCTCAAGGGTTAATTATAACCTTTGTCAGAGTGAGCCCTCAAAGTTCCTAAATTAACCTGAGCTCAACCCTTTGGGGGCAATGCCACAGAGCACACAAGTTAAACTTAGGAAAATATATAATGTATTTATACAGTACCAAAACAGTAATAAAGTCAAAATGCCAAAAAATCCAAATCCAAACTGAATTGGAGAAAAATAATTAAATGCAATAAACAAAGAGACACCAAATTGACAAAAATTCAATAAGAGGAACTGGAGGTATACATTTTTAAAGTTTTAAATAGCCATAGTGCCAAGAAGCTTAAAAACCCAATGATGGTCAGTGGTTGCGGTATACAGGAATTGTATTGTATCGTATTGTAATCGTATTTATATAGTGCTTACTACCCCTGACGAGGCGTCGAATCGCTGTTCGGTGAGTAGCACGCTACTCTGGAACCCAGCAAGAATTAGTGATGGATTAGTATCGGGAAATAATGAGTACAGTTTTAGTATTATTATGAGTTAATTTGAGCCGCGGATATGAGAGTTTGTTAGATTGACTGGAGTAATGGAGGGGTGGAGGAGGAAAGAAATCCAGAAGTGTTAATTGGGAGTATATCCTTAATTTACTCAACCCAAAGGCTTGGGATGAGTAGAGGCGGGTGGAGGAGGGAAGAGTATGTGGGAGGGTTAGGGAGAGCATAGTAGCAGGGTGAGATAAATGCGGGAGAATTTAGTAGGGTTGTGTTTACAGCATCCATTTTAGGACATCCTCATTCCTCACTCCTTATCCCTACTTCTCATCCCTGCTTCTCATCCATCATCCCTACTTCTCATCCATCGTACCTACTTCTCTTCCATCATCCCCACTTCTCATCCATCATCCCTACTTCTCATCCATCAAATATTATCCCTACTTCTCATCCATTGTCCCTACTTCTCTTCCATCATCCCTACTTCTCGTCCCTGTGTCTCATCCCTGCTTCTTATCCATCATCCCTACTTCTCGTCCATCATCCCTGCTTCTCTTCCATCATCCTTATTTCTCCTCCATCATCCCTACTTCTCATCCATCATATATCATCCCTACTTCTCATCCATCATCCCTGCTTCCCATCCATCATCCCTACTCTTCATCCCTCATCCCTGCTTCTCATCCATCATACATCATCCCTACTTCTCACTTCTCATCCATCATCCCTACTTCTCATCCATCATACATCATCCCTACTTCTCATCCATCATCCCTACTTCTCATCCATCATACATCATCCCTACTTCTCATCCATCATCCCTACTTCTCATCCCTCATTCCTACTTCTCATGCCTCAGCCATCATCCCTACTCCTCATCCATCATCCCTACTCCTCATTCCTCATCCCTCAGTCATACCAACACATTTTCAGTTTTGTGAAACACACCTTCACACTGATTGGTTAAGAACAGCCAATGGAGTTATGAGAGAGAGCTGCATTCTTACAGCTTTGCTGGTTTGGGAAATACAAGGAGCCCACAGCTAGGGCCATAAATCAGCTCTTGGAGAAAGAGTTATAAAGTTCATCAAAAATCTTTCTGGTTTCAGAAAAGAAAAAAATAAACAGCTCTCAGAGATAAAAGCAGCCTCAGATGTAAACATGTTATTTGTTACAAATAAAAAGCAGGCTCAGATTTAATCATTTTATTTGTTACAAATAAAAACGAAAACAGAAAAGGTTTGGATGAATTGGATTGCACTGTCACCAGAGTTGATTTTAAACATTTTGTTTCTACATATGAAACTGAAACCAGAAAGGTTGGTTGAACTGTAGATGACCTGTATAACCCTTTCTCCAAGAGCTGATTTATGGCCCAGGCTGTTCACTCCTGGTATTTCCCAAACCAGCAGAGCTTTCTACAGAGGCTATGCAAACAGAAAAACACTGAGTTAAATAAAATGAAATATTGTGCAGCCTTGAATTCACTGGAAACAAACACACAGTTGCATTTCCTTTCCTCCCTCTTCACCCACCATGTGCAATGAGGAGGCTGTTTTTCATTGAAATAGAATGCAGCTCTCTCTCATAACTCTGATTGGCTGTTCCCAACCAATCAGTGTGAAGGTGTGTTTCACAAAACTGAAAATGTGTTGGTATGACTGAGGGATGAGGAATGAGGAGTAGGGATGATGGATGAGGAGTAGGGATGATGGCTGAGGCATGAGAAGTAGGAATGATGGATGAGAAGTAGGGATGAGAAGCACAGATGAGGGATGAGAAGTAGGGATGATGGAAGAGAAGTAGGGATGAGAAGCAGGGATGAGGAGTAGGGGTGATGGGAGAGAAGCAGGGACAATGGATGAGAAGTAGGGATGATGGATGAGAAGTAGGGATGATGTATGATGGATGAGAAGCAGGGATGATGGATGAGAAGTAGGGATGATGGACAAGAAGTAGGGATGATTTATGAGAAGTGAGAAGTGGGGATGATGTATGATGGATAAGAAGCAGGGATGAGGAGTAGGGATGATGGATGAGAAGTAGGGATGATGGGTGAGAAGTAGGGGTGATGGATGAGAAGTAGGGATGATGTATGATGGATGAGAAGTAGGGATGATGAATGAGAAGTAGGGATGATATATGATGGATGAGAAGTAGGGATGATGGATGAGAAGTAGGGATGATGGAGGAGAAGCAGGGATGATGGGTGAGAAGTAGGGATGATGTATGATGGATGAGAAGTAGGGATGATGGATGAGAAGTAGGGATGATATATGATGGATGATAAGTAGGGATGATGGATGAGAAGTAGGGATGATGGAAGAGAAATAGGGATGATGGAAGAGAAGCAGGGATGATGGATGAAAAGTAGGGATGATGGATAAGAAGCAGGGATGATGGAAGAGAAATAGGGATGATGGGAGAGAAGCAGGGATGATGGATGAAAAGTAGGGATGATGGATAAGAAGCAGGGATGAGATGCGGGGATGAGAAGTAAGGATGATGGAAGAGAAGTAGGGATGATGGATGAGAAGTAGGGATAATATATGATGGATGAGAAGTAGGGATGATGGAAGAGAAGTAGGGATGATGGATGAGAAGCAGGGATGAGAAGTAGGATAAGGAGTGAGGAATGAGAGTGGCCTAAAATGGATGCTGTAGATGAGAGCAGGAATTCATAGATATCTAGTATAACAACTATAGGAAAGTGCCATCTTGCCTGGCATGTTACCCCCATTTTTCACTGTATATATGTTGTTTTAGTTGTATGTGTCACTGGGACCCTGGTAACCCAGGGCCCCAGTGCTCATAAGTGTGCCTGAATGT
Organism: Pleurodeles waltl; assembly: GCF_031143425.1. Taxonomy (NCBI): domain Eukaryota; kingdom Metazoa; phylum Chordata; class Amphibia; order Caudata; family Salamandridae; genus Pleurodeles; species Pleurodeles waltl. The sequence goes on along the minus strand of NC_090437.1, from coordinate 473,182,750 downwards.
GTTACCTGTGTAGTGACTAACTGTCTCACTGAGGCTCTGCTAATCAGAACCTCAGTGGTTATGCTCTCTCATTTCTTTCCAAATTGTCACTAACAGGCTAGTGACCATTTTTACCAATTTACATTGGCTTACTGGAACACCCTTATAATTCCCTAGTATATGGTACTGAGGTACCCAGGGTATTGGGGTTCCAGGAGATCCCTATGGGCTGCAGCATTTCTTTTGCCACCCATAGGGAGCTCTGACAATTCTTACACAGGCCTGCCACTGCAGCCTGAGTGAAATAACGTCCACGTTATTTCACAGCCATTTTACACTGCACTTAAGTAACTTATAAGTCACCTATATGTCTAACCTTTACCTGGTAAAGGTTAGGTGCAAAGTTACTTAGTGTGAGGGCACCCTGGCACTAGCCAAGGTGCCCCCACATTGTTCAGAGCCAATTCCCTGAACTTTGTGAGTGCGGGGACACCATTACACGCGTGCACTACATATAGGTCACTACCTCTATGTAGCTTCACAATGGTAACTCCGAATATGGCCATGTAACATGTCTAAGATCATAGAATTGCCCCCTCTATGCCATCCTGGCATTGTTGGTACAATTCCATGATCCCAGTGGTCTGTAGCACAGACCCTGGTACTGCCAAACTGCCCTTCCTGGGGTTTCACTGCAGCTGCTGCTGCTGCCAACCCCTCAGATAGGCATCTGCCCTCCTGGGGTCCAGCCAGGCCTGGCCCAGGATGGCAGAACAAAGAACTTCCTCTGAGAGAGGGTGTGACACCCTCTCCCTTTGGAAAATGGTGTGAAGGCAGGGGAGGAGTAGCCTCCCCCAGCCTCTGGAAATGCTTTGTTGGGCACAGAGGTGCCCAATTCTGCATAAGCCAGTCTACACCGGTTCAGGGACCCCTTAGCCCCTGCTCTGGCGCGAAACTGGACAAAGGAAAGGGGAGTGACCACTCCCCTGACCTGCACCTCCCCTGGGAGGTGTCCAGAGCTCCTCCAGTGTGCTCCAGACCTCTGCCATCTTGGAAACAGAGGTGCTGCTGGCACACTGGACTGCTCTGAGTGGCCAGTGCCACCAGGTGACGTCAGAGACTCCTTGTGATAGGCTCCTTCAGGTGTTGCTAGCCTATCCTCTCTCCTAGGTAGCCAAACCCTCTTTTCTGGCTATTTAGGGTCTCTGTCTCTGGGGAAACTTTAGATAACGAATGCAAGAGCTCATCCGAGTTCCTCTGCATCTCTCTCTTCACCTTCTGCCAAGGAATCGACTGCTGACCGCGCTGGAAGCCTGCAAACCTGCAACATAGTAGCAAAGACGACTACTGCAACTCTGTAACGCTGATCCTGCCGCCTTCTCGACTGTTTTCCTGCTTGTGCATGCTGTGGGGGTAGCCTGCCTCCTCTCTGCACCAGAAGCTCCGAAGAAATCTCCCGTGGGTCGACGGAATCTTCCCCCTGCAACCGCAGGCACCAAAAAGCTGCATTACCGGTCCCTTGGGTCTCCTCTCAGCACGACGAGCGAGGTCCCTCGAATCCAGCGACTCTGTCCAAGTGACCCCCACAGTCCAGTGACTCTTCAGTCCAAGTTTGGTGGAGGTAAGTCCTTGCCTCACCTCGCTGGGCTGCATTGCTGAGAACTGCGACTTTTGCAGCTACTCCGGCCCCTGTGCACTTCCGGCGGAAATCCTTTGTGGTCAGCCAAGCCTGGGTCCAAGGCACTCTAACCTGCATTGCACGACTTTCTAAGTTGGTCTCCGGCGACGTGGGACTCCTTTGTGCAACTTCGGCGAGCACCGTTTCACGCATCCTCGTAGTGCCTGTTTCTGGCACTTCTCCGGGTGCTACCGGCTTCAGAGAGGGCTCCTTGTCTTGCTCGACGTTCCTTCTCTCTGCTGGTCCAATTTGCGACCTCCTGGTCCCTCCTGGGCCTCAGCAGCGTCCAAAAACGCTAACCGCATGATTTGCAGCTAGCAAGGCTTGTTGGCGTTCTTTCTGCACGACTCTCCACGGTGAGAGGGATCCGTCCACCAAAGGGGAAGTCTCTAGCCCTTTTCGTTCCTGCAGAAACCTCAGCTTCTTCTGTCCAGTAGAAGCTTCTTTGCACCCGCAGCTGGCATTTCCTGGGCATCTGCCCATCTCCGACTTGCTTGTGACTTTTGGACTTGGTCCCCTTGTTCCACAGGTACCCTAGATTGGAAATCCACAGTTGTTGCATTGCTGGTTTGTGTCTTTCCTGCATTATTCCTCTAACACGACTTCTTTGTCCTTAGGGGAACTTTAGTGCACTTTGCACTCACTTTTCAGGGTCTTGGGGAGGGTTATTTTTCTAACTCTCACTATTTTCTAATAGTCCCAGCGACCCTCTACAAGGTCACATAGGTTTGGGGTCCATTCGTGGTTCGCATTCCACTTTTGGAGTATATGGTTTGTGTTGCCCCTATCCCTATGTTTCCCCATTGCATCCTATTGTAACTATACATTGTTTGCACTGTTTTCTAAGACTATACTGCATATTTTTGCTATTGTGTATATATATCTTGTGTATATTTCCTATCCTCTCACTGAGGGTACACTCTAAGATACTTTGGCATATTGTCATAAAAATAAAGTACCTTTATTTTTAGTATAACTGTGTATTGTGTTTTCTTATGATATTGTGCATATGACACTAAGTGGTACTGTAGTAGCTTCACACGTCTCCTAGTTCAGCCTAAGCTGCTCTGCTAAGCTACCATTATCTATCAGCCTAAGCTGCTAGACACCCTATACACTAATAAGGGATAACTGGGCCTGGTGCAAGGTGCAAGTACCCCTTGGTACTCACTACAAGCCAGTCCAGCCTCCTACATTGGTTATGCAGCGGTGGGATAAGTGCTTTGAGACTACTTACCACTCTTGTCATTGTACTTTTCATAAGAGAAAAATATACAAAACAAGGTCAGTGTATATACACATAGCCAAAAAGTTTTGCATTTCCTCTTTTCACTCTTTTCTAAGTGCTGAAAAGTACTTCTAACTTTCTAAAAAGTTCAAAAAAGTTTAAAAAGTTTTTTTTCTCTGTCTTTCTAAAAGCTCTGACAAACTTTTTATCTTTTACTATCACTTTAACTCTCTCTAAAAATGTCTGGCACAGGCCAAAATGTTGATCTGTCCAAACTTGCATATGATCACCTTAGCTGGAAAGGAGCAAGGAATCTCTGCATAGAGAGAGGTTTGAGTGTAGGGAAGAATCCTTCCTTAGAACTGTTAATTAACATGCTTAGAGTACAGGATAAGGTCATAAGTGCCCAATCTGTTGAAAAAGTAGCTAATGGTTCTCAATCAGATCCAGGGACTCCCCCTGGAAAAGATTCAGGAAAGAAACTTCCTAGCCTGCCCATTACTAGACAGTCTAGCATAGTTGGTAATGATGATGAGCCACACCATATAAATAGTGTTGTCTCACATCATAGCAAAAGCATTTATTCTCACCATACTGGTAGTGATGTTTCTGTTAGCCAAGCTGTTAGGATGGCTTCTGTAAGGGACAGGTCTCCTTCTGTCCATTCTCACCATACTTCTGTTTCAAGGCATGTCCCTCCCACCCACCCTGATGACAGATTGTTAGAAAGGGAGCTCAATAGATTGAGAGTGGAACAAACCAGACTGAAGCTCAAGAGGCAACAGCTGGATTTGGATAGACAGACTTTAGAAGTAGAGAAGGAGAGACAGAAACTGGGTTTAGAAACCCATGGTGGCAGCAGCAGTATTCCCCATAGTCATCCTGCAAAAGAGCATGATTCCAGGAATCTGCATAAGATAGTTCCCCCTTATAAGGAGGGGGATGACATTAACAAGTGGTTTGCTGCACTTGAGAGGGCCTGTGTTGTACAGGATGTCCCTCAAAGGCAGTGGGCTGCTATCCTATGGCTATCATTTAGTGGAAAAGGTAGGGATAGGCTCCTTACTGTGAAAGAAAATGATGCTAATAATTTCCAAGTTCTTAAGAATGCACTCCTGGATGGTTATGGCTTAACCACTGAACAGTAGAGGATAAAGTTCAGAGAGACCAAAAAGGAGTCTTCACAAGACTGGGTTGATTTCATTGACCATTCAGTGAAGGCCTTGGAGGGGTGGTTACATGGCAGTAAAGTTACTGATTATGACAGCCTGTATAACTTGATCCTGAGAGAGCATATTCTTAATAATTGTGTGTCTGATTTGTTGCACCAGTACTTGGTGGACTCTGATCTGACCTCTCCCCAAGAATTGGGAAAGAAGGCAGACAAATGGGTCAGAACAAGAGTGAACAGAAAAGTTCATACAGGGGGTGACAAAGATGGCAACAAAAAGAAGGATGGTAAGTCTTCTGACAAGGGTGGGGACAAATCTAAAAATGAGTCTTCATCAGGCCCACAAAAACACTCTGGTGGGGGTGGTGGGCCCAAATCCTCTTTTAATCAGAACAAGGAAAAGAAACCATGGTGCTATTTATGTAAAATAAAAGGCCATTGGACAACAGATCCCAGTTGTCCAAAGAAAGGCACCAAGCCTCCTACCACTACAACCCCTACTGCTACACCTAGTGTCCCTAATAATAGCAGTGGTGGTGGGAGCAAACCTACTAATAGCCAATCCAAGGGAGTAGCTGGGCTCACTATTGGTAACTTAGTTGGGGTTGGCCTTGTTAGGGAGGCCACAGAGGCTGTGTTAGTCTCTGAGGGGGCTATTGATTTAGCCACCTTAGTTGCTTGTCCCCTTAATATGGATAAGTACAAGCAGCTACCCCTAATAAATGGTGTTGAGGTTCAGGCCTACAGGGACACTGGTGCCAGTGTGACTATGGTCATAGAGAAACTGGTCCACCCTGAACAACACCTACTTGGTCACCAGTACCAAGTAACCGACGCTCACAACAACACACTTAGCCACCCCATGGCTGTTGTTAATCTCAACTGGGGGGGGGTTACTGGTCCAAAGAAAGTTGTGGTAGCTTCAGATTTACCTGTAGACTGTCTATTAGGGAATGATTTGGAGACATCAGCTTGGTCAGATGTGGAGTTGGAGGCCCATGCAGCAATGCTGGGCATCCCATGGCATATTTTTGCTTTGACAAGGGCTCAGGCCAAAAAGCAAAAAGGACAGGGAAGCTTGGATCCTGGAACAATGGACCAAGTGCTCCCTAAAGCTAGGGCTAGTAGAAGCAAACCACTTCCTACTATCCCTCCCTCTACAGTGGATTCAACTTCTGAGGAAGAAGAATTCCCTCCCTGTGCAGAACCTACACCAGAGGAGCTGGAAGCAGACACTGCTGAGCTTTTGGGTGAAGGGGGGCCTGCCAGAGAGGAGCTGAGTGTGGCACAGCAAACCTGTCCCACATTAGAGGGTCTCAGACAGCAAGCTGTCAAACAGGCTAATGGGGATGTCAGTGACTCTCACAGAGTTTACTGGGAGGACAACCTCTTGTACACTGAGCATAGGGATCCTAAACCTGGAGCTGCCAGGAGATTAGTGATTCCTCAGGAGTACAGAAAGTTCCTCCTAACACTGGCACATGACATTCCCTTAGCTGGGCATCTAGGACAAATGAAAACTTGGGACAGGCTTGTTCCCCTGTTTCATTGGCCTAGAATGTCTGAGGACACAAAGGAATTTTGTAAGTCCTGTGAAACCTGTCAAGCCAGTGGCAAGACAGGTGGCACCCCAAAGGCACCCCTTATTCCACTGCCTGTGGTTGGGGTTCCCTTTGAAAGGGTAGGGGTTGACATAGTTGGCCCCCTTGACCCTCCTACTGCTTCAGGCATTAGATTTATCTTGGTGGTAGTGGACCATGCCACAAGATATCCTGAAGCTATTCCTTTAAGGACCACTACAGCACCTGCAGTGGCAAAGGCCCTCCTGGGAATATTTTCCAGGGTGGGCTTCCCAAAGGAAGTAGTATCAGACAGAGGAAGCAATTTCATGTCTGCATACTTAAAGGCCATGTGGAAGGAGTGTGGTGTAACGTACAAGTTCACAACACCCTATCATCCACAAACAAATGGACTGGTGGAGAGATTTAATAAAACTCTCAAAGGCATGATTATGGGTCTCCCTGAAAAACTCTGCAGGAGATGGGATATCCTTCTACCATGCCTCCTTTTTGCCTACAGGGAGGTACCCCAGAAAGGAGTGGGCTTCAGCCCCTTTGAACTTCTTTTTGGACACCCTGTTAGGGGTCCACTCACACTTGTAAAGGAGGGTTGGGAACAACCTTTAAAAGCTCCTAAGCAGGATATTGTGGATTATGTACTTGGCCTCAGATCAAGGATGGCTGAGTACATGAAAAAGGCCAGTAAAAACCTTCAGGCCAGCCAAGAGCTCCAGAAGCAATGGCATGATCAGAAGGCTGTTTTGGTTCAGTACCAACCAGGGCAGAAAGTGTGGGTTTTGGAGCCTGTGGCCCCAAGAGCACTCCAAGATAAATGGAGTGGTCCCCACACAATTGTTGAAAAGAAGGGAGAAGTCACCTATTTAGTTGACTTAGGCACTGCCAGGAGTCCCCTTAGGGTGCTCCATGTCAACCGCCTGAAACCCTACTATGACAGGGCTGATCTCACCCTGCTCATGGCAACTGATGAGGGACAGGAAGAAGACAGTGATCCTCTACCTGATCTCTTCTCTTCCACAGAACAAGATGCTCTTGTGGAAGGTGTAGTTTTGGCTGATTGTCTTACTGCTGAGCAGAAAGATAATTGCATAAATCTCCTAGATCAATTCTCTGAACTCTTCTCTACTGTGCCAGGTACCACTTCTTGGTGTGAGCACACTATAGATACTGGAGACAGTTTACCTGTCAAAAGTAAGATCTATAGGCAGCCTGACCATGTCAGGGACTGCATAAAGCAAGAGGTCCAGAAAATGTTAGAACTAGGAGTGGTTGAGCACTCTGACAGTCCATGGGCTTCTCCTGTGGTACTGGTACCAAAACCCCATTCCAAAGATGGAAAGAAGGAAATGCGGTTTTGTGTAGACTATAGAGGTCTCAACTTGGTAACCAAAACTGATGCTCACCCTATACCCAGGGCAGATGAGCTCATAGATACACTGGCATCTGCCAAGTATCTAAGCACTTTTGACTTGACTGCAGGGTATTGGCAGATCAAATTGTCAGAAGATGCTAAACCTAAGACTGCATTTTCAACCATTGGAGGACATTACCAGTTTACTGTAATGCCTTTTGGTTTGAAAAATGCACCTGCCACTTTTCAGAGGTTGGTGAACACAGTCCTGCAAGGGCTGGAAGCTTTCAGTGCAGCATATTTGGACGATATAGCTGTCTTTAGCTCCAGCTGGGATGATCCCCTGGTCCACCTATGGAAAGTTTTGGAGGCCCTGCAAAAGGCAGGCCTCACTATCAAGGCTTCAAAGTGCCAGATAGGGCAGGGTAAGGTGGTTTATCTGGGACACCTTGTTGGTGGGGAACAGATTGCACCACTTCAGGGGAAAATCCAAACAATTATTGATTGGGTTCCCCCTACCACTCAGACTCAGGTGAGAGCCTTCCTAGGCCTCACTGGGTATTACAGGAGGTTCATTAAGAACTATGGCTCCATTGCAGCCCCTCTTAATGACCTCACATCCAAGAAAATGCCTAAAAAGGTATTATGGACAGCAAACTATCAGAAAGCTTTTGAGGAGCTCAAGCAGGCCATGTGCTCTGCACCTGTCCTGAAAAGCCCTTGTTACTCTAAAAAATTCTATGTCCAAACTGATGCATCTGAATTAGGAGTAGGGGCAGTCCTATCACAACTTAATTCTGAGGGCCAGGATCAACCTGTTGCTTTTATTAGTAGGAGGTTGACCCCTAGAGAAAAGCGTTGGTCTGCCATTGAGAGGGAGGCCTTTGCTGTGGTCTGGGCTCTGAAGAAGTTGAGGCCATACCTGTTTGGCACTCACTTCATTGTTCAGACAGACCACAAACCTCTACTTTGGCTAAAACAAATGAAAGGTGAAAATCCTAAATTGTTGAGGTGGTCCATATCCCTACAGGGAATGGACTATACAGTGGAACATAGACCTGGGAGTAGCCACTCCAATGCAGATGGACTCTCCAGATATTTCCACTTAGACAATGAAGACTCATCAGGTCATGACTAGTCTTATTGTCCTTCGTTTGGGGGTGGGGGGGTTGTGTAGGAAAGTACCATCTTGCCTGGCATGTTACCCCCATTTTTCACTGTATATATGTTGTTTTAGTTGTATGTGTCACTGGGACCCTGGTAACCCAGGGCCCCAGTGCTCATAAGTGTGCCTGAATGTGTTACCTGTGTAGTGACTAACTGTCTCACTGAGACTCTGCTAATCAGAACCTCAGTGGTTATGCTCTCTCATTTCTTTCCAAATTGTCACTAACAGGCTAGTGACCATTTTTACCAATTTACATTGGCTTACTGGAACACCCTTATAATTCCCTAGTATATGGTACTGAGGTACCCAGGGTATTGGGGTTCCAGGAGATCCCTATGGGCTGCAGCATTTCTTTTGCCACCCATAGGGAGCTCTGACAATTCTTACACAGGCCTGCCACTGCAGCCTGAGTGAAATAACGTCCACGTTATTTCACAGCCATTTTACACTGCACTTAAGTAACTTATAAGTCACCTATATGTCTAACCTTTACCTGGTAAAGGTTAGGTGCAAAGTTACTTAGTGTGAGGGCACCCTGGCACTAGCCAAGGTGCCCCCACATTGTTCAGAGCCAATTCCCTGAACTTTGTGAGTGCGGGGACACCATTACACGCGTGCACTACATATAGGTCACTACCTATATGTAGCTTCACAATGGTAACTCCGAATATGGCCATGTAACATGTCTAAGATCATGGAATTGCCCCCTCTATGCCATCCTGGCATTGTTGGTACAATTCCATGATCCCAGTGGTCTGTAGCACAGACCCTGGTACTGCCAAACTGCCCTTCCTGGGGTTTCACTGCAGCTGCTGCTGCTGCCAACCCCTCAGATAGGCATCTGCCCTCCTGGGGTCCAGCCAGGCCTGGCCCAGGATGGCAGAACAAAGAACTTCCTCTGAGAGAGGGTGTGACACCCTCTCCCTTTGGAAAATGGTGTGAAGGCAGGGGAGGAGTAGCCTCCCCCAGCCTCTGGAAATGCTTTGTTGGGCACAGAGGTGCCCAATTCTGCATAAGCCAGTCTACACCGGTTCAGGGATCCCTTAGCCCCTGCTCTGGCGCGAAACTGGACAAAGGAAAGGGGAGTGACCACTCCCCTGACCTGCACCTCCCCTGGGAGGTGTCCAGAGCTCCTCCAGTGTGCTCCAGACCTCTGCCATCTTGGAAACAGAGGTGCTGCTGGCACACTGGACTGCTCTGAGTGGCCAGTGCCACCAGGTGACGTCAGAGACTCCTTGTGATAGGCTCCTTCAGGTGTTGCTAGCCTATCCTCTCTCCTAGGTAGCCAAACCCTCTTTTCTGGCTATTTAGGGTCTCTGTCTCTGGGGAATCTTTAGATAACGAATGCAAGAGCTCATCCGAGTTCCTCTGCATCTCTCTCTTCACCTTCTGCCAAGGAATCGACTGCTGACCGCGCTGGAAGCCTGCAAACCTGCAACATAGTAGCAAAGACGACTACTTCAACTCTGTAACGCTGATCCTGCCGCCTTCTCGACTGTTTTCCTGCTTGTGCATGCTGTGGGGGTAGCCTGCCTCCTCTCTGCACCAGAAGCTCCGAAGAAATCTCCCGTGGGTCGACGGAATCTTCCCCCTGCAACCGCAAGCACCAAAAAGCTGCATTACCGGTCCCTTGGGTCTCCTCTCAGCACGACGAGCGAGGTCCCTCGAATCCAGCGACTCTGTCCAAGTGACCCCCACAGTCCAGTGACTCTTCAGTCCAAGTTTGGTGGAGGTAAGTCCTTGCCTCACCTCGCTGGGCTGCATTGCTGGGAACCACGGCTTTTGCAGCTACTCCGGCCCCTGTGCACTTCCGGCGGAAATCCTTTGTGCACAGCCAAGCCTGGGTCCACGGCACTCTAACCTGCATTGCACAACTTTCTAAGTTGGTCTCCGGCGACGTGGGACTCCTTTGTGCAACTTCGGCGAGCACCGTTTCACGCATCCTTGTAGTGCCTGTTTCTGGCACTTGTCTGTGTGCTACCGGCTTCAGAGAGGGCTCCTTGTCTTGCTCGACGTCCCCTCTCTCTGCTGGTCCAATTTGCGACCTCCTGGTCCCTCCTGGGCCTCAGCAGCATCCAAAAACGCTAACCACACAATTTGCAGCTAGCAAGGCTTGTTGGCGTTCTTTCGGCGGGAAAACACTTCTGCACGACTCTCCACAGCAAGAAGGATCCGTCCACCAAAGGGGAAGTCTCTAGCCCTTTTCGTTCCTGCAGAAACCTCAGCTTCTTCTGTCCAGTAGAAGCTTCTTTGCACCCGCAGCTGGCATTTCCTGGGCATCTGCCCATCTCCGACTTGCTTGTGACTTTTGGACTTGGTCCCCTTGTTCCACAGGTACCCTAGATTGGAAATCCACAGTTGTTGCATTGCTGGTTTGTGTCTTTCCTGCATTATTCCTCTAACACGACTTCTTTGTCCTTAGGGGAACTTTAGTGCACTTTGCACTCACTTTTCAGGGTCTTGGGGAGGGTTATTTTTCTAACTCTCACTATTTTCTAATAGTCCCAGCGACCATCTACAAGGTCACATAGGTTTGGGGTCCATTCGTGGTTCGCATTCCACTTTTGGAGTATATGGTTTGTGTTGCCCCTATCCCTATGTTTCCCCATTGCATCCTATTGTAACTATACATTGTTTGCACTGTTTTCTAAGACTATACTGCATATTTTTGCTATTGTGTATATATATCTTGTGTATATTTCCTATCCTCTCACTGAGGGTACACTCTAAGATACTTTGGCATATTGTCATAAAAATAAAGTACCTTTATTTTTAGTATAACTGTGTATTGTGTTTTCTTATGATATTGTGCATATGACACTAAGTGGTACTGTAGTAGCTTCACACGTCTCCTAGTTCAGCCTAAGCTGCTCTGCTAAGCTACCATTATCTATCAGCCTAAGCTGCTAGACACCCTATACACTAATAAGGGATAACTGGGCCTGGTGCAAGGTGCAAGTATCCCTTGGTACTCACTACAAGCCAGTCCAGCCTCCTACAACAACCCACCCAGGAGCCATGCAATGACCCACGAACATGCCAAGCACAGAAACAACATATACACATATATATATATATATATATATATATACACACATGAATACACACCTTTATGCACATACAATACATAATTAGAACCATGGGTAAAATATACTTAGTCAAACAGGTTTAAAGAGTGTGTGTGTATTTTATTCTTATGACATAGAATCTAAGATGGAGACGACGCCCATGCGCAATGGAGCCGAAAGGGAGGAGTCACTCTGTCCTGTGACTCGAAAAGACCTCTTCGAAGAAAAACAACTTGTAACACTCCGAGCCCAACACTAGATGGCAGGATAATGCACAGCATGTGTATCTGCAGCTACACATGCCACCGAACATATATATATCTATACATACACACATGAATACACACACATATGCACATACAATACATAATTAGAACCATGGGTAAAATATACTTGGTCAAACAGGTTTAAAGAGTGTGTGTGTATTTTATTGTTATGACATAGTAGCGATACATATTTTCTAAAGAAACTAGAAATAACTAGAAATATATACATAATCTGAAAAAAATATTTATCAACATAGGCATATGCAGTTCATAGTTGTTTGAATATGGTGGTTATGAAGGAAAGAGCCAACTCTTGAGTAGTTTTCTGAAGACAAGAAAGTTATCTGTGGCTCTTATAGTTAGGGGTAATGAATTCCATAGTTTGGCTGCTTGAACGGAGAAGGATGTATCACCTATAGTCTTTTTCTTGTATGGTGGTGTTCTAAGGCGGGGTGCCAATCTTGAGCGGAGGTTTCTTTGTTGGATGTATTTTGTAATTTTTGGTAAAAGTAGGGTATAGACAAATATTGCAAGCAGTAATGCTAGCAACACAGAAATTCAAAACCTGAGACAATTGTCCGGCTTTACTTGGCTTTCAAAATCTAGCCAGCTGTGATCTTGCATCTAGTGAGGGTTATTTAATCTGATGGACACAACACTCTGCAGCGTTTGTTTCAGCCTTGTGTCCAAGCTCTGGAAATTTGATGCTGACTGCGATGGAGCATGGGTCAAATACACCAATCAGGTTTGTCCTGGTCAAAGATTTTACCTTCTGACTTTAGCCTTAAACAATTCTTATGCATTGGATGGCCGGGAGTCATACTGCAGTATTCATGTGAGGTACTATTTTCATCAGAAGACTTAGAAGAATGGAGGGTGGAAGGAAGTTTGTGAATCTATGCAGATTGGAGAACTTTCCATTACAGAAATGTGAGGAGAATGTTTTTTTAGTCAAAGTTGGAGGTTTGCAGGGAAAATCCCAGGAACCTAGTGGGCTTTCTGCCCTCCTGGCAATAGCCTCCGATGTGCTCCTCCCAGGGGAGCCCATTAGGCACCAGGGATTTTTTTATTCATCTATGAGTGGGGGCTGTCCAGAATGGGCATTGCAATACCCCTTTCCCCACCCCCAAAAAAAAATAAGCACTGTCTTTTTGCAACCCTTGGGGGGAAGATGGGGGCAATAGTCCCCAAAGTGCCCCCCCCGGGGGCAGAAAGTCCACTAGGCACCAGGGATTTTTTTCTATTCATCTAGGGGTGGAGAACTGCCCATAATGGGCATTGCACTGCCCCCACCCATCTCAAATAAAAATCAGTACAGTCTTTCTGCCCCCCCTGGAGGAGGGGGGAGCAGAAAGCCCACTAGGCACCAGAGATCTTTTGGTGGTGTAGGGCTAGGGGTTGCCCAAAATGGGCACGGCAATGACTTCAACTCCTCCTCCAAAATAAATATACACAGTCTTTCTACCCCTGATCTGCCCCCACCCCCAGGGTAAGCAGAAAGCTGACTAGACACCAGGGAAGCATTTTTTTAAACACAGCGGTGGGAGTGCCCACCACCAATGGGCATGGTTATAGTCCCCACCCCAACTGAATGGGGCAAAAGGCGTTCTGCCCTCCTGCGGACTAGGATCTCACCTCAGTGGCAAGCAAGATGACATTTGACTATTTTTGGTTTTTTATTATACATATGGGCCAAGATAGCTTAGCTAACTTCCAATATTGTCCCAATTTGCAATGGTGAGCGGCTGCACTTTTTGGACTTGGGTACGCTGCCACCTGGAAAACTAACTATCTGAGGGAGTCCAGGGTGGTGTGCTTCACAAGCACCCTACACTATTTTCTTACTCACAATGCCCTGCAAACTCCAACTTTGCCTGAAATCATGCATTTTCTGTGATGGAAACTTCTGGAATCTGCAGGAAACCACAAAATTCCTACCACTCAGCATTGCCCCAACTGTACTGATAAAAACTCTGGCCTACTTGTGTGGGTGCCCAAAGCAGAGCCAGCCTAAAAATACATTTAAAAAACTTCCCTTTTAGACTTGCTTTTGTTCCCCCTCAGTTTCTACACGTTTCTGGCCCTTCCCTGTCAGAGGCCCTTGGCTCACCTACACAAGTGAGGTATCATTTTTGTCGAGAGACAGAGGGGAATGCTGGGTGGTTGGAAATTTGTGCAGACGTGGTGATCCTACATAGAAATGTGAGGAAAATGTGTTTTTTTAACCTAAATTTGAGGCTTGCAGGGGATTGTGGGTAAAAAAACATTGGGGGACCCATGCAAGCCACACCTTCCTGGACTAGTTTTCAGAAGTGTCTGGGTTTGATAGGTTTCCCTATATGGCCGCGAGCCTGGGACCAAAAACGCAAGTACCCTCTTAATACTCTTTGGGCCCTTCCCCGATGCCGGCACTTGCCTCATCCACACATGTGAGGTAAACTTTTTATCGGGAGACCTGGGGGAACGCTGGGTTGTAGGAAATGTGTGGCTCCCTTCAGATTCCAGAACTTGCCATCGCAGAAATGTGAGGTAAATGTGTTTTAGACACATTTTGAGGTTTGCACTGGATTATGGGTAATAGAGACTGGTGAAATCCACACAAGTCACTCCATTTTGGATTTCCCTGGGTGTCTAGTTTTTAAAAATGTACAGGTTTGCTAGGTTTTCCTAGATACCAGCTGAAGTAGGGCCCAAACACCACAGCTACCCACTTTGCAAACAACTGATCAGTTTTGCGTGGAAAAATGTGATGTATCCATGGTGCATTTTGAGCCGTTTCCTGTCACGGGACTAGGCCTCCCCACACAAGTGAGATACCATTGTTATAAGAAGACGTAGGGGAACACAGAATAGTAGAACAAGTGTTATTACCAATTGTCTTTCTCTGTATTTGTGCCTTCCAAATGTAAGACAGTGTGTAAGAAAGAAGTCATTTTGACAAATGCTCTCTAACTCACATGCTAGTATGGGTAACCCCAAATTCAGAGATGTGCAAATAACCACTGCTTCCCAACTCCATATCTTGTGCCCATTTCGGAAATACATAGGTTTTCTTCATACCTAATTTTCACTCTTTATATTTTACCAAATGAATTACTGTGTACCTGGTACACAAAAACCATTGCAAAGTGCAGCTCAGTTATTGGCTCTAGGTACCTAGGGTTCTAAGTCAACCTACAAGCCCTATATATCCCCACAACCAGAGGGTTAGCAGCGAACGTAACAGCATATTGCTTTTGAAAATCTGCTATAGTTAGAAGCTACAGATGAAAAAGTAGACACAAATGGCTGTTTTTTCAACCCAATTTCAATATTTTTTTTATTTCAACTGTTACTTTCTTTGGGAAAATCTTGAAGGGTCTACATCAGTGGTTCCCAACCTTTTGACTTCTGTGGACCCCCACTTTATCATTACTGTAACCCGGACACCCCCATTGAATCATTATTAGAATCCAGGGACCCCCTCCACTGACTGCTGGGATCTAATCTGTTAATATTGTTTAATTTTCTAAGCAGTCACGGACCCCCTGAGGAGGCTTCACGGACCCCTGGGGGTCCCCGGACCACAGGTTGGGAACCACTGGTCTACATAAATGACCCCTTGCTGAATTAAGAATTTTGCCTACTTTTCTTAAATATATAGCTTTATGGAATCCACCTTTGGTTCAACACCCATTTCTACCACTAACTGGAATCAGGTTGAAAGCACAGAAAATAGGAAAATGGGCTATGTCCCAGTAAATATTCAAATCTGTGTTGAAAAATTTGATTTTCTGATTCAAGTCTGCCTGTTCCAGAAAAATGGGAAGATTGTGATTTTATCACAGCAAACTCTTTGGTGATGCCAGTTGCAGGGAAAAAAACAGATGTTTTTTCTGCAGCACTTTTTCCCAAAAAAAACAAAATGTTGCTGTATTGTGTCTAATGTCTCTGGCCCCTCCAAGGGAATCCACAAACCCTGAGTACATTTTTGAATCCCTAGTTTGTGGGGCAAAATGACACAAATTTGGCGTGGATATCTTATGCAGACAAAAGGTTATGGGGTCCTAAGCACAAACTACCCCAAATAGCCAAAAAAAGGCTTGGCACTGATGGGTAAGGCATAGCAGCAAAAGGGTTGTCTCAATCCATTACAAAAGTACAATTCTAGAGCTCCTCCCCCAGGACTCAAAGGAGGCAATTAGAGACTCAGAGGGCGTCAGGTAGAGGCCAACAGTAGGGTCTAGCCAAGGTCCAGCTGCCATTGATCAGCTGGGGACATGCAGGAAAGGTCTTTTGTAACTTGTTTCCCTCTAGTTTAAACAGGAGGTCAACCAATTGACCCGTGGAGTCCACTTCTTTGTCCTGGGTACAATAACAGGTCCAGTCCTTCTCAGGTCACAGACAGCAAGTCCATTCCTAGTCTGTTCTTCTTCAGGTCCAGGAGTATTCTGAAGTGGGTGCCTAGAGATACCACATGTATGCCTGGCACAAGCTAACGGGGAAGGGGATGACTCATGGGCACTCCCTAACCAATGGGATAAAGATTCCTGGGGCCAAGCTACCCACTTGGGCATTTTCAAGCTGTTGAAACTCTTCGTCCACACTAAACTTGGGATCTGAGATCTGAGTGTGTATGTGAGGAATGTATTATGGTAATCCTAATGTCCTTCCACACCTAACACTAAAAATCAGTTTTGAGGCACTCAATATACCCCCCCGGTAAACCGATGATTCAAATGCAAATAACTGGCTGGCAGAAGTGGGAGAGCAAATGAAAATGTAACCTCCAGGAACTTCAGGCAGAGAAAAAAGCAACTTTCTTAAAAGCTACTTTTCCTTAATAATTACTAGAAATCCTACTGGCCATTGAATTGGATTTTAATAACTATTGGAAAATAGATTTTTAATTATTTTCTGGGTAGTCCTGTTCCCGAGATACAGTGTTAGGATTTTTAATCTATTCTCTGTTTTTCTACAAAGGACAGCTAGGGCTGTCACAGTGAAAAATGCCCTTTGTGTGCTAGTCACTGTAAGGACATGTTAACATTTAGGGGGTTATTACAACTTTGGAGGAGGTGTTAATCCGTCCCAAAAGTGACTGTAAAGTGACGGATATACCACCAGCCGTATTACGAGTTCCATAGGATATAATGGACTCGTAATACGGCTGGTGGTATATCCGCCATTTTACCGTCACTTTTGGGACGGATTAACACCTCCTCCAAAGTTGTAATAACCCCCTAAATGTCCTACTTTTAAATACCATTCACCTTGCCTTGTTGGTTCCAAGTGCTACGTAGGAGTGACATTATTAATTAAAAGGGAGGTTTTGACCTATCAAAAGGGTTCATTTTGACAGGTTGGATTGCAGTGTTTATATTGCTACAGTCAAGCTATAATGGTAGGTCTGAAGCTGTGTTTTACACTATCACTATAGTGGATGGCATAATAGGTGCTGTAGTCCACTAGTGACATTTAATGTTGAGACCCTGGATACATTTTGTACCATTTTGTATAGGTAATTTGAGTCCAATTAGCAATATTCCAATACGACCATGTAATAAGAGGGAGCGACCTGCGCTTTACCACTGGTTAGCAGTGTTAAACTGCACAGAGTTCTAACGCCAGCAAAAATATAGGATCCACCAAAAGGAGATGACTACCAGAAAAGACAGATTTCCTACAATAACCCAGAGTAGGTTTTTGCTACAGAGAAGTACTGATCTATTAAAAGTACTGCACAAGTACAGAGGTCCCTGGTCTCTCTCAAACTAGACAAAAGTGCATAGTACTTGTCCATTTAAAGGACTGATGATTCTTTAAAGATTTACATTACCCCCGCCACCTACAAACACAACTTTATCATCACTTTGTGAGGCCCCGGTAGAGGCCACTCTACAGTCAGCCAGGACACCGACAAGATTTTAGTGGACATGTAATGACCCCTGGAGAATCACACCTATCCTCTATTGTGTTCCTTTTAAAACTTTCTCTGGTCTGTGCCCTTCGCTTAGCAAGGATTTCTGGTGCCATGGCGCATGCACAGAACATGGCCCCTTTGGCGGCTACTGTGGAAGTAAACTACTACAATTATCAGGGTTTCATGGGCCATTCGGGGCTCTGGGACCTGGTGCCACTGCACCTGCTGCACCAATGTTAGCAACGCCCCTGTCGGTGCCCAGTTTGCGATATTATGCTGTAGAAGGAGGGCCGGTGCTGCTGTGCTCTATATTTTTGGCTCCTGGGTGGCGCATAGAGCTGCCAGTCTTTGGGGGACTGGAATTGCATAAGCGAAAGAACACGGGCAGCAGTGCAGGATGATGTCAGTGCATCAGCTGCTCCGTGACAAAGAGGAGACATTACAGTCCAGCAGCAGCGCCGGGAGAGAGTGAGACAGGGAGAGAAGCACAGATAGAGAGACAACTGTAACAATAAACAACAGGGGAGGGGAATTAAGGGCGCAACGCCCCAGAGGGAGATAGCACGGGCCGCACTCAGCCAGACACGAATAACAGCCCTCCTCCCCCCTCGCACCCCCGGGCAGGGAGAGGAGACAGGAACTGACAGAAGAAGACAGAAAGAGAAGAGAGTTGTTCGCTCGCGCGACTCGCCCGAACAGCGCGAGGGCCCCCGCCGCCATGGACAGCGACGAGGAGACGGTGGAGGAGACGGTGGAAGGTAACAGTGTCCTGGCTGTTGGGGGGGGGGGGGGGGGGGGGGGGGGGGGACACATGCCGGAGACTCCTTATGCAACAGCTGCGGCCGCACTGGCAGCTCCGTAGAAGGCAGAGGGGTCTGCTGCTGCCCTGCGTGCGTGCTGTAGGCCAGGCTGAGGTTAAGCTGCGTGTGCCCCCCTCTTCAGTGCCCTTTTGTTTTTCTCAGTCTTTCCGGAGCTGCAGCAGCCTTGCCCCTGTCACACGACCCACCCGGACCTTTCCGTTCTCGTACCCTGTTGCTCCCCGCGCACTACCCCTGCCAAGCAGCTGCCTCGCTAATGCACGAAACCTACCAGCGAACTGTGCCATGCCATGCCTGGACGGACAGCTGCCCTGCCAGGTCCATTGATGGCATTGGTGCTGCGCGCCTGCACAGCTGCTGCCCATGCACTGCCCCTGCCATGCCCCCTTGCTGATCCCCCGCACCTGCCATGCTGCCTGTCGCCCACTGCCCTCAGCTGTCCCCCCTGCGCTGTAATTAACACTCCCGCTGCTGCCCCGCAGTGCTGAAGAAATGCAATTACAGTACAAAGCCGCCCTCCTACGCTGCACCCTGCCGGTCTCCGAGCAGCCCCAGCTCACCAAACACTGGAGCGAAAAGTCTACCACGGCGGAGGGGCAGAGTACCGCGTCTGTCTCTCAGACGGGCCCAGCACCGCTTCAGTGTTAGTTCGTTATTTTCTTTTGTCACATTTGGCAGCGTTGCAGCTATAAAGACACGCCAAGTGCAACGCGTCGTGCCTGCGGCGCATGCAGTCTGAAAGCCAGTGCTTTCTGTCGTGTCAGGAAAAATACTGCAACGCATCTGACAGACACGTAACTTTCTGACAAACACACTTAACAAGCTGACACCTACACTTAACTCTCACATTTCCTCGTAGGTGCTTCTTTATTTGTGTGCCTGTTTCTCTCCAAATATTATTTGTTCCCACTTTAATATTGACAAAATCCTTTTCACTTACTGCTTGGCCAGCAAGAGTTTATAGGCATTTCTGGAAAGTTGTGGGTTTTTCCAAAGGGTAAGGATCAGGAAATGGCAGGTAGTCGTAGTGGCAAAGCATGCTACATATCATGTGCTAACACAAGGATGCGCCCTTTAAACAGGAAAAGACAGAAAGGGTCAGAACCACGACTGCAAACATCTTGCCTTTTGCCGTTGTGGGTGATCTTGGCCCTAGAACGTCAAAACCCTGCTTCAGCTTGCACTTTATATTTATATGCACTGGCTTGGATGACTATTTTAGAGGTTCACAAGACTGCCCACGAGACAAGGGTAACTTGAGAAGTATGAAGGAGCTGTCACTTACGGTGCCTCTCAACCTATTGGCTGAAGTCAGACATCGGCCTTTCCCCTATTCAGGTTTGCAATGCATTGTGCGCCCATATCTAACCGATCTTTTTAAACAATTGTTTGTTTTAAATCTGACGCTATATCACTGAAATACTCAGACCTGGGAATGCCTGAGGACAGACACTTCAGCATTTTAAATGGGCATCGTTTTGTCCCAGTCTGTGTTCAGAAGATTGTAGTAAAAATACAAGGCAAGGGCCCAATGCCACCCCTTTCACAATTTTATTTAATTTATTTTATATATTGTGCCACTGAAGGGAATAAGATGGCACTCTCCCTGTCTGTCTGCTATTGTTTTCCTGTTGCCTTTGTTCCCTCTGTCTGTGGTAGGTGATTTAAGTCCACATGTGCTCGTGAGCGGCTCTACCAGTGCGCAGCGTGCTGTAATTAACCCCTGTATATATCGACATAGAATCCTGCAACAATGTGGACAACTCTACTAAACACGGACTGAAGGGCCATACCACTACTAAGAATCGTACTAGAGGAGTAGACATTCTCCTTATGTTATCTCTACTCAGCCCAGTGGCGTAACAAAGGCCCCCGCGGTGCGGGGGTCCCCCGAGCTCTAGGGGTCCCCTCAGCACCGAACACTGTGCACGGGCGGCAGGCATATGACTGGGTCTTGGTGGGGGGCGTGTGTGTGTTGGGGGGGGGGGGGTGGGGATGGGAGGAGGGTTTCCAGGTACTTTTCAGAGGGGACCCTCAAGTTTCAGCTCCTACAGCCTAGATGCGCAGTTCGCCTCTGGAACGGCCTGTCCGGACAAGCAGTCTCCAGTTTACACCTTAAGTGAAACCATGTATCTGTACAAGCTGCTTCATGTAAACACTAGGCATACATCCTGTATTTTGTCACCTGACCCTGAAATGTAAATACTATGCATCCCTCTATCCTGCTTTGTCGATCACATACCTCTCACTATGAGTTCACCTTGTTACATATCCAACCCATTCGCCTAACCCAGTTTTACAGTCTGCCCTATGTACGCGAATTACCATAAACATACATCTAGTAACGGGAGGTATGTTTCTAAAACACAATCTAATATATATTCTAACTGTAAACTGAATTTCCTCCAGGTGCTACTTAATTTGTAGGAGTGTGCACAGAGAGCTCAGTAAAGGTAGACTTGAAGTTGTTTTTCTGAAGGGAGGCAGTTCATCTCTGTGTGGATGTGCTTATGAAGCCAGTGACCCGGGGCTTGCATAGTCTTGACCTCATTTTGAATTTAGTTTGTTTTGATCTGTTGTGCTGCGTGTTAAAGACATTATTCCCTGTGAGAGAAAAACACATATTTTCATTTAAAAAAAGTCACATCTAACACTGCATAGGGGCTGTGGTATCAGTGGCACGCAAGGCTTTGACTAGGCCATGCCAAATCCCCAAGCAGGCTGAGACACTGACATCCCAACAATTAGGCTTCTTAAGCCAAGGTGTGCCAGGCCAGCATTATACCCCCAGCACGCTGAACTATTCAATCATGTGGTACAAGGGGATTTTAGGAGGGCATGGACACATTTAGATTTAGGACTCCACATAGAACACATAGACATTCTCAAGTTAACCCATGGCAGGCAGGTATCCTATCAATTTGTTAGTTTTTTCCTTGAGTTCTTGTGTATGTCTATGCAGTTTATTTCCTATCATAATGTTGGACTACAAAAAAAACAGAACGTAAAAGAAAACATGCATTGACAATGCCAATAAGTCTGGCATTAAAGGAATGTTGTATGGTAATGTGAAAGGTTATAAGTAAATACTATGGTCATACATATATATTTTTGTGGAACAACTATAGAATAATATTGGTGTAAGTTAAAAGGAGAGGTGACAGTTGCACCGTCCAACCACACCTAAACATCCATGTAGGTTCATGACAGTCCATCTCCCATCTGTGCAGCTGCTAGAGAAATAAAAACATAAATTAGCAATTTATATAATACTGTGTAATAGCATTCTAATGTCATATGGGTGCTCCTGAAAGTTCAAGCTTATGCAGCGAGTTAAAACAAATATCCAGGTGTGTGGAGGGCGTGCAGATTTTTGTGGAAGCACTCAACCTCTGGCTCCCAACATGTGGATTGTGCGGAAGCCCCTCACTTAGTGATGTTCACATTCAGGGCCGGCTTTAGGGCAGTGCGAGTGGTGCACCCGCACTGGGTACTGACCTGGATTGGGGGGTGCTTACCTCACGCTGTGTTTAGCAATGACTTACGAAACTTGTGATTTAAAAGCACCTTCTGAAACGTTTCTTGTGCATCCAGCCTTCAGGAAACAATTAAAATGTTAAGATACCTCTTGTGATTAATGTTCCTGCTAGGGAGAGAGAGAGAGAAATATTTTGTCTAGCGGCAGCTTAGGCTCGCCATAAAGTGGCGCAGAGGGTTAATATGCCTGCTGCAAAGTACAGAACTCTATTTTATGTGGATAGCTAAGTGGATTAATAAAGCTAGCCTTTACAAGCACTTTAAAATAAAAGAATGTATGTGAAAGGGGGGCTATGGAGAGATAAGGGGCATAATTTCCGGGTGGTGGTGAGTGAATCTGAGGAGGTGGTCATGGGGTGAGGGTGCCAAAAAAGACTGTCGCACAAGGCGCCACCAGCGCTAAAGCCGGCCCTGCTGACATATAGCTGTCAACTGCATTGTCAATCCTACCAAAATAAAGCACACCACAAGCTACTCACTCCATCCATAGAGCAGTGCAAAATTCCTCCATTTCGTCATGTATGCGGAACAGTATATATTTGAACTTAATGGCATATTTTGTAACATGTGGATTGGTATATGTGTAGCGGTACACAAATCCATTTTTGTGTCAGTGGACGGCTGTAACTAGCAATAGGGCCGACAGGAGAAAGGGACAGAAGAAAAGGGGCGATACTGTTAATTGCAGTGGTCAGCACCAGCAGCTGACACACTAAGAAATAAATTGGCCGGATTAGTCCCTGACTCTTATGATTGTTACAGAGCAAGCACTGCAAAAAAACAAACTACATTGAGGGTGACCTGTGTTGATGAACTAGAAGGCAACACCCAATATTAGACTATTATGGGGTCAGCTTTCTAGCAATGTATTAGTGAAACAGCTTTTACAACAATATGTTTTTTTTCAAACGTGTCATTTTATTTTTTAGATACAATTATGAACTGGCAAAAGCATTTGAAAGAGAAAAGAATGTGCCTCGAAAGTCAATCAGTAATGTTCTCTCTGTGCTGCCTTAATTTGTTCACGAACACAAGCTAATTGGACATCTTGGAAAACTGACCAACTACTTAAAGGCATTTTCAAATAGTCAGGAAAAATACACTTGGGAGGCTCTCATTACAAAAGAACATCACATGTGTAACCTATTTTCCTATAGTGTTTTACATAGCGCTCAAACCCTGGAGGTATCCAGAGGCTTCAACGTTTACATAAAACATTATATTATAAAGTTATAAAATGTATTGTTTATGATTATGTTATATTTTATTAAACCCGTCAAACAACGAAGCTTAATCTGTGAGCAGAGCTCTATGCTTTTAATTCCTTTGTAGAGGGTATGCTTCTGGATAGGCGTTTTTGTGCAGAATCCCTGTCTCTCCAGTACTGAGCCTATCTGATGTACATTTCTGTTTTCACATTCACATTTCAAATTAACCCTGACAGACAGGTACATGCACCTTTATGTGTGGACCATATGTCTTCCTCAGTAAAGACAAAATCTAAGATGTGTTCCAGCAAAGGCAGAATGCAGCAGTATAACAAACGTCAAAGTTGAAGTGACAATAAAGGGGTAGATTTATAAAAAATTTGCGTTGCCACAAAGTCAAAGGGACTCCAGGACTTTATATGATATTTACTTTCCAGCGAGAGAATTTTTTGTGCTGGAAAAGTATCACTTTTGAAGCACAACTAGTGCTCTGTGCTACTTTTCATGAAAGGGGCGTTTCATGGGTGGTCACCCACTGTTTTTGACACAAAGCCCACCTACTAAAATGGGTTAGACCAGGTTATTCATCAAAATAGAATGTCTCCTTGAGGAAGTTTCAAAGTAGGAGATTTTTATTTATTTCTCCTTACATTTCACATATTGCACGTGGGCTGCACATACAGCAGACATCCAAGGGGTTATATGCTTTAAAAATGACTAGGCTCAGTACAAACATATGCAAGAGAGCACGCGCATACCTTTGCCTTGTGTTGGAAAGGTGCGAGTGGCGCTAGCCAGCCTGAAGGAGCACCAGGGAAGAGAGAAGCAACGGCCCAGTGGCGTCACAAAGGCCCCCGCAGCCCGCGGTCTGGTGTGGGCCCCCGAGCACCGTGGTGGGTGGGGCTCAGCACAGTACACTGTGCACGGGCGGCAGGCCCCTGACTGTGTTCAGGGGGTGGGGGCCCCCTACAGGTACCTTGCGGGTTAGGGGGCAGGCGGTCTTTAAATTTTGTTACGCCACTGGAACGGGCCTCTTTCAGAAAATATGTCTCTGCGCGGCTCTCTTCTGTTAGCGCAGCTCCTCGGAGCAGATATGGTCGCTGCATTGGGCGATTTGTTTTTGTAAATCTGCCCCCAGGTTTCTGTTGTGGTGTTTACAGTTGGCTGCGGGAGATTACAGTCACATGACGCTATTCGTGGCCTGAGATTAGTGCTCAGTCTTCGACCACCTGTCCCTTCTTGAGAGCGCGCGAAGGAAGGAATGCACACGGGACACATTGAAATAGCCGCTGTCACAAGCTCTGCTCTACTGTGCCATGGAGTGTACGGTGTAATATGAATCCGGGAGCTGGGTGCTTTTAAACTACGTTGGATTGTGGATCTTGGGAAATGTTTTTTAATAACGTAAATTGAGGATTGCGCCTACTGAGGCAGACATATGTGTTGTTTATGCTTTCTTTTGTGCCAGGAGAGCTAACAGCGAACAAATATTCAGACAGTATGCCCACTCTTTAGGGATGTGTGGAGGGGCAGTTCAGGTTCAAAAGGAGGGCCTCTGGAGGCAAAGAGGACTCAGTCTTTTGACATGTTGCGCCCCAAAGTTTCCTATGGTGACACGGAAAAAAAATCCCTACACGCGAGTAGAGAGTACACTTTTTTACAAATCTTTATTGTTTTGTTCTAGAAGTGCAAGGAGCAGAACAGTCTTCCTTCTGAGCAACCCCATCATGAAAGCTTCAGTCCATGGAATCATGCAGGATTACATTAGAAAAAGGACAACCACATACATAAACAGTAGATAAATTGGGGCACGGTTCGGAACATTAGCGTCGAGCAGCGAACGCATACCACACTATAGGTAGGTGAGCACTGCTTCTAACTGGCAAATCAACAGCTACTCTCAACATCAAGTCCAGGGAGTGTTGTGTTTGTGGGAGAGTTCTTATTGAGTTGTAACAAGGCACTAGGGGTGTGAGTAGGGGGAGGAAGGGGCTTTGCCAGTGAAATTAGTATATTTTAAGAGGGGAGATAGGAAAAAAAACAAAATGGAGGCCCAAGGTACCTGCTGTATCTGAGCGAGAATGGGTAGAGGTAAAAGTATGAGCAGGTGTTTAGGTTTGGATGCAGCATTAGTAAGGAGTGGCTGTCGCTATTGAGTGCGGGATTTATCCAGAAACTGTAGGTGGTGCCACCAGGTAAACTGGTGGCCAAGAAAGTAACATTGTCCATGGTGTGGTGCGCGTTGGTGTTTGTAGCAATTCCTCTCAGGGTATGGGGCTATGAAGGTGTAAGGAAGGACAACATTATCACATTGTAGCCACTACCTTCCAAATTGGGGATTCTTGTGGAAACTCAAAGGAGTGCACTGAATGCACACTCGTGGCCCTGCTACGACTCAAAGGATGGGTTTCCCAAGAACGCACAAACAAACTTGGCACCTTATTTCCACTGTAGCAACCCAAAGTGAATTACTTTTTGAGGGGAGTCAAATGACCAATTTATAACGCTTTAACATTACTTAAAAACAATTTTTAGTACAAATTATGATTCTGTTTGATACACAATTTAAAATCAGAACTGAAGGAGTTCATCCATACCAGACTGCCGTTCATAATTCTCAGCACAGCACAATGTGCCTTGCACTTTATTTTCTTTTTGTCCCTTTTATGCTGCACCGTAAAATGCTATAGCTTACCTATTGTACATGAGCAGGATTTTAAGCAATGTTGGCCAGTCCTGCTATCTTACAACACCCTAACTATTTAGCGATTTGCTGTAAGGTTGCTAGCTTTTTATGTTCTGTGATAAGGATAAGGAAAAAACAAAGTATCTTGTAATAATGTTCACCATCGACTTTTTATCTATTTTTACCAATCCTGTGACAACACAAATGTATTTTATTGGCATGTTTGCTTTTATGATTTCTTGTTAAGAAAATAGAATAAAGCTGTTTTGAATTGAATTTGAAATCAGAATGAGTGAATTTTTGCAGATTTTTTTAAATGCCAAAGCTATAATTATAATAGGGAGCTGTCATCATCTTCACTGCTTAGCTTCAGCCCACATTGAGAGGTTACAGTGAATCGAGCAAATTATGTTGTATAAAACAAAACCCATGTCGAGTCTGATCCCTAAGTATTTAAGAACCTTGGTTACCCACAACATAACTTATTGGCTGAGTCAGGCTCTGGTGGTGACCTGTGACAAATCCACTGCTTCACACTTCCCCTAGTTTATTTAGTAACCAAATGGGGTAGAGAAGGTTTCTATTATTGACATAAAAGCATGTAGTGGCGCTTCAGGGTCGGTAGCTATCAGTAACATGTCATCAGTGTATAGGAGCGACTTCACCTGGCCATATTTTGTGTCAGTCCCTTATCCCTTGCACAATCTTTGTATGCTTTGCATATGTGTGGCAGCCAACAGGGCTCCGAGAGCCAAAAGGAAGAGGAGTGGAGAAAGTGGGCACCCCTAGCTTGTCACGCAATGAAGGCTAAATGGTTCTTAGAGAAAGCCATCCCAGGTGACTTGTGCAGTTACATCAGCATATAACGATTTAAATTGATTAATGAAATCATGACCCAGCCCTGCTCTCTCTCTAGTCTGAAAGACGTAGCTCCATTGAGCTCATGCAACCTCTTTCTCAGAGTCTAGTGAGATTGCGAGTGTTTTCACTGGACTCTGCCATAGGAGATACACCTTGCCGCATGGGTGATTTTGATAGGAACAGCGTGGTACAAACCACACTTGTGAATTATGTATGAGAGAAGATTTCACCTTGCACAGTCTCATGGCCCATATTTTTGCCAATATCTTGATATTGTTATTAAATAGAGAGATACTGCTATAGTCTAGGTAGTCCTTATCCTCTTTTGGTATCTAGTTTATTGTTGTGCTTGAGATGTGTCCTAGGCCACCAGTTGTCTTGGTCTCCTTGACTAGTTGTTCCTTGTTCTTAAGGAATTCACTGAGAAACCATTCTTTTCCCAGGGATTTACTGTGATCTGAATGATTTTCTCTTTGGTTATTTCACCTTCCAGTAGGTTTCACCCTTTTAAGTAGATTGCGTGGGAAGCCGTAGGTAACTGAGGAAGGATTATTCACCTAGTGTCATGACATTTTGGCCCGGATGGTCTAATGACTAAGAGTAGGTTGCGAAGGCCTCTGAAATCACCATCAAATGGGTCAATGGAGAGCCATTCTGGACTCATACAGCAGCAATCACTCCCTGCAGTTCCCTTTGACGTATTTGGTGTGCTAGTAATCTGCTCACTTCTCTTGTAGTAGTGCCATTCGAGCTTCACTAGTGCCCATTCTATTTCGGAGATAAACAGGAGGTTCCTTTGTAAGGTGGTGGCATAAATTCAGAGATGGGCCAGATACAAATGATGTGGTTGGGCTCTAATGGATAATTCTAGCCTTTCTTGTTCAATGTAGGTGGTTATGCATTTTAGCAATCACTGAATCTCTCATAACTTAGCCTCCACATCTTGCTTCCCTGGATGCACACAGTAATTGTGCTGATAAAACTGAACATGCATTGTCAGTCCTATACATACTGATCTGCGATTTTAGGATCTTTTAGTCATTAGGGTATTGGTACCTATTAACCGGTAGCACCATGTTGAGGAGGAGTTTAGTTGAAATTAGAGATGTAGGGGGTAAGGGTCATTTATACCTCCTGCAAGGGTTTCACATGCTGTTACTTCTGGGAGGCTCCAGGGTTGTATCAGAAAATAGATGATATGGTAGGAAAGATTATGTGCCCATGATGTAATGGTCTAGTCATGGTCAGTGGGGTAGAGCAGTTTCCAAACTGTCCATCAGACAAGGTGTATTATGTATTGTGAGGATCGTGGTTTAAGTCTACAATCAAGATCATGTATATGGTTTCCAGGTTATCAAAGACATATTTACAGGCTCCATCGATGCAGCTGCCGAGTACTCTTTGAGAGAGAAATTTGCTCGTTAGCATTGATAGTCTATCTTCTCACGAGTCTGGTTTAGAGGTAGGAGTATCCGTCTGTGCTCACTACAAGCAGACTCTGCCGATCACTGCACCTATTCATTCCCTCATCAACTTAGCTCTTTCTGACAACTGAGTCCCCTGGACCAGAGCGACACTGGAGTGTTTCATATTGAGGTAATGTAACACCTTTTAAGGTTTTATAAAATGAGACATACTGTTAACATTTGAAGCCTTGTTGCCCTCTGTTCTCTAGGTTGCCATTATCTCTAGTAGTCTATTAGTGGTCCTATGGTGAGTGAGGGCTGCTGTCCTATTTTGAGTGTGTGTATGAGGATGATGCTTTCATATAGGATATGTTCATGGCACCATCGAATTTTATAAGGCCCTATGGGTCAGTGCATTCTGATGGTCACCCTTTGACAGTGATGACCACTGTAGCATGCCACAGGAGTATACCTAATGTCCCATTGCCATCGGCATGGGCAGAGTGTTAGGAAACATCTCCAAAAGGCATTCATCTGGGAGTAATTTGCAGAAACATGTATGGGGAAGCTGTCCAACTTAAGGCCACATTTTCCTTTGCCAGTTGCAGCACAGAGTGTGCATGTTGGTGATACAGGGCACAGGCTATCACTGGGTGGGGCCTGTTAAGGAAAAGAAGAACGTTTTACGTGGATCTGATGAGCCCTCTCAAATTCCAACAGCTCTGCAAATTCAGTTTCCAGGAGCTTGGACATAGTGCTCTTAAAGAACCCCCAAATAGCTTCACATTCTGATTGCGGATTGCTCATGTTTGCCATAAAATCTAATATTAGTTCTACTGAAACAGTTCTCTAATTACTTGATTTTGCACCTCATTGATCATATCTCCCCAGTCTTGCAGGTGATCTACGTTTGCCCCCATAGCTGGAAGTCTCTGATTAGTGTAATTGACACAAGCACATTGGGATGTCAGGTTCTTTTGCACATGTGACATCTCCGCTGATTCGTCTGCTCATATAGACCTCAGAGCCTATATTGGATAGTTCCAACATTAGGATGTCAAGTATGATTGTGTGAGTGAGAGCTGTTGACTGGGTTGATGGTTGTTTGTTCCCTTTATTGTACTGATGGCGAGAACCTTACATTTCCGCAGAGAAAAGCAGTTGAGATGCAGGTTTGTAGAAGGAAATGAGTGCAGCACATGTTGGTGAGAGTTGCCCTCCACTTTTTGTCATAGAAGGTAGGCAAGGGTCCAGAGCATCGGTACTGTCATGCTAAGTCAGCAGGGTAGAAAGGTCTAATATGGCCAGATCCCAAGGCCTGGCGCAGAAAGAATTACCAGTGGTAATGTCTTTTATCTGGACAGATTGACAGAGGTACTCTGGGAATCTATGGTCCTCAGTTTGAGCGCAGCATCTGCCACTGAGGCACGTGTGCTGTCAGCCCAGGACCATGGATGTGATTAGTAAGCTGCCCTGATGGGACTCACTGCTGCGACCCATCAGAGGGAGGTGAACTTGGCCCTGTAGTGCCAGTTCCATTCAACAGGTCTTTATGTCTCTAAGTCTGGTCCCATTTCCATGTTTCAGGACTGGCTGGGTCACTAAATAATTCAACGCTATGCTGGGGAGTATACCACTCTTACTTTTGCAGTGGACCTCCCTTCCATGCTTTCAGGGTGCGCTGACAGGGCAAAGCGGTAGGGTGGCCGAGGGGGAGAGGTTAGCATTTGCAGTTATCCAGTGGCCATCATTGTTCGGACCACACTGGTGCTCTTCCCACAGCAACATCTGTGTACCCCAGGGTATCGCAAAGAAAATAGTAGTAGCAGCCACGCTCAATGTAGGATTTTGGCTATAATGTTAGCCTGTACCCAAAGCTTATTCAAGGAGGGGCAATGTTTCAGCAGCCAGTTCCATTTTAGCCATTAAAGGTCTTGTGCGGAAGGCACTGTTTTGCTTGTAGAAGATGCAAAAGCACTAGTCTTTTGTTGATTACTGGAAATATCCCTGCATCTCCCCACTGCGCTGTTTCTACCCCAGTGCTTGAAAATGAAAAATAGAAGTGCAGGTACTCTGTATCAGAGCACCTGCTTGTTTCTGAGAAGTGCCGGTACTCTCCAATGAAAAGGATTTGGTTTTTCTTGAGAAGTGCAGGTACTTTCCCTCTCAAAATAAAAGAGTGCCAGTACTCAGTACTGGACAGTACCGGCCCATTTAAAGCACTGTTCTACATGATAAATTAACATCCTCCTTATGAATGCATACCACATTTATGTAGGAGTTGCCCAAAACACCTGCATTGATATGATGTGGCAGGTTTTAGGTGGTATATTTACTCGGGCCTGATCAACACACTATTCGAATATGCATATTCTGTTTTCAGCAGTAGTTATTTTGTAAAAAAAAAAAAAAAATAGAAAAAAGAAGTGCAGTTACTCAAAACTTTCCTGAAGAGCCCATAACAGCCATTGCCAAATTCGAGGACTGCATGATACCAAGGACGTGTTTCCACCTCATGCCTCTTTCTTCCACCACCCTGCATTTCTGGGCCTGATTCTTAAAGTGCCTCTGCACTCGTTACGGAGGCCCCACAGTCATGGGTGAGTCTCCACACTCAGGTGGATTCTCTGCAATGAGAATTTTCAGTGCAAAGATTCTGCCCCAAGTGCAGAGACTCCCCCACGACTGCGGGGACTCCACCATGAGTGCGGAGGACATTTGTGAATCAGGCCCCCAGTCTCTTTGTCTCAGTCTTACGTGCTTTTTTATCCCTGCTTTCACCTGTAGTCACTATTTTCCTGCTCCTTCTTTATTTCCATTTTTTGCCTTTCTCTCGCTTGCTCTGGGGCAAGGTTTCTGGTTGAAAAATTGGTCTTAGCACCAAACAAGCACTACCAAAGCCAGTAGATCTCATGTTGGCTGCCATCCCTTTGGCTTTGTTGATGCTTGTTTTGTTTCGTCATGGTTCTTGCAAAGTTTATTGTTGAAGAAGCTGTCAGGCTCTCATCAATCTAAAAAAACCTTTGCTAGAAGTAGGAAGATTTTTTGCTCTTAAAAAGCACAGCCCATGGCACATAAGGGACCTAATGAGCATGTGGATGTGCTCATTATGAAAGGGCAGAAGCCTATCACTCACAGTGAAGTGAGCCAATGGTTGAAGTGGGCTGTCCAAGTGCAACATAATATGGCTCTGGTGGGTGGAAGAAACGTGTGAAACAATAACTGGGTAGTGGATGAAGAGGACCGGCTGAAAGCCCCTAAAAGCAAGTATAATATATGCATACTTGTAGTCAAATCAAAAGGTCTTGGCTAATGCCAGGTTTACCAGCACTGGCAAAGCCAATATTTCTTGTCTATGCAAGAGCTATTGGCTTTGCCAATGTGTTTTAGCCATGTGGTACACCAGCGTGACTGCTGTTCAGCATGACTAAAACTTAGTGGCATAGAGGAGAGTAGAGTGTTAGATAGTGTTGTATAGTGTCGTAGCGTGTCAGAGTGTCATAGAGTGTACACGAGTGTCCAACAGTGTCATGAAGTGGAGTGTAGTGGAGTATGATGTAGTGAAGTAGAGTGAAGTGACTTAGAGTGGACTAAAGTGTCATAGAGGGCGTGTCATAGGTTGGAGTACCATCATAGAGTGGAGTGGTGTAGAGTGGAGGAGTGGCATAGTGTGGAGTAGATTCATAAAGTGGAGTGACATATAGTGGCATAGACTGGAGAAGATTGGAGTGGTGTAGAGTATCCTAGAGAAGAATAGATGGAGAGGCATAGAGTGGAATAAAGTGTTGAAGAGCGGAGTGTTGTAGAGCAAAGTGTGGTGGAGCTGTGCAGACTCAGAGTTGAGTGGCATAGAGTGGAGTGGGGCATAATGGCACAGAGTGGAGTAGAATGGAGTGCCGTAGAGTGAAGGAGCGTAGTTGACAAGCTTAGAGTGAAGTAGAGTGTTGTACAGTGGAGTGCCATACAGTGGAGTGGAGTAGTGTGGAGGGAGTGGCATAGAGTAGAGAGGAATAAAGTGTGACAGAGTGAAGTGGCATAGTGTGGAGTGGCGTAAAGTGGAATAAAGGGGCATGAAGTGTCGTAGAGTTGACAAGCATAGAGTGAAGTAGAGTGTTGTACAGTGGAATGCCGTACAGTGGAGTGGAGTGGTGTGGAGGGAGTGGTGTAGAGTAGAGCGGAATAAAGTATGACAGAGTGAAGTGGCATAGTGTGGAGTGGCCTAAAGTGGGTAAAGGGGCATGAAGTGTTGTAGAGTGTAGTAGAGTGACAGAATGTCGTAGAGTGAAGTCGCATAGTGAGTCATAGAGTGGAGTGACATTGAGTGCAATAAAGTAGAGTGTTATACAGTTGATTAAAGTAGAGTGTGAGAGTGGAGGGGCATAGAGCTGAGGGGCGTAGAGTGGAGTAAAGTGTTGTAGAGTGGAATGTCATAGAGTGGAGTGGCATAAAGTGTCATAGAGTGGAGTGGCATAGCATGGCATAAAGTGGAGTAAAGTGGCATGGAGTATCATAGAGTGGAGTAGAGTAGCACAGGGTGTCATGGAGTGTTGTAGATTGGAGTGGTATAATGTGTAGTGGAGTGTTATAGAGTGCAGTTGTGTACAGTAGTTTGGAGTTTGCTTGGTGTGGTTGCTCACTGCCATTACAGAAAACACATTTTCAATTGAAATGGCCATTACATTTGCACATACAGTTTTACTGATAAAATTATACAGTGCACAAACAATAATGTGTGAAAAGGGCATCACCTAGTGTACCTATTTGTTTTGATCATATTAAACTATTTGTTTCTACCACATATGTGAATTACAAAATAAAATTCTGCATTTGTGCTATCTTATTTGTGATATATTCTGAAATAGTGGCATAATTCACTTATAGTCATTTAAATGTTGTTGTGTGCTAGAAAAAATACTTTTTTTCCCCCCAGTACCCGGCCAGATTATCACAAAAATCCTCTCACTTTGAAGTTGGAGAAAGAAAAGTAAGCACCAAGCTCCCTCGGAAGATAGGACCTCTGTCTTTGAAAGCACAGTAAACGTTACGCAATAAGAACAAAATGTAAAGGCCTGTTTACAGAAAGCGAGGACTCGAGGAAGAATACAAGGCTTGATGCTGAACAAGCTTTGCTCCACAGAAGGGACGAAGACATGCTGGGCAGCCTAAAACAAACAAAGCCAGCAAATAGAAAGCTAGAAAATGTGAGTTACAAACCACGAAGCCAGTGGTAAGCGATGGGTAGAATACATTTCCAGGGAAGCTTTCAGAAGGACCACAAGACCTATTTTTGCGACCAGACAGCTGCGCTG
Source organism: Pleurodeles waltl (assembly GCF_031143425.1). Taxonomy (NCBI): domain Eukaryota; kingdom Metazoa; phylum Chordata; class Amphibia; order Caudata; family Salamandridae; genus Pleurodeles; species Pleurodeles waltl. The sequence continues at coordinate 473,149,537 of NC_090437.1, read as the reverse complement.
TGTGATAGGCTTCGACCTAAGCATTAGTACCGGTGCCCCCCACCTCCAACCACTGCCGGAAGTTAAGCACTTGTCACTTGAGTACAGTAGAAATACACAACATTGCTGATTACACAAATACAATCATTGCACTTAGGGCACAATCCTTCCTGTCCTTGCATCTTCCTCACCAGTACTATCATAGTTATATTTCCACTGACTACTTATATGTTATGACGCTTTCTAGTTTTCGCTTTACATCGTGTCGGCGAAAGTAAACCTCTGCAGGTAAAATGCACATTCCTATCGCGTGTGAAGAGTGAAACGGCTGTAGAAGAGCATGTTTTTCTAGTTGCAAAGAATGTTGCCTGGAGCGGCGCTGGCATCCTGGCGTGCATGCCTCATGCAGATAAGTGCTGTGGCCCCACGAGGGCATGACACAATTTCAAGAATAACTGGAAGGCTGATTCATTTGCCTACTGATGTCTTCGGTGTTGTGGTTGAAGTAATTTCCGAGAATGTGGCTTCCGTGATACCATTATCAATGTCACCATACTGTTTATGACTTCATCTTGGAGTATCACTTGTTTTCTACCAAGATCTTCACTGCTCCGTAATGTGTGGTTCTGAGATAGAAAGGCAATGCTAGGCACCATCTTGGGGCGTCACCAGCTAGAGGTACGGTGGGGGTTGGGGCTTTTTGCCCCCAGGAGCATCAATTAGGGATCTCCTTTGCGAGGGAAAAAGTGAGGCAAAATGTAATTTTGTTTTTGGGTGCCAAAAATCTAATCGATGGACCCTGCAGAGATGTTTCCCCAATTCCATTGCTACTTTTTTAAATAAATGCAATGTGTATGTCTTAATAACATGTTTAATGTGCACAAGCCATTACTTGGCCATTATTACACGAACGCCATGCTGTAGAAACTGTCGTAAAATGTAGTCAACGTATATATTATTTATAGCATTTGTTTAATTTGCATGCCCTCATGAGCATACCTGCACTGTAGAAAACTACATCATATTAGTGCCGGATTAAACTCTGTGGAGGGCCCTAGGCAGTAGAAATTTCGGGCTCCCCTTGCAAATGAACCCCTAATACGTTTTTAATTTTACCAACCAACAATTTTAATAAACCAATTTTATTACACAAAACTAAACATTAAACGCACGTAGTTTGCATCGATTTTTTTTTTTTACAAACTGACAGCTGACAGAGATGAGCGTTTAAGAGAAACTTTTATGTAAATCTGATGTCTATGTTTATTTACTTTAAATTGTTAATGGGTACATAAAATTAATACAGTATTTTCTCTATAGTCTTTAATGTAAAGTTTTCGGTTCTTTGAGTTGATTCATTTTGTTTTACCTTTTGGAAACAATTTAAGAAAGCTTGATTGTAATTTTCTTTCAATATCAAGATCAATTCAATATTATTTTGATCCGTTGTAGCAGGAGTGGGGTCCATAGGCCGGTGCCTACTTTGCCTATTTGGTAATCCGGCACTGCATCAAATTACAATATTCAAGCACATTGAACCCTCAAATGCAGATGCCATTCTTGATCCCTGTTTACTAAACCTAATTTCTTTGTGTCATAGCACATACCCTGTAGCTCTTCAAATGCATATAGACCTCAGTCGTGATACGCAAGCTGCACTATGTAGTATGTTCTGTAGCACTACAAATCGTGCTACAAAATGCAATTCACAAACCACGTGTAGAGTTTTACGTCTATGTACTGCAAGTACGTTTGTGTGTTGAGCTCTCCACCCTGCAAGCAGAGTCTGCGGGTGGGGAGAACTCCGCACACATAAGTACAGGGAGCATGGAATCGTAATAGGATCCGGAGGCCTCCAGACGGCCCACACTCCCCCCGCCAGGAATGCACAAGACGACAAGGTTTGTTTGTTGGAAGAAGTATCTTTTATTTTCAAAAAGTAATCATATAAAATACCTCATAACTTCAACAAGCCAAACATCAAATAGCAAGTATAACAAGGTTAGTCAATAAAGAAAACATTTTTATTTACACGTTACTGAGAAATTACTTGTGACCATAACCAGTGTGACAGGATCCCTTCCTGTCCTGAACCACCATATTGGACCACACAGGTGACCCGTGTCTCACCTGTATCCGTAGGAGGGACGGTTACCCTGACTACCCGGTACCTTGTCCTCCAGTTTAGGGTTCCGCCCCCCCTCCAAACACCAATCAGCTCTGGGGTGTAATGGGGGGAGCCAAGAGCTGGAGCCCCATGTTCTCCCCCAGCGATCTGAGGTCTCTTACCCCCTGATCTGGTGTGTACATCTGCTGGTTGGCTCAGAACTTCAGGATCCTATCCCAGATGTCCTCCTGGGGGCCCCACCTTGGGGACCCCCTCCTATTGTTTCTAGTCACATTTTTTATCTCAATTTCCCAACTTCCTTCCAAACTACTAACATAAAGGAGAGGGTGGGTGGGACAAACGCGGGCCGCAGGTCAGGTCCCGCCGCCGCACACAAGTAAAGAAGGTTTAACCTTCTTTGGGGGGCCTTTAAATAGCCCCCCACCAGTGCGCGGCGGCTGGAACCGGCGGGCGGCCAACGTTGGCCCCACGACATGCCCCCCGGGGCATGACTTCCACCCCAACGCCTCGCGAGGCGTCAGGGCGGAAATCCGGCCGACCCCTGCACCCCCGGCAGGGAGGAAAGGGAGGGGAGGGGAGTGCCCCAGGGCCTCGGAGGCCCCGTCCCCTAATGGGCCGCACCTCCCCACTACGGGGGGGGCGCTCTACCCTAGGATCCGGAGGCCTCCAGACGGCCCACACTCCCCCTTCCAGGAATGCACGAGACGACAAGGTTTGTTCGTTGGAAGAAGTATCTTTTATTTTCAAAAAGTCATCATATAAAATACCTCATAACTTCAACAAGCCAAACATCAAATAGCAAGTATAACAAGGTTAGTCAATAAAGAAAACATTTTTATTTACATGTTACTGAGAAATTACTTGTGACCATAACCAGTGTGACCGGATCCCTTCCTGTCCTGAACCACCATATTGGACCACACAGGTGACCCGTGTCTCACCTGTATCCGTAGGAGGGACGGTTACCCTGACTACCCGGTACCTTGTCCTCCAGTTTAGGGTTCCGCCCCCCCTCCAAACACCAATCAGCTCTGGGGTGTAATGGGGGGAGCCAAGAGCTGTAGCCCCATGTTCTCCCCCAGCGATCTGAGGTCTCTTACCCCCTGATCTGGTGTGTACATCCGCTGGTTGGCTCAGAACTTCAGGATCCTATCCCAGATGTCCTCCTGGGGGCCCCACCTTGGGGACCCCCTCCTATTGTTTCTAGTCTCATTTTTTATCTCAATTTCCGCCACAAGGGCGACCAGGGCCCCAAAGGTCCTTCGCCCTCCCCACCCAGAAAGAGGCTGCGGGCAAAACCCCACTTGTCGCGGATAAATTGATCGGTTCCTTCGTCAGACAAATGCACTTGGTCGTTGTTTAACATGTGCACGCCTTTTAGCAGTTTGTGAGGGATATTCCATAGGTGCCCAGGGCCTGGGCAGAGCTTTGCCATATCGGCATTAAGCTGGCGAACTGACACATTGATGGTGCGAGATCTTAACCCTGCCCCCCACTTACGACGTGGAACCATGTGTGACCAGGCAAATGCTGCCCCTGGAAATTGCTTTGCCACTTTTGTGATTTCAAGAAATACCGTCTCCCTAAGGATTTTTCGGCCTAAACACACTAAATCATTGCCCCCCAAGTGAATGATGATTAGATCCGGAGACTGCAGTCCCCCTCGACTACTCGCCAATTCGACCAAATGTTGCAGCTGGGTGATGCCTCCTCCGCCAATGCCTCACCAACGAAAAGCCACGCTGTGCAAGTCTGCCGGTTTCGACCCACGGAGCTGTTGCAACCGGTATGCCGCCCGACGGACAAATGAATGGCCCAATACCCAGACTACTTGCTGAGGCACTTAACTGAAAGAAAAGAAACATGCGCGTGAGACATCACCACTGAGCAACCCAGTCCCTGTTACACCAACTCTGGCCTGACGTAACGTTTGTAACATTCCGAAGACCAACGACCTATATTTTTTACAGCGGACGCTGGAAGGCCTGCTGCCGCTGCCACCGTGGCTGCGCCAATTCTAAAGGAATGGGATGAGTATCCTTGCTGATCTACTCTGATTGATTTTAGGGACAATTTAAAGACTTCCGCGAACTGGTAGCGTGACAGGCAGTCTCCGCAGGGGTGAATGAAGAAGGCCGGAGACTCAGCCATAGGGCGCACCGCCATATAATTGTTTGTGATTAACACAGGGCATAAGGGGGAACCAGGCGCCTCACCGAGTGTGATGCGTGTTCCTTTCTTCAGCTGGTCGGTCTTTGATTTACGCAACATAATGTGTAGTGCCCCCTTGCAAACCATTACGTCTTTCAGCTGTAGGCCCCCCAATTGGTCACCCTTGGAAGAGCCTACCAACTCGCTGATGCGGAAAGCCCGGTAAAAGGCCAAAGTGAAGGCCGCGGCGAAAAGCGCTGCCTCGGTGGGTGAAGAGCAGACGGTGTGAAGCGCCCTTAAAATCCTTTCTAGCAAAGGAGGGGTGACGGGACGCCTGGCATCCGAGCTACCCGGGAATCCCTTGGCCCAACCCCTCAAGGCCTGTTTTATGATAAAAGTATTCAGAGGCCTCTCCAATTTAACTATTTTTGCGAAGAAACGTATCGCCGCCAAGTGGGTCTTCGCGCATGACACCGGACGCCCTAGGCTACGCAGATGTTTAAGGAACGCCCCTATTGCTCGCTCAGAAAATGTGTCTGCAATATGCCGAGCATGCAAGAAACGCCTGTAAAGTAAAAAACTGTTCTCGTAAGCTGTTTTTGTGCGTGGGGCCAAGGATGACGCTACTAAGTCTGGGAGGGAGGAGCACCAATCTTCCACAGAGATTCTGGGAACTCCGTCATCTTCTCCTTCGCCTGGGGGTGATACCGCAAAAAATCCTGCATTAATGAACGAGACAATGCGTCAGCTGCGTTGTTATGCACCCCAGGCACGTGCTTCGCTTTGAACGTGATGTTATGCTGAAGACAAGCCAGAATCAGGTGTTTCAAAAGGTGCAAAACCAAAGGGCATGAAGCCCCTTGGCGGTTGATAACATCCACCACCGCCATGTTATCAGACCAGAAAATTACCACCCTGTTCCTGAACTCCTTAGCCCAGATGTTTACAGCGACCACGATTGAGAATAATTCCAAGAACGCTATATTCTTGGTCCAACCCCATCTGACCCAGTCTCTAGGCCAGTCTGCCCTACACCATAATGGGCCCAAAATTGCGCCGAAGCCTATGCTTCCCGCGGAGTCAGTGTATAGGCCCAGCGTAGGGCTGGGTATTGCTTTCTGCGGCCAAATGACCGACCCGTTGAATGTCCTAAGGAACAGATCCCACAACCTCAGGTCGTCCCTAACCTCCCTGGACAGCCTGGTGTGGTGGTGTTTTTCTTTTAGCCCGTCATTGAGCGAGCTATTGACCTAGAAAAGGGGCGACCCATGGGGATGATTCTTAGTGCAAAGTTCAGCTGACCCACCAGTACATGAAGCTGGTGCATGGTCACCTTTTCTTGAGACAATATAGCCTTAATGGACTCCTTGAAAGCCAACAGTTTATCCAAAGGCAAACGGCACTCCCCGGCCATGGAGTCAATTTCAATCCCTAGGAAAGTGATGCAAGTAGAAGGGCCGACTGTTTACTCAGGGGCCAAAGGAACCCCAAATTCTTTGAACAAAGCGATTAAAGCTTGAAGGGCCCACCTGCACCTGTCAGAATTGGGGGGTCCTAGAATCAGGAAGTCGTCCAGGTAATGAATGACCTCCCGGTGTCCCGTACGTTGTGAGAATACCCACTGAAGAAAGGAGCTGAATTGCTCGAAATAACTGCAAGATATGCTGCAACCCATGGGCATGCATTGGTCGAAGTAATACTCCCCCCTGAATTGAAAACCCAGCAAGTGGTAGTCCTCGGGGTGCACGGGAAGCAAACGGAAGGCAGACTCAATGTCGGTTTTTGCTAACATAGACCCCCGGCCCAGCGCTCTCACTTTCTCAACCGCATTATCCACTGACGCGTAACGAACTGAACATAGCTGCGGATCGATGGCGTCGTTAACTGATGACCCCCGAGGGGCTGAAAGATTGTGGATCAATCTGAACTGTCCTGCTTCCTTTTTTGGAACCACCCCCAACAGGGAACACACAAAACCAGATAGTGGAGGGCACCTAAAAGGACCAGCAAGCCTGCCCAGGGACCTCTCTTTCTCTATTTTTTTTGCAACTACCGAAGTGTTCTGTAAGGCAGATATTAGGTTCTTACAATGATCTACCGGAGAGACATTAGGGGCGGGGATCCTGAAGCCAAAGGAAAAACCGTTAAGAAGTACTGAAGCCGCGTCCACAGAAGGGTAAGCCTGTAACCAAGGGCGTAACGCTTCTAACCTGACCGGGGAGGGGAGAGGAGAATCAATTTGATGGTTTACTGGGGTCCCGACCCCGCTCTTTAGATTTCTTAATACACTTGGATTCAGGATGGGACGGGTGTCCACAAAAGGAACAGTTATGCTTGAATTTGCATGTTCCTGCGGGACGTGAACATGACCTTCTGTTAAATGCCCAGCAAGACCCTTTCTTCTCACCGGACAACTGGGGCCGAAAGGGCTGCCTCCCTGGGACCTTGTTGTTAACACATTCGAGCCACACATTCACTTCTGTTTGATCCCACCCAATGGAGGGGTCCTCTATTTTTGCCCAATGAAAATCCCTATCATACTCCAACCAGGCGGACCCCCCGTACGTGTGTTGAGCTTTCAATATCTTATTGGCATAATAAATCAAAGAGGTGCCCAACTCTGGTTTTTTCTCCAACAGGATTGACATAAAAACATTAAAGCCAAATAGCCAATTTGTGATGTTTTCTTCAATCCTTGGCTTTCTTTCACTATAGGAAGATGATTTATGTTCCTTCTCCTTCCCTTCAATCTCCCTTCTTTTAGCCCTTATTAAAGAGAAAATGTCCACAAAGGCTCCCTTCCATATTTTTTCCCTTGTTTCTGCGCTAACGTGGGCGGCCAGCTTACCTGGTCTGGATAATAACGAGTCTGTCGTCCCTTCCTTGGCCAGGATGTCCGGACTCGGAAGCTTGCTTGAGTTGGGCTGGACGTCCTGAACCGGTGGGGGTGATGGGAGACAAATGCTCGGTGCCGGGGCGACACACGGGCTATTGATCGAGGACTGCAGCGGGTTTGAGGAGTGCGCTGCAACTAGGGAATCTACCTGGCGTTTTAAATCAGCTACTGTGTTTTGCCATGACACGTCCGCCCCCCCATGGTGCAGTGGGTGGTGGGGCGGTGGTAGTCGGTGCGTTAATACCGGCCAATAGCTTAGAAACTTCCATTAGCGCCAGCCTGGATGGCTCTTGATCATGCGCCCGGGAATTGTGGCAACCCACAGGCGGTGGACCCGACGGCGCAGGAGAAACTACCCCCTGATGAGGTGTGGGAGATGGCCCGGGCTGAACTGTAGGAGCTAAGGCCGCCAAGGAATTACGAATATCTGCTAGGACTCCCTCTATACCCACGCCTGAGGGGGCCGTGGAGCCCGAGTTAAGAACTTGTGGCGTGGGGGGTGGCCCAGTGAGCGGGGCCGCGGCAACGGGCACGCTCAACTGTTCTGAGAGGCTAGTTGCTGCAGGAGGTGACAGAACAATGGTGGCCGGGACCGCTGCGGGGCGTTAGAATGATGGTGGCCGGCACCTGCGCTTTTGCATTCCTTCTACGTTTAACTGGGGGGAAAGCCGCATTGGGGGCCACATGGGACCGCTTAGGGCGGGAACCCTTCTCCCTGCCCCCATCTTTTTTAGGAGCCTCTATGGCCACACTGGATTCCTCACTCCCCAATTTTTCCAAAACTAATCACAGCAGCTGGGACAACTCAGGGTCGCGCTCCCTCCCTTTTTGGGTGCAGGCCTTCTTAAGTGGCATGGTGACCTGCCCTTATGGCTAGCATCAATTGTATAGGACTGCCTAATTAACAGTATAACCCCCCCTATTTAAACATTTTTTATTTTATTTTATTTTTTAAGGGGATACGACCTGAAAAGTAATCAGATGCAAAACAGTCAAACACAGGGATCCCTAAGACACTCTCCCAAATGTCCACAAATTGAAACCACCTTAATCCTGTGTCCACCTCACATAAATCAAAGACCTGAAGAAGCCACCAATAATGTTTAGTGCTAGAAATACCGTTTCAACGTAGAATTGTCACCACCCATGCACCATATACAAGAATGTTAACCTTGAAAAACGCCCCCAGATAACAACAGTGAAAATTAAATATGGCTCGAATAACACAGTGCACTGCCGTTCTTCAAAGTGCGCGCAACATGAAATCTGCAGCAATGGATGCAATAACTTTAACTAAGACAACACCAAGATAACCACAAATTAAGTGTGGCTCAAATGCCAGATAATTAATGCAACCACACAGGCTTCACACACTCTTTGGCTGACTGCAAATGGGCCACTTCTTAATAATGGCTCATACACATAACGCGCTACACAGGCAGGTGGCTTAACACTGCGCTAAAGCACGATAAAATACAATACCAATGCTATGAAAAGCTGTAAGCCCCCAGATGAAAAACCACAGCTTTACATAAAATTGTTTTGCTTGCCATTGAACCATGAGTTTCAGGGAATTAAGCAGAGGCAGAAGGTACCCCTTTTTTCCAAACAAAGCAGAAACTTAAAACTCCCCAGAGGTCCTGTGAAGCGGAACGCACAAATCACAACATTAAAACAAGAGCGATACACCAAAACAAGACAAGTTCGCCCAGCGCGCGTTTGGCAAAATGCACTGAACGTCGGGAATCGCGCTGCCCACCACTGATAATGCGTTTAAAACACGGGCGATAAACTCAAAACAAGACCAGTTAACACAGCGCGTGCTTGAAACGCGCTGCTCGCCACTTGGGAGACTGACCCGGCGACCGGAACCCAAGCACTCCGCTGCTCGGATAATATTTCGCCCCCACGTGGCTTACCAAACAAAAAATTCCGGAAGGAAGGTTCTACCCAGCTGGTTCTACTTAGCCGGCCGCCCTGAAATTAAATAAGCCTGGAGACAGCTGCGCGTTTAGTTGCCCCCCCCACGCGGCTTGAAAGCAGGGGCCCCGGCACGCCACTAGAGCGCGAAGAAATCCGGCTCGGGCACCGAGCAGGACGCGCAAATACTTACGATATTCTACGGCCGTCAACAGCGAAGCAGGAAAGACCAAGAAGAAGGCAGCAACCGATGAAAAAGAAGAAGCGGGAATCCCTTTGGTGAGAAATCCTTAATTGCGGGCTCCTGCACGCACCTGGCCAACAAACGCGGGCCGCACGTCAGGTCCCGCCGCCGCACACAAGTAAAGAAGGTTTAACCTTCTTTGGGGGGCCTTTAAATAGCCCCCCACCAGTGCGCGGCGGCTGGAACCGGCGGGCGGCCAACGTCGGCCCCTCGACATGCCCCCTGGGGCATGACTTCCGCCCCAACGCCTCACGAGGCGTCAGTGCGGAAATCCGGCCGACCCCTGCACCTCCGGCAGGAGGAAAGGGAGGGGAGTGCCCCAGGGCCACGGAGGCCCCGTCCCCTAACGGGCCGCGCCCCCCCACTACGGGGGGGGCGCTCTACCCATCTCCACATGTAGTTTGTGAATACCAGAAATGAGTACACTTACTATAAAGTGTAAGTTTACCCTTGAGAATCAGGCCGTCAGTGCATCTGACAAACCACACACAATAAACAGGTCATCGCATTAGTAGCGACTGGCTGTCATGTTTGACATGCTTACACATTGTAGTGCGTTGTACTTTATTGCAGCATTTATGTAACACGTTACATTTCAGGCGGAGCCACAAAGTGCTCTAGTTTGCTTCAGGTTAATGGCACCCTTTTGGAGTGCACAGTTGGTGGGATGTTGTATGTAGTTTGGCCTATGAGAGGTGGGTGAGTTGAATGAGGTTTGAAGAGGTGCGGCAAACATGGAGGCACTGTTAAGCAGCCAGGTTATGTAGTATTACAGTAAATAGTCCGTGAATACATCCTGGAATTCCTTTCATCCAAAACCCTGTCCTTGGTGACGTTTTGGAAAAAGTACAATAGTTCTTCTGCTACAAAATTGTTCATGTTGCTTAAGGCTAGTATCCTTGATTCTGTGAGACACAGAGCCCTTCTGCTGAGCCTTACCATTGTAGAGATATAACTCGCAATGTGTTTTATATCAGCATTGTGCCATGACATACAGTGCTGACTTTAGGACGGTGTGACCAATGCTGCCGCACAGGGCGCCAAGCTCAAGGGAATGCCATTTGCTTGGCAGGCTTAGACAAGATAACAGCTTACAGAGATCATTCTGTGCCTGGCACATTTCAGGAGATAATAACAGCATGGTAACTCTGGTGGTTTATGCACCTGATGGAGAGAGCTCTGATTTGTCTAGTCACAGTTTTGACTCACGCTAAAGTAGCATAGAGGCTTAAGGGCATATTTATACTCTGTTTGCGCCGGAATTGCGTCGTTTTTTTTTACGCAAATCCGACGCAAAGCTAACTCCATATTTATACTTTGGCGTTAGACCCGTCTAGCGCCAAAGATCTTGGAGTTTGCGTCATTTTTTTGCGTGGACACCTACCTTGCGTTAATGATATGCAAGGTAGGCATTCCCTTCTAAAAAATGACTCCAAGGCATATGCGCCTTATTTAAACTCCCATGCAAAAATGACGCACGGGAGTGGGCGGGCCAGAAAAAATGACGTCCAGCCGATTTTGCGTCATTTTTTTTAACGCCTGGTCAGGGCAGGCGTTAAGGGACCTGTGGGCTCGGAAGGAGCCCAGAGGTGCCCTCCCATGCCCCCAGGGACACCCCCTGCCACCCTTGCCCACCCCAGGAGGACGCCCAAGGATGGAGGGACCCATCCCAGGGAACTTAAGGTAAGTTCAGGTAAGTATATATATATATTTTTTTTTGTGGCATAGGGGGGCCTGATTTGTGCCCCCCTACATGCTACTATGCCCAATGACCATGCCCAGGGGACATAAGTCCCCTAGGCATGGCCATTGGGCAAGGGGGCATGACTCCTGTCTGTGCTAAGACAGGAGTCATTTCAATGGAGGTTGGGAGTAAAAAAAAATGGCGCAAATCGGGTTGAGGCCAATATTTTGCCTCAGACCTGACTTGCCCCATTTTTTGATGCCCAAGCTCCATTTTCCCCTACGCCGGCGCTGCCTGGTGTGGGTCATTTTCTTTGACGCACACCAGTCCGCAGCGCCGGCTAACGTCTTTCAATAAATAAGGCGCCCGCATGGCACTTTGAAATTGCGTTAGCCTGCGTTAAATTTTTTGACGCACAACTGCGTTGGCGCAGTTGTGCGTCAAAAAGTATAAATATGGCCCTTAATGTTCTTGCTGCAAACAACATTGTGTAACATGCAGGTCACAGATTTGTATTTTATGAAGACAGCTCAGTGGACACTGCGTTTGAATATCTTTCTGTTACTTGGAGTTCATAAGTGGAAATCCTTGAAATATTATGATATGATATAATAATATGATATGATACAATACTATAGCACAGTGAGCTCTACACTGGCATCAAAGAGCTGCAAGAAAACGGAAAAGCATAAGTTTTGAACCTTATTGTTTTTTCTTCAATCTTAAGTTATTGTCAATTAGCTGTAAAAGTTTCCTTAGGGTAGTAATACATTTTTATTAGTGTAGACACCCAATGTATTACTTTTCAAATCCTGAGTTAATTGGGAAGATTTACTAACACTTTGACTGGTTTGCGTCTTAAAAGTGATGCAAACCTGGTGCGAAGCTTTGTTTGATTTACTTTCCAGTGCAAGTAATTAATTGTGTTGGAAAGTAGCCCTAAAGTAAAACAAAGCAGCACTGTGTGCTACTTTGCGTCAAGGAAGCAAATGATGGGTGGTAAATGCACTTTCCCATGCACCCACCAAGGGATGTTGATGCTAATCCGCATCTACTTACTTTAGTAGAAAGGGACTGCCATCTATGCCTCTTTGAGGCAGGTGTAAAGTTGGAGAAGATATTTATTTTCTCTAAACCTTTCTAGCTTTCCATGTGTGCAATGCTGTAAAGCACACACAAAACTGACTATCCTAGTATGTGACCAGTTGATGGCTGTAGAGAGGCACATCAGACTTGCAGCGATCTCTTCTAAGCACCTTAGCTGCGTTTAACCACTCCCCTTTTACCACTGCAGACCCCTTTTGATATTTGTATCCAGTTGCAGGCCCCCCTTTGGGGTAGGCAGACTCTGTGCCACAATTATGTTGCTGGCGGACATTTTGTTGCCTATACTGTGCCACCTACTTACACAGTTCTGCGGTTGGGGGTAGTGAGATGGCCATGGGAAGGATGGGGAGGGCAGCAGGAGCACGGCAATCACAAGCAGCAAATATCGGCTTTGAGATTGTCTCTGTGTTTGCCCTACACTGAAATATCTACAATTCCCCTTCCGTACTAGGTTAATCCAACTACTTTACAGTGCACTTTACATTGTGTCCATATAAGCTGTTCTTGCCTTAAATCCCCCCGTCTGCAGGTTTATCCTCCTAAACTGGTTGCTTTTTTCACCTGGTGCAAGTCACTTCCTTCACCGTCCTCTAGCGCTTATTCCAGTAGCCCCACTGCTCTTCTCCTATTGCAGTAGGCTATGCCCTCATTATCAAGGACCAGCAACATTCTGACGGCGAAGAAGATACTGCTCCAGTAATATCATAGTAGCTCCCATCCATGCTGTGCTTCCTAAAGGATATTTCAGAACTGGAATTAGCAACAACTAGGCTAAGATCCCACTGATAGATACTGTTCACTAACGCCCCTATCTTTGATTATTATATCATTCTGTTTGCCAGTCCCTTTCTTGATACAGCTATAGCAATAACAATCAACAATTTGAAGAATATATAATATGGGTACATTCCTCTATGACCTCCCACTAGCCCTCTGCCAACAACTTCATAAACTACAGCTCATTCCAATAAGTATAGTGAATTTCACAGCCCCTATGTCTTTGTGAACAATTTATCCTGTCTATAAAATTTCCTTTTCATATGCCCTCAGACAGCATTAAAAGTTTCACCGAAACAATTTCTTATTCTTACTGTCTCTTTTCAGTGATGATTTACTGAATCCTGCAGTAAGGTAGGCTTGGTACAAAAACCATCAATTGAAAACGGTAGTATTGTGACTTTCCGAGCTATAGGAAAACAAGGGGCCCTGTGAGCTTTAACAGTTCTACGTGCTAAATCTGATTTCTGTTTGATGGGATACTGTGTCTAAGAATGGAAAACCAAACTTCTATTTCTCAACTGTTGTGGCTTCTCCAAGGGTTGCTGTCCTTTGCTGAAACCACAACACAGCCCAGTAGTGCAATCTACCCACTAAGAGGAACATGAGTGGACAATGGTTAATTGTGTGATGTATCACAAGAAACATAGTTCCAACACTGAGCTCTCAAGTTACAAACAGTGTAAACTGGTCATGATACCACCTAAGTGAAAATGCTGTGTTCGTGAAAAAAAAGAGAACATTAAACACTGAATCTTCTTGCCGAAGTCTTGATTACTGTTTCAGCACCACTTGCCCTCTGTAACACACTGTGAACATCAGAAGACTCTCTGAAGCATGCAACACAAATGGCACAACTTGTAAGGGATGAGAAATTTACAACACAGTAGAATCAGGTGTCTCAATAATCACAGCCAAGAGTTGTGGACTGGAAACATATATGTATCTCTCAGCTTAAGGTTAGGGACTCTTACTACCTTGAAAAGTTAATATTTCATGACCTGGGGATCCTAGGAAGATCAGGCTCACAATCAGGAGGGCCAGATACAGGTACATATGCAGGCAGACTTCCGCCTAAACTAGAGGGTCACATGGTGGGAGAAAGGAACACACGAAGACCCCCCAGGCCCTATTTGAGATATCTTCATTGGACCAAAGTTCAAGCCATTTTGATTTTGGACCTCTGCACTGCTAGACATGGCCAAGGGTCCCCAGGCATGGCCAAAGGATGCGTTTTCTGGCATCTATACCTTCCTAGGATAGTACTGGGCTCATGTTCACATTGCTCCTCTGGAAAGAAAGGGTTTCTGTAAATAAAGCACGACTTTTGTATTTAGAGAAAAGTAATATTACTCCAACAAAAATGAGAACTCTGTATTACAGCCTCTATGGACGAAATGTCTACCACACTAGCACCAACAACTAATTTCACACCAGAAAATGCAGAAGAACAGGTGGAAACAGACTTAAGGGTGCAATTCTCCCTTTCTTTAAATATTTAATATCATATTGTGATTACAAGTTGTGCAATTGATGAATTCATGGGATTACTTTAAAGGGGATGATATAGGCAAAATGAGGGCCTTAGAACAGTGACTCTCAACCTGTGGTCCAGGGACCCCTTGTGGTCCATGAAGACTCCTCAGGGGAACCGTGGCTGCTTAGAAAATTAAATAATATTAACAGAATAATAAAGTGTATATAAATAAAATGGCTAAATGTACAATGTCCTGTAAATGTCAAGGAATTTGAAATTGGAGGATACAAATGTAATTAGTGTCCTTAGATTGATTTGTGGGAGCAGTGCGGGTGCATCAAACAGAATATAGTGTAGACTATGTTTGGCTTCAATTGAATTTATAAAAGCTCCAACCTCCCTATTAAAATTACTTCTTTTATTTATTTCATTAATTTGTTTGCAAATTAAATAAAATGTGTTATCATTTGTGTATGTGTTTGATTAAATGTTTGTTTCTGTATTTTTTGTGTATTGTTTTGTGGTTCAATTCATCAAGTGTTTAGGCCTTGGTCCCCAGCTTCCAGTTATGACTCATTGGGGGTCCCCAGATTCCTATAATGATTCAGGGGGTTCCCGAGTTCCAAGGATGATAAAGTGGGGCTCCACAGAAGTCAAAAGGTTAGGAACCATTGCCTTAGATTTTCACCAGGTGGCATAGATGTCTTTGCCTGAAACAAGCATGGTCAGCCCTCAATGGAGCAAATGAGAAGGTGCAGAAAAATAACGTATGTAACAAATCGCATCGTAAACATTGAATATATTTTTTATTAATGAATGGTCCAGATTTAAAGGAAATATGGTAGAAACAGAAACTCCATATGTTTTCCAAGAATTCAGAATGTTTGGACGAAGAAACGCACCCTTGCATTTTACTTTGAAATTTGTCAAACTCCAAAGGAAGAAGAACGTAGCCAAGTGAGAAAAACCATACAAGAAGTTCAGCTTTGGAAAATGGACGTTCACCAGCTGAGCAATTTTACACATCCTAACCTATATGGCATGGCATATTGCATAGCGAAAATAGAATGTATCAAGGCACCTTTCTTTTATCAGGAGGCTGTTCTTTATGTCTACATAAAAATACATCTCCAGACCTGCTGCCATCTGTTATTTTCACACTGATATGGCCTGAGCCTTCGCACTGTACATTTTGCAAATTATTTTAGGGACGTTTATTCTTGTGCGGAGGAAAACAAGCAGCCTGCTTAGGAAACATTGAAGACAAGTGGATATATTTTAATGAATAGAAGTTTGTCAAGCAGCAGGTGGGGTGTGAAACGCTTGTTTTAAAAAAAAATCCTGTAACATCGAACAGCATTTACAAAATTACTCGTTTTGAGGATGATGACAGAATGCAAAGTTTCATAATAATACGGAAATATACTTACCATGAGGTACGTTTTCTGGTGTCTAAACGACTGTTTATCATTTCTCGAAAAGTGTCCTTCTTAGCTTCATAGCGCACAAACATTGCCCTTTCATAAATTTCAAAATTCGCAAAGATAACGTTGGACAAATTCACAAAGCTGTTGCAAGTTGAAGGTCAGATTTGTGTTAGTAATCTGTCGTAATGTATGGATGTGCATATTACCCCGATTCACAAACATTTAATGCAGGCACAATTAACTCTGTACCTTGTGTTTGCGCGATACAGCACGTGTACGTTATGCACATCACAATTTAGGCTTTCATTCAAATAGCAAGCCTGTTGATAGATTCACATGCCCACCCGTGGAAGCGGACGTTTTAGCACAGTGGATTACTGCATTGCAGCAGAGATCTGTGTCATAAGTAAGAATCCTGGTAGGTTTACTTAGCCTTTCATCCTTCTTGAGTCAAAACAATGAGTACCATTGAGTACGTTAAACGCCAGTTTTCTCTCAACAGCGCCAAGAGACCTGCTGAACACGAATCCAAGCTCGACAAATATACCTTTTATGTTTTCGTTAAGTGACAGACAAGTGACCAGACAAATCAGTGTCATTTAAGTGAACTCCAACAAAGTAGTAAGGTCTTGTGTTCACAATCAGGTGGACATGTACTTCTGATTCCCATCTTTACACCTAACATACGCTCAAATTGATAAGGTGCCAGTGGTGCAGAGTGTGATAAAATGCGCCTTTGCTTGAGAGTATGTCTGCCTCAAATGTCAAGGAGGGCTGGGGGGAGGGAAGGTACGACGACGGGGGAAACAATAAAAATAAATAAAATACAACTTACCTTTTTCCGCTGACTCCTGCCATCTCGCTCCTCTGCTCCTGATGGTGGGTGTACCAGCATTCACTGGGACACCAGCACAGGCTCCCAAGCAATCCTGGAGCTGCTTTCATGCTAAACATAGCATGAAAGCATTGCCATGATTGGTCTGAGTGGCTTAAACTGCCACTCAGACACAGCCCTGGGGTCTTTGTAGTTTCTCCAGCCCGGCTGTTCAGCACAGCTGGGTTGGAGAAACCTAAGTGCGCATGTGTGTTTGGCTGGCCTGAGACGGCCAGCCAAACACACATGCGCACTTAGGTGCACTCTCTACTCCTCCCCCTCTCACCTCCCTTGACCCAGCCCCGCCCCTCACTGCTGGCTGAGCAAGCAGATGAAAAATAAAACAATAGTGAACTATCATTTTATTTTTCATCTTTTGGCTTTTGGAGAGTGGGGCGATGCTCCTCCGCAAAAGAGCTGACATGTATTAAGACTATTTGCAGTCCAGGAGAGAAAGTGCAGTAAAATAAACATATCTTCCCCTGCCTAGTTTTGCATACTGGCTGCTTTCCACAAACTGCCGCCCTAGGGGTAAAACCGCCAGCAGTAAAGAACTCCAAAATCACAAAATTGGAGCCTTAACCTCTGATTGTCCTGGCACCGCTAAAAACAGGTCTGAAAGAGAGTAGGCCTGTTTATGTACTCTCCTTGCTAAGATAAAATGATACTTTTTGGACAAAGTACCACTTTGCGGGGTTACTAAATCGGCCATTGCTCATTACCCCAGCACTTTTCCAATTCATAAAATTCCACATATACATTTATGAATAAATGCACACATGGCGTGCGTTTGCATTTTGCTGTGGGAATACTTGCCTGCAGTTTTATTACATGCATGGATACTTACGTTACATCATTGACCTCATAAATCAAGGAGGTCTGCCATAAATAAAGATGACAAGGCCATAAAACATTATTACAGTGTCTTAACTCATTCTGAGTGCCACACATAGCTCTTGACATGATCATAAATCATAATTAGGAGACAGGTCATAAATTATGGTTGACAGGTGTTAATAGGTCATACAGCATCTTCACCATACATCTCCGCCATACATAGAACATTTCGACAGGATCATAAAAATTTGCTACACAACAGGTCATAAACATCAACGGTTGACATGTCCTAAATCATCTCTGCCATATATCAATCAAGTGCTTGTCATTTGCTTGTCATAATACTGACACCTTTTGCTGTTGAGGATGTCCTCCATGCTGCTTTTGGGGGTCATAAAGTTTTGCTTGTCTTTTGTTGGTTCTTTCTCTGATGATGAGTGTTGTACCTGGCTTTTTGACAGGGTCATCCCCAAACTTTTTGCCTCCTTCCTCCTATTTTTTCTGACCTGTTGTTGTTGGCTTTTGACCTCTGGGCACTTTACCACTGCTAACCAGTGCTAAAGTGCATATGCTCTCTGTGTAAATTGTACTATTGATTGGTTTATCCATGATTGGCTATTTAATTTACTTATAAGTCCCTAGTAGAGTGCACTATATGTACCTAAGGCCTGTAGATTAAATGCTACTAGTGGGCCTGCAGCACGGGTTGTGTCACCCACTTCAGTAGCCACTTAACCTTGTCTCAGGCCTGCCATTGCAAGGCCTGTGTGTGCAGTTTCACTGCCACTTCGACTTGGCATTTAAAAGTACTTGCCAAGCCTAGAACTCCCCTTTTTCTACATATAAGTCACCCCTAATGTGTGCCCTAGGTAACCCCTAGAGCAAGGTGCTGTGTGGGTAAAAGGCAGGACATGTATCTGTGTAGTTATATGTTCTGGTAGTGTAAAACTCCTAAATTTGTTTTTACACTACTGTGAGGCCTGCTCCCTTCATAGGCTAACATTGGGGCTGCCCTCATACACTGTTGAAGTGGCAGCTGCTGATCTGAAAGGAGCAGGAAGGTAGAGCACGTCAGGGTAGGTTCCCCTGCAGACTGCCGTCATCCACAAATAGTGACCGCTTTCGGCATGCTACTTCCCAAGGGGCCCCCCATGTACCAAGGGATGGGCGACCATTAGAGGTTTCTGACAATTAGTGAACTTCAATGTAAGTGACTATATGATTTGTTTGACATTTTTGCAAACTTTCGGTAATATAGACAGGAGAAGTCTAATTATGTATTGGTGCTGAAGAAGCGTCATAGGATCTTGTTAGACCACTGTACGCGAAACATGTTGACCATGTCTTAGGAGCCCGACGATAATCTCCTTAAGCTCCAGCACCATGCAGAAAGTGGTTAAGCATTATTCCTCATTTTACACTTTCCTTCTGTTTTTAATCTTGGTCCCGGTCTTATTCCATTGATTAATTAAATCGACTCGCTCCTATTAAGACTGGGAACCAATTTTAGCTTTCACTCTCCTGCCAGGATTAGCGCATGACCGCAAAACCAGGTCTTGTAGTGTCCGCTACCACGGCTGCTACCTAAAAGATCTCCGGCAAAGAGCCCCCTTACTGGGAGCCCGTCAGACATTGCAGCGCCGGTCTGACGAGGAGCTACCCGATGATGAAGCATGACATCCTCTCGGATGTGTGAGGGCTCTTGCTCCTGAACTTTAATGTTCCCCTAGTGATTATATTTTTCCATTTGGAACAGTGTACACCTTTTTTGTATGTTCAGTTAATTGGGAGACCGTACACTGGACCAACTAATCTCCCAGTCCCTCCCTTTGTTGATACTCACCTGGCTTTAGGCTGGTAGGGGGTCATGTTGTACCTGGCTTTTTGACAGGGTCATCCCCAAACTTTTTGCCTCCTTCCTCCTATTTTTTCTGACCTGTTGTTGTTGGCTTTTGACCTCTGGGCACTTTACCACTGCTAACCAGTGCTAAAGTGCATATGCTCTCTGTGTAAATTGTACTATTGATTGATTTATCCATGATTGGCTATTTAATTTACTTATAAGTCCCTAGTAGAGTGCACTATATGTGCCTAGGGCCTGTAGATTAAATGCTACTAGTGGGCCTGCAGCACTGGTTGTGCCACCCACTTCAGTAGCCACTTAACCTTGTCTCAGGCCTGCCATTGCAAGGCCTGTGTGTGCGGTTTCACTGCCACTTCGACTTGGCATTTAAAAGTACTTGCCAAGCCTAGAACTCCCTTTTTCTACATATAAGTCACCCCTAATGTGTGCCCTAGGTAACCCCTAGAGCAGGGTGCTGTGTGGGTAAAAGGCAGGACATGTATCTGTGTAGTTATATTTTCTGGTAGTGTAAAACTCCTAAATTCGTTTTTACGCTACTGTGAGGCCTGCTCCCTTCATAGGCTAACATTGGGGCTGCCCTCATACACTGTTGAAGTGGCAGCTGCTGATCTGAAAGGAGCAGGAAGGTCATATTTAGTATGGCCAGAATGGTAATATAAAATCCTGCTGACTGGTGAAGTCGGATTTAATATTACTATTCTAGAAATGCCACTTTTAGAAAGTGAGCATTTCTTTGCACTTAAATCTTTCTGTGTCCTTCAATCCACGTCTGGCTAGGTTTAGTTGACAGCTCCCTGTGCATTCACTCAGACACACCCCAAACACAGGGTACTCAGCCTCACTTGCATACATCTGCATTTTGAATGGGTCTTCCTGGGCTGGGAGAGTGGAGGGCCTGCCCTCACACAAAGGACTGCCAAACCCCCTACTGGGACCCTGGCAGACAGGATTGAACTGAAAGGGGACCTGGTGCATTTCTTAGACACTCTTTGAAGTCACCCCCACTTCAAAGGTGCAATGTAGTATAAAACAGGGCCACTGCCCTACCTCATCGGACACTTGCTGGAGAAGAAACCTGAACCAGAAACTACATCCTGCCAAGAAGAACTGCCTGGCTGCTCAAAGGACTCACCTGTCTGCTTTCTACAAAGGACTGCTGCCTTGCTGTTGGCCTGCTGCCTTGCTGAACTCTAGTCTGGCTGTGAAAGTGCTCTCCAAGGGCTTGGATAGAGCTTGCCTCCTGTTCCCTGAAGTCTCAGGACCAAAAAGACTTCTCTTTTTCACTTGGACGCTCCGTGCGCCGAAATTTTCGATGCACAGCTTGTTCCGCGGCGAGTAAAACGCCACACACCGATGCTGATCGACGCGACGCCTTCGGGACGACCGAAACTTTGACGCACGGCCTCGCAAGGACAACGCCGCCCGACTTCCAAGGAGAAACCGACGCGACGCCTGCCGTGAGAGTGAAATTTCGACGCACAGCCCCGCGGAACGACGCGCAGCCGGAAAACAAGCAGGAGAATCCACGCACAGACCCGGGACATCTGGTAATCCCAGCGATCCACAGAAAGAGACTGTCCGCGCACCGGAAAACGACGCACGACTTCCCCGCGTGAAAAATAACGACGCAAGTCCGTGTGTGCTGGGGAGAAATCGACGCACACACCATTTTTCCACGTATCTCTTCTTCTGCGGCCCTTTGCAGAGATTTTCCACCAGAAACCAGGTACTTTGTGCTTGAAAGAGACTTTGTTTGTTTTTTAAAGACTTAAGACACTTTATATCACTTTTCAGTGATATCTTTACAAATTCATATTGCATCTTTGATCGTTTTGACCTGCAAATACCCAGATAAATATTATATATTTTTCTAAACACTGTGTGGTGTATTTCTGTGGTGGTATATTATTATATTGTATGATTTATTGCACAAATGCTTTACACATTGCCTTCTAAGTTAAGCCTGACTGCTCGTGCCAAGCTACCAGAGGGTGGGCACAGGCTGATTTTGGATTGTGTAATCGGAGGGGGCAACCTGACTGCCAACCAAAAACCCAATTTCTAACAGTGAGGGGGTAGCCTCTTACTGTTAGGCTCAACTTGCTACCTTGTCTTTCCATTTTGTGCCCTGCCAGCTGGTGGGTCTGGGCTGTGAGTGCCATGCTCTGCTTACTCCCTCATCTGCCTACTTACCCTGCCGTAAGGCATCCCAAGGTAAGTGGCCTTCCAATGGCACACCACCCTCCTGTGTGCCTCCTTTACCAACAAAAGTACCACTTTTACCACCACACTACATGTGGGGATCACGTCCCCGGCAGCTCCTCCTTTCATCCTTTGGGGTTTGCTCCTCCTTCCTCTTTTCAGTGCAGCCCTTGGCTACCCAACTGGCTCTCACTAGTGCACCTCAGTGTCCAGGCCGTCAGGCCTCCCAAGGATCAATGTACTGGCAACGCATTCCTTTCTGACGGTCTACAGACCACTTTTATACTTAAATTAAGTTGTTTAAAAGTGCTGTCTCCGCCACACTGGCAGTGGTCTCCCGACCTTTGCCTTCTCTTGTGATACTGTACTCATATATTTAGCCCAGATTAACTTCTGCTTCCAGGATCTTTGGGTTTGGGGTACCTTGTCCTGCTCTTAAACAAAAACTTTTGTATTCAGTCTGGTGACTGGTACTTGTTCAGCAGCAGGCCTGTCTAAGTTGCCTAACCAAGAGCCCAAGGCCCATTGTAAACCTGGCTGTCAGCATGGAGGAATACATCCCTGTGACTGGAGAGGCAGGGACCCTTCCTTTGGTCCCCCAGTGCCATATCCCCGACTAGAGGGAGGAAGTATCCAACATTAGTTGTCCCTGTCAGATGTGTGGAGACCCTGTTACTCACTTTTATTGTTGCCTCGCACCAGCAGAGTCCTAATGGCTAGCTAGCTGCTTATCGTAACTAGCTGTGTTCTGTACTCTTCTCAGTTACTTCCACCAACCTATTTTGCCTTGCCCTATGAGTTTTATTCAGGACATTTCTTCCCTACCCAGGCATCCTAATATTAGTGGGTTGTACCACCCCTAGTTATGCAGCCAGAGCCGAGTGAAGAGCTCAGCGCTCCAGTCTTTTACTACTATTGCATTGCAGGATACATGGGTGATATCTGTTATAGTGGATACTGGTTCTCCTTGTTACTCCCTTGCAGCTCAATTGTCCTATTGAGGGAGAGCTAGGGGGTATTTATCCTTGTGGTTAAGAGAATTCTTCAATGCCCAGATCCCTTCCATTAATACGGGTAGTCAACTGGGGAGTGTTTCATATTACAGGTGATATCACTACTCCCATTTTAATTTGTAGTGACTTTAATGCCAATGCCGATTTTAGTATTAAGTCTTGGCTTGATTTGATAGGACGTTGCGAGGGCCGGCTTAATAATTGGTGGTGCCTCCAACCCCAATTACCTGGTTCTTCACCAATTGCCCCCTTCCATCCTCCAACGCTGCCCCCCATCTCTCCATAGCACCCCTCTCCCATTACATTTTTTACCTGTTTTAAAGCACTGCTCATAACCCAGTAGGATTTCAGAGCCCTTTGCGTCACATGGTATTATATAGCGACAATGAATCCTATATCTATAACTCAGTGCAAAGGAAATGTTACATAAAATAAAGGACTCCAATGTGCAGAATTCTTCTTCTTCCGTATGCCATTGTAATTAAAGAATGCCAGGCGAAGCACGAGCTCTGAATTTAATATTTACACACTGGATGGTGTTGCCTGTACCCAATAGGATGTATTTATACCTTCCCAACCTTTCCGAGCAAGATTAGGATAATTATAGCCTGGGGAAATCATATAGCTATAACCTATACCTTGCAGTTTGCATGCAGCTCTTTCATGCTGCCTAGATTACCATACTCTTGCTATCACCTACACATCGACTGACGGATCCCTGTCGAGTTGACAGCAGTCACTCACCCATTATCAAGGGGAGGCCATTAAATAAATCAATTGCTGGATTGGCAATACTAGCAATGGCTGTGGGAGGGTAAAGTATTTAGGGCTCCCTCTGTAATCTTCCCCAAACACACCCGAGTGTGCTGTGCTCCGTCCTCGCAGTTATGTGCGGGAACGATTGGATCCTCTTCGACCTCTCACTGTGTCATTTCCACTTGCAGATGTCATAATGAATGAAACAGGGGGGGGCAGTCAGCCACCTATTTTGGAGGAGCAATGCAGCACACTGTCACCAAACAAAAACATCTGCTTAACTAACGCCCATAACGTCTCACTCAGGTAAGTACAAATGTTAGTTTCCGTTAACTTCTCTAGGGTGGCCTGTGGGCATGTGCACGTGAATGCATACGATCCACTGAAATGAATAGGGTGACTGAAGGTATACCCAGCATACTTGTAAATTACCTTGAAATGTTACTTCTAAGCACGCCAAATTACAGTTATCGTGTTTAATGCCCTTAGATATAATTAAACAAACCCAGTGTTACAAGGGGAACTATCATGGTGCAATCCAGACTGCTGCTAAACCTGATATTGTAAGCATAACATCATGCATTCCACACTAGGGTCACCAGTCTCTGTCTGGGTGCTCATATGCCCCATCAGCTGCCTCCTCGCTGTGCAACTGTAACTGAACTGAATAGTCTCAGCCAGACTATCCCTGTAAATCTTACACAGCATACCAACTCACAACTCCGAACAGCAGTATTAAATATGAACTAGGGAGGCTGTTATCTGCAATATCCCAGTTAATAACACATCCCTCACATGCTGGGGTCTAAATTGATACACCAACCAAACTACTGCCATAGCATGGCAAGATGATGCCCTGTGTCTTATTATTACTCAAATATGCCTGGGTGCTGATAACATCAAACAGGGCCCAACTATCACTGTATGATGTATTCACTGTGCCAGATGACCATGGGCACTAATCAATTGATGATGGCCCTTCTCGAAGATGTCAGCCTGTCGATAGTGCTGCTTGGACATATTTTCATGATGTCAATTTCCAGATTACTCCAGAGAAGCCCTTATTATTAAGTGCTGTTTCCACATGGACTCTGTAAAGCACGCATTAATATGCTAGTTTCCTCATTGCCACACTACAGTAGTCACTCTCCTGCCCCCCAAATTTGCTCCCTAAGACACATTTGCGCTACCGCATGCAACCGAAAATTCGTATGTGCATTTACCCTCAACAGGCTAGCCCAGTTAATGAACAGAACAACCACCGGGGTCCGCATTTCCATGCGCCTGTCCGAGCAGTGGTGATGTACTCCTGTGTGAATGTGAAGGCCAGCGCGAACCTCTGTGAATTTATTCAGAAGTTTATGTATGGCAAGTTCGTATCATGGCACTTTGCATGAGCACTCATTACCTAATACAAGGCACTTCACATGCAGGTGGTGGGAGATCAAGTAGTTGTGCCCAGCGTCACCGGATAATGCAAGTTTTTCTCAGTGCATTTATGTAGCACTTCTTGCCACTCTCAAGGCGCTAAGACGTCTATACTCCATGGTCACCTTATCACTCCAACCTTCTCTCTACAGAAAGTGGCACAACAGAAGCAGCAACCATACAAGCACCTGCCACATCAAACTAGCAGAGCATAAGCAACAGCAGCGCAAACTTTCAGATACTCAGAAAAGCTACACAAACCATTGCAGCGAGTTAACACAGCTTACTCGCTTAAGATCTCAGGGACACAGATTCACATCCCAGTATGATGGGCTTAACTTTCTCAGTTCGATGCCAGCAGCATCGATTCTCCTGGAGAATAGCATTGAAACAGTGCACAAAGAGGCATAGATGCGCTAACTACGAGAAGCTGTTACTTAGTGCTTTATGGCAGCAAACACTGTACTTTTTTTTTTAAGGTCTTCATCCTCTTGCTCAAACTCCCCTTCAGTCTGTACCCCCCTCCAAGTACACACAACAACACCTATTGCTTTCCTCCCCCAAACTGCTCACCTCTGGAGCCCCTCGCAGGAAGCTTGGAAAAGGTTTAAAGTACTTACCGCAGGAGCCTACATCTGGCCGACCTGAGGTGACAAGTAACCATCGAGTAAGAAATAGGGTAAACTAAGCCTTTCATCCATCTGGAGGTTATGCAATAGGAACAGACCTTGCTTACCTGCCGTGTTAGAGCTTTATAACGCCACAAAGACACCCGACTGTGGACGAAGTTGTGACCCTTATTGCAAACTGTTGTAGTTGTAAGCAGGCTGCAATGGCTGTAAACCAGCTGAAAGTATTGGCTCTGTTAATTTTTTCAACTGTGCCAATGTTACTACATTTTGATAAATGTGCTTCTTTCGCAGTTTTATCTAGCACAAATTCAACCCAAAGGCACTAGAGCGCTTTTCATAAGCATCTGTTACGGTACACAACAACACATTCACTTTGGCAGCTGCGGGGGTGATTACGTGATGTATCCAAAATCACATGAGGCTGAGCCAATGTTGAGACTAGAACCCGGTTCCCCAGCGGCAAAGTCAGCCGCTCTGGCTGTTAAGCCACATCCTTTTACGCGAGTTTCACAGGGAAAAACAAAGCGCATACACATTTATATTGTGCTTCCAGGCGGTAATCTACAAATATAACAAAGCTTCTCAACTACCCATAAAAGAGAGCGGGACGCTTGTGGTTCAGCCGGCCTGGGCTCTCTTAAGCCCCCCCCCCCCAAACCCTGCTCATTGTGAGGCCTGCCTCCTCCCCTTGATCGCGAGGTGCTCCACGCTGCTCACCACTCTGTTGAGGATCCTGACCTGTTCCAGTGAGCCCCATCGTGTTGGTTCCAGGCGTTCCTTGTTTCTCTGACCGTGTCGTCATTGTTGCTCTAGTCTTTGCTAGCGAGGCTGCACACCTGATGCCGTGATCCTCTGTTACTGAACATCTGGCCTCAGTGGTCATGTGGTGTGCCAAAACGTGGGTGTAACCCAGAAGGCTGGTCTCTTCTTTCAAAGCGGAGTCGCATCGCTGTGGTCCATAGCGGTTCTCTGCCTCTGTTGTCCTCCTAGGCAGTGGTGGTGATCGGTGCCCAGCTGAAGAGTCATGTTACCGCTGACTGTGGCATCCTCTGGTGGCCACAGGTGTTCACATCCCAGGTGCGATGGTGATCCTGGAAAGCGCCTAAAGTTTTTTTAATTTCCTGTGCACTGCCCCTGCCTGCCCCACCAATGTACCTTTTGCAGGGGCAGCGCAGTCCTTTTAACCCCCCATGCCCCAGCTGGTTTAAAACACAACTTGTCCTTATCAGGCCCTCATTGGCCCAGTGTCTTCATGCCAGCCTTGGCACGCTTTTCTCCTCCTTGAGGGGGGAGCGGGACACCCCTCCCCTTGTTGGTTTGCTGCTACGGCATCTTTCACTGGTAATTTCGGGGTCCCCGGCGGCTGTTATTGTGCAAGCTCCTGATGCCCCCTTTGGGGGCTGCCTCAGCCATCTTAACCATGGCCCAGTGTTTTTGCAGCTAGGAAAGCCTGAGTGCAGGTTATTAACACAGCACCGTCACTCGCTCAGCTGTTCTTAGTTAAAATGGAAGAAAAACTCACAGGAAATACAAATCCTAGAACCGCTTTCACCAGGCATACAAAGCATGGACAGAAAACAAGGGTGCACTCATAAACAAGCAATTACCGTGGAATAAAAAGATCACTGGGAGCGCTTGCAAACTAGGGTGTGCACTTGGCCGTGATTTCATTTTTTTCAATGTGGTCAGCCTTGATAAGTGTGGCCTTGTTACACCAGTGTCAACTCCATGTCCTCTTTTTTTATGGGACCTGATGCGATCACTGAAGCTTATGCTGTGCCTGGGCCGGACAGGGAACTTTAAACAGTAGTGGAAAAAAATTATAAATTCAGCCCCCACGTGCTGATGTGCACTAGAACAGCTCCAAAAAAAATCAAAACAAAACGAGCAACTCTTTCAAGATGCTCTCCGGATCTGTAACGTGCACCACCACTCCTGGAGGCTGTAATCGGCCTGCAAAAGTCAAAGCTGGCCTCCTGGGGCTCCAGCCTCCTGGGGTATTGCCCGCTTGCCCGGCTGGACAGTCCAGCCATGTGCTGTACAAGCGTGTAACAGCGTCCCAGGCTTCTCACCATGGGTGTAACTCGTGGAAGTGCGAGTGGTCGCTGGAGGTTAGAAGACCACTCTCCATAACCCAACCTTACGCTTTCCCTATCTGCAGCTATGTTATTGGGTCACCGCAACAGTATTCTCCCAACGCATTTACTCCCTCAGAGGAAATAAGGTGATAGAGTGATTTGTACTAAGTCAGTTCCCTCTAGAACACAAAAATGACTGCAAAACATGTGTCTAACCTTCACAGGAACTCAACTTTATTCAGTGGTTTGCTCGCATACAATAAAACTGTAACATATATATTTGCACTATTTCCAGGACTGTGACGGCCTGAGTTGACTCTTAACCATTATGCTGCGCTATCACAATATCAGGCAGTTATGCCAAAATATGATGTGATAGATGCGTAAATAATTTTCTCTGATTTATTCTTACAGTCCCTCTCACTTACGCCTCAATTGTAGAAGTAAGCCAAAAATATTCCTGGCAAACTCCTGCCATGCTCTTGGATTTCGGGAGTAATTCAAGAGTAAGACTACTCATGGCAAAATCTTTGTGAATCAGGCCTAGTGGGTCGAAACACAAAGGTAAGAAGCTACACATGTAAACTACTTGTAGGTTTATGAAGAGCATTTTTTAGTGCTTTAGTAGTACTATTGTAATACTACTAAAGCACTACAAAATGCAGATTGTGAATATGCCTTAAAGGTTTTTAATGTCTTGCTAAAATGTTGCTCTAGGGTCCATAGTGTTCATGGCTGTACATATTAATTCAGTTACAATATGTTTCAAATGCTTAGCTGCAATAAATGTAATATGTAGTTTGTGATGTGATTCTCAATAATTTTGTACACATTGCCAATATGTTAGAGAACACCCCCACCATCCCTACTGGCAACGTAATACAGAAGCTACATCTGGCTTCCCCTCGCCTGCCTGGCCACTGTTACTCACTGTCTCCTCATCAGTGTCCTATCCTACTCTGAAATCCACCAGGCCGCTTTCTTCTCTGTACACAGTATCCCCTACAATTGACTCAGTTGTGTCAATGTCCCGCAATCCTTATTCTCCCCCTTGGTGTGATATGGAATTGACCATCTCTTGGGTCCAATCTGATTTGTCTGTAAAACCTTACCTCAACCCTGCGTAGCTTTGGCTTTAATTAGTCAGGCTTAAACAAATGAACGAGTGCAAAGCATTTCCAACTATCAAAAAATTAAATAAGAAAGAAACGCAATGCAAAAGATATCTCACACTGATTAATAGAAAATTGATCTCATTTTTATGAATATTTAGACACCAAAATTAATAAACTCCACCAGAGGGTTGCAGAGACACCAAATATCAAGCAAATTGTCAATCACTGCCTTTTCACATTAATTACAAACAAGCATTGGTTATTTAGTTGTGTTTGGTTACTCCGACCCGCATTGGTTGACAAGCTTTGGCAGGGAGCAACTCGCAACTGCCAGTAAGGCTTAGCAGGACAGTTAACTTGAATGCAGAGTAATCTGCAATCTAATTCCAGGCTGTATGTGAGAACCACCATAGACATCAATGGAGTGGTCCTTATGCAAATAATACATGATACTGAAGATGCTTAGGATGCTCATTTGGTCAACTGGGGTATTGCTGGAGCCACCTCTCAGTCCAGAAACACAGTGGAGATGAGTCCTTCTACAGAGGTCGATGTCCCTCAAAGGCTAGGTGAAGTCCAGCCAAAAACAAGTTGCCACTGGTCTACTGGTCTCTGGTCACAGCAAAGTTAGCAGTCCCTTTAGCTGTGGCTAGTGTCCATGTTTGGTGACCAAACTGCACTTTGGCAACTCTCCTGGGTCCAGCAGACTTGGATGCAACTTTTGAGTGTCAGCGTTCCGTCTCCTGTGCTAGCTTCAGCGGTCAGCTTGAACAAACAGTTGTGGCTACCAAATTTGCCAAGACGGCCACTTCAGCTTTTGTGGCCCTTGTGCTTTATGAGAAAGTTGGACAACTGACTCCTGGAGTTCACCTTTTCTCTCTGGGGCTCAGGGACAATGTTTCCTTGAGAAGGGAATCACAGGCACAGTCCTCTCTTTGCTAACCCAGGAGCAGCCGGTGCAGTCCAGTCTTTGGTGCAGCCTCTCTTTACCTGGTACAGGGAACAGGGCAGTCCTTCTTTGGTCTTCTCTCTGGTACAGACATGATCTGAGGTCTGGGTCCCTAGGGTGACACTTTTAATGTTCACAGCTTGACTTTGGGGCATGTGGTGACACAGTGGCGTCTGGATGGTAAAAATGGGTGGGGGGAGGGGGGGTGGTAAATAACACAACCAAAGCAGAACATGCGAACAAGCAGAATGAACAAGCAGGAATTGAAAGAAGAGGTTGAGGTGGGGTGTTATGAATAGTGGGCAATGGTGCAGTTCACAGCATACATTTATAGACAACTCGATAGTAAGTTAAACATAAGGGGTTCAAAAGGTACATTTTAGAGTTAAAACATTCCTTAGACAAAATCCCCAAATAATTTGTCTTTTTCCAAAATGCCCTACAAACCCAAATCCAAGCCCATACCTATACAAACAAGCACAGAGCCAGTAAAGTGTGCCCTGAAGATTCAGATTAAGTTGATTAGATCTGCATCCAAAGAGAAGATGCCAAGGAAGATCAGTCAGAGCGATCATCTGAAAGGTTGACGTAGGAAGACGGTGTCTAATTTAGATGGAGAATAATTTGGTGCTTCTGTAATAAATAGTAGATTGTGATGAACCACAGACATCTCTACTTTGGGATAGGCTATCCTTTCACCTGCATAAGCAACTGAGTATGGTCACCGCATTCTGCATTTCTTGACCTCTCCTATCACTGGCAACTCAATTTGGAGTAGAGGTGGCTAAGCTAGGAATTCCACAGGTAGGAGGACGAGCAAAAAGAGGATGAACAAAAGCTAAAATATGATTGCAAAATGTGACAATGTATTTAAAAATTGTTATTTAGAAAAATGCACATTGTTGATTACATAGCTGCATTTTAACATTTATTGAAATTCTTACTTTCTAAACTATTCCCAAGGAACACTCTAACAGTGCAACATGTGAGCGAACGAGAGGATTCAGTATTTGATGTGAAGTATGATCAGTATTATTTATAGCAATGTATAGTAAACCAGTGAAAGTTTTCGATAACACACATACAATCCCAAAGTTGCATTGAAAAATGAGACAAACTGATTGACCAGGATTATATAATTTATTGAAGGGAAAAGCCACAATTTGATTACCTGCAAGTAATAGTTTAATTTACGGGTGCAATTTAAATTTACAAGTGCGAACACCTTTCTGCATTAGGCACAAGATGTAAACACTCACCCTCAGTATCTCCACATCAGCCTGCGCAAAATTCTTCTCCACGATAGGGATGCAGTGTAACAATAAACTTTTGAACTGGTAAACTTGTGTCTAAGCTACCTGTGAAGGGAGAGTCCTTCGTTACAAGAAAAGGACAGAAATATGACAAACCACTGTGTGGCTTCAAATAAAGCCACACAAAGATTGACCATGGTCTTTAATATGCTCGTCCACACATGCACTGCCTTCGAATGTGGGGTCGCAAGGAAAGTCAAAACTGAAGCTTCTGATGATGTGGGCACAGCCAGTTCTTGCATTGACACCTTGCTGTCTATAGTAGTAAACAGATTGAGAGCCACACAAGGATCATTTAGAGCAGGTGCATCCGGCACTTCAATACAGACTAGGTGGCAGTGCTGCCTTCCCCCTGGCTGCCTAACACAGCACAAGGTGAAGGGGCTGAAGTGCTATGCCTGGTAGGACACAGTAAGAGACCTGTCCAACCCAATATGTGCACTTGAATGCAGCCTGTCAATCATCAGATCGGCTATGTCCTGACCAAACAGTGCTGCTGTGGATGAGATATTTTTACAAATTAAATTGAGCTGCCACATGCTGTCCTGTTTATGTTCTGAGGGGGCAGTGGAGCAATGCTCTTATGCCTCTTATGAGCAACTGCCCCTGGGGTGACTACTAGCCAATGGACTACCAGGCCTCCTTCTGCCTAATAACGACTTCCTGCAATGTGTGGCATCTAGCTATCCCAGAGCGCATTATTCTTCCCACTCCCAGGATGGAAGGACCCTTCTCTCAGTGTGTGGAGCTTGGTAGGCTCACCCTGGAGGTGTGGCTACTTGACAGCTACACACCCAAAGGAAAAGTGGTTTGGCAACTTTTTCCCACTCTTTGCCCGCAATGCTAACTTGTTTACCAGAACAAAAGAGCAGCTCCTGTCGTGTGTGTCCACCATTTGCCCTTCAAAAGTAGCTTCCCCTTTGAAGCTGCCTTCTGGGCTCACACCCTGTGTGACTTCTTGGCAGGGAGCGGTTACGCCTCTTCCAAAGGCAGACCTCTATTGTGCCCTTTCCTGTGAGTCATTCACTTCTCTCCCCAGGAGGACAGAAGGCTGTCATATGGCCAGCATCTGCAAATGGCCACTGGAATATTTGGGGATCAGTGTGACACCTTTCTAAATGTGCCTTTTACTCAAAAGGTAAATTAAGTTCGACTTCTGAATCAAGTTGGGTTTATTGTAACAATTATTTTGATACCTTGAAGTACCAATATTAGAGTTCCCATTCAGGAGTTAGCTCAGCTGAGTTATCAAAGTGTAACCCTCTACTTGCCAATGGGGCTACAGGCTTTTCCACAGTAAAAACAACAATTTGGGGGTTTTACTGTGAGGACATATAAAAACATGTCCTGCTTTTTAATAAACTGCACCCTGCCTTCGGGATTGATGGGCCTAACCTAGAGGTAGCATATCTATTAAAACATGGAGGTCTGGACTTTTTATTAGTTTAAATAGCAAAGTCGAGTTAGCAATTTAAAACTGCTCTACCAGTCTGCTCTGGGGTCACAATCAGTGCAGGAGGCCATGAGGGAAACTTAAATTTGCAGGGCCTGTGTACCTCGGGTACCATATACTAGAGAGTTAAAAGTAAGTAAACTTATCCAGTTGGGTACAAGCCAATCAATCATACACTTTCAAGGGTCAGAGCACTGTATTGAGGTCTTGTTAGAAAGCCTCAGTGCAGTCTCATAGTCAACAAACCAGGAGCATCAGTCCAAAACCTTTGGGGTGATCATGCAAAAAGAGGCATTTCTTACACTGAGCGTCATATGGTTTCTTGGCATACGTCGTCCTTGAGTACTCTGGCAGTGTTGTTGAATATTGTTTCCGAAACTCCCTTTATAACGCCTACCACATCATAGTATCTACATTTAGTAGTCCCTGAACAGTTTTAAACATAGACAGTTTTCCTGTGTTCCTGCCAGCAGAGGATGAAAATGTGTCAACATTGCATACATTTTCCTTTAACATCACAGTTCTGTATAAGACACACTGAAGTGCAGACACACACACAAACACAAGCACCCACACAGACCGCCTCCAGTCCCAGCACGAACGCCGTACATGGGCTAAGGTGACACATTTCTGACTATGGTGTCATGGTTGGGGTTATGAATTAGCCTGCTCCAGACACGGTGCAGGCAATACCTACTCTACTGCTCCATTTATCTCCTCTAGCTTTGAACCCCCATTGCAAGAAAGTAGTGAAAACCACTTAGCTTCTGTTTTTGTTCCGCTGTTGTGCTTCTGCCAATATGTTTCATCATGAATGCGGTAGCCACATCTGCCATTCCACCATGTCACTTATGGTTTATGGTGATGTTTCTGTGACGCCGCTCAACCCTGTCTCCGTTGTAGATGCTTCTTGACAGAGAGTTTCG
Organism: Pleurodeles waltl; assembly: GCF_031143425.1. Taxonomy (NCBI): domain Eukaryota; kingdom Metazoa; phylum Chordata; class Amphibia; order Caudata; family Salamandridae; genus Pleurodeles; species Pleurodeles waltl. Next base: position 473,116,307 of record NC_090437.1, on the reverse strand, counting down.
TAACATGGCTTTCGATCTTGTGCTATGTCATTGTGCAACTGCACCATTTCTGAATGTACCAGATGGCTTTCTGCAGAGCATGCTGTTTTGGCAGGAATTGCAGAACAGCTTCGAATGAAGCCCTATATCTTGCGTAAACGTGGGAATTCTGTCTTTAGGGCAACTTTAGTCTTTATGCTATTTTGTTGTGGGGGCAAGCTGGCGTCACTCATGATGTCTTCAGTGCAGCAGTGGCCACCTGCTATGTAATTAAGCCCTCTTTTGCAGGCAACACTTTGCATGTAGAGACTTGGCGGTGCTGAAAAGCAGCATTGGGTTTGTAGGGTTCAGGATGACAGGGATAGATGCTGGAATCACTCTCAGAGCTGGAGGCTTGCAGCTCCTGAACATATTTGAATTTCTCAGAGTTCTTCTGTTTCCTTCTCTTATATGGTGTAATGTGGATGGGCTACTTTTTAGTAATATTTTCTGAGGGGTGTTATGTTATGTTACCTTTGTATTTAAAAATCGCTCAATCACGAAGACTCTCTATCCGCTTCTAACAAAGCGACTCCATCAGTTACTATGCCAAAAGAAATCAATGAAAAGAGCATGTGGTCCCCTTCCCTGCGTTTGAGAAACCTGGGTACCATTAGCAGATTGGTGTGCTTGTGGATACGCCACAGATCGGTAATCACAGAGTCTTTGTTGTGATTTGTTGAGTTTGGCGTATGCTTCTTCTGGGTGTGTGCTTGATTGCCGAACCACCAGCTGGGCGACTTTGCTGCAAATAGGTGTTCAACTTCATGATGGGCACATAGGCGGTCATTAGGAACATGGCGGTTCGGCCCGCCATGCTGGCAGTGGGGGCTGAAGCCGCCAGTCGGCATGGCGGGCTCAACCGCCACATAATGAAGAGGTTGACGGCCGCCAGCGGCAGCCGTAACCCACCGCCATGCTCCCGCAGCCAGGCAGCCTGGCGGCGGGATGAAACACCATCTGCCAGGGGGTGCCCCTGCACTGCCCATGCACTTTGCATGGGCAGTGCAGGGGCCCCCGTGCAGGCCCCCGTCGCGCATTTCACTGCCCGTAAATCGGGCAGTGACATGCGCGACGGGTGTTGCTGCACCCGCCGCACACCAACATTGGTGGCGGCTCCTCATGGAGCCGGCCTCAATGTTGCGGCTGTGTTCCCCGCCACACTGTCTCCGCACGCCGGCCTGGCGGGGAAAACATTGTACGGCTGGCGGGTTTTCCATGAGGCTGGCGGTCGATGGAAAGACCGCCAGCCTGAACAAGGCGGGAAATCCCGCTATGTCAAAATGACCGCCATAGTCTTGACGGCAAATTTAATAGTTAGGGCCAGCAACGTAGTGTCACATACCATACCAAAAACTAGACCAAAAGTTACTTTAAGTTGTAAAGCCAGGTCTTAAGTGCCTTTCTAAAAAGAAAATGTTCAGCAACCACAGTCAAGGACTGAGGAAGCGCGCTCCAAAGTTTGGCTGCTGCGACCGAAAAGGCTGTGTCTCCCCATCTCCTCTCGCGAACTCTAGGTGAGGAGACCAAATGCTTTTGACAATGTACATTGAAATATTGCTCAGCCAGACAAACCTATTGTATATGCATATATGAGAACAAAACATATGTATTTCATAACCTATAATTTTACAGGTAGAGATATATTTTTTGGAATGTGCTACCACAATTAAAGGTAATATCGCATAACCTTTTTTTAAAAGGTCTTCTGGATGAAGATGGATTGCCCCATGGTTTCTGTACCGTTACCTACTCCTCTACTGACAGATTTGAGGGACACTTCATTCATGGAGAAAAAAATGGACGCGGAAAGTTTTTCTTCTTTGATGGAAGGTATATCCTATTTGTTTTATGGGACACTTTAATTCTGTGTTTTTTTTATAAATTTCATTGATATTTTATAATTTTAAAATATTCATTATTTAAATTAAAGTGAAAACAGTTAATGTACGTTAAAGTGCACATATGACATACAAGGTGCAACTAATCTGACTATTAGAGACACTAATAACTTTGAAAATTCCTGAGTAGGAAGCCTGCAAACTCACAATTTTAGTGCTCCTAACAAAATCATAGTAACATAGGGCCTAATTTAGATATTTGCTGATGGGTTACTCCGTCACAACGGTAACAGATATCCTGTTTGCCAAAATCGAAATCCCATTATGTCCTCAACAGATGAGATATCCGTCACTGTTGTGATGGAGTAACCTGTCCGTCAATATCTAGGTCAGGCCTTTAATCCAAAACTTATGGATATGGATAGTATGTCAAAAGTAGGGAAGTTAGTTTATGGTGATATACACTTTGTGAAGTCTATAAATATTCTAGGTTTCCACCTGCAAATGGACCTATAGGACTCGAGCCACTGCAATAGAACTAAACCAGACAAAGTTTCAGTCAGTGCTTTCCTAGAACTTAGTGGTCTTCTGACATCTATTAGGATTCATGTCTACATAGAATTTCGATGTCTCTTGGTAGTTAATAATTAAAGATTTAATACTCACCAAAGCACCACATCTATTTCCTAAAAGAAATATTATAAGGTCCTTATTATACTTTTGAAAGAGCAGGGAGCAGATGTAGGTGGAAATAACAGTACTTAATATAATTTTTTATTAAAAGTCCATGAACAATTGTGAAATTCTCTTTTGCTCCAAAACACATTCACCAGTTTGTGTATCACAGCAGGGTCTGTCGATCTTAAGTTTTATTCTCTACAATAATGGGTAGAGAAAGATAGGATCTACTCGTTATTGAATAGTGTATGCCTTTTTTTCAGGGTTCTACTCAACAATGATACACTGATAATGATAATTACTCGGAGTACTAGTAGTATTCAATGACTGCTGAGAGATCATTTTGGATTTTTCTCTAGCAACAAGCTTGTTATCTGTCAAAAATATATATTAAAGGCTTGCAAATTTCTTCACTGTGAGGAAATGCATTATTGTAAGAAACTGGGTTACTGATTGAGGGGGTGAAACCCTACTCAGGCAGCAACCACAATTCTTGTCAGGGTGAAGTCACAGGCAAACCCCAAATTAACCTGTACTCATCCCTCTGGTAGCTGGGCACAGAGCAGGCAGGCTTAACTTAGAGGCAATGTGTAAACTATTTCTGCAGCCAGTCAAACAGTAATTAAGTGAAACACAACACAAGAAAAATCCCACATCCCTCAACAATTTAGAATACAGGGACGGCTGCTGCCAGGAACGGCAGGTGGGGCAGCGGGCAAAGTGGGGGCAGAGGGGACAATAATAAAAATAAAACCACTTACCTGCCGCCTCGCCTCTGTTGCTCCTGATGCCTTGGTATTTGCTTTGCTCTCCACCCCACCCAATCCAGACACTTCTCTCAGATTGGCCTGAGTGGGCTGAAATGCTGCTCAGGAAGGGAGTGGGAACCTGCGCTTGGTCTCCACCTGGCTCCAGCCAGTTCTGACATGCGCACTTAGAGTGCACCACTACTCCTCCTTCCTAATGATGCGGAGGATGCTCGCCCCTCCCCTAGATCAGTGGAAAAATAAAATGACAATAATTTATTAGCATTTCATCAAAGCGGAGGTGACCTCCCTGACAACAGAGTAACATTTAATACATTATTTAACACCAGAACGGCTCAAATCCAATCAGTAGAACCAAAGATATGCAACTTAAATTTAAAGTTTTGAAGTTAAAATTGTGTAGGGAAGTACAAAGTGCACCCTGTGGTTATCTGGTTGCTCTGGACCAGGACAGAGTCACAAGCTCAGGCTGACCATAATGAAGCACAGGCTGGCTACAGGGAGCCAGCTAGGCCCTCTGAACAAAGTACCTTAAAACTTGGTTATGGAGTGATGTGGAGTCCTGCGTTGAGAATGTGTCGTGCAACGCAGCTGATGTACAATCCTGGGGTGAAAACGCATCATACAGCAGCGGTTCTGGGGAGCTGTGAGGATGCAATGCAATGCAAAGTTCTGTGTCGAAAATGCATCATGCACTGGCTGGTTCCACAGAAGTTGCAGAGCTTGCAATGCAGAGTCCTGTGTCATAGTCGAGAATACTATTGACAAGAAGCTTGCAATGTGAAGGCCTACATCGAGGATGCATCGTGCTGCGGATGTTCCGATGGCATGCAGACTGTGATGTTAAGTCCTGAGTTGGGGATGCATTGTGCTGCAGTTTCAATGTGAAGGTTTGTGAGGTGATGCGCCATGCTGCGTTGGTTTTGCTGGGACCACAGGTGGGCTGGTAAAGCACTGTCAGGCCCACTTCAAGGGTCCATGACTTGGGTGCCGCCACTTGGGAGGGCAGAACTTACAGCTTGCAGGGTCCAGGTGCTGGGTTCAGGTTTGTTGGAGCCTCTTCTGTCCCTGAGACTCTGATCAGGAGGTCAGCCAACTAGCCATTGGAGTTACTCTGGTGGTTCTGGGTTCAAATCAAGCCCATTCCTTCTTACTCTGGGAGGAGGGCAGCAAGGCAGCAAGGCAGCAAAGCAGCTATTCCTCTTCGAGCAAAGCTGCACAAAAGTCCTTCTTCTGAGTCTTCAGCAAGTCCAGATGTGTACTGAAGAGTTGGGTGTGAGGGTCCAAAATGTATATCTGGTGCCCACTGTGAAGTAGGAAAAGCTTCTGGATGATTCAACCCCAGAACAGCTCAGACTGTCCTGCCTCCCTGCATTGACCCCAAAGTGTCTGAGGCCACAACAGATCAGTGTGAAACCCTTTGTGAATGTGCTTTGTGATGTGCAAGTGTGGTAGGTGACACCTCCTCCCCCCCTCACCAAGTCATAGATGGCTCATCCTGCCAATACCTATTGCCCTTTGGTTTGTTTCACTGTCTGAGAGATACACAAATACCAACTGCCAACTACACCTTGTCATGTGGCCCAGTAAGCAAGCTGCAGACACTAAATGGCTAGGACAAGAAAATGGCAACTTTCTAAAAGTGGCATTTTCAGAATTATGACTGAAAATCCAACTCCACCATTAAAGAGGGCTTTAAATTACAATTATGTAGACACCAAACATGACATTCCTACCTGCTCCCAATTGAAAGTTATCACTTCTTAAGTGTAATAGGTTAACCCAATGTTATCCTATTGGAGAGATGTGCCTCATAGTACTAAAGAACAAATTTAGGAGTTTTTCACTACCAGGACAGATAAAACTCAAAAGCACATATCTAACATTTTACATACACTGCTCCCTGCCCTCTGGGTTGTTTAGGGTCTACTGTGGGATGACGTATAAGTAATAAAAAGGGAGGTTTGGGCTAGACAAGAGGTTTATCTTTCCAGATTGGAACTGGCAGTTTAAAACTTACACACAGGCTGCAATGGCAGGTCTGAGACATGTTTAGAGGGCTACTTCAGTGGGTGGCACAACCAGTGCTGCTTGCCCACTATTACCATTTAATTTACAGGCCCTGGTTACATGTAGTACCACTTTACTAGGGACTTACAAGTAAATTAAATGTGCCATTTGGATGTAAGCCAATGTTACCATGTATAAAGGAGAAAGCACAAGCACTTTAGCTCTGATTAGCAGCGGCAAATAGCACAGAGTCCTAAAGCTAGCACATTCAAAGTCAGCACAAACAGGAGGCTGGAAGGCAAAAGGTTAAGGAAAAAACAAACTAAGGATGTTAAGTCCAGCAATTATGTTTAGAGAGTTTGTACTTTTTATTTGTGGGATTTGCAGCATAGTGCATGTGTGTTCAGAATTCACACACCAGTTTGGCAAGCATGGGCAGGGTGCACCCCAATGAAAGAAGTAGGATCACATTCAAAGACATTCAAGACATCCATAGCAAGATGCTGTCCTAGATGGGGTTCTCTTTACAGAACATACCTGAGTCAACAGTGTAAAAATCAACATAAGTAGCTGCTCTCATTTTTGCTCACTGTGTGACAACATTGCAGGCTATATGAGTTTGGTTTGTTGTTGTTCAGTACACCCTAGTCCTTTGGGTTCTCTCTCCTTTGTTTTTTGTGGCTTGTATTCCCTTTCTGTTATTTGACCCTTCTTGTCAGATTATGAGTCAAACTTCATTCTCCTTTTCATTTTTGTGATTCGGAAAATTCTGTCCTAACTCTTCAACCTTTTATGGAAATCTGTGGATTTTTGAGCTACAGTGTCCTCTGTCATGTCCAGCAGAAAACGGAAGCTCCAGAAAGGGGGCTGTGAGGGCTGGCTTATAAAGCACACAACTTAATTGTCCCAACATTTGCAAGCACCCAGGCTATTTCCTTCCATGTTAGATCTCCTTTGTTGCATCATGAGATCCATTGTCATTTTGCATAGCCACCGTTTCACCCCATACTTGGTTGGCTTAGGTGTGCTGGTTTCATGATTCAGTACAAGGATATGTGCAGGGCAGTGGAATCAGCTTCATTTTGTGTCCCACAGTCCATTGGGTAGCATAGGTGCTATGAGCCCAAATGCAAATATGCGAAAAGGGCCCCTGCTCCACTTATTGTGTAGAAAAAGGCATATGTTGAAAGTGTAATGGCCCCTCACACCCCTTAAAAACCCTCTCAGCCCTAGGCCATGGTTCCACCATACCCGCTGCACAAAAAATAAGTACTTCCGTGACAGGGTCCTGATAACTTCACATTACCAACACCTCAGACTACTTCCTAATCAATTAAATAATTGGCTGGGTATTATGAGGCAATTTCACTTTGCATATTTTAAATACTTGTAATAGCATTTTAGCACATTACATGGGGTATACTGGTTGTTAAAGATCATAAACCCTAGTAATAGGCCTGAACTGCAAGTGAGGGCATATATCAAGGGAGAGGGCCGTTAACATGTGTAGCCTCAGGTAGAAAGGCACTAATGCATTTAAAAGCATTCCTCCTACTGAGTGTAGACAGTTTAAAATTAAAAAGGGAAAAACACAAAAACAAACATTGGAAAGTTGAAGCAGCCATTATTAGATCTGAGACACACCATTGCCTTCAATGGAGCTCTTAATATTCAAATGTTCTAATACAGCATTATAGCATGCTGCTGTGGGCTGTACTAGTGACAAGATACCCACTTGCCATCAAGTAGGATGGACTTTAATAAGCAGTATAGCCAGAGAAACATGGCTGCAAAGCAAATTCTTGCCCCTCTGACACTCTATTGTGTCACATTCCCAATAAAGCCTCATAGTTATAGCCCACCACAGCAAACTACTGCAATATTAAAGTCCCACTCCAGTAGGCTAGGGCCTACAATAGGAGAACAGGACACTAATACCCTGTATAGCTCATTGCGGTGGGCTATTCTGCCCCATGATGGTTGAATGTTTTAATTTCAAATAAAAACCCTCCTTGGAGTCACAGGGGATTTAAACCCCTCAGTGTCTACAAACTGAGCGTTTCTTTCGCAGCTTCTGCTTTGTATGTTTGACCATTACTGCTGCGTGCAGGGCTACGCTGCGGGAGCATGGAGAATCCTATATTTAAAGTACTCTGCAACTATTAGACACCCAGGAGGTGATCTTTTGCCTGGGGTAGAATTAAAAGCTGCAGTTTTCAATAACAATACATCAAATATTCTTTTAAGAGTCAATAATGCGAGTTTTAGTTAGAATTGAAAGTTTTATTTATCATTTGTTTTTCATCTTTCCTTTATTAGTCAATTAAAGTTTACAGAACATTGCATAAAGCGTGTCCTGCAATCTATCCCTATTCTAGTATTCTAAATCAGTGAGTGAAAATCATTTTATTTAGAAATAGCAAAAGGAACAAGGTTTCAAGAGACAGTCTTGTGAGTGAAGCTATCAGTACTCATACAGAATACTGTAACAGACTCTGATAGAGGACAGTCTTGGCAGAAAGCAAAGTCTGCCTGAGTCTTGCAGAGAGAATAAATCTGAACCTGTGAGCTTGTGTGCACACTGCTAATTGCTGTTGCCCACCATTGCATGCACTATTTGTTATTTCCCTGGGACACTTTTTATAATAAATACAACAATAAACATTTTAGCACACATGCTTCCTCCAAGATAGTAGACAGCTAATCACAAGAGGTGAATATCGGGAGATGAGAGCACCTTCTGTAGAGATGCTAACTTATGACAAAGACAGTATTACTGCAATTTATATTTAATAACATTTCTAAATAAATGCTAATTTTAAAAGAATTTCTCATTCATCTTAGTCACTGAAAGAAAAGACACTCATGTAAATGTTGTGCACAAAAAAACATACATCATACTGGCTCTCATCTTCTTCATAAAGAAGCAAGTTTCAGATTAGTTTAGCAAGTTTCAAGATTCCACTGCAAGTCAAGCAGTTAAAAGAATAACATAACACAGGGTTCTTTGTTAGAATAGGAAGTTTACATCATTCAAAAGTTACAACAGAAACATTTCTGCTGAATTGAAGTTTGTTTGGAATTTGTTAATGTTAGCAAATCAAACAAGTGAGGCAAATACAGGTAATGCAAAGTTTAGAAAGGAAATGCATGTTTAAAATGCAGCTTTTGGTTAGGCCTAGATTTCAGTCATATGTGTCATTAATTTAATGGATTTTATTTTTAATTAAATATCTAGTAGAAGTATCTTTCAAACATGGACAACAAGGGTGATGAAAAACGGCTAAAGTCAGCCCCTGATTCTCTCTAGGCTCTGCCGAACTGCTTCTCTTGGTTTGGAGGAGCCGAGGAGATATAGAAGCTGAAGAGAATTCCCCTCTTCCTCCTTCCATGGCTCTAGTAATACTGTGAACCATGGGAGAAGTGAGGGAGAAATCTCACTGTTTTCCCTCTTCCACAAACTCTGCCCCTCTCATTCCCCTGTGCATATCCACATATTTGGAGAGGGAGAGTGAGAGACTATAGATTGTGACACTGAAAAGATTAAAGCAGTGTACCTATACCAGTGTTTATAGCCCACTGCTTCTCCATTGTCTTCAATAGAGTTGTCAACATCCTGGTGTTCTAATGTTATTAGCAACTCAGCCTTAGCTTTTGTGTCATAATTTCCGTCACTTTAGCATTTGTATGTTGTTCAAGTGTTATACATTTCCACTTTTTAAGTCAATGTTTTGGGAGAGTTGATCTCCAGTTCCAATCATAAGTACCAGGAAAACAGACTAAAGAAAACAGCATATTTTAAATTACTGTATCATGAAACACACATATCTATAAAATTCTTAACTTCTGTTTACTTTATATTGGTGGCAAAGGAACCCCCGAACCTAAGCTGGTTAAGCAGCGGTTGCCACAGGGCCTCATGATCAGGTAAACTGGGCCCCATTAACCATTAATTAGTTGTGTGTAGGCATCCTCTATCCACAGGACTGCAGTCTGAGGCAATATCAATGGTAAGTGGGCTAGTAAAAATAGCAAAGGAAATAGAGCATGAGCAATGCCAAAATGATGAAAAAAGGGAAACAACACAGAAAGAGCGACAAATAGAAAAAGTGAGCATGAGAGGGAAATGTGAAAAAAAACTAAGGATGAGAGAAGAAAGAAAGACTGGGAGAAGAAATGAAGGGTGAAAGAGAGGAACTGTGAAATGGAAGAAGGAAGACAATGTGAAAGGTAAGCCAGCAGCCGAAAAGAAGAGTGAATGAATCAATTGACTGATGGAAGGGTGAAAGGATGGATAGAAGGAAAAGAGGATAGATGGAAGAGTGAAAGGATAAATTAATGGAAGGATGAAGAATGGACAGATGGGAAGGAGTAAAAGGCTGAATAGATGACTACATGGATCTATTGATGGGTGGATGTGTCAAAGGATGGATGAATATATGAAAGGATGGATGGAAAAGGGAAGGTGACTGTTCTAAGTATGGTTGGGTTTGCTCACCTCATGTGATCTATATGATTAGAGATATGGTTCATGTTGGAGGTATTTGAATTATCTGTTTACTCTCCTGCATTACATGCCATTGTAACTAACATTTAAAAAATACTTGATGCACAGGTTTCAACGCATTCTCAAGTTCTTTGGAACTAAAAAAACAAAAGCTCGTATTCATCGCAAAAATCGACATACATTGCTGTTCTTGGCGCAACTGACATAATGAATCAAACTAGGACACTGAGAGCATCCCTGTGCCTTCTACTTCATCTCACTGCTGCAGTATACAGTATGACAGCATGCCAACTTTCTCATCAAAGCTGAACACCACTTTTGGAATATTTGTGTGCACAACATGTTGCTCTGCCTGACACAAAATGAAAATAGAGATATGCCAGTCAGCTATAACAGTCAGGTTTTGGAAAACTGGTTGATGAGGGAAATGTTAAGATATTGATGTTGTCAGATACTTTATCAGGCAGGAAACGTATGATTGAAACACTATGCCTGGCCTCTCCTCTTTCCTCTAAGCATTTAATGTTCCAATAAAGCAATAACAAACCTTCATGTATAGATAAATAGATTTGTCGACATATCATTCATCTGGAAAGTAAGAAAGTAATAAGTTAAGTAGGCATTCTTAGGTGTTGCCTTTGAGGCAAGTTTGCTGTCTCACTAGACTATTGTTTTTAGGAAAATGTATTATATACTGTGAAACACATAGGGGCTTTTTGTCACCTTCAGCTATTAGTCTGTTCAGTTGTCATTCACTCATGCTCCTGCCAATCACAGCATATCACATGGTATTGAATAATGGAAAAATGAAGAAATAATATCCACTGCCATAACAGGTGAAAACAGTTCTTGAAAATGTTCATAAATGCGCAAAAGAGACTGGTAAGAGGAAATGCAGGTCACACAGGAAGCCCATGGCGATCCAAAGACGTAGCAGAGATGTTGAGAAAACCAATAGAGAGTTACGAAGAAGTTGCCGCAGATGTTGAAGTGGCTGTAAGGGAGGGAGAGCATGAAGTTAGTAACTGTTACGGTGGGATGATACTCACCTCCATGTCTTCAATAAAATTAAAACTTTCCGTCATAAGTTACTAGAAAAATTTACATTTTATTTTAAGACCAGAGGCTCCTATTATGCTTGTTTAAAGCAAATTAATAACAGATGAAGAAGCATTATGTACAGGTTTGCAATAAAACACTTTAAACATTTTGTCATTTGACCAATCAGCGGATCTGATAATGTCCTCAAGACGGGAACCAGCCCAAAAAGCTCTAGAAGCCATGGCTCTTCTGGAGGAATGAGCACCAAAGATAAAATGATAGATACCTGCTAGTGACATGATCAATTTGACCCAGTGGGCAAAATATTGGGAAGAGACTGGTCTGTAATGTTTCCTGAAAGAAATAAAGAATTGGATATCTGAGGACATTCTTAGATCAGCAGTTTTTTGTTAATAAACTTTCAAGCATTGACCAACACAAAGTTTGGGGTGGTCGGGAAAGTAAGGGTAAAACACGTAGGTCAGATTGGTTTTAGTACGTTAATGCATTGTAAACAAAACAGCTGTTGGAGTAAACTGTTGAGATGAAATGTCTAAAGCTCTAACGTCTGAAATACGTTTAATAGAAATCAAACATAACAACATAGTAAGTTTAGCTGATAAAATTTTTAGAGAAAGAGATGCATTATCAGGCCATGACAGAAACAACTTTATACCAACATTTACATCCCATAAGGAACGCATTTTGGGGAAAGAGGGTTACAATATTTTACTTCCTCTAATAATCGACAAATGAGCGGATGTTTGCCCACTGGTTTTCCGTTGATGTAAGGATGGTTAATGAGGATAGCAGATCTGTACAAGTTGATTCTGTGGTAGGTTTTGACACTGCTGGCTTCTGCTGCTGGGAAATTGACAATATATGCTACATCTACTGAAAAGGGATCATGGGTTTTCCCCACACACCAGCTTGATCATAAAGACCAAGCTGATTTGTAAGATTTTGTTGTTCCCAGAGCCCAGGACTAATTGAAACCTCTGCAAAAATAAGAAGGAAAGATTGGGAATTCCTGTTATCTTCCAAGCTGAGATGGTAAGGACATTGCTATGACCAGACTGTGTGGACAACTGAGAGGGTCCAAAAAAAATTCAGGACACGAAGGAAGGAGAGCAGTGAAATCCATGGATAGTTTCAGTAGAGGAGGGAACCACACTTAAGATTCCCAAAATGGTGATAACTGTTTTTTGGCATCTGACCTGTGCTAAAACTGAGTTTATCATGAGAAAATGAGGGAAGGCGTAATTAGTTGAAGTAGACCAGTCCTGCAAAAAAGCATCTGAGTCTAGTGCCAATGGATCTGGGCATCAGGTGAAGAATTGGGGAAGTTGTGAGTTGAGACAGAAAGCAAAGAGATCTCTCTGAAAAAGACCCCGTTTGTGTTGAAATGTATCGAGTCCTGAGGGGTGAATCAAAGATGAAGAGAATGCCAGTCTGCTACTGAGTTGAGATTGCCTGTTAGATATTTGGCATAAACAGAAATTTTGTTTTGAAGGCAAAATTCCCAGAGCTGTTTTGCTAGTTCTGCTAAAGGTTTGGATTTTGGGCCACCTAGGTGGTTGATATAGTGAATTGCTGAGATGTTGTCCATGCGAAGTAGAATGTAACAGCGGATTCTGTTCTTTGTGAGGCTTGGATTGCTAGGGAGCCTGCAAGCATCTCTGAACTGATGTGCAATTTGGACTCCTCTATCGACTATGAACCTCCAGTCGAGATTGGTCCACAGTGGGCGCCTCATCCCATTCGGCTTGCATCTGATTCTAATACAAGATCTCGGGCTGATGTGAAGATGGTCTTGCCGTTCCAGGCGTCTAAATGGTCTAACCACCATTGCAGCTCTATACAGGAGTCTTCATCCTTGTCTGAGTAAGTGAGACCTTTTTGTAGATGGTGGATTTTTAATCTCTGGAGAGCCTGATTATGTAGTGGATCTGGAATAATGGCCTGGATTGTAGAGGTGAGGAGACCCACTATCCTTGCTAGAGATCTGAGGGAGATTACAGAACTGCAGAGAATCTAAAGAATTTTGGATTTGATGGATTTTACCTTTGCCAAAGGAAGATGTAAAGAGGCAGAGGTTGAATTTATAAGGAAACCCAGAAACTCTATTTGTTGAGTGGGAGAAAGAAGAGATTTTTCCTTGTTGATTAGAAAACCTATATCTGATAATAGAGATGAAGTTAAAAGAAATTGGTTTTGCAAAGAGGGAAGACTGTGATGAGGATGTCGTCCAGATAAATAATCAGTCTTACACCCTGACCTCTGACTAAAATTACTATAGGTCTCATGAGTTTGGTGAAACACCGTGGAGCTGATGAGTGACCCAAAGGAAGAGAAGAAAAATGCAAGCTTTGGCCTAACCATTGAAACTGTAGAAACTTCTTGTCATCTGAATGGGTAAGGAATGTGAGAAAAGTGTCTTCTAAGTCCAGGCGAATCATCCATTTGTTTTGGAGTAGAGAATCCCTGAGATGAATAATAGTTTTCATTTTGAAGTGACGATAAACTACAAAATGATTGAAATGTTTCAGATTGATGCCCGGCCTCATCTTCTAGTTTTTATTGTGAACTAGAAAGATAGAACTGAGAAAACTGGAATGAAATAGACATATAGCTTCCCTTTGTAGAAGAGACTGAGACCCTCATTACGAGTCTGACGGTCTCATGACCGCCAGACTCATGGTGGCTGTCCCCACATTATGACTGTGGCAGAGCCGCCATGGTCAGACCATCGAAACCGCCAGACTGCACCAAGCCGGCAGCCTGGCGGTCCCGGCGGTGTAATCCGCAAGCAGGGCTGCCCTGGGGATTACGAGTCCCCATCCCCATTAAAGATTGCTGGCTTTGTAAAAGGAAATGAAGATGGAGACATACTTGCTGAGTTCTTTTATGAACAAACCCCCAAAGAGAAGACTCTCTGCTTTTATGCCTGGATCTACCACTGCCAGGTTGACCAATTTAGAGTCTATCTTTAAGAGAAGGCCTTTTCTGCATTCATGGATAAGAAAGGAATTCACATTTCTGAGAAGGCAGAATTCACGTTGGTCCCATAAAGAAAGATCATCTGGATTAATCGGGGTATTGTCCAGTCTTGCCGCTTCTGCCAGATCAAAAATATGGGTCAGGGGACCAGCAGCATCTAATAATTTGCCCTGGCCCGTGGGCCACGCCTTATCGAATCCCCTTTATGAGGGTCCTTGCCAAATTAGGAAAATAAAGTTAAAAGAGATGGGTCAATAGCCAGGGTCACTGTAGTATTGGAAGAAAGGGAAGGACGGGGACTCTCGGATCGGAGTTTAGCACTTGTCTGTTTGTCCAGTGGGGAGAGTAACCTGGACACTACATATTCTCCTACATGGTATACTAGGATCCATTCAGTAGAATTAGAGTGATGTATACTGTTAGGGTCAAACATAGGAACCCCTTCTAAATCAGTGACCAACATGGGATTGGAGGACTCTTGGGAAGCAATCTTTGTTTTTTGGGAGAAAGTGGGGGAAAAGGGTCTACATCTCCATGACCATCTTTATCATTGTCTGAGTCAACATCACCGATGTCATCAGTGTTTGGGATGTGAGAAATCAGAATTGGGGTTAGAATGTGTTTAGTTTTTGCTTTGCACTTAATAAAAGATGATTTGTCAAGTTTGTCTTGCTTGTTCTCCTCTACGTCCTCTGCCTTATGTGAGGAGATCTCACCAGTTAACAGCGCCATCTTACCAGATTTTTGGGAGGACCACAAGAAGTAACAGGAGTCAAAGAAGGGCGCTTTCTGCTATCCACCGCAGAATGGGCTAAAAGCGTCTTGGGCATAATGTTAATAACAGAATTTTCTAAGTTTTTTGCCACTTTATTCATACAGGCAGAAACTGCCTGTTCCACAGAGGCCTGAAAAAATAAATTCAGATTATCTTTCAGTTAGTCGTCCTCATAATCAAAATCTTGCCTCAAAGGAGAGCTGCCAATCTCCATAATACGCAATATTCAAAGTAATAGCAAACGTTAAAGGAATTATACGGTTTAAATAAATCAGAGAGTCCACAACAAACAGGTTTGTGGAAAAAATTGCTAATTTTTTAGTTAATGTGGACAGGCTCGGCAAACTCCACCTATGGGTGGGCCCAGCCAACCAAAGTCTGAGGAGATAGTCGGAGGCAGGAGGAGGTGGGAACTTAGGTTGTACCCCAAGGGAGGAGAAAGCGCTCAGAGCCTGAAGTGAGATGGAAGGAAGAATCGCTTGCTTCGGGCAAGCTATGTGAAAATATCCCCAAGGATGCAGGAAACAGGAATGTTGAGGAGCAGGAATGAAAAGACAATGTTTCTCAGGACTATAGACAAAATGGCTACCGTGGCCCGAGAAGGTGTCAAAACGCAAAGAATAAGGCGCTTGTGCAGTGCAGCAACATGCCGACTAGGCTGAAAGAAAGGTAAATAGCAAACTAAATAAATGCTATAGCATTTAAAATAACATTATAACAGTACGATATGTGAATTGTAGAAAAGTGAGAATACTTACCTTGACTGCGAGTAGCAAAAAAGAGGGCTGTTCGCAGTCAAGCTAGGTATTATAGTACTAGTAATGTTATAATTTGGTAAATCGTTTTATACTACGTTTTCAATCCGAGTGGCTGCTTTCCCTTGCCTGATGGGATATGTCGTTTTTAAGTGCTATCTTGACTACTGCTATTACATTTTCAGAAAGAATTGAAAGCATGATGGGAGCCTTCTGTCTTGAAATAAAATAAGGACCCTCCAACCCTTCTCCAAAGAGCAGCTCCACAAGAACAATTTGCCAGTTCTGTGTCATCTTTTATGTGCTTTAGATGGACACCAGCTTGAAGACAAGGATATTAGCTGTTTTGGACTTGTGATTTATATCGCCCATGTTTAGGAGGACTTTACGCTTCCTCAGCCTCTTGGATTGTAGAGGAGGAAGTGTTAATACTATATCTGTGTATACCATTATATTAGCTGGTCATAATAATTATTATAAGAGCATAGAAGTCATGACATTGTTCTTTGTTTTAAAAGTAAAGTGTGTTTTTCATTTTTACAAGATGCTACATATGACTCTTTGTCCTAATTTATGCTTAATTGTTTAGTCAAATATTTTTCCTAATTTAGTTCTGACTGGATCTCGACGGTGACCAATATAGAGTAGTGTGAATATTTATAGAAATAATTCCCCCTGGAACTTTTTGACTTGTATATCACTTTCTGGAAGTGGCATTTTCAAACTTACAATTTAAATATCTTCACCAAACGATGTATTTTAAATTGTGAGTTCAGAGACCCTAAACTCCACCTCTCTATCTGCTCCCAATGGGAAATTACACTTAAAAGATATTTCAAAGCAATCCCCAGGTTAACCTATGGGAGAGATAGGCCTTGCAATAGTGAAAAACAAATTTAGCAGTATTTCACTATCAGGATACGTAAAACACACCAGTACATGTCCTTCCTTTTAAATACACTGCACCCTGCTGCACATGGTGCTGCCTTGGGCTTACTTTAGGGGTGACTTACATATAGTAAAAGGGAAGGTTTAGGCCTGGCAAGGGGGTACACTTGCCAGGTCAAACTGGCAGTTCCAAACTGCCCACACAGTCATTGCACTGCACTTTACTCGGGACTTACTAGTAAATCAAATATGCCAACCACAGAGAAACCAATCACCAATCCAATTTAGACAGAGAGCACTTGCACTTTAGCACTGATCAGCAGTGGTAAAGTGCCCAGAGCCCTAAAGCCAGCAAAAACGAAATTTAGCACAGTATCCCAAACTGGAGGTCAGAAGCCGCAAAATTAGGGGGAACCACACTAAGAGCTGACAGGTCTAACAAACTCTTTGAAAAGCATTGGCAAAACCAGTAGGTCTGGTGTTGGCCCCCAGTCGTTTGACAATTCTTGTTTTGTCCTGGTTTTTGCAAAACTTTATTGTTTAGGAAGCTGCCAGGCCCTCACCAATTTAAACAAAAACAATGGCTACAGGCAAAATTGTTTTTTTGGTTTCAAAGAGCACACATTCCAATAGTACTCCCTGGCACTGAAGGGATCTACTTGGTGTGGTTATGTGATCCTTGTGAAAGGGAAGCAAGCTGTGACTCACAGTGAAGTCAGCCAGTTGCTTAAGTGGGCTGAGACATTGTCCCTTGATGCACGCTGTAGTCGGTGGGAGAAAAATGTGAATGGGAGACCTACAGACTAATGGACAGAGTCTGGCTTAAAACCACTATACATAACTACATACTCATAATTCTAATAAAATAAAAAAAGGTATTGGCTAACAATGTCTTAAAAAGCCAATTGGTCTGGCATTAGCTGCCAGCCTCTTGCCTTTGGGTATGAAAGAAAAGAAAAATGGAGGAAACAAGAAAAAGAAGGAAACAAAAAAGAAAAAGGAAAAGAATGAATGAAGGAAGGAAGGAAGGAAGGAAAGAAGGACAGGCAAAAAAATAAGACAGACTGGAGTATAAAGCTAGAGCACCCTTCTGAGCTTATATTCAGAGTTTATGTGAGCTGCTGGCATTGTATGAAAAAGCAGCAATCAGATAAACATAGGCCTATTCAAATGGAATTTAAAATAGCACTGGGAGGGACAGGAAGCATAAAGCTGGAATGTGCCCTGTGTTCTCATCTGGTAGAAAGTCCTGCTATCGCATCAGGCTCTACAGTGAAAGGCAATACTAAAGTAACAATAAAATAAAAGCAAACAATCTGGCACTGAAAGGAATTCTCTAGTGGTGTGGATGTGCTGTTTGTGAAAGGGCTAAATGCAGTCATTCAAACTGATGTTAGCTAGTGGATGAAGTAGGCCGACCCCCTGCCCCTTGCTGTATGCTGCAGTGGGTGAAAGAAAAATGTGAATGACAAATCCAATGGGTGAAGAAAGGTGGATGAAAGCCCCTTTATGTAAGCATATTATACATATATTTTAGTAACATCAAAATGTCTTGGCTAACTCCAGGCGTAAAAAGAGACAGTTTTGTAAATCAAACTAAAATGAGTACCAATAGAGCTCACAAAGTGCATCTGCGAGAAAGCTATTCACCCTCGTCCAGAATACCCTCCCTTCTCCTCTGAATGTTATGAATGAAGTGGAGGGCAGGGAGAAACGTGGCCCTCGTGGTGATGGAAGACGAGGTACCCACACCAGTAACCATTACATTTTCCATCTCCCTATTTGAGTTATTTTTTGCCCAGCAATAACTTTCCCTCTCTTCCTCCTCAACTCAAAAAATTAAAAGGTTCTTTAACCAGCAGAGAGAAGGGTATAGCCCAACAATGACAATGTTGTGTTCACTCTATAGTGGGGCTCTGAGAATGCAATTCTTCTGTTCAATTCGTTTGCACCGAAAACCATATTTCACCTACACATTTCACTGTTTCGATACTTTCATCGTCTTGATGTTCCGTACATTCAAAGCATCCTCCAATTCAAAGCGTTAGTAAGGTTTTCCATCTTCATTCTTGCGCTCGGTTCAGATGCAGATGAAATGAACACATATCCAACAACCCAAGATCCTAGACAAAGAGCTTTAATACTCCAGCACCCATACTCCACAAATCGAAAAAAGCCCATTTAGAACCCTTTAAAAACACCGAGGGCCTCCCAGACTCACGGTGACACTCGGACCACCCCCGACAGGGGCAGTCCGACTGCCATATTATGACCGTGGCGGAGATGCCATGGTTCGACTGCCGGCACCGCAAGTTTGCCGCCAACCGATGGCCTGGCGGTGCCATCGGTCTCAATCCGGATTACGACCCATGTTTCCGCCAGCCTTTTTAATGGTGGTCCTGCCATCTAGTGATCAGTCTTTATGTTTTTAGGTGTATTTTGTTTTTAAGCTTTTCCACAAATGTTCACACCATACAGGGGTATGCTAAAGACAGATATGTGACAATGCATTCTATATTATGAAGTGACTGAAGCAATGTCGCTCAGTGCTTTTACATTTATGAAGCTCCCCAGGTTTTAATAAATGCATTTTGTTCTTCATAAATAAGGTAATTCACAGCATTATCAACTCTAATTTGGTATTGTAAATCTGTGCGTCTATTGTAAATCAATACAGGCGGTGGTCCAGTGCTTTCTCTTTGTTTATAGAGATTGTTTTGGATTCGTTTTTTAAGAATTAAGAATCGTAAGCTCTCTAGTGAGGTTTCTGATTCACCTCCAGGATACTGTAAATTTCCTTCTGAGATTGTCAACAAGTATACTAATGTAGAATGTGAAACCTAAAGTTGAGTGCTATACAACTTTCGTGGAAAAATGACTATTGAGGTACTTCAGTACATCCCGTTATATTGATGGAAGGTAATTAGAGGAAAGAATTTTTTTAATTCTGGCAGTAGAAGAGTTTTTATCTGCTCTACACAGTTTTACATAGACATTGTAAAAGAGACACTATCATGCTAACTTAGAAGCGGGTAAATATAGAGATCCCCTCCACCCGATACAATCCCACATACCTCATTGAAGGCTAATGAGGTCAACTACCCCCAACTGTGTTTACCTTCTATTCTGCCAAGGTATGATGGAAACTTCACCAGAAATGGCAGTGAAGCAGTCACTCAATCTAAGGTGGCTGGTCTAATGCCATGCCTGGCAAAATAAGGTCCCTTGAAGACCCCCATTGAAATTTTCACTCAGAGCATTTTCTCCATAACAAGGTGTGAAAGACCCCAAGTATACTGGTGGGATGGGGGCCTCATTTACAAAATTATATCGCAGGGCTGCATCGTAAGCCTTTTTGCTGTGCTGCCCTGCATCAAAACAGAAGAGCAGGAATGCGCCATGTCTACAAGATACAGCGCATTCCTGTCCTTGTCCCCTGCTCTAGCGCATAAATTGCTGCCATGCACCAATGCAGACATGATTGCGCCATGGCACCATGGTGCAAGGATGCCTGTGTTGCAGGGATGATTGTTTTTTGGCAGGAAGGAACACCTTCCTGCACAAAAACAATCACAAGAGGCGTTTTCCTCCTTTTATGTGTGCTGCACATTACAGCACACATAGAAATAGGAAAAACAGGGTGAAATAATGTTATTTCTTCCCGTTGCGCCATCCTTAGGCCGCACCTGGGGTGGCTTAAGAACCTGATGCATTTCCAGGTTTACGAAACCTTGTAAATCTGGGAATGTGTCAGATTCCATGGGTGTTGGGTGGGAACACCCACAGCAACACCCATGGAACGCTCTTTTCATGCAGATAATGTATGAAAGGGGGCCATATTTACAAGTCCATGAAAAGCCACGCAAGGTGGCTCTGTATGGCCTTGTAAATATGGCCCTGCAGCCTGGGCCACTGGTAGGTCACCACAAAAAGTGATGCACCGGCGGCGCATGTGGCTTGTACAGAAGGCCCTAGATATGCAGGCCTCACAGGTACAGTTCTAGTGCTCACATCCATGAAGGACATTCCACCCCGGAATGGTTACATTATAGGAAATTGCGCCTTAAGTTTCTCAGACTAAAAAGGCTCCTCTCAATATAAAAACTGCCACGCTACTTGCTAAATCTTCTCCACTTTGGTAGAGTTCAAATGCCTTGGAATTTCTGCTTTCATTGGAAGAAAGGAGCTACATTCATCAAACTGGCAGACAGGTATCCTACTAGCAAAGCATAAACTCAGACTGTATGTAAAATCATTTGGTACTCTTCAATCCACTGTGCTCCCTTCTGTTTCAGTCACCTCTGCTGTCTTCAGCGTTTCCATTCTACAAGATGTAGCTTTGAGCCAGTATGTCTACATACTAAGGTGGTCATTCCAACCCTGGCGGTCCATGACCGCCGGGTTGGAGGACCGCGGGAGCACCGCCGACAGGCCGGCGGTGCTCCCAAGGGCATTCCGACCGCGGCGGTAAAGCCGCGGTCGGACCGGCAGCACTGGCGGGCTCCCGCCAGTGTACCGCCGCCCTTTTGAATCCTCCAAGGCGGCGCAGCTAGCTGCGCCGCCGAGGGGATTCCGACCCCCCCTACCGCCATCCAGTTCCCGGCGGTCCGCCCGCCGGGAACCGGATGGCGGTAGGGGGGGTCGCGGGGCCCCTGGGGGCCCCTGCAGTGCCCATGCCACTGGCATGGGCACTGCAGGGGCCCCCGTAAGAGGGCCCCTAAATGTATTTCACTGTATGCTGCGCAGACAGTTAAATACGCGACGGGTGCAACTGCACCCGTCGCACAGCTTCCACTCTGCCGGCTCGATTCCGAGCCGGCTTCATCGTGGAAGCCTCTTTCCCGCTGGGCTGGCGGGCGGCCTGAAGGCGACCGCCCGCCAGCCCAGCGGGAAAGTCAGAATTACCGCCGCGGTCTTTCGACCGCAGAACGGTAACCTGACGGCGGGACTTTGGCGGGCGGCCTCCGCCACCCGCCAAGGTCAGAATGAGGGCCTAAGTGGTAACATTCGGAGCAGCAGATTGCCTAAATGGTATTTTATTGGTAGGAGAGTAGGATTTATCATGTAATAGGCATTTTGACAGTGCATCCTCATTTTGAATTCCCCACACAATTACTTTAATTGAATGTAACCTGGTAGCGTTTGTGTGTGTGAGGTTCCTCAAGTATGGTTCAATAAGCATTAACCTGGTAAATGACATTTTCCTGTTGCCAGTACCTTGGAAGGCTTCTACGTTGATGACGCTCTGCAGGGACAGGGTATTTACACCTATGAGGACGGAGGGTCTCTACATGGTACCTACATGGACGGAGAGCTGAATGGACCAGCCCACGAATATGATACAGATGGACGGCTGATCTTCAAAGGACAGTACAGAGACAATAACCGACATGGAGTCTGTTGGATCTACTACCCAGTAAGTGAGACCTCAGGGAATCGCATTGCACATGTAGTGCACACTCATTCAGTGGGTGATCAATCTGAGGGACTTTCATTACAGCACCTAACCAAACACAGGGGGTCATTACAACCTCGGCGGTCTTGCGGCGGTCTTTTAACAAGACTGCCGTGCGGAAGACCGCTAGTAGTGGCGGTTTACCGCTCGGCGTATTATGACTGTTGGCTGCCCTCCATCATTTTACAGACGGAGAGCCGCCAACAGCCATACTTGCGGGCGGCGGGGAAGTGGAGGTTGCTCCACCTCCACCGCTCCGCCAACAGAACACCGCCCAGCTAATCACGTCCTGTGATTCTGCGCGGCAGTGTTCTGTTGGCGGTGTGGTGTCGGCGGAGCTGCCCCCATGGCTCCCGTCCCCTCCCGGTGGATCGACGGAACAGGTAAGACGATCGTCTGTTAGGGGAGGGGGGTGAGGGGGTGTTGTGTGTTGTGTGGGTGCATGGGGGTGTGCGTCTGTGTATGTAGGGGGGTGTGTGAGTGCGTGTATGCTTGCGGGGGTGTTGCGTGTTTTGGGAATGAGTGTGTGTATGTCTGTGGGTATGTCTGTATGGATGTGTGCGTGTGTGTTTGGATGTGGGTGTACGTGTCTGACTGTGTGTGTGGATGTTGGCATGTATGTCGGTGTGTGCGCGTGTATGTGTGTTGGTGGTGCCTGCGTGCGTGTCGGGTGTGTATGTGTAAGGTAATGTCGGGGGTCGGGTGGGAAGGGGGACCCTGCCACCTTTGGGGGGGTGGCAGGGGTGGTGGAGGGTGTAGGGGAGGGAGATGGGGTGGGGTGTGGGGGAGACCCCTATTAGTGCCAGGGAAGGAATTCCCTGGCACTGATAGTGCTTACCGCCATGGATTTCATGGCGGTTCCTACAGCTGGAAATCCACAGCGGTAAGCCGGGTCAAAATACCGGTAGCGGTATTGTGACGGCCGCCGGGCTGGAGACCCAGGTCTCCAGCCCAGCGGTCGTCTCCGCCCTGGCGGGCGGATCGGAGAACCGGCGGATGACCATGGCGGTAACCGCCATGGTCATGATTCCACAAAGTAAGACCGCCAGCCTGTTGGCGGTCTTACCGCCGGTTTAACACCGACCGCCAGGGTTGTAATGACCCCCACTGTCTAAATATGTCGGGGCAGGTTTTTTGTGTATATTCTAAAATATTTATTTTTATATTATATTGCATAATTTCTCCACAGAAATTGTCTTGCACTTTTTGGAAATCAACAATATAGCTTTTTAAATTCTGGTGGACCAATAGTGAGTTTATATTTTGCATAAAATTCAGCTGTCATTTTTCAGTTATTTCTCCTGGGTTGGTGCCAGCAAAGGTGCTTGCACACTGCCAGTGAACACCTAACAGAGTACCATCCTGTCCAAAGCAGTTTGTCTATAAAGCACAACAGGAAGAAGCAAATTCATAGTTAAGAAAGCTGTTTGTAAATCGAAGACACGGACACATAGCTAAACCCAGGTCTCCATTCCCATTCAATCTTCCTCTGAAAACGGTTATGATCTAGTAAATATAATCTTGAATTAAATCTTCAAACAGTAATGCAGTGAAAAACACAAACCAAGAAAAATCCCATACCAATTCTGAAAAATATAGAGTAAATTGTAATAAATAAATCAAGACCAAATCAACAAAAATCCATAAATAGAATCATAAATATGCAATTTTAAAGATTTAAGTGAAAATGGCTCCATAAAGCACCAAGCGCCAACTGCAGTTATATGGCCACTCTAGACTGGGACAAAGCCACAAGTTCAGTCCGACAACAAACGAGCATGGGCCGGCTACAGGGACCCACTTAGGTTTGCTGAACACAGTATCTTAATCCTGGTTGCGTAAAGATTAGGAGTCCTGCGTTGAGGATATGTTCCGGGTGAGGAAATGTGTCGCACAGCAGCGGTTCTGGGGAGCTGAAAAGTGCAATGTAATGCCATCGGGTGGAGATGCGTCGCGCAGCGGAGGTTCTCATGGG
This sequence comes from Pleurodeles waltl, assembly GCF_031143425.1. Classification (NCBI taxonomy): domain Eukaryota; kingdom Metazoa; phylum Chordata; class Amphibia; order Caudata; family Salamandridae; genus Pleurodeles; species Pleurodeles waltl. The sequence continues at coordinate 473,092,597 of NC_090437.1, read as the reverse complement.
CGGCATAGGAGGCAATGTGCCTTCTTGGAGATGCGTTGCGCAATGGTGGTTCAGGTGGGCTGCTGTAGGCGATGCAGAATCCTTGCACTGGGGAAGTCCACGCAGAACAAGTGATGTGATGGGTCCTAGGGTGATGCGTCAGGCAGCAGAGGCAATGCGCTGGTTGTGGGAAGATTAGCCGCAGAGGGGATGTATTAGTTCTGCTAAATCCACAAATAGGCTGACAGAACACCTTTAGGCCCACTTCCAGGGGTCCAGGACTGGGGTGGCAACACCTGGTAGGGCAGGACTCACAGATGGCAAAGTCCATGTGCTGCGTTCAAGGTTGCTGGAAGCCTGTTCTGTCCGTAAGGCTTCTGATCAGGAGACCAACCAACTAGTCCTTGGAGTCACTCTGGGGTTCTAGATATAGATTTGCAGCTCCAGTCTGTCTCATTCAGGCAAGAGGGTAGCAGGGCAGCTGGAAAGCACTGTGGGGCAGTATTCCTTCCAGGCATCAATCCAGCAGAGTTGCGGTCCTTTCAGCAGCACTGCAGTCCTTTCTGATAGAGTTCACAGGTCCAGAAGTGTACGGAAAAGTGGGGACTAAGAGTCCAATATTTATACCTGGTGCCCCATTTGAAGTAGAGGAAGCTTCTAGAAGTGTCAGGTTTCCCCTTCTTCCCTGTCCTGGTCCCAGCTTGTCTAGGGTCACAAAAGATCAGCGTCAAAACCTTGGTGAGCGTGGCAGGACCTTTATGATGTTCAAGTGTGGTAGGTGACAGCTTCTCCTCCTAATTAACTTAGAGTGCCCCATCCTGCCAACACTTGTGTTCTCCGTCTCACTGTCTACTGTCTGGGAGCAATACACAAAGACCAACTGCCAGTTACACCTATTCATGTGACCCAGGATCAGTCTGCAGGCACCAAATGGTTAGGACAAGAAAATGTTACATTTCTAAAAGTAGCACTTTTTAGAATTGGGATAAACACTCCAACATTACCATTAAAGAGGGCTTCTAATTACATTTCTTTAGACACCAAACTCAACCTCTCTATCTGCATCCAATTAGATGTTACATTTATTAAATGCACCAAGGTAATCCAATCTTTTCCAATGGGAGAGGTAGTACTGGCGGGGGGAATGTAGGTGTTTTTCGCTACATAGACAATAAAAATGTCCCAGGTGGGCTGTGCGTCGATCTGGTGGGCCGTGCATCGAAGTTCCGGTAGCAACACAGGCGCTGCGTCGATCTTCTCCTTGTGAAGTTGCGCTGCGTTGTTCCGGTTCGGCATGCAGTGAATTTCTCACCGCCGGGCAGGCTGTGCGTCAGTTTTAGCAAGCTGTGCGTTTAATTTTTCGCCGCACAAGGAGTCCAGTTGCAAGAGAGAAGTCTTTTTGGTCCTGAGACTTCAGGGAACAGGAGGCAGGCTCTATCCAAGCCCTTGGAGAGCACTTCTTTACTACAGCCAGAGAGCAGAAAGGCAGCACGGCAACAGCAAGGCAGCAGTCCTTCACAGAAAGCAGTCAGGTGAGTCCTTTGGACAGGATGCAGGTTCTGGTTCCAGTTATCTTCTCCAGGAAGTGTCTGAGTTGGAAGGGGCAGAGGCCCTGTTTATACACCCAAATGTGCCTTTGAAGTGGGGGAGACTTCAAAGAGTGGCTTAGAAGTGCACCAGGTCCCCTTTCAGTTCAATCCTGTCTGCCAGGGTCCCAGTAGGGAGTGTGGCAGTCCTTTGTGTGAGAGAAGGCCCTCCACCCTCCCAGCCCAGGAAGACCCATTCAAAATGCAGATGTATGCAAGTGAGGCTGAGTATCCTGCATTTGGGGTGGGTCTGAGTGAATGCACAAGGAGCTGTCAACTAAACTCAGCCAGACGTGGATTGTAAGGCACAGAAAGATTTAAGAGGAGGGAAATGCTCACTTTCTAAAAGTGGCATTTCTAAAATAGTAATATTAAATTCAACTTCACCAGTCAGCAGGATTTTATATCACCATTCTGGCCATACAAAATATGACCTTCCTACTCCTTTCAGATCAGCAGCTACCACTCAAACAATGTATGAGGGCAGCCCCAATGTTAGCCTATGAAGGGAGCAGGCCTCACAGCAGTGTAAAAACAAATTTAGGAGTTTTACACTACCAGGATATGCAAGCTACATAGGTACATGTCCTGCCTTTTGCCTACACAGCACCCTGCCCTATGTGTTACTTAGGGCATACCTTAGGGGTGTCTTATATGTAGAAAAAGGGGAGTTTTAGGCTTGGCAAGTACTTTTAAATGCCAAGTCAAATTGGCAGTGAAACTGCACACGTTGGCCTTGCAATGGCAGGCCTGAGACAAGGTAAAGGGCTACTTAAGTGGGTGGCACAATCAGCGCTGCAGGCCCACTAGTAGCATTTAATCTACAGGCCCTGGACACACATAGTGCACTCTACTAGGGATTTATAAGTAAATTTAATAGTCCAATTTGGTAAGATCCAATGTTACCATGTTTAAAGGGAGAGAGCATATGCATTTTAGCACTGTTAGCAGTGGTAAAGTGTGTAGAGTCTGAAAACCAGCAAAAACAGTGTCCAAAAAGTGGAAGGAGGCAGGCAAAAAGATAGGGGTGACCACCCCTAGGCTGTCAGATCTAACAATGGTGGTATTAGGATAACCAGAAATGTCAGTTCACTCCCATTTCTGAGGTGACGGACTCAACTGAGAGAGTCAGGCTGAACACTTCAGTAATTGGATAAAGTGGATAGATAGTAGATCCCGGACACTTTTTTTGATACTCGGGCGACATTTAAAGTGCATAGTGGGTGAAGGAGGCACGAGCCCTGGCTGGTCTGCCTTATTCAGAGTTGTTTCCAAAGCAGCTCCCATCTACATGGTGGGAGTGCCTTAGTGGGAGAAAACCCGCAGTGACAGCACATCTGCCATGTCTGCTCTTATGCTTTTATCAAAAGACAGATGCTGAAGACTCTGCTCCTGGGCACCACATAAATCATGCCCCCAGAGTAGTCTTTCAGTACATAGGGGGACATTTATGCAGGGGCGTACCTTGGTCAGTAAGATTGTGAGGGTGTGACCTTTAGATTTTCCGACAGCCTGGCTGCCATATAATGTTTAAATGCATTATAAGACAGGCAAGGTGCATGAGAGGGGCCTAAGGGGCAGCAGAAAGGGAGAGGAATATGGACTGCTAGGAGTTTCAAGGAAGAAAACACAATATTTTGTAAAAAAAATAAAAAACAATATTTTTGAGGACTTTCAAAACTGAGAGAGATAGAGAGAGCTTGTCTACGTTTTTGCATGAGTGTACGTAAAAATTCCTAGTGAAATTCGCCAGACCTCCCGACTGAAACACCATACTTGGCTGGAAGTCTCTGTACCCAACAATTTATTAGGGGGGTATAATACCCCAAACCCCCCCCCCCACCCCCTCAAAGCTACGTCCCTGCATTTATGGGCTTTTCCCGTTTGCTGTTGTAATTGTGTCCATGGCAGTTTTACACAGGGAAAGTAACAGCAGATGTGATGGCAGAGTGGTAGCTCTACGTAGGGATGCTCCTCCTCACCCAATTCTCAGTGACACTGGGTCCAGCAGAGGATTTTCCCAGTGCCAGCAGTGCCTCACCAATTGGCAAAACTATCTCCTGCACTCTAAACAAAGTAGTTAGTACTGAAAAGCTTCAAATGTTTCATGGTTGTTCCATTACTACCTACCATTGCATCAGGCCCCATGGCAATTAACAGAAGGGTGCAATTATTAAACAGGAAAGAGGAGTAGAAAGGGCACCTGAAGTCAGTGTCTGGAGGTGGGGCGATCTACATCATTGGGTGAGACGTATGTTTTCATCTGAGGAAGCGGTTCACCAACTGAGAACTACAGCAAGGAATACATCCAGTGAAACAGTTATCGTAGTGCGTGGTTGCAAATGGCAGTGAACGTAGTTCAGAGTCTGCGGTGGCGGTACGAAGTTTACATGTCCTTGCAGATGTGGAGTCAGTTACTGCCAGATCATGTTGTTCTTTAGTTCTTTCCTGAAATGAAGGTGAGAGACTTTGATGTTTGGTGGGATAAAATTACATATTCTGAGGCCCAAATTAAGAAAGCCTGTTAGCAGGGTTTTTTTCTTCTTGCTTAGTGCATTGTACAGATTGGGAACCTCTCTGCTAGATAATGAATGTGTTCATGACTCGACAGTGGTTGAGGGAGTATCTAGGATTCCAGATGTTGAAATGCAAACCTCTGATAATACTATGGAGTCACAAGTACTTGTGGATGAGTGATGCCTCTTGACACATTAAGGCCCTCATTACGAGTGTGGCGGTCTTACGACTGCCACTCTCATGGTGGCAGCCCGACCATCACATAACAACCCCCAGCACTGCCTGGATGTTGGATGAAGGCAGTCTGGTGGTGGCGGAGATCCTAATCCACCACAGCAGAGCTGCAAGCAGTCCTGCCCTGCGGTTTACGACCTCATTCTCAACCAGCCTTTTCATGGCGGTTACACTGCCATGAAAAGGCTGGCGGAGAACAGGTGCAGGGGTCCATGGGGGGGTCCCACTTTGCATGGGCAGTGCAGGGGCCCCCTTGCCCAGCACCGTAGCAATGTTCAGTATCAACAGACAGTGAACATTGCGAGGATGATGGTGCACCCTTCTGGCTACAGCATTGCCACCGGCTCAATACCAAGCCAGAGAAAATGCTGTAGCCTGTTTCTGGCTAGGCCAGCTGGCGGAAACTTAGGTTTTCACCTGCCAACCTAGCGGGAAACTCTTAATGACTCCAGTGGGGAGGTTGCTGCGTAGACGGCGGCCACTCTGTCAGGAGTTTGGCAAACAAAGTTTTCTGTCTGCCAAGCTCTTAATGAGGCCCTAAGTGTTAGCCACATTGGCAGGTTCCTATATGTTAATATTTTCTGGCTCAATTGTCTCATATTTGGGTGGTTTGTGTGTAATACATGCTCTGCTTCTGTAACTCCCTGATTCTACGAGATGTGATGTGGTAACTGATTTGACAAAGCTGTGATGCACTACTTGATTGTCATTGTATGTTGCATTATAAAATTTTAAATAAAGTCTTAAAAAATATTTTTTTCAAGGCCACTTGCTTGCACACGATGAATATAATAGGGGTGTAGGATTCCTATAGTCCGACAACCAAGACATACTGTTTGGGGTCAAGGAAAAAAAATGTATTTGTTTATTCTGTCCCTTGGACAAGTAGGCACAACCCACTGCAACACAAACCCTTTGGCTGACAGCCAACAGGGTTATTTTCGAGACGTGCCACTCACCTGAAAAGCAGGATGTCTGCAGGGGCGATGGTATGCCCCCGACCTCCAGGAACACCTCTCGGCGCTTCCTGGTTGACACAGAAACCCCAGCAGGTGTCCCAAAAGGAAAGGGGGAGTGGAAGAGAAAGAGACAAAACACTGCCACGTCTTGCCGGTCCAGCCAGGCACCCTGTATCTTCGGGGGAGGCAGGTCGTTGTTGACAGAGTGATAGTAGAGTTAGTGCACTCAACTTCCTTGAAACTGAATCTCTCTTTCTGATATGGGCACAGGAGCGATAGAAGAACACCGGGATGCTCCAGCACTTTTCTTGGATAATAATAACTGTTGGCACAATTACTAACACTGCATTACCAAAAATCCAAACTAAGTAACATATAAATAAGTACTGCAACACTAGGGCTGGCTTCACAGAGATTCACTGTTGCACACTACAATTAGAACTGTGTTTGCATTTATCATGCACAAGAAAGTCAAACAAGGGCATTAATTATATCACATCTAACTTGCCTGCATGCATAGGGTTAAACTAAAAGGAACAAAAACAATCCAAGAAATACAAATGTCCACTATGGGTTTAAACAGTTAGGGTGTCACAGTTTAGTTTGGTTTCACTGTGTGTGTGAAAAACCCTTCAAAAGCAAATTTCTCAAACCTGAAACACAGGCATGAATGACACAATTTAAATCCAACAGTTATGCTATTAGAGAAAGAAAAGTCACGTAAATGCTCTTTTAAAATTGCACTGTCACTTTTTGTAGTACTTGAGCTCAAGCAGATATCCTGAAGCACATTTAGGCAAGTAACTACGATAATAATGTAGAATGTTCAGATATGCATTTGACTCCTCAAGAAAAGCACTCTGCCAAAATACGAGGTCTGAAATACACCAGCTGTTCTAGGAAAGTGTGGCGCTCAAAGAACAAACTCCCTGGAGAATACTAGTCACTTATCTGCAGTCTTTTCCGGAGTGCTGGAGGAATGCCTGGTGTCAGCTGGTACAGGAACGAAGAAAAGAATTGCCTCAAAATTCCTGAATATGAGGATGACAGCAGGGCTGGACTGCCAAATCATATGATGAGATCAGGAAGCAAAACAAAGCCAAGTAGGGAGAAATGCTTCACTCTGCTATTTATAGCCAGTCAGGAAAGCAGTTGAGTTTCCACATGTGGATGAGTCCCCACACCCAATTAGAAGCACATGTCTGCACCTGCTCACATTAGCAAACAAGCATTGGTAAAACAAGCATTGATAAAACCAATTGTTTAACACAGCACATTATGTTTACTTAGAAACATGAAGGTTTAACCAAGAACAGAGATATGATTTAACCCTAATCCCTGGGGATGCTGACAGGTAATGCAGGAGGCACCTTGGGGATTCCTGACAGTTATGGATATGTGAAAGGTCATAGACTGCAACTAATATATGTCTTGTATACATATGTTTAAGCTTTTCAAACTTGTATATATGGTTCATTAACATGGGAAACTTGCAAATAAACAAGCAATGGCAAAGCCAGTAGTTTGCCAGCGTATATTAACGTGTTTTGTTTTGATATGGTTCTTGTAAAACTTTAATGTTGGCAAGCCCTCATCAATATGAAAAAAGGTGGCTAAAAGCAAAAATAGCTTTTTGCCTCATGCAGCACACACTGGCGCTGAAGAGTACTAATTTATGAGTGTAGATTAACTCTTTGTGAAAGAGAAGAATGCCATCACTCACAGTGCAGACAGTCAATGGCCAAAGGAGGCTGACCAACTGCCCCATGCTGTATGCTGTAGTAGGAGGCTGCAACATGTGAATGATACAACAACAGAACAATGGATGCAGAGGGTTGCCTGAAAGTCCATTTAAGTGGATAATTTTAATAAAACTAAAATGTCTTACAAAAGTCACAAAAGTGTATCCATCAGATATGCCCATGCATGCCTGGAAGGTGTATGGCTTTCAGGAACTCTGAAGAATTTACAGAATCATGCCTCATTTCCACCCTGGAATCAACACTACTTCCAGCCCCTGGATGTAGATTTGCAGAAAGGTGGCATTTTGGCATAAATAGAGACTATTTTCAGAATCCCGATATACTGAGAATGCTGCCATATTTTGTCACCTCACTGCATTGCACCAAAGGGATAAGTGGATAGTTACAGGACATTTGATTTATGAAGCATCCCGTCCCATGGACAAGTAGATATTTTATACAATTCCACACCCCTAATATGGGTCTATGTCAAGATATTTGTACAATGATTTCATAATTCATCAATAATCTCTAAATGTTATCTTCCCACTTACACTAACTATTTAAGGAAATACCATTCTGCCATTGTCAACTGATAATGTGAGACTTGGAAAAAGATGATGTCTCATGTCATATCAGGATTATGAGATGTGGCACTGCACCTAGTGCTCCTGAATATCTGAACAGCAGCCCACTATAAACAAAGGAGTAAAACACACACAATCCTTTCTGGTAGAGATTGGGAATAGCCATAGCCATAAGCCCTGATTTCATGACAATATTCCTTCTCTGCTAATGAGCCCAGTTAATGGACTAAGCCCTAAATGTTGGAGCTCAATGGTGGCTTTGGATGACCACTGCCACATCCTTCGAGAAAGTACAGCCATTTACATTTAACTTCCAGACAAACAGACAAAGTCAACATTAGCCTTGGACATTGGATTTGGGGGAAACAGTGGGTGTGCACAAAACTTTGGAAACCCATTTGGGGGCCACTGGTATCTACAAAGGAAACTGGTTTATTCTGACCAAACAGGAAAGCAAGAAGATCACTCTCATTTTCACTTTCCTTACTTTTTGACCTCAGAATGGATATCAGGGAAGAGGAGAAAAGGCAAAGATTATATCCAAAGGCTGAAAGCAGGACAAAACATGAATTCCATATACATTCCACTCCTATTGTCGATAGCCAAATGAGGGAAACATGTGTCTTGCTGATTTGCAGTTCTCAAGACAAGGTAACTGCACCTCCCACAAAGTCCTAAAAAGACCCTTTCCTAGAGAATATGTTCTTGGGAAGAACTGGGCCCCATCTGGCTGATTACAACTCCTCTTACTGCCAGCCTGGTATGGTATGTACATATACCCAGTACCTGTGTCATAAGATATATACCATGTTGGGTATAGTTATTTATAAGACATATTTTTGACACTCTATTTATTTCCTACAAAGTGTCGGGGTAAAAGTGTCACACAGTAAATGTATTTACCACGTGCAACAAAGATTTCCAGGCACTATGTACTTTGTAAGGAGAACTTTAAACGTGTTGGATTTAGCCATATATTGGAAGTTTGATGAAGTGAATAGCAAATTAAAAGTTGCCCTGTATATATTATGGATATCCTACTTTGATTTAAGAACGTGTCATTGGTAAAAGACATTAGAATATTGCACACTTTCTAAGATCCTCCTTTCATTTACTGACAGGATGGAGGCAGTCTTGTTGGAGAAGTGAATGAAGAGGGGGAGATGACTGGGGAAAAGATTGCCTATGTCTATCCTGACGGAAAAACAGCACTTTATGGAAAGTTTATAGATGGAGAGATGATAGAGGGAAAATTAGCCCATCTCAAATTCATAGAGGAGGGCAGACCTCATTTTGATGTGGTGCCAGACAGTAAGTTTGATCAGTCTCTGAACATTTGCATTTTGTGAAACTGTACTGTAGTTTCTTGTTTGCATGTGATATTTAAATTGCCTGTAACAAAATCGGTTTATGAAGAAATTTTATTTTACAGAACACTTTCTTAATAAGGTTATCCAAAAAGCACTTTATGCGTTGTTGGTAAATTAACACATCTGTGCATTATGTTCATGTGATTTTGCTTAATACCTCATTTACACACTAAACATCTTTTTGCATTAGAGGTACATAAATGTCAGACATAACTATATTAATATCAGGTGATTTTTTATTGTGTATTGTCTACCTCTTTATGCTATGAAGATGTTTATATAATGTATGGGTGTTTCTCTGCCAGTTGTTGCAGGAAACAATAATCATGCTAATATTGTGTGTATTATAAAAACAGGATATCCAGATGAAAGCAAAATGCTGGGCCATTTGGCATCATTATACTTTACATAGTGTGTATTAACAATTACATTTGACCATACCATAGCACGTGTATATAACGATGTAAATAAAGTTTTTAATTTAGAAATTGGTTATACAAAACTAACATATCCTCCATTTTATAGTTCTCTTACTCTGCATTCTTTAAAGACGTTCTACATTGCACTGTACCAAGCTGATTCCAAGATGTACTAAGAACAGTGTGGCAAAAAATTGTACTTTGTATAAACTACTTGGAGGGGTCTTTTAAAATAAATAATTGTGTTATTTCCTGTAGTTTACTCTTGTGCCACCTCCCTCCCTCCTCTTGAACAATCCCCTACTTAAGAATCTTTTGTATATCGTTGTGAGGTAAAAACAAAAGACACATTACTTTCAACAATTACCATTTTTGATTAATTTCTCCTCCTCTGAAAACCACTTCTATTACTTTTGAAAAGAAACTAGCAGCATATAATTTATTGTAGTTCTTGCAATGGTTCCCTGCAAACCTGGCAGTGATCTGGGATGTGTAATAAGTGTGGATAATGCAGGGTATACATGCATTTTAGAAATTGGATACCTATGTTTGTCCCACAGTTGACACTTGGTGGACCTGTCATTTGAAAAAGAAATAGAAGGCCCATATCAAATCTAGTGAATAACCTTATCTACATATGTTGTACACATTCCTTTGGGATTCACATACAGTTCGAGTTTTTAATTAATACAATACAATTGTAGCAACTAACTTAGGGCTTTAATAACAATGTGCATGCCCCAGTCGTCTTCCTGTGCATCCCGGCATGTTCTTTAAAACACTTACGTGGTCCTTCATGTTCCACTGTACCACATACAACCAAGGTTGTAAATGCTTTTAGTTTTCCTACATGTACCTCTACACTGAGTAATTCCTTAATATAAATGACACTGCCCATGCTACAATCGGTTCAGAAATATAAAACATAATCAAGCCTGTTGCCTACTTTTTGATAATTTATAACCTGTTGTCCCTTACTTGCAGTAAATGTGGAAGGCGGACTAATGCTGAAGCCCAATTCATGCCTATAATCTTTTTCCATCATTATCTAATGAACTTCTTCTAAAAGGGTCCAGAATCCATAAGGTCAGGTCAAGCATGGTAGCGTAGAACTGCTGTAAATTTAAAATGGGCATACACTCATTTGTGGCTGCTAGAACACTGTTGAATCAATTGCTAATAAGGTCAAGGAATCGCCCCAGTGGCAGTCATATTTGTAGTGATGGAGTCTGAACTTATAAGAAAGAGCAACCCATCAAAAAACACAAGCAGATTTGGTTTGCAAACCTAAAAATAAAAGTAGCCCCTCTTATTACTAATATAACCTCAAAAGGCAAAGGCCTCTACGCATCCAATGATAAATTGCCTAAGACTGCACACATTCAAACTATTACTAAAACACTTGAAAAAAGAATATATTTACATTTCATACCTATGTAAGAAAAATTATCATTATTAGTTATTATATAAGTATGAAACATTATAACATAATTATTTTGTTTTGTAATAATTTTATGTTGTTCACTCACTTTCAGTTTATCATTCGGTTTAGAGGCCTTTGCCTTTTTCACATTATATATATATGCAGCAGAGGGTGGCTAAACCACTACCTGTTACTTTGTTCTAGCAATGTGACAAGCCAAGTTTAATTCCATCTGCCTTGCAGGATCTAGTATCCTCTAAATCATTCCTACATATTTAGTAATAGTTAATTTCTCCATTTGGCCGTATTTAAACAGCCACTACAATAACAATACACACTCTCCCCCTTAAAACATACACTTTTCTTCAAATATCCCTCCTGTCACAAGGTAACAGAAATTCCAAATAATTCTGCAAATCCTTATTCCCTTTCAGTACCAGTGTAGCCTCTGGTGATCCATAGCAAGTATTAGCTCCCAAAAATGTAGCAAACAATGTTTGGTTCCTCCCTGCCATCGAAGATGGATATGAAAGCTGTGTGCTAAAAATCGTGTACCCCAGCGTGAGGAGTGTGTTTAAGATTAGCTGTCCCAGATAAACCAGTTACTGGAATTTAAAAGTGAAGGTACCCTGTCAACAATTGAATTGAAGGTGGCCATGATTCACTTTTTCATTTAACTCATTTACATATTTACCTGAACTTTGCAATAAGGAGGGGAAACTTTGAGAAGGTTTTCGCATTCATAACCTTTTATGTGTTGCATGCCCCGATCACATACAATGAGACATACTGCCTCAGGAGTAAAGAAGCAGTCTCTAATGGGCACCAATGGTTAGAATTATTTTCTTTGCCTACGTCAGCTATTTCGTGACAACAAAATAATTCATACCATGACCAGTCCCAAACACACAGCATGATGTTAACGAGCAGCATGATGTTTACGTGTTGAGTCAAGTCACATTACATACTCCACCAAACATTTGAATGCCCAGATTCTACCATGGCAACACTTTGAAACAAGTGTGGGCCAACTGACTTTGTGTGTTTTCAAATGCTGCAACTATGTGTATGGTAACAATAGGAGAATGGTTATTACTTGGGTCCCTATCATGAACAACTTGAAATTGTGCAATAAATGGCAGGCACACACATCATTTTGCACAGTTGCAGCCATGTTCCTGTTATTTATATGCTCCACCATTAGTTTGTGCGCAGATGTTTAAAATCAAATTTTCCATCAAAATGTGCTCTTTTTATGAAGCTCTGCCTAATTGAGAGGAGGGTAAAAAAACATTCTGCTATAATTATAAATAGAAAAAAACTTCATAATATGTACCTTAAATGAACAAAACTGCAATATGCACATCACAGGAAAAACTTTATAAAATGTCCCTCAAATGAAACAAAATGTAATATGTGTATCTTAGCAACAAGCTCATAAAATGTGCCTCAAATAAAGAAAAATGTAAAATGCACTTCTGTGCTAATCACACCAGAGGACATCTAAACATACTTTTCGTTGGGCATGTAAATGGCAGAAACACATCTGCAACTGTGTAAACTAAGCCATGCACAACCACCGTTGTTGCTGTTACAACTCCGGGTGTTTCAGGTAATGGGAGAGTGCAAATTAATGATCATTCAAATTTAATATATTAAACGAACTGGGTCTGTACAAATACACAAAATAGCTACTGTTTTTCATACAAGTGATTTTGACTTCCTTTTGACGTTGAAGATTACTTTTCTTTTGGCTATATGAAATACTAATAGGAATAATAAAACAGAAAAATGTCTCAATTTGGTCACTCAAGTTAATTACTGTATCGATTTCTTTTTTTTAGGCTCAATTTTCAATTTTGATAAGTCTACTTCATCTTGCATTTCTACAAATACACTTCTTCCTGATCCTTACGAGTCAGAGAGGTAGTTTTATTCCCTAAGGATTTTAAATTCTTAAGTGTTTCTTTTTGTCTGCAGTTCATTTAACCTGCTTGATTATAAGGCGTGAGTGATGGAGCCACTTCTCTACATAACAGATAAGGCCACAGACACTGGAGCTGATAGTTTGCCACAGCTTTGCATGATTTACATTGTGTTTAGGGATCTTCGCAAGTGAGTGGTAAATTTTCTAACTCCTTCAAAATTCGTAAGTGAGATGAATATGCATGGTTATTGGCTGGCTGCAGTGCATATTATTTGCCACAAATTCCTTGTTAAATTATCATTTTAATTGGGTGAGCTGGAGGGACCTGTATTTAAGACTTATAAAGTTCCCGACATTAATGTAGTGGGCACAAATGCACTATTGCTGTGTGTTGATTACTTCATTTTTCTAACAAACCTGATGATACTCATCAAAAGAAGGTTTTGCAAGAGAAAGTTTGTTCCTGAGTACAAGCCATTCACACAACTTCTCATATGTCTGTGGTTGAACAAATAATCTATCATGAATGTCAGAAAATATTCCAGGTACCACGTTGCCAATCCCTAAATATACCATAATTAAGCAGGTGAAGTATCATTGGTTCAATAACTTTGAAGCCTCCCTGAAAGAGTAATTGAGTCGGTCAAGTTGGATGAACAGAGGCCTTTGACTTTGGCTTAAACACAATCCTAAATAAAATAGTATCTTCTATGCAGAGGATGCAGTTTTGCTCACTGGAACACCCCTCATCTCATCCCTCTGGAGTCATCCACAACGTTTTTAGCATACTGTTGAACTACCCAGGTCGCCATTTTGAAAAACTACTTGCAGTGTACGTATTTTGGGGGTAGATGTAATAATACATTTTCGGACATTATATTCAGCCTAAAGCTCTTTCAAAGCATGCTGTGTAGCTTTCACTTTTCCAATTAATACAAGATGTAAATTTTATTGTGCTACAAGTATCAAATTGAATCGTAGCAGTGAGACTATACCCCGGAAATGACTAAGGTTGGCAGGCAAGTTGTGCACAAAGTTGGAAAACGTTATTCAGAACTGTCCCAGAAAATCCTACCTAAGCAGATACGTGTGCAAACTTCAGTAGCACAAAAGCAGTATGGTGTGCTTGTGAATTACTAGTGGGAATATACGAACCCAACACTCTGATGTATTAAAATGTCATCGCAATACAACGAAATAGCAATTCTTTCGTTTACATTGGCCTTCTATCGAGCTAAACAACCCACAGAAATTGTTCTCTGTCTAAATATATAAAATAATTCAACATGTTTAAAAAGTACTTTCTGTGCCACTGACCTTGAACTTTATGTAAAGATAAGATCCAGCCACCAAAAATATTGTTTCCTTGTGAACACCCCCACTCCCTCGTAATCCACAGATATGTGGATTTGTTTCCTTAAAATGGGTGGAAAGAGCTAGAAAGTATGTCACTGCTCCACCCACCCTCATGCAATACCTAAAGGGTTGTCCGCGACTCAAAAAAGCAAAATGGCGCCATCCTGAGTCAGCTGCCATTTCCTAGCTCTGAAGGCACAACCTACTTTTTTGTCTGTTGCATTGACTGATTTTCTCAAAGCAAACATTTCTGTTACTTGAGTCAGCTAAGGGGTTTCTATGTGTGTATTAATGCGGGAGGGTAGTATGTTTGTTGTTTAACGGTGTGCTTTATCTATGGATACTACAAAAATAATATTTGCTTGTGCAGATGTAGTAGTTCTATTTTTGTAGCATACAGAAATTGACTCGATGTCCATCTCTTCCCCTCCTCTGTACCGTAGGGTGTATGTGGCTGAATCACTTATTTCAAATGCTGGAGAAGGATTGTATGCTAAAGTAGCTGCTGGACCTAATACAGTTATGTCATTTTACAACGGAGTGCGTATCACACATCAGGAGGTAATTCATGAACCACAATGCCCTGCAAATCTTTGACCTATTTCTGTATTGCTTACTGAAAGGTAGTGAGGCTTGTCCTTTAACAGCACTCCATGGTACTTTACCAAAAATGCAAGGATAAAATGACTAAACTTTAGACAGCGTGGATGATGAACAAAGACAATATAAAAGTGAACTGCGAAGCTGATACACAGGATAGACTAGCACTACACCAGTTATGACTGCATACAAATACCCCACGGGCCTTTGACATCAGAATTAAATGTCCGCTGCACACATGCTTTTTGCAGTGTCATTGATCCAGTGCATCTGTTTTACACATCTTGTGGGTAAAATTGTGGAGAATTTTTATTTCGTATTTTGATACCTCTCCTCTAGCTCCTGTGTGCCATGAGTATCTTTCATGATTACACTATTGTGCCCCATACTTTTGAATGTTGCCAGTCACGTTCCTTCAAACTCCCCTTTATGCCTCAATTCATGTCTCCTTTTTATCAGCTTCCCTAAGATCTCCTATAACTCTTCCTTCTCTTCCTTCTCTTCCTATAGTTTAAAATCTGCATATACATTCTGTCAACTAGTGACTCCAAACTACTGCAATACATTGTGCTCATGATGGGTGGTGTCATGGGTGGTGAGTATAGGGAATCTCTGAGTTACATTATTGTTCAGTCCTTATAGCCAGAAGCAAATATACCCAGTACTCAAAACGTACGAAAAAGTATGCAATTGAGATGTATCATGTGAGTAAGCTGTAAGGTATGGTGGTACCTCTGAGATTAAATGCTGAGCTGCTGGATATTTGCTGATCTTTAATACAGTAGAACCTGTTAAGTTAAAATCTGACCAACACTAGTACTTGTTAGTGCGAGAAACCCTCCTTGCTGTTTTGTAGCTTTTACACCCTCTATGTGTGCTGTTAAGGCCCCAAAGGTATGATACATCAGTTTTTTGCAAACAAAGGACTTCTGCAGCTTGTGAATTTGACCTGCACAAGTCACTGTCAGTGACTTTTTTTTTTGGTTTGTCACCCTGGGGATGAAAGTAGTGATTACCCTTAAAAAAAATTGCTGCAGCTGGCACTCGTGCTAGGTGGTGGGATGGCAATGGACATCAGAAGGTAAACCTAGAGCTGCCCTAGGACTGTTCCAATTGGATGGCCCGTGGGACACGTTTGGTGGTCAGGAGATTGCATGATTGATTACTCTCCTTCCTCTGCTGGACTGTGAATCTGTATGGATGTAAAATGCCTCCGGTAACTAGACTAGTGTGTTTAATGATTGGTCAGCTTAGAGGATTTGCAGGGACTGGCCATCCCTACTTCACCTTTCCCAGAGTCATTGACTAAAATTGATTGAAACTGGTCAAGACCAGAGAAGGGCCATTGGTAAAGTGCAATTATTTATTTTGTAAACATATGAAATATGCAAAGAAAAGGCAAACATTTAAAACATATATAAATAAGGAAGTGGCCCAGAAACCTAGGCACAGCATTCCTGGCACTGAAATCTACTCCTTTTCAGATGAATGTGTCCATGTGATCATGCGAAGTCAGTGCTCACATTGCAAACAGTCAGTGGATGAATAGGCTGATCCATTGCCCTGTGTTTTAACCTGTAATGGACAGAAGCAAAATGGGAATGATACTTGAACAGATCACCGGATGAAGAGGACTGAACAAAATAACCTGTATGTACGTGCGTGTGTGTGTGTGTGTGTATATATATACATATATATATATAATATTCTGATAGAGACTTCTACCCCCATATTCTTCAACTTTTGAATATTCCCTAAGCCTCAGACTGGATCCGGCAACTTTTGAGCAGTACTTTTGCGCACCAGTAGGTGGAGCTGTATGGCTCCCACTGTTGCCATTCCGCTCCAGAAATTACATGCTGAGCCTATTCAGGCACTACTCCTGCAAGCTGACGTCAGTTCTTTTTTTCATTGAACCACCTGACATAGATCCATAGCTCCCTCTCATCTCCTTGAGAGTGCTATTACCTCAACAAATGTTCAAAACAGTGTACAAGGGAAATGTCACCTCTCAAAATGACTGGTTTTAAACATTGTAGGGACTGTCGCAAACAAATGTCTATGACCGACCCTCATCAGGTTGGCATGGGGTCGAGGCACAAGTGCTGAAGTGATTGCAAGTCTACATTGCCAAGCACCCGAAGACTCAGCAATGATCCAAGTTGAAGGTTTGGTCCCATTCCAGATTCAGATGTCACATCAATTGTTCCAGGGATCAATCTTCGTCTCAATAAATGTTGCTGGGTAGGTTGCAGAAAAAACAAAAAAAATCGAAGTGGGACATAGTCCCTTCCTGCCTCTCTTACTCTCCAAAGATGACACGGGGTGGTGCCATACTTATTGATCTTACTCCTAAAGTTGATCGACTTCAGAGCCTATCCTGTGACTTGTTCCTGCATAACCAGAGATTCTGGGGACCTCTGCCACTCCTAAAGAGATTGAAAAGTTCAGTGAGGTCATGTTCCAACTCTTTGGATCCTTGCAGACTTCTGGTGCACCTTTGGGCCCCACGGAGCCCTCCATCTGGAATACCATTGGTGTCAGTTGGATCCTCGAAGCCCTCCTCAGAGCTGCCTCTGGCTCCAGTTCTCACTGCTTCCAGCCCCAAGGTCCACGCCCATTCTTGAAACTTTGACACCAATGCACACTCCATCAATGCTGGAAGATGAGGTACCTATTGGACTCTCTGAATCTGAAACCGCACCAGTTCAGTCTCAACCGACGCCACGCCCGACTGCTGTCAAAGTGCCACTTCCTACACCTGAGCCTTCACAAGGAAGACTACATACACTGTATCACCTATTTGACATGTGTTATGATGCAGGTTATGAAATTGGCCAGCCTTGCCAAGAGGAGAATTGGTACAACGAGTTGCAAGAGGCTAGTGGCCTTGATACCTCCCCTGAGTCTGGGTTCCTCTCACCCAGGGTCCTGCTACTGAGGAGAGTGCTTCTTATATCAAGGTAATGCATAGTGCGACTGAAGTCCTTGACCTTTAGCTCCCCTCTTTGGAGGTTGATGCCAGTGTTCCCACAGAAGTCCTTCAGTTGGGCTAAACATCCACTGAGCACCTCTTACATTTTAACAAGACCCTGATGGATACTTTGTTAGGGACATGGGCCAAACCTTGCTTTGCCCCCACGGTCAACTGCCAGATTGCTCAATGCCATCACCCTTCCCCGGGCGGCCCTGCAATTTTATCTCCACATGCCTCCCCTGAAAACTCACAGACAACACCACAGCCATGTGGTACTGTGTCAGGGGGCTCTGCGCCTCTGTAAATGGCTGGACCAGCAAGGAATTTTTCTAGTGGTGAACCAACAGGCAGGATCGTTGAATGCCTGGGCAGCTAAGCTCAGCCACCAGTGCCTAGTGGATCACACAAGTGGCATTTACACCTGGAATTGATGCAAGGTCTCTTTACAGAATGTGGAGAACCTTGGCTTGATCTGTTTGCCACTGCCAGGATCTCTATATGTTGAAGTTGGCAGTGGTTCTTGCTCTTGGACAAGCTCCTCTTGTGTGGGACTCGGGACTCCTGTATGTCTTTCCACCAATACCAGTCCTGCCTCAAGTTCTCAAGAATGTCAGGACCAATAGGGCTCAAGTCATCCTGGAGGCCCTGGACTGGGCACAGAGATTATGGTATCCAGAACTCCTGTGCTTCAGCATCTCTCCTCAGATCAGGCTGTCCGTGCATGAGGATTTGCAGTTTCTGCACCCAGGCCATAACAATCTTCACCTTCATGCTTGGAGATTGAGTAGTGACACCTGAACAGCTTCAACCTTCCTTCAGAGGTGGTTGATGTTATCTTGCCAGTCTTGAATCGCTCTACAAAATCTGTATATGGCTGTCATTAAGACAAATTTGTAGCTTGGTGCATTACTCTGCAGATACACCCCCTTTAGTCAACGTTAGCTGACATTTTGTTATTTGTTTTGTCCCTATCACAGAAAGGCTTTCCTCTGGACACTGTTGAATGATACTTTTGTCTCTTGCCTTTTTTGCAGTTGCCAGATCAGCCCAAATTGTTTAAGTCTCTAATTATTAGGCTCTTCTTGGAAGGTTTACAATGTTTCCTCCCTCTCCCTTTAGCATGCCACAGTGGGACTTTAATCTGGTCGCCACATTTCTGATTTGCACCCACTTTGAGCTGCTTGACAGTTGTTCTTTACAGCTCTCACCTTCAAGACGGTATTCCTTGTTGCTGTAATATTTGTGCAGGGTGAATGAGTTGCTCTCTGTGTCAATACACCATACACCACCTTCTTTGAGACAATCTGGTTTTGCGGACATGGTCATCTTTCTTGCCTAAAGTTGCACGTTGGTCAAATCATCACCTTAGTTGCATTCTGTGCCCTGCTCACCCCTCTAAGAAGGGCATTTGGATACTGAGAGAGCCTTAAGCTTTCATATTGATGATAACAAAGAACACTGAGTGCACAATTAGGTCTTTCTGTGGCTGTCTGGAGTAAACAAAGGCAAGCATACGAGAACAACCTCCCACTGGATCATACTCTACATTAATATCTGCTACACACTGGCAAAGAAGCAGCCTCTGGAATGACTGCATGCTCATTCTGCCAGGGCCAAAGCTGCTTCCACTGTGTTGGTATGAAACGTACTGGAAATTTGTCAGGCAGCTACATATGTGTCCCCCATGCATTCACAAAGCACTATTGTTTGGACAGTCAAATTTGTCAAGAAGAGCATTTTACCCACTCGATCCTCCAGGACTTACTGGTTTGAGTCCATCCTCAGATTCAACTCCAGTTAGGTACTGCTTTGATATCTATTCAAAAATTGAGGAATCTGCAACTAGAAGTTTCTATCAGAAGAACAAGCTACTTACCTTTGGTAAGTGTTTCTAGTAGAGCCTCTCGAAAGTAACTGATGTCAACATGCAGGAGTGGCACTTATATAGGTTCAGCAGAACTAATTTCCAGAGCAGAATGGCATCAGTGCAGAGTTGCATGGTGCCACCTACCGGTGCTAAGAGGGAATGCCGAAAAGTTTCTAGATCCTGTCTGACACCTGTGGAATACTCCATTGTTGAGGAATCTGTGACTCTACCAGTCAGAGAGTTTACCAAAGGTGAGTAACTGGTTCAATTTTACTTTGATTTTTGGGAAAATTAAGACTAGCAAAACAGCCAAAGCTGTCTGGTGGGCACATCAAAAATTACATGAGGTACCCAAGGAATGTGATGGTTAAACTCCAATTGTCCATGTAAAAAACAGCTGTAAAAGAGGCCACATTGAAAAGTCCTTTGAAATTTAAGGGCCGTATTTTTCAACTCTTCTATGAAATTTCTCAAATTATCTTTCTTTGGAGAACGACATTGGTATCACGTTAAAACACTACATAATGAAAATGAACGCTAAAAGTGATGCAGGCAAAAATTAAGAAATAATGAATAGGTTTGCATTGTCAAAATAATGAAATAAAAAATAAGACCATGTTACAGTATCTATTGGCGTGCTACAGGTCTGGAGGCACATGGCTGAGTGAGGTATTAGTGCATGGAATAATACAAATGGAGCACGGCCACTCGTAGTGGGGAACTCTATTCTCTGCAAGCTCTTCCAGGGAGACAGCTTAATGTCTTATCGTTTTTATAACTCATGTGGTGAAAATAATTCCAGGATTATTTCAAACTTCCAACGCCTTTCCTCAACTTTTTTGTGACAGCAGAATGTTCTTCTGAAGCACAGTAAGATTATTTAAACTTCATTTGAATCTTGTGCAAAAGTGCTTCCTCTTTTAAAGGGCAGTTGCAACCTGAGTCTCCTTAATTCAAATGGCCTAGCAAATCACTCTTTGGATATAACCAAGCGAGCAATGGTGCTCACTTCCAAGCAGTCGTCTGTAATAAAGAAGGTTCTACTCTTTGACTTTTGTTTCTCTTGTCTGAGCTTGAAGGGGGTTCCAAATAAATCCAGGAGTCCATGGCACGTTTCTCATGTCCTTTATGATGGAGTGGCCTTGTGCCCTGGTTTGGGTGTGTGCCAACGATTTATTAGATTTCCCTGCATTCAGGTTTAAGTCTAACTAGTAATG
Organism: Pleurodeles waltl; assembly: GCF_031143425.1. Classification (NCBI taxonomy): domain Eukaryota; kingdom Metazoa; phylum Chordata; class Amphibia; order Caudata; family Salamandridae; genus Pleurodeles; species Pleurodeles waltl. The sequence continues at coordinate 473,071,837 of NC_090437.1, read as the reverse complement.
CATGATTTGTTTTCTTAAGTGCTTGCTAAAGAAATGCACTGCTAGCTCAGTGAACGTGTAGCTTATCGCCAGTGCACTCTAGATGCGTAGGGGCCAGTACTGCTTATTTCTGGCACACATCTCATTGTGCGAATTGTTCCACTTTTCTCCGATTTTCTGCTAAACAGGTCTGAAAGTAGATCGGACTGTTCTGCGACTTTATCATTTGCATCGAGCACCTCACACAAGCATGTGAGGGCCACTTAGGTTGAGAGCGACTCCAGCTATTCAGATTCGGAGCATATGTGTTCTGGTGTGGAACATGGTTATTGGACACCTTCTAAACTCTTTTAATGTTGTTAGTTCAATTTCCAAGAACTAAAAACAATATGTTCTCCATTACAGACGAAAATAATACTGACCGCCTGCAATGAAATGGTGCTGGCGACTTTACAAGACATTAGAAATATATGTATGCATATTCTGGATACAAATATTATACCATATAGTTGGATCTGCATTTGGTGTAGTTACTTTCCAAAAGTCTTCTTCTGTGCTGACATAGCTACGTATAACCTTCTCATTGGGGCCTACAGGGTTACAGGCCACTGTGTATGCACCATAGACAAGGAGCTATTGTCTTTACATAACTTAAAGTCAAAGTGCTACCACTTTGAACGGGAGAAACTCTCTAAATGTGAACCTCTCAGTAGTATCTCATGGTAGTCTGTATGCAATGACAGCATCAGATCTTGTTTGTACCCAAAGGAAATGTTTGCACATTAAATTTTAATAGGTCCTCTTCCTCTGGCTATCAGGAACGTGCAAATAAACACGTTTTTTGTTTAATTTGTAAATATTAACTAGGAAGAGAAAGAACCTGGTTGCAGTAAACAAAGGGTTACGACCATGGTAATAATGTATCCACTCTTTATGGCAAATATGGGGGAAAAGGAGGTCCAAGTACTTTAAGGTCTTATGCAGAGGGAATACTTTATCATCTTTAAGTCCAGTGATTCTCGTTGCTATTTGCTTGAAATACCTCTTGTTATGCTATAATCTATCATTGGGTCTGTGACCCTTGTTTTTCTCCAATAAGTTGCAAATGTCAGCTATCATTCCCAAGACTCACTGCATGTGGAAGCACTCCGCAGGCCTGCAGACCATCAAATGACGATCTACAGGTCAGCGGGCAGAGACGTTTTAAGGCATGGGCAATGGGACCTGTGACCCTGGGCCCCACCCTTTCAGGGAGCCTCCTGATAGAACCATCTCTGTTCTGCAGAGAGTGTTTCCCTGATGACCTTTATTAATTCTTAAATAGATTGTTTTAAATGCCATTCTCATGCAACATAAAGGAAAAAAGTTTTGTTTAATTAAACAGGACCTCACATATGAGAAATGGGGGAGTGTCACAGAGATTAGTTGCAGCAATATTATTGAGCTGCTTTGTTACAATATTGAAAACACACATCACTATCCCTGAATATTAGAAGTAAACACATGTAGGGGCCTATTAACGAGTCGGTTAGCATTGCTTTTGCACCATGCAACGTAGTGCAAGAGCGACGAAAAACTTAAGTCAGATTCATGAAGCCACGTAAGGCTACTTTGTGTGGCCTTGAGTGGCTCCATAAAACTTGGATAAGGGAGCGCAGTGCCAATCTCTGCGTTGCCTTACTCTGCCCTGGCAAGCTGTTCCATGGGCGTTGCATGGGTGTTCCCAGGCAACTCCCATGGTTTTTGACGCCTTCCCAAACTTACCAGAACTGGTAAACCATGGGAATTTGCAAACAAGATACACCTTCCCTGGGGAGGCGTAACAAGAAGAAATATCTTTATTTCTCCTCGATTCTTCCTCTTTCTATGTGTGCATTCTGCAGCACACATAGAAAGAAAATGCCTCTCAAGATTTTTTGTGCAGGAAGGAGTCCCTTCCTGTAGGAAAACAATCCTGCATGCAACACAAGCCCGCTTGCACCATGGTGCAAGAGTGCCTGCTTTGGCCCTAGGCTGCCAATAGGGTGCCAGCGCAAAGGAAAAGGCAGGAATACACCTTATTGCCTTAAATACTGCACATTCCTGCCTTTTCCCTGTCAGACAATGCAACGCAGGCTGTGCTGCACAGTGTGATTTTTTCATAAAGAAGTGCCTTAGAATTTGGGCCAGTGTGCATGTGACTGTCAATGACCTGGCCAATGAGGACATGAAAGAGCTGAAACTGGATCATAAATTTAAAGTTTTTCTTAGTAGGGGCTCAAAAATACGTTTGGCCCAGGGCCCTCAAAATCCTTAAGCTGTCAGCGGAGTCATCCCACATTCAGTCTGGCCCTCCTTTCCAGACAATTAAGCAAGTGTTATCTCACCAGTATTTGTAGAGCTCATTTTATCTGACTGGTTCCTGCAGCCACTTTCATCTACGACAGAATAGAGGACCGTAGGTTTCTTTGCATTAGTACAATTATTGTCTGTAACATAAGTACAAGTATGGTGGATTTGATTCATTAGATTGTAATCCCGAGCTTTTTGAGAAAGGACAGCATTGTTTTTTTCCTCCTCCATTTCAAAGAATCGGACTCTCCAATATATCAATATATTCTAACTAAGAGTCTGCTGACTGCAGCAACTGTAGGCTAAACAATTTTTTTCAGAATCCTTGCATTTTTCCTGTCACAACTGAAAATATCAATTATTTAAATTATTTAAAAAGCAGAGCAGGGGGGAGATCAATGTGGATATTCTTCTGACCATAAGTTGTGGTTATTAATAGTGTTACGCCTCACCCTGAACTCCAGTAATCTAAACGAAAACGAATTTTATGTCAACTCAGATAAACAGAAAACTTTGTACTAAGGACATGTAGGGAATAATGCTTGCCATTGCTAGTGTTACGCAAACTAACTTTTTCTTACTTTAGACTGACTTTTATGTATGTATGCACATATATATATATAAAACCTACTGGCAACAACAAGTAATTAGTTATAGTTAGGACCAACCTTTCCCATAGATAAAGCATTTTTTGTTTTGCTAATACCTTTGGCGCCATTTAACGAATCTTCACAAACTTTTCAAAAACTAATTTGCTACTCACTGTCTTGAAAGTTTCAGGGTGATTTGTTGAACAGGAGCCGAGGAAAAGGGTAGGGGTGGGGGTCCCCTAAATTTTTTTTTCCCATGTTATGTCTATGGGGATTTTTCATTTTTTGAACACAACTACAGCCCGAACCACTGAACAGATTTACACCAAATTAGACAGAAAGCTAGATTTTGTTCCAGAAAGATCTCTTTTTTTGTTATTTGGTTGAAATCTGTTCATTGGTTTGGGAGTTATTAAAAAACACAAAATATAGATATCTAGGGACGCAGCTCATTCACTGATCCGCAGATACCTGTGGGGGTTCTGCGAGTACCCGTGGGTACCTGCGGATGTGGGTGAAAAGCAAGGCCCTGATTGGCTTGTCTCTTGGCTTGGGGGAGGAACACATACTATGTAAAAACATACCGGGTCAGGGTACAGGTATCCTAAACATATAGGACATGTGGATGGGCCCTGAGGGACCCCATTATAAGAAAAAATTGGCCCAATTATTTTTTTCAGGCCAACTTATGGATCTGCATAGCCACTGAAGCACTCAGTTGACCATCAGTGTAAATCTGTGATGGATCTGCAGATCCAAGGCACAACGAAAAAAAAATGCATGCACACACCAACCCTCCGTCACACACAGCCAAATGCAGTGCACAGTGTGGGGTTGGGTGCATGTGGGGGGTTGGCTGCAGGGCCCGGCCATAGGCTAGGCCCTGCGGCCAACCTCCACCGTGTGTGGTGGTGGTTGTAATAACCTACAATCAATATATATTATTTGGCGTTAAAAAAACATAAAAATTCACTGAAAAAACAAAGGTTACAGGGACATTATAGTTAGGTTGATGTTTAACCCTCACAAAACAATAGAAATTCAGCAGTTATAGTTATACTTGTAACTTGTGTTGTAAAGTAACTTTAGTCTACAAGTTATAGTTTCTTTAACATAAGTATAACTATAACTACTGAATTTCTATGGTTTTGTGTGGCCAAAACATCAACCTAACTATAACCTTTGTTCTTTCAGTTAAAATATATATATATCTCCATCAACCATTAAATTCCAGGAAGGAAAAGTCGAGGTCAGCTGTTATTTTGCTCATTCATTGTGAAAACACACAGGCCCTCATTCTGACCCTGGCGGTTTGAAACCGCCAGGGCAGAGGGCCGCGGAAGCACCGCCAACAGGCTGGCGGTGCTTCATGGGCAATTCTGACCGCGGCGGTAAAGCCGCGGTCAGAAAAGGGCAACTGGCGGTTTCCCGCCGGTTTACCCCTGGCCCAGGTAATCCTCCATGGCAGCGCTGCTTGCAGCGCCGCCATGGCGATTCCGACCCCCTTCCCGCCAGCCTGTTCCTGGCATGGGCAGTGCAGGGGCCCCCTAACAGGCCCCCATAATGATTTTCAGTGTCTGCTTTGCAGACACTGAAAATCGCGACGGGTGCAACTGCACCCGTCGCACCCCTGCAAATCCGCCAGCTTCCTCTTTGCAGGGGCTTTCCCGCTGGGCCGGCGGGCGATCTTCTTGAGATCGCCCGCCGGCCCAGCGGGAAAGTTAGAATCACCGCCGCGGTCATTTGACCGCGGTGCGGTGTTTGGGCGGTTTCCGCCCAGCGGGCGGCGCCCGCCACCCACCGGGGTTGGAATGACCCCCACAGTCTGTAAAAATAAAACGCCCAGCGCGTTTCAGTCACCTGGACCTTGATCATGGGAACAATTTACCTAGGGCCAGATGTAGCAAAAATAAAAATTGCGACTCGCATTTTGCGAGTTGATGCGAGTCGCAAAATGCGAGTCGCAAATTGGAATGCCAGAAAAAAAAGCGATACGATTTTGCGACTCGCAGCCGGACTCGCAACGCTGTGTGCGAGTCCGCTGTTTGCGAGGTCGCTGTTTGCAAGTGTGCAAAAACGAACTCGCAATTAGCGAGTGGGTGTCGCAAATTGCGAATACCTTTAAAATTGCTTGCAGATGCAGCAGAACACTCCAGAAAGCATACCAGAACACTCTGGAAACACTTCCTGGCACATGATGATGGCATCACAGCCAGGAAGTTAACAAATACACCTGGGAGGAGGGCTCAACAGTGAGCAGTGTCTCTGCCACTCACAGTAGGGTGCTGAGGAGTGGTAGGCACAGCACCATGGACGCAGCAGGGACCAGCCTGGCTGGCAGGAGGGGCAGGAGATCATAGATAACAGCCAGGACAGATTAATGTGGCACATGGCGTTAATGTGCCACATGACTGGTTGGCATTTTCCTGCCCATGGACAATTTCAACTTGTATATAGTTTCTTCATGACATTAATAAAACAGTTATTTTTGTTCCACTTAACAAATGGTTAATAGGTGAGTATGGTGGGAGTTGACACGTACCGTCCAAAATATTGCATTACAATGTGGTCCCGTCTCAGTCTGCCTTGATTAGCTAGACTCCTATCCCCATGATGGCGATGTGGTTGTTCTTGCTCTTCATCATCAGGATCTGGGTCTTCAGGGGTGAGAGGTAGCCCACGTCGGGTGGCTATGTTGTGGAGGATGGCGCATGCGACTACAATTTTGAAAGCGGTAATGGGGGTGTATTGGAGGGCGCCTCCACTGCGGTGGAGGCATCTGAATCTTGCCTTCAGCAGTCCGAAGGTGCGCTCGATCAGGTTCCTGGTCCTCTTATGCGCACTGTTGTATTGCCTCTCTGATTCAGTTCTGGGTGTTAAAAACGGAGTCATGATCCAAGGCCTGAGAGCATATGCACTGTCACCTGTTGGGCACAAAAGTACACGGTTAGGAAGTCCAGATTGTCGTGCACAGTGACCTGTGTGTATGTCTGCAAGTGTCTGTGGCTCTACCTAGGAGGTAACCGTCTCCAAATTCCCCACGTTCCAGGCGTTGATGTATCCCACTATGCCTAAAAATGTATGAGTCATGGGTACTGCCAGGAAACTTAGCTACGATGTCCGTGATGACATAATGGGCATCACAAACAACCTGTATGTTGAGTGAGTGGGTACACTTCCTGTTGCGGAAAATGTGTTCCAGATTAGCAGGGGGGCATATTTGAATGTGTGTCCCATCTACACACCCTATGACATGAGGAAAGTGGGCAATGCGGTAAAAGTCCAGCTTGGTGCTGTTAATTTCTGCCTCATTCCTTGGTAAGTATATGAAGTGAGACATGTGCGTGACTAAGGCATCTAGGAATGCCCTGAGGAACCTTGACACTGCACTTTGGGATACCCCACCTGCCACGGCAATGACCCCCTGATAGCTCCCTGAGGCCAAGAGGTGCAGTGTGCATAGCACTTGCACATGCGTAGGGATGGCGCAACCACGCAGAGTCTTGTGTTCTAGCTGTGGTTTCAGTAAATCTATTAATTCTAGAATGGCTGTCATAGATCTCCGCTTCAGTTTGCTGAAAAAGAGTCTGCCTGGTTCTATATATCTTCTCCTGTCTGTGGCCCCTCCTCCTCCTCTGCTGGGCTGCGTAGACTCTCCTCCTCACTGCTATCAGGTATATCTCCGCCATCTTGAGTAACCCAGATGCCTTCTGGGTCCCCTTTTATACTTTGGCAATGGTTACCACCTGCTCTGAGTTAGTGGTAAATGGGACACGCAAACTGGGCTTTTTGCGACTAGTCGCAATTTGCGAGTTGCAATTGCATAAGGTTTGCGACTCGCAAATTGCGACTTGCAATTTGCAGGTCGCAAAATGGGGTCGCAACGGATGCGACTCGCAAACGGGTCCCATCGCTTTTTGCGAGTCGGAAATGGGCTTTTTGCATCCCATTTCCGATTTTGCATTGTCGCAAATTGCGAATCGGCCCGTTTGCGAGTCGCAAACGTTTGCTACATCTGGCCCCTAATCCCTTGTCAGTATTTATTTACACTTAAGCACTCTGATTAAATCAAAACACCTGTAACGACCCCAAGAGTACAAAATATATGCTCGATGCGTAGGTACAACATATAAATTAAACTGTGCACCTTCATGTTTAAAAGGTTACAATAGAAGAAATTACTCATCCATTTTCCCCCTCAAATGTTTGTGTTTACATGTCACTGAATTCACTCAGAAACATCCCCCTGCGATGCATTCTGGCATGTATAGTTGCAAGTGTATCGCTTTTAGAAGGTTTTACCCAAATTCAAATTGTTTATGATTCTCATTGCAATCAAATGTGTCTTGCCTTGAGGTACACAATGGAAATCAAAACTTTCAACATCATTTTGATTATACACAATGGAGAAATTCACATTTTCAACACTGAAACATTCACATTTACATGTTGCTGGGTTCACGCCCAAACAAACCTTCATTGCATTCAGGAATGCTTAGTTCACGACATGCTTCATATTCTTAAACAAGGGGGGCTACCCCATTTCCTGCTGTTTTTAATATTCACTACATCTAGTTTTGCCTAACCCAGAAATATGACTGGGTTATGATCCTCTCTCTGTAGCAATTTATATGAAGTTATAACCATCACAGCATCATTGTTACTAGATAGATTTACAAATTTCAACCAACAGCAGACGTCAGTCCTGCCCATTATTTCCTTCTGTAATGGTGCTGACTATGTTGCATGGAACGGAATATATATATTTTATGGTTAGGACCAACTTTTCTCATAGACAAAGCATTTTTTGTTTTGCTAATATGATTTGGTGCTGTTTGACAAATCGTAATGACATTTTCAAAACTTGTGTGGTTGGGTGCATGTGCATGGGCGGGGGGGCGTTGGCCTTATAGCTTATAGCGATACTTATCTGAAGAAACCATAAGTCGAGCCGGAAAGTGACTTTAGGCTATGAGTTGTAGTTTCTTACCAGAACTATAACTGGATAAAACGTAAACCTAACTACAATGTCCCTGCAACATTTGTTTTTTTCAGTGAAAAGAAAAAAAAATCTCTATATATATATCTATATATATATATATATATATATATATATATATATATATATATATATATATATATATATATATATATACATATATAAATGGTGGTTGCCAGTAGGTAGTCATATTTAGGACCATGTTTCCATTGAAAAAGCGTTTATTGACTTACCTATATTTTTCACAAATTTTCCAAACAAAGGGGTTCATTACAACCCTGGCGGATGGAGGCAATTTGGGGAAAGGTACTGCCAACAGGCTGACAGTACCTTTCCCCAAACATTGGCAGTTTGGCTCAAGCCAAACCGCCAATGTACCACTCCGTCCGCCAGGGTGGTAACAGCCTCTGGGCTGGAGACTTCGGTCTCCCGCCATGCGGCCATCACAATCCCACCCTCTGGATTATGACCCAGCCTACCACCATGGTTTTCATGGCAAATCTACTGCCCCGAAAACAATGGTGGTAGGCACTATCAGTGCCAGGGAATTCCTTCCCTGGCAATGATAGGGGTCTCCCACACCCCCCTCCCCAGAGTCCTCCCCCTCCCTCTCCCAAACCCCCTGAGATCCACACACCCACATGTGCACACATACACACGCATACCCACATCCACCCACGCACGCACACATACCCACACCCGCAACACACACTAATTTACATTGTAGCACACACGTATTCAAAACACACAACATACACATACACTCACATTCATTCATCCACGCATGCATTCCACGTGACTCACACCCACATGCACGCATACAAAAACAGACACACACCTCCACACACAACACCCCCACACACGCACACAACACACCCCACCCCTCCTCTCCTGTCGGAGAACCTGACTTACTTGCTTGCAGGGGGTCCTCCGGCAGGAGACGGGACGCAGCGCTGCTGCCAGCAGCAGCGTCCGCCAGAAAACACCGCCAGGCCATATCATGGCTCATGATAGGGTAGGCGGTGTTTTGCTGGCGTGGTGCTGCTGCTGGCAGCAGCTCCACCTTACCCCCATCCGCCACCATGACCATCGAAGGAATACCACCAGCTTTCTGGTGGTATTCCGTCGATGGTCATAATGAGGTTTGCGGCCGGTAGGCACGGCGACGTCATGTTGGAGGCCGTCACAGTAGGCGCCATTTACCACCAATGTCATAATGAGGCCCAAAGTGTTCTTGAGAATCTTGGTGTAGCTGAGAAGTTTCAGGGTGATCCGTCAAGCGGGGGTCATGAAAAGGGGGGTCAAAATTGTGTATCCCATTATAATTCCCATGGGGATTTTAGGCATGACTACAGGCCGAACCGCTGGAAGGAATAACACCAAATTTGGCAGAAAGGTAGCTCTTGGTCTGGAAAGAGTGCTATTTGGTGTAAATCCATTCAGTAGTTTTTGAGATATTAAAGAAAAAGGAATATAGATATCTAGAGGTGTGAAGGGTTCCCGACAAGCTCGTCCAGGGAAATGCAGAGCTCTGATTGGCTGCCAACACTTAACCAGGAAGTGTTGGCAGCCATCTTGGGACTAGCTGAAGTCGAGTGCCACAAAAAAAGATAAATAAAAAGAAAAGGGGGCAGGGTAGGGACACCCTGGCCCCTTAGAGACACCCTGACCCCTTAGCGTGCAGGGAAACAGATGAAAACATTGCTCCTGCAAATAGGGAGCTGCTATTTCAAGCAGCTCGCTGCTTGCAGGAGCAATTCTGGCCCCCCGCAGGAGAGCTCACACCGCGGTCCTCTAAGTTAAAAAAAAATAAACATATAGTGGACTAGTGTTTAAGCTCTGTGACCCTCAAAATGAATGTTGAGGGTTCTAGTCTAAGGTTGTCTCTGGTTGTTTGCCTACTTTAATTTATTTTCAACTTTGAATGTTTAAGGTACATACTGAAAGGTGATTTCACTCTTTTTAATTGTCAAATACATTTTTATTTTCCATTTTTCGTAAAATATCTCATTCTAAGTACATCATTCATCAAAGCCTAAAAACCCCTCTCTCTCTCTCTCTCAGTGCCAACCCCTGCTGCACAAGGCCGAAGGCCAGGCCCTGTGGCGAACTCCTGCTGTGCAAGGCCAAAGGCTGTGCGCAGCGGGGGGTTGGGTGGTTATAGGGTTTGGCCGCAGGCCCTGCAGTCAGCCTCCGCTGTGCATGGCCAAAGGCCGTGCGTGGCGGTGGTTGAATCAACGTATTGTAATTACAATTACTTTGGGTTAAAAAAAACAGTTACTGAAAAAACAAAAGGTTACAGGGACGTAATAGTTAGGAAATAGAATTTAAAAAAAAACGTAGAAATTCTCTGAAAAAAGCAAAAGTTACAAGGACGTTATAATTAGGTTTTGAATTTACTCGTACAAAACCTTAGAAAATCAACGGTTATAGTTATTTCAAGTAACTCTAACTCGTGCCTTAAGGTAACTATAACTCGCTCCGTCGTCAGCACAGCTAATTACCTCAGATATTAGACCAATCATGACATCTTTTACAACAACATTGATAATATCACTGTAACATTTGTTGTAAAATTATTTATTAAAAAACTGTGCATGGTGGGTGTGCGAGTTATAGTTACCTTAGGGCACAAGTTAGTTACTTGAAATAACTTGAAATAACTATAATTGGTAAAAGGTTTTGTATGAGAAAATTCAGAACCTAACTATAACGTCCCTATAACCTGTTTTTTTCAGTGAATATATATGTATGTATATATATGTTCGATGGCATGTGTAGCTGCAGATACAAATGCTATGCATAGCTCTTCCGACATCTAGTGTTGGGCTAGGAGTGTTACAAGTTGTTTTTCTTTGAAGAAGTCTTTCCATTGTTAGATTGTTTTCTTTCCGCTATTGGGTTCGGATGTGTTTCCTCTCGCTCCGAGATTTCGAATCGGGAAAACCTTAGAAAACCTATTTAATAGTCGGTATTGTTTCAATCGCGTTACCATCTAGCATCGAACTGTTAGTACCGTCGGAATCTAATTTTTGCCCTTTGGGACGCATGCGCCCGACTCAGGTCTATTCGGGCCTACCGTGTGGAAAGCCTGATGGATCGGACTCCATTTCGATTCTGCTTTCGGTGCCACGCGAAGTTCCCATATACAGACCATCGAGAAGAAGATTGCAAAGCCTATCGATCGTTTCAATCGAAGAAGATCTTGAGAGATCGCAGGGCCCAAAGACTAGAAATGGCGACAAAAAGCCCTGAACATCTCGACGTCATGAAGGAAGAGCAGACGAAGACAGCAGTCTCCATCCGAGACACTGACTCCGAGCAAGAATTGGAAGATGATAGTCCCATCACTGCTGGTCAGCACGTGAGTACCTCTGCCCCTATGCCCATCTATAAAAAACAATCAAAGGACTTGGGTACACCACTGCCGGAAGGCCATGGTTCGACCTGAAAAAAGACTGTCTGCGACCGACCTTTGGGCTCGCGGCAAAAAAGGCCACTCCTCCGTCCACTTTGGAGTCGAGTAAGTCAGTGAGAACTTCCACCTCAGACTCTAGAAAGCGTCCTCACTTTTTGGAGTCGAAGATTCGACGTCCTGCTTTGGAGCCGAAACAGCCGACTTAATTTTCGGGACCGAAAAAGATTCAAACATCAGTACCGAGAAAATCCTCATACACAGAGGAACAAGGACTTTTGAGTAAACTTAAACAAATCTCGAAGCCGATGCAAGAATCTCACAAAGCTTCGGAAGAAGATACTGAGATTGAACCAATATTAGAGGTTATGGATGAAAGACAATCAAGAATCCATATACATAAATAGACTGGTAGAATTCTCACTGCACCTCCTTTAAAGACTAAAGAAAGCTGGCCTTTCAAGAGGAATTAGACTATGCTCAACCACCAGCAAAGGTTCAGAAGCAAAAGGAGAAACTAGCACCTCTCCCTACTTCTTCTCCTCACTCTGCACAGCTCTCTTTTTCACCTCCTCAAAATAGTCCACCACCATTGCCTTCTCCAACACACTCACTATACTCGCATGGATATACAGTAGATTCTTGGGATCTGTATGATCCTGATCCCATTCCAGACTATGATCCTGACCTGTACCCCTCCAAGCCCTCTTCACCAGAGGACATTACTGCCTACAATCAGGTAGCTTCTAGGGCAGCTGCTTACCATGGAGTGCTTATGCATTCTGAACCCCTGGAGGAAGATTTTTTATTCAACACTCTGTCTTCCACGCACTCCAGATACCAGTTTCTCCCAGTGTTGGCTGGGATGGTCAAACATGCTGACCACATTTTATCAAAGCTAGAGTGATTACCCCTAGAATTGACAAAAAATATAAACCTGACCCTACGGACCCAGATTACATCACACATCAGGCTCCTCTGGACTCAGTAGTAGTCGGTGTGGCCAGAAAAAAAGCCAACAGCCAGTCATCAGGAGATGCTCCTCCTCCTGGTAAAGAAAGTAGTAAGTTTGATGCTGCTGGCAAGAGAGTAGACACGCAAGCGGCTAACCAATGGCGAATGGCAAATTCACAAGCACTTCTTGCCAGATATGATAGAGCCCATTGGGATGAGATGCAAGAATTCATGCAGCACCTCACAAAACAGCATCAAAAAAAGGCACAACAGGTTGTAGAAGAGCGACAGGCTATATGTAATAATCAGATAAGGTCTGCTCTCGATGCTGCTGATACAGCAGCAAGGAGTGTCAATACTGCTATTACAATTAGAAGGCATGCATGGCTACGCTCCTCTGATTTCAAGCTATAAATTCAGGCAGTACTTAATATGCCTTATAATAAAAAACATTTATTTGGGCCTTAAGTGGACACCACTATAGAAAAACTGAGAAAAGACTCAGATACCGCAAAGGAAATGGGGGCTTTATATACCACACCATATAGAGGCTCCTTTCGCAGACCCCAGTTTAGAGGAGGATTTAAGCCAAAATCCTCTGAAGCTTCTACCTCCCAGGCAAAGCAGGGACAACAAACGCAATATCAGAGAGGTGGATTTAGAGGGTCCTACACAGGACAATATTTTAGAAACAGAGGCAAGTTCCAAGACCTCAAAGCAAGCCACTACACCATCCAAACAGTGACTTCCTTCCCACCCCTCCACACCACACATCTCCTGTGGGGGGAAGACTACAGCAATTCCACTATCATTGGCAAAATATCACCACAGACAATTGGGTACTATCAATTATCCGCAATGGCTATTGCCTAGAATTAATCTCCACCCCTCCAAACATTCTGCCACGGCACCCCAAATTGTCCCCAGAACACAACGTTCTGTTGCAACAAGCGGTACAATCTCTACTATTAAAACAAGCAATAGAATTGGTCCCACATTCTCAACAGGGAACAGGAGTATACTCACTATACTTCCTCATTCCCAAAAAAGAGGGCACTTTAAGGCCTATCCTAGACCTCAGGCCTCTCAGTCTATACATCCTGTCAGAACCTTTTCATATGGTAACTCTGCAGGATGTAATTTCACTTCTACAAAAACAAGATCACATGACTGATCTAGACCTCAAAGATGCGTATTTCCATATAGCCATCCATCCAGCTTACAGAAAATACCTCAGGTTCGTCATAGCAGGAAAACATTACCAGTTCAAAGTTTTGCCATTCAGCTCCAAGAGTGTTCACAAAATGTCTAGCAGTAGTAGCAGCCTACTTAAGAGGACAACACATTCATGTCTTTCCATATTTAGATGATTGGCTAATAAAATCAAGTAATTTTACACAATGCCAACAATACACTCAGTATGTAATAGAAACCCTGCATACACTAGGGTTCACTCTAAATGATCAAAAATCACATCTTCATCCAGCACAGGTACAACCTTACCTAGGTGCTATTCTAAATACTCAAAAAGCCCTAGCATATCCAAATACACAAAGGATACAGGCTTTCCAGAATCTCATCCCACCTGTACAACCAAATCAACAATACACTGTAAAATTTATCATGAAAATTCTAGGGATGATAGCCATAGTTCCACATGCAAGCCTAAACATCATGCCTTTACAACAATGCCTCTCACAACAATGGTCTCAGGCACACGGTCAACTTCAAGATCTAGTGTTGATGGACCGCCAAACGCATACGTCCCTTCAATGGTGGAATCTCAGCAATCTAATAAAGGGATGGTAATTTCAAGACCCTGTGCCTCAGACCATAATAGCAACAGATGCATCAATGATAGTTTGGGGAGCTCATCTCGACAATCATGCCATTCAAGGGTAATGCCAAACAGAAACAGTTTCATAAACCACCTAGACTTATTGGCTGCGTTTCTTGCCCTAAAAGTGTTTCAAACTCTTCTCAAACAGAAAACCGTTCTGATAAAAACAGACAACATGTCCACCATGTATTACCTCAAAAAACAGGGTGGGACACATTCATCTCAACTGTCTCTTCTAGCCCAGACAACATGGAAATGGGCAATTCACAATCACATTAATCTATTAGCAGAATACATTCCAGGAATAGACAGTCAGTTAACAGATCTCCTAAGCAGGAATCACCAACAAACTCACGAATGGGAGAGTCACTCCCAAGTACTTCAGAAGTATTTTCAAAATCGGGGAACACCAGAAATAGACCTATTTGCTACAAGCAAAAATGCAAAATGCCAAAACTTCGCATCCAGACATCCACATCCCCTATCCAAGGGCAATGCTCTATGGATCAATTGGTCAGGGATATTTGCTTACGCTTTTCCCCGTCTCCCACTCTTTCCCTTTCTGGTCAGCAAACTATGCCAGACATCTCTGACCATCATACTCATAGCCCCAACATGGGCACGTCAGCATTGGTACACAACACTCCTAGACCTGTCTGTAGTACCTCATTCATTCCAAACTCTCAAACAGACCAGATTTGTTAACACAGAACAAAGGTCAAATCAGGCACCTAAATCCCAGTGCTCTCAATTTAGCGATTTGGCTCCAGAAGTCATAGAATTTGGTTACCTAAAACTTCCATCAGAATGTATGGAAGTGATTAAGCAGGCACGTAAACCTACTACTAGCCAATGTTATGCTAATAAATGGAAAAGATTTGTCTACTACTGTCAATCCGAAAACACTGATCAACTTACAGCATCCATACTAAATATTGTATGCTACCTACTTAATTTGCAAAAATCTAATTTAGCTTTCTCATCCATCAAAATCCACCATACTGCAATATCTGCGTATTTACAAAATATTCAACACACTTCGATATTCAGAGTCCCTGTTATTAAAACCTTCATGGAAGGGTTCAAACATATTATTCCACCTAGAATACCACCTATTCCTTCCTGGAATTTAAATATTGTACTTGCCAGGCTCACGGGCCCACCTTTTGAACCCATGCATCCTTGTCAAATTCAATTTTAACATGGAAAGTTGCCTTCCTTGTAGCTATTACTTCTTAACGAAGAGTTAGTGAAATACAGGTGTTCACTCTTGAGGAACCTTTCTTCCAAGTCACAAACATAAAGTTGAACTTAAGACAAATCCAAAATTTCTACCAAAAGTAGCATCTCCTTTTCACATCAACCAAACAATGGAATTGGCAGTATTCTTTCCACAGCCAGACTCTGTGGCAAAAAGAGCTCTTTATACTCTAGATCTCAAAAGAGCTCTCATGTACTACATAGATAGAACTAAAGATTTTAGCAAAACAAAACAACTTTTTGTTGCCTTTCAACAACCACATAAAGGCAATCCTATATCTAAACAAGGCCTAGCAAGATGGATTGTTAGATGCATACAAACATGCTACATCAAAGCAAAGAGACAACTTTTAATCACTCCTAGCGCACATTCTACAAGAAAGAAAGGTGCATCAATGGCATTTTTAGGAAACATACCAATGGATGATATATGTAAAGCGGCCACATGGTCAACTCCTCATACATTTACAAAACACTATTTTGTTGATGTTTTCTCACAGAAACAGGCTATTGTCGGCCTGGCTGTCTTAAGAACACTATTTCAAACAACTTCAACTCCTACAGGCTAGCCACTGCTGTTTTTTGGGAGGACTAACTGCTTTGTAGTCCATGCATAGCATGTGTAGCTGCAGCTACACATGCCATCAAACAGAAAATGTCACTTACCCAGTGTACATCTGTTCGTGGCATGTAGTGCTGCAGATTCACAAGCACTCTCCCTCCTCCCCAGAAGCCTGTAGTCGTTCAAGTTTTAACATTTTTACATATGTATATACATTTACATTTGCATGGACATCCCTTTATATTCTTATACTCTATCACTCCTTCCTTCACCCTTTCTGGGAAAACAATCTAACACTGGAGTCGATGCCCATGCGCACTGTAACCGAGAGGAGAAATCACTCGATCCTGTGACTCCGAAAAGACTTCTTCGAAGAAAAACAACTTGTAACACTCCGAGCCCAACACTAGATGTTGGAAGAGCTATGCATAGCATGTGAATCTGCAGCACTACATGCCACAAACAGATGTACACTGGGTAAGTGACATTTTTCATATATATACACACATACATGTTAATTTCATATGTTTTTTGGGGGGAGACCCCCCATAAAAAAAAATATATAACTTATTTTTATTGGGAGGGAACCCCCAAACTCCCACTTTATTACTTACCCTTACCGCCTTATCCCCCATACCCACCCCAAAAGCTTAAACTACCCTTACAGCCCTATGCCTCTACCTACCCCTAAAACCTAAAATACCTTTACCACCCTATTCCCTTACCCACTCCTAAACCCTAAAAACACCCTAACAACCCAATACCCTTACTCACCTCTAAACCATAACAATACCCTTACAACCCAATACCCCTACCTACCCCAAAACCCTACAAATACCCATTCCATCCAATACCCTTACCCACCCTTAAACCCTAAAAAAACCCTTATAACCCAATACCCTACCCACCCTTAAATCCTTAAATGTGTGTGTGTGTGTGTGTGTGCATATATATATATATATATATATATATATATATATATATATATATATATATATATATATATATATATGTATATATATATGAATATATATATAGATAGATAGATAGACAGATAGATATAGATATACACACACACATACATGTATGTATACATGTACACACACAGACACACACACATACACATGCATACTTACCTTAAATAGACTTACCATGCATGGTAATAGTATGTGTGGTAAAAGATCCAAAAAATGCATACATGGTAAATGCATGCATGGTAAAAGCTGTGTGGTAAACACACAATGTGGTAATTGATGCATTGTAAAACTGTTTCCCATTTTGGCCACAATGCTGTCTCAGTAACACTATCCTAATAAGAGTATGCACCCAGGCACTGATTTAGAAATCTATTTCTCTCTCTACATGATATGTATATTGATACTCTTCATGAACCACTTTCTTAACTATTATTTATATATAAACACAGTTTCACTATCAGCACAGAACGGCTATATCAATCCCATACCAGATTAGAAAGTGCTTTTGAACCCAGAGGTCACCTTAGTAGCATTTCATTAAACACCTTCTGTGGGTACTTTAAAAAATCTTGTATTGGTCAACACCAAATAGTAAACAGAGATAACTAAATAATAGCAAACATATTGTTTTGATCATTCTGAAGAGGGTGTTATAAGAACAAGTAGCACATAATGAACCTAAAGTCACAGAAGATTACCTATGAAAAACAAGCAAGTAAGGGTTACAGGCGAGTAAAGCAGACATTCATATCATGGATAGATATTCTGGTGTCCTGTGAATGCCTAAAAGGGTCTGACACCACATAGCTAAGCGCAGGGTCTTTGAAAGCAAAATTGTCTCTTATTTAAGTTCATAATAATTGCAGACTGAAGTGTTTGGTCCCTCAAGAGTGTAATGAAGTAGTGTTAGCTAATGGTAAGGGGCCTAATGGAACCTTCAGATATGTTTTGGAAGGTTGTAGAATATTATGCCAGCCAGGGGTCCAACCTTCATCTGCAGTGTGTGATGGCTTGGTACACTTTAGCAAGTCTTACAAATAAAGAAAGTGAAAAAGGAGAAAGACAGCTCTTTATCTTGACGGCATTGGTCTGAACAGTGGGTCAGGGGTGACAAGCATAGTGTGCAATGGATGCTTGTTCCCTATTAGTGAGCAACAGAATTGTAGGCTTTCTCCACTCTGCACTCAGTTTCTTTACAGTAATTGACCTTTAGCTTGAGATACATAAGAGCATGGGGCACTACACTGCCCATAATCACTTGCTGCCAGTGCTGAGCTTCCGGTGGGAGGAGGAGAAGGAGGGGCAGATGGACATAGTGCTAGTTAGCATGAGGGAATTCACCGCTGCATGGGACATGCATACTGAGCGTGTGGCACTACAATGTCCATAATCACTTGCTGCCACTGCTGGGCTGCCACCAGGAGGAGGAGGAAGGGGCGGGGCAGATGTACATAGTGTATTTAGCATGCCCGAATCCACCGCTTGACAGGAAGCACCTGGGCACGACCCGGGTGACGACCAGACAAAAAGAAGGTCTGTCTTCGCCCGTCATCACCTGGAGGAGGCTGGGCCAATCTTCTTTCATCTGCACTTAGGTAAGGTTCTGCCAGCTCTTCCCTCATTTTTCAAGACTTGCCTAGTTTTGTAAAATGGGGAAGGGTAAGCCAACTGCAAAGTCAATAAAACCTCAGACTGGTACTTCTCTGGAGGGATTTTTTGAGGGTGTAGTAGGCATTCTAAATTTTTAAAAAATCAACTAGCTGAACACCGTCCATCCCTCACTGTGCTCTCTACCCCACAAGCATAAATAGATCCTGATATGGGAACCACAAACACCACTACTGCATTGGGAGCAGGTCCTTCCGGCCCCCTTCTCAGTACTTCCTCTATAGTGTCTTCAGTGCCCTTGAAGATACAATCCCAATTGCCAAGCTCCACTTGTAATGGCCCGGAAGTGAAAAGAAAGAGGTCAGAAGTGTGTGACAAATTTAGGTGTCCATGTACATCCCCCAATTTTTTGCAAACTGACTTTTTGGGCTATGACAAAGCCAAAACCATAGATGTAATAAGGGCCTTATGTGACAAAGTTCTTGACAACGTGGAAGGCAAACTAAAGCCAAACTATGGGTAATTGATGCAGAATTATATAAAATAAATTAATCCTTATGAGGCCAACCTCTAATTCTGGCACCATCCAACATACATCACCCTGTGGCCACTATTCCAAACAATTCTCCCACTATCACAGAGAGTAATATCAAAAATTGCCTATCAGACAGAATAGCAATACAGGAATCCACCATGGCCAATATTGAGCCATTGGTAAACAAATGGATCTGTTTAGGTAGGTATAACGGAGTACATAGGAGTGGGCCAGCTGGTGCACCTGTGGCTGCGGGGGCTATGCCTACCCACACATTTAATTCTATCTCAATTAATCAATCTCCCCCCCTTACCCCCCCAAGGCATGGCCTATATGATGTGATTTCAAATGGCCTTGTTTGCCTGTTAAAATGGTCGAGTCACTTGACCAGTGTTAGACTTAGCATCAGTGGCATGGTCTCCACTAACTTTTTGCCTCTACTTCCCAGGTTGTTTCCGTGTGCTGGACTCTGTTTTTGCTGTTTTGTTTGCTCTGGACACGTTAGCACTGCTAACCAGTGCTAAAGTGTAAGTGATCTCTATGTCAACTGTATTATTGATTGGTTTTTCCATGATTGGCATATTTCATCATCATCAACTTTATTCGTCCAATACAAAATAGCCATAAAAGTACATAAATATAAATACATATTCAACATAATCGTATCCTAATTCATAATACAGATACTAGCTCACCATAATAAATAAAAACATAAATATATAATATATAATAACATTAACACAGAGGGCACAGAAGATTTCTGACACATTGCCATTATTTTCCCCACCTCCCCTTCAAGTTTATCCCGTTTGTCTCTAAGTGGTTTAAGCAGATCATTAACAACAGACACAAGATTATTCCAGTATATGGGTTCAGGATTAGCTGGCATTATAGGGCCCAGATCGCTATCAGCCCCCTTTTTGCACTATTTCCTCCTTTTTATGGTGGGTGAGTGATTGGCTGATATGGGGGGAGAAGTAGCTGTAACCATACACCCTGTGTGGTCATCACCATTCCTTATGTCCTCCAGTTCTAAAGTGTGATTAATATTAGTTACCGGGTCTATTAGTCTGGGAGGTCCCTCTATACCTTCACTTGGTCCAGCTGCCCTCAGAGATAAATGCCTTTCGGAAAGATCAATTTCCTTGGAGATAACTCCCACCGCTCGTACTAAAAAGGAATCGATTGTTGAACAGTGAGGCTTAGTATCTGCCTTCTGAGCTACAGTTTTCCATTTACTCATACTTTTATAATATGTATTAACACACACTTCAATAAATCTATTTGCAACTCCAAAAGAGCAGGCATGCAATATAGAAAAACAATAATAGCACACTAAAACATCTCAAAATACTTGCTCAGCAAACCTTTTGGTCACACATCACTTTAGATGTGGCAGGTTGAGTCCTTTGCCCCCTGTGGCCAAGAGCAGAGTGTTGCGTGCAGTGGAAGCGCAAGTCTTAATTTATGTACCCTCTGGTGCTGCAGAGCATCGTAGGTGGCCTCCTCCTGCTGGTATGCCTGGGAGGTGTGGTCCGGTTTAGTCCTTTGCCCTCTGTGGCCAAGACCAGAGTGTTGTGTGCAGCGGAAGCGCAAGTCTTAATTTATGTGCCTTCCAGCGCTGCAGAGCGTCGTAGGTGGCCTCCTCCCGCCGGTATGCCTGGGACTTGTGGTCTGGTTGAGCCCTTCTCCCCCTGTAGCCAAAAGCAGAGTGTTGCGTGCAGCAGAAGTGTGAACCTTAATTTATGTGCCCTTGGGCGCTGCAGAGCGTCGTAGGCAGGCTCCTCCCGACGGTATACCTGGAAGGTGTGGTCCGGTTGAGCCCTTCGCCCCCTGTGGCCAAGAGCAGAGTGTTGCGCGCAGCAGAAGCGTGAGTCTTAATTCTGAGAGAGGACAAAGACTGACTTTTTTGTGACTTCCCACTGGTGAAGAATCTCCAAGGGCTTGAACTGAGCTTGCGTCCTGTTGTTGAAGTTTCAGGGACAACAAAGACTTCTCTCTGCCAGCACTTGGCCTTTCTGCTGAGAGTCCTGCCTGCCAAGTGGTGCCCTAACCTGTCTCTGGGCCCTTGTAAGGTACAGCTGGCGGAAAAGGATAGAAATCCATGCAAAGACCGGTGTGCAGGGAATCTTTCGACGCACCACCCGCCTCGCAGCTGAGAAATACACGCCACCGGCCTCGCAGTTAAATCGTTGCTCCACCTGCATCACGGCTGAAAGATCGACGCAACGCTGCTGGAGAAACGACACGCAACACTTGCAGCTGCTGCTGTTAACGACACAAGCCATCACGCAGCGCAGTTTCTTGACACTGTGCGACCGGATTTCAGCGCAACATCGCTGGGTACAGAAAAATAAATGCAAAGCCTGCCCGGACCCAAGGCACGCATCCGGATCGACGCATCACTCTCTTGTGGGAGAGAAGAAACGAAGCACCCCAACCCGACCGGAGGAGGAACGATGCACGGTCTTGCTTGTGAGTGAGAAAGCGACGCATCGCTGGCCTTTTCCGATGCACACTCCCCAGTGCGGCTTTAGTTTGATGCTACCCAGGTACTTTTGTGCACTAACAGCATTCTCACTGTTTTCTAAAGGATTTAAGACTCTTTTGCATTTTAAATTCATAATTTGACTTTTGTATGTTGGACTTTTGTCGTTTTGGTCTTGTTTTGTTTAAATAAATATTATCTATTTTTCCTAACCTGTGTTGTGTCAATTTGTAGTGTTTTCACTGAGTTACCATGTGTGATGGTACAAATACTTTACACATTGCTTCTGAAGTTAAGCCTGCCTGCTCGTGCCAAACTAAAAAAGGGGTGAGTGGGGGTTAACTTAGGGTGATTCTCCTTTACCCTGACTACAGTGAGGGTCCTTGCTTGGATAGGGGGTAATCTGGCTGCCAACCAAAGACCCCATTTTTAACAACCATCTTAAGAATAAGGTTCTTCATTGGTTGCATACCACTTCCCTTTTCCATACTAAGGATCACCCAATATTTTAATCGGTTGAAGGGTGAGATGTGTTGGCCCCCTGGTAAAAGGTTTTCCAGGAGATTGTTTGATTGTTAACTTCAGGTCTTCAGTCATTGTGCATAGTTGCTGGTTAACTGCTGTTCTCCTGGTGGATCTCGCTCTGATAGTTCCCTTCTTCCATTGGCCTTTTTATATTGCCACCTATAGCCAAAGCTTGTGCCCGGACTAATCTACCTAGATCATTTATCCTTAGCAGTGCTAGAGTTAATCACCACCGGGCTCCTTCTGCCCTCATAGAGGTAGATTGACTGCCCCCAGATGACAGCTTTACAGACATCCTGTTTTTTCCTGTCCACAGGATAGGTATTACAACACCAGGGCCCTTAAGACTAGCCCACTTATATCCCCTTTTACACCTCCTCAGACTACGACCTCTGACAGCTCTTGCTGGTGCTTGACATTGTGTGACCACCAGCTGCTGTCACCCACTGACCTTTTGGGAAATATGTCCATCTTATGTATCCTGGTCAGCAACTACTACCCATTTCCATTACTTGCACCTCTGTCAATGTGCTGTCTAATTCCACAGCTATTGTTTGATGAAACATAGCAATAATCAAGTCCAAGCTTGATGGCCCAGTATGGGATCGGTTTAATGACAACCACACAATCTGCCTCATTCAGGAAACATAGGTGTTTGAGCATGTATTTATGAGTTGTTTTAAATGCTTTTGTGTTCCAGCAATCAGGTCTCTAGCTTGGCGTTTATCAAGTGGGCTGTTTGTCTGGGCGACTGCCATACTTTCCTGTTCTGTAGTAAAACTTCAAACAGAATCACCAGATATCCAAGGGTTAATTGTTTCCATCTCTCATATTAATTAACATATATAATCCAGGGTTTCTGGAACCAGCAAGAATCACCCACCATACATTTGTTGGATAAGACTTTGGCCTGCTTTTTAGGGTGCAATTCCATCATTGTAGCATGTGACCTATATCATAAAACAAACCCAATGGCATAACCCAGGACCTATCTCATGAAAAGGACCTAACTTGGGGAATTCCAAAATTAACCTCTTCTGTGATAGACCTCACCCTAGCCAATGGATTGTGAGCATGCAATAGCTGTTCAGCTTCTAATGTTACTCCTGCCCCTACATTTAGGAAAGGGACGTATGTAAGTTCCATTCACTACAGCATTCTAGATGTTAGGCTAAGAAAGCTCATGGAAGATATGATAGTGCAAGAGCGGGACAAGAGTGATTATAATTGCCTAGTATTAACCATGAAGTAGCTGATTTCCTTTGTTTCACCTCACATTTCTAAGATGTATGACCAACAGTTGGAGGTCATGAATAACCATAGGAATGTGAAGTGGGAGGTGTGTGCTTCTCTCCTAATTCTCTTTTAGGCATGTTTTCAGGTGTTGCTTCACATATGGAGGTTATGTTTGATGAATGGGAGAATAACGAAGTGATTGTAGCTGAGCACATCAGATTATTTGACAAGCTTAAAGAGTTCTTTCTTTAAGAGTTCACAAGGGCATTGGTAAAGGGGCTTGTGAAAAAGTGGTTCACCAAACCTTGTAGAGAGGAAAACAAAAATCTCTTTACAGCAATCCAAAAAGGAGCTAGCCTGGAGATAAGGGCATGCAGAGCACAATATCAGCTTGAAATCAAGCAAGCCAAAGTTATATTGGAGTGCAAAAATTGGTTTGATCTATTAGAAGCTGCATTAAACACTGATCTTAAGAAATTCTGGCGATTAGTAAGTGCAAGTGGTGAGAATTCTGGGAAGCCTGCTGAGTCGTCTATTCTGCCCTGCAAGTGGGTTGCCCATTTTAGGAACCTTTAATCTTGTGTGCATGAAATAGATCTGGCCTCCACTTACACTGAGGGAGTCTACATATCTAATTTCCCCTTTAGTTCCGTAGGCTTTTCCTTAGCAGAGACAGCTTTTGCAATAGCCTTACTGAACAAAGGGATGGACCCTGGATTAAACCAAATCTCAGCTGACCTCTATAAATCCGCTTTCAACACTTTGGTTCCTTATTATTACGGGTACAAATGCAATTTCAGCAGGGAAAATATTGCCTGCTACATGGAAAGGGGCAGAGATTGTCCCTGTTTTTAAGAAGGGGAGTCCAAGCACACCCTCAAATTATGGTCAAATTAGCCTTCTAGTTAACCTCCAAAAGGTTTTTTGTAATCAAGTTTTGGAACAGGACTTGGATTAATGAAAATCATATCCTATCCAATTTACAGGCAAGGTTTAGATTAAAGACTAGCTGAATTGATTAGCTCTTCCTCTTCAGTCTGGCCAAGTGGAACCTGTAGATGTTGGTGTGGGCAGAACTTTTCGCAGGATTAACTGACTTCCGATTGCTTTTGACGTGGTACCTAGGAAGAAATCATTGGAGGTCCTACATGGGATTGTGATCCCTTGTAATTTGTTAAACATTCGCCTTCATTAGGAGAATTTTGCTAGGATTTGATGTGGCACAAATGGAGAACTAACCCAGGCAACTCCCTTTGACAAGGATGTGCATCAGGGATGTGTCCTGGCACCAACTCTTTTTTTTCTCTACAATTAGTAATTGTGTCAAGTATTTGACCAATTGTGTTAATGAATTATCCATTCTTGCAGGACAGAAAATCCCTGTTCTCCTTTTTACCGATGATACCCTCTCATTGGCTAAAACTAAAGTGGGTCTCCAAAATCTCATAAATAAGCTTAATCTGGTCTATTCTGAATATAGTTTTGAAATCAATGCTTCCAAAACTAAACAGGTGATCTATTCTTGGAAGAAAAGGGTAAAAGGTACTGTAAATTTAAGTATGGAAGTAATGGAAAGGTTCAGGAAATTTGACTATTTAGGGACTTACCTGTCTAATTCTGGCTCCTGGGCCCCACAGATTCTCAAAAGCTCACATTTGCTAAGCCATAGAGCAGGGGCAATTCTCAGGACCTCAAAAAAGGCCTCTTGGTTCCCAATCCTTCCTGAAATGGAAATATACAAGATGCAAGCAAGGGGCGCGGCACTATAAAGTGCTATTCTATGGGGTCATTGTAACATGGATACCTTGGACACTAATGAAAACACTTTTAGTAGAGCCCTAACCGACTTAGGGAAGGGAACACCCTTGATGCCACTAACATTGGACCTTGATATTCATCCTGTTACTGAGTTAGTTGCATTGACGCTGCTACTTTACTGAGTGCATACCTGGGCCACTTATGAAGTACATCACTTTAGAGAGGGACTTATTGATATTATCACCAAGAAAATCAAGTGGTTGGCCTACGTAAAAAAAAAACGTGGACTGGGTTAGACCTAGACAATTTTGAGATGATCCCTCATCTATCCCAGCCAATGTGGGCCCAATATCTAAATCAATATATTGTGAGAGATTGTGAGAGATTTGCTGGTCAGAATGAATCACTCAGCCACACAGGTAACCTTACAAAATGCTTTTTTATTGCACAAATCTTTGCCTAAGGCAGAGGAATTTTTAAATTACATTTGCCCGTTGTATGCCTGCTCATTGTTCTTGCAGTTCCGATATGGGTCCATTCCAATCACTGTTTGCACTTCATTATGGGACTCTGTTAAGTCTGGGCATTCGCAAAGTTTTTCTTGCATGCTTTTGGATGAAACCAAGGAACATTTGATGTTTTTCTGCCCAAAATATGCTTAACCTAGAAGCAGGTGGATTGTTACCCTTCGTCGGTGCCTAGGTATGGCAAATCAAATACATGCCCTTAGGATCTGTAAAAGTGATTCCTCGACAATGGTTGTGGTGACGTATGTAAATTTCTTTATGGGGCATGGTCTATTAGACAAACATTGTTAGCTCAATCTTATAGAATGCATGTATACTGAGATCATCCATGTAGGTTTTTAGAAAAGTTGAATTATTTTTATTGTTTTATTTGTTTTTTACTTATTTATTATGATTAAATGTTATGGCTTTTATGATGTGTTTTTGATATTGCTTGTTATGTCTTGATGATGAAATTACATTTTCCATCTTTCAAAAAAGCTTGACATAAGAGCCTTTAGTTGGTGCATTTGAGAGCACAAATTCAGATCTGATAAGTCCACATTGCAGTCTCATAATTGCACCTTTGACCTCGAATGGAGTTCTCTGGCATAGACCCAGAATCTAGACTCTCCAATCATTGACCTCCTTTAATAGCTACATTTTAGTGAGACACACCTTCCTCAATAGTGCATTTTTTGCAGCTGGTGTTTTTGTTTTTTAGATTCTTCACGCTTAAGATGCACATTTAATTAGTGTCTGAATGATTGCTTCTATCTGGAGTGTTTTATGTTACTCAAGGAACTAACTCACCTAACCATGATAAGTGGCAAATAGATGATGTGCCCCCTAGAATGACACAGGCACTGCTGAATGCTCTGCTTGCGAATTTGTCCATAACGTTTTCTTAACATAGAAAAGTAGGTGTACAAGTGATTCCTCTGCTCGGCTCAACGTGTCACTTTGAGTTTACTCATACCTGCTTGGTTTCTCAGACTCAATAACCTCTGGCTATGGATGACTATGACTTTGAGTCTATGGCCCTCATTATGGGTTGTCCAGGGAGCAAGGATCTCCGATTCCAGCCAATATCCCAGCACCTAGTCCGGCCATTATGGGTGATAGTACACTTGCACCCGTAGCCCCTGACACCTTCCCAGTGATATTACTGGATGTTTATTCACATCTGGGCAAATCAGAGTATGGTAGAGCGGTTCACCCCATGGTAATATCACCCCACCATACTCATTTTAAGGACCTACAAAGCAGGCTCTACTTCCAACAAACCATATTCAGCTGTTTTACAGGCTGGTTTTGGCACTGGTTCCATTGTCTAACCTAGAACTCTCTAACACAGTGACATTGTAACCCCATGTGCTTTTTTCCAATATTATTTTACTTATTTTAAGGAACATTAAAAAAAAACACACAGACTTGTTTTATTATTTAAAACAATTGGTAATCCCTGTCTGCTTAATACCCATCATCTTTAAAAGTTTAAATAATAATAACAATTGAACAATAGATGTCACCGCCAAGATTTGTCACATGTACTCCGAGGTACATCTTTAGATGTTTCACCCATGTCTTCCTGAAATACTCTTGTTTCCCAGTGACAGAAAGAGCTACACTTTTCAACTAGTTTAACATTGAAAATTGCAAAACTCACTTCCTTTTTAGACTATTTCTATCGTTCCCCTTACGCTTAATATTTTTCCTGAATGTTTGAATCAATATTAGGTGATATTTATTTAGCTCTGCATACCTTTGGAGATAATTCTTGTCCCAGTTCACAAAGCAACTAGGGTAAGCGTACATGCCAATTTTGGCACTTCTGTCTGTCTCGCACCATAGTGGGTTTACACAAATGTCAGTTGTTACTTTACATGAGATCACATTGCTAGTGTTCATCGAGGGATTCTAAGTGACATTAAATAGACAACAAGAGCAAACCTTTAGTTTTCCATGATGCCACTCAGAACCCCAAGGTGGAAAACATGAATTATTAACCTCTTAACCAATCTATAATTATATTTTATGTATGACCCCTAAAATCACCTGCCCCTGCTTTCAAGTGACACTGAGAGGCAGAGGAGTCATGGGGGAGTGATACAGAACATAGACCCTCCCTGTCACAAATGTAAAATCCCACTCGTCACCGTCTTTGCCTTCCCTCCCCCTTCCAAAGCTGTGCTTTCTGCACTCTATGGAACAGAGAGACTGCACTGCACTGATTGGCTGCTTGAGAGCCCTGTCAAAGCAGCCTGTAATTCCTTTATAAAGTACCAACAGAGGAAACAACTTTTGGTCCCCTCTGTTGCTACATCATAGCAGTAAATAATCAAATGTAATCTAGTATTCACAATAGTGGCTCAATGTGAGTGATACATACAAATAAGATAATATGTTGAGAAATGAGTTCCCAAGTATAATTTTTAGGATACGAATAGCTTTTTTTAATAAAAGTTAGTAGCAGTCTAGTATATTTACAGCAGAGTGACTATAGTGGAATACTAAAAAGTTTGTGATGTATCCAATCCAAACCTGCTGTAACAAGACAATTTAAGGTGAGCAAGTCTCCAGGTGAAGCTAAGCTTCCGTGCAGACACCTTACAGACTCTGGGTTGGAATTTTAGTATGACAGTTGTTACTGTTTTCATCAGGGTGACAGAGAACATTATGTCGCCACATGATAGACAGAGGACTGCCATAGTTAGAAATCACCAAGGCGCAGCATAATCTCTCTCTACCTTCTGAGGTACCGCCATCAGGACATTTCCTTTGAAAGTAACAAAGCGTTTGGTGAACGTCCGGGGATGATTTTGCTGGTTTTGACGGATACCCACCAAACTCTCTGTTTTTCAAAAAGAAAAATGGGAGTTTATTTTTGAAAGAACAAGTAACTAAGCCACATCGAGAGAGTTTTCACCGTTGGTGTGGGGATCATTATTAAAAATTTTCTGTTTGCCACTGCCATGGCTTCCTAGCAGTGGCAGAAAGAAACAAGCATTTGCAATGCACTAGGGTCTCGCATTTGTCCGAGTTACAGCTATTACCAGTTGTAAACTCCCAACTGGATTTTTCTTGCCAGATTGAAAGAAAAAAAGTAACTCCTAAAGCATCTCGCAAGCGATACGCATGTGCAAGAGCATGCGATGAAGGCTCGACCCTAAAAAGGATATCAGACCATCCACCCTAAACATGGCAGGTGATTTCATGCCCTTACTCCAACAGGCATCACTCCGCCAGGATATTGGAGTAAACTTTCTATTGATGTCGCCAAAGGGGGCATCACAGAGAAGAGCTGACATTATGCCTGACTTACAATACAGAGGGCAGACCAGGAGTTTAGTAGGCAGGGTACGCTATCATGCTTGTGACAAATTACTCTTTCTGCCAAACTCTGAATTGGGCCCTTTGCCTTCCAATTAGCTCTTCCACAGACCTGACAGCTTCCTGCTTTGGACCCATCGGAAGCATTACAGACCCTCCCAGCCTTTCTGAAACACTCATTGCGCCAGCTCTTCAGTAAAACAGGACATTTAGAATATTAGTACCTCATGCAGCAATGAGTCCACTCCATCCGGCGCACACAAATCCAGGTCAATGCCCTGCGCAAAGCTGCAGTCTAAATTACATTGTTTGTTGCTTGTCATACTAGAGAGCATCTGACATGCAGATACTTGTTTGCCTTTGAGCAGTCGCAACTCAAACTTCTGAAAATACCTGCAGATCGTACAGAAGTGTGCACCATTTTTACTTGTGCTGGGAGTGCAGTTTAGTTCCTGGATCCCTGAGGAAATTGTGGTCTGGTAGGGTCTGTAGGAAGTGCTGGGCTGGCCGATCACGTGTTAAGTGACCACATGCCCTCTTTCTGCATCGCCACATCCCATGCATGTCCTTGAAATCATCAACAGGTGTGAATGCATGGACAATACAGGCACCAAGGCACCACCTTTGTGGTGAGCAGAAACTATTAATTTGCCAGAACGTTCACCCTAGTTTTAAATTTTCATGTCTCAAAACATTTAAAACTGGGAAGCATTTTCAACTGTCCGTAACTAGAACTTTTTTTATCCTCGAGTTCTTCAATAATTTTCAAGCATTTCCAATAATTTTTCAAGCATTTCAAGCACTCTGCACATGTTACCTATCTAAAAATTAGAAACATTTACAAGTTTGAAATTATAAAGATGGAAGTATTTTTTACTGTCTAAAAAGAGGAAGCATTCACAAGTTTAACAACACTTTTTGGGCCTCATTACGAGTTCGCGATGGGGAGGTTGCCGCCATGCTGGCTATCTCCCCGTCCAGTTCATTACAACTTTCCCGCTGGGCTCACAGGCAGAAACCAAGGTTTCCGCCCATCAGCCCAGCAGGAAAGCGGTGACAGCACTGTCACTAGCTCATAACTGAGCCAGCAGCAATGCTGCTACCGCAGGGGGCACCAGCACCTTTGCAAAGCTCACTGTACAGCAAACAGTGAGCATTGTGAGGGTGCTGGGCAGCAGACACCTGCATGTGTTCTCCACCAGCCTTTTTCATGGCAGTGATGTCGCCATAAAAAGGCTGGCAGAGAACCAGGTCGTAATCAGCAGGGTGACGCTGCATGCAGCGCCGCCCTGGCTGATTCAGATCTCCACTGTCAGTCCCTCAGGATCACTGATCCCAGTGGAGATGGCAGTACCCTGGTGGTCTGACTGCCAGGGTCGTAATGTGGCGGCCAGACCGCGACAGCAGCGGCAGTCCTGACCTCCACCGTGAGGTTGGCAGTCTCAAGACCGCCAGCCTTGTAATCAGGCCCTTTGCTTTTATCTTTTCACATTAGTTGTGCGTTAAAAGACGGATGCCCAATGTCAGGCTAATCTTCTGACCAATTGCCGCTTATTCGTTTAACATGGAGATTGTTTACATTTCTTTCTCTAACTACAAAGGGGTAGGATTCTGTATAGTGAACTTTGTCATAATCTTGCTGGTGTGAAAGGAAAGGCTATAGCATGCTGTTTATTTTACCATACAAAAAGTTTAAATACCTATAAATAACCTTTACAATTATTTCAAAATAAATAAGCAGTTAGGTGACAAATAAAAGTTTTTTTTATAATTCTGAAGTGCAATCAAACAAGGATTTTAGTAGGATCAAAACAAATCAGACACTTTACTTGGTGATGTGCAAATGACAAATATTAGCTCAAACCCAATTTCCACATATTATCGTTTGTGCGCTTGTTGTAAATGGGGTCTTTGGCAGTCAGTTTGCACTCTGTCCAAACAGGGACCCTCACTCTAGTCAGGGTGAGATACTCACTTAAGATAACCCCTGCTCACCCCCTTGGTAGCTTGGCACAACCAGTCAGGCTTATCTCAAAGGCAATGTGTAAAGTATGTGTACAAAAACACAAAGTAATACAGTGAAAACACTACAAGATGGACACCATACCAGTTTAGAAAATAGGCAATATTTATCTAAATCAAACAAGAGTAGAGCAACAAAAATCCAACATACACAAGTACAGTTATGAATTTTTAAAATAATAGGTTCTTACTCCATAGAAAACAATGAAAACGTTGTTGCTACACAAAGTACCTTGTTTGCATCAAAAATAAAGCTGCACAGGCGAGCGTGCATCAGAAAAGTCAGCGATGCGCCGATTCCAGTCGTGAGGCCGTGTGTCGTTTCTTCACCGGTTGGGTAGGCGATTTGTCGTTTTTCTCTCCTACAAGAGAGCGGTGTGTTGATTCCCAGATGGAACACCTCAAATCCATGCAGGTTCATGTTGATTTTGATGCCCAGTGATGTTCAGTGCAAAATACGGCTGAATGGTGATGGAAAACCGTGCCATGTGTGGGTTTATGGCGATTTTAGCCACCGCAATTTGGTATTGCATCGTTTCTCCAGCAGCGATGCAGGTAATGCATCAATTTCCCAGGCCCGATGCACGTGGTGTGTCGATTTCAGCCGCGAGGCATGTGGCATGTCATTTTTACAGCTGCGTTCCAGGTGGTGCGACTAACTTTTCCCTGCACAGTTTCCTGTGCGTGGATTTCAGTCCTTGTTCTACCAGTTTCACCTTTCAAGGGCCCAGGGCAGGATAGAGCACCACTTGGCAGGGCAAGAGTCTCAGCAGAGAATCCAGATGCTGCCAGATGATGTCTTTGATGGCCCTGAGACTTCAAAACAGGAGGCAAACTCAGTCCAAGCCCTTGGAGACACTTCACAAGCAGGAATATACCACAAAGTCCAGTCTTTGTCCTTTTTCAGGCAGAAGCTTCAACTGCAGGCCAACCCAGCAAAGCACAGTTACAGGCAAAGGGGCAGAACTCCTGCTTCAGCTGAAGTTAACAATCAAACAATCTCCTGGGAAAACTTTTACCAGGGGGCCAACACATCTCACCCTTCAGCCGATTTTGGGTGATCCTTAGTGTGGAAAAGGGAAGTGGTATGCAACCAACGAAGAACCTTATTCTTAAGCTGGTTGTTAGAAATGGGGTATTTGGTTGACAGTCAGGTTACCCCCTATCCAAGCAAGGACCCTCACCGTAGTCAGGGTAAAGGAGAATCACCCTCAGTTAACCCCCAGGCATGAGCAGGCAGGCTTAACTTCAGGAGCAATGTGTAAAGTATTTGTACCATCACACACAGTAACTCAGTGAAAACACTACAAAATGACACAACACAGGTTTAGAAAAATAGATAATATTTATTTAAACAAAACAAGACCAAAACGACAAAAAGCCAACATACACAAGTCAAGATATGAATTTAAAATGCAAAAGAGTCTTAAATCTTTTAGACAACATTGAGAACACTGTTAGCGCAGAAAAGTACCTGGGTAGCGTCTAAATAAAGCTGCATGGGTGAGTGTGCACCGGAAAAGGCCAGCAATGCATCGATTTCTCACTCGCAAGCGAGATCGTACATCGTTCCTCTTCTGGAGGGTCGGCGTGCATCGTTTCTTCTCTCCCGCAAGAGAGCAATGCATCGATCCAGACAAGCACCTCGGGTCCTGGCAGGCTTTGTGTTGATTTTTCCACGCCCAGCGATGTTACGTCAAAATCCAGTCGCACAGTGTCAAGAAACTGCACTGTGTGGGGGCTTGCTTAGTTAACTGCAGCTGCTGCGGGTGTTGCACGTCGTTTCTCCAGCCGCATTGCATCGATCTTCCAGCCGCAATGCAGGTGGAGCGTCAAAAGTTTCCCCGCACAGCGGTCTTTGCGTGGATTTCTGTCCTTTTCCACCAGCTGCACCTTTCAAGGGCCCAGAGACAGGTTAGGGAATCACTTGGCAGGCAGGACTCTCAGCAGAAAGGCCAAGTGCTGAGAGAGAGAGAGAAGTCTTTGTTCAACAACAGCAGGCAAGCTCAGTTCAAGCCCTTGGAGATTCTTACCAGTGGGAAGTCACACAAAAGTCAGTCTTTGTCCTCTCTCAGGTAGAAGCAGCTGCTGCAGGCCAACCCAGCAAAGCACAGTCACAGGCAAAGGGGCAGTACTCCTCCTCCAGTTTCCCAGCTCTTCTCCTTGCCAGAGGTTCCTCTTGAATCCAAAGTAATCTGAAAAGCTGGGATTTTGGGTCCACTACTTATACTCCTTTCTGCCTTTGAAGTAGGCAAACTTCAAAGGAAAGTCTCTGTTGTTCACAAAATCCTGCCTTGCCCAAGCCTGGCCCCAGACACACACCAGGGGGTTGGAGACTGCATTGTGTGAGGGCAGGCACAACCCTTTCAGGTGTAAGTGACCGTTTCTCTCTCCACTCTAGCCCAGATGGCCCATCAGGATATGCAGGCTACACCCCAGAACCCTTTGTGTAACTGTCTAGCGCATATTCACAAACAGCCCAACTATCAGTCTGACCCAGACAGGGAATACACAAGCAGGCAGAGTCGCGGAATGGTTTACGCAAGAAAATGCCCACTTTCTAATAGTGGCATTTTCAAACTGACAATTTAAAAACCAACTTAACCAAAAGTTGTATTTTTAAATTGTGAGTTCTGAGACACCAAACTCCACATCTCAGTCTCAGTCTGCTCCCATAGGGAAACTGCACTTAAAAGTTATTTAAAGGCAGCCCCCATGTTAACCTATGAGAGCGATAGGCTTTGCAACAGTTAAAACCGAATGTGGCAGTATTTCATTGTTAGGACATATAAAAACACACCAGCACATGTCCTACCTTTAACATACACTGTACCCTGCCCATTGGGCTACCTAGGGCCTACCTTAGGGGTGCCTTACATGTATATAAAGGGAAGGTTTGGGCCTGGCAAGTGAGTACACTTGCCAGGTCGAATTGGCAGTTTAAAACTGCACACATAGACTCTGCAGTGATAGGTGTGAGCCATGTTTACAGGGCTACATGTGTGGGCTACATGTGTGGGTGGCACAATCAGTGCTGCAGGCCCACTAGCAGCATTTGTTTTACAGGCCCTGGGCACCTCTAGTGCACTTTACTAGGGACTTACTAGTGAATCAAATATGCCAATGATGGAAAAGCCAATTACACACACAATTTACGCAGAGAGCACTTGCTCTTTAGCACTGGTCAGCAGTGGTAAAGTTCCCAGAATCCTAAAGCCAACAAAAGCTGGTCAGAAAAAGTAGGAGGAAGGAGGCAAAAAGTTTGGGGATGACCCTGCAAAAAGGGCCAGGTCCAACAGCGCTATGTAGTTTCATGAGCAAAATTGTATGTCGTGCAAATAAAGTGGTCCTTTTAATGGAACATGTGGTGTCTGTAAATGACACTTCTCTAACAGACCATGCCAGAGTAATACTTTTGTGAGAGTGTGGTCCAAAATGCAATACGAGCTACATATTACACACTTATCACTCTCTTTCTGAATGGTCATGGCTCACTCTTTCTTTGTATGACGCTTGGATTTTCAGAATCCTTATAAGTATAGTCATGTAACATAGATGGCAGCACCTGCACTCTAAAAATTGTTCCTGCACCACAGCAAACATATGCTTAAGCCATCAAATATAAATAAACTGATTACCTCTTGTGTATAAGTAGCTCATCATGTCTTGATTATTTAACGTTGCATACTAGTACTTGTGGTTCTAAATTGCTAACACAAAAGCGAAATAAACATCAGAATACAAAGAAAAAGTCAGAACTGGACTGTTGCTCACATTGAGAATGGAGCAAATTAAAATCTCTGCGTTACGTACACTGTAAAACCAGGATTAGCAAAGCCATTATGTCTGGTGGTGGCTGCCAGACATTTGATTTTGTCAGGGCTTGGTTTTTTTGTGTGTTTTTTGTAAAACGTTATTGGTTGGAAAGCTGTCGGGACCTCCTCAATTACAAAAAAACTGGGGTTAAAAGCAAAAAATTGTTTTTGTCTCAGAAAGCACACATTGCTATAATAGCCCCTCGCACTGAAGGGAACTTCCTTGCATGTGATTGTGCTTCTTATGAAAGGGCAGAATGCAATTACTCCCAGTGGCGTAAGCCAGAGGCTGAAGTGGGCTGTAATAGATTAAATCAAACTGTGAATGACATAATAAAAGACCTTGCCCCAACAGAACTCGCCAAACGTCTCCTAGTGTTATCCAAAGAACGAATGCTAACCACATGACCTGTCATCACCCCAGAAGTAATCATTTGCACTATGAAGTTCACCCTCTCATGGGCCACAATCAGACCCCTGCCCCACCATGCCCACTCTAAATGCCTCCACCACTTCCACAGCTTTGCTTGAAAACATGCAACTGTCCTTTCATTGCTGAAGTAACCCTCTGCAGACCCTTCAACACTTAACAACTACAGTCCGATCTCCCTGCTACTGTTCCGGGCCAAGGTCTTAGAGAAAATACTCAACAGACACCTCACTGAATACCTCAGTGACCACTAACTCCTCAACACCACTAAGTCTCATTTCAGACCTAACCATGGCACAGAAAATGCCCTCATAACATCCACATGACTCTGGACAGAGGAGACACAGCAGCTCTCAAACTCCTGGACCAATCAGCTGCATTTTACACAGTCTGCCACCCCACCCTCATCCAACACCTACACAACACTGGAATCTAAGGACACGCAATCCAATGGATCTGCTCCTTTCTGACTGGAAGGACCCAGTCAGTCAGCCTACCACTCCTCAGACACCCACAAACTCACCTGCGGAGTTCTGCTAGGATTCTCCTTGAGCCCAACCCTCTTCAATGCATACATGATCCCTCTAGCCAGCATCATCCGCTCTCATGATATCAATGCCCTCCTCTATGCTGACGACACACAACTCATACGCTCCCTCATGGACAATTACCCGGATCATGTTCACTGCCTGCATGACTGAAAGTGCCAACTGGATGAAGACCAACTGTCTAAAGCCGAACACTGGCAAAACTGAAATCATGATCTTTGGAAAAAGCACATCTCTCCATCTAGTGGCCACCAGAGCTAGGACTGACCACCACCCATGCCAATATGACCACTGATTCAATGCCATCACAGTCTCATGTTTCCATACTTTAAAGATGCTGAGGAAGATTTTCAAATGGCTCCCAATCACCACCTGGAAAAGCCATCATGCATGCCCTGATCACAAGCAAGCTGGACTACAGGATCACCCAGTAAGCAGAGATCAACAAAACCTCTCCAGATGTCT
Organism: Pleurodeles waltl; assembly: GCF_031143425.1. Taxonomy (NCBI): domain Eukaryota; kingdom Metazoa; phylum Chordata; class Amphibia; order Caudata; family Salamandridae; genus Pleurodeles; species Pleurodeles waltl. Next base: position 473,035,661 of record NC_090437.1, on the reverse strand, counting down.
GAAGGTCAATCAGAACCTGGTGGTCAGAATCAGTCTCAACCTCCCACGCTGCACTCACATCACCCCCAACACCTGAAGGAGCGCCAGTGGCTCCCTATTCACCACAAGCACAATTCAAACATACTCACACTTTCAAGGCCTTACATAGCATGGGCCCAGCATTTGTATCTGGTTTCACAAACCTTTGGATACCTCCGCTCATACGGAATACTACTTGCACAAATCCCACGAATCTCGAAAACCCGATTTGGCAGTTGAGCCTTCTCCAACATTGCTCCTAAAGCGTAGAACGACCTGCGGCTACACAAAGGAGCCGCTTGAATTCCATAAGAAGCTGAAGGCCTGGCTTTTTGAGTAGTCTCACTAGGCCCAATGTGTGCCTGGACTCACACCTGCTCAGCCCCAGGATACCCTCCTGCATGACAGTGCACTCCATAAATTTGCATAGCTTGACAGACACACTGTTAGGAAGGACTGGCTGTAAATAAGTATATTATGCATATTTTAGTAAAATCAAATACTCTTGGTTGACACAAGCCAGAAAAATGTAAGGATATGCTTATCTTTATGGCTGTTATGAAGAAATGAGTGTTGAAGAAGAACGTGAGGTAGGACCTGATATGTGACAAATTAAGAAGTATCTTGTCTTGTTGAGTCATGTCACCATCTCAGGTGTGGGGCTGCTGGAAGTTCTGAAGCATGGCAGTCTGCAGCTTCATGATTTTTAACAACTTTATATAACATTTTGGTTGGACAGGGTTGACATGCACAAAATCACAAATCAATTATAGGGAGAGCATTATAAACAACAGAGCTACAGAAACCACTAAGGGGATTGCAATAGCCCTTAATGGGGGCAACAAAGAGGAACTCATGATAGGCTACCCTCTCCCCCTGAAACCCAGTAGCACCACTGATCTTCCCGGAGAAGCGCACACTTGTGGATAGTAAATGCTGCAGCAAGTCCAACTGCAGGTAGTTTATGATGTAATTAGGCAGGGCTTTCCACCCCAGTGGTTGTTCTTCCGTGAGGCTCACAAGCCGAGGAGGTCTAGGTACTCTTGTGTCTCTTTTCACAAATGTGTGGAAGGGAGTCCATACTCTCTCATATTGAAGCATTTGTCTTTGAAAAGCATGTTGAGGCGTTACATGGTGTCGTTATTCCTCGACTTATACCACCATAAAGCCATGGTCGGATGGTCAGAACTCATCCACCTATGTGCTACCATCAGCTGACTGCCAACAGCAATTGTGCAAGAGTTTTCCAAAAACAGCTGAGAGGGGGTAATGACCTTCTTCACGTGATTTTTTAAAAACTTCACTTACATCACTAAGTGAGATGCTTACAAATCAGCAGATTTACAAGCCCCTAGCGCCACCTTAATGCCGAATCAATGCCATTTTGATGACGCTAAGAAAGTATTAAGGTGGCCATTCCCCTGCGCCATATTTACAGAGTGGTGCAATGCATGCATTGTGCCATTTTGCAACCCCTTGCGCCACCTTATGCCTGCTTCAGGCACGATGTATGCAAGGGGGGTGTTCCCATGCAGGGAGACCCAAAAAATGGTGCCGTGAAATTTACAAGATTTGACTGCACCAATGTTTCCATAATTTTAAACACCTGCTCAGGGCAGGCGTTAAAGTGAGGCACCCATAGTAATTTATAGGTCTCTCTGTGCTTTGCAGTGCACACCATGCAATTAGGAGTTTCAGCCCCAAAAATAGAGAAAAAAACAAATTATCCTATAAATACTAGTTGCAAAAACTGATTTTTTTTCAAATCCAGTGACTTATCTCCTCTCTTTTGCACCTGCTTTGAGCTCTGGGATGGAGAAGGTCTGAAATCAGACAGGCAGTCAGACAGGCTCCGCTTTTGGTACTGCAGCTGAGGTGGGTTGAGGATTGGGCAGTCCCTGTGCCCAGGGCCCCTTCCTCAGGGCTGCAGGCTGTTTTTCTGGTGTTTCGACATTTGATAAAATCAGCTCCACAGTTACTGCACTGGTATTTCACCATGTTAGAATAGGCCCTGATAGGACACTGGTATTCTGGTCGTCAGATATTTGGAATTAACACTTCCTTGCAACTCACCACCCAGAGACCATCTGTCAGACCTCAGGTGTTCCTGAGTCCTGCTCAAAAGGGCACACCTGACCATTGTATCACCTACCCTTCTGATTGCACAAGTGACTTAGATATGGTCCGGTAGGGAGTTCTGCAGTGACCCTTCGCGTGGCCTACCAGAGGCACCGTACAGCACACGCAGTCCTCTGGCAACCCAGCGAAAAGAGCCCTAAGGGAATTCTAGTGTGCAAGAATCCCGGCATGAGAGATAAGTCTGAAGCTGCTCCAACGACATCGGGAGGCACCGAGGCCTCAGAGGGAGATGTCCTACTGCCGCACCATAGTCCCAGTCTTTGAAGGTTTGCCTTTCAGGGAGACTGGGTACCTCAAAGTAATTTCTGTAGCAGGCTCTACCTCGGCTCCTGATGCACCCCCACAGTGATGTGCGTAAATAGACTCCACCACTGTGAGACCAGGTGGACTGAAACTCCGCCGACATGTGATTGAGAGATCTACGCTCCACCCACACTGCATTTCATGCCCAGCATCATCTGGTTAAACTACGGATGTGTGCTGTGATGCCAGGAGCTCCCAGCTGCACCTGTCCACTCATCATGCTCTGCAGACTGCCTAAAGAGACTCAGTGGTGTTATCTTTATTTTTCATTCTTTCCCACAGTTTGGACTAATTTCTTTTTTTTTTTCAATAAAGTTTGGAAGGGATGTAGTGTCCTTCTGGACATGTTCTAGTATCTGCACAGTACTATGTCGCCAGCCACTCCCTGAGGGCTGGCCTCTTATACCCATCTGTTAGACCTGACATCCTTGGCGTGGTTTTAACTGTTTTTTTGCCTCTGCTTCCTCTATTTTTGACTGTGAGCTGTATTTCGTTTTTGCTTGTTTTGGTACTCTGGGCACTTTACACTGCTGGCCAGTGCTAAAGTGCAAGTGCTCCTTGTGTAAATTGTGATTATAATTGGTTATCCCTGATTGGCATGTTTGATTTACTAGTAAGTCCCTAGTAAAGTGCACTGGAGGTGCCCAGGGCCTGTAAATCAAGTGCTACTAGTGGGCCTGCAGCACTTATTGTGCCACCCACATGAGTAGCCCTGTAAACATGTCTTAGACCTGCCACTGCAGTGCCTGTGTGTGCAGTCTTGCGCTGCCAATTCAACATGGCAAGTATACACACTTGCCAGAGCCAAACCTTCCCTTTTACTACATGTAATTCACCTCTAAAGTAAGACCTAGGTAGCCCCACGGGCAGGATGCAGTGTATTTAAAAGGAGGGACATGTACTGCTTTGTTTTACATGTCCTGATAGTGAAATACTGCCAAATTCGTTTTTCACTATCCCAAGGCCTATCTCTCCCATTGGTTAACATGAGGACTGCCTTTAAATATCTTTTAAGTACAGTTTCCCATTGGGAACAGATAGAGATGTGGAGTTTGGGGTCTCTTAACTCACAATTTAAAAATACATCTTTTGATAAAGTTGGTTTTTGGATTGTCTGTTTCAAAATGCCACTTTTAGAAAGTGGGTATTTTCTTTCTTAACCATTCTTTGCCTCTGCCTGCCTGTGGAATCCACGTCTTGTTCAGACTGACAGTAGGGCTGTTTGTGAATTCCCTCTAAAAAGTGACACAAAGGAAGCTAATGAGTGTCCTGCATATCCTGATGAGTCTCCTGGGCTAGAGTGGGGAGAGAAAAGCTGACACTTACACCTAAAAGGGCCGGGCCTGTTGTCCCACAATGCAGTCTCCAAGCCCCTGGTGTGTGTCTGGGGCCAGGCCCAGGCAAGGCAGGATCTTGTGAATAACAGAGACTTTCTTTTGAAGTTTGCCTTCTTCAAAGGCAGAAATGAGTATGAGTAGTTGACCTAAAACCCCAGACTTTTAGAACACTTCTGGATCAAGAGGAACCTCTGCCAAGGAGAAGAGCTAAAGAGCTGGAGGAGGAGTACTGCCCCTTTGCTGTGTGTGCTTTGCTGGGTTGGCCTACAGTGGCTGCTTCTGCTTTAAAGAGGACCTGGACTTTGCTGTGTATCCTGCTTGTGAAGTTTCTCCAAGGGTTTGGACTGAGCTTGCATCCTGTTAGGAAGCCTCAGGGACAGCAAAGACTTCATCTACCCACCTCTGGGTTCACTTACTGTAGACCCCAGCTCGCCCGGTAGTGCATATTCCAGTTTCTGGGCCCTTGGGAATGAGTTGTTGGTCTCTGGGTGTTTCGCAGGCAGATGGTTCCACTCTGGTGGTTTGAGGCTCCATAGATGGTTCTGGCGATGCACCTGGTAAAGATGACAATTTTATCATTTGACAACTTGTTCTACAGGTGGCAATGTCTTGATTGGAGTGAAGATGACTGAATGAACTTTGTGGCCACTGGACCTGTTACATCATTTGTGCAGTTCTTCCTCATCTTTTGCATGTGCAGCCACTAGAAGGGCTGCCATGTCTTTCAAGCAGCTGGTGACAGGTGTCTGGACGGTAGCACAGTGAAGAGTGGGGCAGCTACGCAGTCTGCGCACTCCAGAGGCTTACTTCCGATACTCCCTCTGTGCTGTCTCCAGTGATGTTGCACTACCCCAGTGTCTGGATTGTGTTGCTGGATGCACTCTCTGGTAGTGGCAAGAGTCCTCAGTCTTGTCACTCTTCTTCTTTCCTCCTGCGCATCTGTGGTTGTCGTTATCTTCCATGTGACAGGTCTGTCATGCACCTTTCTCTCCTCTTCTTTCTTCTTCTTTGTGATGTAGCATCGTGCCACACTCTTCTACACACCAAATCCTTTCTTGTGAGGTGGCGTCATGCCACTCTCTTCTCGACTCTTCCACGATATGGCATCATGCCATGCTCTGCACTCTTCTGACCAGACCTCTCACTGTGACGTGGTCTTCACAGGGACCTCCCTGGTTGCGTCCTGTTCACAGGGCTGTTTCTCTACACTTTCTTCTGTTCAGGCCTCTCGCTGGGATGCTGTCTTCACAGGGACCTCCCCGGTCGCATCCTGTTCATAGGATGGTTTCTTTTCTTCACCACGAACCTCTCACAGGTCTTGTCCTGTCGGTAGGACTTGACTCTTCACTTCCTTGTGGACCTTTCACAGGTCCTGTCCTTTTGGTAGGACTTGACCCTTCACTTCCTCATGAACCTCTCACAGGTCCTGTCCCTTCCTCAGGGATTTTCATGGTGCTCCACTCCCTGGATGGAAAGTCACCTTTCTTCCATCCTTTCTTCTTCAATGGAGGTCATATTGCTTGTGCCTCGAGGCTACACCATTGCAGCACTTGGTCCTGCCGCATGTGGGCATGCTTGGTAAAGTCTGTCACTCTATGCGACATGCCCAATGATAGGCCAACGGTGGTCATTCTGTGCTGGGAGTGGCCAGTTGGTGTGGCCTCGTTCACTCAACATTCCTTCCCAGTCTCGGAAGACTCTCTTTTTTCAGGACTCATGCCTGTGCCATCAGATTTCCAGCTGTGGCCCTTTGCATACCTGACGTCGTACTCTCAGTCCTTCTTCATGGGCACTCTGCTGGTGCTTTGTGTGCCTGTTCTCTCTCTTGCAGGGATGGATGTTCTCCACTAGGGGACTTGCAGTGCTGTCTTCTAGCTGTCAGTGGCGGATGACAGCCACCCAGGGGTGCGTACCTCTCGCCTCTCTCATTGGGGACTTTCCTCTTCCATGTGTGTGTGGCCTCAGCTCTCTGGCCAAATTAGCAATCATCCTTCTCAGGGAAAAACAGAACTCAGGCAGTACTTACAGGCTGATGAGCAGGGCCCTGCGGGGGTTGACACCCTCCTCAGCTGCTGTGCTTTCTTTCTTTTACTGGAGGACTGCCTCCTTAGGCTTTGTTGCTTTGGGCTGGGCTGCCTTTGGTTTCACTACCTTGGCTGGATGGCTCTTATGGCAGCTTTCTTGGCTGGTGCAGCTTTGGGCTTCTGGGCTCTTTGGTGTCACAGTCACCCCCCTTCAGCACTGACAGGCAGCCACCCGGGGTGTGTGTCACTCTGCTGGCTGGTCTCTTTAGTCAGTGCGGGCCAACTTAGGTGGGCAGCTTTTCATTCACTGATGCTGCATTAACCGCTCTTTCTGTCTGGCGTGTGGCAGCTCGCTACTGGGGGGGGGGGGGGGGGGGGGATGGTGCAGAACGTCTGACAGCCTGATCTTGAAAACGGTGTGCCCGATGGCACTCTTCTCGGGGGCCGCTGCACTGCCCAGATGAAGGCATGCAGGGGTGGAGCACTGCTGTTGCCTCGCTGGGCATTCAGGTGCAGTGCTGGGGAATGCCAGTGCTTTCTCTAAGGCTGCAGTGGCAGCAGGTGGCTTGTCACATTTCTTAATGTGCGATCCCCCGCTTTGCACAAGCCGCTATCTGATGTGTAGCACACGGGTGACCTACAAGTGGCGCTTCCGCAGTTCTTCACATGCCGCAGGAGCTTTATTTCAAATGTGGCAGCTCCCATGTGGGCGTTGTGCACACAGGCGCTGGGGCATTCGGCTCCTATGCGGCATCAGGATGTTCAGAGCAGCTGAGGCTGCCTTGGGCTACAACACAGTTCTCTCTTTTGTTGGTGGGGTGCTTTAGAAATTTGCTGGCACCCAGTGCACACAGCAGCACACTTATCACCAGGCTGCCATGATTATTACTCCGAAGACCGCCGGTGCGCAACATATGAGTGTTCTTTGGGGACTTGGGGCCGTATTCATACTTTTTGGCGCACAACTGCGCCAACGCAGTTGCGCGTAAAAAAATTTAACGCCGGCTAACGCCATTCCAAAGCGCCATGCGGACGCCTTATTTATGGAATGACGTTAGCCGGCGGAGCTGACTGGTGTGCGTCAAAATAAATGACCCACACCAGGCAGCGCCGGCGTAGGGGAAAATGGAGCTTGGGCGTCAAAGAATGGGGCAAGTCGGTCTGAGGCAAAAAATCTGCCTCAACCCGATTAGCGCCATTTTTTTTTTACTCCCACCCTCCATTGACATGACTCCTGTCTTAGCAAAGACAGGAGTCATTCCCCCTTGCCCAATGGCAATGCCCAGGGGACTTCTGTCCCCTGGGCATGGTCATTGGGCATAGTGGCATGTAGGGGGGCACAAATCAGGCCCCCCTATGCCACAAAACAATAAAAATTAAATACTTACCTGAACTTACCTTAAGTTCCCTGGGATGGGTCCCTCCATCCTTGGGCGTCCTCCTGTGGTGGGCATGGGTGGCAGGGGGTGTCCCTGTGGGCATGGGAGGGCACCTCTGGGCTCCTTCCGAGCCCACAGGTCCCTTAACGCCTGCCCTGACCAGGCGTAAGGAATTACGCAAAAGCGTCTGGACGTCATTTTTTTTGACCCGCCCACTCCCGGGCGTCATTTTTGCCCGGGAGTATAAATACGGCGCACATGCCTCGGAGTCATTTTTTAGAAGGGAACGCCTACCTTGCATATCATTAACGCAAGGAAGGTGTCCACGCTAAAAAATGACGCAAACTCCAAAATCTTTGGCGCTAGATGGGTCTAACGCCAAAGTATAAATATGGAGTTAGTTTTGCGTCGGATTTGCGTAAAAAAAAACGACGCAAATCCGGCGCAAACAGAGTATAAATATGCCCCTTAATGTTTGTGTTACTGCACGGGGTGACGTCGCGATGTGCTGTGGACTCTTGTTAAGCAGGGTTGCTCATACTTTGTAGATACGTTTGCACAGTTTAACCACCTTATGTGAGCCACTTCCTCGCCAGGGCTGGGGTGCGGTTTGCTAGAGTGACTGCAGACACCTCTCCATAGGCATTTCATACTTGGTGCTGGGAGCAACTTTGTACTACTCTGCAACATCTCTTTTGGCAGTGGTGGTGGGCAGGCTGCGAACGGGCATTAAGACGCCATAGGACGCTTTCGCTTACTGCTGGTCAGTGCAGGTGGGGTCTCTTTCTGTGCCCGCGCGGCAAAGTCTCTCTTTTGATTACCGAGGGAGTGTTACGCATCCTCTGTTGTCTCTCCAGCGTGTTGGGGCCCAGTATGCAGCTGGCTTACCTCTCCCTGGACCACTGTGTGATGGGTGTAACATGTGGGTCTCCTGCCTATCGTGACCTCACCTTCTCAACCTCTTCTGTGTTCTTTACTCCAGCAGCCCGGCGCTCTGCTTCCACGTGGGCCGTCTTGCAAGCCCTCAAGCCTTCCTTGAGCTTTCAGGCCGTATGGACCTGCAAGTTCTGCAGGTGCATGGGGGGGGGGGGGGGGGGAGGGGGGTCACGCTGTGTTGTGGCACCACGCTTCAGGCCGTGGGGGAGCCATGAGCTGCCGCGGCACTTCAGTCCCTTTACTCGGCGCACTCCTCTCTTAGTGCCAGTCAGCGTGCTCCCTCGTGGCAGGCGGGGGCTGCAGGAGTATGCCTTGCGGATATCAGGAGTGAGGTCACCTCAGGCTGTGCTTCCCCCTCGAGGCACAGCAGACCTGCAACTGCCACTTCTGCACGGTGCGACCCGCTCATCTCCATTCTGGTGTCTTGATCCCTAGGCCCACATACAGCACAAAGGAGGACACAGCCATGGTTACGGTGTGCATAAATGGCCATGGGTACATGTGCCCGGCCCCTTTTATTGGCAGGGCCACCTGACCGGTGACACCTGTGATGGATGGGTGTGGGGTGGGTATAACAGGGCAGTCCTCAGGGAGTGTCTGGTGACATAGTACTGTGCAGACACTAGAACATGTCCAGCAGGACACTACACCAACTGTCTGACATAACCGGTCTGGTACAGTTGTCTAGTTACAAATGATTTATTAAAAAACACGTCGTGTCTCACAGATCCCGCCCACTTCGACTGTTCGAGTAGGGGTGTAATTAGCAACTAGACTCAGTAATAATGGGCCCTGTAATTTTGGCACCATGCAACGTAATGGCATACTCATAATGATTTAGGTCATGATTCTAATCAAACTTTTACTTCAATCAGAACAGCAGTATTTAGGCACCTGCACTGATATGCTGTAAATGTATTAGCTCTGTGTTTTTAACTTAATGAAGAACATTTGCACAGGATTTTGGTTTGATGCACCATTTTACGTTTCAAAACAATGCTACCTTTGTGACTAGGACAAGAATTGCTCTTTCAGATGTGGATAAACAAAGAAGTCAGACATTTCGCACTTTTCATATGTAACGGGAGTCAATGCGGGCCTTGCAAGATTCGTCCAAGGCCAGATGGGACGTTTGTGGCAGGGATTATGTGCACAATCTGATACTGTTTCCAACTAGCTTCTCTTTGTGCTAACATTGACATAAAGTGTTGCCCTGTCATGTAGTAAACCCCACAGCGCTTTTGCGTTACAGGAGTGACATCTCGCGGTCAATTCGAATAACTTCATCACCATGTTTTAAAACGTCTGGGGGGGGGGAAAAGGCGCAGTGCCGAAGCTTTAAGCTCTAAAAAAATGTCGACACAGTCTAATGACGGCCTCCTTACCGTTTAAGTAAAAATAAAAGTGACAAGAGTGTTCTTAGGTGCAAAATATTTTGCGAAATAGATGTATCCTGTGATCCATTAAACATTTAGCAAACGTACGTTAAAGAAATGCTAATTATTAACCTCTAATATTGGGCTCTGGATTAGCGAACTACTCGCCCAAAAGCGCCTCAACACGTTGTCAGGGGTAGTTAGCCCTATAGAAATTCAATTTTGCTTACATTCTTTTCAAACTTGTCTAATGCTTCGTCTCTCGTATTGTGAAATGTGTATGTTAACATTGCTCATTAGCTAAACGATGGCCCAGTTGAACGTGTTAATTATGTTTGCGCAAATATGGGTTTATTTTATTTTTTTAATTAACCTGTGCTGTAGATATTATGAAATACGGTTATCTCAATTATATGTATAATATTGTTTTTCTATTTAAAATAGATGAAAATGTGCAGCTGATATTAAAAATGTATACTTTGCAGGGCAGTACTTTCTGTTTTTAGGTGAGGTTTAGGCCAGTTATGAATATATGAAATGTGGTGCTCTGAATAAGCTCAATATGAACAATTTATGAACTTATTGTGCAAGGTGGCACGCAGAGGGCATAAACCACTCATCTAGCAGTGCACGTTGTATGAGGGATTTTGATAAAAGGCCTCCCAGGAGATTTGAGAAAAGGGAGTACGTTGAGCAGTCAGTGGATTGAAAGTTTTCCAGCTTTCATGAACTTTAATAACACAAAGTTGAGTATTATGCATCATTCTCTAGAATTTATTAGAGCAGCCAAACATGAACGATAGTAATTCGATAGTAGAAAGCATATCACTACAATGACCAACCACAACTCGTAAGATGAGAGACCATCCACCAATAATAAATAAAAAAACAACTGATGACAATCGCTTTTTGCTGAAATAATTTCATCCTGTGCTGTGTTAACCATTTACTCGTGCTCCTCAACTACAGTTAAATATAAGGAGTAATGATTTATCTTTGCCCAAATTGTGCAGGGGCAGCAGTGTCTCCTCCTTCTGCTGAACCTAGAAGAAAGGTTCTGATTAAAATCCGTTTTTAAGGTAGTTTTAAATATCGAGATGCAGAAATATCAGAAAAAAGTGTGATACAAAAATATCATGATTAAGAAACATCGTTGACAAAAATATATATTTTATAAGTAAGTATTATCGTTTTCAAGAATATCTGTGTTGTTTTTTAATTATCTTTGTGCTTTAGTTCACATTACATTGTATATGTTAAATATTGTTTATATAACTGTTAACACTATTGTTAAATATAGTGTGTAATTGTAAGTGATTTATCATTTTTTATTTAATTGCTAATAGTCATTTATAGTGTTGTAGCAGGTTTTGAGGTTTGTAGGGGTACAGGGCAGGAAGTTGTTTAAGTATAATTAATTAACAATTCATCATTTATTATTGATTAGTTTATTACTTATGTAGATTGCATAGTTACTATATATTTTTATTATATATTAGGTGCAGGTTGGTGGGGCTGTAGGGGTATAGGGTGGGAAGTTACGTATTAATTATTTAATTGATTATTAATTAAGTAAATTGGGCAATTATTCTATTTTTGAAGTTATATATTAGGTACATGTTGTTGGGTTTGTAAGGGTAGGGGGTGGGAAGTTAAGCAGTAGTTGATTAATAATTAATTTATTATAAATTACTAAATTGATTAATAATTATGTAAACTGTGTTGGAATTATACTTTTAAGTTCTATTTTAGGTGTGGGTTTAGGGGCCTAGGGTGGGAAGTTAATTAAGTAATAATACATTAATAATTAATTATTTAATTGGTTATTAATTATGTAAACTGTATAATTATTATATGTTTGAAGTTATATATTAGGTGTGGGTTGTTGGGTTGTTAAGGGTAAAGGGAGGGAAGTTAACTAAGTAATAATTGAACAATAATTACATATTAATTAACTAATTCCTTAATTGATTATTAATTATGCAAATTGTGTAATAATTATATATTTTAAGTTATATATTAAGTGGGCTGCTGTGTTTATAGGGATGAAGGGTGGGAAGTTATTTATGTAATAATCAGTCACATCTTAATAATTATTTAATTTATTATTATATATGATATTTGAATTATGTTATACTTATTTATTTTCGTTAGATTTTAAGTGTGGGCTGCTAGGTTTTGGGAAGTATAGTGTGGGAACTTGATTAAATAACACATTAATACAATTTTCTAACCCATAATTAATTTACTTTTTTAATAATTATGTAAATTGTTTAATTGTTTTATTATTTCATATATATAATTTTCCGAACAAGCATTTTATATTTCTGGCTCGCCAAAGGCAAGCCCGCCTGAGCCCGTCTGCACCTGGTGACAGGACCACTGGCCCGCCCACCTCCCTCCGCTACATTGCGAAGAACTTAGGACCACATGTACAAAGCTAAAAATGTGTGAGTCGGAAATAGCGACTCCATGCAAATCACAATTTTGGACTCGCAAAACTGACTGTAAATCATTTTTGGGATTCGGTGCCGAGTCGCATCACAATTTGTGAAATCGCAAATTGCGATTTCCTAAATTGCACATGGGGGGTTTAACCGAATCGAAATTTGCGACCTGAAATCGGAAATTGCGACTGAGTCGCAATTAGGGAACAGGTGCAAAAGAAAAGAGAAATTACACTTCCTGGTGCTGGATGATGACCTAAGAACCAGGAAGTACCTCCCATGGAAGTTGTAGGGGTCTAGCTAGGACAGACAGCAGAGGCACACCCAGTTGAGAGGAGTAACTGCAGCCATGGCAAGCCAAACTAAGGAGGCAAACACTGCAGGGAGGAAGAAAAAGCTGAAATTCTCTGACAAAGAATTGCAGGTCCTCACTGAGGAGTGCTGCCTACACCATGGGGTCCTGTTTGGGAAGGCAGCAATGAGTGTCCCTGACTCACAAAAAAAGAAAATATGACTGGACATACAAAGTAAGATAATTGCCATTGGAGCCAGTCACCGCTCCATAGAGGAGGTGCACAAAAGATGGTATGACCTCAGGTAAAGAACCAAGGAAAGGGTTGCAGAGCGGATGAAGGAGGTGCATGGAACAGGTGGGGGACCATCCACAGTAGCACCACCCACAGCAATAGAGAGCATGGTGTAGACCACACTGGAGCCAGAGGCTGTTGCTGGAATTGAGAACCTGGACAGTTCAGCACCTGGAACCTCCAAAAGTAAGTAGCAAATCTCACGTATTGACACTATTCAAGGCACCATGTACTCAACCACAGTTCACAAAAGCATGCATCATCCAAATAGTTCCATGCCTAAATGCCCACCTCAAGTACAGTGCATTATGGGTAATATAGTACAGTAGTCCAATATTTGAGGAATATTTATTTTGATAAGCCACACATCTGAGAAGCACTGACAGTGTATCCCCTGTGTCCCACAGGTCTCCCTGGGGTATCCACTTATGACCCCACTGTGGAGAGAGATGACGATGCCACCATGACAGCAGCCAAGGCAGTTAGCATTTCCGCAGGGGAGTGCAGCGCCACACCAATTGTTCCCCATTCACATGAGACAACAGAGGAGACAGATGTGGACAATGAGGCAGTAAACCTGACTCCCGGGCCACAGATGGGTGAAAGGCAGCCACTGAGAACAGCAGAGTCTGGGCGTAGAAGGTGTTGTCTGACACATGATGCAGGTGAGGAAGATGTCACTACACAACAATTCCTTGGACTGGAGGCATCCAAACTCAGCAGTCACAGCCTGCAAAACAAACACATGCAGATGATGAACTGGAACCTTCACCGAATGCAACAGACCCTCACACAGGGATTTGGGAATGTTAAAACTCAATAATCCACCCTGAACACCAACATGGTCAACCTCACCACTGCCATCACTGACCTATGTAGGGAAATGGTGGCAGATCAGGCACATGTAAGGCGCAAAGTGCGCAACACAGCTGCACGGTTGGACTTGTTCAGTCAGTCCATTGGCCGCCTAGCCACCACAACTACATGCCTGCCAAGACGCACTGTCACGCTCCAGGTTGAACTAGGGCATTTTGCTGGAGATGTGGCAAGAGGACTAGGACGCATTACTGCTGCTGCTTACCTCATTCATACCTCCCAGGCAACAAGAGGTACGGGTGACACCCCTCAGGACAGTGAGGAATTATCAAATGTAAGCAGCGTTTCTGCCTCAGATGCCCGCATCCTGCGTAGTAGCAGTGCCCGCCAGACATCTGTGGACTAACCAGGCACAGGCCATGGGGGTCGTAGCCGTAGGAGGGTGTGATGTTGTCTCCCTAGGTTTAGCCTAAGGCACAGGAGTGGAATGTGTTAGGTTTTGTTACATAATACTTGTTTACTGCTGGCTATACGCCACCATTTACATTATGCATCCTGACATTAAAGGATATTTTTGTTTTCCATAACCAGGCTATGTTTGTCTTACATTTGTGAGTGCTGTTACAGTTGGCACTTACCTGCCAAAGTAATGAGTTGCTATATGATCCCGTCTCCGTCTGCCCTCCATTGTGATACTACCATCCCCAGGCTGTTGTTGTGGTGGCTCCTGCTACTCATCCTCCGAATCTGTGTCATCTAGGGTGAGATGTAGCCCACGTCTGGTTGCTATGTTGTGTAGGATGGCACATGTAACCACAATCTTGCATGCAGTCTCTGGGGCATACTGGAGTGCCTAAAACCTGACTTCAACATGCCAAAGATCGTCTCAATGATGGTTCTGGTGCGCCGATGTCCAATGTAGTAGCGCCTCTCATTCTGATTGGCAGGTGTTAGGTATGGGGTGAGTATTCATTGCCTCAGAGCATACGCACTGTCACCTGTGGGACAAAACAGCAGATATGAGCATGGCTACACATGGTTATGCAGCGACACGTATTTATGATATTGGTGTGTACTACACAGTACCTAATAAATATCCATCATCAAACTCCCCACGTTCTAGGCGTTGGTGTATCCCAGTGTGCCTGAATATGTACGCATCATGTGTGCTTTCTGGAAATTTTATCACTATACCAGTTATGACATTATGGGCATCACATACCACCTGGTTGTTGAGTGAGTGAGTACATTTCCTATTGCGGAACACATATTCCAGATTTGCAGGAGGACATATGGGTATATGTATCCTGTCCTCACACCCTATTACATGGGGAAAGTTTGCAATTCTGTAGAAGTCCAAGTTGGTGTTGTGTATTTCCTCTGCATTCCTGGGAAGGTAAATGTATCTGGACATGTGTGCGAGTATGGCATCTAAGAACCGTCTAAAGAGTCATGACAGGGAACTTTGGGACACCCCAAAAGCAACAGCAATTACCCCCTGGTAGCTACCCTAGTCCAAGAGGTGCAGTGAGCACAGTACTTGCACATGTGTTGGGATGGAACAGCTGCACAGGGTTTGGCTTTCTAGCTGAGGTTTCAGCAGTTCAATGATCTCTAAAATGACTGTGCTGCTCAGTCTATATTTATCATATATTTCCTCCTCAGTCTGTTGAAATATGGTCTGCCTGGTTCTGTAAATCCTCTCCTGTCTACGCCTCCTTCTCCTCTGCTGGGCAGATTGGACTCGCCTCCTCCATGCAATCACGTAGAGTGCAGCCATTTTGAAAAACCCAGTGCCTTCTGGGTCTGCTTTTATACTTTGGCTCTGATTACCACCTGTTTGGAATCAGTGCTAATCTGGGTGTGCAAAATGGCGTATTTGCGACTAATTGCAATTTGCTACTGCCTTGTACATTCGCTTTGCGAGTCACAAATTGCAATTTCTTATTTGCGAGTCGCAAAATCCAGTCGCAAATGTTTGTGATTCTGTAATTGGTCGCATCGCTATTTGGGACATCAAAACGGCATTTGTACATACCATTTCACGAGTCGCAAAACGTACATACATGTGGCCCTTAGAGCCTTCGACCCTGGACACTGTGACAACTGCTGCGTCACTTCCTCCCTGAGATCAACTAAAGGTCCCTTCACCTGCCAACACTGCCACCTCCCCTTCCTCACTGCAAAGTCCATCCCCCCTGACCCTGCCTCACTCCCACCAAGAAGACCTCGGACAACACAGAACCTCTCCAATGCATCCTGCTCAATGCCCGCACCCTCTGCAAACACGCCGTAAAAATCTGGGACACCATCTCCCCTGACTTCACCTTTATCACCTTGACATGATTTAACCCCCACTCAAGCCCCAACATCACCACCAGCCATCTCTGAGGGCTACAAGATGATACACCGAGATTGCACCAACAAATGCGGCGGAGGCATTGCCTTCAAGGAAACATTACAATGCACCGTCACAATCGACGACCCTACACCTCCCATGGAATACCTCAACTTCCAACTACTGACCGACGCAAAGACCATGAAAAGAGGCACCCTCACCTCCAGACCCCCATGGCCACGACCAGCTTTCTGTAACGCCATCTTCAACCTCATCATCCCACTAGCCATCGACTCCCACCACTACTTCCTTCTCGGTGATCTCTACTTCCACATCAACAGCCACCACCTCCTGGAGATCCTGAACAACATCAGCATCTCCCAAATGGTCACAGAACCAATGCACAAAGCCGGACACACGTTCAATCCCATCTTCATTTCCAGGGCAGAATCAAATTCACTCACATCTCAGAACTCATCTGGACAGGCCACGCCATCGTAGACTTTACAGTCTCCAAAACCCAACACACCACCACCGAGCACCACAGCTACTCCCATTGCCACTGGGTTAAGGTAACTGATTCTCTGTGGACACAGGCCCTCTGCACCACACAAACCAGAACATCACCTTACCTTAAACAAGCCATCCAAGACTTCTCTGACTGGATCACCAGATGCGCTGACAGAGTCACCTTACTCAAACGAGCAAAAATAAACAAATCCCCAAAACAAGCCAGCTGGTACACCGCAGACATCAGAACCACCAAACACAACTGCTACCAACTCTAAAATCAATGGTGCCGCACCAAGAACCCCTCCGACAGAGCAGTGTACAGAACAGCCCTCAGCAACTACTACCAGCACATCAAGGAGGTCAGATCAGCCATCTCTGCCTGCATCAACACATTGGCCAACACATTGCATCAATAGTAAATGAAGGAACTCTTCAAGATAGTCAAGGAACTCTCCAACCCAACAGCCATTAAGAACACCATGCACCTCTCTCAAAAACACTGCAACACCCTCTCAGACTACTTCCACTGCAACACTGTCAACATCTACAATAACTTGGACACCCAACCCACCACCCTCGGCCTCCAAAACCCCATCCAACCTTTGAGCAACAGCCAACGGTCACCTCCTGGTCCCCCTAACCACCCAGACCACTGCACACATCATGTCTTCAATCCACTCTGGGGCACCCACTGACCCCTACCCAACCTCAGAACCAACACTATCACCTCAGAACTCACCACTATCCTCAACACTTCCATCGTCACAGCAACTTTCCCGAACAGTTGGAAATACGCAGACGTGAAACCTCTACTGAAGAAACTATCAGCCAAACCCAGGATCTAAAATATTACTGACTTTTCTCATTGTTCCCCTACCTAGCCAAAGTACTCAAGAAAGACATCAACCTTCAGCTCACCGAATACCTTCAACAAAACCAACTACTTGATGCCTCTCAATCAGGATTCCATGCTAACCACAGCACTGAAACTGCTCTGATTGCTGCCATGACAACATTAGAACTTACCTCGACCGGGGACAAAGGGCAGCCTTGATTATCCTCGACCTGTCCACAGCATTCAATATCATCTCTCACCACATTCTCATTGACAGACTCCACAACATCGGCATACAGCAGAACGCCGTCAAAAGGATTGCGTCCTTCCTGAGGGGAAGCACACAGAGCATCTGACTTCCTCCCTTCACCTCACCTATGTGCGGCGTACCCCAAGAATCATCCGTCAGCCCCACCCTCTTCAACATCTCCCTCTCCAGTGTTGTCAGATCCCACAGTCTCAGTATAATCTCATATGCAGATGACACCCAAATTATCCTCTCGCTCACCGAGGACCCCACCAACATCAAAACCAACTTCGGCAATGCAATGACCAGTGTCGCCAAATGGATGAGAAACAACTGCCTCAAACTGAACTCAAACAAAACAGAAGTTCTAATCTTCGGAAAGAACACCTTTGTATGGGACCACAGCTGGTGGCCGGCAGAACTTGGACCCACACCAACAGACCACGCACGCAACCTGGACATCATCCTAGACAGTCAACTGACCATGAAATGGCAAATTAACTCAATCTCCTCCTTCTTCTTCCACACCCTCCGCATACTCGCAGAATCTTCAGAAGGATCCCTATCAACACGAGAAAGACCATCACACAGGCCCATGCCACCAGCCGCCTCAACTACGGCAACACTCTCTACACGGGATTCTCCACCCAAGTCCTCTGAAGACTCCAGACCATACAGAACGCAGCAGTCAGATTCATCCTGGACCTCCCCGGAAGGATCCACATCTCCCCAACCTTAGACACCTCCAGTGGCTCGCCATCCAGAAAAGATGACAGTTCAAGATCCTCACACTTGCCTACAAAGCTCTACACAACCAAGGACCTTCCTAACTTACCCATTGAATGACATTTCATCTGCCTACCAGACACCTGCACTCCACCTCACTTGCCCTTGCTTATACTCCTCTTCTGCATCTGTTGCAGCCACAGTGGGGGCTGCTCCTTTTCCTACATCGCACCAAATCCTGGAATGACCTGCCTTTTCACTTGCGAATAGCACTCACTTTAACGGACTTCAGGAAGAAATTCAAGACCTGGCTATTTGATGGACACACAGCACCCCTCAGCACCCAGATACCCCTAGTGGTGACATAGCAACACTTTACAAAACTGACTGATTGAATAATTGATTGCTTGGTCCATTAACAGGGTTATTAAAATGTGTTATGTGTTTGAATTGAAGTACTTTCCCCACTGCTGCACAGACTGGACTGGGAATAGTACATATTTCCCCTCTGGAGTCCAACACTTTCCTAACTGTTGCACAGACTAAGTCGGAATAGTAATCTTTACCTTTCCAAAGTCCAACGATTTCCCTGCTGTAGAGCAGACTGGAGTGGGAATAGTACATTTAAGCCCTCCAATGTCTAACACTTTCCATACTGTTGTACAGACTGGAGTGGGAATAGGACATTTAACCCATCTGACACCTAACGCTTCCCTTCTGTTGCACAGAGTGGATTGGGAATAGTACATTTTACCCCTTCCAAGTCCAACGCTTTACCTACCATTGCACAGACAGGAGTGGGAATAGTAAATGTAACCCCTCTGAAATTTATTGTTTTCCCGACTGTTGCACCGACTGGAGTGGGAATAGTATATCTATTCTTTCCAGACACAAAAAGAGTTCTTAATATAGTTTAAATATATATAGAGATATAGGTATAGATATATAGCTAAACAACTATTTGTTTATTTAATTTTGCATTATTTGTTTATATATAGATTATTTTTTAAATGTTTGTAATATTTGTAGTAAAGTTTTTTGTATTTTTTAGATCTGTATATATTTAATTAACTTGGTGTTTTATTTAATGTTTTGAAGTAGATTTTTTTTTTAAAGTTTCATATATATATGTATATATATATATATATATATATATCATTTTATATATTTATGCTATTTATAGTAGTAAATAAAAAAAAAATAACCAAAAACATTTAATATAAAGTCAAATATACATTTTTATTAAGTGTTACATTATATATACATATATATAAACATACATATGGATATGTGTTTATATGAGTATATATTTATATATCGTATTAAACATTTTTAAATAATTCAATTTAGATTATATTAATCCTATCATTTCACAATATTTAAGATTTACTATTTTAAACTATATACATAGAATAAAAATTGATATTTTTGCATTTTTTAACAATGTTAATGTAAACGATATTATTTTCTCGCTATTTTTGTACTTACCAGTATAAGTATAGGAAACAATTTTTTGATATTTCTGTATCTCGATATTGTTCATTCTGATATTTTGTCACAAATCCCAGTTCGGACTTTGTCCACTGAAGTGAACATGCAGATGAATTTCACAAAAGGTTCCACAAATAACAAGCCACCGGCCTACTAGCCGACCTCACTGATGGCTAGGTCTCAAAACTTGATATCAATTCTCCAGAAAATGAATCTGTACCGCTCAGTGGAATGGGCACAGTTCACATTCCATAAAAGACATGTGACCCATTAGGTCCCACCATCTAGGATATCCGACTTAAAAGGATAAGCAATCCTTGAAGGCCAAATCCAAAATTTTGACAAGGGTCTTGAAAGGTCCACAAATTTGTCATGACAGGCCTGCTAGGACTTGTCAATACCCTTCATATGATCTTTCGCTTATTTCCCTGAAAACTTCAACTTCTAATCTATTTCAGGGGTGTTCGTACTCCCAAGAGGGGTGAGGACATTCTCCCTTGATTTGGTCTGCACTTCTTTAGTGAAGGGTTTCCTTAATCTGGACTGGATGTAGACGGCTTTTCTGGCTGAGGGGGGCCAGTTCACATAGTTTGATTGCACTATTTCCTCTAGGTCAAAAGTGATTTTTATGAGGTCAGATGATATTTGCAAGGTATTAGGAATATCTTCCCCAGTATCGTCTTTGTACCTTTTATGACTGGGCAAGAGATGCCAAGAGCAGTCCACATGCTCCTCAGAGGCATCAGAGATGCCTTCATCCATGTCATTACATTCAGACTCAATCTCGTTATCAGAGTTATGTCTTCCGCAGTGTCATGCATGCATTTGGGGGAAAAATCGTGTGCCTTATGAGTTTTCTTTTTTGAATTAGTAGAGGTGGGCTTCTCTGTACGAAGGTGGGGCTTTCATAGTAGGAGCTGGCCGGTATATCATCTTGGGATGTGGGTTTTTTCTTCAAAGAACCATGGTAATTGTAGGTCTTTCGGTTTTATAGTTGATTTACTGTTGATCATGTTTGGCAGCAGTTTAATAAATGCAAGAAGGAAAATGCATAATATGAAGCCTCTTGTCCAGCTACAGAATTAAATCTGATATAAAGGAAGTGGGAACGTGCGGAGATTAGAAGAATTCAAATGGTGATCTATTTTTAAGGAGCTAACATGTTTGAAATGAAAGAGGAACTCCTGAGGTCTGGATACTGCAAGGATAGAAGAATAATTATAACTTGTTTTATGAAGTGCTTTACATAGCATTTCTACAGTTTCTAGGCACTGCAAAGAACTGGTATTACCATCACCTAATTCAGTGCCTGCTGAGTGAGTACAACAATAATTGCTGGGATTTGTTGCTGGTAGAAAATATCCTCACTAAATCTTATCCAGAGTCCCCTTCAGGGGCTGTACTGGTAACTTCCATGTCAGTACCTTGAGCATTGTTTCTTGGGACCTTAGAGTTCACTAGTGGGTTATGGAATAATCTAAATAAGAATGAAATAAATGTTCCTCACATAGATTCATATACGAGTAGATGAGAGGATCGAGCCACTGTGATCAAGACGTAGTACATGTAGGGCAAGACATTCTGTGTGAGGTAGATCAGAACCCCTCTTTCTATACCATGATACCCTGATCACCAAATCCTTTCCATGAATTGAGTTCAGGGGGCTTTAGTAGATTCAATGGAAGTAAGGAAATGTTCATATTTGCTGATCTGAAATCTTCTTTTTGTTGTTAGGTGGATAATAGGGACTGGTCCACTAATGGGAATACAATCTCTCTGGACGAAGAAACAGTGATTGATGTGCCAGAGCCCTACAACTATGTGTCCAAGTACTGTGCGTCCTTAGGGCATAAAGCCAACCACTCCTTCACACCGAACTGCATTTATGACCCGTAAGTATGTCTGAGCGTTCAAGTGCAACTTTGTTCATTTACTGTTTGTGAACTGTTTGCACCTGTGACCATTTACTGCACCCCAAAATAAACTCAGTGTCATGTGGTGCCCCTAAAATAATTGACGCTAAAGGAATAAAATAGATGTCACTTTCAGGCCCTCTTTTACTGAGAAAGCCCCATTTAGAAGTTGTACAGCTCTTCAGTGGCGGCTTGTGAACTTTAAAACTGGTGGGAGAAGCAACCTGTATATACCAGGAATCAGTGAGCAAGCCAAGCGAGTCAGACTGATTTCTGGTAAGGGGTTTCCTCTCTGGAGAAAGGATTGGGGAAAAAAACACAGAACTAAGTGCTCAATTTTACACCATAACGTGCACAGAAATTGACTAAGAAATTAGAAGGCACTGAAGAAAATATTACAATATTTTGTAGTTTGCCAGACAAGGCTTGTCCTCCTCAGAGGAGTCGAGTTCATCCTCCATAAGACACATTCGAAAGAATCATTGCAGAATTGTGGATTTTTCATTTAATTAAACCAAAAAGGATCTAATGGCCCTATGTATAAGAGCCAGGTAAAAGACACCTAGTTGTGTAGTGTCACATGACACCTCACAGCCCTCCATTGCACAGTTGCGTGTAGAGCCTTAGTAAGTCTGACTTGTCACTGCTGATTTAACTCAGCCCATACACGTCCTTGTGAGGCTCCCAGGAGAACCCTGCATTCATGTTTGATGGGACGCTGTTTTTTGCACAATTCATTCTAATAATGGAGCTGGGTTAGTCACCATGCCAAGTACCTTGCTCTTTACAACAGAATGTGAAGCTAGAAGAGATGGGCTCTGATCCCAGGAATCTTACTTTGCAGCACTGTGTGACACCGAGCACATTACATACTTCACAAGGACTCTGTTTCTAATATCTACCAGCACTGGGAGTTTTCTGATGCAGACCAGGATTCAAAACCATGCAAACAAGCTGGAAATTGCTTTTAGTGGGTTGAAGCAGGCTGAGGTGAAACAGTTGGGAAGCATTATAATGTGCACGAAAGAAGGGTGGAACTTAGTTTGCCATGTGTAATACACTTAGCACGATGTGAGCATATGTTACACAGCAATGTTGGCTCAAACAAAACAGCTAAAACCTTTGCTGACAATGTTATTAGTCACATGGCTTGCACTGTGCCCAGAATGTGCGAGTAACTTCCCACGCACCCCTGGAATGCCAGAACAAGAGAAGCATGTCGTTTATTTGACTTTATGGCTAACCTTGAAAGGGAAAGACTGGGGGTTGTTCTAAAGAGAGTGTGTTTTATTCCACCCCTCTTGTCTGTTTCACGTTATCTAGGACATGTCAAATATTTTGGCACATGTGGTAAAAAAGCGTGGATGGGAAGAGTCATGCCGACAGCTTGCACCAAGATGCACTCATAAAAACTAGGCCAGGTGGAAAATAAACTTAAGAATTTCATTTCTTGCGCAGCTGTTTCATTTTGTATTCCTGAACTGCACAGATAGCACAGGGTCACACAATGACAGCGTAAGAGCTCGGAGCTTGGATCCGAACCAAGGTCTGCTTAGTAAACTGATAAACTAAACTAGCTGTAACTTTTCCCAGGTGCGACGCGTGCAGGGGCTGCCTATCTATTTTAAACAAAGATGAGCAGGCGCGCTCACTTTCCTGTCTGTCATTGTCACAGAGAAGAGAACACTCGTGACCAGGCGTGCATGGGAGTTCAGTTCACTGTTCACCAGCTCGGCCCTCCAGTCCCACCCCACAACTTCTGTGCCAATCTAGACGCTCCTCCCTAGCTGTAAACAGCATGAGAGCAGCGCACGGATTGGCTGGGTCAGAAGCTTTCAACACTCCTTTGGAGACTGGGGGTTGTGAATGTATTCCTCCCACCCCCTAGGTTCCTAGCTTTGCTGGTAGGCTAGGGTTCAAGTGCGCACGTCGGGCCGGTCAGAGCAAGGCACACTCCAACCCAACAAGCGCACTTCACCCCGAGGAGGCCTAGAGCTGTGTCACATCACATTAACTATTCAGGCTCCACCCCCCCCCCCCCCCCCACACACACACACCCAAGTCCGACTGACAGGTCCTCACCTGACTACTGCAAAACGGCAAAATCCCCCCGGCAACGCGGCACACTGCTGCTAACAGTATCAGCTGGGAACCACAAGTAAAGTAATCATGTAATATGGGGCCGGGGGCAGTGGGGTAACGCCCCCATGCTCCAATGAACAAACTGCTGCTGCAGCTCTTTGGGTGATAGTATCCTCCTCCTGGTTCAATTATAATACAGGTACATTTAGCTCTATTTAATCAGGGACACGATGTTTCTGGTCTGGGGATTGATTTAACAACAGCATGCAGGTAAGTACTTGTGGTTCAGCGTCAACCTCAGTTGAAGGAATTGGACTAAAGAAACCTATTTTCATAGTTCTGTACTTGCTCAAATGAAGCAGGAATGCTGGTGCAACGCATTCGACAAAGGGTCAAACTTCCTATGCAAAAAATAATTGTCGCAGATCTGTTCTGTACATGTAATAGCTTTGCTAAACGTTTCTTAGGAGGCTACGGTAAAGTGAGTTACCACAATCAATACGCATCTTGATAAAGGCTTAATTGTTAAGGTTCTCTGAGAAAAATATAGAACGGGAACAACCACCTGCAGTACTCTGAGATGAATAAATATTTCTGTAGTCAGTGCTTCCGGTTTGGTGAGATTAAATTCTGCATTAATCAGATTTCAGACCTTCCCATTAGCAAGCCCCTGCTGGGGGCAGGAATTTAGAGACTATGGTCATAATCTGCCATCCCACACATTAGCATGGTGCTTAGTCAACATAATGCATTGCCAAGCTTGTGGGCCATATACATATGTGCACTGGCTGTGGCGTTGACAAAAAGAAGCTCATAACTATAGTGGGAGTGGTCAGTTCCTCTGAATACTTGTGGAAATCAGAGTTACACAGCTATGGCCCATGACACTACAACATTTCTTCCCGTTTTATGCGTACATGTGCAAGAATATGCCCAGAAACACCAGGGGATAAACGACTACATATGAACATCTACAGATTTTTGATAAATGTAAATTTCTGTACATTTGTGTTAGACCTCTATGTATTCTGCTGAATAATGGATGTGTTTTGTTTGTCGTTACGTATTTTGTGTGACTGGAGTACTTTGTTAAGAGGAGAAAAACAAAAGGTCCTATTAAAAGGCAAGTAGGCATTTGGATAATTTATTCAAAGCGAATAGTAATCCCATGAAGCATAACTCAGTCCCGAGAATCAACATAAATCGTTTTTTTGTTTAAAATCTTTATTAAATAGGCAAACTGAGTATAAACAATTTCAGAAAAATAGATTACAATTTATAAATACATTAAACCAATACATCTTGGACTAATTACATCATTATATAGAAATCATACTTTAAGAAAGAGAAACCAAATAATTGTAAAACATGACAGGAAATCAGTTAACACAATAAAAGCTTTTTAACCTTTCTTCTATTTTAAATACACACACACACAAATATATATATATATATATATATATATATATATATATTTATATATATATATATATATATATTTATATATATATATCATCTGATATCCAAAGCATTATCATATGCAGTGTTGGAAATGGCCCTCTCAGAAGGGTCAGCCCAATCTTTTTGCCCTCCTCCTCCCTTTTTCTAACCTCATTTTTGTTGGCTTTACGACTGAACACTTTATCAGTGCTAACCAGTGCTCAAGTGTATGTGCTCTTTCCCTAAAAACATGGTAACATTGGCTCATACCCAATTGGTGTATTTAATTTACTTGTAAGTCCCTGGTAAAGTGCACTACATGTGCCCAGGGCCTGTAAAGAAATGCTGCTAGTGGGCCTGCAGCACTGATTGTGCCACCCAAATAAGTAACCCGCTAATCATGTCTCTGGCCTGCCACTGCAAGGCCTGTGTGTGCAGTTTCTTTGTCACTTCTACTTGGCAATTAAAACTACTTGCCAGGCCTTAAACACCACCTTTTCTACATACAAGTCACCCCTAATGTAGGCCCTAGGTAACCCATAGGGCAATGTGCTGTGTAAATAAAAGGCAGGACACATACTTATGTGTTTTACATGTCATGGTAGTGAAAAACTCACAAAGTTGTTTCTCACTACTGTGAGGCCTGCTCCTCTCATAGGCCAGCATTAGAATTGCTCTTATATACTTTTAAGTGGTAGATTCTGATCTGAAAGGAGTAGCCCTGTCATGTTTAGTATGGCCAGAATGGTAATAGAAAATCATGCTTACTGGTGAAGCTGGGATTAATATTACTATTTTTGAAATGCCACGTTTACAAAGTGGGCATTTCTCTACTCTTACTGCCTTCTGCGCCTTATAGCCTGTCTCCAGTCCACATCTGGTCTGTGTTGGTTGCCAGCTCTCATTGTGCATTCAACCCAGACAGCCATAAACACAGGACACTCAGTCACATCTGCATTCATCGCCATACAGAATGGGTCTCCCTGGGCAGGGAGGGTGGAGGGGCTCTCGCTTACCCTTCAAATGCCAGGGGCCTGTCCTCACACAAAGGACTGATAACCCCCCCCACAGGGATCCTGGCAGACAGGACTGGGCTGAAAGGGGAACTTGTGCACTACAAAACCACTCTTTGAAGTTTCCACCACTTCAAAGGCATTTTTGGGTATCTATACTGGGTCTCTGACCCCACCAAATCAGACACTTCTGGATCTACACTTGGACTCTGTCAGAGAGAATGTCTGGCTGTCAAAAGGACTCATCTGGACTGCTTTGCTGAAAAGGACTGCTGCCCTGCTGACTCCTGACTCTGCTGGAATGACTCTTCCTTCCCCACAAGTGCTCTCCAATGACTTGGATTGAGCTTTCCCTCCTGTTCTGAAGTCTCAGAGGCACAAAGATTTCATCAAAGAGAGGAAAATCTCAGTGCGTCATAAAATCGACACAATGCCTGCAGAAATTGACGCAGCACCTTCTTTGTGGTTGAAAAATCACTGCATTGCTTACTGGATCAATGCAGTGCCTGCTCCTTTTTTCTGAACGCATCATGCCTGGGCATCAAAATATCCCCTCATAGCAGTGAGGATCCAAGGCCGCGCTCCTCTAAATTGACGCATCACCTTGAGGCGTGGGGAGAAACAACACATCGTCTTTGCTATGCAGGAAAATCCAATGCAGCGCCTTATTTTTCAACCCATCTCCTCCTCTGTGACCCCATGTGTCATTATTTTTTGACGCATCGCAGACACTGTGTTTTACAAGGATACAAGCAATGATTCTTAAGAATTGAGACTCATTTAAACCTTTAAAAAGTGATATCTTGACTTGTGCATATTGGATTTTTGTCGTCTTGGTATTATTTTATTCAGATAAGTATTATCTATTTTCCTAAACTGGTGTGGAGTACATTTTGTGGTGTTTTCACTGTGTTATTGTATGAGTTATTGCACAAATACTTTACACATTGCCTTCTAAGTTAAGCCTACCTGCTCTGTGCCAAGTTACCAGAGGGTGAGCACAGGATAATTTGGATTGTGTTGTGACTTACCCTGACTAGGATTGTGCTCCCTACTTGGACAAGGGCGTATACCTCTGCCAACTAGAGGCCCAATTTCTAACAATGGTGGCAGCGGTGGGATAGGACTAGTGTTTGTGCAGTGCCATATAATAGCTATGTGTACACTACCTACCCACATTTAAAGACCATTTTGTTTTTTTTATTTTTCTGGGGAGAGGGGCTGTGCGCTAGTCCTTCTTTTCATATTTGGCCAGACCTGGGGATTGGGTCCTCTGAGCTGAAATCGGCCCGGGAGTGGGGTCGCGCACCCCCCTTCTGAAGATTGCACTTGAAATTTTGTTTTGGATTTACAGATCCTCTGCAAATTTGCAGCAGAAAAAAAGGAAAAACGGATTTGACCCCAGGTGGGGTTATTTTGGGGCCCCACCACCAGGCCTAGGGGGTCAGAGTATTCCTACCCTGCCCTCTTGTGTCTTCTGGTAACTTTTTATTTCAGGATTTAGGACGAGTCCAGCTGAAAGACCTACTTATGGGCACATGCAAATGGAAACTTGTAAATAATTACATAAAAAAGAGAATACATCTTAATCTACATACATTTTCTTTGCCTGCACTCTGGCTCACAAAATAAAACTGTGTCCAAAAAGCCAAACAATAACCATCTTCATTGTGCACTCCTTAACAACAAAATGGAAACATGACCAAGCAGTGAGGTACACAAACTACTATAGGGAGGACAAGATAATTGGCCATTAGGAATGTGGTTTGGAAGTTAGAAGGGACAAACACTGTGATGCTGGGTTGGTTCATATGTAGCACAATACTAGTAAAAGCAGCGAGGAAGCTGACAAAATAAACTAGACTGCATATGTAAAGTTTCAGAATTGCCACATGAATGACTAAAAGACATACATGGTCGCAATTATTATGTATACCAGTAAAGAAATACCTAACAAATACAATAGATAAAAAAGTCACATTAAATCTGATTGCCACTCTGTAGCTGTAGTTAGAATTCCCAGAGATAAGAATTCCTCTGACTTTTGCTCCCGAATAATTTTCCACCCATTTAACAAATCACAACAAAACTTTTCTAAACCTATAGCATTTGCTACTTCTTGTGATGATGTAAATATTTATAGTGAATTGTTAAAAGGCTGCAAAGATGAAAAGGGGGTCCCAAAAAATGTTTTTCCACCAATGCATTTTCCACAGACTGTTGTAACCGATGCAGCGTGAAAATGGTTGAACGGATTTAAATGAAATTTGGCTGGATTACACAATATGGTGCGCAGTTTATCCTTTTTGAGTATTGTAGGTAAGTATTTTAAAAAAATAAGATATTTAAACTTAGTGATATCTGCAGCAATGGTATTTTTGTGGAATTTTGCTAAATTTTGCAAAACTATCACTGTACATGGTGATGATAAATCATTATCTGACTGTCTTTACAAATGTTTAAGGCAGTCATGTTGTTTTAGGGCCACTTTCAGAGTGTTGTGACTTATGGCCTTATATATAGGTAAGTATTAGGTTTGATATTATTTCCTTACTTATTACCACTTTTAGTAAAGTGGAAAAATAATTATAAGTTTCTATATATTTCTTTTAAAATCTTGCGGAGTACTGTGGTACTACACAGGAAGAACTGTGGTATGTAAAACAAATTAAAAAGTCAATATCTTAAAAATTTGAAAATACACTATAATGCACTATGTTTCACAAATAGTGCGGTGTACATACAATTTCTAACTTATTTAATTCTGAAAAAAAGTGTACGGAGTGGCATAAAAATACCCAAACAATACAGCATAAATACAGTGCATGTGAAAAAGAAAATCTCCTGAAAAATATGGTACTGACGAGGTACTAGCACAGTACTCTATAAACTAATTTTAAAATATGTTTTATATTATTTCCTTACTTACTACCACTTTTAGTAAAGTGGTATTTGGTAGGGAAAAATAATTACAAGTTTCTATATATCTCTTTTAAAATCTTGCGGAGTACTGCGGTTCTACATAGGAAGAACTGTGGTATTTTAAAAAAATGAAAAAATGAATATCTTAAAAATTTGAAAATACACTATAATGCACTATGTTTCACAAATAGTGCAGTGTACATACAATTTCTAACTTATTTATTACTGGAAAAAAAGTGTACGGAGTAGCACAAACATACCAAAAAAATACAGCACAAATACAGCACATGTGAAAAAACAAATCTCCTAAAAAATATGGTACCAACTAGGTACTAGCACAGTACTCCTTAAACTAATTTAAAAATATGCACGAAAAAAATATAAATAAAATTCCCTACCTATCACCACAAAAAAGTGGTAATAGGTAAGGAACTACAATAAAACTACTACTTACTTATATCTATAGTCTTTCCACAGAACACAGCCAAAGTGTAGTAAAAACAGTATGGCTGCCTTTTCATTTTCTAAAATAAGCAATTACCTAATTATATACTGGCTTGTCATGGCCATCTACATTGTATACTGCAAAGTAACTGTAGTATACCGTGTCTCAAAATACAACTGAGACCTAGCTGTATTAATGTATTGTGGTACCTTTGTGTCACGCATAGGGTTGCATTGGCAACGCAATACTTGAGTCAGATTTACAAAGCAACACAAGGTCACCATGCACGGCCCTGCATTGATTGGTAAATATGGAGAAATGCAAGGCAGTGAACTTTGCTGTTTTGCATTACTCTGCCTACAATAATCTACAAATCTGCTAAATTTCACAAATATCCATATGCCACAACACTATACACCACTCCACGCTAGGAATTTCCATGATATGCCACTCCAGTGTGCACACTACTCCACCCTACACCACTCCACTCAATGTCACGCCTCTCCTCTGTACACTATTTCACTCTACATCCCTTCTCTGTATAAGACTCTACTCTACACCACTCCATTCTACGCTATTACACTGTACGCAATTCCACTGTATGCCACGCCACTCTACAATCTTACACTGTATTCACCTCCATTCTACGGCATTTCCCTGTACATCACTCCACTGGACGCTACTTCACTATATGCTACTTTACACCATTCTACTGTGCACCAGTCCACTCTACCCTATTTCACTGACTGCCACTCCACAACACACCACTCTACAGTATTTCACTGTATTGTAATTGTAATAGCATTTATATAGCACTTACTACCCATGATGAGGCGACAAAGCACTTTTTGTCGAGTAGCACGCTACCCAAGAGGTATTAGTGGTGGATTAGTATAGGGAAATATGAGTGCAGTTTTAGTATTATTATGAGTTAATTTGAGCAGAGAATATGTGAGTTTGTTAATTGGATTGACTAGAGTAATGGAGGGATAGAGGAGGGAAGAATCCAGGAGTGTTAATTGGGAGTTTATAGTAATAAGATGAGGCTTGGGATGAGTAAAGGAGAGATGGAGGAGAGAAAAGTCTATGGAAAGAGTTGGGGGGATCACAGTAGCAGGAGGGGTTTTGGATGAGTCAAAGGTGAGATAAATGAGGGAGAGTTTAGTAGGGTTGTTTGGGAGATAATGGTAGTAAACTGAGGTTTGGGGTGAGCTAGATGCGGAAGAGGAGGAAAAAGCTTAGGCAGGGTTATTTTGGAGATGAAAGTAGTAGAATGAGTTTGGGATGAGTGTGGATGGAGGATAGATTGATAGAGACATGACATAGGGTGATGGGTAGACAAAGTAAAGCTTGCAAGACAGTACATTTATATTGTTTTTATTTACTTATGATATAATATGATATGATATACATTTTTTAATCATTATTTTAATTTTTTGTTTTTCGTTTATTTATTAATTATTATTTTTTTTACTTTAATTTACTTATTTATAATTTGAACTTTATTTATAGATTTTATTGTATTTATTTTTATTTCATTTTTCTCTAGTACAGTAGGACTAGAGTAATAAATAAATAGATATGTAAATACATAGCAAAGGAATATATGTTCAAGGAATACAATAATGGGTATAATATTATGAGAAGAAAAGTAGCACTGTATAAACACAGACTTTCAAGATTTGTAATATTTTAAGTTAATTAATAAATGTAATTTTCTAACATTTATTAATCTTTCCTCAATTTTTGAATAGCGAAATGCTTATGATAATAAAACACTTGGGCCCATATTTATACTTTTTTCGCACCGCATTTGCATCATTTTTTTATGTAAAAGCGGTGCAAATTTATAAAATATAATTGTATTTTGTAAGTTTGCGTCACTTTTGCGTAAACAAATGACGCAAATGCAGCGCAAAAAAGTATAAATATGGGCCTTGATCAGTGTGATATAAAACGAGAGCAGGGATTTATAAGTACGTAATAGAACAACTTATCTAGGAGCTATGCAATGACCTATAAACATGTTAAGCAGAGAATAGCATACACATATATATGTATACACACTCACATATATATATATATATATATATATATATATATATATATATATATATATGCAAAAAGAGAATAAATATAATACTCGCACACTCGGGTTTCAGGAACAAAAAAAAGATCAGTTTAATCTACACACAATGCGTTTCGACTGACACAGCAGCCTTGGTCACGTCGAAACGCGTTGTGTGTAGATTAAACTGATCTTTTTTTTGTTCCTGAAACCCGAGTGTGCGAGTATTATATTTATTCTCTTTTTGCATGACTAATTACCGGCTTGCTCGTGCCGGTTCTCGCACCACCCCTTTGGGCTGATTGAGATCATACTTCGAGCATTTTTGTAGTCATATATATATATATATATATACTTAGCTGTGAGTAAATATACATTTGTTAAACAGGTGTAAAGAGTATATGTATAATTTATTGTTATGACATAGTAGCAATACATATTTCCTAAAGAACTATACATAGCTAGAATATACACATAATCAGATTTAAAATATTTATCAACACAGGCATATGCAGTCCATTGCTGTTTGAATATGGTGGTTATGAAGGAAAGAGCCAACTCTTGAGTAGTCTTTTGAAGACAAGACAAGATAGTTATCCATGGAACTTATATTTGGGGATAATGAATTCCACAGTTTGGCTGCTTGAACGGAGAAGGATGTACCACCTATAGTCTTTTTCTTTTATGGTGGTGTTCTAAGGCGGGGTGCCAATATTGAGTGGAGGTTTCTTTGTTGAATGTATTTGGTAATTTTGTTTCTGATAAAAAAGGATCCTGTTCCATGTATAGCTTTGTGGGTGATAGAAAGCAGCTTGAATGTGGATCTTCTGGCAATGGGTAACCAGTGTAGTGCTCTCAAGGCAGGGGAGATGTGGGCTTGTGGCTTTACATGTAATAGTAGCCTTGCAGCGGAGTTCTGAATACATTATAGTTTTTTCATAATAGATAGAGATGATCCATGGTAGAGGCTATTGGCATAATCCAGTTTGGATATTACAAAAGAGATAGTAGCCTGCACCTTGTGTGGACATCCGAGGAGGGGGAAGATGCGTAGTAGAATCTTCAAGGTGATGAAGCTTGTTCGTGTTAATTTTTCCACTTGGACATTCATTGTTAACTTGGATTCAATGGTAATTCCAAGGCTTTTAACTTCTTTGGATAATTGAGGAGGTGGTCCGAGATCATCAGGCCAGGCGCACAGTGGGTTATAATTTTTCCAGTCACCACATGTGAGTATTTCTGTTTTGGAAGCATTTAGTTTGAGATGGCTTCAAGTCATCCACTGATCAACGGCTCTGAGGCAACTGAAGATTTGTGAGTTTTCAATGTCTTTGGGGCATTCCAATTTAAGTAGTATTTGTGTGTCATCTGCATAGTTGTAGCATGTGAGTTGGAAATCCTTGATCAGTTCTGGTAACGATATCATGTAGATGTTGAAAAGCAAAGGTGAGATGATTGATCCTTGGGGGCCCCTTCTTTTGTGAGGTAGCGTTTGGAGGAGAAGAGGGGAGAATAGATAATATTATTTCTGTTTTGAAGGTAGGATGTAATCCAGTTGAGAGAAGTCCCTTCATTGCCGGCTTCGTGGAGTCTTTGAATTAGGGTGTCATGGTCAACCATATCAAAGGCGGCCGGGAGGTCCAAGAGAAGTAGTGCAGCAACTCCATTGCGGTCGAATGTTTTTTTAAGATCATCCCAGATTGCTATGAGTGCTGATTCAGTGCCTCTTCCGGGGTGGAATGCAGTTTGGTAATCTGAAAGTATGGAATTGTCTTCAATTAATTGTGACATCTGGGCGAATGCTGATCTTTCTATCAGTTTGCCAAGGAAAGGTCCATTTGTGATTGGTCTGTAGTTGTTGGGGTCCTGTTGGTCTAGGTTTGTTTTCTTTAATAACGGACAGATGTATGCCTTTTTCAGGTCTTCAGGAAAAGTTCCTGTAGTTAAAGAGTTATTGATGATTCTTCTTACAGGTGTGACAGCAGAAGTAGATAAACAAATGTTCTTGAAGATGTGTGGTGAACAAGGGTCAGAAGGGCAACCGGAAGGCCTGCTTGCTTTGACCAAATCCATAAATTCACTTTGTGATATTTGTTTGAAGGACTGTAGAGGCTGGGTTGGTTTATTCTTAGAGGGGTCCAATGTGTCTGCCTTGGTTGTGTAATGAGTTGCCAGTTTGTTTGTGAAATCTTGAGTAGTGGGATGTTTTCCTTCCATGCATTTAGCTTTATAAAATTCTTTGGCTGCAGATTAGCATTTAGAATTCTGTCTGAGTAGTACCTTTTTTAGCTTTTTTGATTGATTATTTGTATATTCAGTTAAGTTTGTGTAGCTGCAGTTTGTCTTGAATGTTGCTTGTTTTGAGCCAGGTCCTGATTTGTTGCTTTATCTATTTAAGTTCTGTGTTTCTCCAACATGTTAGTTTTCTTTTGTCCTGTTTAGTCTTTCTGAGTGGTATTAGGATATCAAAAGCTTTGTGTAGCCACTCATAAAGTTTTGGAACAGAATTAATTGTATCTAGATCTGTGTTGGCTGTTAGCTGTATTTCTAAGTCTTCAAAATTGAGTTTGCTTCATGGTTGATAGGCACATGTTTGTAAGATGCTGTGGGGTGTGTTGATTTGTGGTGTTTTATGTTTGATAGTTATCAAATAGTTGAATGACCATGTGATTGGTGTGATGCTATGAATGGTAACTGGCTTTGCAAAAATGACATCTAGGATGTGTCCAGCGATGTGTGTGGGATTGTGTACAATCTGATGTAGGTGCAATGCGACTAGGCCAGTGGTGATAGCTTTTGGATGGGGATTATTGGGTTTGTCAAACCAACTATTTAGGTCCCCAAGAATGCATACGTTTGAGTAAAATGTAATAAGGTTTGAGACTGTGTCTAGAAAAGCATCTGGGAATGTTGAGTTGTTAGGCGGAGGTCTGTAAAGGTGGAAAAAGTTACAGGAGGAAGTTGGAGTAGGTTGCATTTGGTGAGGAGGGCCTCACAACCTTGTATGGAAGTGTCTGTTTTACTGAGATTTGTTGCTTGTTTGAATATAATAGCTAGTCCACCTCCTCTCTTGCCTATACAGTTTTGTGTGATGATTTGTTGTCCCGGAGGAACGCCTTCATGCAACACTGGCGCCATGTCATCTCCCAACCATGATTCTGTTATGAATAGTAAATCAGGTTCTGTGTCCGTGAGCAGATTGTAGACGTTTTGCTTGTTTTTTTATAGTGATCGAGCATTTATGAGCAGGCGGTTTAGAAAAAGTGTGTTTGTGGTGGTGTTGTTTTGTTTAGGAGAAGGGTGAGCAGTATCTTTTGAGCTTGTAGCAGGTGTGTTCCTAGTTGTGATAATTGTGTGAGGGTCACAATACTTCTGTTTTTCAATATACTTTTCCTCTTACAGCAGGCTTAGGAGGCATTTTGTTGGGTCTGTGTGTGTTGGTGGTGGACTTGGTGGCTGAGAGAGAGACACGAAGAGGGTACTTTTTTTGTAGGGTAGCCTTATTGTGTAATAGACAAGGGGATGCAAAGTTGTTAAGAGTGGCATGTTCTTTATTTTGTTTGCAACTGTCTAGTGTGGAAGGAGTATGGGTTAGGGGTGGTGGAGGAGCATGTGGATCATAATGTAAGGCTCTAAACTGTGCTATGGATGAGAGGCGGGTGAATGAATGTTGCTGTGTTGGGGTGCTTGTGTTAGATGTTTGTAAAGAGTGAGAATGTAGGGGTAAAGATTGGCCAGGATTTGTATTCTTCGTGTAGTCATGAGGATGGAGTGGGTGTGACTGAAAGTATAATGAAAGTTTGTGTTATTTTCATGTGCTGATGTGTGTGGTCTGTTTTGTTTTTGTGGAATAGTGAGAGGGGATATTGATGTAGTGGTTTTCAGTGAAAGATATGTAGGTGAGTTAGTGCTGGTGAGTGGTATTAGTGTATTACAGGGGGTGTTGATGTGTTTTGGAGATGATTGTATGAGGTGTGTAAGAGGGGATGATGTGTGTCAGGGGTGTTTGTGTTAGTTGTCATGACTGGAAGAGGTAATATGTGTGGTGGAGTGGAGTGTGAGGATTGTATAGTTGTGTGTAATTGGTGAAGAGAGGGGAAGTGTGTCTGTAGAAGGTGTGTTGGAAGGCTGAGTTTAGGTATGGTCATGATAAAAGGGGGTCCGGTAGGAGCAAATAGAGGACAGTGCTGTCGGTTTGTATGAACAGGGTGTGTGTTTCTGGAAGGCTGAAAGTAATGTATAATGTGGTATTGTGTTGTGTGGGCGATGGCAGGTTGTGTTAGTGGGAATGGACAGAATAGTATTTGCTGTGAGAATGAAGGTGTTTTACTGTTGTAGTTGTGGTGGATATGTGTATAGGTGTTGTATATGGGGTTTTGTGTTGGTGGATGAGATGTTGCAATCTGTATGAGGTCAGTTTGTGATGCAAGATTTGGATGTCTTTGCTGATAATGTGATTGCATGTTGATGGATGTGTAGGGAGTAAGGTCCTTTCTGGTAAATGGAAAATTGGGCAGCATTTCTGGTCCTTGGCCCAACCAGTCCCGACCAGGCCCAAACAGGTCACTGCCCTTCTCCTCTCTGCCCTTAAGCTTGACACCCGGGCTGAGACATCCTGAGCCCTAGGCTTAAATAGCCATACTGTCCAATAAAACCTAGGCCTAACCCTAACCAATCAGATTTGCAACCCTAAATCTCACAACCAATGGGAGGCCCAGCCCTATTCACCAATCATACCCCTAGTCCTGACAACAAATCCCAACCCTAAAACCAGAAACCAATAAGAATCCCAACCCTAGTACCAATCACAAACCCAACCCTAATCCTTAAGCCAACAGAAAGACCAACCCCAACAACCTATTACAACATCATATGCAACAACTAATAGAAACTTATATAAGGACGAAGTTAACTGAAGCCCCAGCCCCTGTGGGAAGGGAGGAGGGAGCTGCTGCTCAAGTCAGAATCTCATTGGATACAGACAGGCTGAATCCACACTTCTAAGCTAGCAGAGTCTACTTTGCAGGCTTGGTGGGAGGAAGGAGCCGTCACTTACACCTAAATAGGCAGTGTCCTGCTCCCACTCAAAGGACTGCTTAACCCCTGTAGTGAGTCTGGAACCAAGGCAGTAAGGGAGGACCTCTGTGCTCTTCAAACACCCCTCTTTAAGGTCACCCCCACTTCTAACGCACAAATAGGTATAAGTACTGGACCTCTGACCCTATCAAACCAGAACATTTCTAGACCTGTGAAGACCTCTGCCAGGAAGAAGGGCTGCTGTACTGCTACAAGTACTCTGGATGGATGTTCTGGAAGAACTGCATTTCTGCTATGCTGCCCTGCTGCCCTCTTCCATGCTGAGGAAGGACTAGAACCATCTCACTTGGACCCAGAGTATCTCCAAGGGTTTGCCTCCTGTTCTTCTGCAGTCTCAGGGATGCAAAAGACTTTGAACTCAACTTGCAACAGCACCTGTACATTGCTTGCTGCAAGTCTCGCCCTGCAAAGTGGTGCCAATCCAGTCTTGGGCCCTTGAAAGTAGGTACAAAGTGCTGCAACTGTAAAATCCAATCATTGCCATTGTTGCGCCGGTCGGAACTGGCGCATCTCCCTTGACGCTGATTTATCCCCGCTGCTGCTGAGGACAAAGACATCTCTGGCTGCGTGGCTAGACAATGACGCATCTCCGGCTGCTCAGATCACAACCAATGCATTGCCTGCACCTGAGGGATCAACGCTGACGCATTGCCGCCTCTACTCCTCTCATCAGGCCTTCTACATCAACACATCCCTTGAGCTACTTTTTCAGCAAGACAAGGTTGGTCTCTCTATTGGACCTGCACTCCATCACAGTAGGTCTGATTTTTCAGATTTGACCCAGTCCAGCACGACAAGATAACTCCGGTTGGTGCTTTATGTTTCTAAGCACTACAGTTTCATTTTTTCCTTAAAAATTCATATCTCGACTTCTACTTGTTGGATTTTTGTTGTTTTGGCCTTGTTTTGTTAAATTAAGCTCTATTTTTCTAACCAGGTGTGGTATCTTTTTGTGTGGTGTTTTCACTGTTTTACTGTTTTCAGTGCTGCACAAATACTTTACTCATTCCTTCCTAAGATAAGCCTGCCTGCTCTGTGCCACGCTACCAGAGGGTGAGCACAGGTTAATTTATGGTGTTTAACTGACTTACCCTGACTAGGATTGCGGTCCCTATTTGGAGAGGGTGCATACCTCTGCCAACTAGATAACCAATTTCTAACATATTTTCTTACTAAAAAATGGTACACATCAAGAACATCTGAGCAGTAAGTGCACACAATATGCATTGGGGCCATAGGCCACATGGTTCAAAGCTGGAGACTGAACATGTCAGCAGGTCTGCCTCGCTTTCACCCACAAGGATGAGATATATCATTGACACTTGGCAGGCCATACACAGCCCATGTTTTGGTGAAGAAACCCACTCCCGACTTGGAAAGTCCACATGTAAATGTTAATTCTGCCAATAGAGCTGGAATGT
This sequence comes from Pleurodeles waltl, assembly GCF_031143425.1. Lineage (NCBI taxonomy): Eukaryota > Metazoa > Chordata > Amphibia > Caudata > Salamandridae > Pleurodeles > Pleurodeles waltl. The sequence continues at coordinate 472,997,748 of NC_090437.1, read as the reverse complement.
TCATCAGTCATTTGTATGTTGTGTATTTGAGTTTCACTTAAGAGCACAAAAATGATTGCAAATGTAGTTGTATGATTGTTTTCAGGATAACAATGTCATTTGTTTAACTTCGGTATATGATTAGTTCTTCATGTTGCACATTTTGCCATTTAGGTTTGTTCACCCTCGTTTTGGGTCCATCAAATGCATTCGGACCATCAGGCCCGTGGTGCGGGACGAAGAACTGACAGTCGCCTACGGATATGACCACAGCCCCCCTGGGAAAAATGGTCCAGAAGCTCCGGAGTGGTACCAGCTGGAACTGAAGACCTTTCAGGCTTTCCAGAAAAAGTGAAAGTGAGCTCCACGTTGATGGCATGGGTGTGGAAACAAGGATCTATGCACTACGTTTATACTGAAAATGGACAGCTAGGGGTCGTTCTTGCTCTTGCGCCATTACCAATTGTCATTCTAGGTTAGAGATGAGTGTCTTGCATACTGAATAAGTCCGACTGTATTGTTGGTGCCTGTCAAATCGACAGTTATCACGACAGTCATACCTGAGAGTTGCTTTCATGTCACATAGTAATTACATATTATCTAACTATTCAATGCATTCGCCAGAAAGACAGGGCGACGAATTCTATTATTTTGTAGTCGATGGTTTTACATATTGCTATTTTGAAAGACTAGGCATCAGGTATTAGAAAAAAAAAGAAAAATCGGTTTTCGTACATTTATGATATTTTAATGGTACAGGGGGTTGTTCGATTTTGATATTTTCTAATGCAGTGAGTGCATCATCAATCTTCTTAACTTTTACTTGGTTAACAGGAGAGTATATGCATACACGTAGTACGAGTGTGTGTAAATAAGGGCTGGTTTCAGTTTCTTTGTTATCCTTGTCTAGAATATGATCATTTTATTTAACCATGAAGTTTTGCAGGAAATCATATGTTCTTATACGTGCAAGGAGTTGCCTTTAGTGTTCGATAGTAGTATGCACGCATAACAGCGCTCTAATATTTAAACAGTGATATTTTTAATACTCCATACTGAAACTCAGAAACTATAGTAATGTTATTATCACTGATATGGTCACACTCGGTTTAAGATTTCTCTGTACTCATTTTAGGAAGAGAATTGGGCTTGACTTTCTTTTTTAGTCATAGGTAATGGAGCTGTCAAAATGGCATGGTACAGGTGCCAAGGTAGGCGAGGATGGTTATTGCGTTTGTGAGACTCTTACACATCCTATCAAGGATATTAGTGAAGGCACAGCGTAGGGGGTTGTCCAATCTGTTGTTTTTGACAACTAAGGACCTGATCGGGATCAGCCGAGTTGGATGCGGTAGTTATTGCATCTGATAAAAATTAGACACCTAGGTGTTTGGAAATTGTTTGATACGATAATTAGCCCAAATTCTACATACATTTATCCCCTTTTGAATTCTGGCAGGTCTTACCTGCTGAAATGTAATGAAGTGTGAGGTCTTTATTGCAAACATTAAATAATGGTGTGGTAAATACCATATAACTCGGAAAGCCGATTGCTTCGCAAGCAGGGTTAAACCTCATAAAATTGTCTAAGTATTACAAATTCACAAACTATACATAATCATATTGTTTTAACCAATTGAACAGTGACCGAACAACACCAACACAAGTTTTGTGGGAGTGCTAAAAACAGATTCCTGTAAAACTGATACCAGCACATGGGGCATATGTTCTCCAACAACTCAGAGAGAAGTGATTCTGTATCTTCAGTTTCTGAGTCCACTGGGAACTATTTTTGCAAGCATGTTTGCAATGTAAAGCACAAGGCATCTTTTTTGTTCTAAAAGGCACACTTCTCATTCACTCGCCACAATGGTGTTCCCGCCATGGCATTAATCGCTTGGGGAGGAAAGACCCACCAGTGTTAACAGGCAGGCCTATTTAAAAGTGGAGTGACAATGGATGAGTCAGTTGTTGATGTCATTTTCACTTCTTTTCACTAAAGTGAGGTTTGCATTTTAATATGCTGTGTTTGAGAAGGAGCACACATCAAGGAGTCCCATGTTGTTGCTAACTGGAGCTGCCGCATACGTTTGGCATGAGCACTCAGTGCAGTGAATTCGCTAGATAACCAGAGCTGCCCCAAACGTTTGGCATGAGCGCTCAGTGAAGCAAATTCGCTAGGACATTTTGGAGTGTGTAAAGTAGTGCTCTTGTAGTGCTCTATATGTAGTCTTATATGTTGTGAATTGGCCCCGTAACATGTGCAATGGGAATAACACAGGAATATTCATGGCAAATTCAAATTCACTTAGCACAATTAGAAAGGACTATGGGGGTCATTCTGACCCTGGCGGTCATCGATCGCCAGGGCCAACGACCGCGGAAGCACCGCCAACAGGCTGGAGGTGCTTCCTGGCCAATTCTGACCGCGGCTTTGGGAAACCGGCGGTTTCCCGCCGGTTTTCCCCTGGCCATAGGAATCCTCCATGGCGGCGCTGCAAGCAGCGCCGCCATGGGGATTCCAACCCCCTTCCCGCCATCCTGTTCCTGGCGGTTCTTACCACCAGGAACAGGATGGCGGGAACGGGTGTCGTGGGGCCCCTGGGGCCCGCCGGCCCAGCGGGAAAGTCAGAATGACCGTTGCGGTCATTTGACCGCGGTACGGTCTTCTGGCGGTTTCCGCCAGGCGGGCGGCTTCTGCCGCCCCGCCGGGGTCGGAATGACCCCCTATGTCTCCTTGCACATAACCTAATAGGGAATTGGATGTGTCTGGACCAAGTCACAAAGACATGAAAGTATGTAAAAGAGTACTACTACAGTGCTGCTTCCTGTACTCGTGAATACTTCTGTGACACAGGCGCATAATCTTTATGTGATGCTGATGGGGAGGCTTTGACTAACCTTTAGTAGTTGAGTCGCTCAACATAATTGTAGGAAGAAACCAGTCCAACAATAATTGAATAAAAAGAAGGTTATGGAATGTATCCACACTATGCTTCAACCCCAACATGGGCAGGTCAAATCTTTTATAAGACTGATTTCTGAACTAAAGTCAGCAAGTTCACAAGAACATCACCATGGCAAGGAACACAATTGAGCATTCTTGTGTTAAGGCCTAGAGGTGATGTGCTCCCTGTGATTGAATAAAAATACCAAAATAGACTACTTCCTTTGGTTTACAGATCATTGGTCTTCTTCTGCAGCTGTCCCTTGTACTTATGATTTAATTCTTTTAAATTGTCCTTCAGGTGGTTCTACTCCATTTTTGTTTTTAAGTAATGTTGTATATGCATAAGGTAATTCTGTGTAGGGTGTCACATTGAAGGCCTCAGTGATTGGGTCAGAAGCCCTTTGATATCACAAATGAAGACTAGGGAACTGGTTTAGAGTTAGGTAGTAACGAGATTTGTGTAATTTCGGAAGGACATTTTGAATCTAAAGGAGAGGTCAATGTGGAATGTCTTCCACAATTGAGGCAGGTCCACTGGTGGGTTCTATTCCTGATGTAGCACTCCTTACAAAAATCAGAACATTTTCCTTTACTACCCAACCCTAAATGATGCTGTGCTTACAGGTACATAAAGAGAGGGTAGTTACATCTAAAGCCCATTAAAAGAAAAAAGGTTGCTACAACACGAAGACACCAATGTTATATAATTTGCTGGTGGATGCTCACTAACTTGTGGAAGATGAACAAAAGAAGGTGAATAAGTGTATTTGCGTAAGATTTTAGGTCATTTAGGCGCCATAGAAAGACAAACATTCTTCATTTACCCTCTTACAACATGCATTGCCTGTTGACATAGGCTCCAACTCTGGATCGGTCCCAATAAGACACAGGCAGAAACTCTTGTCTACGGCTTGGGAGCACTTTTTCTTTTAATGATAGTAAAACCGAGTTGCCTAGCATACCAGGCATAAACATTCGTAGGGTCTTGATTAATTGCACATTGCTTGGCATGCATTCTCAGAATTACTTTGTTCATTTGGTTGAAGTAGACAGTAAGTAAAAATTAGTTGTATTCTAAGCTTGGCTACTTAGCAAGACCATATAGGTCTACAAGGTTAACCTTAATTCTACATTTCCTTTTTCCTCGCTGGTACTCAGTTTCCTGCACAAGGTAATTTATATTTTGATAGTCCAACAAAGACTAAATCCAACTGCAAAGCAGTATAAAAATACAGAGGACAAAACGTTCCTTCTGCCTTTGAGGGGGCTGTTCTTGTACCAGAGTAACTTTAAATGCAGCCTAAAAGCTGTTCACCATGGCCTTAGTTTTGGTTAATAATAATATGCAATTCTAAGTGCTGATCTTCTTTACTGTAAGATGTTTTCAATGCGTCCATTTGGATAAATACATAGACAGTGTGACTGCTCTGTAGCTTTTTGGCCAATGAAGGTACCACTAATGTTAATTATATATTAATGCATTCTGAGAGGGGTGGGTATAATAGTATACCTTTTGTAAATTATCAAAATGGTATGTGTACATGATTAAAGTATGTTATGGGCCAACTCTATATTTACGAGAAATGAGGTAAAATATGGGAAATGCTTTAATGTTAAAAAACATTTAGAAAGTTTGTAGGGACAAGCAGAGATCTTGTCATGTCTAAAACTGAGAACAAAATTCTGTGTATTTGCTGATGCCATCTTCAGTGCTGCTGAAACATTACTGCCCAGCAGAACCTAAACACTAGGATTTAATGCGTGGAAAGGGTTAGATGTTCATTACAAAGGAATGAATAAACCTGTCTAAAATGTCCATTTTGGGAATATATTTTCAGTACACATCACACCACAAGTTAAAAGATAAGTTTACCATTGTCGTGCCCACTATTTTCAGCAATGGACAGGTAGGTTCATATAGCAATACAAATACAAACAGTAGGAATGCCCATCGCCCACTGATCCTGCACTTTGATATTTGTTGCTCAATCAGCCTGATCTTAATTAACCCACTATGAGGTACGCTCAGCATGGATTATACATAAGTTAAAAGGTGATATTTATACTACTAGGATCATTTTGTACCAATATTTGTTAAAAAGCCAAACTTGCTAGATAACACCTTAAACATATGCTGCATAATTGTTCATTAATTGCATAATATCAAAGGCAATTTGTCTTCTATCTTACTGCATAATCATCGGTCATTGCTGCATAATTTAGTCATGATACTAAAACCAAAAGGCAGCTATGGCATACCACGTTGCACATACACAGTATCAATACAGGGAGTGCAGAATTATTAGGCAAGCTGTATTTTTGAGGATTAATTTTATTATTGAACAACAACCATGTTCTCAATGAACCCAAAAAACTCATTAATATCAAAGCTGAATATTTTTGGAAGTAGTTTTTAGTTTGTTTTTAGTTTTAGCTATGTTAGGGGGATATCTGTGTGTGCAGGTGACTATTACTGTGCGTAATTATTAGGCAACTTAACAAAAAAAAATATATACCCATTTCAATTATTTATTATTACCAGTGAAACCAATATAACATCTCAACATTCACAAATATACATTTCTGACATTCAAAAACAAAACAAAAACAAATCAGTGACCAATATAGCCACCTTTCTTTGCAAGGACACTCAAAAGCCTGCCATCCATGGATTCTGTCAGTGTTTTGATCTGTTCACCATCAACATTGCGTGCAGCAGCAACCACAGCCTCCCAGACACTGTTCAGAGAGGTGTACTGTTTTCCCTCCTTGTAAATCTCACATTTGATGATGGACCACAGGTTCTCAATGGGGTTCAGATCAGGTGAACAAGGAGGCCATGTCATTAGATTTCCTTCTTTTATACCCTTTCTTGCCAGCCACGCTGTGGAGTACTTGGACGCGTGTGATGGAGCATTGTCCTGCATGAAAACCATGTTTTTCTTGAAGGATGCAGACTTCTTCCTGTACCACTGCTTGAAGAAGGTGTCTTCCAGGAACTGGCAGTAGGACTGGGAGTTGAGCTTGACTCCATCCTCAACCCGAAAAGGCCCCACAAGCTCATCTTTGATGATACCAGCCCAAACCAGTAATCCACCTCCACCTTGCTGGCGTCTGAGTCGGACTGGAGCTCTCTGCCCTTTACCAATCCAGCCACGGGCCCATCCATCTGGCCCATCAAGACTCACTCTCATTTCATCAGTCCATAAAACCTTAGAAAAATCAGTCTTGAGATATTTATTGGCCCAGTCTTGACGTTTCAGCTTGTGTGTCTTGTTCAGTGGTGGTCGTCTTTCAGCCTTTCTTACCTTGGCCATGTCTCTGAGTATTGCACACCTTGTGCTTTTGGGCACTCCAGTGATGTTGCAGCTCTGAAATATGGCCAAACTGGTGGCAAGTGGCATCGTGGCAGCTGCACGCTTGACTTTTCTCAGTTCATGGGCAGTTATTTTGCGCCTTGGTTTTTCCACACGCTTCTTGCGACCCTGTTGACTATTTTGAATGAAACGCTTGATTGTTCGATGATCACGCTTCAGAAGCTTTGCAATTTTAAGAGTGCTGCATCCCTCTGCAAGATATCTCACTATTTTTGACTTTTCGGAGCCTGTCAAGTCCTTCTTTTGACCCATTTTGCCAAAGGAAAGGAAGTTGCCTAATAATTATGCACACCTGATATAGGGTGTTGATGTCATTAGACCACACCCCTTCTCATTACAGAGATGCACATCACCTAATATGCTTAATTGGTAGTAGGCTTTCGAGCCTATACAGCTTGGAGTAAGACAACATGCATAAAGAGGATGATGTGGTCAAAATACTCATTTGCCTAATAATTCTGCACTCCCTGTAATATCAATTGCGGTGCTTAACCACCTTAAACCTCAGCTGCCAAAGAGCTCTCCCTTTATACTATATATATTAAACAAATCTTCCCGGGGGGCGCACTCACAAAGTCTTTTACTTGACCATTAAAATTAAATCAGTCCAACTTCTTAGAGTTCATAAATTATGCCAAGCCAATCTTACTTCTTTGATGAAATACTTTGAGATGATACATCAATCATATAAATGAAACCACCCGAGCCAACAGGTTTTGTTTCCAACTGGAACTTCATCAGGGCTGCAAAATGAATAATTTATACATACTAAAAATTACAATTTAAAATTAAATTAACATCATATATATATTTTCAAGCCCAAAGAAACAATGCCAATCATCTATTTTATTGTGTATACAATTATGGGTCACACAGTAACAGGGCAGAGGATAAGATATCATCTTGTTTCATAATTAAATTTTTGTATATATATTGTATTTTAAATACAAATATGATTTATTTGCTAAAGTAATGCTTACAACATTCCCATGTTAACAGTTATCATTTTTATAATCAACAAATCTTCATATATAATCACTGCATACTTATTTATTACATTTTAAAATTCCGGTACAATAATCTGTGTTCTGTTGCAATAGATCTAAATTATTACTTTTGTGCTTCCTTTAAAGATCATACTAAACTCTGTTGTAATAACTCATGAAACACAGTTCATCACTTTTATTGCTTCTTCAATTAAGTCCATCTGGCTGGATACCTCATTGAACCAAATATTCCAAAGGCTACCTTTTCATAGATGTTATCAACACAGACTGAGAGGGCAAACCCCTAAATCATGTATTCCCCATTTTCATTTTAAAAACATCCTCGTTATTATCAAATCTACCTGTAAGTAAAACATCCAAATGTAACCATGCTATGTGCCAATGAACTCTCAATTATTCCGTGGCTATACAAATATGTGTTCTCTACATCTAACTCATCACCAAACAGCTAAAGAGCAAGAATGGCATGTGTAACGTAGTCAAGGTAGATATGAGTGCCATTTTAAAAGTGCCTCAGCTCATTGTCAAGCATATACCAAACACTGTCTCTCGTTATCATAGATGCTAATATATAAAGCACAAAAGGGCAATGCACACTGAACTAGTTTGAGTCATCCATTACCCATGGTGAACACCAAAGACCACAGAAAAAATGCTGACATTACACTAATTGGTACAAACAAGCTCCATCATTACATTTACAACCACCAAGTACATTAGGAGAACAACTGAAGTAAACAACCTTTACATATCTGAGTAATTCTCACCAAGAACCTATATTCAGCCCTCTCTACAAGTTATCATACAAGGTGTCTCAGAAATACCTTAAATCATAGCGATATTAACATAGCTTTATGTAGTGGCCAGGAAACGTGTCAGCTTCAAGCATACAAGCGCATGACTCACTAACTTCAAACTACCCGACCTGACAAATAACGTAACTAGGAAATGAGCCTGTTTCATCTCTTTCACCTAGCTTACCCACAAGTGTATGTTAAATGTTTGAAATGCTTCTATGCATTCTGAGATACATGGCTGTTCACAGTTAGTCTTGATATTATTCATCTTCAAAGTAGAATGTAAATGTAATGTTGATGTAAATCCAAGAAATTAGGTATATGCTGCACTGCAACTCAATTATTTATTATAATCAACATGTATGTTACTGTAAGTTAAGCACCACAGACAACAAATATTAACAATACAATCATCTCACCTACCTAGAGTCAACCTAATCACTGATCTAGGATGTGCATTGTCTGCTATGAGGATATTTGCAGAAAAAGACTACTCTGTATCCTACCATTTCTAATATACAACTTAAAATCTAGAATGGTGTTTTGTGTCTGTTCATTGTCATAGGTATAGTTATAGTTATGAGGGTTTTGATTCAGATATGCAAAGTATTCCTCCATCTGTTGTTCCATAACAGTTTACATAATAATAATATCAATGTACTGACCCCAGAAAAATATATATTGGGTGCATCCCTTCTCACTTTGGGACCAGGCATACCCCCTCTAATATCACCCCATAAGGAGGTTGGCATAAGAAGGGGCAAACCTGGAACCCATGGTCATGCCCTGTAACTGGTGGCACCACTGTGTATTGAACAAGAATGAATTGTTTGTCAATATGAAATCATTCTTCTCGAACAACATTTTAGTGTGATCTAATTATTTTGCTAGTCATGATGATGGCATGTGATCCATGGCAGTCAAACTTTAATATATGTATAAAGTCCAACCACATTCACAGTTACAAATATCATACTTTGATCTTATTTCAAATGTATTTAAATTTATTTAAAATGTCCTTCGTATCTCTCATAAACCATGGTAAATTGTACACATTTGGTTTTAAGAACGAGTCAACAAATTCCATAGATGTTCTGTGATAAAACCTATCCAGTAAAAGATAGTTCCCTCAAGTGGCATTCTGCCTTGTGTAATGATCTTAGGTAAAATGTATATAAATAGAAACGAAGATATTCACATTAAGAAACCTAAATTCATAGTCAATCAAGCATTCAATTTCTTTCCAATCACTGAATTTCTGATGTATATGGCTGATAACATCATAACTAGGGTACATGGGCAGTTTCCTATAACACCCTGTATCTCCTGCCCTACAATTACACTTTCGTAATATGCTCTATTCAAAATACCTATATCTTTGCCCTTATCAGACTTTTGCGTAACTGCACTATTGTCTGAACCTAGATCATGTAATGCCTTTCTTTCTTGAATGCAAATATTACCTTTGTATTTGACCCTATACAATTTAGTTTTGTTATCTTCCAATTTATATAGTACTTCTGTCAGCTTTTTTGTAAATGCTTCTATTCCTATTAGTTGTGGAATGGATCTAGATGATGGATACAAACCACTCTAGCAGTTATGACCAGGTTTAATGTTTAATGAGTTCATTACCTCTTCCACATTAATACAGTCCTCATCATTTAATACTAAATTGTAAATATATTTTACATCATATATGGAAAAATCTGATACCTCCACGGGTATAGACAAAGGAACATGCTTCTTCTCCATCATTGAAAAATAACTCATCAGTGTCAATTGTATTGCAAATTGAAATTATTCAACATGAACATTTGTAAATTCACATGTTATAACATGACAAAAACAATGTCTCTTACAGAGTATGTTGATTTCAGTTTAAAATAAGTATCTGTTTGACAAATTCACTATTTCTAAACTATCTTTAGTATCATTTTTGGAGGATATCTCACTATTGGCCGGACAATTGTGGATATGTACCCCGGTTATCTGATATATTGCTTCAAAGGTTTTGGTATTTTCTACTCCCTTCAGTTTTATGTCTCCCTCGGAACCGACTCAACATCTGCAAACCTCCTCTAAAAAACTGAGGTACATTTGATAATGTTTGGAGTGTCTGTCTTACTAGGTCCTGCATCCTTCACTGAGGATAATTTAGAACTACGGCATGATGTAGATCCCACCTTATGTTATTTTATTGGAAGATCTGCCACGCTTTACCACAACCTCATCAAATTTCCCAGCAAAGATGAATATCCTACAATGATTTTAATCTCTTTCATCACTTTTTAATTTATTCATTTGCTGTCCCTTTTGAACCATCTGATGTTCTTTAATTATATTATTCAGAAATTCATAATTCTTATCTATGTCTTCCTTCAAGTTCATATCTTTATCTTCTTTTTCTTGATTTTTGATTTGATCCTCAATTTGTCCACTTTGTGTTCTGAGTTCTTAATAAATATATTCATCATTGTGTAAAATGGACTGTTAAGATTATCTTTCCAATCATGCAGTAGGTCTTAGCTCAAATCATCGGACGTAGAGGAGATACAAATTCAAAGACCAGTAAGGACCCTTTTGTGTTTGAACTAGCTTTGCCATCCCACCACTTTGATAGTTCAGATCTCTAGACATATGAATTTCTTAAACAACAGATGGAGGAATATTTTGCATACTTGAATCAGAACCCTTAGAGAATAATTTAGTCATCCCCATTTCAAAATTTGGTCAATGATAACCACACAACTCCAGCACTTTTGAACAGCACCAAATGTTAGCATAAATTACACATGAATAACCAGTTTTGCCATGCCCTTTAGGGACACATTGGTTTCCAAATCTACTTGATTTTGAAACTTTCAGTACAAATTAAGCAACAATGTGGAGGTTGTGTGGTCATATGGATTCCAAACATCAGCATTCATTGGGGAACTTTGAAGGTTATTGAATGATCTGTATGTTCCAAAATTGAGATAGCATTAAGGAATTATCTGTTGAGCATAGAGAGGTGAAACAGTGGTAAATGGAAAGTCATTTGAGGCTTGGTCTGTATACTGGGCATTCTTGAAAAACCGAGACTGACAACAATCCATTTACAGACAAAACTCTACATTAGCATGGAAATCTGACTCAAGTCTCAAAATATTTACCTTGAAAGTTAAATATGTAAAATGTATTTAATCTAAAAGTATATATCTGCAATATTTTATTTTACACTGTCATTGGTCTCCAATAAGCACAGAGGCACATTAGGGATGGAAATACTGTGTGAAATATGCAGCACACATAACTGAAACTTGACTGCGTCAGTAGCTTTGTTGTCAATCGGTCACCCACTGTGCCCCAAGTACCACTTTATATTTAGTATGTCTAACTGATTGATCTACTGCTGCACTGGTGCAAGATATTTGAGCCTTAGCGTTGATGCCTGGTATGTATTTATGAAGTGAATTGTGAAACAAATGAGGTGTTTTTGAAAAGAATATATGAATGAGATTTGCTCTTACTAGCATTAGGAATGTGAGCTTTTGAAGTGTGTTAGGGTGTATGTACTAAGAAATAGAAATACTTAAATATAACATGACAAACATTTGTAATGAAAAGTGTATTCTTAAATTTTAATGCAAAACCTGCATCATATGTGCTAGAAACGCAATGGCTATGGATATAATAAACATTATAAAACATTGACTTTGTTTCATTTTTATTTGGATAATATTTACATTTGAGCATTAAAGAATTTGAGAGAAGAAATTGTGTTAGAGCATTGATCTGCATCGTATCCAATTATCTGTGTGCTGGCTCTTTCAAATGGCTTCTTTGCTGGCCATCCTTTCAACTCATAAAATGCACCATAGATCTGATCTTACCTCCTGATGTTTTGAGGTTTTTTTTCTTTACAGAAAAAAAGTTTTTTTCACAGAAAAAAAGTTGCCATGCCACACGAGAATAAGCAGTAAGAACGCCACTCACTCAGCCATTTTCTGTCAAGTGCCATTCTGGAAGTGCACCCTAGTTATTATCATCTCCTCATTGTGAGAATATTTAGAGTACAAATGTGGGGAAAGATTACAAAAAATGTGGGTGGTGCTATAATATGTACTTGTTGGTAGGTTAGGCAGTGCTTGGTGCAAACACTATTTACCACCACCTTTTACAACCTTATTATGAAAGCAGATTTATAGAGATGGTTGTGTGTCAAAAGAATGTTTAGGCATATTTGTTGCATTTTTTGAGCATTGTGATTTGAATTGCTGTTTGTGCTGTTTTGCATTATCACATTGAGTTAGTGTTGTGGTGCACCCTGGTTGTTGCGTTGCAGTCTTTTTTCATGTTTGTTTTGCACAGCCTTGTTATATTTTAGTTGTGTTCTTATTATGCTTTTAATGAATGAATGAAAGATACTTGTGAAGCGTGCAGCTGCTCACAAAGAGTGTCCCGGTGCTATGGTACAAATAGGGAATGAAGCAATGGCAACCAGGCCACATGCTATTTCCTAAACAGGTGCGTTTTCAGTTCTTTTTAAATGTTTATTTAACTGTGATGGACCTTAAGTGTGAAGGAAGCTGATTTTGTAACTTGGCAGCTGCCACTGAAAAAGAGCCTCCCAGGCGTTGCCTTTTGACACGAGGAACCACAAATAGGCTTGCATTTCTAGACCGAAGTGGGTGTGATAGAATATATTCCATCACTCTCTTATTAAGTAAGCTAGGCCCCCTGTTGTGAAAGGCTTGGTGAGGCATTAATAAAGATTAAAAAATGATGCGTTGCCTCACTGATAGCTAGTGCAGTTTTTCACGAAATGAAGACACCGCAGCCGACTTAGGCAATTTAGACAGGAGGTGAACAGCCATATTCTGCATAACTTGTAATCAATTAGTTAAATAAGCTGGCAATCCCAAGTAAAGAACATTGGCATAGTCCTGCCTTGAAATAATCAATGCCCTGACCACTGTCACCTGGGCAGAGTGTGGAAGCAGCTGAAGCTATTTTTTTCAACAAGCCCAAGATGCAATGGCAGGATCTCACTACAGTGGATATCTGAGCCCCATATGAAAGTTTAGAGTCAATAATCACCCCTACATTTCTGGCCCCCAACGTAAGTGGAGGGGGAAAAGGGGCAGTCTTGGGCCCTGCTCCCATCCTCCATGGGAGGCATTTGCGACCAAACAGTAAAAACCTCTGTCTTATCTGGATTACATTGCAGCTTATTATCCTTCAGCCAACCTATCACTGCCTCCATACAACCAGCAAAAGCGTTTTTAGCCTCCAACAAGTCCCCCTCATACGTGAGCAGAAGTTGAGTGTCATGCGCATACAAGATGACTCTGATGTTAAAGGATTCCATCAAAAAGGCCAACGGCACCATATAGATATTAAAAAGAGTAGGACCAAGGGAGGAGTCTTGTGGCACTCCCTGCCCCAGGCTCTTCACGTCAGAGGCATAAGGTTTAATTCAGACAACATGCTCACGATGCGTCAGGAAGGATCTCAACCAGTCCAGGGCCAAGCCAGTCACACCCAAGTGCTCTACCTGCCTAGAGAAGATGTTATAATTGATCGTGTTGAAAGCTGCCGACAGGTCAAGTAGCACCAAGGCAACAGTGAGGCCAGAGTCTAAACTACATCTAATAGACTCCGACACCTCAAGAAGAGCTGCCTCAGTGTTGTGGCGTGCTCTATATCCCGATTGGGAGGCATGAAGTAGATCATTCTCATCCAAGAAGGCAGTCAACTGCTGATTCACCAGTTTTTCTAAAACCTTAGCTGCCTTATGTTAGCGATGTCAACAAAAGCTACTGTGTTTCCAAGCAAGACAAAAAGAAAGTAAACCCTGGTGTCTAGTGAGATTCCTACCCCCCTTCCCCAGAGCATATGGTACCCTTCCCTAGTGGATCCCTGTCTGGAGATTACTGCAGGAGGGCAATCCCCAAGAAGGAATCCACACACTAGACCCCAGAGAGGAGGGTAGTAGCCCCTTGGGCAAGGGCTTGTGCTCCCCTTAAAACTTTAAATATAACATTCTTTCTCATCCCCCAGGCGGGTGGATGGAGCAATTTTCCCCATATGACCTTGGAGGGGGGCAGAAAGCCCACTAGACACAAGGGATTATATATTTTTTTAATCATAGGGGTGGGGATGCGCAGCATGGGCATGGCCATGCCCCCCCAAAAAAAGGCAAACTGTTTTTTTGCTGTCCCTAGGGAGCTGATGGGGCAATTATCCCTTCAACCCCCAGGGGACAGAAAGCCAACTAGACACAAATGATTACTTGTTTGTTTAATTGTAGGGGTGGGGGCTGCCAAGCACTACAGTGCCATGCCCTCAAAGGGAAAACAGATTTTTTGACTCACCGGGCATAGATGGGCGCAATAACCCTCATCTGCTCCCGAGGGGGTGGGGGCAGAAAGTCCACTAGATACCAGGGATTACTTTTTTTTTTATTGTGGGGGTCGGGCTGCCCAGCATGGTCATGGCCATTCCCACACCACCATTAAAATGGGTAAACAGTCTTTCTACCCCCTTGGGTGCAGATGGGGGCAATTACCCCATATCTGCTCACACCAGGGGGCAGAAAGCCCACTGTACACCAGGGATTACTTTTTTTTTTAACTGTAGGAGTGGGGGCTGCCCAGCATGGGTGCGGGTGCAGCCATGCCCCCATCCCCTTGAAAAAAGGAAACAGACTTTCTGTCTCCCCGGGGGGTAGAAACCCACTATGTACCAGGGATTACTTCTTTTTGTTAATTGTAGGGTTGATGAATGCCCAGCAATAGGGATACAGCCTTTCTGTCTCCCAAGAGGTAGAAGAGGGCAATTACCTTCATCTGCCCTCCCCCCCAGAGGGCAAAAAGCTCACCAGGCACTAAAGATTACTTTTTTTTTTAATTGTATGGGTGGGGGCTGCTCAGCATACCCCCTCAAAAATGGAGAAAGAGTCTATCTGCCCCTTTAGAGGGGTAGATAGGTGCAATTACCCCTATGCCCCCCTCCAAGGTGTTGGGGGTACAGAGAGCCCACTAAACACCAGGGATGCCTGTTTTTAAAAGGAAGGGGTGGGACTGCCCAGCTCGGGCATGGTGATCACCCAACCCCCATAAAAAATGGGGAAACACTTTTTCTGCCCCCAGCGCAGATGGGGTAATTAGCCCCCAGGGGGTAGAAAGCTCACTGTATGGCAGCAATATATATTTTTAATAAAATAATTGGGTGGGTCTTTTCCAGCCTAACATCAGGGCCAACCCTCACCACTAAAATGTCAACTGTTTTTCTGCTCCCCTGCGGATTAAAGCATCTCATCCTAATGACAAGCAAGGGGGCATTTGATTCTTTTGGGTGTTGTTTTTACAAATGGGCCAGGAGAGTTTGGCTAACTTCCAGTATCATCCCACTTGCACTTGTGAACAGCTGCACTTTTTCGGCTCGGGTTGGCTGCTGCCTGAAAAAACCTACCAGACCCAGACAGTTCTGAAAACTAGACATCTGGGGGGTCTAGGGTGGAGTGCTTTGCACGCATCCCACACCATTTTCTTAGCCACAGTGCCTTGCAAACCTCAAACGCTGACTATAAACACACATTTTCCTCACATTTCTGTGATGGAAACATCTGGAATCCGCAGGACTCCATAAAATTCCTACCACCCTTTAAAAATGCTGCACAACTTGTGTGGTTGGCCTTAGTGCCAGCGACAGGACTGGATCCAACCGAGATCAGTAGGAGTGCCCATGTAAGGGCTCCCATTGTCTTTGGAAACCAGGGAAAGTGCACCATATCAGGCAGAGTGTACTGCCCTTAGGGCAGCTGTGAACCTGTGCTGCTCTAGGGCAGCACAAGTTCAAGAGAAATATGGAGTAGCTGTTTAAAAGCTGCTCTGTGATCTTCTGCACTTTCCAGAGGGATTTAGAGATCTCCTAGCAGGTGGGTGCAGTGAGTCATTGCATCCGCCTGCAAAGAAATGCCTCGGTGGGTCCATGGTACCCCTCTTCATCTCTCCAGAGGGCTGCCTTTAGAAGGGACACTGAAAGTGCGCAGCCTTTTGAGGCGCACTTTCAGTGCGCCTTCTAAAGGCATGTTTGCCTCTACACCCATATCAGTAATATAGCGCAGGCACAGAGACAAAGCAATTCCCTTATTTGCATGGGATCTTACCCCCAAGCAAATAAGGGAACACCCTCTAATGATAGCACTGACAGTATATGTGCACCAGTGCTATTTGTATTACAGAAGGGGCTGCAAAAGCATCTCAACTCCTTCTGTAATACCAAAGTGCCCCAGGGGTGCCCAAAGCGGGCGCAAACCCCTGTTGCGCTCCCGGGGCACTTTGTATAACATGGCCCCTGATGTGCTACTATGTACTTGACTTGGTCTCAATGACTTAGGGGGTCATTACAACATTGGCGGTAAAAGCCGCTTACCGCCGTGCAGAAGACCGCCAATACACCGCCGCGGAATTCCACCACAGCTATTATGACACACATCTCGAAATCCGCCGAAACTCAGACACCCACACAAGTCCGCCACACCAAAGGTCAGTGATAAACTGGCGAAAACAAAACATCCACCGTCACGCCAACAGAAACACACCCATGCTATCACGAACCACGAATCCACGCAGTGGTTTTTCAACCGCGGTATTCCATTGGCGGTACACACCGCCGCGCTCAAAATACACACACATCTCCAAAACACCACCACATTGGACAATTCAAAATACACACACCTTATACACATACAAACACCACTCCCACACACCAAACACAATATAAAACACACACCCACATCACCCACAAACCCCTACGACCAAAAATTAGAGACGAAGGCAACAGAGAGATAGCACAGCAATAGGCAACCCCACCACACAGAGGCACACAACACCATCACCCACACAACATCCACGCACAAAATACCACACACCACTACACATCACCACACTCATCACCACATACACCCCATACACATCACCTACACCACCCCATGGCACGCCAAAGACACCCCAGGTTTTCGGAGGAGGAGCTCAGGGTCATGGTGGAGGAAATCGTAATGGTAGAGCCACAGCTATTTGGATCACAGGTGCAGCACACCTCTATAGCTAGGAAGATGGAGCTATGGCGGAGAATCGTCGACAGGGTCAACGCAGGGGGACAGCACCCAAGAAATCGGGAGGACATCAGGAAGAGGTGGAACGACCTACGGGGGAAGGTGCGTTCAGTGGTCTCCAGGCACAACATCGCGATTCAGCGGACTGGCGGCGGACCCCCACCTCCTCCCCCACAACTAACAACATGGGAGGAGCAGGTCTTGACCATTATGCATCCAGAGGGCCTCAGAGGAGTCGGTGGAGGAATGGACACTGGTAAGTCTAATCTTAACTATCATATCCCCCACCCTACCTGCATGCTATCACACACCCCCACCCTCACCCCCTCCCCTATTACTCCAACTCCTCACTAATGTACTAATAACACAAACCACACATCCCAACACCAAGCCCTGCATGACACAACAAAGCATGGACACCCATCACTAAAGCATGCCCACTGCACATACCCATAACAACCCCCCAACCATCATCACACAAGCCCCCACACAGGAATGCTAGCAGAGGGGTACACGCACACCCACCCATTGCACACCATGAGACACACAGATGCAATAATCATGCTTTTACACCCCTGCAGGACCACTACCTAACGCCACCAGACAGGAGGGTCCAGACATCTCCACCCCACCCACAGAAGAGGCCCACAGTGATGACAGCAGCTCTGGCCAACTGGATCCAGATGACCAGCCCGGACCATCGTGGACAGTCGGTTCCCCTCGCAAAGGCACAGCCCAACACTGACCTTCCACCCTCTGGTAACACCAGCACAGCACCCACCCAGCGGGCCCATACCTCAGTACCCAGGACACGTCAATCAGCTGTGTGTCCACCACTACAGGGAACCCAGGATAACCAACCACCCCAACAACAACAGGGACCTGGGGGCAGTGGCAGTGGGCACACGGTCCAGGGGATGGAGGCACAGGAACACAGGGGAACTGGGAGGGCTGCTGTGCGACATGGGGCGGACAGGTCCAGGGAACCCACTCTCCACGAGGCCCTCTCCTCCATCATGGGAGCCTACCACCACTCCCAGGAGACGATGGCTACGGTCCTGGCCAAGTTTCAGGAGACCCAGCGCATGCAGGACGAACAGTATTTGGGGTTCAGGTAGGAGCTCAGAACCATCAGCTCCGCCCTGGGCACCATCGTAGGGGTGCTGAAGGACATACAGAAGACCATGAGGGACACTGTGGCACTCCAAGGGGCCCCTGACACTAGCCTGGACGATGAACTGCCCACCACCTCCGCCAGCGCTAGTGGACAGGACGCCCCGCCACAGGACCACCACAACAGCACCCCACCCCCTGCAGACGGACAACCACCCCGCAAGCGGTCCCTGAGATCCAGAAACAGAACAGAGCACGATAGCAAGACCCCCGCCAAGAAATGAGACCACCCTGATTGTCATCCCATTGTCCCACTTTGTTACCCTGTCCAGATTAGAACTGCCCCAGCTCCACTTCCTATGCCCATGTGGGCAGTGCACCTGTGAGACTAATAGACTGGACTCTGCCATGGACATTCCTCCACCATCACCCATCACCATTTTGCCACCCCCTCCAATAATTAGCACTTCAATAAACACCCTTGAACCACAAAACAATCTGGAGTCAGTCTGTGATTTTAAAAATGTGTATTATCTATGACAATGACAAAATCCGTTCGAAAATGTAATGTCAACATACCTATGTAACACATCACAAGCCCATGAAGGATGCAAGCAGATGACACACGTTGGTAACCACACCTGTGAAACCATAATGGAAATGTACCACTCAGTTAGCAAATACTGCTTCAAATTGACAGACAGGATAGAGGTAGAAGTGTGAAAGTAAATATAATAGTAAAAAAATTGTTCTCACCTGTGTGTCACTGGAAATATTGCTGTATGACAGAGTCCCTGTTATCAATGTCTTCTTCCTCTGCTTCCTCCTCATCACTGTCCACAGGCTCCACAGCTGCCACAACACCGTCATCTGGACCATCCTCCTGCAGAAAAGGCACCTGGCGTCGCAAAGCAAGATTGTGCAGCATACAGCAGGCGATGATGATCTGGCACACCTTCCTTGGTGAGTAGAATAGGGAACCCCCTGTCATATGGAGGCACCTGAACTTGGCCTTCAGGAGGCCGAAGGTGCGTTTGATCACCCTCCTAGTCCGCCCATGGGCCCGCATTGTAGCATTCCTCTGTCCTGGTCCTGGGATTCCTCACTGGGGTCAATAGCCATGACAGGTTGAGGTAACCAGAGTCCCCTAATAGCCACACACAGTGCCTCTGGAGTTGACCCATCACATAAGGGATGCTGCTATTCCGCAGGATGTAGGGGTCATGCACTGAGCCAGGGAACATAGCATTTATTTGCGAGATGTATTGGTCTGCCAAACATGCCATCTGTACATTCATCGAATGATAACTCTTCCGGTTCCTGTACACCTGTTCACTCCTGTGGGGGGGGAACCAAAGCCACATGGGTCCCATCAGTGGCACCTATGATGTTGGGGATGTGTCCCAGGGCATAGAAGTCACCTTTCACTGTAGCCAAATCCTCCACCTGAGGGAAAACGATGTAGCTCCTCACGTGTTTCAGCAGGGCAGACAACACTCTGGACAATACGTTAGAAAACATAGGCTGGGACATCCCTGATGCCATGGCCACTGTTGTCTGAAATGACCCACTTGCTAGGAAATGGAGTACTGACAGTGCCTGCACTTAAGGGGGGGATACCTGTGGGATGGCTGATTGGTGACATCAGATCTGGCTCCAACTGGGTACACAGTTCCTGGATTGTGGCACGGTCAAACCTGTAGGTGATGATTAAATGTCGCTCCTCCATTGTCAACAGGTCCACCTGCGGTCGGTACACCGGAGGATTCCGCCATCTCCTCACATGTCCCAGCTGACGGTGCCTAGGAAGGACAACAGCGACCACAGAGTCAACCAATTCTGAGGTATGTACCCACAGCTACACAGAACACGACACAAAATACAAAAATCTTCCAGTATGTGTGTTGAGTCCAGGCCTAGGTATGTCTGACGCAGTTGTAAATGAAGCCATGTGGGTCCCTGAAATGGCGGATGCCTGACCTCTAAAGTGGGACAATGGGATGTGAGGTAACTGCGCTGGCGTTGTACACCGTCGCGGTAGGCGGACGAAGACCGCGGCGCAATGCTGCATTGGTTAACATTGGACCCTATGGGTCCCAGGAGCCAATGACGAAGTGCGCCGGCGGTGATGATACGCACCGCCGCGGACGTCACCGCCGCGGACGTGACCGCCATTTTCTATCTGTTCAATCACTCGATACCTGATCTTCGACAGGAGAGGACCTACACTGCAAGTGCTGCTGTGACCTCGGTCTGGAAGAGACAATGGCACGTGCGCCTGGGGAAAGGGCCCCTGCCTTCACTGCACAGGAGTTGGAGAAGCTCGTGGACGGGGTCCTCCCCCAGTACACGCTACTCTACAGTCCTCCAGACCAACAGGTGAGTACATAGGGTGCAAGTTGTATGGGCTATGCCTGGGTGGAGAGGGCTGGATGTAAGTAGGAAGGGGGCAGAGTTATGCGAGCATGAAGGACTGTGAATGCATGTGCCACATGGCAAGGGTAGGGATGTAGGCCACTCACTTCGACGGTGCAGTTGTTAATGACTTCTCTTCTTCCCCTGTACATTTCATGCAGGTCAGCGCCCACCAGAAGAAGGATATTTGGCGTGCCATCGCCAAGGAAGTCCGGACCCTGGGGGTCCACCAGAGACGGAGCAACCACTGCCGTAAAAGATGGGAGGACATTCGCCGCTGGAGCAAGAAGACGGCGGAGGCTCAGCTGGGGATGGCCTCCCAAAGTGGGAGGAGTGCCCGTCGCACCATGACCCCCCTGATGTTCCGTATCCTGGCGGTGGCCTACCCTGAGTTGGATGGGCGCATGAGGGCATCACAGCAGACACAAGGGGGTGAGTACACTCACATTCTCATGACTTTGCGTGCAGTGGAGGGGTCTGGGTGGGGAGGAGGGCTGTGGGTTTCCCTAGGCCAGGGCGAGTTCCGTAGGCTAGGCCCCTCCGTAATGCAGGCAATGTGCCACTCCACCCCACCTCTGTAGAGTGCCAAAAACAGGTATACATGCCCCTGTGTCATCTATGTGGGCAGATGACACTCATAGGCAAGTAGGCCATATCCCAGGAACTGCATCTGTAGAGGCCAAGAGCACAGCGTAGTGCAGGGGGCAGCTGTGTCTGTATTGTCCGCCAACGGTAGCAGTAAGCCATGCACTCAACCTGTCTTTCTTCTGTTTCCCCACCCCTTTTTGTGCTCTCCCTGTTCTTTTGTGCATCAGCATCATCAGGCGGAGGTACAGGGGCACCGGAACACGAGGAGGCTGCGTCCCACATGGCCATGGAGGGCCACACCACGGACTCCGAATACACCAGTGGGACGAAGGCGAGGGGAGCTTCACGGCGGTCCGCGGATCAGCAAACAGCGACATGGACTCGTCCTCCGATGGGAGCTCCCTTGTGGTGGCGGCACTATCTGTGCCCCCCACTTCTACAGGTACAGCCGCCACCCCCCCTACCAGCACCACCCTCCCAGCAGCCCCTCAGCCTTCGCCCTGTGCCTGCTCATCCAGGAGGGTGGGCATCACCTTCGCCCCAGGCACCTCAGCCCCTGCCCCTGTCACCCCTGCTGCCCTCAGTGAGGAGGCCATTGACCTCCTCAGGTCACTCACTGTTGGGCATTCTACCATTGTGAATGCCATCCAGGGTGTAGAAAGGGAGTTGCAACACACCAATGCATTCCTGGAGGGCATTCATTCTGGTCAGGCTGCCCATCATCGAACCCTGCAATCTCTGGCCTCAGCATTGATGGCAGCCATTGTCCCTGTGTCTAGCCTCCTCCCTCCAACTTCCTCCACCCAGACCCAATCCCCTGTACCTAAACCTATCCCAAGCACACCATCAGACCAGCCTGCACACACCTCAACACACAAGGGCAGCTCAGGCAAACATAGGCACCACACATCCCACAGGCACTCACACAAGCATCACCCACATACAGACACAGCAACATCCACTGCCTCCACTGTGTCCCCCTCCTCATCGTCTCCCTCCTCCCTCACAGTCTCGTCTACACTCTCACCTGCATGCACTACCACAACAGCCACTAGGACTCGCACCAGAACTCCCAGCACCACACCCCGCTCACCTGCACTCACCACCCCACTACCATTTACACGTCCCCTGTGTCCTCTCCCAGTGTGTCTGTGACGCCCCCTCCCAAAGTACACAAACGCGGGCACACACACACCCAACATCCATCCACCTCACAACAGCCTCCAGAACATGCACCTGCACCCAAATCACCAAAAGTTACACCTCCTACAACCACCTCCTCTTCCTCCACTCCCAGACCCCCTCCAGCTACCCGTCCCAGTGTTCGTCAGAAACTTTTCCTGAGCAACCTTAACCTCTGTCCCATCACCCCCCCCCTCCAATTCATAGGTCCCGTAGTTGCACCTCAGCCAAAAAGATTCCGGTACCAGTGGTGCCTGTTCGAGGTATGTGGAGTGCACCGGGCACCAGGGCAGCCAGTGTGACACGGAGCCAAAGCACTGCCAGTCCACCCCCTGTGAAGCACCAGAAGTTGGACAGTGCCCGACGGGAGAGGGGGAAGACACTTACCGGCAAAGCTGCCCACAAGGGTCCCGGGGGGAGTGTCGAGTCAGCTGTGACTCCTCCCAAGGTGGTGAAGGGGCAGAAGAAGTCTCCAAAGTCTGGGAAGAGCAGCACAGCGGAGAAGGCCGCCATCCTCCCCGCTGCCCAAGACGCCACTGCCAGCTCCATTGTCACTGGTCAGGAGACCACCGCCAGAGTCAGTGCCCAGGAGGGCAGCACTATCATCACTGGTCAGGAGACCACCGCCGGAGTCAGTGCCCAGGAGGGCAGCACTATCGTCACTGGTCAGGAGACCACCGCCGGAGTCAGTGCCCAGGAGGGCAGCACTATCGTCACTGGTCAGGAGATCGGAGTCAGTGCCCAGGAGGGCAGCACTATCGTCACTGGTCAGGAGACCACCGCCGGAGTCAGTGCCCAGGAGGGCAGCACTATCGTCACTGGTCAGGTGACCACCACCGGAGTCAGTGCCCAGGAGGGCAGCACTATTGTCACTGGTCAGGAGACCACCGCCAGAGTCAGTGCCCAGGAGGGCCCCGGCAGCCACAGCCCCGCTGGGCAATGAGGGACCGCCATGGCACACACCGCAGCACAGGTCACAGACAGCAAAGTCAAGCACTGCTGAACAGGGCAAGCACCGCTGGACAGGGCAAAGACCGCCATGGCAAGCACCGCTGAACAGGGCAAGCACCGCTGAACAGGTCAGAGACAGCAAAGTCAAGCACCGCTGAACAGGGCAAATACCGCCATGGCAAGCACCGCTGAACAGGGCAAAGACCGCCATGGCAAGCACCGCTGAACAGGGCAAAGACCGCCATGGCAAGCACCGCTGAACAGGTCAGAGACAGCAAAGTCAAGCACCGCTGAACAGGGCAAAGACCACCATGGCAAGCACCGCTGAAAAGGGCAAGCACCGCTAGCCCATGAGCGGCAGGGGCAGTGATGCAACAGGGACCGTCACGGGGTGAGTGATGCACTCTGGGCACCAGTCCCCCTCCAGGACCAGTGGAGACATGCATCCACTCCATCTATCCTGCACAGGATGAAGCACTCTGGGCACCAGTTCCCCTCCAGAACCAGTGGAGACTGTTGTCCACTTGAGAGACTGTGGCTTTGCACTCCCCAGGATGGTACAGTGGGCAACCCACCCACTGTAGAAACTTGAGAGACTGTGCCTTTGCACTCCCCAGGATACAGCAGTGGGCAAACCACCCACTGAAAAGACTTGAGAGACTGTGGCTTTGCACTCCCCAGGATGGTACAGTGGGAAACCCACCCACTGTAGAGACTTGAGAGACTGTGGCTTTGCTCTCCCCAGGATACAGCAGTGGGCAAACCACCCACTGAAAAGACTTGAGAGACTGTGGCTTTGCACTCCCCAGGATACAGCAGTGGGCAAACCACCCACTGAAAAGACTTGTGAGACTTTGGCTTTGCACTCCCCAGGATGGTACAGTGGACAAACCACCCACTGTAGAGACTTGTGAGACTGTGGCTTTGCACTCCCCAGGATGGTACAGTGGGCAACCCACCCACTGTAGAGACTTGAGAGACTGTGGCTTTGCACTCCCCAGGATACAGCAGTGGGCAACCCACCCACTGTAGAGACTTGAGAGACTGTGGCTTTGCACTCCCCAGGATGGTACAGTGGGCAACCCACCCACTGTAGAGACTTGTGAGACTGTGGCTTTGCACTCCCCAGGATGGCACAGTGGGCAACCCACCCACTGTAGAGACTTGAGAGACTGTGGCTTTGCACTCCCCAGGATGGTACAGTGGGCAACCCACCCACTGTAGAGACTTGTGAGACTGTGGCTTTGCACTCCCCAGGATGCATCAATGGGCATGGAGCCCCGTCGTGGATCTGGCGTGGTGCAGTCATCCGGCTGAGGTGCCCCTCCTTCCCTTCCCCCTGAGGTGCCTGTTGTATTTCTATCAGATGCCCCTGCAGTGTTCTCTCCGTTCCAGGACAGGTATCGTGTGTGGGCCTCGCCCATGCATTTTGGGCCCAGTGGTCCACGGACATTGAAATGTGCATACCTGTACTACTAATCGGGATGTATATATTTGGAATGTGTATATATTGATGTATATATGAGCTTACTGTTTTTTGATACATTACAATGGTTGAACTCATTTCCTTTTGTCTTAGCATTCTTCTGAGGGGGTTTGGGGGTTGTTACTGTGATGTTCGGAAATGCATTGGTGTGTGTGTTGTAGTGGGTGAGGGTTGGGTTGGGGGTGGGGGTGTTGCATGTGTGTGTCCGTGACTTTTGCCTCCCCCCTCCCCTATGTCGTAGGTGCAGTACTCACCGTTGTCTTCGGTGCCACCGTTGCTGATGTTCGTAGAGGAGCAGGAAGACAAGCGCAGGGAGTATTTGGAGTTCCGGCTCCATGGTGCCCTCCTTCCTCGTGGAGTTTGTTCAGGTGAGCGTTTTCATATTGAAATGTCTGTTTCCGCCGTGTTTTTATCCACAGTGAATCCGCCCCGGAAAAGGTGGTGGATTGGCCTGTTGTAATACTGTGGGTGGTACTTTGTCTTCCGCCTGTCTGTTGGCGGTGACCGCCGCGCTGCTTGTCTCTACTGCCGTGGCGGTCGGAGTGTTAAAGTGGCTGTCTATGTTGGCGGTTTCCGCCACGGTCATAATTCCCTTTTTTTTTCCGCCAGCCTGTTTGAGGTATTACCGCCGCTTTAACACCGTCCGCCAGGGTTGTAATGACCCCCTTAGTTTCTTAGGTTTTTCAGGGTCCACAAACTACAAACTCAAGCCCTCCACAAAGTGTCAGATCTCTTGATAAAAGAACTAGAGATCACAAAAAAACAGCCTGTAAGGGAAAGAGAATGGAGAAAGTTCTGTTCTAAAAAGATAAAAAAGGACATAGATTTCTAGAAACATAACAAACCTGCACCCTTAAATCATTCACTACTTATCAATTTTGAAATATTGTATCAACATTGTATGTTTTTAGATATTCTACACTTACGGTACATATTAGTTATAAAACATATTGGCAATGCAGGTTTTCCATAGCAAAGGAAAATATTTAGGTTATTAAACACATAAGAGAATATATGGAATTAGAGATGGGCAACTTGTCTATTTGTCACTCAGAACCCAAGATGAAAAACATCTGAAATACTCACAGTTTCTCATCTTTAATTTTATGTTATGTATGGCCCATCCATTTCATCTCCAACTGCTGTCATTAGCTGTGCAGGAGTAGAGGAGTCATGTGGAGCCATGAATAACATGGCCTTACTTGTGTATGTCTAGTATTAAACTTACTGTGCTCCTGCCCACCCATAACCCCCTCTGTTTCTTCACTCCTCCTCCTCACCTGAAGCTGTGTTCTCTGCTCTCCATTATGATATGGTAACAAAAGGAAATCCATGGTTTGTTGGTTCAGACTTCTTTATTGAAGAGGAGGTCACACAGATGACATGTAGACAAGAATAGAGCCCAAGAGAAAGCTTCCCGTTCCAATGCTCCCCAGTATCAACCTCTCTTTTCTCCAGCCTCAGCTAGAATTCTAGAACCCACTTATGTCATAGCTCGTTTGACACACATAATGAACAAAAGACCAAGGCCCTCATTATGACATTGGCGGTGACTGTTAAAGTGGCGGTAATACCGTTAACAGCCTGGTTGTAATTACTGCCAAATTATGACCATGGCGTTGATACTCCCATAGACAGCCAATGTACCACATCAACTGCCAGGGCGTTAACACCACTGACCACGGCAGTAGCCATCAACAGCCAGGCGTTAGTCAAGGTACTGCCCTCCATATTATGAAATAGCAAACTGCCAGGATTTCCGGGGCGGTAACAACGCCATCAAAAGCCTGGCTGAAACACTTCCCAGAAAATGAAAGACTCACCATCAGGGACACAGAGGACTCTGCTGCCGACATGGAACTGGAACACCAAGTCTTCTCGATGCTCTACCACGCCATGGCCGTCCTGGTACACCAACGCCGACGAAGACGACAACGGTGAGTACAGCCACCTAGCGCAAAAAGGACGGCGGCAGGAAAAGGAGAGTGACACACATGCACAACACACACCATTCACACACACCATACACAGAACCAGCTGCAGAGTAAAACAAATGTCACAGGACCCACATGAAAATAATGCAAGGACAACAATACTGATGTACGAACACTGTAATTTGCTGCCAACAACCACCATAATTAAACATGAAATATAACTGCAGACGTCAATGTCCAGATTGGGCCAATGGCCAGTCCAAAGTATCAAAGGCCCACATGGCCACAGGGCACAGTCCAAGGCCCACGCTGACTCCTGACATAATCCTGCCTCCACTGTTCAGGGGCATCATGTTAGATATGGATAGGCACCTCAGGGTGAAGTGGGGGTGGGGGGCACCGCAGCTGAAGTGGGTAACATGCCCACTGGTTCTGGAGGGAGCTCCCTGCCCAATTGTCACTGGAGGGGAGTGAAAAGCCACAGTCTCTGGAGTGGGTAACATGTCCACTGGTTCTTGAGGGGGCTTCTTGCACCATTTGTCACAAGAGGGGAGTGAAAGGCCACAGTCTCTGGAGTGGGTAACATGCTCACTAGTTCTGGTAGGGGACCCCTTGCCCAACAGTCTGGAGTGTGGGCTACATGCCCTCAGCTAGTGGAGAGGGCTCATTGGGTCCCTCTGCTGGTGGACAGGGCTCCTTGCCCTCTGCTGGTGGAGGGGGCTCCTTGGGTGCCTCTGCTGGTGGAGAGGGCTCCTTGGGTGCCTCTGCTGGTAGAGAGGACTCCTTGGTTGCCTCTGCTGATGGAGAGGGGTCCTTGCCCTCTTCTGGTGGAGGGGGCTCCTTGGGTGCCTCTGCTGGTGAAGAGGGCTCCTTGCCCTCTGCTGGTGGAGGGGCCTCCTTGGCTTTCTTTGGTGGCTGGCGGGGGGTCCTTGGCTTTCTTTGGTGGTGGAGGGGGATCCATGTGTTCCCTCTTGTGACAGGCCCCCTAGGCCTTTGACATATGACTGATGTCCTTGCCTCCAGGTCTAGGAGGTACCTCCAATGACCCCGCCCTCTGTCCCTTGGGTTTCGCCACCCTAGTCCTCCCTTTCTGAGGCAGAGGTGTGCACTTACTAGGAGTGGCTGCCGTCACACTCAGGGGCCCCTTCGTGCCAGCAGGTGATTTTTTGGTGGGAGCAGTGCCAGACTGTTTGGCTAAGGTGCTGGGCTGGGTCGTTGGGACCCTGCTCTTACAGGCAGGACGGGGGGAAGCGGGGTAGGGCAGAGGTCAGTTTGGGCAAGGAAAAGCTTCTTAGGGACGTTGGGGCGGGATGTGAGAGGAGGGATGAGAATAGAAGTAGAGGGAGTGGCTGTAGGAGGTGTATGTCAGCTGGACTTGGGTACAGGTGCATGGACAGTGTGCGTGTGTGAGGTGGATGGCTGTTGGGTGTCTGAGTGGGAGCGTTTGTGTCTCTTAGGAGGGGAGGAGCAGACAGGGTGGGAGTGAACAAACAGGACATGTGGATGGATGTTGTGGGGGTGTCTAAAAGTGAGGTGTGTATGCTGCATGATGTGGTGGTGGTGGCTGTTGATGCAGTACATGCAGGTGTGAATGTGGATGTGGCTGTGAGGGAGGAGGGGGAGACAGTGGAGGCAGTGGATGTTGTTGTGTGTGCAACTGTCTGTTGTTTGTGTGAGTGCTTGTGGCTTGAAGTGTGTTGCCTGTGATTGTCTGTACCACTCTTGTGTGATGTTTTGTGTGCATGTTTGTCTGTATGTGTGTATGGGATGGATCTCAGGAGGTCAATAGCCTCCTCACTGAGGGCAGCAGGGCTCACTGGCAGGGCCTGAGGTGCCTGGGGCAAAGGAGATGCCCACCCTCCTGGGTAAGCGGAACCGGGCAACTCAGTGGGGGATTACTGAGAGGGCGGTGCTGGTACGGGGATGGCGCTGGGATAGTTCTAGAGGTGTCCACCACCACCAGGGAGCTCCCATCAGAGGAGGAATCAGAGTCAGTGTTGTCACCTCCTGCCCCCGCTGTGGTGCTCCCCTCGCCCTCCATCCCACTGGTCCCCTCGGCGTCGGTGGAATCTGCCTCCTGGGTCCCGTGTGCTGCAGCTCCCTCAGCAGCCAGTGCCCCTGCTCCTCCACCAGATGATGCTAATGCACACATGGACAGGATGGCAGAAGAAAATAGGGGAGGGAGAGAGAGAAAGGGAACACTGGGTCAATTACAGCGCCAACACCACAGATGGCATGCACATTACCATCACACACAGGGATCAAGATTGAGCACTATGCACTGCATTGGCTAGGTACCACATCAAGATGAGAGCCAACCACCGCCATCTGCACAACTCCCGGGACCTACTAAGCCCTGTCTGACATGGAATGCCACATAACTAGTTAACACAATTTTGCCATTCAGCCATTTACCCTGAGCTGGACCACGCTGCAATGTCTGAGCTGGCATTAAGGGGCACCCACTAACTGAAACCCACCACCAGGATCTCATGCCAGGCAACAAAGATGGTTGTTACACACACTGTACTCACCCCCTCATGGCTGCTGTGCTGCCCTCAAGTGCCCATACAGCTCTGGGTAGGCCACCACCAGTATGCAGGCCATCAGGGGTGCAGGTTCTGATTGGCACCCCTCCCTCGTTGGGAGGCCATCCCCAGCTGGGCCTCCACGGTCCTCCGGGCCCACCGTCTCAGGTCCTCCCACCTTTTCCTGCAGTGGGTCCTCTGCCTGCTATAGACCCCCAAGGTCCGCACATCCTTGGCGGGCACGCCACAATCCCTTCTTCTGATGGGCGCAGACCTGCAGAGGAAATACAGACAGGAGGACACCATTAACCATACAAACCAGTCCGTCACACATATGGCCCACAAATACCATTTCCCTTCAAATGGCACACACATCACCCGGAGCCCTGCATGTACACTACCACCAGCCATACCCCTCACCCAAACGACATACTACCAGTACACACACATCTCCGTGCAACCTTGTCGCATGCATCGTTCCCATGTTGTACTCACCTGTTGGTCTGGAGGCCCATACATCTGTCCATACAGGGGTAGGACCCCATACTCCAGGCGCTCCAACTCCTCTGAAGTGAAGGCAGGGGCCCTGTTACACGGGCCATGGCAGGTTCCAGACTCAGGTCACAGTAGCACACGCAGTGCATGTGTTATCCTGTGGAAAGTCAGGAATCAAGTGAGGTCATAGACAGAAAATGGCAATCACGTCCACGGCAGTGTACACTGTCACTGCCATCGGTGATCCTCATTGGACACTGTACTCCATAGAGCCCCTGAGGAGTAGCACAGAGGTGCAAGACCTCCTTCCACCATGACGTCCAATGCCGGCAGGGTTACATCACTACCACCTTTCCCTACATACAGTACAGGCGGGCACCATTTTATGGTGCTGGTCAACATTCTGCAATTTAAAACTGTGTCATTGCTGTCAATTGTACATACATTGCCA
Organism: Pleurodeles waltl; assembly: GCF_031143425.1. Classification (NCBI taxonomy): domain Eukaryota; kingdom Metazoa; phylum Chordata; class Amphibia; order Caudata; family Salamandridae; genus Pleurodeles; species Pleurodeles waltl. The sequence continues at coordinate 472,967,392 of NC_090437.1, read as the reverse complement.
TTTACATACAAGCTCAATGTACACTGAGGTGGTGGTTCCATTGTTCAGTTTGTCACTCCCTTCTCACTCTTGTGTCCCTTAGGTACCTACCACTGCGGAGGAATAGGAGGAGGAGGCAATCCCCCGTGTACAGAACCCTTGTGGACTTGGCTACACTGGAGGGCAGGCACATAATACTCACCTATAGACTGGACTGGGCCACAATCACAGAGCTGTGTGCTCAATAGGAGCCTGATCTGATAACTGATATCCGTCATCCCACTGGGATCCCCCCTCTTGTGCAGGTTCTATCTGTGCTCCATTTCCTGACAACTGGCTCTTTCCAAGTGACAGTGGGCTCGGCAGCAGGAATGTCACAGCCAATGTTCTCAACCGTGCTGGCAAGGGTTTTTTCTGCCTTGCTCAAACACTTGTGCAGCTTCATCGCTTTCCCCCAAGTGGATGATTAGGCCATTGTGAAGGCTGGATTATATGCAATGGGACATATTCCAAATATTATTGGGGCCATTGACAGAACACATATAGCATTTGTCCCCCCATGCACAATGAACAGGTGTTCAGGAATCGGAAGAGTTTCCACTCACTCAGGCCCTCATTCTGACCTTGGCGGTCGGCGGAGAGACGGCGGTCGGACCGCGAACAGACCGGCGGTATTAAAAATGGCATTCTGACCGCGGCGGTCCCCGCCGCGACCGACCGCCACTTCCCCACTCCGACAGCCACGGCGGTCATGACCGACGGGCTGGAGTCTGCGCACTCTGGTCCGGCGGGCGACCCAAGACCGCCAACGGTATCATGACCCTGCTTACCGCCGCGGTTTCTGGCAGTCGGGAACCGCCATGCGAACCATGGCGGTAGGCACTATCGGGGGCAGGGAATTCCTTCCCTGGCACTGATAGGGGTCTCCCCCACCCCCCACTGCCCCCCGAGTCCTCCCCCCACACCCTCCACCCCCCTGCCACCCCCAGAGGTGGTACGAACCCCCTCCCCACCCCCACCCCGACATGCACATACACGCACCCCGACATGCACACACCCCCTACATGCAAATATACACACCCCCTACACACACACATACACAACGGGGACACATACCCGCACACATACATGCCGACATGCGCACCCGCCGAACTACACACATTGCCCATAGGCACAGCAGCACTCCCCGCCCGCATGCACGCACTCACACACCCCCTCTACACACTCCCACGCACACCCCCATGCACGCACACATCACACAACACCCCCCCACCCCCTCCCCTCACGGACGATCAACTTACCTTGTGCGTTGGTCCTCCGGGAGGCGACAGGAGCCATGGGGAGGTGACCGCCAACAGAAGACCGCCAACAGAAGACCGCCACACAGAAATGTGGGTCGTAATTCTGTGGGCGGTGTTCTGCTGGCGTGGCGGTGGAGGTTGACCAGTCTCCACTTTCCCGCCGACCGCCAGTGTGGCTGCTGGCGGTTTTCCGGCGGTACGCTCCCAGCGGTCAGAATGCGCACAGCGGCATACCGCCGCGGTCGGCGGTCTTCACCGCGGCGGTAACTCGGCGGTCTTGCGAAAAGACCGCCAAGGTCAGAATGAGGGCCTCAGTGTGTAAATGGTATGCCTGGCTGACCAGCACATCTCCCACGTCACTGCCTGGTATCCTGGGTCGGTGCATGACACCTTCGTTTTGAGGAATAGCAGCATCCCAAATGTGATGGCACAACTACAGAGGCACAGGGTGTGGCTAATATGTGAGCCTGAGTCCCCACCCAGTGCATGTCAGTGTATGCCTTCAGGAGTCATCCCCCATACCACTGTGCAAGGCTAATGTTTGTTCCTCAATCCTTGCAGGTGACTCTGGCTACCCATACCTGTTGTGGCTCTTGACCCCTGTAAAGAATCCCAGGACAGGGGCTGAGAATGGGTATAATGATGCTCCTGGGCGAACTAGGAGAATAATTGAGCGGACCTTTGGCCTCCTGAAGGCCAGGTTTAGATGGCTCCATCTGACAGGTGGATCCCTCTGCTACTTCCCTGAGAAGGTCTGCCAGATAGTTGTTGAATGCTGCATGTTGCACAACCTGGCCATCAAACGACATGTGCCCGGTCTGCAGGAGAAGGAGGGTGAAAATGCTCCTGTGGCAGCAGTGGACCCTCAGGACAGTGAGGATGAGGAGGAAAAGGATGAGGATGTGGACAGCAGGACATCAGTCATACATCAGTACTTCCAATAACACACAGGTAAGACAGAGGAACTGACCATTCCTGTGATTATTTATCTTTTCAGTGTGGTTGTAGCATGATGGCAGTTACTGCCTTTCCATCTCAACTGACTGTCACCTATGCCTTCTCATTTTGCAGATGTTGGTGTGGTAACAACTGTGTACTTATGTGATGATTACAGACAGCTACAGGCCATTATTTGTATGCAATCACAAAGTTCAGGACAATTGCACAAGATGAAACTGTTAACATTATTGCACATTTTGGTCACATAAAGCACTATCACTCAAGTTGTGTTCAAGGGTGTTTATTGTAGTTAAAAATATAGAAGGAATAATGCAATGGAATAGGGTGATGGTAGAGGTAAGTAAGTGGTATTGGTCCAGTCTTTTTGTAGCACAGGTTTAGTGTCCAAGGGGCCATAGGAAGGGGAGCAATGGAAGTTCAAAGTGGACAAGGTGACAGAGTGGATCACAAGGGGGGGCATTCAGGAGGGTATCATTTCCTGGCGGATGTCTTTGTCTTGGCAAGTGTCTCTGGCATCTGTCTGGGCCGCAGGGAACGTTTACGGGGTAGTTCACCTTCTACATGGGCAGAGGACCTGGTGGCCAGTGGGTCCTGTGGCAGGGCCACCTGTCCACTAGCTGCAGCAGAAGTGGAGGGCTGTTCAGTTGACTGGCTATTGGAAGGGGTCCGCTGGTGTGCTGTGTAGTCCCTCATGATATTGAAAATATAACACCGCACCCCTGCTATGGAGACCATGGTGGTGTTGAGGGACTGCAAATCTTTCCTGATCTCCTGGTGGTGTTCCTCCTGCAGCCGCTGGTTCTCTTGCATGATGTTTAACATCTGACCCATCTTGTCCTGGGATTGTTGGTAAGCCCCCAGGACATTGGTAAGTGCCTCCTGGGCAGTGGGTTCCCTGGGCCTGTCCTCCCCCTGGCACAAAGCTGTCCTCCATGTGTCCCTGTCCCCCTGTGCCTGTGTTCCCTGAACGGTGTGCCCACTGCCACTGACCCTAGGACCCTGATTGTCTTGGCTGTGAGGTGTGGACTGGGGTCCCTGCACGGGTGGGCACACTGCTGATTGACGTGTCCTGGGGACAAAGGTGTGGGGACGTTGGGTGTCTGCTCTGGTGTTGGACACTGAGGGAGGAGGCTCTGTGGTGGAGTGGGTGTGGGCTGGGGTATCCGACTGACCAGTGGTCCCTGTGTAATGTAGCCATTTTTAATGCATTTTATTTAGCCTCACACTGTTATTTTACAATAACCAGTTTCACGGTCTTGTTTTATTTCCTTCTATCACACTGTTTAGCTTACTTCAGCACTGTGTTCTCAAACAATACATTCTTGCTTGCTCTGTGCTTAAGTCAAGGATACAGTCTGGTACATTGCCGATAGACGTGGTAGAAGTTTAGTCTTTATGGTTCGTAGAAAGTACACATCCTTACGTAGGGACGTTTCTTAGACCACCGGCGTGTTAGTTATAAAAACACTTTCTAGTCCTGGTACACGTAAGAGGGAGATTCCGACCAGGAACCCACAACTAGATGCTGACTGCCCTGTTGCAGATGCTGATCCAGATTACAGGCCTTTGCTCAGGTATGAGGGTTGATGTCCTCCCGGGGGAACCAGAAAGGCAGGACTAGAGATTCACATGCTGTGCTCAAAAGATAACTTAGAGAACATAATTTAGTTGTAATATGATAGCCTTATTCTTATGTTTCACTCTCCTCGTTACTATTTCAATCCTGCTGTGTTGTATGGTTCTGGTTATTGCGGCTCACGCCTTGTTATCTAAAATGCAGTTGATTTATTAAATCAATCTTTAAACTGCCTTTGTCATTTATATATGAGACCGCACTTTGTACGAGAGAACTGGTTGTGACCTGAGTGACCACGACTTCCCTGGGAAGCACTAAGATGTCAGGCGCTCTGCTGACCAATTGTCTCTCCCCTTTGGGAGAGATGAGGCACTGCTAGTTAGCCGGAGCATAACCCGGATTTGGGGTGACAAGGGTCCTTCACCGTGGGTCAGACTTAGTCCCCCACACTGCGAACGATCTTGCCGCCCAAAAATCCAGTAGTCTCATTAGGATAATGAGAGCCTACGCGACACCTGATGGGCCAAGAAGTTCATCCAGATCCAGAAGTCCAGAGTTACTGTCATCACTGGGGGCATCTTCTGATGGGGGACTGGGTAGCCGTGGCACCTCTTTGCCACTGAGATTGGTTGGGGCACCTGTGGGGATGTAAGTGGTGTATTATGCTACATGTCTGTGACATTGTCTACATCCCGATCATCCCCTATATCATTGCTGTAGCCCTACCACCTATGTTTGTGTACGGTGATGTCTTGTGGGATTGTTAATTCTCCATGCTGTGCATGGATTGGTGGTGGGTGAACATGCAGGGCTGGGAAGGCTGTTCATGGCTCTTTATGCAGTGGGTATGGCATGCAGAGCTTGACATTCAGGGTAGTCAATTGTGATGGTGCAGTGTGTGAGATGGAGTGGAGTGATGGGTGTCAGGGTGAGGGGTGGTGGTGGCATGCAGGTATGTGGGGGGATAGGTAGTAAATATTGACTCACCAGTGTCCAGTCCTCCGGCAACTCCAGTGAGTCCCTCAGGATGCAGTATTGCCAAGACTTGCTCCTCCCATGCTGTCAGCTGTGGGGGAAGAGGTGGGGGTCCACCGCCAGTTCTCTGGATGGCGAGCTGGTGCTTTGCTGCCATTGAATGTACCATCCCCCATAGGTCGTTCCACCTCTTCCTAATGTCATCCCTTGTTCTTGGATGCTGTCCCATGGCGTTCACCCGGTTTGTGATTCTCCGCCATAGCTCCATCTTCCTTGCAATGGAGATTTGCTGTACCTGTGCTCCAAACAGCTGTGGCTCTACCCTGACTATTTCCTCCACCATGACCCGCAACTCCTCATCTGTGAAATGGGGTGCCTTTGTGGGGACATGGGTGTTGTGTGGTGTGTTGTGCAGTGGGTGTTGAGTAATGTGGTGGGGTATAGGGTGCATGACAGATGGATGGGTGTTTGTGATGTATGTGTAGTTGTGTCTCTGATTTGCGTGGCTATCTCTTGGCTATTTTTCGTGTTTGTAAAGGGTTGTGGGTGTGTATTTTATAGTGCTGTGGGTGGTTGAGTATGGGTTGTGTATCAGTGTCAGGTGTGTGATTTTAGTCTTGGCCAATGTAGTGTTGTTATAAATTTGGGTGGCCATTCTGACCGCGCCGGTGTGTACCGCCAATTGTTTACCACCGTTGATTGTCCGCTGTGGTGATTCTTGGGTCAGAATGTGGAGAACGTTGTTTTGTTGGCGTAACAGTATGGCTGTTCGTACCTACAGTTTACCACTAACCTTTGGTCTGACAGATATGTGTTTGTGGCAGTATTCTGTCGGTTTAGTGTGTGTGTCATAATATGGCGAACAGATGTTCGCCTCCGTGATGGTATGTTGGCGGCTGTCACCGCGGCGGTAAGTGGGATTTACCACCAATGCCATAATGAGGGCCTAAGACACATACTAGACAACAGACGATACCACATATCTTCCCTCTTCTTAAAAATAAAAATAAAAAGAACTTAGATTACACAACACTAAACTAGACAACACACAACATATAAACATTTTTATGTTAAAATAATAACTATAATCATCCCAATACTACCACTTCAATCAATAAATCTTTTAGGTACTCTTCCAACATGGACACTTCTTCTTGGATTTTCAACAGAATTTCTGTTTTGAGTGAACTCACTATTGGAATGACCATTTTCTTTCTGTCCAAAATTCCAATCAACCATTTCCTTAAAATCACCACTCACTTTAGCCACTTCAGATATATTCCACCATTCACCATTAGAAATCAGAACTGAATTTCCACACACTATTTTCACTTGAATAGGATCTCTGAATTTAGATTAACCTTTCCTCAACAGCAAGGACTCCTTAATGTGAACCCAATCACCAACTTGCACCCCTACATTATTCTTGCGTTTTCTCTTTTCTTCCAAGGCTTCTTCAACTTTAAACCTACTGAACTTGGCATCTGCCTACTTGCTTTTTCAGACAACTTCTGTACATCAACATTCACACCAACCACCCCAGACACCCAATTAGGACACAAACAAGATCTCACATTCCTCCCTTTGATTAATTCAAAAGGTATTTGTCCTGTAACTGAGTGTCGTGTGGTCAGATATGCCCAAATCATGTCTCTGACTGTGTCAACACAATCCATCTAAGACTTAAGTGCACTCTATACACATTCTACCAATACCTTATTGAAGTGTTCCACTTTTCCATTGAACTTTTGACAATAAAGAGGAGTACGTACATGTCTAGTCCCCTATTTCTTAAAATAGGCTTGCATGGGTGCTGAAACAAACTGAACACCATTGTCAGTTAGAATTTCAGCTGGAATACCCTCTCTGTAAAATACTTCCTTGATAACTTTGAAGTCACTTGCAGTATTGGGCTCAGCCACTCCTTTCACTTCCACCTATCTGGACAACTGATCTATCATAACAACAAAATATCTAATTTGCATTGGTAAAACATGAAATGGACCCAAAAAATCAATAGACACTTTTTGCCACACATTAGCTGGATTCAAAGCAATTCTGGGTTCCGGAACAGAAGTAACGAATGTTTTTTTTTTTTTTTTGTCCTCATCTCACCAGCCCGTGCCAATAGCGGGAGAATCCAAATTTGCTACCGGTATCCAGCCCCTTAGTATCAGCGGGCCATTCCACCCAGCGCACTTTTCAGTGGATCTCCTTATCTCCTTGGCAAGTCGTCCCCTCCTTCGCCAAAAATCCCGATTGGCCAATAGGGCCCGGTACATCCATGAGGGGGGCAGGTATAATCATCGGACCTTTTTAATCACTTAAATAGTATTTTGTCATTCATTTTCCCATCCCACCCACAAAACATCTCTTTTACTGATCGGCCCAGCTCTATCCAGTTTATACAATCTGTCTATTGATATCAGCCACTCCTGTACTGTAGGAGGTTGTGAACTTATCCATTTATATCAGATTTGTCGCCTAGCGGTAAGCATCAAAAGGAATAATAAACGTTGCTGAGATTGATCTCTCATCTCACAGACACCAAATAAGACTAAGCCAAAATTCAAAATTATTTCTTCCCCAAATATCCTATTTAAGACAGTCTGCACCTCTGTCCAATATTTAACTAATCCTGGACAGTCCCAAAACATGTGCACATCATCCGCCTCAGTGCCTTCACATCGTGGACATTTCCTCTGGGTTCCACTTATCCGAGATAGTCTCGCTGGAGTCCAATACACTCTATGCAATGTAAACAGATGATTCTTCCTTATTGCCGCAGATTTCGCCGTATTCCAGAGGATATACCATGATTTTTGCCACGTCGCAATTATGTCTATATTTGGGAACACCTCTCCCCATTTCTGGCATGGGAGAGGAGGGTCCTCCTCGACTGCCTCCATCAATGCTTTATACCAAACCGCCACTTCTTTCGGTATAGATCTTTGATTTAGTTTCTCCTCCCAGCTGGATCTACCAATTTCTCCTTTGTGTAAAGATTTGATCCAACTGACCAGCTGGTAGTATTTGAATTTAGAAATGTTTTCTCCCGCTCTCTCCAAAAATGTGACCCATGGTACCAAATTCACACCCTCTATAATCTGTCCCCATTGTATTATCCCGCTAACTTTTAGTGGATTTGAAAGTTTATCGCACAGACATGCCGGAGTGCCTGGTGAATCCCATATTGGAGCTGAGCCTGAGTAATAAGCTATCCGCAATAAGTTGCGGATCTGTATCCAAATTTTACATGCCTGCCACAAAATCTTGAGTTTAACTTTTTTGAAATATTTTGGGTGGCCAAATTTGTATAGAAAAAACTCCGCTCCATCCCCCACGTATGCTGTCAATGCTGCCCACATTGGTGTGTAGTCTGATTTTTTGTTTAAGAGAATTCTACTATTCTTAAATTGAAAAGCCAAATAGTACTTATAGAGGTCAGGTGTTGCTAGCCCCCCCCTTTCCTTTCTTTTGCATAGCTTTTTCCACGAGATTCTTATTCCCTTTTGTGCGCAAACAAACGAAGACATATCTCCTTGTAGTTTTATAAACCACTTACTCTTAAATTCCAAAGGAATAGTATTGAATAAAAATGTAAATTTTGGCAAAATAATCATTTTCAGAATATTAGATCTACCTATTAGGGACAGCGAGAGAGCCGCCCATGATCTTAGAAGTCTCTTGGCCTCTAAATATGTTTTCTCGAAGTTTACCCTTGCCACATCCCCCAATTCTTTTGTGATCAAAACTCCTAAATACCTAATTTCCTGTTTAATTAACGGAGATTCATATGCCATATTCCAACACCTAATCTCTGTTTTTTCAGCGTTAACTCTATATCCCGACATTCTACCAAAACCTTCTATCGCCAATTTTATTGGAGGAAGTGACAGAGAGAGATCCCTAGTGTAGATCATAAGATCATCCGCATATAGTGCGACCTTCTTTTCCCAACTCCTACTCTGAAAGGAGAGGATTTCCCTATTATTTCTAAGCCGTGTCGCGAGTGGCTCAATATATAGATCAAATAACAAAGGAGACAAAGGACAGCCCTGCCGCGTCCCTCTGAGAATAGCTACTTCTTGTGAAAGCACATCATTAATCAGAATTCTCGCTGTTGGTGACCTATATAGTTCATTAACTGCTCTGATAAAAATAGTCCCTAATCCAAACCTTTCCATAACCACCTGCAAAAATAACCAGTTTACTTGATCAAATGCCTTGGCTGCATCAAAGGTTAAAAGAGGCGATGCCAGGCTCAGCGCATCTGAAATTGGAGGAAGATATTCAAAGGATACATCGTGATCCATTAAAAAAAAATCCAGGAAGGAAATCCCCTAGAAGAATTTTTGTGAACTTTGCCACCTACTCTATAAAAGAGAAAATTCTGAATGAGGCTCTGAAGGGTGGAAAATTCACTAAGGATAACTGGTCTTTTAGAATTCGATCAGATGTCTCCAGAGTGACTTTGGATAGACAGTGGGAGCTGGGCAAATTAATGCAAGAGCTCCGTTCTCTAGGAGCAACGGTAAAGTTAAGGTTTCCGGCGGCCCTGCCGATTATGTGGCAGAATAAAATGCATAACATAAGAGACCCTGAGGAGGTTAAGGCCTTTATAGAACAGATAAAGTCGCAATAGTGCAATGGTATTGACGTGATGGAAGAATTCCCGGTGTGGGGGGTGCGGAGGGCTCAAAGGGGCAAGCAATGGCTGTCCTAGTAAAAGCAGGGAGGGTTCCCATGGGTGGAGGAGATAGGGGTATAAAGGGTGTAGAGGGTTTTGGAGGGGTTTGGAGATTTGGTGGGTTTGGGTGTGGGAGCACAAGGGGAAAAAGGGTTAAAAATAAAATAAAAGTCCTCAAGATGGGTTTTCAACATGTTAAGAAAGGGGAGATCCAGGTAATCTTTCTTTTTTTTTCTATGATAGGATGGGTAAGCAGCTAGGCCTATCACTAAAAATAATGTCATGGAATATCAACGGGCTTAGGGTTAATGGCAGAAGAAGGAAGATCTTGGAATTTCTTAGGCAGGCGGAGGAGGAGGTGATTATATTACAAGAGACGCATCTTTTACAAGACGAAAGGGAAAATGTGTTCAAGAATACAAGATGGATATCTAGGGGAATAGTGACTAAGAAGTCATGCCCAGTTAAGGGCATTGCTATTCTTTTTAAAGAAAGAATAGCGAAGGGATTAGTTATTGGCGAGGTACATGTTGATTTAAAGGGTAGATGGGTGGTGGCGGAGGTCGTTTTTTTTGGAGTATGGCTCACGTTCGCAGGTTATTATGGACCCAATATAGATGATGCCACCCCGTTTATAGAACTATATAACCTTCTTCTGAAATCCAAATACCCGATTGTACTAGGTGGGGATTTCAATATATTACTGAATTTGGCCTTGGATAAGTCCTCTCCCCGAGGAACGGCTAATTCCCCTAGATGTAGATTACGGGTTAAGCAGGCTATGACTGATCTGGGACTGGTGGATGTGTGGCAGGTTAATGGGGGTGTAGGACCTAGATTTACCTTTCATAATAAGAAATACGGGCATAAATCTAGAATAGATTTCTTCCTAGTACAGAATAGATTGATGGGAAATGTGGATTCAATAGTACATGCCCCGCTACATTTATCAGATAATGCGGCTGTTAAGCTGTATCTTTCCTTCACGGCACAAATTCCTAGGTTTCGAGGTACAATAAGTTGTTTATTATTACTGGACGACCTAATTATTGAGATACTAAGAAAAGACACAATAGACTTTTTTGAAGTGAATCAGGGATCTGCTAGCTTGCAAATAGTCTGGGATGCATATAAAGCCTATATAAGGGGGAGGCTGATTAATTTGGCCATATTTAAGCGTAGGGAGGAGAGAGAGAAAATACAGAGTCTTGAGACCAGCATAGCGATGCTGCAGGACTCTATACAAGCCATACAGGGAATGGGGAACGGGAATCAATTAAGCTTGCTAGAACGACAACATGAGGAAGCCCATTTGAAACTAGAACATTTACTGGAAGTCCGAGAAAGAAAGAAATGGGAAGCTAGTCAGTATGCTCATTACGAGTACGGGGAAGGATGCAGTAAGTTACTGGCTTGGAAGGTAAAATCTGACCATTCAAAGAAACATATTGCGTCAATCAGGTCTAACATCACTGGTCAGCTTTGTGTAAAAGGTACAGAAATAGAAGCTGCCTTTGTCTCCTTCTTTCAAGATTTGTATTCAGATGAGCTGCGGCACTCTGAGGAGCAGGTTAGAGATTTCTTGGCTACGGTCAGTCTGCCTCGCCTGGAGAGCTCAGGGTTGCACATCTTAGAAGGAGAGGTAACTGGGTCAGAATTAATGGACATTTTTAAGGGCTTGAAGAGAAGTAAAGCGTCAGGCCCAGATGATCTCCCTAACGAGTTATATCTGGCACTGAGGGAAGAATTAATTCCGGTTCTATTGAAATTATTTAATCATATGCTTTTAGAGGGGGGTCAAGCACCAAGCTCCTGGAGGGAAACAGTAATTTGTTTGATCTTGAAGCCCCAAAAGGACCCAACACAGTGCTCTTCTTATCGACCTATTTCATTACTCAACTCTGACTATAAAATTTATACAAGTCTGCTGTCTAAAAGGTTGGGGAAGGTTTTACCGGGACTGGTCCACCAAGATCAGAAAGGGTTTATTAAAGATAGACAGCTACAGGAGTTAGTGCATGATTTATTGGCGGCAATGGATCTGGCTTCGGCAGAGAGGCTTCCTCTTGCAAAAAGAAGTAACTAATGTTTGTCACTCATGCAGCATTGTTCACACTTCCGTACCAATTTATCAATTTCTCTGTCAATGGATGGTCACCAATATTTCGTTCTTATTCTTCTTTTAGTAGCTGTCATGCCCATATGACCAGCATGTGCAGTTTCCATATTCCTTTTTCTGTAACATACAGGTGGAATCAATTTCTCTCCTCTGACCAACAGAGCACTTTCAATGGATAATTCATCAGCAATCTTCCAATATGGTTGCAAAAATAATCTCAAATATCTTTCCTTTGGCCAACCCTGCAACACACATTTTACTACTTCTTGTAAATCAACATCCTTGCTCATTGCATCACACTACTCCTGTACACTTCCGCACACCACTTGATCTTCACCGCATTCATACATTCTTCAATTTCTTCCTCTTCCCTTGAATTTACTTGACTGATGATAGGTAACCTTGATAAACAATCTGCTTTACAATTCTTGCCCCCGAGGTATATACATCACTTCAAAGTTAATTTCCAGTAGCTCTACAGACAATCTAGCCAGCCTTGCAGTAGATTTCTTTATCTTTGTTCCTTTGAGAATGTCCACTAAAGGTCGATGATCTGTTTGAAGACAAAATGATCTTCCCCACAAATACGGTTTAGATTTCTCAATTCCCATGTGCAGGCCAGCATTTGTTTTTTGATCACCAAATACTGTGTTTCCACCTCCGATAGTCTATGAGAGGCAAATCTGATGATGTTTTCTTTGATTCCATCCTTTTGTGAAAGTATAGTTCCAATCACGTATGCACTAGCATCCACAGTTACAAATGTTTGCGTCCTGCCACATATGATTGTAATGCAGAAGCAGTTACTGTATGTGTTTTGATGAGATCAAAATGTTGTTGACATAGAGATGTCCAAATAAAGTCTGTATTTTTCTTTAGTAGTATCCTAAAGCATTCAGTTAAATCAGAATAATTTTGTACAAATTTGGAATAAAACTCGTACATCCCCAAGAAAGATCTGTGTTGATCCTTATCTTTTGGATGTGGAGCTTTAAGAATTGTCTCCACCAAGCCTGGTTTAGGTTTGACACCCTCAGCTGAGAGAGCTATTCTACCTCCTTGACCATAAAACACATTTATTTTTTCTTAGCATAATTCCATTTTCACACAAAGTATTCAGCACCAATCTTAATGTATAGTCGTGTTCCTCTAATGTGTTAGCTAATACTAAAATATAATCTTGGAATGCCACAACATTTTTTATTCCCTTTGGTATTTTAGTCATGACCTTTTGGAAAACGGATGCAGCAGAGGCCAGACCAAATGGCATTCTACAAAACTGAAAGGTACCGTTAGGTGTGACAAAAGCAGTTAAATGGCGTGACTCAGAATCCAGCACCACCTGATGATGTGCTGCTTTCAAATCCAGTTTTGTATACCATTTGGCCTGACCCACAACTGTAATCAAATCTTCTATTCGGGCAAGTGGAACTTTTTCCACCCATTTCGCATTATTTACACTTCTCAAATCAATACAAAGTCGCAACTCTCCAGAGCTTTTCTTCGCAAGAACTATTGGAGACAGCCACAAAGTGGCATCGACTGGTTCAATTATGCCATAACGTTTCATTTTTAACAAAATATTTGTCAAATCACCCCCTACACTGAGTGGAACATTGTGAAGTTTGTGTTTAATAGGAATACTTCCATCTTTCTCCTTAATGACATGTTTGAATTTCTTTTTATTTCTCCCACCTCATCACTGAATACATTAGTAAACTTGGAAATCCTGGGGACATTTTTATTAGACACCACTGCATTAGACACCACTCTCCCAATGTCAAGAGAATTTTCTATCAAGACAGGTGGTTCCTTACCAGGTCTTATGACAATTCCAAAATCAGCCTGGTGCCACCTACCAGGTAGATTTGTACCTTTCTTTGTCACATAAACTTTCTCTTTGATTATTTTATTAGAGAAACCAATGTTGGCCGAAAAATAGCCTAGCAAAGGAATTATGTTTCCTTCAAATACAGTGGTTATCACATCAGGGGGTAACAGTACTTGATTTGGCCATTTTTTATTAAATTTAGTATTGTCAATAATTAATATTCTAGCCCCTGAATCGACAAGTAAAGGCATATTGAGGTCATTAATAGTAAATTCCACAAACGATCTTTGTACCAGTTAGTACTATTCTCACCTTTCATCTCCACATTTACAGCTAAAGTTAGTTCTTCTAATCAATTCTCTGCAACTTGTAATTTTTCATCAAAAGCTTGACTTTGTACTGTTCTAACAGGCATGCTCCTTAAATTATCTCAACCCAGATAGGTACTAGAACATCAACCAGCCCTACACACCTTACCAAAATGGCCTAATATGTTGCATTTCCAACATTCTTGTGAAACTGCAGGACAATTTTTAAATGAAGATACATGATACAATGGACCACATCTGAAGCACTGAAATCTATTGCTTCCATGACCTTTCATTAATGAAGTAGAACCAGACTGTACATTGCTTGATGGTGGCCCTTTGTTATTTGGACTTTTACTAAAAGTATGACTAACATTAGCTACTTGTTGAGTGTTGGATTCTATTGTTTTGAGTCTTCTCTGGAAAATTCAATACTTTTAGCAATGTCAATAGCCTTGACTAGAGTAGAATTTTTACATTGTAACACCTCTCTTTTCTTGGAACTGCATCTTGCCACTAACTAATCCCTGATTAGCTGTGAGGTAAAGTTGTCAAACTCACAATCTGAAGCTAACACCTCTAAGGACGTTATGTATGTGTCAATAGAGTCACCTGGTGACTGTATCCTGGTGACAAATTGATGCCTAAGTACTACTAGATTGACTCTGCCCTCAAAATGAACTTCTAACTATTTAACCGCAATTTGATATTCATCTAACTTCTCAGCCTTTTAAGGATTTATATCCGGTAAATGATCAAAAGGGTTTTGTCCCTCCACACCAAAATAATAATATAACAAGTTTCTCTTTCTGTCAGGACAAAACTTTTCACCATTAATTGCCCCAAAATAAGCATTAAATGACCTAAGCCACAACTTCCATTTCAGTGGAGGTTCTCCAGACTCCTGGAGGAAAGGTGGAGGTGAGGTAACTGTTTGCATCATGTTGTATTAACACAGAATAAAGCAAAAATTACTTTGAAAATGTAAAAAATAAAAAATAAAATACAACAACATAAAATACAAATTGTCTATGAATGTAACATTAATATCATAAAATAGTGTAGCAATCAATGAGAAAATTCACCATGAATGAGTTTGTTTCCACATCCACAAAAAGTATGCTAATCACTGTTAGCACTGACGTTTGCCACAAGGTGGCACCACTGCATAAGAAATGAGCATGCTAATCGCTGTTTGCACTATAACAAGAAATGAGTGTGCAAATCGCTGTTGGCATGATGAAACCCCACACGGTGGTGCTGAAAGCATTTAAATGCAGTCTATCCCAGGAATAGTCTATCCCAGAAGAAACCGAGAAGAGAGACAAGTACTTAGGCAGAAAACACTGTATAGTGAGTGCTGCCAAACTTGCACACTAGGTATATATTTGTTTGATATTTATAATACCATTCAATACCAGTTTAAAAAAGATTGCTTCATGCTCACTGCGTCGTACTGTATAAATGAATCAGCATTCACTGCATATTTTACAACTGAAACTGCTGTATCGAGCACTCAGAATCACCTTTCAGTTGAAATTACTACCACAACAGTTTGACTTTTCATGCTGGAGAGCTATAATTTAAAACTGACAGCCTCCACACCGCTCAGCACATATACAGTTCCGGAAAATTGGCACATCTTCAGAATTTTGTCAACACACGAAGAATCTGCCAAGTGGTGGATGATGTTAGGCAGTTAATATCCTGGGCTCAATATAAAGCGTTGACACTTTCCAGAGACAAAATCCTTATGTTCTTAAGTCATCCTGGGTTGCCAAATATGATATGGTAACAACAGGAAATCCATGGTTTGTTGGTTCAGACTTTTTTATTGAAGAGGAGGTTAAACAGATGACATGTAGATAAGAATAGAGCCCAAGAGAAAGCTCCCTGTCCCAACGGCTCCCTGTCTCAACCTCTCTTTTCTCTGGCCTCAGCTAGAATTCTAGAACCCACTTATGTCATAGCTCGTGTGACACACATAATGAAAAAAAGACTAAGACACATACTAGACAACAGACTATACCACATCCATTGAAGCAGAGACTAAGCCCCGCACTGATGGGCTCTCAGAGCTCTGTCAATGTGTCCGGGACTTCATTATCATGTAGTAACAGTGGGAAACAACTTTTGTTTCCCACAGTTTCTTGGCGTCGTAACAGAAAATAACTGCGTTTACAATCTCATATTCATACTATTGGCTCGCAGGGAGTGCCATACATAACCTATAGAATTATAGATAGGTAACATTGAATAACGGATATGCTTTTCACCAATGGGTTCTGAGTGACATCAAATGGACAATGAGAACAAAGCTTGAGTTGTCTGTCATGTCACTTAGAACATTAAGGTTAAAAACATTTTATTCACTTTTTACCCATCTATAATTGTATGTAAGATATGCCCTCCCAAAATCATCTTACCTTGCTTTCACCTGCTACACAGGGTCAGAGATGTAACAGGGAGCCATACACAACATGGCCTCTCCTCCCTGTCCCACATATAAAATAAAATACTGGGCTTTATGCCACCATCGTCTACCACCTTCTGTGCCTTCCTTGTTCCTTTCCCTCCTGATGCTGTGCTCTCCATCAGAGCATAAAACCAGTGCTGCACTCACAAGCTTCTGGGTGAGCCCTTTCAGCATTTCCTGGAATTTCTTTATGATGCAGCAGAAGTGGTAAACAACTTTGTTCCCCACTGTTTCTTTATCAAAACACCAAATTTACCAGATTTAGAATCTGGTATTTACACCAGTGGCACTCAATGATAGCCCTACATAACGTTATGTTTACCTCTTTTCTCACCTAAATAAACAATTGCAAGTAGGTAAAATTCCACGTATATAAGAAAAAAATGTATCCATTTAGATCACTGTCAAACTCAAATCAACTAGGAATCGACTTTATAGACACCAAATCCTCTTCACAGCTGATGCATTAAAAACCAACCATTATTGCCACCATGCCACTGGTTTAAACCACTCTGCAATTCCAATGTGGGAGATAAAAAATATGCACATATTTTTATCCTCAATACCCCAAATGCAGCCATATAAGAATATACGCTCTTCAATGGAAGGCAGTATTCAATTTCATGTACTCACAATCAAACCACCCTGCAACACAATCTTGGGCAGTTTTAAAAAATATATATATATTGTTTTTTGTGAACAATACAAAACAAGACATCAGTGTCGTACTTCCATAGCAATGATCCATAATCGGCAGGAATGTAAATGCAACATTAACAAACCCCATAGGCCACATTAACATCAGGGTAGATCTAATAAAAAAGAACACATCTCTGTTATGGTACCAGACACACAAGGGCAGCGCGGCATTCTTGCCAAAAGGGATCAGCAGAGATAACACACAATCAAGATGCAAGGTCATAGTATGGAGTACAGGGGTCCATATCAAGTGAAACTTGCACGGGCAGCCCCTGCTCTTGTACACTGCCTTCTCTGCCACCATGTACATATCCATTCCTTTTTTCCATTCAGCCAGGGTCAGGGTCTCCGGAGCACCCCAATGTAGTGCAAAGTCTCTTTTCACTATTACTAGGGCTAAGTTACAAAGAATAAGTCATTTACGGGGAGATCTATATCTCTGGGGACTCATAGCAGAACATACTTGGGATCGTCCAGTAAAACAGCAGCAACTATATTCCCCAATTCAGTCAGCAGGAGTCTCTAATAGGGGCGTAGTTTTGGACAGGACTAAAGTGTGTGGAAAAAGTATCCTCCTACCACCCCCACATCACAAACATTCAGGGGAGGGCGAGGGCACCCACCCCATTGCGTGCAGCCGGACTCTGTCACAGTAAATGCAATGTAGTATTTTGAATTGAGTGAGGCGTAAACAGGACTTAACTGCCACCTCTCTTGGGAACATAAGAGCCACCAGTGCTGTGTGTCTCGGAGTTGGTATTCCCGCTGTAAGACAGGGAAGGATGACAGGGTCCCTTCAGACAGTAGATCTCCTACCCTTGAAATCCCTGTGATGTGCCAGTCCCTGAATCCTTTCAGCTTACTAACCTCTTTAAATAAGTTTCCCATCCATAACAGTGTTTCCCTTGTAATCTTGTCGCCCAGCCTCTACGTCTAGATGATTTGTGCCACACTTCAATCGCCACTGAGTTGTGGGTAGAAGGGACCGTGTTCCTTCACTCCCATACAGATAATGCAAATGGGGTGTGGTTTGAAATTGTGTTATTTCCAACGCATAGGCTGGATGTGTCCCAGCCACGTAACTTCAGTCATTTACTACATGTAAGCGGGATGCCCAGTAATACGCCCTCATATCAGGGAGCGCTATCCCACCATTATAGCAGTTTTTGTAGCATCTCTAAGCTTATTCATGAGTGTTTGTTTTACCAGAGGAGCCGCCGCAGGTCTCTATCTATTTTTAAGAAAAACTCAACTGGAAGCCAATAATAGGAGTTTTGCAGGGCGTATAAAAACTTTGGGAGAGTAACCATCTTAAACATGGGAGCTCCACCCATTATCGTAAGAGAAAGCAACCTCCATCGCTGGACGTCTGCCTGGAAGTCTGAAAGTATTTTGCCAGCGTTATGGTGAATGCTACTTTCCACCTCATGAGTCGCAAAGATGCATAAATATTTGAATCCCTCACAGGTTACCCTCAGGCGGTCGGCGAGGTCCCACACCAGGGACAGCCCGTCCTCCTCCCAAGAACTGCAGTAGAGGATTGACTAACTCCAGTTGATAGTATAGTTTGTTGTCCATAAAGTTCAAAAGCTTGGAATGTAGCCGGAGCGAAGCATGTGGGTGGGTTATATAAAGATGAATATCATCCGCGTATAGAATTATTTTCTCTTCTGCGAGGGTGGAGCCCGGGGCCTGGAATCCATGTATCAAAGAGGTATCACGGATATAACAGGCTAATGGTTCCAGAGTTAGGGCAAAAAGAAGGGGCGACAATGGACATCCCTGTCTGGTGCCTCTTTGAATAGGGAAATCAGCTGATATCACCATGTTGACCCACACCTCCGCACAATGTTCCCTATACAACAGTCCTATTCATGCGAGGAAACCATCACCGAGCCCCAACTATCGAAGAGCTGCCATCATAAAGGGCCAGTCTACTACATCAAAGGCCTGTTTAGCATCTAGTGAGACAAAGCTGTGGGGCTCTGAGCAACTATTATGGCCCGCATAGGTCAGAGGACAGAATCCCTTCCTGAAGTACCGCTTCATATAGTTTGTGTAGATGAGGGGCCAATATATAGATCTGTTTCTTGAAGAATTCCACAGGGAGACCGTTAAAGCCCAGAGTCTTACACACATTAAGGGGGTCATTCTGACCCCGGCGGTCTAAGACCGCCGGGGCCAGGGTCGGCGGGAGCACCGCCGACAGGCCGGCGGTGCCCCGCAGGGCATTCTGACCGCGGCGGTTCGGCCGCGGTCAGAAGAGGCAAACCGGCGGTCTCCCGCCGGTTTACCGCTGCCCTTAGAATCCCCCATGGCGGCGCAGCTTGCTGCGCCGCCATGGGGGATTCTGACACCCCCTACCGCCATCCTGTTCCTGGCGGTTCGCCCGCCAGGAACAGGATGGCGGTAGGGGGTGCCGCGGGGCCCCTGGGGGCCCCTGCCGTGCCCATGCCACTGGCATGGGCACGGCAGGGGCCCCCGTAAGAGGGCCCCACAAAGTATTTCAGTGTCTGCCTAGCAGACACTGAAATACGCGACGGGTGCAACTGCACCCGTCGCACCTTCCCACTCCGCCGGCTCAATTCTGAGCCGGCATCCTAGTGGGAAGGTTGATTTGCCCTGGGCTGGTGGGCGGCCTTTTGGCGGCCGCCCGCCAGCCCAGGGCAAATCTCAGAATCACCGCCGCGGTCTTTCGACCGCGGTGCGGTGTTCTGACGGCGGAACCTTGGCGGACGGCCTCCGCTGTCCGCCAAGGTTAGAATCAGCCCCTAAGTCTTGCCACCACTGCTTTGACTTCCTTAAGGGTGATCTCTTCATCTAAGGTTTCTCTGTCAGCTGCAGAGAGAACCGGTAAGGGAACATTATTCAGATATTCCTGTCTTTGGTATGGCTCTACCTGGGGGTACTCCCTGTAGAGAGCCTCATAGAACCTGGCAAATCTGTCCGCTATCTCCTTGCCTCTCACATAAAGAACACATCCCTGACCCTCTACCTGATTTACCCACCGTGCCTCTAATTATTGATGACCTAGCCAGGCCAGCAACCTCCCTACCTAATCCAGGTCCTTATACTCTGTTCTCAGGGTCTCTATCTGTCAGAGGACCCAAGAGGAACGTGATGTCATGTAATCTGCCTCCAGGTGCCTCAACCTATCTTCAATGTCCTGGATTTCCTCACTTTCTTTCTTTGATGGGCTATGATTTATTGTGTCCTACCACAAATCACTGCCTTATAGGCCTCCCACAGCATTACTGCTGAGTCAACTGTGTCTTTATTTTCAAGGAAATAAAGTTTTGTGTCAGTTCTGATTTAGTTTAGGATCTTCTCATCTCATAACTCCCATGCATTTAGGTGCCAGCCAGTGTCCCTATCTCATTGGCACCGTCCTATCCTTACTCTGAGTGGAGAGTGGTCTGAGAGACTGCGTGCCAGATATACTGTGCTTTGTACCACCTGCGCTACTCCCGCTGTACTGAAGAAATAGTACAACCTGGAAAACACTACTTGAACCCCAGAGTAATAGGAGTAACCCCGTCTTGTGGGGTGAAGCTTTCGACATAGATCAGTGAGGCCTAAAGTCTCTGCAAAACAATTAAATGGTGAATTTTCGGTAGGGGTCGTTGAGTGCATTACACATGATCTATCTAGCATGGGCGACACAACGTCATTGAGGTCTCTACCAATTATGTGCAATGAGGAACTAGTTTCAAGAAGAATATCAGTCACTGCTTGCAGTGTGTGTTGCTGTAGACGGGGGTGCATAAACACTGTAACATCTTGCCTGCTCCACATACCCTGCACCGCTCCATATGTCCCATTGGGATCAGTCCACCTCTTGTGGACTTGAAAAGGCGATGTCTTCTCAGCTAAGATCGCAGCCCCTTTTGCCCCAGATGTAAAACCTGCATGTGCCAGAAGTGTATAGCTTCCCTTTGCGATAAAATGACAGTGAGTGCCCCTGAGCTGCGTTTCCTGAGAGGGCAATGTCCAGTTTCTAATGAAGTAGTTAAGCTGCCACAAGCCCTCTCTTCACCTTGTGCCCCAGTTCATTTACATTCCACGTAAGTACAGAGTGTGATCCCTCAGGAGAGTCAAGTTGTGACATTTGTACCCTGTTGTTTCAATTTTTTGGACCATTGTGGGGAATAAAAACCATCATTCAACACTACATCTACATCTCGCAGTCGAGTAAGTACAGATAAACAGGTAATAAAAAAGCAAAGCCAAACAAAACATCCCCAATCCCTCCCCCCTCCTTCTCCCTGTTGCATACGTGGCCACATGTGTTATATAACATTATGTCACTGGATTAGGCCTGAGGGTCTGTAGCCCACCCCACCCCAACTATAGATAATTACAAGTTCGTAGTTAACGTCAGTGAGGAGGTTCACTTGCTAACGATCTCCCTTGCAAACTTAGAACTAAATCCCCCGATGTCTGTACAGCCCAGTGTCTCAAAACGGGGCACTAGCTAGTGAAAGGAAGTGGAGGAAGGAGCAGCTGAGCCCTGTTATACACACTCACACATTACACTCATACCAGATATTAATAGGCGGAGAGAGAAGGAAGAAGGAAAGCCTAGTGGGAAAGAAAATGCCAAGAAATGGGGTGGAGACGGGGGGTGCGACTAGGGGGAGGGAAGGAGGAGAA
Organism: Pleurodeles waltl; assembly: GCF_031143425.1. NCBI lineage: Eukaryota > Metazoa > Chordata > Amphibia > Caudata > Salamandridae > Pleurodeles > Pleurodeles waltl. The sequence goes on along the minus strand of NC_090437.1, from coordinate 472,945,825 downwards.
AGAGGATATGGAGGAAAGTGGGGTGGCAGACAAAAAGTGGAAGGAGTAAGAAAATAGATAAGAGGAAGAAGTAAAGTAGGAGAAGTTTGGGGGAAGAGATAGTCTTTCCCCAGGCCATCCGCACCCAGAGCCGTACAGCTGCCCTAAGGATAAAGAAAGGACAGAGTCCGAGTTCCTGTAGGCTTAACATGCAGTATCTTCATCCGTGCCTTTACTGTGGTTTGTGTTGCAGCTGTCGATTTGTGCATCAGGGAGATCCTCCGAAATAGGGCTCTCATCCTCCTGACCTGTATCCATTCCCTCTGCTTGCGATTGGTGCCTCTCCGGGGAGCTATCCATAGGATGGGAGGTCATCTTGTTCCTTCTTTCCAGGTCTGAGTCCGAATTAGGTTCGACTAGTGCACGTCTCGTGAGACTCGTTCCACTAGATGTATCTCGAGTGGTCCTCCAAAGCTTTCCTTTTTTGTGTTTAGAGGTCTCCATGTTGGCTCTGGCCGTTCTCTTGCCCTGTTCCTGCAAGGTATATACAATCAAGCCATTTTGTGATGGGGGGCTTCTCCTCATCCCATCTTAATCCTTCCTCTGGGGTCTCAAAAAAGTATGCTTTATCTTGCAGTATAACTTTTAGTTTTGCAGGGAAGAGGAGCATCTAGCGGAGCATCATTGCCAGGAGTTTAGCTTTCGTCTCATCAAAGGAGCAGAGTAGTTCTTACACATCTCTGGAGTAACCTGGGAAAATTATTATCGTGGAGGAGTCGAAAGTGAGTTTTCCCCGCTGTCTTCCCTCGCGAATAATTGCATCTCTACCACAGTAGTTCAGAAAGCACACTATGAGGGCTCTTGGGGGTGCACCTGGTGGCTTCGGCGCCAACGCTCTGTGTGTCCTTTCTATCACCAAACATGTTGTGAAGTCAGCGGATGGGATGGAGAAGGGGAGCCAGGTTTCTAGAAATTTGGGTTCTTGTGTTCCCTCCACTCCCTCGGGAAAGCCCACAATTCTAACATTAATGTGTTGTGCCCTGTTGTCAGCATCATCCACTCTCCCAAGAAGATTTTTAGTCAGTGCCTTGAACAATGTAAACTCCGCTCCGTGCGTACGGGCCACGTCCTCAATCTCCAAGATTCTCTCCTCCGCTGCCATCACTCTGGCTGAGACTTCATTGAGATCTTGTCTCAATAGAGAAACCTCCACTGCCACCTCACCCACCTTTGTTTCCAGAGCTGTTCTAGTTTGTTGGATTGTGGTTAGAAGGGCTGGATTATCAGGCATCTGAGTGGTCGTCTCGTTTAACGCTTGAGTCTCTAATGTCTTAGTGTACTTGTTGATTTTCCCCTGCATACGGGGCTTTAGATCTTTGTTCTTGGCCAGTGTGGAATGGCAGTGTCCCCTCCGAATAGAGAATACCCGGACCCCAGCAAATGGAGCAGAATCGCACTAATGAAGCTCTGGTGTGTGGGTCACTCAAATGCACAGTAATTACTTGTCCGGTTGTGACCTCGAGCACTGTGAGCCCCGGACAACTGTCACCTCCTTCCTACTGTGAAGAGGCCACACTCGCCGATCAGGCAGGAGAGTCCAGGGCTCAATGCGGTGTCAGGCCCAGTACACAATTTCCTGCTCCTTGTCCACTAGGCGGGACAGCAGGGCCTCTCCACTGGCAATCAGTTGAAGGGAGCAGGGTCGAGGTCTCAATTACGGATTCAAGTGCTTTAATGCAGGCAAAATTTATAATTTATTCCACTAGGCCTCCTTTTGGGAGGCGGGCGCTACTCCCAGTAGTGGTGGCTGCATCCCTCCTCGTCCTGTGGGCGATGAGGCGTGCCTCCTCCAGCCCCTGATGCAGAGCACCTCATGCCTCCCTTCCCTCATCCCCAGGGTCTCCCCACCTCATAGGTCGTCGTGATCTGTGCATCCTCAGAATCTCATATTTCGTGTGGCGAAGCGGCCTCTACCGACCCTGCCAGGTCCAAGCCTGTCTCCAATTTGCCGTCTTGCCTATCGGGATTCAGAGGGCCTGGCACCTCGGGCCCTCCCTCAGCTGCACCCTTTCCTCTTCGAGAGCCCCAGTCAGCACCCCGCTGTACAATGGGGTGCTCGGGAAGGAGGGAGAGGCCCAAGCGAGAGTTGAAGTGTCCTTCCCCAACTGCACCAGCCAGCGCAGTGGTCACTCGAGTCGAGCCCATCTCAGGTGCACTCCGCATCCCTGATCGCTGCAATTTTGTCAGCACAGCCTCGAGGGGTGGCCCATGCACCATTGATCTTCACAGGATTGCCTCTGCCACCCCAGGTGAGCCACTACCACTCAAGGGACATCGCGTGTCTCAGTCGCATTTACTCAGAAGACGGATGTTTTTTTTTACCAGGATTATGGCAAGATATTAGCAAGCTTTGTAGGAGCTCATCTCCGGCATGTCTAGCCTGCCATGATATTGGCCACTCCCCCCAATCTTGGGCAGAGTTAACTGGATACTGCAAGGTTAAGATGGCAGTATGGCCATCAATATACCCATAAATGGGTACTCAGACTGCCCAATGCTTCTCTGGGATAAAGGTGGATATGACTCCCAAAGGGATTTATCCAACAACACCTTGGACTTAATTGACCATGCAGTCTCAAAATACTGGACTGCGATGTCCTGGGCAGAGAAGCAGAACAGAAAGAATAGGTCAGAGTGATATTTTGGAGGCAGTGGTCATTTTTGATGGTTCAAATTGTTAAAAAAATTATTAAACAGTACTAGGATGGAAGATTCACAAAGAATAAGTCAATTAATAAGGATTTGTTAGGGCAGTTGAATATATTGAACACAAGGCCGATCATCTTGAAAGGACCAACTCAGCATGTTCCTTAGGAAAGACGCCACATTTATTCATCCCAGCACCAGTGAGATTTTCAATAGAAAATGTCAAATTGGGAACCCCATGTTTCTACAGTACACACACACCCAGATCTAACACCAAGTTAGCAACAAAGTCCCCCAATGTCAAAATGAACTTGATACCTGGCAGAAAATCTGTGTCTTCAAATGACTAATTTAGAAGAGTTAAACTCTTTGCTATTAACACAAGCTAGGGGATATATGGAAGGTTCCACTGCAGCAGCTATCTGAAGAAACATACAATCTAAAACCTCACCCTTTAGAAATGTGGCAGCATCTAAAGAGGATCTGTGAAGCGAAAGATTCCACTGTGGTAGGTTTGTTACATTTTGACACACTACAAGAAGAAGTCCTTAATTTAGGATCACTTATTACATGATTTGACACAAGTAGTTGAAAGCAGTAGTTTGCAATGGCCTATTATAGAAGGATTTCTTCTAACCACCAACCTCCACACTAATGGGTATTCTGCCTTGGCTTGTATGGACTGTGAGAAAACCAAGAAAGCCCAAGAATAAACTTGTGTCCTAAACCTCACCCCTTCGTAAGCAACAACTTACAATGACTGATGCTAAACCTTAGCTACAAAAATACAAGCACAGGAGCAAACAAGAAAGAAATCTAATTTAAATAGCAATGAGATTTAACAATGGGCACTTCACCCTTAATCTTGAGAGCATGAAGGTGATAGCTCCAGGCAAGCCTCGTCCCTTTTTCAAGACCCGCACTGGCTCCTGCAATGGCGAGAAGGGAAGAGAAGGTTTACGGGTACATATGAGCAAAAGACTGAGAGGCCAAGAAAAGTAAAGTGCACAGTGTTCCGGTGCCAAATGATAAAGTGCTTCCACAGTGATTGTAATTGCGATTTAATTTATATAGCAATTACTATCACTGACAAGGCATTGAAGTGCTTTACGCTAGGCAGCACAGGGCTTTGGATTCCATGGTTAGTGGTAACTACAGTGTTATTGATTAATGTTATTGATTGAGATTAGTATTCCATGCAGTCATTTCAGCTTCTTTTTGGTGGGCTAAATTAATAAGGGTTAGTTAGGATCAATAGTGGGGGGGTGTGAGGTAATGCACATGGTGGGTGGGATTAATAGATGAGTTAGAGGGGATTAAGTATTGTTAGATTGCACAGTTATGTCTTTCAGAAGGAGGAGAGATTTTGATCTTGTAAATAAGTTGTGGGCAGTTTGCAGAAATAGAATAACAGGCAATAAAGCAAATATGCATGTGTCAGAGCAACAGCACGGCCCGTCCTTCAGGGTGGAGGGGCCACACCCCTGTGTCTTTTGGACATAGAGGGGGTCATTACAACCTCGGCGGTCTTTTTACAAGACCGCTGAGGGACCGCCGTGTTGAAGACCGCCAGTGCAGGCGGTTTTCCGCTCGGCGCATTATGACTGCTGGCAGCCCTCTGTCCTTTTCCAGATGGAAAGCCGCCAGCAGCCATACTGGCGGTCGGCGGGGAAGTGGAGGTTGCTCCACCTCCACCGCCACGTCAACAGAACACCGCCCACTGAATCACGTTCTGTGATTCGGCGTGGCGGTGTTCCGTTGACGGGGTGCTGGCGGCGGAGCAGCCCCCATGGATCCCGTCCCCTCCCGGAGGATCAACGGACCAGGTAAGTTGATCGTCCGTTAGGGGAGAAGGGTGGGGGGGCGTTGTGTGTTGTGTACGTGCATGGGGGTGTGCGTGTGAGTGTGTAGTATGTGAGTGCGTGTATGCATGCGGGGGTGTGTGTTTGGAGAAGTGTGCATGTCTGTCTGTATGTATGTCTGTATGGATGTGTGTGTGTATGTCTGAATGTGGGTGTGTGTGTATGACTGTGTGTGTGGCTGTTGGCATGTTTGTTGGTGTGTGTGCGGAATTGTGTGTTGGTGGTGCCTGCATGTGTGTCGGGTGTGAATCTGTAATGTGATGTTGGGGGTGGAGGTGGGGAGGGGGGTCCTGCCACCTTTGGGAGGTGGCAGGGGGTTGGGGGTGTCGGGGAAGGATTCAGGGGTGGGGGTGAGGGGTACAGGAGACCCCTATCAGTGCCAGGGAAGGAATTGCCTGGCACTGATAGTGCTCACCGCCATGGATTTCATGGCGGTTCCCAACCCCATGAAATCCATGGTGGTCAGCCAGGTCATGATACCGCCGGCGGTATTGTGACGGCCGCCGGGCTGGAGACCCATGTCTCCAGCCCAGCGGTCATCTCCGCCGTGGCGGTCTGATTGGAGAAGTGGCGGATGACCATGGTGGTAACCGCTATGGTCAGAATTCCAAAATTCTTACCGCCAGCCTGTTGGCGGTAAGACCACCGCTTCTCCGCCAACCGCCAGGGTTGTAATGAGGGCCAGAGTGTCTGTCAGGCTGAGAAAAGGTCAGCCTGACATTCTTTATTTTCAGGTCAGGCAGCCAGGAGCGAAACATGCGCTAAATGTGCAGGCTCCTGCTGCTTGAGCTGAACTTTGCTGGGCTGAGGAGGTCAAAGCTCCTGTGGGCATGACCTCCTCAGCTCAGCAAAGGTCCTTGAGGCGCTTCCCCTCCTGACAAGGGAGAGTCTCAGTGATAGCCTCGTACTCGGGTGCTTCAAGTTTAAGCCCTGAAGTGTCCAGGGCTGAGTGTCTATCACTGACACCTCGTGAGAATGGGTGGGGTCAGCAGTTTCTGACCTCATCCTTCTCTGTGACGAAGTAGGGACTCCTGACTCCCCTCACTGGCTGACCTAAGGTTAGCCAATGAGGGGAGTCATCAGCCCCAACCCTCCAGGCACCACCAAGGCATTTCTTTCTGAGCTACAATGCAGGTAAGTGTTGTCTTTAACTCACTGTTTGGTGTGTGTGTTTATATATGAATGTATGTGTATTTGTGAGTGAGTGTTGTGAATGAGTGTGTGTGTGCATGCCTGCATGTGAAGTGATTGAGCATGTGTGCATGCGCCTTCCCACTCCTGCCCCCCTCACATTTGGACTCACCGGCTGCCACTGCATAGCAGATTTTGCTCAGAGAGAGGAGGCACAAGGAGCATGGAAAGGAAGGAGAGGGACATTTGAAATAATAAAACAAACATTTATTTTCCATGGCAGAGTGTGATTTATATGGACAATCTACGAGATCCTGGCACAGATGAGCCCTTCTCCTTTTCACAAAATGTTCCTGCAGGCCTCTGCATGACAGGGAGAGGAGAAAACCCACCAAAATATAATGGGGGTGGGGAGAAGCTGAAAGGACAAGAGAAGTGAAGTGCATTGTGAAAATTAATAAAGCAAATCCATAGAAAACGCACACAGACAGTATTCATCTGCATCTTTAATAAAATTAAGAATTTCTTTCCCTACAACTAGAAAAATATGCATTTTGCTGCAAAAATGAAGGTTAAAAACTATTCTTGTTTAAAATAACTGTGCAAAATGCACTAAACGTTCTGAAACATAGAGGCAGCTGAAAAAAATATTGGTCCACAACCCTACAGCAAAGAGAATGAAAAACACGGATATGGAATCGCTGCAGCAAATCAGCAGTGAACGTAACCAAAACCAATAAGAATGACTACTCTATTTCTAAAACTCAATAGTCATGCAAGGGTGCACAATGAAGACAGGTAGACACATACAACTAAACTTTAACAGAAGTAGCTGGTAAGGATAACATCACTGGTCATACAAAAATGTAAAAACAGTAGTGAAGAACAACCCAGAAAAGTGACATTCTAGTTCTAGCAAAACAACATTATATACATACATCAACATTATCTACCAACTAAGGTGCCAGAAAATTACCTGCTGAACCATCTATCCGGGGGGCTGATCAAAAAAATGTCTCAGGCAAAGGTTATGAGAACTCCCAATCACCTGTTAAAGCAGAAATCTCGGCTATATTTTAGTCACAACAGACTAGATAGCGGATTTCATACTATAGGTCAATGAACCAAACCGAACTGAATCTGATTTAAAGAAAATGTCAGAAGCATCAAGTTAAATATAAAAAAATGCTCTATACATCATTATAAACCAATGAGGACCATTAATAACCACACCAGTTTATTAAGAAGTTAAAAAATATGCATTTCCCTATATTAACAATTCTAAAGTTACAAATATTATTCTGAAGTTCAATTGATACAAAAAGGCTGATTGAATCGACAAATGAGCCATGTTTAATCAAAGCAGTAAGGAATAATAAATATTATTAATTCAATAGAGAATACACAACAGCATAGCAATAGAATTTGAGCAAGAGAAATTGAATACATTGAATCAACAAATGAAAAGAATCAATGACCATTCATGAGTATGAGAGTAGTAACACCTCACTAACCACAATTAGCATTAACATGTTGAGCTTCATGTAAAAGATTTAGTAACACAAATTTAGAAAACATCTAGCTATGGCGCTATCAAAATAAGCAGCAGTTTTAAAACAATAGCAGTTGGTACCTGAAAAACAAACAAGACAAACAATATATAGATCAATACATTTATCTATCCTTAAGGTAATAAGCAATCAGATTATAACTGTCAGGGGGACAGGAGCATCAGCATCAGAAGAGGAACAAGGTAGGGGAATGGTTTAGAATTTGGACTATAAGATTACTACAACCATTAAAGCATTAAAGCATTAGTTCAATATTGAACAGACATAGTAAACTGAGAAAATAATAAAACACCAGAATGTCAGTAGATTGTCTGGCAAAACATGAAGTGTCAAAGTGACAGATCACACCAAATGCAAAAAGTAAAGTCTCTGGAACCCAGGAAATTAAGAAGCAGAAGAACCCCCAAACCAATGACGACTGAACATTAAATTAATCTTGCTAAACTCCTGTGATAGGTTAAAACATAACGTGAGAAGAATATATCCAATTAGACAGTTATTAGATATCACAATTATATAAAATGTTAGCTCCGAAAAGTTTAATTGGCTATCACTCTACTGACGAAACTCAAACTAATACAAAATGTATCCTGCACACTTCCTTCTCCGGCTGCATCTGTAGATCCTCTGTTTGGCACCTTCCGAATACGCTGTTGCTGGACAGTGATTACAAAAATATGGAAACATTTCTTTCGCACCATTCCCTCAAGAGAAATACATAAGCTAGAAATATAACTACAGGCAAATAAGCAAGTTCAATGAATTAAGTCTATTAGGCAACGGACATGAAGTCATAAGAACAGATTACACTAGAAACATTTAGTACAGATAACATTGCACAGTGGCTGCTTCAGACTCATCAGAGACCAAGAAATATTCATATTATTTCAGCATTTATTTTATCAGAGAACATGCTCTTAAAGAGACAGAATACTTTAATCATCGCATTATTAATTTACAATTATAAAACATATGCAGGCCTTTCGCTTTATGATGGCCACTAAGTAGAGCACAATTTTTGTGTAACATGAATTTATAATCTAATTATTTGACACATTAGTACATAAGTATGATTACGTAAAGACGAATTATTCACTGCAAAATCTCTGCGCTCACAATCCCTCCTCTGATGATCATCACACAAAAAAAAACAAATAAATGTATTTATTTCAATGCACAATTCAAAACCTAGTTTCATTCACATTTTTGAAAAATGTCTTTCTTCTTGAATTTTCCCCATAAAGTTTTTCCATTTGAACATCTACTCTCCTCTGATTCTTTTCAAATCTTCTTCTTTTGATCATTTGAAATAATTTGTATATTCCTCAAATTCCAATTAGACAAAACACAATAATTGAAATCCATTTGACTGATTTTAATATAATACCTTCTCCTAGGTTGCCAATCCAATTTCCCATTGATACAATTCCCTTGGCCGCCTTTTCCCAAATACTAGTTTTTATTTAATTCTTTTAGTTCTGATTCATGTTTCGTTATATTATTAATCAAACTTCTAACTAATTTACTATTGTCCGGTACGTATGAACAACAGTGACGCGGACCAAGCAATTGACAAACTCCGCCCTCCTTTGCTAAGAGAATATCTAACGCAAGGCGGTTCTGAAGAGTAATAGCTCTTGTCGCTGCAATTTCAGTACCTGGGGGAGAACAGCTCATAAAAAATCTGTTAACATGTTATCCACTACTGTAGACAACCTTTATATTTTCATTGAATTCAGAACAACTCCCACTGAAGGAATTATTGCTCCAAATACCACCCACAATGCTAGAAACTGATTCTTGCTTGTGCCTAGGTTGTAAACCTGCAAATTTAGGAAATTTACTTAAGTCATCCAGCTGGTACATTTTTGGAAAGGCTATTCCCAAATAACATGTGCCATACCATCCTCTAAGACAGTGGTCCCCAAACTTTTTAATGCTGCGCCCCCCCCAGTTGTAAAATCAAAATCATTGGGGACCCCCTCAGAATTTTTCACATATTTTATAAAGAAGGCAATGTTTAAATATATGTAGACGTATTTAAACATTGCAGTTAAATACTGTTATCTTTTTTCAAATGCAATAACATGTTTCTGTTTAAAACAAAACAGTGTTATCTGTGTAATGCTTTTTTTGGCCAGAGCCTGGCACCCCCCGGTATCACTTGAGGCCCCCCAAGGGGGCCCACTTCCCCAGTTTGAAGACCCCTGCCCTAGGAAGACGATAATAAGCATTATTCCCACAGATATAGTAAATACTAGGCATCTCAGGATCCTGACCATTCAACATAAATGTGCATTTACCTTGAAACAAAAACACATGTCTACATTCACTCGTTCCCACATATATTCTATCATAATATGATTGGGGCCTATATATACAAAGCTTACCTACATGTTGTGCATCTAAAGCTAAACCCCCTTGTTTAGTGATGTCAGTGTAAGGATGATCAGTTCAAGGGCTCTGTTGAACTATGTATTCCCTTATCTATCTTAGCTCTCTTCACCCTTCTTCTTTCCTCAGTGTTTAATAAGAAGCTCTTTTCAACAGGTATTAGTAAGCAGGTTAGATTATTCCAATGAGCACACATCGTGCCAAAGGTTAATGTAGGTTCAAAGAATCCTCTTACTAAAACTATGTCATCTTTAGCTACTCTACTCAAATATTTAATTATAGGTACAAAGGAAAATACATAATCATAATTTGAATAGAAATACTGACTACTCTCTTTATTATAGTACCTTGTTAGTAAAAGACTGCAAGTTATGCCATAAGTTAATGAAGTTAATGGCAAGCTGTGATAAGAAATTCCCTCCTCTACAGAGGTTGGAATCTGCATACAAACATAGCAATCTCTTGCATCCATAGTGTCAACATACTCACGCAATAAGCGATAGAAGACATTAGAAGAAAGCTCTTTCTCTTTGTGTAAGTATTTTCCATCTATTTTAAACCTAGCTATTACTGAAGGAGTAGGAATTAATTCTGATGATGTAGTAGTTGCATGTATAGTTATGGTATGGATGGCCCCATTTTAATCAAAAACAATCACACTCACAATCAAGAACAAACATACTATTGCACAAACAATCGCCAAATCAATAACCATAAATTTACAGCACCTTTTACAAGACTGTTGCCTACTAGAGTTTTCCATGGTCTGTAAGGAATCAAAAATGCAAAAGCAAAAACAAACTATGGTTATGCAGCTAAAATCGAAACAAAATCAAAAACACAAATTTACAATTCCTCAATTTTCAATCTTCTATCAACAATCCCTCCTAATTTTTGATTTTTTTTTGTTTTCAAAAGTTTATTCACACAATCAAGATCCTTTGTCAAAGTTCGGTAAAAGTTGTCAAAACCAGTTTAGTAGCTTAGCAAGTTAGGTTATCAAAGTCTTTTCAGGTAATTTTTAAACAAAGTCTTTTCACCTTCCTTTTCAAATTTTCAATTTTCCTCAACAAATCTTTATCAGCTTCCTTCAGTTGCCAAAATATAAACCTGGAATGTCTCTGTCAAAACAAAAATTCAAAAATTTGTCTTGCCATTCATTATTTGTTGCATATGCCCGTTCAGGACCAGAGTACCTTTTGTAGGCAACTCTTTTCCTTTTCAATCTTTGACCACTATTTGCTTCTCCTTCACTCAGATCTTCTTCTCTGTTTAGTTTGTTTTCTTCCTGAATTGGTGGTACCACGTTAATCTTCCCTGCCTCTAAGCTTGTCTCCAGCCAGGTGTCACCTTTCAGAGGTTTCTCATTTATGCTCTTTTCAGAATTGAACTCAAACTCTTATGCTTCAATGTTCTCACAACCGGTTCAGGAGGAGTCAAACCCTCTTGACTTGGATCTGTCTCAACTCCCTTTCCATGAGGATCAGTCACTTGTTCAATCTGGTTCGTCAGACCATCTGCTTCTGAGGACCCCCTCCTCTGAGAAGGTTTTCTCTGGACCGGTACTCTCTCTTGTTGTCTTTGGACCGGTTCTTTTACTGTTTCAGTTGAGGATGATTCACCCTCTTCTTCCCGGATACCCTCCACCTCGTCTGACTCAGGAATGGGTAGGCTGACTTGAGCGTTTCCAGGTGTAGCCTCAAGCTCTTCTCTTTCTCTTTCTTGACCTGGAATACGCTTAGGTGCAAGTAATCCAAGCAGCTCTTCTTCTTGCTCTGTTGGATTATTTACTTTCTGAGTGTGACTTGCGTGGATCCTGTTCGGGAGTCCTGCACACTTCACAGCTGTAGTTGTTATTAGTATCACCTGGTAGGGTCCCTTTCAACGAGGCTCCAAACATGATTTTCTCATGTGCTTGCAGATCACAACCCAATGACCAGCTTTTGGTTGTGTCCCTTGGCCTTGAGACGCTTGAAGTGTGGTAGCTTCCACCTGATGAGAGAAAGATCATACCACATCAGCTAGACCCTTGCAGTAATTGAACACCATATCATCTGTAATATTCACAAGAGCATTTGCAGGTACAGCTGGCAATCTCATGGCTCTCCCCAAGAGGATTTCATGAGGCAACAATCCTGTTTTCTTGTCAGGGGTGCTTCTCATTGACATTAGAACCAACGGCAATGTATCTGGCCATTTCAAATTTATGGATGCACACATTTTTGCCAATCTCAATTTTAGAGTGCCATTCATCTGCTCTACAAGTCCTGAAGCTTCTGAGTGGTAACTACAATGGAGTTTCTGCTCAATGTTTAAAGCTGAACATAGCAATTTAATAACTACATTGCTGAAGTGGCTTCACCTACTCGATTCCAAAAAGACTGGGAAACCGAAACGTGGAATTAGCTCTCTAAGTAGTAACTTTGCTACTGTCAGACTATCATTTCTCCTTGTAGGATAAGCCTCAACCCAATGACTGAAAATACACCCAATCACCAACACATATTTCAAAGCAGCACATGCACACTTCTCAATGAAATCCATCTGCATTTTGCTAAATGGTCCTCCAGCCATGCCAATGTGTCCCATATTGACCACTGTCCCTTTGCCAACATTCATCTGTTGACAAACAATGCATCTATGGCAAATTGCTTCGGCAACCTGTCTAAAGTTTGGATTGAACTAATGCTGCTTGAAACAGCGGACAATAGCATCTCTCCATACATGGGCTTGTCCATGATAGTATCTAGCCATTAGAGTCAGTAGACTATTTGGCAGAACTACCTTCCCTTCTCCTGTAATCCATATATTATCATCACTCTGGACACATTTGAGTTTTAACCAATCTTTACGCTCTTCTTTGGGAACATTATCTTGTAGAGCCTTTAACTCTTCCAAGGTATCAATAATTTGCATGGTAAAACTTGCATAGACTTCATCATTTTGAGCCAACAATTCTCAATTTCCTTTGAAGGATATGCCGTTCAAGGCGCAAAACTTTGCGACTTGATCCGCATATGCATTTCCCAATGGCACGTAACCTTGTGATCTCTGATGTGCATTGCATTTCACCACAGCAACTTTCTCAGGCTTTTGAATGGCTTGTAACAAAGCATGAATTTTCTCACCATTCCTTATCGATGCACCAGAAGAAGTCAGGAAACCTCTCTGTGACCATATTTGGATAAAGTCATGCACAATGCTGAATCCATATTGACTGTCAGTGTAAATTGTCACTTTCATTTGATTTGAAATGTGGCAGGCTCTTGTAAGAGCTACTAATTCTACCACTTGTGCAGAAAACACCCCTCAAAGCTATGATGCTTCCAGTATGCCAGTAATAGTACACACTGCATTTCCTGCTCTTAATCTACCCACATTATCTCTCAAACAGGAACCATCAACAAAACTAATTTGGTCATTTTCCCCGTGACAGGTATCTCTAATATCAGCTCTGGGTTTTGTGTATAACTCTGTAATTTCCAGACAATTATGTTCTGTATCATCCAATTTGTCAAAGAAAGTATTCTCAATCTGGAGTAAGGTTGCTGGGTTAAGCACCGTACATCTCTTAATAGTAACATTCAGAGACCCCGATATTGCAGTTTCATATCTGGTTAGTCTAGCACTGGTCAGATATTGTGTCTTAGACTGGGTAAACAAAATCTCAATAGAATGTGGTACCATAATAGTAAGGGGATAACCCATCACTATACTTTTGCTTTTAGCGAGGCTCTGCTCAACTGCTGCAATGGACCGCAAACAACCGGGTAAAGCTGCTGCGACCGGATCCAAAATGGCTGAAAAATATGCCACTGGGTGATTTACACTACCATGAGTCTGAGTCAAAACAGACAAAGAACATGCATCACTTTCACGACAATATAATAAAAAAGGTTGGTATAGTCAGGCATACCTAAAGCTGGAGCTTGACACAAACTTTCTTTCAGATCATTAAATGCTTTCATGCAAACTGCATCCACCAATACAGTATCAGAAACATCTTTATGAGTCAGTTTCTGTAGGGGTTTTGAGAGAACCGAAAAATGTGGGATCCACTGACAACAGTAGCCAACCATTCCTAGAAACATCCTCACATCTTTTTGTGTACTTGGTACTTTCATTTGTAAAATTGTAGCTACTCTCTCTCTGGAAATGTTCCTAGTTCCTTTTTCAATTAGATGATCCAAGTATTTCACTTCTTTCTGACAGTCCTGTAATTTAGCAGGGGACACTTTGGGCCTCATTAGGAGTCTGGCGGTCCATAGACCGCCAGACTCACAATCGCGGGTGGACCGCCGTGGTAGTGGCGGTCCCCCCGCAATATTATGACCAGAAGGCTGGTGGAATTCCAGCTATGGTCATGGTGGCAGACTCGGTAAGGTGGCGCTGCTGCCCGTCCCGTTGCCTGCCGGAGGACCCCTGCAAGCAGGTATGTCAGGTGCTCTGACAGGGGTAGGGGGTGTTGTGTGTGGGGGTGTGTGTGTATATTTCTGTGTGCGTGCATACGGGTGTGCGTGTGTGCATGAATGGGCGTGAGTGTGCATGTATGTTGTGTTGTGTGAATGTTTGTGGGCTTGTATGTATGTGTGTGTGGATGTGTGTGTGCATGGATATATGCATGCATGGGTGAATGTGGGTATGTGTGTGTGCATGTCTGTGCGTGTAGGTGTGTGTATATCGGGGTGTCGGAAGGGAGAGGGTGGAGGAAGACTCTGGGGAGGGGGAAGGGGCAGGGGAGACCCCTATCAGTGCCAGGGAAGGAATTTCCTAGCACTGATAGTGTCTACTTCCATGGTTTTTGATGGCGGTAAGAAAGCCACAGAAACCATGGCAGTGGGCAGGGTCATATTCCTGTGGGGGGCCTAGGGACGGCCGCAAGGCCGTAGACTGTAGTCTCCAGCCCGGCAGTCGTTACCGCTGTGGCGGTCGGTGTGTTACATTGCATGGCAGTATGTACCGCCAGCCTGTTGGCGGTACTACTGCCGCTAGAACACCGACCGATGGGACCATAATGACCCCCTATGTCACTTATTGTTCTCAAATCCTGCACAAGTCGAATTTTCCCACATGGTTTTTGCAAATCCATTATTAGTGAATTACATGGGCTACTCAACATTTCTTTCAAAATTCCTCTCTCCACAAACTGCTCTATTAAGGGTTTCACACCCTTGATTGCTTCAATTGTCATTGGATATTGTGGAGTGTGAGGGAAGACAACATTGGGCTTAACTGCAACTCTAACTGGTTCTGCACCTTTTATCAACCCAATGTCCTTTCCTAAAAGATCCCACACTTTAGACTTAACAGCCTTTTGTCAATCAACAGGAATATCTTTCACTTCAAAAACTGGAAAGAAACTAATCAAAGGTTCTTCAGCAATCCCTGGCTCATTGCTAACAGTAAGTGTTGGATATTCTTCATCGTCACTGTTTGTTTGAATTTCAATTCCCTCATTTGAACGGGTAATGCAACATCTTATTTTGCACAATAAAGACCTTCCCAGTAAGGACATACGACTTGAGTCACAGACCACAAACTTGTGCAAGCCTTTGAAATTATCAATTTTAACCAAAACTGGTTCTGTAATTGGTTTAGTCAGATATTTATTTGCAACTCCCACAATCTGAATTGTCTAACCTGATAAGGGCAAATCTGGAACCTATGCAGATCTCAGTGTTGAGCGTGTAGCTCCAGTATCAACCAGAAAAGAGACTTTATGACCATGCACTTTTCCTCTAACCTAAGGATCCTTCTGATCCACTTCTAAAGAAGCTGCTAATACACATTCTTCCTCACCTGAACTATTCGACAGCCACACATTGTTTATTCCATTATCACTGTACAGGAAATTGGTATATGGCATTATTACTCTGATTCGTTTTTTGACCCGTGACCACCTGAGAAAGCATCACCTGTTGCTGACCCATAGGAGACTGTGGTACTGGAAATTGCCCAGGCATTTGAATTTGTTCTGCAGGCACCCTCTGCACTTGTGGCTGCATCTGCTGTAATTGGGGTAATTGTACTTGTTGTACCTGTGGTTGCACATTTTGCACATGCTGCATGGGTTGTAAGGGTTGGAAACCCTGCATCGGATTTATAGTATTATGGAAATTTGGAATTTGACCTCTCATTCTTGGTCCTCTCATATTCTGAAAAGCACTGACACCAATGATCTGCTGGACTACACCTCCTTCATTTAACATTGGACACTGCCGTTTCCAATGCTCGATTCCCCCACAAACATGACAAGGTAAAAGTTTTTCCCTTGTGGCTGTCTTTGCATCATCAGAAAATTCAAATCAGGACCACAATTAACACTTCCCATATCATTACGACCTCCATCTCTGCTTCCATTCTGAAACGTACCTTGATTCTGAAACATGCCATTTTCCAGCTGCTGCTGAGGCTGACAACTTCCCTGAATCCCTGTCTGTGCAGCCTTGATCTGCATCCCCATCACTTTTTCCTTCAACCTTTTCTGTTTCAATACAATCTCATCACTACAGTATTTTGCATACTGCAACACCTCATCAATCTATTTGACTTGCCAGCAAATCAAATGACTCTTAATCATCTGGCTAATTTCTGGTCTGAGTCCTTCAACAAACCTGAACACAATATGAACCATGTCTTTTCGCCTAATTGTTTCTGTACCACTGAAATGTTTAAATGCTTTTAACAACCTCTCATAGTATGCATGAATGGATTATTTTACTTCTTGAGCTTTCCTATCAATGCGCTGCCAAAGTTTTGCGGCAAAATGCTCGTTTTCATAAACTCAATGACCTTATAGTAATACTTCATTACTTCGGGAGATGGTGCACCTGTTGCTGGATCTCTCAGCGGCTCACTTGTTGGCCAACCTACGCTCCTCTTACACTCAATCCACAAATCTGCTGGAACTACTATCTCCAAAAGAGTGTTTAAATCCTCCCACAGGCATTTCGCAAGTTTTAAAAACCTATATGTTTGCTGGTACCATTCCACTGGTTTCTCCCTCAACCTGGGGTAATCATTTGTAAATGACAAAATGTCACTCCTGCTCCAAGGGGCATGTAAAAAATTCCCTCCTGGAATTTCTCTCATTGGTAAAACTTTTACTGGCTCTTTAATTTGTGATACGTTTACAGGAGGAGTATGTGAACCTTTCCTCAACCTTTCTCTTTTTTTGACTCATCTGCCTTCCCATTTTTCTAATGCTCTCCAAATTTGTACTTTCTTAAGTAACTCTTTAAAATGTGTTTTCATCCCTGCAGACCTTGTGTGTTCAAAATCTTCAGCTTCAAAATTTAATCTACAACTTCTTTTCAGGCTTTTTGTTTTCATAAGATCTATTTCATATTTGTCTGCTAACTCTTGTAGTTGCTGATGCACTTCAACTGCTCCCTCTGTAATTAATGGACACAAATATCTCAACTCAGGTTCAGTGTAAGATTTAAGTCGGTTTACTCTCATTGTCTGCTTCTATTGTTAATCCTGTTTTGTTTATAAACTCCTTTTCTTTAAACTGACTCTCTGGAACACTTGAAACACTCAATTCTTCCAACCACCTTGTTAACTGTTGTGCTGTCAAACCCTGTAATGAAATATTGCCTGGTTGCACACTCGGTAACTGTTGCTGTATTGAGCTCACACATTGAGGAGTTCCATTTTTAGCTCAGGACCATTCCGTGATCCAGCCATTTCAGGATTTCTAACAGGTGTTAAATCTAATAATGACCTTGATCTATTCAGAGTTTGTCTTAAAGGTGAGATTAACCTCATGTTTTCATTCTGATTTTGAACTCCTTGGTTATCTGCACTATTATTGTTTTTGGCATATAAAGGCACAATTGGACCAAATGTAATAGGTACCGAGACTGCATCTGGGCTTAATCTGGTCTCTACGTTCTGAGATTGCATAACTCCTGCATTCTTCATTTCAGGCAGTAACATCGGAGTTGGCTCTGTTTGAATCAACATTGGTTTCTGTAAAGTCTGTCCTGAGAATACTACTAGATTATCAGATGTATTCACAATTGGTATATCTGGGTAAATACTAGGAACACTAAGTTGTGGCAGCTGTCTATTGTCTGTTGGCAGATTGAAGCTGCTCTGCATTGGTATTTGTACAAGAGGACTAGTCTGTACTGAGCTGTGGTTCATGTTAGGATTAACCTGTACTGGACTCTCAGTCATATTATGGTTACTCTGTACTGGACTCTATGTCACTGCAGTTGATATTGGTGCAGTCGGATTTGTTTCCATTTGTACTTGAACCTTCTTTAGCCACATAAGGTTGTGGACAATTTCTCAAAATCTGTCAAATAAACTCAGCTGTGTCCGATTCCTCATCAATAATTAGAGACCTTTAGGCTCTTTTGATGTCTGCTCTTCGACTGCTGAAGAACTCCTTTTAGATTTCTTAGAAACTTTCTCACCGTCTTCAGTCATTTCAGGAAACAGTCTAACACCTAGTAATGTATTGAGTCTCCGCTGTCTCTGCTCACTGTCCCACCTTGCTTCCACTGATGACTTCTCTGCTCTTCTCATTTTCTTCTCAAATTTCAATGATTGTTGCTGTCTAGCTGCAAGTTCCCAAATTGCTAATGCTTCAAACTGAGCTGGTCTTGGTGGAGTTCTCAGACCATACATCACCTGTCTCAAATTCTCCAAAATTCTCAAATTAAATGTATAATTTTCAGGAAATGCCAAACACCCTTCCTTCTCTGTGATTTTAATCCAATGTTTTAGCCAAAGACATGCTCTGGTACCTTTCGCCTCAATTACAATGTATGCCGGAGTACCTACGGATTGACACATTTCTCCTCGCCTAGCCGGAATATACTCATCTCCCCTAAGAGCACTTTTTATAGCTTTAAAAAACTTAATTTTCACAACTTTATATAAAAAATCAATAATCAGGAAGTGGCTTTTAATCTCACAATTCCCTTTGTTTCCCTTCTCGACCAACTGCTCTTCACAGTAGTCCACCAATCCGTGTGTGACCCTTCTCAATAACCAACCTATCCCAGGGTGGCACAAAAATGACGTCACACTTACACACAGCAGCTGACAATGTCTTTCGGCTTGTCCTCCTAAACGCAGAAACACTCAAATCTAATGCAAAATTATTTGCAAGCACTTCATCAAAACCCAAAAAACAAAATGTCTACTTACTACAGGTAGGGTAACACACATATGAAGTTCGCCGACTTCCCTACTCTCACACTTCAGAGTACGCCGACTCTTTCTTTAACCATATTTGAAGTACGCCAACTCTCCTTACGTCTCACAAACAACTCAATTAACTGCGAGTTAGCTAAAGCTGTGCAAGCGCATAATCTACTTCATTCAATCAAACAACAAAACGCCAAGAACACTCCACATCAACTTAGAGAGACTTCAAGGTCCAGGGAAAGTCACTTTGGGCGTTTCGGGACTCATCTTTGCCATGTTTTACAAAAATTTCAAAAACAATAATCAAAACAATCAAATCAATCTTACACAACTTTCTGATGTCATCTAAAGAAATACTAACCATCAAATTCTGCTACCAAAACCGTTAAAGCAGAAATCTCTGACATATTTTAGTCATAACAGACTAGATAGCGGATTTCATACTATAGGTCGATGAACCAAACTGAATCTGATTTCAAGAAAATGTCAGAAGCATCAAGTTAAATATCAAACAATGCACTATACATCATTATAAACCAATGAAGACCATTAATAACCACCCCAGTTTATTAAGAAGTTAAAATATTTATTTCCCTATATTAACAATGTTGAAGTCATGAATATTATTCTCAAGTTCAATTAATACATATAGAGAAACAATAAAGGCTGATTGAATCAACGAATGAGCCTAAGTTTAATCAAAGCAGTAATGATTATTAATTCAATATAGAATACACAAAACCATAGCAATAGATTTTGAGCAAGAGAGATTGAATATATTGAATCAACAAATGAAAAGAATCAATGATCATTCATGAGTATGAGAGTAGTAACACCTTACTAACCACTAATTAGCATTAACATGTGGGGCTTCATGTCAAAGATTTAGGCCCTCATTATGACATTGACAGTTAATCCCACTTACTGCCATGCTGACTGCAACCAACATACCGCCGCAGCCGTGGCCATCTGTTCACCATATTATGACACACACCAATCCGTCACTATTCAGCCACAGACACAAGTCCGCCACACCAAAGATCAGTGATAAACTGGCGATATCAAAACCCACACCGTTACGCCAACAGAACAACGCCCACAACATTATGACCCACAAATCACCACGGCGGACATTCAATGGCGGTAAACCATTGGCTGTACATACCGCTGCGCTCAAAATACACACACACATACAAAACAACACTACATTGGACAATTCAAACTACACACACCTGACACCCAGACACCAACACCAACACTAACCACAACCCTTTATGACTACAAACCATTGCTAACAGACAGCAAGAGCACTCACACAACCAGAGCCACATACCACCATCACCTATACACCACCCATGCACCTTACATCACACACCCCAACACATCACCCTACACACCCTCACCCACACCACTCACACTACACCCATAGCTCAACAACAACACCCCAGATTCTCTCAGGAGGAGCTAAGGGTCATGGTGGAGGAAATCATCCAGGTAGAGCCACAGCTATTTGGATCACAGGTGCAGCAGATATCCATTGCTAGGAAGATGGAGCTATGGTGGAGAATCATGGACAGGGTCAACGCCGTGGGACAGCACCCCAGAACACAGGATGACATCAGGAAGAGGTAGAATGACCTACGGGGGAAGGTGTGTTCCTTTGCAGCAAGACACCAGCTCGCAGTACAGAGGACTAGCGGTGGACCCCCACCTCCTCCCCCACAACTAACATGGGAGGAGCAAGTCTTGGCAATCATGCATTCTGAGGGTCTGGCAGGAGTAGCAGGAGGACTGGACTCTGGTAAGTCAACTCTCTATTACCATCACCCTCCTATCTGCATGCCATCACATACCCTGACCCCATCCTCACTCCCATCACTCCACCACCTCCCACACACCCCACCATCACAACCCACTCATCCCAATGCCAAGCCCAGCATGCACCACCAATGCATGGACACCACTCAGAGACCTACATGGACACCTATCACTAAAGCATGCACACTAGAGAATCACCTAGCCCACCACATAACAACTCACACAAGGAAAGGCTGCCAGGGCAATAACAACCATAGAGGGCAGCCCACCCATGAACAATATGTCACACACAGAAATAATAACACAGCATATACATTCCCACAGGTATCCCAGCCAATGCCACCGGAGAAGAGGTGCCAGCAACATCCAGCCCCCCCCCCAGAAGAGTCCCACAGTGATGACAGTGACTCTGCTCGTCTGCATCTGGATGACCAACCTGGGTCATCAGGGACCTCCGGTCAGTCGGTTACCCAGGCACAGTCCCACATCACCACAGAGCCTCCCCCTTCAGGAAACACCACCACAGCACCCACTCAGCGTGCCCATACCTCTGTCCCCAGGACACGTCAATCAGCAGTGTGTCCATCACTACAGGGACCCCAGGGCACATCACAAACCCAAGACAATCAGGGACCTGGGGATAGTGGCAGTGGGCACACGGTTCAGGGGACAGAGGCACAGGGCAACAGGGAAGCTGGGAGGACTGCTGTGCACCAGGGGGAGGACAGGCCCAGGGAACCAACTCTCCAGGAGGCAATCACTGCGATCCTGGGAGCATACCAACATTCTCAAGATACGCTGGGCCAGATCCTGGACAACGTGCAGGAGAACAGGCGGCTGCTCGAGGGACAGTACTAGGGGATCAGGGAGGACTTGAAGGCCATTAATACCACCCTGGTCTCCACTGCAGGGGTGCTGACAGACATAGCCAACATAAAAATGGAGGCAGTGTCACACCAGCGGGCCCCTGCCACTATCCAGACTACTGAACAGCCCTCCACCTCCGCTGCCGCTAGTGGACAGGAGGCCCCGCCACAGGACCAACAGGCCACCAGCACCCCTCCCCCTGCAGAAGGAGAACCATCCCGCAAACGTTCCCTGCAATTCAGGCAGAAGCCAGAGACTATTGCTAAGACCCCCACCAAGAAATAAGACTCTCCTGATTGTCACCCTTGTGTCCCACTCTGTCACCCTGTCCACCTTGAACTGCCATTGCTCCCCTTCCTATGCACCCTTGGGCAATGCACCTGTGCTACCAATAGACTGGACTCTACCCTGGACTTTCCTCCATCATCAACCCAGCCCATTGCACTTCCCACTTTTCTTCAGAGCACTGCAATAAACACACTTTGAAAAAATACAAGTGTGGAACATGTCAAACGATTTAAGTATGTATTCGTTTACAAAGGCTTAAACATTGCAATTTAACTGTACAGTAATGTATACATAGGAAAGACCTGTAGTTGGCTGTAGTGAACACACCAGGAGCGATACTGGAGTACTTTTGTGCTGTTTTCACTGTGCTACTGTGTGTGTTTACAAATACTTAACACATTGCCTCTGAGCTAAGTCTGACTGCTCGTGTCAAGCTACCAAGGGGGTGAGCAGGGGTTATCTTAAGTGTGTGACTCCCTTACCCTGACTAAAGTGAGGATCTCTAGATGGACAGGATGCAAACCACTGCCAACTAGAGACCCTATTTCTAACAGTGTTTCTCTCTAGTGTTTTACAGACAAGCAGAGCCTGGCAGATTATGGAGGCAGTGACATGGAGGCCACTAGCAAGATGGCAAGCATCTGTACGGACAACAACCTTAGAGCCAGGTAAGGGCCAGGACAATGGGTTCGGTCAAGTTATGGTATCCATGGGTGTGGGTGGCAAAACAGGGGGTGAGGCCGGGTGGAAGCTGTGGAAAGGTAAGTACGTGGCTGACGAAGGGGTGGGCACTGATGGGGAGATAGACAGATCGGCTAGGGAGTTTGAAAAGGTGACTGAAGGGAGTGGGGTAGAGTTGACAGGGCCAGCAGTGGGGGCCGGGGATAGTGAAGACAAGAGCAAAAGCGTACATGGAACAAAATTGATGGCACGGAAGGGCTGGAAAGCAAGGAGCTAAAAAATTAGGTGGCTGCCATACATGGGTATGATGAAGCCATTGGGGGCGCATTTGATGTTGCCAACAAAGGAAAAAAATGGAAGGGTGAATATGAGGAGATGTTAAAATTGCTCCACTGGGTGCTGCGCTTCAAAGAAGGGTTGAAGGAGAAGTATGAGGAGGCCAAGCAGCCAAGGGTTCCTTTGACAATTGAGAATTAAACAGCGGTGATTTTAATTTAATCCAGTGTCTATTACAAAAAGTTCCTAGAGCACCGCGTGGCATTATTTAAATACATGGATGTAATTACTTTCGAGACGTATGCCTGGACCCAGTGTGATGAGAATTCTGGGCATGCTTGGCATGGGATCTGGAGGTGAAGTTGGGGGGAAGTGGTCACAGACCTTTGGCAACATTTGATGGGCCCGGCTAAGTTTGGGAATACAATTTTTACGGCCAGTGGCCTGCCAACAGTTTATAAGCCATTCAAATGGCTCCCCACCCAGCGAGGGGTGGGAATCACAGCAAAAAGTTAGGGCAGGGCAGGTCAGGAGGAGCATGCTGGGACTACATCAAAGGTTTGTGTACACAGGAGTACTGCAAGTTTGAGCACAAGCGCTCTAAGTGTGCAGACAGGCACACACTCATACATTGTTTCGGGGCTCAAGAAGGGCAACAGGGACAAAATTCATGACAGTGGCAGCTGTATTCGGATGGCCAGGGGAGACAACAGCAACAATTGTGTGGTAATAGAAGGGGAAAGGATCACCGGGACCTAGTGCGAAGGGCTCGTACTCAGGTTAAACTGAACAGGTTGGAGTATTGGCTGGATTTCTATGGTCGACCAGGTAAGTCAAGGATTTTGTGGGAGAGTTTCAGATGGGACTTTCGACTGGGTTACAAGGGCCCTCAGGTTAAAATGTGGGCAGACAATTTGAGGTCTGTGAGGGAACATGGTCAGGCAGTGCAGGATAAGCTGGATGTTTCAGAGGGAAGGATGGTGGGCCACTTTTATAAATGGCCAATTTGATTGAGTTGCCTATTGGCGTAGTGCCCAAGAAGGAGCAAGGGCATTTTCGATTGATCCAGCACTTGTTCTGCCTGAAGGAGGATCCATAAATGATTTTGCATCTGAAGAAACAGCATCAGTGTCATATTCATTGGTGGACATGGTAACGTCCTTGGTAGCGGTGGCAGGGCAAGGAGCATAAATGGCAAAGTGCTTCCAGTTCATCCGGGCAATTTTCAGTTTTTTGGCAGACACCCTTGAAGGAAAATGGTATGTGGCAAGGCTTTGACAATGGGCTGCTCAATACCATGTGCACTCTTTGTGTGTTTCAGCTCTTTCCTGCAGTGGCTCTTCACATGGCACACAGGTCACACACTGGTGACGCACTATTTGGAAGCCTTCTTTTTTGTGGGGGCACTTGGCTCAGATGACTGCCGGCAGGCGTCAGTAAGGTTCCAGGAGCTCATGGGAAGCCTAGGCGTTCCATTAGTTCCAGAAAAAACAGTGGGCCCAGGTTCGGTGATATGTTTTTTGTGGACTGAACTTGACTCAGAAAAGATGGAGGCAAGATTGCTGCAGGACAAACTAGAGGCAATGCAAGCTTTATTGGTGTGCTTGCTGGCGAGTGAAAAAGTGAAGGAGATTCAAATTCTGCTGACACACCTCAATTTTGTATAGGCCTGGCATTTACTGATGCACCATTGCCACATCATTTGCACATTTCAGCAGGGGTCAAGGAGGCTCTCAGTATGTGAAGGTTTTTTCTGACTTCAGTCAATGGGATTCTTTTGGCCAGGCAGGAGTATTTGGTGTGGGACGTGCAGATTCAGATGCAGCAGGTGGACTGAGATTTGATTTGTTTTGTGGAAGAATGGCTGATGGCTTGGAAAGCAGGGGGCTGGAGCATAGCGTTTATGGAGCCTTTCCCTTTGGTTGTGGCTGTCACATTGTGAGGATCTGGGCTGACGCACCAGAGGTCGTTGTTCTGGGTTGACAAAATGGCGGTTGTGCACAGAAAGTTGGGTAGGGATGCTCAGGTGCGGAAATTGCTGCAGGTTGTTGTTCTGGGCTTCTGGAGACACAATGGGGGTCATTCTGACCTCGGCGGTAAAAGGCCCTTACCGCCGGTCAGAAGTCCGCCATTCTACCGCCGCGTCCGCGGTAAACCGCCACGGTCATTCTGACCACCAACTGTGAAACTGCCAAAAACCCGACATCCAAAGAAGGCCGCCTCATCAGCGGGCAGCGGAAAACTGGAGATGACCAAACCTCCACCGTCACGCCAACACAAACACGCCCATGCCATTCTGACCCACGAATCCACGTGGCGGTCTTTCAACCGCGGTATTCCATTGGCGGTACACACCGCCGCGCTCAAAATACACACACACATACAAAACACAGCCACATTGGACAAACTGAAATACACACACCTGAGACACATACAAACACCACTCCCACACATCCAATCAACTATAAAACACACACCCACATCAACCACAAACCCCCACTAGTTGGAAATCGGAGAGAAGGCGATAGAGAGAGAGAGAGCGAGCGAGCACAGCAATCGAAAACCCCAACACACACAGGAACCCAACTTCATCACCCACACCACATCTACGCACACATCACCACACATCACCACAAACACCACCCCACACCTGATCCACACCACCCCATGGCACCCCAAAGACACCCCAGGTTCTCGGACCAAGAACTCAGGGTCATGGTGGAGGAAATTATAAGGGTTGAGCCCCAGCTCTTCGGCACACAGGTGCAGCACACCACTATAGCAAGGAAGGCTGAGCTATGGCAAAGGATCGTAGACAGGGTCAACGCTGTGGGACAGCATCCCAGAAATCGGGAAGATATCCGAAAGCGATGGAACGACCTATGGGGGAAGGTGCGCTCGATGGTGTCGCGACACAACATCGCTGTGCAGAAGACTGGCGGCGGACCCCCACCCACTCCACCCCAATTCACAGCATGGGAGCAAGAGGTAGTAAACATCCTGCATCCAGATGGCCTCGCTGGAGTACACGGAGGAATGGACTCTGGTAAGTCGAATCCCAACTACTTCCCCCCCCCCAACCACCAGCATGCCAACCCCCCCCCTCACCCCCAATCTCAACCCCCCAGCACACAACCTCCCTGCCAATGTCTCACCAGCACAACCCACCCTAAACAACACCAACCCCTGAATGCCAACACAAACCATAGACAGCCACCACCAAAGCATGACCATTTCACATACCCATACATCCCCCCCCCCCCACCCTCACAACACCTCCCACAAGGGAATGCCAGCACTGGGGGACAAGGGCACTCAAAATGCACGCCATGGCACACACAGAAACAATAACCATACTCTTTTACCCCTGCAGGGCCCGAACGCCAACACACCGCCACGGAGGGTCCAGATTTGTCCATCCCACCCCCAGAACAGGCCCCCAGTGAGGACAGCAGCTCTGTCGACCTCGAACCTGATGACCAGCCCGGACCATCGGGGACCTCTGGACAGTCGGTTCCCCACACACAGACACAGGCCACAGCAGACCCAACCCACTCTGGGAACACCAGCACAGCTCCCACCCAGCGGGCCCATGCCTCTGTCTCCAGGACGCGCCAAGCAACGGTGTGTCCGCCACTACAGGGCACCCAGGCTGACCCAACACCCCAACAACAACAGGGACCTGGGGGCAGTGGTAGTGGGCACACCGTCCAGGGGACAGAGGCCCGGGGAAACAGGGCAACTGGGAGGGCTGCTGTGCGACAGGGGGGGGAGGACAGGCCCAGGGAACCGACTCTCCAAGAGGCCCTCACCACCATCATGGGAGCATACCATCACTCCCAGGAGACGATGGCGACGGTACTGGCCAGGTTCACCGAGATCCAGGCACAGCAGGAGGAACGGTACATGGGGTTCAGCAATGAACTCAGGAACATCGCTACCGCTATGGGGACCATAGTCCAGGCCCTCAACCGGATAGAAACCACATTGCGGGACCATGTGGCACCACAAAGGGCCCCTGTCACTAGCCAGGACCAGGAACAGCCTACCACCTCCGCCAGCGCTAGTGGTCAGGAGGCCCCCACACAACGACGGGCCACCAGAACCCCACCTCCTGCTGAAGAACAACCACCCCGCAAGAGGAACCTGAGATCTCACAGGAAGACAGAGTAGGATGCCAAGACCCCCGCCAGCATAAGATACCCCCTGATGTCATCCCACTGTCCCACATTGTCACCCTGTCCAACCTTGAACTGCCCCTGCTCCATCCTTCCACAGGCATATGGAAAATGCACCTGTGAAACTGAGAACTTGACTCTGCCATGGACATAACTCCACCCTCACCCATCACCGTTTTAATATCATGTACCAATATCTAGCACTAAAAATAATTCACTCATTGCACTGAAATCATTCAGGAGTCAGCCTGTATTATTTACAAATGTATAACACATTACTGATCAATAATGTTCAGTTAATTTTGTGATGACAACATACCGATGTCAATAAGCATTAGTCCATGGGCTAACCAAGCTGAAGTCACGCAGTGGGTCATACAGCACTGAAAAGGGAAGGGAAAATCAAACATCAGTGTAAAAGAACTGGGGGGAAATACACAAAGTAAAGATGCAGGGGGCTTTCAGTAAATGTTAAATGGCGTGGGTGATTCTTACCTGTGTGCTACTGAAAATACTGTTGTATAACTCTGTCCCTGTTGTCTGTGTCGTCCTCTTCGTCTTCCTCCTCTTCACTCTCCGCAGGCTCCACAGCTGCCACACCACCACCATCTGGACCATCCTCCTGCAGGAAAGGCACCTGACGTCGCAATGCAAGATTGTGAAGCATACAGCAGGCCACGATGATCTGGCACACCTTCTTTGGTGAGTACATCAGGGATCCTCCTGTCATATGCAGGCACCTAAACCTGGCCTTCAGGAGGCCAAAGGTTCTTTCTATGATCCTCCTAGTTCGCCCATGGGCCTCATTGTACCGTTCCTCTGCCCTGGTCCGGGGATTCCTCACTGGGGTCAATAGCCAAGGCAGGTTGGGGTAACCCGAGTCACCTATTAGCCACACACGTTGTCTCTGTAGCTGTTCCATCACATAAGGGATGCTGCTATTACGCATAACATACGCGTCATGCACTGACCCAGGGAACTTGGCATTTACATGGGAGATGTACTGGTCAGCCAAACAGACCACCTGGACGTTCATAGAATGGTAACTTTTCCTGTTTCTGTACACCTGTTCATCGTCTTTTGGGGGTACTAAAGCCACATGGGTCCCATCAATGGCACCAATGATGTTGGGGATATGTCCAAGGGCATAAAAATCACCCTTCACAGTGGCCAAATCAACCTCCTCAGGGAAAACAATGTAGCTCCGCATGTGTTTCGTCAGGGCAGACAACACTCTGGACAAAATCTTTGAAAACATAGGCTGAGACATTCCAGATTACATGGCCACTGTTGTCTGGAATGAGCCACTTGCCAAAAAATGGAGGACTGACAGAACCTGCACTAGAGGGGGAATTCCTGTGGGTTGGCGGATGGGGGACATCAGGGCTGGCTCCAGCTGGGCACACAGTTCATGTATAGTGGCTCGGTCAAGTCGGTATCGTAGTATGATATGGCGTTCTTCCATTGTCGACAGGTCCACCAGCGGTCGGTACACGCGAGGATTCATCCTTCTCCTCCCAAGTCCCAGCGGACGGTGCCTAGGAAGGACAACATGGAGCACAGAGTCAAGCAAATCACAGGTACGTTCACCACAGCTTGCATAGCACACGATTATCTATGTATTGAAAGGCGTGTATGTGTGGCAATGCAAGGCCTAGGCCTGTGTGACGCAGTACAAATTATGCCATGTGGGCCCTTGAAATGGCGGCTGCCTGACCTGTGAAGTGGGACAATGGGATGTGAGGTCAATGCGCTGGCGTGGCACACCGTGGCGGTAGGCGGTCGAAGACCGCTATACGAAGCCGCATTGGTTAACATTGAAGCCTATGGGTTTCTGGAGCCAATGACGAGGTGCGCTGGCGGGCGCGGTACGCACTGCCGCGGTACGCACCGCCGCGGGCGTGACCGCCATTTTCTATCTGCTTAATCACTCGAGACCTGATCATCCACAGGAGAGGACCTATACTGCAAGTGCTGCTGTGACCTCGGTCTGGAAGAGACAATGGCTGCTGCGACTGGGGAAAGGGCCCCTGCCTTCACGTCTGAAGAGTTGGAGAAACTAGTGGATGGGGTCCTCCCCCAGTATGCGTTACTCTACGGTCCTCCAGACCAACAGGTAAGTACACTGGGTGCACATGGAATGGGCTATGCCTGTATTGAGTGGGGTGGATCTAAGATGGTGGGGTGGGGAGCGAATGAGGAGTGCAACGCACAACAGATGAGAGCATGTGCCACATGGCAAAGTTGGGGAGGGGGGGGCAATCACATCTAACATGCAGATAAATTAAGAATTTTCCTTTCCCACCCTGTACATGTCAAATAGGTCAGCGCCCATCAGAAAGTCGACATTTGGGGTGCCATCGCCAAGGAAGTCCGGGCCCTGGGGGTCCACGTCATACGGGGCACCCACTGCCGCAAGAGGTGGGAGGACATCCGCCGCGGGACCAGGAAGACCGCCGAGTCACTGCTGGGGATGGCCTCCCAACCTAGGAGGGGTGCCAGTCATACCCTGACCCCCCTGATGTCCCGGATCCTGGCGGTGGCCTACCCTGATTTGGATGGGCGCTTGAGGACATCACAGCAGACACAAGGGGGTGAGTATCAGCACATTCTGCTATCTTTATGCGCAGTGGAGGCGTCTGGGTGGGGGAGGAGGGTTGTGGGTGACATTAGGCCAGGGCGTTTTCTGTAGTGTAGTCCTCTCCTTTAGGCATGGTCCTGTGCCCCCGCCCCCCCACCTCTGTAGGGTGCCAAGTACAGCTAGCCATGGTCCTGCATCATCCATGTGTGTATTTGTTGTGCATAGACCTGTAGGCCTGGTCACAAGTACTGAGTAGTATACCCTGATTGCGCAGCGTAGTGCATGCGGCTCCTGTGTCTGTCCTCTCCGCCAACGGTGTTGACATTGCATGCACTCAACCTGTTTTATTATTTCTCCCCCCACCCTTTTTCTTGATCATCTTGTGCATGTGTGCATTAGCATCATCAGGCGGAGGAGATTTGGCATCGGAGCACAAGGGAGCTGCAAGTCACAAGGCCCCGGTGGGCCGTGGTACAGACACCGAGGGCACCAATGATCCGGAGGGCGAGGGGAGCACCACAACGGGGACCGGTGGTGACACCAGCGACACCGACACGTCCTCGGATGGGAGCTCCCTAGCGGTGGCGGCAACATTCGGGCCCCCCGCCTCTACAGGTACAGCCGCCACCCAGCGCACCAGCCCCGCCCTCCCAGCAGCCCCTCAGCCTACGCTCCGTGCCCGCTCGCCCAAGAAGGCGGGCATCTCCTTCGCCCCAGGCACCTCAGGCCCTGCCCCTGTCACCCCTGCTGCCCTCAGTGAGGAGGTCATTGACCTCCTTCAGACCATCATTGTTGGGCAGACTACCCTTTTGAATGCCATCCAGGGGGTAGAAAGGGAGGTGCATCGGAGCAATGCCTACCTGGAGGGCATTCATTCGGGTCAGGCTGCCCATCAACGATCGTTCAATGCTCTGGCCTCAGCACTGACGGCAGCCATTGTCCCTGTTTCCAGCCTCCCTCTTCTAACTGCCTCCACCCTGTCTCTGTCTCCTGTTCCTCTGCCTATCCCATCCACACCATCAGACCAGCCTGCACACACGTCAACACCCAAGGTCAGCTCATCCAGACACAAGCACCACAGATCCCACAAACACTCACCCAAGCAACACCCAGATGCAGACATGCCAACAGTCACTACCACCTCTGTGTCCCCCTCCTCCTCGTCTCCCTCCTCCCTCCCTGTGACGTCTACACTCACACCTGCATGCACACCACCATCAGCCAGTGCTTCCATCACCAGCACACCCTCCAGTACAGTCCGCACACGTGCAGTCACCACCCCCACTGCCATTTACACATCCCCTGTGTCCTCTCCCACTGTGTCTGTCACCCCCTCTTCCAAGACACACAAACGCAAGCAGCCACCCACCCAACAGCCATCCACCTCACGACAGCCTACGTCACAATCACCTGCACCCAAAGACAGCACACCTGACTCTCCTACAACCACATCCTCTTCCTCCACTCCCATCACCACTCCTCCCACCCTTTACCTTGGTCCTAAAAAAGTTTACCTCTCCAATCTTAACCTCTTTCCCTCCCCTGACCCACCCCCTCCATCTGCTAAGAGTCCCAAGAGCACCTCAGCCACCACCAGCCCAGCTTCGAGTGTCACTGTGGTGCATGGGTTCTGGAGTCCACCCTTTGGCAGCAGTGACACTTCTATCAGCAGCAAGGGGACAGCCAGCCCCCCCCAGGCAAGAGGACCCGGAAACTCAAGGGCCGCCGTGAGAGGACTGACACTGCTGCCCCCAAGGACCAGAGTTCGGCCACTTCACCTGCCACAACATCCAGGGGAGGCAAGGGCCAGAGAGCCTCTTCTAAGGAGCGAAAGGGCAGCAGGGCGGAGAAGTCAGCCAGCAGGAGCGCGGAGCAGGAGGGCCCCACAAGCCCCATCCCGGCTGTAAGGGAGGACACCAAAGGGCCCAGGACTCCGTCACCGAAGGGTCCTGCGACTGCACGGTTGGAGGGCGACTGAGCAGGGAGTCCAGGCCAGGTCTGGCTCCCTTGAATTATTGGACAAGCACCGCTGACCAGGGCCCCGCCGTGCAGAAGAGCACCGCTGAACAGGGCCCCGCTGCGCAGAAGAGCACCGCTGAACATGGCCTCGCCGTGCAGAAGAGCACCACTGAACAGGGCCCGCCGTGCAGAAGAGCACCGCTGAACAGGGCCCCGCCGCGCAGAAGAGCACCGCTGAACAGGGCCCCGCCGCGCAGAAGAGCACCGCTGAACAGGGCCCCGCCGCGCAGAAGAGCACCGCTGAACAGGGCCCCGCCGCGCAGAAGAGCACCGCTGAACAGGGCCCCGCCGCGCAGAAGAGCACCGCTGAACAGGGCCCCGCCGCGCAGAAGAGCACCGCTGAACAGGGCCCCGCCGCGCAGAAGAGCACCGCTGAACAGGGCCCGCCGCGCAGAAGAGCACCGCTGAACAGGGCCCCGCCGTGCAGAAGAGCACCGCTGAACAGGGCCCCGCCGCGCAGAAGAGCACCGCTGAACAGGGCCCCGCCGTCTCAAGCACCGCTCTGCTGGGCCCTTCCTGTCAAGCACCGCTCCGCTGGGCCCCGCCGTCTCAAGCACCGCTCCGCTGGGCCCTTCATCTCAAGCACCGCTCCGCTGGGCCCTTCCTGTCAAGCACCGCTCCGCTGGGCCCCGCCGTCTCAAGCACCGCTCCGCTGGGCCCTTCATCTCAAGCACCGCTCCGCTGGGCCCTTCCTGTCAAGCACCGCTCCGCTGGGCCCCGCCGTCTCAAGCACCGCTGAACAGGGCCCCGCCGTCTCAAGCACCGCTCCGCTGGGCCCTTCCTGTCAAGCACCGCTCCGCTGGGCCCCGCCGTCTCAAGCACCGCTGAACAGGGCCCCGCCGTCTCAAGCACCGCTCCGCTGGGCCCTTCCTGTCAAGCACCGCTCCGCTGGGCCCCGCCGTCTCAAGCGCCGCTCCGCTGGGCCCCGCCGTCTCAAGCACCGCTCCGCTGGGCCCCGCCGTCTCAAGTACCGCTCCGCTGGGCCCTTCATCTCAAGCACCGCTCCGCTGGGCCCTTCCTGTCAAGCACCGCTCCGCTGGGCCCCACCGTCTCAAGCACCGCTCCGCTGGGCCCTTCATCTCAAGCACCGCTCCGCTGGGCCCTTCCTGTCAAGCACCGCTCCGCTGGGCCCCGCCGTCTCAAGCACCGCTCCGCTGGGCCCTTCATCTCAAGCACCGCTCCGCTGGGCCCTTCATCTCAAGCACCGCTCCGCTGGGCCCTTCCTGTCAAGCACCGCTCCGCTGGGCCCCGCTGTCTCAAGCACCGCTGAACAGGGCCCTGCCGTCTCAAGCACCGCTCCGCTGGGCCCCGCCGTCTCAAGCACCGCTCCGCTGGGCCCCGCCGTCTCAAGCACCGCTCCGCTGGGCCCTTCATCTCAAACACCGCTCCGCTGGGCCCTTCCTGTCAAGCACCGCTCCGCTGGGCCCCGCCGTCTCAAGCACCGCTCTGCTGGGCCCTTCATCTCAAACACCACTCCGCTGGGCCCTTCCTGTCAAGCACCGCTCCGCTGGGCCCCGCCGTCTCAAGCACCGCTCCGCTGGGCCCTTCATCTCAAGCACCGCTCCGCTGGGCCCTTCATGTCAAGCACCGCTCCGCTGGGCCCCGCCGTCTCAAGCACCGCTCCGCTGGGCCCTTCCTGTCAAGCACCGCTCCGCTGGGCCCCGCCGTCTCAAGCACCACTGGCACAATGACAGTGCCGGATCTGTGTCGAGCTACTGTTCACGGTTCACTGTGCCCACCATGCCTCCTCCTTGACCGGTGGAGACTGTTATCCACCTGATGGACTGTGGCTTTGCACTCCCCAGGATGGCACTGTGGGCAAGCCACCCACTGTAGAGACTTGAGAGACTGTGGCTTTGCACTCCCCAGGATGGCACAGTGGGCAAGCCACCCACTGTAGAGACTTGAGAGACTGTGGCTTTGCACTCCCCAGGATGGCACAGTGGGCAAGCCACCCACTGTAGAGACTTGAAAGACTGTGGCTTTGCACTCCCCAGGATGGCACAGTGGGCATGGTGGCCCCTTCGTGGATCTGGCGTCGTGGACTCATGTGGCTGTGGTGCCCCCCCCCTTCCCTTCCCCCTGAGGTGCCTGTAGTTTTGTCATCAGATGCCCCTCCAGTGTTCTCTCCAAAGGACTCAGGTCTCCTGTGTGGGCTTTGCCCTTGTGTTGATACACTTTGGCCCACGGACACTTGGAAATTTCGTTAAATGTGCAGGACTAATTGCCTCGGTTTATCGATTGCACTAAATATTGAATTGATTTTTTAAAATATTTTATTGCTATTTGACCATGACTTATCAGTGGCTTTTTTTTACATAAATTTCGATTCACAATTTAATTATGTCCTTGCATTTTTCACGGGGGTTTGGGTGGTGTCACTGTGACTTGTTGCTCTGCATTGGTGTGTACATAGTTTGGGGTGGGGTGGGGGTCGCATATGTGTGTGCCGTAACCTTTCCTCCTCCCCCCTCCCCTGTGTCGTAGGTGCAGTACTCACCGTTGTCGTCTGCACCGGCGTTCGTACTCGTGGTAGATGAGCAGGTAGACGAGAGCAGGTAGGATGTTTAATTTGGGTTCCATGCTGTCCTCCTTCCTCGTGGAGTGCGTAGAGGTGCGCGTTTTCCCGTTCGTAGTCTGTTTCCGCCGTGTTTTTATTGGCGGTGCTCCCGCCCTGGAAAAGGTGGCGGATTGGTGAGTTGTGATAGTGTGGGCGGTACATTGTCTGCCGCCTGTCTGTTGGCGGTGACCGCCGCGCTGTTTGTTTGTACCGCCGTGGCGGTCGGAGTGTTAATGTGGCGGGCTGTGTTGGCGGGTCCCGCCAGGGTCAAAATTCCATTTTTTGGACCGCCGGCCTGTTGGCGGGTTGGCCGCCGCTTTATCACCGACCGCCAGGGTTAGAATCACCCCCAATATCTTGTTCAGGGTGTGACATGTTCCGGCAATAGACAATGACACTGCGGATGCTTAGTCTTGTTCGTAGTGGGAGAGATTCCGTGGGCTGGCCAAGGATGCAGACAGATGCAAGACGCTCATCCCAGAGGAGTTGTGATCAGTAGGCAACACAGGATGGTGCAACTGGTGGTAGGATCCCTAGCAGAATCTAAGGAGAGGGCATAAGAGCAGGAATGGGAAGAATTCTTGGCCTCAAGGATGCAGCACAGGGTGGCGAGGTGGCAAAGGACAGAAGATGCGGTTCCATTTATTCTAGAGCTGACAAAAAAAGGACTCTCATGGGTCACAATTGAAGGAAAACTGGATGGGATCGCCTTTATGAGACAACTGTTGTGGACATACACTTCATTGGTGGGTGAATTGGGACAGAGGATGCTCAAAGGCTGGGAAAGAGATCAAGGAAGATTGGGGGTCCTCTGGAGGCCTTTTTGTGGGATGTTACAACAGTTGTCCAGGATCTGTAGGGGTTTTGGGCGGGTCTAGTCAGGACTCTGGTTGGGGCACCCCTTGAGGTCACAGAGTATCTCCCAAGGAGGTAGTGTACTTAAGCAAAAGAGCAGCTAAAGGCATACACGGGGAAAGGACACCTATGGTAAGGCACAGAAAACAGGAAAGTGAAGGGAGAGCAACCTTAGTGTGAACAAATAAGGAACAGATCAGTAATGGAGAAACACGCTGGGGTTATCACTAAGGTTGTGCACAGGGTAGGGCTCAAAACTTCCCACAGCAACAGGGAACGTCAATGCCTCTGTGCAGATTACTCTCACAGATAATCACCCCACAAGCCCCATAGAAAGGAGGCAGCAGAAGTGATTCTGTCTCTGGACCCTTAGGGCACAAACAAGGCTTGTACTTACATACACAAGACTAGCCCTT
The DNA here is from genome assembly GCF_031143425.1 of Pleurodeles waltl. Classification (NCBI taxonomy): domain Eukaryota; kingdom Metazoa; phylum Chordata; class Amphibia; order Caudata; family Salamandridae; genus Pleurodeles; species Pleurodeles waltl. The sequence continues at coordinate 472,910,478 of NC_090437.1, read as the reverse complement.
GTGGTTCGAGCATGAAACACAGTGGCAATTCCTGGAAAACAGCAATAGCACACTGTCACTGTTAGGCCCTAAAGACTACATACAACACTAGACAATGGATGGGGGCTGGAATTGCCTCCTGGAAACCAGGAGCCAACCCCAGTACAAAGGAAAACACTTATACACAGGTGAGGACTGATAGGACACTTACCAGACACGATAACCCAAGAGGAAACCGAAACAGAGGGAACAAACTAGGAGGCAAAGGCAGGAACAGGAAACAGGCTCAGGCTGAAGCAAAGGCAGGAACAAGACTAGAAAAACAGGGAGCAGGCTCTGGCTGGAACAAGCAGGAACAGGACTGGGAAACAGAAAGCTGGAACAAGCAGGAACAGGCCTGGTAAACAGAAAGCAGGCTCTGTCTGAAACAAACAGGAAGAAGGCTACGTAACAGGAAGCAGACTCTGGATGGAACAAGCAGGAACAGGACTGGGAAAACATAGAGCAGGTTCAGGCTGAAGCAGGACTGGAACACAATCAAACAAGGGGTCTGGAACACAAAGGAATCGAACTCCGATGCACGACGAAGAGCTTCAGGGAATGGCAGCTTATAAGCAGTTCCAGGCAGCAGCAAAACCAGGGTGGAGTCACATGGCTGGGCTACAAAAGAGAGGTCACAGGTGTGTGGGGTTTCAGTCTCTCACAAGTACTGGAGGAGAGAATCCAGTATAAAGGAACAACCGGACTTTTCCCATAGGAAGCAATGGACAGAAGATTACAGGTCTTACCGACTACTAGACAGTGCATTATGGGACCTTAAGTCCATGGGAGCAAATGTAGTTCTTCTATAGCATGCCATATCGAAAAGGGAAGCAAACAGGAGTCAGAAAAGGATGATTCCCAAGCTACAGATAGTCCGTTTGTAGCACCCCCTAGAGATGGGACAGCAGAGCCATAACAGTATACCCCCCCCCCCCACCATTCTGCTCAAGAAGAGAAAGCAATCCTTTGGCTGAAGAAAGTTGAAGAGAAAAGGCCAAAGCAAAAAAGTCCATCACCAACCTTGGTTGATAAGTTTACCGTTCTGCCACAGGTGAATCATCCAATGAGCAAGGCATGTATTAATACCCATATTGGCTCTGATGTCTTTCTTCTTGATTGTTTGATTGACATGGGAGGAGTGCACGGAATTGGTTTCTTGTGAAGTGGATTCAGGAGTAAGGCGATCTGGAATGGCATTATGGGCGGTCCTCTTTACAACATTAATTTCCTGTTCAGTACTTTCTTCTTTGGAGGAGGTAATTGGCATATTAGTAACAGCCAGGTCTGTAACACCTTCCGACAAGCATGATATGTCTGTTTCTGCAGCAGTATTTGAATTGATTGTGGTCCGAGGTTTGCGAAGCATAGAGACTCGGGAGACATGGGTAACTGGTGTTCTCGAGATAAACATAAAAAGGTCAGAATTCTCTTTCATTTTGGATGACTTCGGAGTATCATTTACAGGATCAACAAGAGTTTTCAAGTCTTTAGAAACTGGATTAACAACTTAAAATGTAGAAGTCCCACGAGCAAACTCTTTAGGGTGATCTTCAGACAAGACTGAGATTTCAGCATTGCAAGTGCTCTGTGGTGTATTCATGGTATCAGAAATGGTTTCTTTGCAAAGCGTTTCTACTACAGGTAGTTGATCTTCAGCTCTGTTAGCACTGAAAGGTTGTTCTTTGGGGAAAAATAGAACTGGAATCCCTTCAGAAGTCGTATTTGCATTGTTATCTAAATTTTCAGTTCTAGCCTTTGGGATGATGATGGTTTCTTGCAATAAAACACTGAGTACCATACTTATCATCGGATCTTCAAATACAAGATTCAAATTCAAGTCTTTAGTGGGAGACATTACATCCTTCAGTACTGGAGCTTCTGTTTCAGATTGCTGGTTTTCAGGAGTCTTTAATTTCAGGGACACGGCAGGTGGCATTGGTGTGGCTGGTTTTAGATCAAGATCAGACACCTGTAGATCAAAGATCTGTTCTTCACTAACGGTTGAGCTGGAGACAGGAAACACAGTGGCAGAGAACAGCAAGTCAGGATCAATGGCTGAAGCTGCAACGGTGTCCAGATCTAGGAGATCTATCATTTCTTATGACATGCTGTTCAGTATCAGATTGCTGTATTTCTTTCTTGTATGAAATCTCCATGATTTGCTTTGACACAGAAGAGATCTTCACATTCTTAGTAACTGCAAGTATTTCTTTACTGTCAGAAAACTCCATTTATTCACTTGAATCAGGAACTGTCTCTTCATTATCTGAAAATTCTATGATATCGTTTGAAAGGGCAGGAGAACCCCCACAATCTGAAAATTCTAGTGTGTGCGTCATTTGAACAGCATTATCTGCTCGTTTGTTCACTGCAGGCAGGAACCATTGTCATCACTAGATTCAGATTCTTCAACACTGTTGCACAACTTGCCCTTTATTTCCGATAAAGTCATATCTTGGTTTCTAACAGTGCAGCTATTTGAGTCTGCATCAGAACTCTCTTCTTCCTTTGGCTTTATTTGTTCTGGTAGAGGGGCTGAGACAGTTTCTTCTGATGACCAATTCATCCTTTGAATCCAGAGGTGTCTCATCTCCCAGAGGTGTCAGAGAGTCATTCAACTGTGCAGGGATATTCTCTGGAGTACTACTAGCTGAGAGAGAGTCTGAGGAAGAGGCTGATAGATTTGTAACTGGAGCTGTCTTTTGACTGTAATTAACAGAAGGAACAATCTGCTCTATAGTAGTCTTTGGAGAGGCACATGGAGTAGCATATCGTTCTTTTAGCCAAAGCTGGTGATCATTTTCTTTTTTCATGTTTTCAAATTGCCTTGTATTAGTTTCCATCAGTTGTATTGTTGCTTCTTCTAACCTATAGATAGACAGAATGTCTGGTTCTGGCAACAGTGAAATATGCATAGATGAAAAGCTCCCACATGCAAGGTTCATAGAGTATGTAACAACATATTCTTCATAGAAGTCAAATATCTGCCTTTTAATCTGCCAAAACTGCTCTTTTAGTGTGTGTATGTCCATATTGTTATCAAACCCACTCACAATAGAAAGAGTTTAGCAGAGCTTTTAGGGATTGAGACTGGTGTATTATCATCCAGTTTGGGAAGAGCACAAGCCATTTGAGTTGAACTAAGGAATCCCACAGTCTTTATTGATCCCTTTGATACAGAGTCTATCCTGCTGACTTGAAGGCTCCGAGGGACTGGTAGGTCTTTAAATGAGTCAGCACAGCACTTAGAAATTGAGACTGATGTAATGTCATCCAATTTGGGAAAAGCACAAGCCATTTGACTTGAACTAAGGAATCCCACAGCCTTTAATGATCCCTTAGATACACGGTCTAGCCTGCTGATCTGAACTCTCTGAGCGACTGGTAGGTCTTTATAAGAGTCAGAACTGCACTTTGAATTCTGAGAAACTGACCTAGATGGGATAAAGCATTCATCAGAAAACAAGGGGATCCCTAGGGTGGCTTCTCGGACAGTGTCAGGGTTCTTTGTTATAACAGAGTCCTCAAAGTGAATTTAGGATGCACTAGCATGAGGCAAGGAATTAACCAGTTTTTCTTGAGAGTAAGTGTCTTGTGCAGAGGTAGCAAAAGCACTTCCACTGTTACGAACATTCTCCCCTGTTTGAGGTAATAGAATTTCCAAAAATTCATTATTTCTTTATAATTCTTCTACAGACAGGAATTAGGGGTCATAATGACAGATATGATAATAGTTGAACATTGATGGATCAGCAAACCATGCAATGTAGTAATGAATTTGCAATCTTTGATTTCTTTAACAAGTCCATCCTTTAAACTAAGGCCTTTTTAGAGGTCTTCAGAGAATGTATAGGTTTAGAAAGGGGTGTCTTAACATGATAGAAAAATATCTTAGGTCTGTGTGTGTCTCTACTGCCTGGGGAGATTGACATTTTTGGTTCGTGAATTCTGTCACGGTTTCAGGCGGGTCTAGTCAGGACTCTGGTTGGGGCACCCCTTGAGGTCACAGAGTTTCTCCCAAGGAGGTAGTGTACAGAAGCAGAAGAGCAGCTCAAGGCATACATGGGGACAGGACAGCTATGGTAAGGCACAGAAAACAGGAAAGTGAAGGCAGAGCAACCTTGGTGTGAACAAACAAGGAGCGGATCAGTAATTGACAAACACGCTGGGGTAATGACTAAGGTTGTGCACAGGGTAGGGCTCAGAACTTCCCACAGCAACAGGGAACGTCAGTGCCTCTGTGCAGATTACTCTCACAGATAGTCACCCCACAAGCCCCATAGAAAGGAGGCAGCAGAAGTGATTCTGTCTCTGGACCCTTAGGGCACAAACAAGGCTTGTACTTACATACACAAGACTAGCCCTTGTGGTTCGAGCATGAAACACAGTGGCAATTCCTGGAAAACAGCAATAGCACACTGTCACTGTTAGGCCCTAAAGACTACATACAACACTAGACAATGGATGGGGGCTGGAATTGCCTCCTGGAAACCAGGAGCCAACCCCAGTACAAAGGAAAACACTTATACACAGGTGAGGACTGATAGGACACTTACCAGACACGATAACCCAAGAGGAAACAGAAACAGAGGGAACAAACTAGGAGGCAAAGGCAGGAACAGGAAACAGGCTCAGGCTGAAGCAAAGGCAGGAACAAGACTGGAAAAACAGGGAGCAGGCTCTGGCTGGAACAAGCAGGAACAGGACTGGGAAACAGAAAGCTGGAACAAGCAGGAACAGGCCTGGTAAATAGAAAGCAGGCTCTGTCTGAAACAAACAGGAAGAAGGCTACGTAACAGGAAGCAGACTCTGGATGGAACAAGCAGGAACAGGACTGGGAAAACATAGAGCAGGTTCAGGCTGAAGCAGGACTGGAACACAATCAAACAAGGGGTCTGGAACACAAAGGAATCGAACTCCGATGCACGACGAGGAGCTTCAGGGAATGGCAGCTTATAAGCAGTTCCAGGCAGCAGCAAAACCAGGGTGGAGTCACATGGCTGGGCTACAAAAGAGAGGTCACAGGTGTGTGGGGTTTCAGTCTCTCACAAGTATTGGAGGAGAGAATCCAGTATAAAGGAACAACCTGACTTTTCCCATAGGAAGCAATGGACAGAAGATTACAGGTCTTACCAACTACTAGACTGTGCATTATGGGACCTGAAGTCCATGGGAGCAAATGTAGTTCTTCTATAGCATGCCATATCGAAAAGGGAAACAAAGAGGAGTCAGAAAAGGACTCTGGATGAGTGTTAATGATGATTCCCAGGCTACAGAGAGTCCATTTACAGTGCCCTCTAGAGATGGGATGGCAGAGTTGTAACATTTCAAGTCCGGCGCTGCTTGGGAGTAACACCATCATGATATAAATCAGGCGCTTGGTCATGAACCACTCCATGTATGTTTGAGCTCACTATTTATTTATTTGAGTGCAGAGCTAGCCACAAGAGAAGCAGAGAACTCTACATCCAACATAAAAAAGATATAATTTAACAGCGTAACATAAACTAATGGTGCCAAAACTGCTACAGAGGTATAGTTATGTAGTTGTGGAACTCTGGGGAGAACAATGATGAACCAGTAAATAAGGACAGCTACAGCTGGGGTTCAGTGACAGGCTAGACATAGGGGCAGAGGGGGAGCATGGGGAGAGCAGCATATTAGTCCAGTAGATGAAGCTTTCATATGTGAGTTGCTAGGTGTTTTATGAAGGGCAGATGGGTTTCAGTTGAGCCTGGAAGTTTATGGGATTTGATTCCACAGTCTTGGGCTAAGCAAGAGAATGCCTGATTCAAGGTTTTGTTTTTCTATGTTTTTGAAAGTTAGAGTTAAGAGGTAAAGTTGGCAGGATGTAGCTTTCAACAGTTTAGTGACGTCCATTACAGAGATGGGACGGCAGAGTCGTAACTTTATGGGACATCCATTCATCAAAAAGGTGGAACAGCAACGAGTTCAGAAGCATTTCGGGACTCAGTTGGGTTTTGATCAGTGATTGTTCCCCGTTACATGGAAAGGAGAAGGGGGAACGAGGTGGGTGAATTGACCAGGTTTTTAAATGGGATAGTGAGAAAGGGGTCGATGTTCAGGTGTTTTGGTGTTTCACTTGGGGGAGAATGACCTTGTTTCAGAAAAAGGTGTGGTGTTTATGAGGGCCCTAAAGAAGGATTTATTGCTGATCAAGGTCCAGTGGTTGGGCTGGTTTGTTGTTTGGACAGAGTTTATTCTCTGTAGGCAGTGGAGGGGGAGCGGAAACCTTTGGTGGTAGACAGGGCATTCAGGAAGTTAAACAAGGAGATGAGCTGGTTTTATAGAGAAAATAGTTTTGGCCGTTTCCGCCATGCAAATATCAAGTACGATAAAACAGAGTTCTTTAGGAGTGATGGTGTGCATCTGTCTGGAGTTGGAATGGAATTGTACTTGTTGGAAATGAGGGAAGTATTGTACAGGACCTTGAATGTCTGCAGGTAGAGTAGGAGGCATCAACTAGATGCACAGGGGCTTTGGGGGGGGGGGCGATAAAGTCAGCAGGCAGCCTTTTCAGTTCTGCTTGAGTTTATAGATGTTTGACTGGTGTTATCATCAGTGAATCACATAGAAAGGGAGGGTAGACAGGAAGTTTAAGGGTAGGACCTTCAGCTGTTTAAAGGTTAATATAGGCAGTTATAAGATGTAGGGGAAAGCTCTGCACCCCTGGGATATTTGGAGAGTTGGCAGCCTAGCCACTGCCTCTTGAACTTGGGCTCCTTGGTAGTCCAATACAGCCCAAATAGGTTATATTAAGGGCTTCTTGTGGGCTCTCTGCCACCATTTTTGGTAAGAGGTGACCTGGTGGTTGGTCACTGGGAGACCATAGTTAACCCTTTTTCCGCACATGCCTGTCTGGTTTTGTTAGGTGGTTTTAGAGGCCTTTGTTCTAGTTGGTAACTTGTTTCGAATTTTTGTCCCTGTTGTTGGCACAAGTGTGCAAGGGAAAGCGTATATTGTTGGATAGTTGTCACTTGAGAGAGGTGCTGGCAGTGACCTGAAGTGTTTTGCATGAGTTTTGCTTGAGTTGACAGACGCTTGATTGGAGTTGCCATCAGTGAATCACGTAGAAAGGAAGGGTAAGCAGGAAGTTCAAGTTTAAGGGTAGGACTTTTAGCTGTTTAAAGATTAATGTAGGCAGCTTTGACATGTAGGGGGGAAACGTTAAGGTTGGAAATTTTGAAATGCACCACAATGGGAATAAGCTACTTCTTGGGTGGTGTAGTAAAAGAAGGACAGATGCATAGGGAAATGTTCTAAAGATGAATTTATTTATTTATGTAATAAACCAAAGAAACGTCCCAGCCACCTCCAGGGCAGGAGGAAACTGAACTCACTACATTCTAACCTCAACCTAAGTTCCACATTCTAACATCTCCAATTACATTCTACTCAACGAGCCTTTGTACATTTATGTAATCATAACATGTTACTACATACCTCCTCCCTTATATATAAAAAAACAACTAAACAAAAGCCAATAAAACAAAAAAAGGATAAGTTATAATAAACTTATCACAGGCATAATAATAAGGAATACAATAACAGACCAATATATTATTTAAATACATGTTTGAACATAATCTTTCATGAACCTTGGAGGAACTATACTGTGCCCATTACATCTTGTTATTTTCTCACTACTCTGTGTGCCCATGCATTTTTCCCCATATCTGCACCTACTACTACAATCCTATTGAAATTCCTTAACTGAATTTGTAAAAATGTCTACAGCTCGGTAAGGTGTAGAGAATTTTGAGGTCCTACTTTTCTGCGGTAGCCTCACCTTCACTACATCTCCAACCCTCACCGCAGTGCTACCTACAGCTTTGTGTACATCAAACCTTTGTTTATTTTTCTATACCTTGACATGCTGTGAACTTTGCCGATCATTATTTTTATCTTCTACCTCCTCGAACTTGTCACACCCATCCAAGATGGGTTTACCACAGTGTTTGTTTTCCTACCTTGCAACAACTCAAAAGCCACTTTACCCATAAACGAATGCGGCATTAGGCGGTGCGCTTCAACTCTTTCAAACAAATCATCTTTCCAATCCTTATTTTGTGCCTTGCTAATTGGATAGACTCATTTAAATCTCTGTTAAACCTCTTTCATCCCATTTGTTTCAGATGATAGAGAGAACATTTGTTTTGCTTAATTCTATCGCATAGATAGAAACTCATTCATTTCTTTAGACACCAGTTGAACTCCATTGTGTGTCAAAATATAATCTGAGAACCCTTCCCTACTGAAAATTTTTCTAAGACATGCAATCACTTTACCAGTCTCCACACTTTGTTTAATGCAGATTTCTAGCCACCTTGAGTACATATCCATTAGTACCACCACATAATACTGACCAGTCTTACTTGTATCTGACCCCAGAATATCTACAGCTAACTTCTTGCCGTAACCTCACTGGGGCATCCCTCACCATCATCGGCTGAACTCTTGTTATACAATTTTTATCACTGGAACAACATTCCATGCAATCCTTGACACTCCTCTCAACTTGTGTGTCCACCCCCGGCCACCAAAAATGTAACCTGATCCTCTCTTTAGTTTTTGAAATGCCCACGTGTCCGTGATGACTCAACTGTATACGTTTTTCTATAACTTTATTCGGAGGTACCAATTTAGTTCCTCCCCATAGTACACCATTACTCTCAGATAGTTCATACTTCATCATTAAGAATCTCAAACCCTTTTCACTCAAATCCTTTTTCGAGTTCCATCCTGACCTGATGAATTCTCTTATTTCTTTTAAGACTTCATCCTCATCCAAACAACGCCTCCACTCTTCTTCGCTCACCAACCCATCAGTGAACTCACAAACTGTATATTCATCTATCTCCCCCACATCTTCATCCACATCAAGATCATGTTCTTTTTGCTTAGGACTCAAACATGACAAGCAATCAGCAATTCTATTCTCTACACCACAGTTACCACACCACCCTGAAAATGTAGTCCTGCAAAGCCACAATCCATTCTCCTTTTAAAATAACTCTCTGAGGGGTTTGTGATCCTTTCTCACTTCAAACTCCACACCCCAGAGAAATGTATTTCAGTTTTTTAAAGGCCCAATAAATGCAAAGAGCTTCACATTCGATTACTGAATTGTTGTTTTCTGGTTCCACTAAACTTCTTGAAATAAACATTATTGTTTTCTCTTTTCCCTCCTGTTGGACTTTTTGTCTTACGCAGGGCCATCCCCAGTCTTTTTGCCTCCTTCCTCCTGGTTTTTCTGACCTCTCGCTGTTGACTCTAGGACTCTGAGCACTTTATCACTGCTGACCAGTGCTAAAGTGCAGGTGCTCTCCCATCTAAAGTTGGTATGATTGGCTTATACCTAATTGGCCTATTTAATTTACCTATAAGTCCCTTGTACAGTGGTATCTCTATACCCAGGGCCTGCAAATTAAATACTACTAGTGGGCCTGCAGCGCTGCTTGCGCCACCCACTGAAGTAGACTTTCAAACCTGTCTCAGGCCTGCTAGCGCAGGGCCCGTGTGTGCAGTTTTCTGCCACAGGGACCTGGCATCTAAGCTTACATGCCAGGCCCAGAACTCCCCTTTTACTACATGTAAGTCACCCCTTAGGTACGCCGTAGCTAGCCCTATGGGCAGGGTGCCATGTATGTAGAAAGGCAGGACATGTGCCATATTGCATGGCCTGTCCTAGTAGTGACAAACAGCCTAACGTGGTGTCTCACTGCTGTGAGTGCTGCCTTCTCATAGGATTGCATTAGAAATGCCCTGCCTTATGTGTAAGGGAGGGGTATTGTCTGATTTATGAGGGGTAGCGTAGGCGTGTTTGGTATGGTTGTGATGGTGATAATAAATGCTGCTTACTGGTGTGGGTGTATTTTTTATTACTATCACAGAAATGCCACTTCTAGAAAGTGCGCATTTATCTGTGCTTATGACTCTGGTGTTTTGCAGCTTGACTCCAATCCACGTCTGGGCAGAGTGACAGTTGGGGCTTTGTGCATACTTTTCAGACAGCCTGTACACAGGGAAGGTGGAGGTGTCACGGAGGTGCATCTGCAAACTGAATAGTCTTCCTGGGCTGAGAGAAGGGAGAGGCGGGGCACATCTGCATTTGTAAAGACTGTGCCCTGGCCTCACACACTGGGGGGTCGTTAACCCCCCACTGATGTTTGGAGACTGTGCTGAAAGGAGAGAGGGGGCACTCCCAGAACCAGTTGTAACAGGCTGGAACCTCCTCTCCCTACCATTGTAAAACACTGTAAGAACTGACTATAAGTACAGGGGAATTTTCCCCACAATTTGGAGACTCTTGGAACATTCTTGGAACTTGAAACTGGACACAGAACGTTGATGAATGGACTCACCAGGAAACCACTATGGACTGCTGCTGCTGTGCTGACCTGTGACCTGCCTGGTCACTAGGATGAACTGCACCATCTGCACCCCTTGTGCTGGCCTGTAGCTGGGCCCACGAGCCCGGTGCTTCTTCTTGTTTTACTGTTCCCAGGGGCAGGGTGCTGTGGCCCCTGACCCCTGACCCCTGCTCTGATCTCTACATCTTTTCCTTAGCGCTTGGGGAAAAGCGCTCTCTCTGGAATAGATGCTGGAATCACTGCTGCGACCCGGGCTATAAATATGGCCTTAGCGCTTTGAAAAGCGCTTCCTGGATGCCCCAGATCACCGCCGCAGCCCGGGCGCCCTTTATTTACAAAGCGCGAGACTCACGCACCTTCTAGTGCCCCTGGGGCACGAAGAAAACCTCCTTGCCGAGATCTGGAGCAAGCGTGCTCCTATCGGTGCCCCCTGGGGCGAGGACCGCTCCGTGGAGCACCCCCGGGGCACCTGCAGGCCCTGCCTTGGGCCAGGATGACGTCAGGAAGGGAAGGGGAGAGGAGGACGCCTCTCCCTCGCCTGCGGGAGCCCTGAAGGGCTCTCCATTCATTGCGGGCGGGGCGGAAGCCTCATCGGAGGCTCCTTTGTTGGCCCCCCTCGTGGGCCTGTGGCATTTCTGAGGTCTCCCCTCCCAGAGGAGGGCCGGCGGAGGCCCGGGGAGACCCCAGGAAATTGCGAGTCCCTAAAAGGGGCCCGTAGTAACACAGAGGGGGTGCGTGGCACCCCCCTCCCTTCAAAAGCAGTTTGGCTGACGTGGGCCCCCAGCGTGAGGGCCGGTGGAGGCCTAGAGGGGCCCCCAGTTGTTACGGTCCCCAGAGGGGCCCGTTCATGGACAAGAGAAGGTGCATGTCAACCTCCTCTGACCTCAGGAGATCACGAGGCCCCTGTTTTGCGCAGGGAGCGCCGGGGGCCCCCTTGTTTCCGTTTCTTAGGCACTGGAGGTGCCTCTATCATCTACCAGGTATTTCAAAGGGACAATATATATCAGGAGTTCTTATTAGAGACTTTATTGCATTATATATTGCCTACCTGTTTTATGATGTTTTTGTGTGCATATGCAAATGTTCCTTTTATGGACATGCTTGCTAATATGTTTTCCTAACTTGCCATATGTTGTCTAATGTTCCTACTATGGGCGTTTTATGATATTCTTATGACAAGTGTTCTAATGTGATAACGTGTTCCCTGACTACTGCTTATGTTGCAGAATACCGAGTAACCTGTGTGTTATGTGTGACTACTGCTAATTTGCGGAGTAACTAATGTGTAACATTCTGACAACTGCTAAGGTAGCAGGATAGTACTGATATGTAATGTTTGGTCTGATAATTGCGTTGTGTACAATACAGTATATTTTCATATAATCTGGTGTTGTGTTTCCTTGGTGGTGGGGATATTGTGTCACATGTGTTGTGTGTGTTGTGCAAACGCTTTACACATTGCCTCCGGGCTAAGCCTGACTGCTCATGCCAAGCTACCAAGGGGGTGAGCAGGGGTTATCTTGGACGTGTAACTCCCTTGCCCTGACTAGAGTGGGTGGGTTCTGCCTGGCTGAGGTGCATACCCTAGCCAACCAGAAACCCCATTTCTAACATTGGTTGTCAGCGGTGAGGATAGGACTTGCGCTTGCACAATACCATTGTGACTCATTATTTCACTACAAGGATTGCGTTTAGACCATCACATGTTTGGCGTCTCTTAACTTTCTCTCTTTGGTCATTTTTCCTGTTTTCAGTTCTCATGCTTGGGTATTGTGGTTGTCACATTTGAGTTATTTTTACCTTTTCAAGATGGGGCTTACCTTTGATTTAGAGGACCTGCCGTTTTACATGCAGGAGGAATTAGAGGGGTTCTGTAGAGAGAGAGGGCTGCCTGTAGAAGGGGACCTCAGGAGATCTCTGAATTTATTTGAAAGGTTTGTGACATATACCCAGGGAGGGAGTGTGCTTAGGGGGTACCCAGAGGATCCTGAGTGTAGCGAGGGTTCCCAATGGGAGGGCTCCCAGACCTCATCCCTAGAGAGTGGTAGAGAGACTGAACATGAGGGTGAGAATGACCGGTTGGGGAAGCCAGTTGACAGGGAAGGCCCCAGTGATAGGAAGTCCCTTGCTGGGTCCAGTGTAAGAAGCAGGGCTACCTCTCATTCCTTAACGCCTGATGAGCTAAGAGATAGGTGGGAAGAGAGGGACCTGAAGCTGCAGTTAGCTCGCCTAGCTGTTGAGGAGAGAAGGGCTGAGGTAGAGAAGGCCTTAGTACAGGAGAGGATGGCAGAGGCAGAGAGGGCCTTTGCCAGAGAAAGACTCGCTCTAGAGCGCAGTCTGAAGGTTCTGGACTCACCAGCGCTGCAGGTGGAGTCCAGTGGTGGCAGCAATGTACAGTGCTGTAGCAAAGATGTTCCTCACATACCCATAGATCTGGTACCTAGGTTCCAAGAGGGGGTGACATACGTCAGTGGTTAAAGGAATATGAGAGGGCTCTAGTAGAGCGCAGGATCCCTGAGAAGGATTGGGGAACTGGCCTAGGGAGCTTTATTCCTGAGGAGGGGAGGGATGCTCTACTGACTCTAGAAGGGAGTGACAGGGAGGGGTACTCCGCTGTAAAGAATGCACTGATTGTGAAGTATGGTTTTTCCCCTGAGGAATACAGAAAAAGGTTTAGGGGTGGTAAGAAACTGTCCCACCAGTCTTGGGAGGAGTTTGTGGAGGATTGCTGCATTGCACTAGATGGATGGGTGAAGGGTAGCACAGTAAACAATTTTGAAGGGCTGTTTAATCTGATTGTCAGAGAGCACCTGCTTCGTTGTTGTTTTTCAGAGTTATGCCAACACTTGTCAGTGTGTGAGCTCTCTGACCCCAGGGAGCTTGCAAAGGAGGCAGACTTCTGGTTGCGTACCAGAGGGTCTGGTGTGGCATTAGGGGGTGTTCCTAATGAGAGTGGTCTAGGTGTTTCCCAACCAGGTGTGGTGAGAAAGGCTTGTGTCCCAGGTAGGTCTCAGTGTATTGGGGCGGGTAAGGCACCCCATGTCCAGTCTCAGATGAGAGGGAATGGGGTTGGGCTGAGGCCCAGGGTACCCGAGCTCCAGTCCCAGGTCCTGGAGGGTTCCATGAGTGAACGTCAGGAGGTGAGCCTAGCCTGTGCCGTAGGGCCAGCTGTTCAGAAGGATCCCATTTTGTCAGTAGGACTTAGGCGGGTGGCTGGTGATAGTGTTCCGACGGTTCTGTTGTCTGGTGGTCTCACTCCAGAGTGGAGGAGGTGGAAATGCAGGTGTAGGGTAGAGAGGGGGCTGAGGGCCCCAGTGGAGAACCTGGAGGGTCAGGGGTCAGCTCTGAGAGCAGACCCCCCAAGAATGACCTTGGTGAGACCATTTCTGGGCTGGGGGGAATCCAGACTCTGCCAGATGGGCAGAGGTCAGGAGACCTGCGCCAGCCAGACTCTTGTGTGGCCCTTGGGGAAGGTGTTTCCCTGGTGGGGGGTAGGTGTTCCCCCAGGAAGTCCTGGTGCGCCAGGCAGTGGTTCAACCGCAGGGTGTTAACTCTGGGTTGGATTGCTAGATTCAGGGGGTAAGCTCTGATCTGGTAGGGGGTTGGTGTGCTCCCAAGGAAGTCCTGGTTCGCTGGGCAATGGTCCAGTCTAAGGGTGTCGTCCCTGGACTAGATAGACAGGTTCAGGGGGTAAACTCTGACCTGGTTGGGGGGGCGGTTAGTGTGCTCACCCCCCGTGTGAAACTTCTGGTGGCTTCTCCCGAGGTGGGGAGAAGCAGGACTCTGGAAGTGGGGTTCAGGGAGGGGGAAGCCCGCCCCGGACCCTGGTGCAACCCAAGGGTGTCGTCCCTAGGTTGGGTGGTCAGTCGCCAGGTAGTGATCCTGGGCTGGCGAGAGAGTTGTGCAGGGCTGCTGTACCCAGCACCCTGGCAAGTGTGGATTCTGGTGATACCCCTCCTAGGAGAGGAGGGCGGGATCCTAGACGGAGGGGTAGAGGGAGGAGAGCCTCGCCTCTAGCCCCTGTAGAACCTATCGGTGCGGACCCTAGGTTGGTGGATCAGTGGCAGGGTAGAGCCCCTGAACTGATTGGAAGTGGAGTGGAGACAGGTTGCTTTGCACCTGGGGCTACCGCCCCCCACTCCTTATGGTTTCAGAGACCAGAGGCTCCTAGATGGCCTGGGGCCTGGTTCTGGCCATTGGCAGCTAGAGAACCCCCGTGGGTTGGTCTAGGCTGCCTGGGAAGCATTGACAGAGAGATCCAAGTGGAGTCAGGAAGGCGTAGAACTGGAACATGCCCCTCCTTTTGTGGGCCTCGGTCCTTGTTCTATCACCCCAATCAGGGAACTACATCAAGGTATTGATTGTTCTCCCCTGGCTTTTGGCTGGTAGGGGGTTGTGTTGGACTTTTTGCCTTACGCAGGGTCATCCCCAGTCTTTTTGCCTCCTTCCTCCTGGTTTTTCTGACCTCTCGCTGTTGGCTCTAGGACTCTGAGCACTTTATCACTGCTGACCAGTGCTAAAGTGCAGGTGCTCTCCCTTCTAAAGTTGGTATGATTGGCTTATACCTAATTGGCCTATTTAATTTACCTATAAGTCCCTTGTACAGTGGTATCTCTATACCCAGGGCCTGTAAATTAAATACTACTAGTGGGCCTGCAGCGCTGCTTGCGCCACCCACTGAAGTAGACTTTCAAACCTGTCTCAGGCCTGCTAGCGCAGGGCCTGTGTGCGCAGTTTTCTGCCACAGGGACCTGGCATCTAAGCTTACATGCCAGGCCCAGAACTCCCCTTTTACTACATGTAAGTTACCCCTAAGGTGCGCCGTAGCTAGCCCTAAGGGCAGGGTGCCATGTATGTAGAAAGGCAGGACATGTGCCATATTGCATGGCCTGTCCTAGTAGTGACAAACAGCCTAACGTGGTGTCTCACTGCTGTGAGTGCTGCCTTCTCATAGGATTGCATTAGAAATGCCCTGCCGTATGTGTAAGGGGTATTGTCTGATTTATGAGGGGTAGCATAGGCGTGTTTGGTATGGTTGTGATGGTGATAATAAATGCAACCATTTTTTAACAATCATTTTCTTTGCTCTTGGACATGGACTTGACACTACGTGTACTTTTTCCACTGAAGATTCATGTTCTTTTTTTATCACATCAACACAAGCTAAAGAATGTTCATTTTTTTTAGCAAGAATTAGTACATTAAGTTTAGGATTATCTTTCTGCCACAATTCATCTCTTACTTTCTTGATGTAGCAACCCAACATAAACTGATCTCGGATGCGCTCTTCCAAATTTAGCTCAAACTTACAAGTGACATAACTTTCCACTGACTCCTTTGGTTTTTGTGTCTGCTTACCAAAGTGGTATCTTTCAAGGATGATGCTTACTTTTGGGAGATAATGTTTGTCAAGTTTTTTTATACAGATATCCACTTGAATCTTCCGCCTTGTTAGCTTCAATCTCTGGAAGATGCTCAAAAACTTTTGTGCCTCCTAACCTAAGCAGTGCATTGGAAGAGCAGCCTTCCTGTCTGCACTCAAGGTGCCAAAAACTCATAGATAATGGAAAAAAAACTTTTTTCCATTTCAGATATTCAATTGTATGTTCCCCTGGGGAACTTAAAAAGAAAGGAGGTGGAGCAATAGTTTGCAGTTTTTTCTCAATAAGTTGAACCAATAAAATGTATACACGCTACTATATATATATTATTTTTTCTTTATCAATAAAACTCGGGAAGAAGTGTTGAAATGTATTAATTATTATAAAGTACACAACAAAAGTTATATACATATAAGTCGTGACCTTCACTGTTGTGCGCATCAAGAAAGAGATGTAATCCACGTAACCAAAACGGTGTCTTTCACATTGTTGTCACTTACTACTTATCATTAAATTCCTTGTGGTGAAGTGTGCCCGTCAATGAGCTGCTCTTCCTGTAGATGTGGCAAATGATAAACACAAATATCAATGTGTGCCTATCACCATGGATCTGAGGTAAAGGTAGCCACAAACATCGAGGTGTACCGATCACTTCAAAGAGCCCCGGCTCCTTGGTCCGTTTCAAAACAAATCTCCTGCACAGTGATAGCCACATTACAGCAAGGTGTGTCTATCACAATGAAACCTTGTGAACACTATACAACTAAATGAAACACAGCTCAATTCTTCAAGATGGCCACCAGAGCATCAAAATGCATTGCCTATTTATTAT
Organism: Pleurodeles waltl; assembly: GCF_031143425.1. Classification (NCBI taxonomy): domain Eukaryota; kingdom Metazoa; phylum Chordata; class Amphibia; order Caudata; family Salamandridae; genus Pleurodeles; species Pleurodeles waltl. The sequence goes on along the minus strand of NC_090437.1, from coordinate 472,893,850 downwards.
TTTCTTTTTATGGTCATTTTGGCTCCTTTACAATGAGGTCAGCGTGTTATGACATCAGTGGCGTAGCATGGGTTGTCAGCACCCGGGGCAAGGCAAGTAATTTGCGCCCCCTAACCCGTGGATTTTAGCACTCGCGAGTGCGAGCGCGCCCCCCCCCCAGATGTTGCGCCCGGTGCGGCCGGCCCCCCCTGCACCCCCCACGCTACGCCACTGTATGACATCACTAGTTGTGAAGAGCGTCATTGCTGGGTGCACGCGTTAAGCAGGAGAAGGCAGCTGGAGCACGGGGAGCAAACAAGCGCCAGTGAAGTCTGTCACAGCCTGGTAAGTGTATTTATGTAATCACAACATATTACAAGTGGGTTATATGGGTGGGACAGTAGGGGTGATGGGTAGATTGCTGGACAGTTCATGTGAAATAAATTAAGGTTGTAGTTTTGTAAGGTGGTCTGCCAGGTTTAAGTTGCAATGTGCATCTGTTTCAATAAAGCATCCTTTTTCCCACTATGTAAGTGAAGTGCTCTGTGCTACGCCCATCCCTCTCAAATGATTAAACAGCTGCTGCAGGCCTGGTTCTAGCAGGTAGGCTCACCCAAACATGAGCCTTGGCCCTCCCAGTCACAGTAGAAATCAGTGCTTGAAATGGAAAAATTAAAGGGCAGGTACTCTGTGTTAGAGTACCTGCTTGTTTCCCAGAAGTGCCGGTACTCTCCAATTAAAGGTATTACATTTTTCTTGAGATGTGCCGGTACTCAGCCTCTCGTAATAAAAAAGTGCCGGTACTCAGTACCGGACAGTACAGGCCCATTTAAAGCACTGGTAGAAATGCAATTGTGTCGCTGTTGAATGTTGTGGTGTTTTCCTGTTCCTGCTTACTATTACAGGGGGTTGCGTGATGGGGCCAAGGTCTCTGTCTCAAAGGAGACCCAATCACGAATCTCCTTTTAGAGAGGTGGTCTTTGTTTCTATCCACAAGTGCAGGTACATTAGGGGCATGGCGAGGAGAGTAAATATGATCCTCTCTTCTAGGCACGGATTTGGATTTCCACATGCTCTAGTTTTGTCGGCTGCAGAAAAAGTTTTATTGCTGTTTCATATGGCATCCTGTTGCGCCTGCTACTCTGTACAGGGTGGACCCCACCTTTGCTCTCCAGCCCTGGGGTCAGAAACCTACATCTACTGTTTTATCACATCATGTAAAGTTTGATTTTAAAAATAAAAGCGGGTAAATATGTTACGGGGGTATATGGGGGCTAACACCTTTCTCACAGAAAAATACAATGTATTAACATTTTAAGGTTCTGCAAGGGCTCGGACATGATCCATTAATATAACGATGTGAAAGAGTTTGTTTTCATTTAAAAATCACCTTTCTGACTTTGTTTACTTTAATTGTCAATAGGGTATAAATGTGCAACTATGAACACATCTTACAGTGCATTCTTCTTATCTTCATTGTTTTAAGTGTGAAAGGGAAAACAATACCAGCTTTGGGTGATTTTAATAATTTTTCTACCAGCCGGGACATTACAATTCCATTTGAGGCCTGCATAAAAAAGACAATTCAGCAACCCTATGTGTAGGATGCAACATGCCTAAATGTTTGAATTTTGAGCTGCAGGATATAGGGCCAGAAATTTGGCCGTTTGCGAATGCAATAACGTGCTCTGCGATGCATGAAAGGCATTTGCAGACCAAAAAAAAGAAATCGCAAAAATTGCGATTTTTTGCATCGTGACCTGGTTTTGCGAGTCGCATTCGGTATTCCGAGTAGGAAATTGCAAGGCGCAAAATGCGACTCGCAAAACCAAGTCGCAATTCGATGCATCAAAAAATCGCAAATTGCGATTTTTTGCAGAATGGCATTTTGCACATGCAAAATACCACTAAGTGAAAGCAGGTGGTAACCAGGTGTAACCTGTATAAAGAGGCCCAGAATGCCTCAGACTCTTTTCCACAATGGCTGCACTCTACGTCATGGCGAGGAGGATGAGGATCTTGGCAGGTTTGAGGGGAGGGAGGAGGAGACAGGATCGCATTTTCAGAGTGCGCATTACACTTTTTGACCAGACAGAAGAGGAAATATTTGAGAGGTACAGGTTGAGCTCTGCCATGATACTCGACCTGATAGCTGAGCTACAACCCATACTGCAGCGCACAACACATTGGACTCATAGCATACCCACCCATGTGTAGGTATTATGCTCCCTCCACCTACTCGCCTCAGGGAGCTATCAAGGGGTCATAGCAGCAGCTGGCGGGGTCTCACAGAGTGCCCTCTCTAGATTTTTCAATGCATTTATCAACGCCATGCTGAGCAGAATACACCAGTACACCAGATTCCCCCACACCCTACAGGAAATACAGCAGCCAAATATAGATTTCTACCAGATAGCACATCCTAGGTGCCATAGATGGGACACATGTTGCAATCTGTCCACCATCAGCCACAGAGTATGTGTACCGCAACCGTAAATACCAACATTCCATGAATATACAGGTGATATGCAATGCCTCTTATATCATTACTGATCTCGTGGCCAGGTACCCAGGGAGCACACGTGATTCGTACATCTTTCGCCACAGTGGGATTCACACAAGACTGCTAGCTGGGGAGTTTGGTGAAGGATATCTACTAGGTATTGTCCCTCTGTACACTGGTGCATTGATGGCAGTGTGACGTCAGATGGCTCAGTTACTCGTTATACCCTCTGTTCATTACAGGAGACAGTGCCTACGCAGTGCACACCTACATGATGACGCCCTTCCTAAATCCAACTACACCTGCTGAACGGAGATACAATGCAGCACACAGGGCGACCCGCAATGTGGTGGAGCGCACCTTTGGCCTGCTGAAGAGTCGCTTCCGGTGCCTCCACAAAAGTGGAGGGGCACTACAGTACAGCCCAGAGACAACATGTAGAATAGTGGCTACTTGTGCAATCTTGCACAATATAGCTACCACCAGGGGCATACCTGTGGAAATATCTGAATCAGATGAGGATGACCATCCCATACAACCCCTACAGCCAGCAGACAGGACCAGTGCAGCAGAGGGCAGGCAAAGGCGTTCTGACATCACACACAACCATTTCAGATGTAAGTATGAACAACACAAATCCACTGACAAATGTACCTGTAGTAAGTAAATTTATTACCTTAATGTCAGGTCATATAAGTTCCACTAGTACCAACAAAAGTAATTGTGACAAAAAACAAAAGCAGTTCACAGTAAAGCACTATTCCTTCATAGTTTCCTCATGCCAGAAATATATACAGTCCCCTGTGGCCACTACACTCACTTCTTTCGGCCACGCACGCCACTCGAGTGTGCAGTTGCCTCACTGGCACCTCGAGTGTCTGCCTCTGTGACAGTGCTGTGCCTGGCACTGTGACTTCTGGTGTCCGTTGTGGGCACAGCTAAGCTGCTGAGGCTCGATGTGTCCTCCGTGTCCCCCCAGTCCCAGTTCACTAGGTGTGGCTGACCGGTTACCCATTATATTGTCTATTACATTCGTGATCTGTACCAGTCCTTGGGCCACATCCTTGCTGCTGTGTGCTGCCTCAACCTGTGCGGCCACAGCACGACGCGATATTTGGGCTGTAGAATTTTCCAGCCTAGTCACAGAGCGACAGAAACCGCCAAACATGCCCATGAAGCGTCGCTCCTGTCTGCGTGGCTTACCCTGTCGTGGCGCAGCTACTGACACAGTTCCCTCACAGCAGTAGTCAGCTCCCTCGTATCGTGCTATGCTTGGACCCGTCCCTCATGCAGCTGTTCGATGTTGGCATTGAGACACTCCAGCTGGCGATGCAGGCCCCCCATGTTTGTATTATGTTGCTGCATCTGCCTTTGTAATGCCGTGATTTTTTTGTTTTGCAGACGCTGCTGCTTTAACATAGCCGATTCCAGGCCACCAAATAAAGATGTTCCCTCACCTGCCTCAAAAGCCTGTGCGCCTGCATATGTAGGCATCCTGCGGGGTGCTGTGCTCTGCTGTGAACGTGGCTCCTGCATCCGAGTGCATCTGCCACTTGGGGACGGTGTTTGTGAGTCTTCCTGCTGCTCATCTGAGTCGTGACTCAGTTCTGGCAGTGGCAGTGCCCTAGGCCTGCGTCGGAGTGGCGCAATGTTCTGCCACTCACTGGTATTGGAGTCTGAAGCAGGATGGGTGTCTGTCTCCCCTGCAATGGCACATGCTGTAGCTGCTGGGCCTGGGCCACCTGCAACGACAATATGCATCATGTCAGTTATGTATGTATCAAAAAAGGTCACACAATGGTAGTAAAGGTACAGTTACTTCTCATCACTATGTTGTGGGTCTTGTGTTCTTCTGTGTGTTGCTCTGCCTATTACATTGTATGTGCTACTTTCAGCTCTGGGTTGTGGACTACCACTCCCATAATGCAATGTGGTGCTGCTTGTAAGATGTGGAATGGACTACTTCTCAAAATGTTTTAAATTACTTACTAATTCCTAAGGGGCTTTTGTGCATACACATATGGGGTTATATTTCAATATAGCACTTACCTTTACTTGTACTTGATGTGCCGGATGTGTCAATGTCAGTGACCCCACTGACTGCTTCTGGGAGGAGTGTGGACTCCACTAGGTCTTCCATCGGGTGGAGGGTGTCTCTGGGGGTGGTCCGCCTCCTGTGCTCCTGGCCTCCTGCAGTCGTCTTGCCACCCTCTCCTTGGCACAGGACCGCAAGTCGTACCACCTCTTCTTGATTTCTTCAACAGAGCGCTGCGCCACTCCAACAGCGCAGATTTTTGTCTGGATGTCTGCCCAGAGTCTGCGTTTTTCACTCTCAGGCACCTGGAGTGAGCTTTTGCTGAACAAATGGTCATGGCTCCTGACCACCTGCTCTGTGAGCACCTCCAGCTCTTGCTCACTAAACTTCAGTTTGCGCTTCCTTTCTCCCTTCTCCTTTCCCTGGGCAGAGGTGTCCATGTTGGTTCTGCTGTGCTGCCTTCTTCAGAGACTTGCTCAGTGTGGCTGGGCTGACTCTCTCTGAGTGCTGGTTTGGGTGTGGCACCTGCAAACTGCCTGGGATGACTCACTTCCTGCTTGTGATGTTATCAGGCTCCTCCAGGTGTGCGTTCTCGCAATTTGCGATTTTCAATTACCGAATCGCAAATTGCGAAAATGCAAATTGCGATTCGGTATTTGGGCCTCGCAAACCACAAATAGCAATTTTAAGAAATCGCTAATTCCGATTCACAATTATGATACATGGCCTATTGCTACTCGGAAATAGCGATTTCTTAAAAATCGCTATTTGCGATTCGCAATGCCATTTCATGATACATCTGGCCCATAGACTGCAAAGCTTTGTTCTGTTTTAGAGAGATCGGATACTTTGGGGGAGGGTTAGGGATATTGGTGTGAGGAGTGAGGTTAGGACAGGTACCCTGGTAAGCAGAAGACAAGAGATACGAGGGTGTAGCAGGCGCAGTGGCACTGAGGCCCAGAAGCAGGAGGGAGCCACAGAACCCCGATCACTGCAGTATTTCACAGTTCAAACAGCTGGACCATTTTCTTCATTGGATTAGGATCCATGACACACTGGCAGATACCAAAACTCTTTGAAGTGAGACTTCTTAGTGTTTTTTTTTTTTTTAGTTTCATATTGCACCCGAATATTGTAACTTCTTACTAACCTACTGGCGGTATTGTGATGTGAGAACACAGTGCAGCTTTTTAAGACAGCAGTGGGCTTGGCAGACTAGTGGGAAGGGACCACCTGGACACTGATGGAGCCAGATCATTCCCGGGTGGCATAATAAAATGATGGGGGAGCCCTGCATAATGTGATGAGGGACCACTCCCATATCTCACAGATATTATTTGGGATGAATGGGGCCCTTTGAAGGGTTGGGGGCTCCTCTGTATCACATAAGCTACAGGGCCCTGTGTTATACCCTTCATCATTCCATTGTAAGCTTTAACCAATGTAGAAATATGCAGAATATAAGTGCCCTGGGACACCACACTAAAAATTTAAATTACAAATTGAAAATTCGAGTTCAGCAGTAAAAAGTCTGACACATTGTTATAAGTAGAATATACCAATTGTAATCAGCTCCTTTGGACTCTGATTTGCCGAAATGCACAGATCATGTAATTGAGTACCAGTGGTTGCCATTTGTAAGTAATTGTATGTTAGGGTGGTTGCTCAATTCTGGAAGAAGAAACGTAGGTTTTGATCACCAGCAGTAGTGGGAGCCAACTCGTATGAAAGGAGCAAACCCCCTAAAGTTGATGTAGGCCAATCTGTGGGCCAGTTGTAGGACTGTTGCTTGATGTGATGATGATTTACCTGGCATCTTGAATCTTGTAGGATAGGAGTTCTTCTGAACTAGACTATGGTTAATGTGTAGATTTCTGTTATGTTAACCTACTCTTGCTTACCTTTCTTGCTCCTTTTACTCACTAGTCTGAGGTGGTAGAAATGTGCTTTTTAACATTTCCATGTAATATTCTATCCCCGAACTCCTGTAGGACAGGAGCATTGCAACCCTGACAGGTGGCGAATTGAATGCCAATTCCAGCTCTTTCTAGGCCCATCAAATTTAGAAAGCTTTCTCATGTTTAATCTGAAGGTATCAGAAGCAATTGTTTGTGTGTAGGATGACAACTTCCCTCCATGTAATCGCAGATATTGCTTCCAATCCTACACTTTAAACTCACAAATCATTAGCATTTGTTGTTTATCTCATTAGTCTGACAGAAGCAAACTAAGACTACAACATACAAAATGCTTACTTCCCTTAACAACTACCCACCCCTAAACCCTAAAATCAAACTTACATCCCTTACCACTACCCAAGTCTACGCCCTAAAATTACCCTTAACTCAATTTACCTCTATCCACCCCTAAACCCTAGAGCCATCCTTGCCCCCTAATATACTTACTTAATTTACATATACTTACCATTTGTGGTAAAGGCATATGCATGATAAAAGCTTGTGTGGCGAAGACTTCTTTGTAAAGGCTTTGCATGGTAAAGACAGTATTGTAAAGGTGTTTTCCCAAGAAATATGAGCCATTTTGCGGTTAAAGTTATCTTCCTATAGAGTCAGCTACAACATCACTATAATGAACATAGGTATCTGGCTGTAGGCTGCAGTTGGTACTTACTGCTCATATAACCCATCTGTAAAGGGATACCGTATTACAGAGTGTATTCTATTGTTTGACAGTGGGGAAGAGGAGGGCCATACTAGTAATGACTTACATTTACAGTGACAACCTGTATTGGGTGCAGCATTATGCTGCCCCTCTGTCATCCTTGGGTGGATGCATATTGCGTATATGCTGGCTACCTGTAACCCCTTGAACCCTTTTACTCATTGGATTGCTTCTCTGTTGCTGCTAGATGGACCCAAAGCCAATGATCTACATATCTGTAACAAGCTCATGTCCATGCTATACATTCCTCTCACTCCTGCATGGAGCCATGCAGCTCTATGGCTGTCTGGAACAGGTGCACTCATTTGGATCCCTTGCCTTCACTGCTGATTGAGCTCAAGACTTTGGCTGGTTGGCTGACATGTATATATTACATGCTTGCTGGATGCTCGCCTGGGGGAATTATACAGAGGTAGATCAGGAATGTTGTTATCAAGAGCATGTTGTTTATCACTCATCTGTTGTAGCTAGGTGGGTCCTAAAGTGGCCTTCTCAATTAGATATTGTAAATTGTATGTATTCCATCTCTCACTCCTTTCTGCTATTATATCTCTAGTTAATTGCTATCAGGTTTCCCTGGTCTGCTGTGACTACTTTATAGCAGTCCTGTTTTTTTTTCTTAGATTTCTGGGACTTGTAGGTCTAGGTTTATATTGGGTTAAATAAGAATTCATGTTCCAGAATTCTAATTGCATGGACCTTGGAAACTTGGAAGCCATGCTAACTGCAGAGGAAAAAAAAGATTACAGCATCACTCAGATCACTCATACACAATACTTTAATACTCCCCATGTATTTCATGCTGCAATGCATCACTTTTTTTTTCCCTTGGAATTCTGGGATTTGTAGTCGTGTTTAACGGACTCGGTATAAAACCAGGACTAAAAGCCCCAGAATGTCAAGAAAGGGAATCGGACTGGTTTAACTAGTCACGCATGAACCTAAGAAACTTGACAGCCATGTAAATGCGACTGCTACTGTTTATTGAAGCTAAACGTACATGCTGCTGACATTATACAGAGTGTAGCGTTAGTGGTATAGCGTTAAAACGAGACAACGTTTCATCGAGTTTTGGTTTAAAAGCCAGGCTTGGACAACAATGTCAAGTGAGGCAACGAGAGTAAGATCATTTAACAATACACGAAAAGAAACAAACGAAATAACTATTATTCTGTCTCTTGTGAGCTCACATGTCGCTTAAGTGAACAGCAGCAGCTCGGCTTCCCGCCTCTAACACCTGCGGTACACGCTGAAGCTCACAGCCAGGAGCGGAGACCGTATCTTTGGCGCGCGGTAGTGGAAAGGTTAACACCCCCACCCACCGACGGCCGCACAGGACGTCTGTGGTGCGCAGCAGCTGAAGGGTTAAACCCCCGGGGGCCGCACCTGCAGCAGTAGGTGGAACAGGCTGAGCTCACTCGCAGAGGGAACCGCTGTGATAAGCAACAGGGCGGCTGCCGGTTTATACCAGAGTTGGAGGAGGGGACCCTGACTGCAGGTGAGACTTTCGTGCCTTGGAGTTATTTTGCCGCGACAGACTTTGCCTTCCTCTGTAGAAGAGCACGCGCTGCCCCTTTCTGAGTTCTTGGGCTGCAGCCGTGAGCATCACCAGTCCCGTGCAACGGCGTTTACACCGCCCGATGGGGCTGGCAGGGCCCGCGTGTCTCGGGCACTTCCTTGTTTGCTCTTTGTCTTGGGCTCTACCGGGGGATGGGGAATTTCCTTTCTAATGGCTTTAGGTTTAACAGAGAGGGCCAGCAAAGCCAGCCGGGGGCTACGTGGAGCTGAGAACTGACACGCGCCTTTACCTGTTGCTTACTTGGAGCCTGGACGTTATGGAGGCTGTTCCGGTACACGGCACTGATTTCTTGTGATCGTGTCTCTGTCATAGTCCTTTCCTTTGTGAGTGGCAGTGAAGACGAGGGGATCTCACTGTGAGCAGAATTAGTTTGTGGTCGTACTAACCTCAGGGAACCTCCGCTTATGTAAATAGTTCTGTTGAATGGCTAGTAAGCCTTTCTAAAACGGATCGGATTGCTGTAGAGATTACTTTGAAGTGGACCATATCATCTCACCACTCTGAGCCCCCACCCAAATTTACGAGAAAAATCGAACTTGGGGAAATGAGTGTAAGTATTAAAAAATCTGGAATATGTTCTACTTTGAATACACTCAGTGACTGGTGGAGTTCAAATTACGGCCCTTCGCGGGACTGGGTGAAGTAGAAGATGGGCAGAGTAGCTGGTCCCCCAGAGTGGGTAGTACGAGAGGTGAATAACATGGGGATCCGGGGAGATTGGTAGTAGTTTGCTGGTAAAGTTTCATTGAAGAGTGACTTTCCATTCACTGTCACCTAGTTGTGTTCTATTGGACTAGTTGGAAAATTTATATTCACCAAAATGTAATATAGTGGTAAATATATAAATATTGCACTAAGTAGCAATGTGCTGCAGTCTTGGGTCTACTATTTTACTAAAAACTGTTTGATCCTGGGCAAATCATATTCTCCTCGTGCCTCTGCCCACTGATCTGACAATTTGTCAGCACTTTAAAATTGGCTTAATGAGAAAAATAAAAATAAGGGACATACTCCTAGGACAGGCCCCTGTATGGGCATTCATCCAAGCGTTCAATGCTGTTTATCAGCCTCTGGCAGGATTTCAACTCAATAAATAACCCTGCTCCTGAAGCTGCATTGTGCAGGACCCGTTCCGTGCTGCAGGTGTCCACCACACCACACATTTTCACAGCTCGATATAGGTTGAAGAAGTACGAGTTGTTCGCCCTTTGAGAGGGCTAAAGGTAGTGGGTAACCAAAATGTGCAACAATGGGCGTCCTTCAGGGCGTATGTGTGGGAGAGGAGCCAGTACCCCAGGACAAACCTGTTAAATGTGATATAGTAGTTCACCTTAGTTGGTTGTTGGTGTCAGAGGTTATGGTATGATGCCCGGCGTGTACAGTCTGCACCTGCTGCTACCAGTTCAGCTTCCTGACACTCTAAGTGGCCAAAACGATTACAGGTGGAATGGGAATTTTGGTTGGAGAAGGGTGTGGCTGTAGTATGGATGCCGAATCTGGAGGAAGTAATTGAGGTGTGTAAGGGCCTGACATGGTGTGCCACGGTGAATTTGACAATGCTGGTATTCATGTTCCTATTTGTAGAGGGGGTCAGGGCAAACTTTGGGGCTCTGCATCTGCAGGGACCCTCAGCAAGCATTGGTGGACCACAAAGGTGCAAGGGTCTGGGGTCCTTGGTAAACAGAGGGCAAAATTAATCACCATATTTTAAAAATCAGTTCAATTTTGATCATGGGTAAGAAGAAAACATAATGTACTTGTGGGAAGTTTCACAATGTAATAATTATTACTCTACCTATCAGCAGAACCACTACAGATAAGCTTATGTTAACCTTTTAACAAGGTATTAAAAATATATATTTTTTGTTTTACAAACTTATATAGGCAGTGGTCTTCAAAGTCACTCGCAATGGGAGTTTTTTTGGCCAAACTAAAATAGCTATTACATAATGACATTTTTTTTTCGAAGTCCAGTTGTTTTCCGTATGCAACACATTAATTGCCTTTTCTGTTTAACAAAAAGACAGTAACTTGTTTTATGTAGCTCTGGCTACTACAGCTATTGAAGTTTTATAGTAGTATAAATATATACTCTTTAAAGTCAGGTAAAATAAACTTATTTTTACAACTCGCTGAAAGTCTCAAATGACCCTTTGGGATCTAAACTGATAGCCTGAACATTATTTGTAGACCCTGGATGGTGGCGCAACATTGCCATATAAATACAGATGTTCCGTCCGGTTCCTTAGACTACTTGATATGGCCGCAGGTGAACACTATTTCGTTTTGCTCCCAGGGGCATCTCTAGAAGTGAATTTAGGGCTAACGATAAAATAGGCAGGGACAACTACAAAACAAAGGTGAATTTCAAAGTGTGCATGTATTTGATGTGTACAAAGTCAGGTTTAAGAATTTTAAGCAAACAACACTGCTTTGGACACATTCAATAGTTGTGATGGTGCCCGAGGGGGAGGGAAGCATAAATGGAAGTGAGGCAAGAATCCTATCTGTCCTCTAGTGTCACCAGTGTTTGGGACTACTAGCTCTTCAGTTAATATGCTTGGTCCTACTGACTGTATGTACATGTTACAGAGAACTTTATTGTATGACACCAAGGCAATCTTCACGAATTGTGAAAGAGGTCACCTCTCCAGCAGCGGTCTCCACCAGCATGCTTCTCTCACAGAACTCTGTACCTAGCTGTCCCTCTCCTTCAGCAGCAATATCACCAGCATCTGCCACAACTTTGAGCCCTAATTGAACCTATTCCTACCCATCAAAACTAACACACATAGGATATCCCTAACCAACATCACTACTCAAGAAACCGCAGCCACCATGTGGTCCATACACTCTGGATTACCATTGGATCCCTGCTGACCACATCTTGGCAAAGGATTTGACCCTTCTGCATAGCCCTCACCCAACCCTGAATGACTCAATCAACACAACCAACTTTCCAAATGCTTGGAAACATTCCACAGTCCTCCCCTACCCCCCCCCCCGAAGAAAAAAAAAAAAAGATAACATCTATCATTCCAGCTCCATGCTTCCCTACCCTTGAAAGTCCTGGAGAAGTTCATGAACAAATGACTAGCTGCCACATCAGTGACAACCACCTCCATGATACAGCTCAGTCCAGATTCAGGGTCATCCACAGTACTGGGACTGCCCTCATTGCCGTCACAAATGAGATCAGGCTGATCATGGACACAGGAGACACCTGTGCACCCATTGGACCTATTTGCCGTTTTCAACACAGTTAAGGTGTTGAATGAGGATTGGGTGGGAGACAAAGGCAGCATTCGAGGACCCATGCTCCTTCTTAACAGACTTCACCCAATCAGTCAGCCTGACTTCCCTCATCTGCTGCTAAAGTCATCTGCGGAGTTCCACAAGGATCATTGCTCAGCCCCACTTTGTTCAATGCCTGCAAGGCTCCACTTGTCACCATCATACATGCCTGTGAGTCAACGTCATATTATATGCAGATGACACCCAACTTATCCTCTACTTCAATGCCAAACACCCAGACCAACTTTTCTGTCTTCATGATAGACACCTCCATGTAGATGAAAACCAACTGTCTCATGCTCAACCCAGTCAAAATGGAAGTAGTAATCTTTGGCATACACCTCGCTATGGAACTCCACCTGGTGTCCTGCTGAGCTTGAACCCACAACCTACCTGACCACCAATACGAAGAACCTTGGAATAGTAGTTGACAACCAGCTCACCGTGAAACTGGCCATGTGAATGCAGTCTCTGTCTTCTGTTTCCACAAACTCATGATGTTCAAGAAGATCTTTAAGTGGCTTCCCATCAACACCTGCAGAACTGTGACCCAGACCATCATCACTAGCAAGGCGGATTATGGTAATGCACTCAATGCTGAAATCAACACACAACTGATCAGAATACTCCTGATCATATAAAACTCTGCAGCTTCAATACCTCCACTGGTTCCTCACCCATGAAAGAGCACTCTTCAAACTCCTAACATGTACATATAAAGCCCTAAACAACACTGAACCCATCTACCCCAACAAATGCATTAGCGTCCACAAACATGCCAGGCACCTCAGCACAGCTGGACTCCTGCTTGCACACATTCTCCATGTACGCAAAACATTAGCTGGTGGTAGTGCCTTCTCCTACCTAGCTTCTAAAGCCGTAAACAAACTTCCCCTTCACATCAGAGCAACCTCCTCAGTTCTTGAAATTTTTCAAGAAACTGAAGACCTGGCTCTTCTCCTAGGCACCGCCCTGGTTATGCTGACACAGCTCCTGCTTTCTGCACCAAGATACCGCCCAGGTGAGAAATATGCTAAACAAATGCACATAAAATAACATAACATTGTATACTACAGAGAACTATATTGTGCAGTGACTGTGAACTTGTGCATCTGTGAAAGCTTGAGACATTCATAAATCCTTAAAATAGAGTATTGCACAACATGTTGTTCATGGTTTGAAAGCACAAAGGTACAAGAGTGTGTTATGATTGCCCAAGAGAACTAATTCTTGATTTGTGAAATAACTCTGCTTAATGAATATTTGTTGGTCAGGAGTCAGGGCAGGTAGATTGCATGGCATGTAGACAATACAGAAAGAAGGCAAGAGAGCCATGGATTTAACACGTTGCACTTGCCTTTTTATTTTAGGGAAATAGGCAGAAATGAGAGACAGACAGGTGAGTTAGAAAGAAATGCCAGAATGGGACAACAGTAAGGGTATGTTGTATTGTTATAGCACAAACCTAGCCAAAAGCCAGTGGAGTGCTGTACACGATTGAAGACAAGCACAAAGTTAACAAGTGATAGGAGAGGTAGCTGGCTTATGGACTGTTAACATATAGTGATATAGGGTTCTTTAAAAAAGGTGTGTCTTCAACTCTTTCTTAAATTGGAGCTGCTTAAGGCTGGTCTAGATGGTTATGGGGATGTGGTGCCGAATCCTGGCAGCCTAGATGCAAAAGGCTTGCTGCGTTTCTTTTTCTGTTTTACACATAGTTTACAGTCTGGTGGTTTTCTGGCTGTGGGTGGTGAGAAGCAGTAAAAATGGTCAGCTTGTCCACGAGACAAGCTGGAGTGCTGCTTGTAATGGCTTTGTAAATGATGTGGTTGGTTTTGAAGATAATGTGGGCTGTCGAGAGGAGCCAGTGGAGTTCCATGATGATGGGGCGATGTGATCATATTTCTTCAGGCCCTGGATAATACATGCTGTGTGGCGTAGGATTCTATTAACTGGCACAAGTGTGGAGTTTTGTAGCCCTTGGAACCATCCAAATGCAGGACTATGAGGGCTTAGACAGCAGTTCTGAAGAACACCTGCAACAATGCACTAGATCATTATATAGATGCATTGTATTTAATTTTATGTAGGAAACTATCTGTTCTGGCCTTCTTACAGGAAGTCTGAACACAAGGGGAGCACAGGCACTATACTCCTGGGTGAAGTGCACATCATTCTAAAGCCAGCAAACTAAAAAAGGTCCAGCAAAGGCAAAAAAAATCCAGGGTGTCTGTGCAGAAAAGGTGGATTTCCTGCAGAGTAGTGGTAATGTTATGCGAGGAAGAAATATCAAACACAAAAAACAGTTTTGACATTTCTTAGAGTATAATCTAAGAGCGGAGAGTTTCCTACAATTCCGGATAGCAATTTCTAAAGGGGATGATATCCCTTTCCTTTGTAGTCCCCCCTCCTCCTCAAAACTGATAATGCTGGTCTCATCAGATCTGGAACAATCCAATATCAGAAAAGGGGAAACGGAGAATTTTCTATGCTGGTAACAGGGCTAATCCTTTGGAGTGGAAACTATACTCTTATTGGCCACAGCAAATCACTGTCATCTGCTCCCTCTGAAGCCTGGACAGGACTCCAGGCCCTGGTCAATGATCAAGTCTCCCCATCCACCTACTCTCAGGAACTGATGTTCATGCTCTACGGGATCCAATGTCGTTTAAGTTGCGTTCCCTGGAGAATTGCTCCTCACAGGTATTTTTTTCAGACCGTTTATGATCAGGATGACCCATGTGCGTTCTGCAGGGACAAACCTTTTGAGGCTTTTTCTGAAGTAATGTGGAATGCTGCTAAAATATCTTTTTAGACCTGTATTGGCCTAACAAATTGGCTGCCAATCCTTTCTTGTTTCCATGTTTTTGCCTTTCCTCAGTGATGAATTTACCTTTTTAACTTTTTGTAATGGGAGCTGACCAGGATGTGGAAGTGGGCTAACATGCTGTTTATGGTGAATATTGGTCTAGAACTCTAATATTTCCATCTCACCTTTCCCTTTATCAAGACAATTGCGTGGATAACTGCCTAATGTGTGCATCTACAAGGAAGAGCAGTGGCAGTCTATTAGATTGTAAAACTCAAACATGTGTAAATAATAAAGAAGCCGTCCAGTCTAACGTGTTTAATACAAAAATAGCAAGCAGCACAGTAAATTCATTATATATATATATATATTTTTTTTTTTTTGTTGTTGTTGTTTTTAAGTGTAATTTCAACTGACCAAAGCTCTTGCAAGAGAAGGGTCAATTAAAGCACAATGCTAGAACACATGACATTAAGCACATTATATGTGTTTCCTCTTAATAGATGCCTACGGAACCTAATCACCAGACACAAACTTGTTACTTTCAGCAAAAATGTATCAAAGGAGACAGGTGGCAGGATCTTCTACTGGAGGAAGCATGAGACGTCCTCGAGGAGAAGATATGATTCATGAATACAGTACTGAGTTAATAATATTATTCTCCTAAATCTTGCTTCCAGTTGCCATCATTGAACACTGAGGTATGCTTTGCAGAAATCTGCTCATGTACTGCCTTGCATAAACTTGTTTCTAGGCTCACTACAGCCATGGAACTTAGCGAACATAAGGGAGACTAAAGGACACTTCAGCCCAATCAGAAACAACATCCATATTTGTTTCTAAAACATTGGTACATTCACTGAAATCATGAACCATTTACTTCTCCAGAAATGCACATCATTTAATACTCCTTCCTGCTCACACTTTAGAAGTATACAAGCATTTCGTTGGCAGACGTATGCACCCTGTCCAAGCAGGAACCACAGTCCTAGTCAGGGTAAGTCACCAACACACCCTAGATTAACCTGTGCTCACACCCTGGTAGCTTGGCACAGAGTTGTCCGGCTTAACTTAGGCAATGCGGTTAGTATTTGTAAAACACTTGAAACAGTAAAACAGTGAAAATTCTACACAAAAAGAATTCAAACCTGGTTAGAAAAATAGAGGCTAATTTATTGAACAGAACAAGACCAAAAATGACAAAAATCCAATAAGTAGAAGTCGAGATATGAATTTTGAAGAATAAACTTAGTTGTAGTGCTTGAAAGCAGGAAGTGCCAACTGTGGCCATCTGATTGCATTAGACTGGGTCAAATTTAAAAAGTCATGGCGCAGATACAGGGACAGTCCTTGGTCCGCTGAGACAGTACCTTTTGGAGGTGTGTCATCTTTGACAACAAGATGCGAGGAGCAAAGGAGGCAGTGCATTGGCGTAGGTCTGAAGATGTAAGCAGTGCGTCTGCTCTGAGCTGTGCAAAGTCGAAGATGTATTAGGAATTTAGGCGATGCGTTTCACGGTCAGCAATGCAGTGTTCCCAATCCTCTCACCGGTATGGTGAGGCTGTGTGCTGGATGCTCGCAGCAGCTGTGATTTGTCAATGGAACGCACTGGTTCTGAGAGGCACAAAGGCATTGGTGCGTTGGTTTTGGATTGGAGCAGCACTTTAAATCCACTTCCAAGGGCCCAGGACAGGATTGGCACCACTTGGCAGGGCAAGACTCGCAGATGATGGAGTTCAGGTGCTGTAGGTGATGAGTTGCAAGTTTTATGTGTCCCTGAAACTTCAGAAGAACAGGAGATAAGCCCTTGGAGTTACTCTGGTTCTGGGTTCATGTGATGTGGGTTCAGTCCTTCTCAACCTGGGAAGGAGGACAGTAGGTCAGCACAGCAAAAACACAGTTCTTACATAGCAGCAGAGTAGCAGCACAGCAATCCTTCTTGTGTACTTATGTGGTGGTTTTTTAGGTCCAGCATTTACAGTTTGTTCTGGTTCTAGATTGTGGGAAAGGCTTCTAGGCAGTTGCTTTCAAGTACAGGATTCCTTTCTCCCCTGGCTCAAAGCTGGCTGGAGTGACAATAAAGAGTTTTATTAGGCCTATTGTGAGGAGACTGGGCACAGCCTACTCGGGTGCAAGTGGGGCTGTGCCCCTATTTCTCTCCTCCCACCCCTCCCAAATCAAGCCAGTCAATGGCCCATCAAGGCCCGAGAAGTCACACCTAAGCTCCCATTGTGTGTGGCTGTCTAGAGGGAATGCACAAAGCCCAGCTGTCACCCCACCTCAGACATGTATTGGAGACAGGCTGCAGGCACACAGGGCTAAGAGCAGGAAAATGCCAACTTTCTAAAAGTGGCATTTTCAAAATTGTTACAATAAATTTGACTTTACCACTGAACGGTATTTATCATTGCAATTGCATAGATACTAAACATGATTCATCTTCCCCCTTCCCAGTCAGGAATGATGGCTTATTAAGATTAATAAGGAATCCCAAATGTTATCCAGTGTTTTTTACTACCAGGACATGTAAAACTTGAAAGTACACGTCCTTCCTTTGAAGTACAGAGCACCCTGCCCTGTGGGCTACCTAGGGCCTACTCTAGGGATGACTTATATGCAGGGGAGGTTAAGGTTTGAAGTGGGGTTTTTAAATGCCAAGTCTACTTTGCAGTGTCACACAGCATTCAGGCTGCAATGACAGGACTGGGACAGGTTTTAAAGTGCTACTTAAGTGTGTGGCACAAGCAGTGCTGCAGGTACACTACTAGCATTTAATTTACAGGCCCTGGGCACACATAGTGCGCTTTACTAAGGACTTATAAGTAAATTAAACATGCCAACTTGGTATATGTCAATCAAACCATGTTTTAGGGAGAAAGCACAAGCACTTTAGCACTGGTTAGCAGTGGTAAAGTGCACAGAGTCCTAAGGCCAACAAATCCAAATTCAGCAAAAAGTGGAGGGAGGAAAAGGCAAAACGTTTGTGGTGACCCTGCAGAGAGGGTCATTTCCAACAATGAAACATCAGGATACCTACTTTGGAACACTTGTCAGTACTGATCTGCCAAGGTACCCTATGAAGAAAACTATTTTACAAAAGGGTGCTTATTTTGAGCAAATTAGGGGTGTGTAGTTGACTGTATGTGTGCTATTTGTCTTAAAACCCAATAGCTTTATATTCTAGAACAATGGTGTCTGGGTTTGATTTGCTTTCAATTCCTCCCACTTTTTGTGCTGCTGGCTGGTGGCCTCACTAAGGAAAATTGAATCACATTTTAGCACCACCTACTGATGTGCTCCCACCCTGGATGCAGTTTGATCCTGCTCCTCACAATTAACGTGTGTTCTTCTGTTTCCAGGATTTACTTTAAAGCAGGTCCTTTGCACATGATCGTTTGCTGCAATGGATCGCTACCGGTATTTCATCTTTAACCAGAGGAGCATGATCATCTTGGGGATTTGTCAGATTGCCTGCGCAGGAGTTTCAGTAGTCAGCGGTTTCCTGGATGGTGCCTTTCGAAAGGAATCCGCGTTAAGCAACACCAGAGCACCAATCTGGGCTGGCGTGGTAAGGATACTTTAGTTTCACCCACACATTGTTGACTGGTTGAAAGTTATCTAGTTTTGCCAAGTTCTATGTACGGAGGGGAGAAAACCCTGAATACAGCTGTCATTGCCAGAGTGGAAGTGGACTTGGATCATGTTAACTGTTTTGGCCTACTAGGTTGTTTGGTGAAGTATGTTTGTAGAACAGCGTGTGACAATTGGGGCCTAATTACGACCTTGGCGGAATGGATACTCTGTGTCAATTGTTATCCTGCCTGCTATTTTACAAGTTCAGTAGGACATAATAATGGAACTCGTAATACGACGAAACAGGATATAAGTCACATTTGTGACGGAGTATCCCATCCGCCAAGGTCATAATTAGGCCCTTAGACTGCTTCACTTTTGGTTCTAAGCATACTGATGGTCGCTTTTATTTCAGAAGCTAGCAGTCTTGATGTTCCTCCTGTTACATCAAATGTCGTTTTACAATTTGCAGGCTTTGAAAATACTACAGGTTTGCCAGATGCTTGAGCAATTCAATTTTCCATCTAGGGGAATTGTTGCTGTGGTTACTGTCTGCTGGTTACGGCCTAAGCCAGGCAGCCGCCAACCTACCAACTCACTTCTCCTTGAGGATAAGTGCTGCACTGTGCTAGCCCAGCAGAACAACAAAGTACAGGAGGTTTGCTTGATTAAAAGATTAAGCAATGACAGAGGGCATTGGTGCCCAGCGAACTTGAAAGGTGATTTTTATTTAACAAAACCGTGCATTTTACAGCACAATTTTCACATAAGTTAGATACAGCTCATGGGTGAAGGGGCTCACCCTCCTCAAAGCACTTTGAAATAAAAGGCGGCAAAATAATGGGTCTTTCAGCACAGTTTCCCTTAATGTTGACCAGTGACTCTAGATCTTTAAGCAAAAAATAAGTCGGAAATGCCAGGTGAGTAAATAAAGCTCGTTTATTTAATAAGCCCAGCACAGGCACCACTGCTCAGCTCCGCGGTAACAGAACGCCGCTGCCACGCTTACATCAGGTTCGCTGTACCGTTGAGCTCACATTCCACGAGCAGAAACCCCCTATCACTCTAGAAAGCCTTAGCACACTTATGCAATGTTATTAAACCTAACCCGGAGTACAACAAACCTAAAAGCAAAAAAATACACCTCCAACTTCCCCTTTTCATATAGTCGAAACCATCATCTTGTCTGTGCTAGAAAGGCTGTCACGAGGCCAGAAAATGCCCATTATGCCGCAAACTCTTTTCTCTATTTGTGAAGTGATGGTAATATAATGCTTTGCTTAGTGAGAATTCAAGTTCAAACAGGGCCCTCTGATGACTCTTTTGTTCTGATTGAGGCTGACATTAAAATTCAATACATTTCAATAACGTGGCGCACTTTTGCCTGCACAAGAAAGACAGTGATTGATTTCAAAATAAAAACATTAATGGAATAGCAGAGTTACAAACTCACACAATCAGTATTAGTTGTAATCCGTACATGACTGCAATAGTCAACAATTCAGTGTAATTCAAAGTCAGTAAACGCAAAGACAAACTATTATAAAGTTGTCTCAAAATTAAAGTCGAGCCAAGTTAGTTATTTCTCTCAAAAAGAGGCCCCTATAATCCTAAATCGTAAGAAAGGGATGTCTGAATCTAAAGACAAGTAGAAAGGCATCCGCTCTATAAGCATTTGCTTCTAAGTAAGTAAATAGGGAATCTTTATCTGCATTGCATTAGTTTTAATCGCTCATTTCCAACATTTTGCTACACCTGTGCATGGCTCTCCTATGAGAAACTAATCCGGTAAAGGCACAAGCAGATAAGACAAATTCATTGTTTTCCCTAAACATCCTTTAGACCAGCCATTATTTGCAACATAGTGAAATATACTTGGTTCGCGCAGTTCCCTGCAGGTGATTGTTAGCGCTTTTCAGAGAGATTGCGAAATGAAAACAATTTCACATGAATACAGAAAAGAAACAATACATAGTTTAAAGTTGCTGGTTTGGTTTTCCTCCTGAAGTAATGAAAGCTACACAACATGGAAGAAATGGGATCCATGTATCAACCGCTTTAAAATGCGTCCACATTAGCCACGGGCAAGCCAAACGTGAAAGATGCACATTCAGCACATTTGTGTGTACGTGGTAATATCGATATTGAAGCAAAACATTTAATTGTGAAAACGACGATAGTAGTCTTAACTAACGTGTAAGTAGCCCCTGGCTTACAAAGGACTGTGACCCCTTATATGAAAAAAAATATCCCAGATGCCTATACGATTATTTGGCAAAGTGCGGGAGAGGAGCGATGGTGGATTAGCAATTATTATCATCATCTTTAATGTTCTCCATGCATGGGCGTAGGAAGTGTGGGGGACGCGGGGGATGTATCCCCCCCAGATTTTGGAGGGTGGGGGACACGGGGGACGAAGGTGGGGGGGACAAGGGGACACAATAATTTCCCCTCTCACATCTGTTATTCAGAGGGCCATTAGCGCATATAGCCCTGTACAGACAAATCCTCCAAGCTGATGGTAACCAAAGGAAGGTGTCAGGAGGCCCCCTGCGCCCTCTGCCCTTTTGTCCTGTTCTAAGGGTGCTCATAAGAACAAAGGGCACAGGAGGAGAAAAGAGTTTTGGATGATTACTGTCACCTGCTGCCCTGAAGAGGAGCACTGCAGGATACCTTCAAGAGGAGCTGCAAATCAATGAGGAAGATCTAAAGAGAGAACAGAGTCCCACTCACCGTGATGCCTGCAGGCTAGAAAGGAGACTCTGTGAAACACAATATTTGTATTTGCCTAAGATCACACCAGTTGGTGAAACAGTGAAGTCGAGATTGAGCCCAGATTTTACATTTTTACACAACAATTTAGCTATTAGAAGGGTATATTTTTCTAACATTTATGTTTAATGTTTTATTTTCTAGGTAATGAAGTGCTTGATTACAGCGTGGCTAACAGAGAGAAGCCATATTTCATTTTGGGCCGTTATGCCTAGCGTTATTATTTATGTTGTTGTTATCATTACATACTTCTGCATATTGAAGTATATTATCTTTTCTCTATCTTTTCTTCACTCTACTCTGAAACAATCTACCCTTTGCCACTGCACCCTACACCACTTTTCTCCACTCAGTGCCACTCTACGCCACTGCGATCTCTGCTGTACCACTCCACTCTACACTACTGCAATCTATGCTATTCTACTCAAACCATTGTACACTACACCCCTGCACTCTGCCAGTGCACTATTCACCACTTTACTCAAAACCAATGCACTCTATCCCACTGCACTCTATGCCAATCTACTCTGCACCACAGCACTCTATTCCACTGCTTTCAATGCCACTGTAATCTACACCACAGCACTCTATGCAACTGCACTCCGTCACTCTACAATACACCACTGTACTCTGCAACCCTCCAATCTGCAACATTGCACTTTCTGCCACTGAACTCCACGCCACTCTACTTTGCACCACTGCACTCAATGCCACTGTGCTCTGTCCCACTGCACTCTTTTCTGCACCACTGCACTGTAATCTACTCTACACCACTCCACTGTAGGGCACTTCACTCTACTTTGAAATCATCTCCTCTATGCCACTGCAATCTGCGCAACTCTACTCTATGCCAGTCTAATCTATCTTGCACCACACCAATGTACCCTGCACCACTCCAATCTGCTCTGCACCGCTCTATGCTACTGCACTCTACATCACTATGCTCCACTCTGCAACGATCTACTCTTCACCACTATACTGTACTCTGCAGCAATCTACTCTATGCCACGGCACTCTATGCAACTCTAATCTACTCTGCACCTCTGTACTCTAAGCCACTCTTCTCTACTCTGCATCACTGCCCTTTATGACACTCTACTCTGCAACACTGCACTCTGCCACTGAACTATACTCCTCTCTACTCTTCACCACGGCACTCTACTCTGCACCGCTCAACTATATGCCACTCTACAGCACTCTACACCAGCGTACTATATGCCACTACACTCTATGACAATCTACTCTGCATCACTGCACTCCACCACTGCACTCTACACTAGTCTACTCTACTGTGTCATAGAGTGATGCGGTGCATGGTAGAGTGGAGTGGTGCAAGGTACTCTGAACCACTGCAATCTATTCTGTGCTCCCCTCTACTCTTCACCACTCTACGCTACTGCACTGTACGCTAAACCAGTGCAGTATTCGCCAATGCACTCTACACCAATCTAGTTTGCACCACTGTACTCTATGCCACTTCACTCTAGACCACCCAACTCCACTCTGACACTTCACTATGACATTACACTCCATGATACTAGACTCTGACACTCTATTCCATTAAACTCGAACACTTTCTCCACTCTGTAACTCCCTACACAACTCCCTATACGCCACTCCATTCCACTTTACTCCACTGTATGCCACTCCACACCACTCTATGCCACTTCAATCTACGATACTCTGCTCAATGCCACTGCACAACCCTCTATGCCACTCCAATATACAACAATGTACTGTGCTCAACAACACTCTACCCAACTTTTTCTATGCTAGTTCAAGTTACTTTACTTCACTCTACTCCATTTCACTCTTCTTTATGCCTTTCCACTCTACGACACTCTGCCACTCCACTCTATGACACTGTGACACTATGCCACTCTAATACTACTTTATGGCATTGGCGCTTGATTAGAGATTCAGATCTCCATTGATTGCCTTCTCACTCATATGAGACGTGAGTCCGATTTATCTTCGCCGTTTTGGTTACAAGCACTCTGTAACCATTTTAACTCAAGCTTAACGAAGGCTTAGGATAATCCTGATACTTGTCTAGGGCATCAAAATATTGTCGGCCAAAGTACCTTGACTTGAATTTGTGATATTGTCCATAAGTTGGCATTAGCATAGGTACTATGAGCTAATGACTTCTTGATTCACTATTTGAGTCATTCATGTAAAAGTCGGTGTATAAAAGCTTGTAAATCATTGTTGTGGATGTTAACCTTGTAGGAAAGTAGCCTCTTTCTAGCTTGGTTACCCCCACATTTGGCCTGTTTGCCAGTGTGTTTGCATGTGTCTACTGGGATCCTGCTAATCAGGACCCCAGTAGTTATGCTCTCTCCCTTAAATTATGGTTTTTGCATACTGGTAACCCAGTATTTCACCCAAAATTGGCATATTGGTGCCCCCTTATAAGTCCCTAGTACATGGTACTTAGGTACCCAGGGCATTGGGGTTCCAGGAGATCCCTATGGGCTGCAGCATTTCTTTTGCCACCCATAGGGAGCCCATGCAAAGGCTTCTGCAGGACTGCCATTGCAGCCTGCGTGAAAAGGTGCATGCACCCTTTCACTGCCAGTTTCACTGCACCAGGTCACTTATAAGTCACCCCTATAGCAGGCCCTCCAGCCCTGAGGGCAGGGTGCAGAGTAACTGTGAGTGAGGGCACCCCTGCACTAGCAGAGGTGCCCCCACGACCTCCAGGACCATTTTCCCAGACTTCCTGAGTGCGGGATGCCATTTTACACATGTACTTGAAATAGGTCACCACCTATTCCCATCTACATAATGGTAACTCAGAACATAGGTATGTTTAGTATCAAACATGTTGGAATCATAACTCAAGGCTTTTGCAAGCATTGGTTGTATGATTTTATGCACTCTGGGGGCTCCTTAGAGGACCCCCAGTATTGCCATTCCAGCTTTCTGAGGTTTTCTAGGCAGGCCCAGCTGCTGCCACCTCTCGGACAGGTTTCTGCCCTCCTGTTGCTTGAGAAGCTCAAGCCCATGAAGGCAGAACAAAGGATTTCCTTTGGGAGAGGGGTGTTACACGCTCTCCCTTTGGAAATAGGAGTTACAGGCTTGGGAGGGGTAGCTTCCTTCCCCAGGCCACTGGAAATGCTTTGAAGGGCACATTTGGTGCCCTCCTTGCATAATCCAGTCTACACCGGTTCAGGTACCCCCCCAGTCCCTGCTCTGGCATGAAACTGGACAAAGGAAAGGGGAGTGACCACTCCCCTGTCCATCACCACCCCAGGTGTGGTGATCAGAGCTCCTCCAGAGGGTCCCTGTGTTTTGCCATCTTGGATTCCAAGTTGGCAGTGAACTCTGAGAGCATCTGAGTGGGCAGTGCCAGCAGGTGGTGTCTGAGCCGTCCCCTGATAGGTGCTTACCTGTTTAGCTGACCAATCCCCTTTCATGGCTATTTAGGATATCTCCTTTGGGAGGTTCTTCAGATTCGGATTGCAAGACTCCAGCAGGAATCCTCTGCATCCTTTACTTCACCTTCTCACTGAAGAAACTGCATCTGGACCCTCCAGGAACTCCACAAACGGCAACAACGAAGCAAAGACGACTTCTGCAACATTGTATCTTCAGCTCTTGCCAGCATATGCAACTGTTTCCCGGTCGTGCATCCTCAGAGGACAGCCTGTCTTCAGCCTGCACCAGAAGAATGAACTAATCTCCCTTGGAGTGAAGGAGTCACTCCCCTGCTTCAGCAGGCACCTCTCTGCAACGACGACCATCTGCTTGGGTCCCCTCTCCTGTTGAGTTGCATGGATCCTACATCACGGGTCGTAGACTGAAGTGTTCCCGATGGTCCTGACGTCCTACTGTCAAACTTTGGTGGAGGTAAGAGCTTGCCTTCCCACGCAAGACAGTAACCCTGTTCACCACGTGTTTTTCAGTTGCCAAGGCTTGTTGGCATCCTTCTATGAAATTCTTTGTGCACAATGTAACTCTGGCCCCCAGCACTCCTTCCGGCAATGCACAGCTTCCTGAGTGGTTCTCTGGCGGTGTGGGATCCTTTGTTTTTATGCTGCGTGGGCCTCCTTTTACAACTCCTTTGTCCCTGTGCTGGAGGACTCCTGTGTGCACTGGCTGGTCTTCTGTGGGCTCTCTGAGTTGCTGAGAGCCCCATCTGACTCTTCCTCCAGGATAGAGTCCACCAGGTCCCTCCTGGTCACAGGCAGTGCCATTTTCCGCTAACTGTGAGCTTTGCGTGTACCAAGGTTTGTTGGCAGAATCCAGCGACGCAACCAGACTGCAATCATCCATCCGGTGTGGGATATCATCTGCACCAACCAGGAACCCGCATTAATCTTCTTGGGTGCAGTACTGACTGTTGTTCTTCACCAGTGGTTCTTCTTTTGCACCTTGATTCGGGTTAGCAGGGGCTCCTGTCCTCCCTGGACTCTTCTGTGCTTCTTGGACCTAGTCCCATTCTTCCACAGGTCTTTAGGTCCAGGAATCCACCCTTTGTGTCTTGAAGTATCTTCTGGTTCTAGCATTATCTTCTTTCTCGTGTTCTTGTGTGTTCTAGGAAAGTTACTGTCATTTACTCCTGCTTTCCTGGGCTCTGAGGTGGGTTCTATTACTTACCTTTGGTGTTTTCTAATACTCCCAGCGCCCCTCTACACACCGCACTTGTCTAGGTGGGAAACCGACATTCGCATTCTACTTTCTTAGTATATGGTTTGTGTTTTCCCTAGGCCCATTTCTAACCATTGTGATTTTCACTAATTGCACTTTACTAACTTTTTATTGCTATTGCTGCATACTAGTGTATATAATTGGTGTATTACTTACCTCCTAAGGGAGTATAGTCTCTATGGTATTTTTGGCATTTGTGTCACTAAAATAAAGTACCTTTATTTTTGTACCACTGAGTGTTTGCTTTCATGTGTGTGAGTGCTGTGTGACTACAGTGGTATTGCATGAGCTCTGCACGTCTCCTGGATAAGCCTTGGCTACAGCTACCCCTAGAGAGCCTGGCTTCTAGACACGGCCTACATTTCACTAATAAGGGATAACTGGACCTGGTATAAGGTGTAAGTACCATAGGTACCCAATACAAACCAGGCCAGCTTCCTCTAAACCACTGTACTATATAGGTTACTTTTTACATTTTTCTTGTAATTGGTGACATTGGGTCATCCAGATAACTTGTGTAATGCCCGAATACCAGTCTTTCTCGATTTCCTCTGTTGATGTTTTCCCACTACATTTGATCTTTTATATTTTGATTGAATAAATGTATGAAACAATCCATTTGCATACTACTTTAATATCATAGTTTATGGGAGTGGTGTTGCATTTTATTCAAGGGACCCCTGTTCCTTTCAAGTTAGTTTACTGCTCCATTTTAGGACACTCTACTTACTCCATGACACTACACCACACCAGTCGATGACACATCATTCTCCTTTATGCCATTAACTTTGAGCCGTGCTGAATAGTAGTCTCACTAGTGTACAGCATGGCTAAAACACATTGGCAAAGGCAATAGAACTTGCATAGGTGAGACCTATTGGCTTTGCCAATGCTTGTTTATAAGGTATGAACTTCAAGGTGACTTGCAATATCCTTATGTACGCAGGGGGGTATTTTACCCCATATAATACATGGTCACACCACCAACTTTCCCACAAACCACTTAAAACCTTAGTGCATAGCTTCTGACATTCAAAGCTATGAAAGTAGAGCAGAAGAAAGAAAAGCAACATTCAATTTTTTGCTTTAAACAGCTGCATTAATTATGCTCTGTGACCTGGTCTGCCTTTTACCTTGGCTGCTAGCTCTGGCAGAAGGCACTGTAATGTCAGAACTCGACTGTAATAACCCTATCATAGTGATTTTCCGATGTCTTTTCTTTATAATCAGTGAATGTCTTTTCTTTACACGCAGTGGCTTGGTGCATCACAAACAGCCTTTTCTAGAGAAATTAGTGACTGCAGTTTATACAGAGATTAGAGAATCCATGTTTATATAGCCTGTAACTGCAAGAGCTTCTTCAGTTGAAATGCTTCTAGTTATGACTGATGTGGAGCTGAGCTGCCCAAGATCACACACAGGAGTAGAAGTGTTATTAGAACTATGGTTTCCGAGCACAGTTTACAACTCTTGTACTTAATCGCTTTTGATATCTCCAGTGCGGTTCCAATTGGCATGAGGCGAAGAGCATGGTGGGTGTGGGGCGCAAAGGGTATGTTCTTCCTTTTTACCCTCCTACCTTTATTTGCTTGGTGCATGAAGATGCAAGGTTAATCAACATGTTGTTTTCACATTTTAGCTAATTACTTTGGGAATGTAAATAACAATTAAAGATACTTTCAGACTGTGAAAACATGCCTTCCTTTCTCCCTATTTCACTTCCAATATATAGGACTGTGTATATTTATCAGAGCCTGCAGTTCGTAAACAACGAGCGATTTGTATAGGGTTGATTGAAAGTCCCCAAGGCTGTCCCTGTCCCCCCCAGAAATGTATTGTCTCCTACGCCCCTGTCTCCATGACCAAATCAGTCATTACATGCATACGTTTTTACTAATAAAATAAGCTCTAAAACGAAAGTCTAACATCTGTTTAAAATAGAAATCATAACAAGCATTGGAAGCGCCAGTAGGTTTAGCTTTTAGTGTACTGCTCTGTCACAGCCCCAGTGTTTAGCCTGCACTCACGTTGGTCAGAATCTTTTACTGTGGCATTCTGGGATTAGGAGTCAGAACGAAGAAAGAGCATCTCCCTGCTCTAGTACCATGGATCATGGAAACACCCAAAAGTGCTTGGGCAAAGCATGTGAGTGGTCATGTAGGACTGGAGCTTAGCATGAACATACTCTGTAAGAGTGCTAGCAAGTGCATTGTGCACTGCATGAAAGGTTTAATTCACAATATATA
Organism: Pleurodeles waltl; assembly: GCF_031143425.1. Lineage (NCBI taxonomy): Eukaryota > Metazoa > Chordata > Amphibia > Caudata > Salamandridae > Pleurodeles > Pleurodeles waltl. The sequence continues at coordinate 472,865,722 of NC_090437.1, read as the reverse complement.
TTTATTTCCTGGTAACATATGGAGGGGGTATGCTGGGATGTGTCGGATTCGCTACTTGAATTTTTCAGGTGTCCATGGTCTATTGGGGTTTCTTGGGCTGCGATTGTATCACCACAGCCATTGACCTGCAATTACAGATAAAACACATCAGTCAGTATGCTACTTTAGCAATCTACTCTCATGGTTGTGAAGTCGGGCAGTGCAAGGCTTACTCAGGATGGTGGTGTAGGGTTCTAAACTCAGCAGTCAATAAGCATAAAGTAACAATCAATAAACTGTGGTCCAGACAGTCCATAATTCTAATAAAACAAGAGGTACTTCAGTACTACATACGCTGGAAAACACGTACCATACACAAGAGAGAGCACTAATTATGAAGTGCCAATGGGAAGCAAAAACAGTTAGGCAATGGTATTGGCCTTTGGCCCATTAGAGAAAATCAGAGTAATATTTAGTGCAGTTAATCTTGTGGGGCTTGCTTTTTCAGTTAGTCAAATTCTCAGTTTACTACTCCAGTTAAGTAAACAGTTCACACCTGTTTCAGGTGCACTGCCACCATACGTCTCTGTCCTTTTGTCGAATAGTTTGAGGCCTTCATGCTCAGGTGGCTTCTGCATGCATCACTGTCAGTGATAGCTGCTGTTGCATGACAGTGTGTGGCACATAGCCCTCTAAGTGCAGAGTGCAGTCCTGAATCTGCCCCAGTCAACAGGATCTCTGTATGCAATGAGCACATGCAAACTCTGGTGAGTCACAATGAAATAACTTTGCTCTCGGTCTCACTTCAGGCCATTGAAAGACATCTTTGCACTTGGATAATCCTTGTGCGTGCTTGGGTGGGGTTGAAGCACTACTGGTCGCTGTGGAGCCCTTGAGGTAGGGTGGCATATTCTCCAAAGCCACGTAGGAACCCTTCTCTGTCCCAAAAGGCATGCTGAGTAAAATATGTAAGACATGGCAGCTGCATTTTCTACAATCTGAAGGCCACCGATTAAAATATTTAGGTAATCCAATTAAGACTGCCTTCCTATAATTCATAAAAGATCAGGTAACTGCATGGCTCGCCAGCGTTCTCCCTTCAATTCAGATGCAAGAAAGAATCTTTCTTATCCTCTTTAAAAGGAAGTAAGGTGTACAAATAATCTTGTTGCAATGAAGGTAAGATCAGCATTGATAGTAACACCAATATTTTTGGTCAATAATGTAAACCCGTTGACTTTAATGTGACCATATACTTGACCATGTGGTTTTTGCCTGAAGAGACCATCACACAATTTGGTCAGACCAACGTATACATTGGACTGAACATTTAGTCCTCTCAAGATAGCATAAATGCAGCCGGATCTAAAGAGGGGAGCTCTATATTAAGCCCCTTCCTATTCAACATGTCTGAGTTCACATGTATTTTATTTGTCAAATAATTTAAAATTTAAAATCCCTCACTGTTGTATTTGACAGAATATTTGCAATATAAAACATGTTATTACATTTGCCGGAGTTCATAAGGTAAATCACATTTTGATCACGTTTGGCTGGGAGTTTGCTATGTGAACTTCCTTCTATTTTATTGTTCAGAGAGATTACAATGCTAAACCCTTTCCTATTGTGTTTGCCCAGTTCAGTGACTCCAAATGCATTCTAAAGCTACTTGCCCAAACTGTATCAATGGGGGGCATTCATCTCTGGTGTCCTAGGTCTCTATATCCCACACCCTCAAATGTGGGTCCAGGGGCTCCCTTTAGCACTTGTCTGTAATGGTAACTAGGCAGAGCAGTTGAGGACGGACTTGACTTGGGGGTGTGGACTAGAAACTATGAATACAGCTACATCAGTGTCCAGCCACTGCATTTATTTATAAGAGGGTAAGTACTTTAGTGCACCCACATCTAAATACTATAATCAAAATGCCAAATATTTACAAGATTTCAATAGAAGAACAGATTGGAATCTCTCCTACAAGGTTCGTGCAGATTAACCAGAATACATATCACATGGGAACAACTAATCCTGTATATATAGTCTTCTGCGTTTTGTGAAGTGCTGTGTGATGCTATGTGACAATTTATGTACCTGCTGGCTCTAATCATAAAAAAGAACATGTTTGGTTGTATTGGGGCCTATATGCCCAGACATGGGTCCCAGGCTCCCTGTCCCATTGGAACCAAGCTATACCTGGCTGAAGAGTCCTAACTGGGATGAAACCGGTCCTAGATTAATTGTGTTCTGGTTCAAGGGGGACATGGCTTGGCAGCTCAGGCTGGACTGTTCCATGAGGATCAGGGTCAAGACTGATTTGCTTATGGCCGGGTCCAAATTGAGGTGGCATGGTGGGCAGAAAAAAGATGGATTTGGATGTGACCCAACTGATTGCCAGTGGCTGAGCTTAATACAAGTATTCCATCCATCACCTTGTTGTTTTTACTTTTAGGAAGTTGGCACTTTCTTGCCTTTAACCATTTGAGACTGCAGCCTGTCTTAGGTCATATGACTGGGTATAGCTGACAGACTTTGAGAATTCCTCCCAGACAGTCGCACTATAGTGGGATTAGCGGAGCCTCAGTAGACCAACGACTGGCAGAGGGTGGGAGTGCGTGTGGGAGTGCGTGTGGGAGTGCGTGTGGGAGTGCGTATGTGTGTGAGAGAGAGATACAGAGAGAGATGGGGGGGTGGCAGATCTGAGCACAACTCTACTTGCACCTGAATAGGCTGTGTCTCTTCTCCCCACTATAGGCCTAACAACTCAGTATTGTTAGGCCAGCCAGCTTGGAGCCAGGGCAGGGGAGGCAGGAAACTCCCAGAACTTCAAAGACCGTTTGCAGAATCTTCTTCCAGCTTCTAGGAGCAGGGCACCAGGGTATAAAAATAGGGTTCTCAGACCTACACTTCATTTTACTACTGAAATTGGGGAAGGGCTCTGAGGACTACCTGCTGCAGCGGGCTGCTTTGGACTCTGCCAGACTGCTGCTACACCTGGAAGGACTTCTGCCTTTTCTGGAGCCTGCCTTGAACCCTCAGAGGCCATCACTGCTGTTGAGCCCTGCACCGGAATTACCAGAAATAGTTTCAAAGGCTAGTTTGCTGGCTTCCTGTTCAGAGCCACAGAAACATAGGGGACTTCCACGATCTTGAATCCACACCTGGACCCAGCCTGAGTGAGTCCTGAACCCCCAGGAGGTCTCCATCCACTCCTCTACCCTTGGTTGTGGTGCTAAAGGTACCCAGATGGTCATTCTCGAAAGCTGAGGACTTAGGCACTATTTGGCCAAAATGTGCTCTGAGAAACAGGAGGAAACCGGGACTAATCTGCTCGCATATCCGCCTGAGGTACATCGCCAGCTGGATTGACGTTGTGGGTTCTAGCGATACGTTCTTCTCTGAAGCAGCAAATCCATTTCAGCGGTCCTTTACCAAAGGGGTATCCGACCTGGTAAAACTGTCTCTGGCTACAACCTTCTGCTTTGTCCTGCCAGAGATTTTAGACTTCCATCTCGACAACCAAGTCTGAAATTGAAAATCTTCACTGAGATTTCGCTCCAAGGACATCTGACCACGAAGCTCCCTTCTTGGGCACTCCTGCAACCTTGACAAGCTGAACTTCTTCTACCTTCTCAAACATGTTCTCGTCAAAATATTTCTAAGTCTGAAGGTAAGTGCTTACTGGCCCCAATCCACTTCAAGTATCCCAACCAAGTTCCATTGCTGTTGGCCCTAACTTTTGACTTTGCCCTGGTCTAGCATGACCATATATCAGCAGTTGGCACTTTTATCTTGTAGGCACTATTTTGAATCTTAAACTTTAAAAATACATAACTCAGGTTCTAACAATTAGATTTTTGTTGTTTTGGTGTCAAATTTATTAAAATGTAGGCTTTTTTTAAAAAATTGGTTTGGAATTTTCTTGTTCATTTTTTATTACTGTTCATGTACTTCATAAATACAATACACATTGCCTCTGAATTGAGCCTGGCTGCTTTGTGTGCCAAGCTACCCAGGGTTAAGTACAGGTTAATTTAGTGCCTTTTTGTGGCTCACCCTGCAAGGGTTTGTGGCTGTTGCTTGACCAGGATTCATATCCTAGTCAACCAGTGTTAGACTTTACAGCCTTATGGTGGTCGTCCCCAAAACTTTTTGCCTGCTTGTCTCACATTATTTTTTATTTCGTTTTGTTGGCCTTATGACTGTGAGCACTTTATCACTGCTGACCAGTGCATGTGCTTCCTCCATAAAGCATGGTTTGATTTGTAAATACCCAGCTGACATATTTAATTAACTTAGAAGTCCCTAGTAAAGTGCACTACTTGTGCTCAGGGCCTGTAAATTAAATGCTACTAGTGGGCCTGCAGCATTGCTTGTGCCACACACTTAAATAGCCTTTTAAACATGTCTTAGGCCTGCCATTCCAGAGCCTGTGTGGGCAGTTTAAATTGCCACGACGACATGGCATTTAAAAACCCTTGTCAAGCCTCGGATTCCCCTGTTATTACATATATCACCCCCAAGGTGGGTCCTAGATAGTCCATAGGGCAGGGTTCTATGTGATAAAAAGGCAGGGCATGTACTTTTAATTTTTACATGCCTTGCTAGGAGAATACTCTCAAATTCGTTTTCCATTACTGTGAGACCTTCCTCTGTCATGGGATAGTATTGAGGATTCCTTATCATCTTTAGTAAGCTGTAATTCCTCATTGGGAAGGAATAGACCTGTCATGTTTAGTCCCTATAGAATTGTAATTTATTGTTACAATTTTGAAAATTTGACTTTTAGAAAATTGGCATTTTCTTCCTCTTAAGTCCTGTGTGCCTGTAGCTTGTCTCCAGTACATGTCTTGGGTGGGGTGGCAGCTGAGCTTGTGCTTCCCCTCCAGACACACAAAGGTAGCTTAAGTGTGACTGATGGGCCATCAACGTCCTGATGAGCTGTCCTGTGCGGGATGGGAGGGAGCAGTTGGCCACAGCCTCATTCTTGCACCTGAATAAGCTGTACCCTGTTCACACACAAAAGGCTTAAGCCTGGATTGTTACTACAGCCAGCTTGGAGGCAGGACAAGAATTGTCTCCCACCTTCCAGATCCAGCGCACAAGAGTAAAAATACTGAACCTCAAACACCACCACTTCAGTACACTTCTGGAGCTGTGGATACTCTGCTAGGAAGAAGAACTTCTGTGCTGGACTAGCGTTCTGGAAGAACTACTTTTGTTGCTGTGCAGACCTGCTGCCCTCTTGCCTGGGGAAGGAGAACTGGACCTACAACCCTCCTTCTTAAACCCAGGACCCCACAGTGACTTTGAGGGCTAGCCTCCTGATCTGAACCTCAGACATAAGTGTCCCCACATCTCCTGGACTTGTTTTCAAGAAGCTCCAGACCCCGAGAGGTGTCTCAAGTCCTGGGCCCTTAAAAACTGTTTTTGGGCTCCTGCAATCAAGATTATGGGCTTTCCTTGACCGTGAATGTTCATCCCGCTGTTTTGCTTCACTAATGACCGAGCTGAAACACTCATGCACTGACAAAAATCTCTGGAATGTGCTTCTTAGTCCAATGAAGACATTTATTATTTCACTTCACAAGGTTCCTAAAAGGAGATTAGCATGCCGACAGCACACATTTAAAAATGGTCACAGCAATTAAATGAAAACATGTACAAATGATTCTCCTATGCAATATACACAGCAAATATTCATATCCATATTATAATGCAAAGCGAGTAATGAATTAAAAAATATGCGTCACCATGAGGCAAGGGCTCAATTGCATCATCTGTCTCCTATTCAACATCAGATCGCCAGATCCCAGAATTGATCCTGTGTATGCTTGAGATCTGCAAACACTCTCTGTCCCCGGTCCATCTGGTATCGGCCTTTTATACTTTGCAGAAACAAGAGCGGAACATTCTAGAACACCCCTCTCACTGCAGTTTATTATTCAAAAAATGCTGATTGCTTTATGCCAGCTTTGAAAATGACACATCGGGACTCTGCCACAATCCCAAGGTGCCAATTCAAAACAAGACCGTTCCCCACTGTTTTAGTACATTCTTATCAGCCCTTGGTGGGAAAGAACATGAAAAATAAAAACATGTGCACATTGTACAATGTGGAAAACTACTTGCAGCTTTTAACATGGCAGTGGCTAATGCAAAAATAATGTCAATAGGCAGCTGATGGTCACTAATGTGATGGTGTGCTGCTAGGCTAAGTGCAACATGGAGTCAGTGATCAAAACATAAATATCACTACAGCCGCTCACCTGAAGAATCTGCTTGAGCCACCATAAGGATTGTCTCTTGGCACAGCATGTATCACTGCTCTCGATTGTGAGGCTCCAGCTTTCCTTTACGCCATACCCAACTGATTCTTTGCGTGGCCACAGATGGCCTTCATTGACACTCTCCTTGCTCCTGGGAAAATTTTTTGTGAACAGGACTCTTGGCCCAGTTCTTGAAGGTAAAACTTCAGCAGGACTTACCTGTGGTCCATTGTGGTCGACCTGGACTTTTGGATTTAACCTAGTCTAGTGTGACCAGATAGCCCCTTTTGGCACTTTATTTCTAGGCACCACTACGTTTAATTTTTAAAAATTCATATCGCAACTTCTATTTACTGGATATTTATTGTTTTGGTCATATTTTGTTCATTAAATTGAGCTCTTTTTTTCTAAGTTAGTGTGGTATCTCTTTGTGTGGTATTTTCATGATTTTGCTGTTTTTGGTTTTTGCACCAATACTTAACACACTGCCTCTTAAGTTAAGCCTGACTGCTCTATGCCAAGCTACCAGGGGTGAGCACAGGTTAATTTAGGGTGTGTTGGTGAGTTACCCTGACTAGGATTGTGGTCCCTATGTGGGAAAAGTGCATATCTCTGCCAACCAGAATCCCAGTTTCTAATGACCAACGGTCCAATTTCTCACATTGGCGTTAAGTGGTGTGGATCTGGACTTGTTTGTGCAGTACTATGCAGTAATTTGTGTTACACAGAAGTCCCAGATACATAATTTAGCCTCATAGTGACCTTTTTTTTAACTTGTCCTTAGTCTCATTTGACTCATTGTATTCTTTCTAAATTCAGGTAGCCCCACATTACACTTCTACCATTGAAAGGGAGCTGATGAATTTTGACAGCCTAACTAAACTTGAGCTACAAAAGCGCAGCAGCAAGTGGGAGCTGAATGATGACCGGAAAGGTTGGAAAGTGAATCTACAGATAGACGTTAAAGCCCATGAGGAGGTCAAGAGGCTGCAAGCAGCAATTGTGGAAGATGATCTTTAGGGGGACCTGGGACTAAATGAAGACGAGGACCCATATGATAACCTGGAGCTTCAGGATGAACCTCCCTGCCCCCAGGAGACAAATCAGAATACCCAGGATGGAGGAGGGATGGAGCAGTGTGCCTTCCAAGAGCCTGGCACAAGTAGATTTGGAGGGCAGGAGGGAGGAAAAGAAGCCGAAGCTGGCAGAACTAAAGTTGGAGAAGGCTGAGAGGACCTTGGCTAAAAAGAGACTACTGTTGGAGCATAAGAAAAATCATGAGCGAGCTGGACATCAAAGCCAAGCAAGTAGAGTCCAGCAGTAATGGTGGCAGTGAATCAGCAGTGCCTACTGGAAAGGTGATAGTCTGCATCCCCCAAGGACCTGGTGCCCAAGTATCTGGTAGGAGATCATGTAGATAAATGGTTTTCAGCCTATGAAGTGGCCCTGAGGGTACACAAGGTCCCAGAGGAGTACTGGGGGTTGGGGGAGGGCAGCTTTATCTTGTGGAGTTAGATGCCCAAGGCGGGGAGGGACACACTCCTGATACCTGAGGTAGAGGGCCAGATCAAGTAAGGTCCCATGAAGGTTTTTTTTTTCTTTCTAAATTTGAGTTAACCCCTGGGAAAGGAGGCAGGCAAAGCTTCAGGAAGAGCCACAAACTCTCTAACAGTCCTGGGTAGACTTCTTAGATTATTCCAGCAAGGCACTGACTGGGTGGATGAGTAGCAGCAAGATAGATGATTTCAATGGGCTGTACAAACTGATTTTGAGGGAGCACACGCTCAATACCTGTTTTACAGAGCTGCTCTAACACCTGGTCGACACCAAGCTGGCTGACCCCAGGAAGCTTGTGGAGGAGGCAAACCTCTGGGTCAGCACCAGAGTCTCCTAGAAGACATCAGGGAGGGGGCGAGGAGGAGGAAAACTTCCAAATGGGTGGTCAACTGAAGAAAGAGAGGGAGAGGAAAAGGAGGAGTCCCTGTGTGTGTGTGTGTGTGTGTGTGTGTGTGTGTGTGTGTGAGCTTACCCTAGTGTCCCTGGGTGATGAGATGGTGCCCAAGGCCCACATGCCTTCCAATACTGTAATGTATAGACAGTGGTTCACCATCAGAGGGTGGAGGCTTTAAGGGACACAGGAGCCAGTATAATGGTTAAGGTGCCCTCTGATGTCCTCAGGGCAAATGATTTCCAATACATTCCACCAGCTTTTAGTAGCAGACAATCCGGAGAGCCACTGTCCATGGGCTCTAGTTCCCTTTGAATGGGGGGGGCGGGGGTCTCTAGTCTTCTGAATGTTGCTTTGAGCCCTCCCATGCCTGTAGATTGCTAGGGAAGTATGTTGAGCACACTGCCCAGAAGGAAGAGGAACTCTGGTCACACCTGAGAATGTTGGGTTTGCCTGAGTGGGTTTATGTGACCACCGGGTCCATGGCTAACCAGAAAGGGAGTTGAGGAGGTCTTGAGCCTGGACAAAATGGCCTGGCCAGCTGCCAAGAGAGGAAAGGGCAAGGAGTGTGGGAAGCCAGCCCCTCCCATTGGAGGTAGGTGAGGTCCTGGAGCCTACTGGGGAGGAGTTTGCATCCCTTGGTCATCTATGAGCTTGCTGATGGCAAGCAGAAGGGGGAGCCGCCAGGACAGAGTTCTCTAAGGCATAGAGATAGTGCCCAACACTATAGGGCGTGAGGCAACCGGCTGAAGGCCAGTTAGCTGGTGATACCTCTGGAGATCGCTGCATCTGTTGGGAGAATGATCTCTTCTATAGTGAGTCTAAGGCACCTGGGCATGGGCCAATTAAGTAATCAATCAGTCAATCAATCAGCATTTGATAAAGCACACAGCTGCTACAAACAGACATGTCCCTGCACTCTAGCAGGCAGTATAAGGCCAGCCTGAGTAACATAGAAGCTAAACACTGTAAAAAAAACAGGTTTTGAGATGCATTTTGAAGGTTGTCAGAGACTCAACCCTACGCATATTAGGTGACAGATTGTTCCATAATTTATCAGTGAGAACAGTAAAGGAGCTGCCTCTGTGCCGAGGCTTCTGGAATTGTGGGATCCGTAGGAAGTGGCTATTGTTGAATCCGAGTACCCACTCTTTGGTGTATGGGGACAGTCTGTTTGATAAATAGTGCGTGTCTCACTGTGGAATGGTCTGAAAGCCAACGCTTTACATTTATTGCGCTGTTTAACTGGTAGCCAATGCAGATGTCCTACATAAAGTGGGATTGTGATGGTAAGGCAGGACTTTCCTCATTAGTCTAGCTGCTGCATTCTGGCTTAACTGGAGTCTGCATATCAAACACGCAGGAAGATTAAGGTAAGATTTCTAGCTGATGAGGCAACATAGGCACTGGTAGTTCCCTAATGTTACAGGGCCTTCCTACTGGGGCTGGCTCACAAGATTTTTGTGGCAGGACAAGGCCTTTGCTAGGCTTTTCAGACTCGTCCCCTGCTTTTACTGGCCCAAGATGAACATTTTCTCAGATACATTCTGCAGGGCTTGCTTGATCTGTCAGGCCAGTGGGAAGACAGGGAAAAAGCTAAAAGCTCTCCTGAGCCCCTTAATGGTTTTAGCACTGCCTTTGAAATGGTAGGCATCAATATTATTGGGCCCCTGAACCCCAAGACAGCAACAGGTTTATAGTGTTCTTGGCAGACCATGTCATGAGATACCCATAGTCCATGCCTCTGAGGACTAAACCTGCGGTGACTGGGGCCCTTATGGAGATTTTTCACCATAGTGGGTTTCACCAAAGTAGTGGTGTCTGACAGGGGCATCAACTTTTTCTGCTTATATGCAGTCAGTGTGGAGTCACTTACATGTTTTCCACATCCTATGATCCACAAACAAATCTGCTTGTTGAAGGATTCAACAAGACCCTTAAAGGCATCATTATGGGCCTGCCTAAGCCTGTGAGGCGGAAGTGGGATGTCCTCTTACCATGCCTGTTCTTTACTTGCAGGAAGGTGCCACAGAAGGGGGTTAGATTTAGCCCCTTTGAGCTTCTGTGTATTCACCTTGTAAGGGGACCTCTCAGACTGGTTAAGGAGGGGTGGGAGCAAGCTCCCATGAAGCCTCCCAAGGATGTGGTTAGCTACATGCTGGCTCTATGGAACCATATGGTGAAGATCTGTAAGAAAGCTTCTGGGAACTTGGAGGCCAGCCAGGAGGTGATGAAACACTGATATGACCAGATGGCTGGCTACCCCTGTGGCATTCCAGCCTGGGCTGAAAATGTGGGTGATGGAGCCAGTGAAGCTCAGGGCCCGCCAAGACCATTGGATTGGGCCTTATGAGATAGTTGAAAGGAAGGGGGGATACCACCAACTTTATGAATCTCAAGCCCCCAAACACCATTGAAAGGTCTTCCATGTCAGCTGTCTCAAACCCCACTTTGAAAGGTCTGTCATCATGCTACTGGTATCTGATGATGATGATGATGATGATGAGGAGGAGAGTGATCCTCTCCCTCACCTCTTCTCATCAAAAGAGAAAGATGGGTAGCAAAAGGCGTTGACCTCTCTCCTATCCTGACCCAAGAACAGCAAAGGGACTGTTGTCAATTGTTGGGGCAGTTTGCCTCTGTTTTCCCTCATTCCTGGGCTTACACATCTGTGTAACCATGACATTGATACAGAATACGGCCCTCTGCCAAAAACAAAATATACCGGATGCTTGACAAAGTGAGGGCCAGCATCAAGGAGGAAGCCTCTATGATATTGGTGTTTGGGGTGATTGAGCCTTCCAGATGCCCCTGGTCGAGCCCTGTAGTGCTAGTATCAAAAACTGCCCCAGAACTTCGGTTCCGTGTGAACTACAGCTGGGGGCTCATCTCAGTCAGCAAGACTATTGCTCACGCCATCCCCATAGCTGTTGAGCTCATTGATAGGTTAAGGGCTGCCAAGTTCCAGAGCATTTTTGACCTGACCAGCCTACTGGAAGATTGCCTTAACTGAAGGGGCTAAGGAGAGGACAGTCTTCTCCATCTCAGAGGGCAGGCTTTCAGTTTTAAATGATGCCCTTTGGATTGGAAAAACACCCTTGCCACCTTCCAGAGGCTGGTGGACTGGGTTTTGGCAGGTCTGGTGGCCCTCAGTGGTGCGTACTTAGATGTCATACCTGCCTTCAGTAGCAGCAAAAAGTACCAGGTCTTTCACCTCCAGGAAGTGCTTCAGACTCTGCAGAATGAAGGCCTGACTATCAAGCATAGTAAGTGCCAGATAGGCTCAAGGGTCTGTGGTCTATGTGGGACACCTAGTGGGTATGGGTAAGGTGCAGCCCCTCCAGACCAAAATAGAGACCATTCTGACCTGGGAGCTCCCAAAAATCCAAACTAAGGTGAGAGCCTTCCTGGGCCTCATAGGGGATTTCAGGAGGTTTGTCAAGGGATATAGCACCATTGTTTCCTCCCTTGCCTGAGCTGACTTCCAGGAAAGGTGATCTGGACAGAGGCTTGTCGGAAAGCAGTTGACTCCCTAAAGCAGGCTCTGTGCTCACAGCCCCTGATTTATTATTATTCTTTTTTCTTCCAAGGAATTTATAGTACAAACTGATGCCTTGGAGCGTGACATAGGGGCAACCTGTAGCCGTCATCTCTAGGATGGTACTTCCCAGGAGAGATGAGAACTCCCAGGATGTTGGGTAGTCCTCCCCACTTTCAGCTAGGGTAGGGGGGAAGAGCATGTTAGACCTGTCAGCCTTAGGGCGGTCTTCTCTCAAACCTTTTGCCTGCTTCCCTCCTTTATTTTTTTTTTTATTTTTTTTTTGCTTCTGCTGGCCTTAGGACTCTGCACACTTTCACTGCTAACCATTGCTACAGAGCTTGTGCTCACTCCCCTAAACATAATTTGATTGTCATATACCTGATTGGCATATTTAATTTACTTATAAGTCCATTATAGACCGGTATATCATATACCCAGGGCCTGTAAATTAAATGCTGCTATCGGGCTGCAGCACTTATTGTGCCACCCACTTAAATACCACTTCAAAACATGTTCCAGGCCTGCCATTGCAACCTTAAAACCCGTTTCCAAGCTTTAAACTCCTCTTTAATACACATCACCCCTCAGGTTGGCCCTAGGTAGCAAATAGGGAAGATGCTTTGTAATTAAAAGGGAGCACTTGTACTTTTAAATTTTATATGTTCTGGTCTACTGTGAGGCCTTCCTCTTCCTTAGGATAACATTGAGGATTCCTTATAACATCTAATAAGCTGTAATTCCTGAATGAGAGGAGTTATATGTCATGTTTGGTACCAATGGAATTGTAATGATAAACCCTCTTTGATGGTAAAGTCGAATTGGTCATTACAATTTTGAAATTGCCACTTTTAGAAACATGGCATTTTCCTGCCCTCAACCTTTCGTGTCTGCAGCCTGTCTTGGGTCACATGACTGGGAGAAATTCACCAAATCTGTCAGCAACACCCAATCACACAATAGTGGGAGTAGCTGAGCCTTAGTGGGCCATCCACAGGCAGAACGAGGGTATGGTGGAGCAGAGCACATCCCCACTTCCACCTGAGTAGGCTGTGTCCTCACAATAGGCATAACAACCCTATATTAGTAGTGCAGTCTGCTTGGTGCCAGGACAGGGGCGGAAGAAAATTCTCAGAACTTCGAAGAACCTTTCCAGAAGCTTCTCCCACCTTGTAGGAGCAGTACACCAGGGTATAAAAATGGGGCTGTCAGACCCACACTTCATTTTACTAACAGACCTGCGAAAGGACTCTGAGGACTGCCTGCTGCTGTGACATGCTGTTCTCTCTGCCAGGCTGCTGCTGTACCTGAAAGGACTGCTTTGCTGGCTGGTACCTGCTTTGAATCCTCAGAGGCCAGCCATGCTGTTGAGCCCTGCATCCACACCTGCACCCAGGAATACCAGAAGAGACTCAAAGGGCTTGTTTTCTGGCCCCCTGTTAAGAGCCACAGGTCCATAGCAGGCTCCCACCAACATGAACCTGCACCTGGACCCAGACTGATCCACCAAGAGGTCTCCATCCACTCCTGGACCACATGGTCATTTTCCAAAACTGAGGACTTAGAGAAAATTTGGGAAAAAAGTGCTCAGAGAAGCAGGGGGATACTGGGACCAATCTGCTCGCCTATCCACCCGAGGTACATCGCCGGTTGACTTTGCAGTTCTCACACTACCACCTTCTCTGCATCAGCAAATCCATTTCTGCGGCCCTTCGTTAAAGGGGTATCAGACCTGGTGAAACTGTCTCTGGCTACAGCCCTCTGGTTTGTCCTGCTGGAGATTTGCGACCTCCATCTCAATGACTATCTCAACGACGATGTAAGAATTATTCTTGGAGGCTTCGCTCCTCGCCTATCCGGTGATGAAGGTCCCGCCTTGACAACATCGGCAGCCTTGCCCCTCTGAACTTCTACCTTCTCAGACATTTTCCCTTCAAAATGTTTCTCTTCAGATTTTTCTCAGTCCAAATGTAAGCACTGACTGGCCCCAAACCACTTTTTATCCCAACGTGCTCCGTTGTGGTTGGTCTTAACTTTTGATTTTGCTCCAGGTTAGCACGACCAGATGTCAGATGAGAAAACATGAATTCTTTCACGTGTTATCTTGTTTATATTGGGCTTCTATATAGTGTTTGGTCTCCTGGTGCAGGTGCTAATTATGTTTATCATTCATACAATCGTCCAGTGCGCTGACTGATTTATAGATATATTGCACTCTATAGGCTTACACATCGTCCCCTTTATCCTGAAGGGTCCCAGAATCTAGGGACTGAAACATGTTGCCATTTATTTTGGAGAAGTCACCCAGAACCAAATTGAGTTGAAAGCAATAATATGTGACGTATACCTGGTTAAAACACTAGAAGACTACTTTGTCCCACATATGAAATTGTTCCAGAGGACTAAATTTTGAAAATAGGAACACAGCCACATATCAAATAATTGGAAGACTAAGCAATTTAACTCATGTTGCTCATTTGTTTTGTCTTTGATATTTGTATTTTTAATTTACAAATAATTTGGAAAGTTAATGTTTGCAACAGGCTACACTGGTGAAGTAAAAATCATTTTCAATCATATGTTTGCACTATTATGAAATATAAGCACCTTTTAAATTAGTTGACCTATTATTGTGGATTATTCTTTTTTGACAAAAATGCTGTTACATTTTATTTGAAGTAATGTCTAATACTCGCCAGTGTAAGCCTAGTGATACAGCCTAATTATATAAAATTGTTCTCTAGTTAATGCATATATATATATATATATATATATATATATATATATATATATATATATATACACACACACACAGATGTCTTCAGTTGGCCCTCTTATCTCTTAGGTGCTATATTGAATCTTAAACTTTAAAAATTCATAAACTAGGTTCTACTGATTGGATTTTTGTCGTTTTTATGTCAAATGTATTAAAATGTATTTAAATTGTTTTGACATTTTTTCGTATGTTTTCAATTTATTACTGTTTGTTTGCTGCATAAATACTTTACACATTGCCTCCAAAGTTAAGCCTGACTACTTTGTGTGCCAAGCTACCCAGGGTTAAGCAAAGGTTAATTTTGTGACTTTTTTGCGGTGCACCCGTAAGGGGTTGTAGCTGTTGCTTGACCAGAGCTCACACCCCAATCAACCATCAACCCAATTTCTCACTGAAATCCAGTAGGTTTTACACACAAGTTGTGCATACATTTCTCTTTAGTTCTTTCAATGTTTGATGAATAGGCCTCTTTCATATGATTCAAGATTGCTATGTGGGAATAAATAGATCAAGTTATCTGTCTGCTTCTTTAGTCTACTTTTTTTAAGGTCTATCCACCAACATTTTCAAATATGTATTATTTATTTAAAAGAATGTAACTGGATACTCTTTAAACAGAAGCTCTGAAGAATCCAACAAGGCATTGTTCGGTATATTCTAAATCATTCAGCAAACACACCCTTGTAGTTGGGTCAAGACATGTTGGAGGTTTGCAATTTGACACAATGCCAAATTATTCGATAACTGAAAATATTCTGTTGTAAATATTTTTTTTATTTTTTATATTCAACGAACAATATGTAGACTGGAGAGATATAATATATTTTAGGTGGGCCAAGCTGTTCCCTACCCTTTACTGTTCCAAACTGGACAGAGAGAGAGAGAGTGTGAGAGAGACACAGAGAGACCGATACCGACCCCTTCTTATACCTGCTTCCTCATTATTTCCTATTCTTTATGTTTGCACCTATAGAGGATCTGAGGTTGGGGAGCAACAAACTATCATTCATTTGGTTTCTAATTTGGGGTCTGTTTGCTGGAATATGTCTATCTCTAGCCTGCATGTCATTTGGCTAGTTTTACATTTTACATCTTGTTCTTGTGTTTCAGATGATGTCTGTTCCTGGAGTTTTGGCATTGTTCTCTTCTCAGAGGAAGAACCCAGTCCTGGTATGGTTCTCTAGTTTACTAAAGGCTGCTTCACAATAGCTAATAGCTATGCCTGTTCTAAAGCTGTAGAGCTTAATTAAAATATTATCAACATTTAAGCATTTGCTAGTAAATCCTGTGTTCTCCTACGCTATCAAAACGCATTGTAATTGAATAAAAGAGATTATATGTACTAGAAAGGTAAGAAAAAAATCTGGACTTTAATGAAGTATTCCTTTGTGGACTGTGGAAGCTTCAAAGTGCCGATGCATGTTGTCTATAAGCATCGCTGAACACGAGTCCTTGCAGCTCTGAGTGCTCAAACAGCCAAGGAGTGAGCAAAAGATGTTTATTCATGGTGCCTTTTCGCATTGCATGATATTGTGATATAATGACAAACCAAAGAATACATGCATGGCATTTCGCCATTCAAGAAGGCCATTTAGGAAAACATTCACAGATGCAGTGATGCCAACTATGGGTGTGGGGCCAAGGTCACTTTGCCCCTCCCAGAAAAAAAATCCTGGGAGGAAAAATAGTTCTGCAGGCCTCGTTCAAAATATAGCTCATGGCAACTATTAAGGCTGCCTATGAACTTGCTTGGATGAGTCGGGAGTAAATAGGAAATATATATATATATATATATATATATATATATATATATATATATTTCCCTCAGATTGCTGCAGTGTAATTAGCACAGAGCCTGCATCACCTCACACTGTACACCAACAAGGGAGACTTTGATCACTGCAGTCGATATTGCACCACAGAGGGGCACACAAATCTCAGCAGTAATGTGCAATCTTGTACTTAAAATCTTCAACAGTGAGGAGGCCCTTAGAATGTAGCAATGTGTGAAAGGCTAAATGTGTAAATGTAATAGCACTGTACCAGTGTGGTGGGCCTTACTTGCAGCACTGTAACTTGCAAGCGTGTTCACTCTGCAGCAATTAGAAAGTCATTAGATTACTACAGTGTAAATAGCAGAGTAGAGGCGTTTACTATGTCTGCACACCAGCAGTAGCATAGCCACTGAGTCGTGGGCCCTAGTGCAGGGCAGGAAAAGGGCCCATTGGCTGCTGATAAATTCTAAAATATAGCAAAGATCAGGGTTCAGTGTTCCCCTTAGGCCTCTGGGGCATTTGCCACTGGGCCTGCTGCACCAATTAAAGCTACACTCCTGCACATTAGACGGTGCAGCAGAGTGCAGAAATGGAAGGGCTTCATGCTTCATAGCGTGGATGCCTAAATTAATCTCAGCCGCTGGCAAGTACTCTGGGCCACAATCCATTCCGTGTGGGTTTTTTTTTTTTGGTATTTATTTTTTTATTCCCACCATACCGCCGGAGACAGGAAGCAGCCATGTGCAATTCAGCTGAGGTCCTGCTCCATAAATAAGGAACAAATCAGAACTCCGGGTAAACACCTAGTATTTAAGGCCTGAGTAAGTGCTCTTCAGCATCTCAAGGAACAAAAAAAGTTCACCCGAGACTGTTAAAATTAGGACTTCTGCGAGGACTGGACACATTAGTTAGCCACACTTGTGGATCAGTGCCTCTGCAGGAACATCAGCATAGCAGCTTTAGAATAATGGTTGTGAGTATGGAATGAGACTGGAATCCATTACAACAGATTATGCTCAAAAGTAGGCATGCTGAAAACTAATGTGTTATACCAAACACATGTCCACATCCTATTAAACTGAAATATTTAGCCTTGAATCCCTTTGTTGCACTGGCTGTATGTAAAAATATTGTAGCAAAGTTACTGCAGTATGTACTTTAGCTTTTGGACCGTCACACTCCTTTCTTCTTCTAAATATACAAATGATCAGAAAAGACACCAGCTATGAAAAAAAAATTATCATGTAGTGTGAGGCCACATTTGCATAAGTGAATTCACCCTATATACATAACTAGACTAAATAACAGGAGGATCTCTTCACCAGTAAATTAATTTATCTGTGTACTGAGACCCAGGCATTTGTACCATGATGAAACTAAAACCACTGAAGATTCATTTCACACAGGAACCCGAGATCACGGTGAACAGTTTGATATGCCATTCCTCTATTTTGTGTACAAATAGGAGGTGTACATCAAAGCATGTAATGATCTCTTATTATTCATTCATGGTGCAGATAAACCTTATGGTTTACGTTTCATTTTGATAATGAGGTCCAGATGTATTACATAATACTCACATCTACCCCAAAAGCCTTGTGGCAATTTAATAAAAAAATGGTGATCTTAATTTTATCCTTGTAACATCAATATGAAATGGAGCCATCGCCTTTCATCACAGATGCAACAAGACTTCATCAGGGCTCTAGCCTTGGTTGAATCCTAATCCTTTTCTCACAATTGATAGTCAGTTCTCTCCAATGTCATTGAGAATTCAGTCTCATCTATACAATACACTATCATGCTACTATTACATCCTCACGCAGTATGTAGTGCAGGGGATTGCTCTGTTAAAATAGGAGTCAGCTTGAGTATTAGCGCAGAATAAAAGAGTTCAAAGTTTTCAGCTCCAAGTAGTAAAATATACACAAGTTTGAATTTTCAAGACATTGGACAGCAATGCTGTTGTGCTGAAGTAGACTCACCTGGGCATCTAGGATGGTGACGTGTACCAACTTTCCACCACTTGCAGAAGACTCAATGAAAAATGGGTCCCACCAGGGCGCTCGATATCATCTAAGCTAGCTTTCTGGAGAATGCCTTGATATTTGTGGACTATTTTGTTTCCCTTCATGAAGGACTTGAGTTCTACTTTAAGGACACTACAGATTTTATGAAAGACATAGAGTGTATCCAGTAGGAAGAGAATTGTCTGATAACTTTAGATGTGACCAGTCTATATGCTTTTATCTCCCACAAACAGGGTCTAAGAGCAGGAGGCAACCACTGAAGTGTTTTTTTTTTTTTTTTTTTTTTTTTTTTTTTTTTTTTTAAATAACCACATGATCTTGGAACTGATAGCATTCTGTTTTGAATAATAACATATTTCTTTTCGCAGGACAATCATACCAGTAGCAAAAGGGGAGCACGATGGGCACATACTTTTCCCCAGCTATGCAAATGTATTTGTGGGCTAATGGGAGAGGCACATAGCCTGGGTGGAGGAGAATGACAACTGAGTGGAGAATGTTATTCTATGGGTGCATTACCTTGATGATCTTTTTATAGTAAGGAGGGGCACACGTGAGGCAGCTGTGAGGCATATTTAGAGATTGAATGATAATTCTTTGAATCTCCATTTCACTAGTCACAGCAGTGAGATTTCAATTCCTTTTCTGGATTTGTTGGTGTACGTACAGGGCATTCAGTTAAATACAACGCTGTATCGTAAACAGACAGCTGGCAGTTCTATATTGCATGCTAAATGCCAGCATTCTCAGTCTGATGGCAAGTATACAGATTGAGTTGCTGCGTATTAAACACAACTGTTCATCACCTACTGAATATGTTGAAGCAGAGAAGGATGCACTGACTAGATTCAATCAAAGAGGCTATTCCAGGAAGGTACTGAATCGGGCAGTAGAAAAGGTGCATTCCATTGATAGACAACAGTTATTACAGAGGGCTATAGGCAGAGGACAGGATAATGATGCAGTGAGGCTGAACCCAAGTTTTTTGGTGGATCCTACACATCTTCACAAGATTCTCAAAAGGAGTTGGAAGATGATAAAGGCTGACCTGGAAATAGATCGTAGCATGATCTCTGCCCCACAGGTTACCTATAAAAAGAGCAAATCACCGAAGGACATGTTGGTTCATAGCCACTTCAGTGACTTTAAGAGAGCGAAACGTTTGGCCAAAGGATTTTGATTTTACCCCTGTATGTGCTGTAAAACATGTTAATTGAGCACAAAAGTGAAGTGCCAAGGAAACGAGTGAGGAAACTCCTCAACAAATTGTTGAACTATAATTCCAGTTTTGTGGTGTATTGTTTCCTTTGCCCATGTGATAAGAAGTATGTAGGAAGAACGGTGCATGAAGCTAAAAAGAGAATTTTCGAACACATGCATGCGATTAAGAATGGGGATAAATCGTACCCAGTGCCCAGACACTTTCAAATGAGGCATAACAGTATGATAAAAATGTTCGCGATGACCAGGTCCCAAGAGATGAGGGGAGGTGACACGATTCGTATTGTGAGAAAATTAGACTCGTGCTACATCACTGAATTGCAGACCACGACCCCTGGCTGATTGAAGTTCCATATATATTCCACCCGCCAGAGCTAGTGCACTCTGGAAACATGAGGCAAACTGCCATCCACTGGGAAGGCGGTAGATACGTTTTTGAAATGTTATTTGATTGGTGTGTTCACTTTAAATGTAGTTTTTCTAATATCCGTGAATTAGAAATTTCATATATCATGAATATTGAGTAGATTGTTTGGTTTTGATCGGTGAACACCCATATTTTGAACAAATACACGCAACTTATTATGCCATTTGTACAGGTTAAGGTGGTCGCTTAGGTGATTTTATGGGCCATTGAGCGCTAAGTTTATGAAAATAACTTCTGTATTTAAATGACGAAAGGACACCGGCTGCTTTGTCAATGATAAAAGCTGAGCACCGAAATGCGTTTGTCAAAGCTTTGTTACTGTTTGGCAGTTTTTTATATCTATCTATATCACGGCCGCTTTCACTTGTGTCATTTATGTATGGAACTGTGCACAAGTGCTTGAGATGAAGAGGTGGCACTATATGAAGAATCCAGGAAAGTAGAAGGTCACCAGAATTCATGTGACTGAGTTATCTGGATGTGACCACTCTATCTAGAGGAGGAGCTTGTTGTTTGATCATTGTTCACTGCAAATAATTATCTGAGCAAAATCAGATAACAAACCCCAGGTCCTGACACATTCAAAATGTCCAGCCATAGATCTCTTCTGGCTACCACCAACATGTGCTTCAGCACCAAACTCCTATCATGCTTGTAGCAGCAACTCTGAATGCTCCTGGGCCTGTATTACCTATAGGGCGCACTTTTGTTGTTTGTGCCAGAGTGCAACTTAAAGCAGGTGCACCGGGTGCAAACAGGGAAACTGTGTCCTATTAGGAAGAATGTGTGGCCCTTGGGGCAGCCGCGAAATCGTGCTTGAGCCCCCCCCGCAACCCAGCAGTACATTCAAGAGAAATACTAAGCAGCTGTTTAAAAGCTGCTCTGTATTTCTCTGTGCAGGTAGCAAGCCACCTGCACTTTTCAGAGGGATTAGAGCACCCTTTGCAGGAGGGTGCAGTGGTTCACTGCACCTGCCTGCAAAGGGGTGTCTATGGGGTCCATGGGACCTTTTTTTTCATCCCTCAAGAGGGCTGCCTTTAGAAGGCACACTGAGAATGCACCATCTAAAGGCAAGTTTGCTTCTGCACCTATGTTGGTAATACGAAGTAGATGAAAAGTGATTCTTTCATTTGCATGGCCCTGGGCCTACATGCAAATGAGGGAACACCCTCTGATAATAGCACTAGCGTTATATGTGTTTCTGTGCGATCTGTATTACAGAAGAGGCCACCCAAGCATCTGGGTCCCTTCTGTAATACCAAAGTGACCCGAGGGACAAGCAGGTGCAAATGCCCGTTGTGCCCCCAAGGCACTGTGTATATTACAGCCCGATGCTTCCTTCTTTCATTTCATTTTTTTCAAGTGAATAGACCTCTCCATTACCTGCATTAGCACTTATCTGGTCAGCTTACATTCACAAGTGGCACTCACCCCAGCAGGGAAGTTGCCTCCAGATATGGCCTGTGCAATTGTTCAGCTGCTGGAACCATGTAGGTTACAGCACCACAGTAACTGGCAAGGCACCATGGCAGGCTACCTAATATTTAGGTGCAACTTACTTATCTCATCCCTACACACCCAACCGATGTTTCCCACGCCATGACTCACTTGAAAAACACTCCTTTACCTACATTTGCCATCACTGACCGTACCCTTTCCTACATTGTGCAAGTTCACTCTTCATTCATTGTGTACAAGTCCAGAGTAACATACACATGTACTGTAGAAGCCATGTTAGGTTAGGCTAGGGTAGGTCGCTCCCCCTGCCGCTGCAGCTCCTCCAGGTTCCTGAGACCCACCTCACAGTAAGTACCCCCCCCTCCCAGCCCCTCGCTCTGCCCCGCGCTACTCACCCTCTCTCCTGCTTCTTTTCTTCTTTTCTTCTTCTCTGTTCTTCTGTTCTTCCTCCTCGCTCCTCGTCTGTAATCTTCTGTACTCTTCTTTCCCCCGTCTTCACTCTTCTTCTCTTCTTCCTTATCTTCTTCTGTGGTCTTCTGCCCTCTGTTCTTCGTTTTTCTGTATCTTCTTCTGTGTTCTTCTGTGTTCTTCCGGTCTTCCTTTCTTCTCTCCTTCCGGTCTTCTGATCTTCCTTTCTTCTCTCCTTCCTTTCTTCTCTCCTTCCGGTCTTCTTCTGGTCTTCGGCTCTTCTGCCTCCTCCGTCCTCTTCTCCCCGCGCCTGCCCTCCTGCTCCTGCCTCATCCCCCTCCCCCACTCGCATCCCCCTTTCTATCTCTCCTATCTAACCCGTTCACTATCTACCTCCCTCACTCCTCCTATCTACCTATCTCTCTATCTCTCTATCCCACTAACTCCCTCACTCTCCACCTCCTCCTATCTTCCTATCTCTCTATCTATTTCCCTATCTATCGATTTCCCTATCTATTTTCTCTATCTATTTCTCTATCTCTCCCCCCCTCACCCTCTCTATTACCTGTCTTCCTATCCTCTCACTCTACCTCTCACCCTCACCCCCCTCTACAACCCCCTCCCCTATCTTCTCAACCCTACTCCTATCTTTCTCCCTTATCTCCTAAACCTCCTAACACTCACCCCCTCCACCTTAAACCCCCCTCCCCCAGCTCTTCTCACTCTACCCCCCCCCCCTCCCTCGCGCTTTCCCGCCCCGACCTCCTGCACGCCCCCGCCCCCCAGCTCCCATTCGCCCCCACCTGACCCCTCCCCCCCCCCCCTCCTACCTCCTATGGCGGCCGCTGCGCGACAGTGGTAGCGACCCTTGACCCAAGGGTAGGTCGCGCCCCCTGCCGCTGCAGCTCCTCCAGGTTCCTGAGTTCCTGATTTCCTGAGACCCACCTCACAGTAAGTACCCCCCCCCTCCCAGCCCCTCGCTCTGCCCGCGCTACTCACCCTCTCTCCTGCTTCTTTTCTTCTTTTCTTCTTTTCTTCTTCTCTGTTCTTCTGTTCTTCCTCCTCGCTCCTCGTCTGTAATCTTCTTCTGTACTCTTCTTTCCCCCGTCTTCACTCTTCTTCTCTTCTTCCTCATCTTCTTCTGTGGTCTTCTGCCCTCTGTTCTTCGTTTTTCTGTATCTTCTTCTGTGTTCTTCTGTGTTCTTCTGTGTTCTTCTGTGTTCTTCTGTGTTCTTCTGTGTTCTTCTGTGTTCTTCTGTGTTCTTCTGGTCTTCCTTTCTTCTCTCCTTCCGGTCTTCGGCTCTTCTGCTCTTCGGCTCTTCGGCTCTTCGGCTCTTCTGCCTCCTCCGTCCTCTTCTCCCCGCGCCTGCCCTCCTGCTCCTGCCTCATCCCCCTCCCCCACTCGCATCCCCCTCTCTATCTCTCCTATCTAACCCGTTCACTATCTACCTCCCTCACTCCTCCTATCTACCTATCTCTCTATCTCTCTATCCCACTATCTAACTCCCTCACTCTCCACCTCCTCCTATCTTTCTATCTCTCCATCCCACTATCCAACTCCCTCACTCTCCACCTCCTCCTATCTTTCTATCTCTCTATCCCACTATCTAACTCCCTCACTCTCCACCTCCTCCTATCTTTCTCTCTCTATCCCACTATCTAACTCCCTCACTCTCCACCTCCTCCTATCTTTCTATCTCTCTATCCCACTATCTAACTCCCTCACTCTCCACCTCCTCCTATCTTCCTATCTCTCTATCTATTTCCCTATCTATCGATTTCCCTATCTATTTTCTCTATCTATTTCTATATCTCTCCCCCCCTCCCTCACCCCCTCTATTACCTATCTTCCTATCCTCTCACTCTACCTCTCACCCTCACCCACCTCTACAACCCCCCCTCCCCTATCTTCTCAACCCTACTCCTATCTTTCTCCCTTATCTCCTAAACCTCCTAACACTCACCCCCCTCCACCCTTAAACCCCCCCTCCCCCAGCTCTTCTCACTTTACCTGTCCCCCCCCCCCCTCGCGCTTTCCCGGCGCGACCTCCTGCACGCCCCCGCCCCCCAGCTCCCATTCGCCCCCACCTGACCCCTCCCCCCCTCCTACCTCATATGGCGGCCGCTGCGCGACTGCGCAGCGGGCGCCCCGGAGGCGCGCCAGAGGCAAGCCCGTCTGCGCCCGTCCGTGCCTGGCCCACGCCCAGCGCCACGACCCCTGGTCCCCAGCTCTCCCAAGCCCCGCTGACCTGCTACGACCCCACCACCCTCCACGCCCTCAACCCAGGACACTCCAACACCTGCTTCCAAGCTCACCCCAAACGCACCCATGGACCCTTCGCCTGCAACTCCTGCAAACGCACCTTCCACCACGCAACAACCACGACCACAAGCCCACGCGCCATTAACCACCTCAAGTGCATCCTAGTCAACGCTCGCTCCGTCCACAAACACGCCATTGAACTCTGGGACCTCCTGGACTCCATAGCACCGGACGTCGCCTTCATCACGGAGACCTGGATGAACGCCTCCTCGGCCCCTGACATCGCCACTGCCATCCCCGAAGGCTACAAGATCTCCAGAAAAGACCGCACCAACCAGGTAGGAGGAGGTATCGCCATCGTCTTCAAAGACTCCATCAGCGTCACCACCTCCACCGAAGACACCCCTCTCGCCGCTGAACACCTGCATTTTCAGATTCGCACCGATCCGAGGACCACCCTCAGAGAATCCCTCGTCTACCGTCCTCCCGGGCCACGCGCCCCTTTCAGCGACGCCATCGCCGACTTCATCTCCCCGCACGCCCTCGCCTCGCCGGACTACATCCTCCTAGGTGACCTCAACTTCCATCTGGAACAAAACAACGACCCCAACACCACCACCCTGCTCGCCAACCTCGGCCTCAAACAACTGGTGAACACCGCCACCCACATCGCCGGACACACGCTTTACCCCATCTTCTCCGCCAGCAAACACGTCTTCTTCAGCCACGCCTCCGCCCTACACTGGACCGACCACAGCTGCGTCCACTTCACATTCCGACGCGAGACCCGCCACCTCCGCACCCAACCCATCCCTCGTCGACAGTGGAACAAGATCCTCGAAGAGCAACTCTTCTCCGCACTCGCCGCCAACCAACCCACCCTCACCACTGACCCCAACGACGCAGCCCTCAACCTCACAAACTGGATCTCCAACTGCGCAGACATCCTTGCTCCCCTCAAACGCACGCATCGACAGACCAACACCAAAAAACCTCTCTGGTTCTCTGACACCCTCAAAGAATCAAAGAAAACTTGTCGCGCCCTTGAGAAAGCCTGGCGCAAGGACCGCACCGCTGACAACATGACCGCCCTCAAGAACGCTACCCGCGAACACCACCACCTGATCCGCGCTGCCAAAAGGAACTTTTTCACCGACAGACTGGACAAAAACAGACACAACAGCAGAGAACTCTTCAGCATCGTCAAGGAGTTCTCCAACCCCAGCGCCAACGCCGTCACGCCCTCACAGGATCTGTGCGAATCCCTCGCCACTTTCTTCCATCGCAAGATTAGCGACCTCCACGACAGCTTCGGACACCAGACCCAACCATACACCACCGAACCGGCATCCACGGCCATCACCCTCAACAACTGGTCCCACATCAACACGGAAGAAACCAAATCCATCATGAACTCTATCCACTCCGGTGCCCCTTCGGACCCCTGCCCGCACTTCATCTTTAACAAAGCCGATGACATCATCGCCCCGCACCTCCAGACCGTCATCAACTCTTCTTTTTCTTCTGCTACCTTCCCCGAATGCTGGAAACACGCCGAAGTCAACGCCCTACTAAAGAAACCTACGGCTGACCCGAGCGACCTAAAAAACTTCCGCCCCATCTCTCTTCTGCCTTTCCCAGCCAAAGTAATAGAGAAGACCGTCAACAAACAGCTGACCACCTTCCTGGAAGACAACAACCTGCTCGACCCCTCACAAACCGGATTCTGAACCAACCACAGCACTGAAACCGCCCTCATCTCAGTCACTGACGACATCAGAACCCTGATGGACAACGGTGAAACAGTCGCCCTCATTCTGCTCGACCTCTCGGCTGCCTTTGACACCGTCTGTCACCGCACCCTAATCACCCGCCTCCGCTCCACTGGGATCCAAGGCCAGGCCCTGGACTGGATCGCCTCCTTCCTCTCAAACCGTTCCCAAAGAGTTTACCTCCCTCCGTTTCGCTTAGAACCCACCGAGATCATCTGCAGCGTACCCCAAGGCTCATCACTCAGCCCGACACTCTTCAATGTCTATATGAGCCCCCTCGCCAACATCGTACGCAAGCACGACATCATCATCACCTCCTACGCCGACGACACCCAACTTATACACTCCCTCACCAAGGACCCCGCCAGCGCCAAGACCAACCTACAAGAGGGGTATGAAGGACGTCGCAGATTGGATGAGGCTCAGCTGCCTAAAGCTGAACTCTGAAAAAACTGAAGTCCTCATCCTCGGCAACACCCCGTCTGCCTGGGACGACTCCTGGTGGCCCACGGCCCTCGGCACCGCACCGACCCCCCACAGACCACCACGCCCGCAACCTCGGCTTAATCTTGGACCCTCTTCTCACCATGACCAAGCAAGTCAACGCCGTGTCCTCTGCCTGCTTCCTCACCCTCCGCATGCTCCGCAAGATCTTCCGCTGGATCCCCGCCGACACCAGAAAAACCGTGACCCACGGCAACACCCTCTACGCCGGGACCACAGCCAAACTCCAAAATCGCCTGCAACGCATTCAAAACGCCTCGGCCCGCCTCATCCTCGACATACCCCGCAGCAGCCACATCTCCGCACACCTGAGACACCTGCATTGGCTCCCTGTCAGCAAAAGGATCACCTTCCGACTTCTCACCCACGCACACAAAGCCCTCTACGACAAGGGACCGGAATACCTCAACAGACGCCTCAGCTTCTACGTCCCCACCCGCCTCCTCCGCTCCTCTGGCCTCGCACTCGCTGCTGTCCCTCGCATCCGCCGCTCCACGGCGGGTGGGAGATCTTTCTCCTTCCTGGCGGCCAAGACCTGGAACTCCCTCCCCACCAGCCTCAGGACCACCCAGGACCACTCCGCTTTCCGGAGACTCCTAAAGACCTGGCTGTTCGAACCGCGATAACCCCCCCCCCCCCCGCTTTTTCCCCTAGCGCCTTGAGACCCGCACGGGTGAGTAGCGCGCTTTATAAATGTTAATGATTTGATTTGATGTTATGTGTTAGCCTGAACATGTAGTGTCTGTTAACATGAATGTAGGGTGTGGATTACAGTAATGTAGGCCAGCGACCTACTCAACAACTTACCCCTTTCAAAACATAGAGGTCTGACATTAATCTGCACAGCTGTGTATTGGGGTCAAAGTGGGTTTAGTAAGAATGAGATTGTGCAAGATTGAAGTTGTGCTAAACATGGAATAAAACCGGGAGTAGGGAACTGGGTATAGGCTGTGAAAGGGCATGGGCATAAGTTACATGGTGAATATGTAAGAAGAAACCAAGAAATGCAGGAATGAGCAGGGAGAAATGAAATGAAATAAAATGCATAGTCCTGATGACTGAGAGGAACACACTCTACCCACCATGCATAATCTAGGAAGATGAGAGAAACACCAGACCATGTATTAGATAGAAGAATCTGCTTCACTTGACTTCTACGTTGCAGTGGTTTCAATTGCTCTTACTGGGTCCTTGTTGTCCACCATTTCCACCACTAGCGCCTGTAAGGGTGCAGGTGTGGTAGATGTTCACAGGGTGAGGTTTTGGAAACTTTGAATGAGCCATTGGACAGGATACCAGTTGCCTCATTTTGATTGTCTGAAAACTGGAATTGCGGCTGGCCACTGGCCCTGGTGGCTGCCACTCTTAGACCACTCTTAGTGGATTGACTCCGAAGTCTCCAGTGACCTGGGTTGTGTCCTCCCGTGCTGTGAACCCAGCTTGTTGAATGTCTCCAATTTTTGGAAGTACACCTTTGAAACAGTGATGATGGGTCTGACTTTTTGAAGAGAAGGTGCTGGGGCAAAAAACATATTCTTGGTATTTCCAGTGCAAACCGATGGAGAAGTGCCCTGAAAAGAGGTACCCAAGCCAGGGAAGGGTTGCTATCCTCACCTAGATTTGGTTGTACTGGGGCAACCCTTTCCTTCACTGGTACAAACTGACCCAAGCTGGCTCCCTGGCTTGTGTGAGTGCAAGGTCCTCTTCATGCCTGTCTCTCTGAATCCCATTTGGATGAATGAGTATCCTGTCTTGGCATTTATCTGAAACTCACTCTTGCTGATAATCCTGTTATATCCTGGGCACAGTGCATTCAGCACCTGATGGTGCTTGCTCCGGTGTATTTAGCAACAGTTGTGGATTCAACTCCTGCCCCATAAATGCACCCTGGTGGGAGCACAAAAACTCAATTCATCTGCCACTTCCAGTGAACATGAACGTGCAGCACTCTGCACCTGTACAATATCACCATTCCCTGCAAACATTGACCATTCCCTAATAAGACTACATGGCAAGTGTTTGCACGTGGTTGTGCTGAGAGAAAGCCAACTGATCTAGGTAGGTCTTTTACAACTCTCAGCCACAGCTACCTTATCATATGAGAAATCAGTAAAACTCCTAACCATCTGGCCTCCTGTGGCCCACGATTTCATGACCTTAGACAATCACATGGGCACCATGGGAAAGAGGCTACTCTACAATGGAAGGATTGAGGGCACAGAGGACCTATATCTGCTGGACCATCAGCATCCATACAGCCACACTTCTTTATGGAAGATGTTCATTGATGTGGACTAGGGTTGTGGCTAACCTGGTGAACACCCGGTTTAATCTTGGTTTGTATTATCTTTTCCTGCCCACTCTTTCCAACTCCCTTGATTTTTCAGTTCTTGGTGACTCACTATTTGGGACCTGCCAATTTTCATTCCATAAGTAAATGTACAACTGCAGAAATCTTCATGTCCAGTGGAGTTTCCTATAAATAGTGTTTTGCAATGCTGACATAGTTCTGCAGTTCTTCTAGGCTTTGTGAGTGTGGTCTTAATGTGGCTACAGGCATGCTGGATGGTGATGCTTGCCACATGTCTCTCTGGATAGTCTTCTTATATACAAATGACCTACCAATACTCTCCCCGGCCAGCAACTGTGTATGTAGAAGGATCTCCCTTCACTTTGGAGCCATACCTGTCACCTATGAACCCGCCCCCACACCACCTTCTGCTGCACTACATAAAACCAAGGAAATTTTAATTACTGCAGAAAAGAGCTGTAGAAGTAGAAAAATATCACCTACTAAAAGCTTCTCCTTGCAGTGCTCCATGGCCTCATTGGTTTGTCTGCCTCTTCTTTAAGGCTATGCACGTGCCAAAGATGCAGTGAAGCTTAAAAAAGATTACAAATATAGCACGTGTGATGAAAAGCTAAAAGCTTAAGTGGTGGTGCGCATCTGTGTAATTAAACTTTATTTTTGTTCCAGGTGAACACACTGATTGCTGCATCTGTGTTTTCCTGCTTTACAACTTTGATTATAATAGTGTATTCCTCACTGACACTAAGCTATGGAGAAGATGACGACGACATATTCCTTCACCCAGATATTCACATCTTTCATATGGTAAGCAAAGAGAAAGGAGGTAATCTAGTCGAAGACCATTTGATAGTTCATTTCAGTGACTACGGTTGGCTCTGTAGCTATTTTGCATAAACCATGGTGTTCCCCATTGAGCTGTGCGAGTTAATGCAGAAGTGTACATTTTTTTTTTTTGAGTAAACTCTGTCTATACTGATGCCAACACCCAGTATTTAACTTGTGCTGCTAATTGCAGGTGGCGGGCACCGGCACTCCTTTTTGGATACAGGGACTTACTTTTCATCATCAGACTCTGACCCAGGGCATGAAAGGCAAAACAGGGAGAGAAAGTTAGGGATGTTATGACAAAAGGAGAAAGCAGGAATAAAAAAAGAAACTCAAAAGGCGTTCTACCTCAAGCAGCTGTTAAGAGTTGCATTCCAACCACTTGTTTTTTCACCCACTGTGCCTCTCTAGATAGAGGCCCAAATTATGCAAGTCAGTGCTGACCCTGGTTTAAATTAGAACATTCTATGCCTCACTGCTCAGCAAGGCCCCCTACAGAGGGGAGCACAAGCAACTGGAGACCAGTTTCATCTTCGTTAGGCCTCATCCGTGAGGTATGGCTTGGACCTGTGGCACAACAATTAAAGGACCCATGTCTGGGAATACCTATAGCCACTTAGGACATTACATCAAACACACAAAGGATGATGGGAGGGATACTTGGCAGACATCTGTCTACAGTGACACATGCTTGAATTACAATGGGTTGGAATGCTGCCTCACAGCATTGAGTTAGGTAGAGGTGGGGAGGTCAAAAGAAATATCTGGAGACTTCGAGATAAGAACACAATACATGTCAAGCTTCTTATGGAAGTGAAGTGTTGAGCTTAAATCACAGCAGTTGTTTTTGGGTAAGGTTGAAGGAATAACTTTTGTCCCTAAAGTGAAGATGCTGTTATCTAGTATTGGATCTTTCATAGATTGACATGCTGGAATCATTCCCCGTCGCTGAAG
This sequence comes from Pleurodeles waltl, assembly GCF_031143425.1. Classification (NCBI taxonomy): domain Eukaryota; kingdom Metazoa; phylum Chordata; class Amphibia; order Caudata; family Salamandridae; genus Pleurodeles; species Pleurodeles waltl. Next base: position 472,835,267 of record NC_090437.1, on the reverse strand, counting down.
TAAGAGCCCCACGGTGCCATACTAAAGTGGTATGTAAAGAACATAATAGGCTATAATGGTAGCAGGCCATCAGTTTAATAGCCTATCTGTGTCCTTCTTTAAAAAAGGACCATAGTTGAACTATGACCAATCAGGTGCTAGCACCCTCTAGAGTACCCCCAAGAGAGACTGCTCCTCTGATTTTTCTACCACATGCCATGTGAAGGGGGTTTCCATTAACTTTGCTTAGTTTTTTCCTGTGGCTTCTAGTTTTCAGCATCTGTCTCTACTGCCTTTACCCACAACACCTGGTAAAGGAGTGCAAAATTTGCCATACCTTTTCTTCTAAAACCTTAAGAGACAGAGAAGGAAAATTACTTTTATGGCTACAGCAGTCTAGATCCCAGGAATCCAGCTCTTCTGATGAGGACAGGGATTCAGCTGTAAAGCCAAATAAAAGGTCAGGATCCTCTGACCAAGGGGTTTCTGAGGAGAGTAGGAAGGTCTTTAAGTCACACCGCAAGGACCCTCACAAAAGGATAAAGTTGTGCTTATCTCGGCAGGGTTGTCCTCCTCCCAAACTTCCACTCCATCGCTGAAGAAGAAGTAGCATCACTGTTCTTCTTCAGGACCGTTGATCTAAAAATCCTCTAAATTCCGTCGACCATGATGACACAATCGACATTATTGTAGACGATGGCAGCTACCATCACCACAGTCCAAGTCAGACATTAGTGCTCCCAGTTCATCCACCAAGGTATTTTCTTCTAAGTCACCGTCAAAATTGGATTTGACTTCTCCTAACTGTTGAAGATGCCATCAAAGCCAGCATCAACAAAGGTGCAGTCGGCAGCATCACAGTCGATAGCAGCACCGTCGACTGCAGCACTGTCATCTGAACTACCGCTGACATAGTCAATGACTGCAGCACTGTCACCGACGACACAGTTGATGAAAGAAATTTTACCCACAGTGTCCTACTTCACATTTGCATCATCTGCGACATCATCGACGGATGCAGCCACAATAATAAATATCACAAAAAACGATTTATGCGCTGAGGTAACTTCTATAAGTAAAGTTTTTTTTCAGCTTTACTACCAAGTCATCTATTGGACTGGGAGGAGTCAGATGATGAAGGTCCCTTTGGGGACTCACACAGTCCTTCAGAACTTCATGTGAATTATCAGGAAGAGGATGACGAAAATGACGAACAACAATGCTACGAACCTTATTACACCCTTCATAGCAGACATTATGAGCATTATGAATGCCCTCAGCCGAGGCAGGTTGTTTTACAAATGCCTACAGTGTTGGTTCAGGATTTGCAGGCCTTGCTGTAAAATTAGAGAAGGTTTCCTGCACCTACCCAAGAACAACAGTCAATGCAACCTCAGACTGTTTCTCCTGCAACGCCAAAAAACATCCTCCACTACCAATGCCCAGGTTCACACCAGAATCAAACATTGCTGCACCTCCTAAGGAGAATAACAATTCTACAGAAGATGAGCGATAAGAGGTTGAAATCCCTGGGCCTTGACAGCCGCAGAATGAATGGGACGATTACCTGGTCCCTACTCCATCTCCTCCGCCTCCTCATCCTTTGGACTCTCCCTCTGAAGACATTGGGGGTTTCTATAATCTAATGGACCGAGCTTCAGCACGTTTCCATCCCCCAACCTCTGTTACACATTCAGAATGTTTTCTCCACGATTTTAAGGAGCTGACTAGAAAATTTGTGAGAGCCATCCCCATCATAGACTACATCTGGAATGAGGGGCTTAAAATTATGAAAAATACAGCTAGGTATGGTACCTCAAGTTCCACCTCGCCTGGACAAAAAATAGAAAGCCTCAGATGATTCCCTTGCTTGCCTCATCTGTCACCGTAAGCTTGACTCTGTCGTCTCACAGGCAGCTCAAAAGCATTCCAAGACTCCTTCTGTTCCCATCTCTGTGCCACCAGATAAGGAAGGCAGACACCTGGACAGTTTGGAAAATATATTCTATTATTTAAGCCATTACCGTCCGAGCAGCCAACACTCCTGCCATCTTGGGGCGCCATGACAGCCAGATGTGGTCAGATTGACCTGACCTGGACCAGGTACCGGCCACCTCTGCGCCTTCCACCCAGGTGGGTGTGAGTATCTCAAACTACCTCCACCAATGGAAGGAGATAACATCAGACAAAAGGGGTGTTAGATTTAGCAAACTATGGCCATACCTTGGAGTTTGTGCAGAGACCACCAAACCATCCACCAAAAGGGACGCATCCACCTAATCTTCATTTACCGAGGAAAGATGCCTTGATAATGCTGGCCCAAGGTGCGATAGAAAATGTTCCCCTTCATCAAAGAGTAATATGATTTTATTCCTGTTTTTTTCCTGGCGCAAAAGAAAACTGGATAATGGAGGTCGAAACTGAACAAATTTCTGTGCAGTCTTCCTGTAAGATTACTCTGTCAAACATGCTTCATCTTCTAAATCGAGGAGTTTACATAACATCATTGGATTTGCAGTATGCATACTTCCACATTCCCATACACCCCAAGCATCGCGAATATCTCCATTTCTCTGTAGCTGGTACTCCTTATCAATTCAGTCCTTTTTGGGCTAAAATCAGCTCCTCTAATTTTCACAAAATGTTTTTCCCCGGTGGAAGCTACACTCTGCAAAGAAGCTCATCGTGTATTTCCCTACCTAGACGATTGACTGATAAAAGCTTCATCATTGCAAAAAGCATTTGAATCTACCAGAGCTTGCCTCTCACTGTTTCACACTCTAGGCCTCACTGTAAACTATCAGAAATCCTCCACCATTCCAACTCAGACGGTAATGTTCTTGGACGCCAACCTTGATACAGTTGAGAACAAAGCTTACTTATCACAAGACAGCCAACGAAGGCTGTCCAACCTGGCTCTACAAATCTAAAAAAGAAAGTCTGTTTCTGTAATACTACTCAAGTCACTACTGGGGATAATCTCCTCTGCGGTAAACCTAGTTCTGTTAGAATGGTTAAAAATGAGACCAATGCAAGAGGAGCTGCACTCGCAACAGATCCAGTCTCAAGGCTCCTTCGAAGACTTGATCAGCATTACCTCAAGGATGGTGGCAACACTAGCATGGTGGTCTCACATAGATAATCTCTCTCAAGGCCTTACATTCCTGACTTCAGTTCCAGACTTCGTCATCCCAACCAGTGCTTCCTTGGAGGACTGAAGCAGCCATCTAGAGGACCTACAGATCCAAGGGAAATGGTCAAACCTCAAAAGCTAATGCACATCAATTGCCTAGAACTGAAATCGGCATTTCTCATCCTATAAGCTTGTACCGCAAATAGCAGGCTCCTCTGTGCTGGTCCGTACATACAACACAACCAGAATGTATTACTTCAACAAACAAGGAGGTACCCGGTCTCCTATTTCTTTCTGAAGAAGCTGAAGCTCTTTGGAATTGGTGAATTGTCTCACAATTCACAGGAGATCTCTAAGAGCCGAACACGTATCAGGGGTGAACACCTTAGTGGACATTCTCAGCAGAACCGGAGACAGTTGCCAAGAGTGGGAACTGGATCAACTAGAACTGGCTAGGATTTTCTCATGCTGGGGCAAACCAGCATAGGATTTTTGCAACCTACAAGAACTCCAAATGCCAGTTCTTCGCCAGTTGATACCCATTCCCGGGGTTGTGGGGGAATGCCCTTTTGATGCGATGTTCCGCAATTTATGCATACTCTTTTTCCCTCTTCTCATTAATTTCCAACCTTCTCAGAAAAATGAAAATGGACCACTGTTGATTCATCCTGATCACTCCCATGTGGCCCAGTCAGCACTGGTTTATGGAACTCAGTCTCATGTCCGTAACCGATCCCATATGCCTTCCGAAGAAGCAAGTGCTTTTGACGATGAACCAGGGCCAAGCTTTATACATGGAGCCAGCCCCTCTCCACTTATATGCATGGCCTTTGAGTTCTAGGAGTTTCGAAACTTAAACATCAATCAAGAATGTAGAGGGAGATTGTCCAAAGCAAGGGTGGAAAGTACAAATGGAATGTACAGGCTAAAGTGGAAAAGCTTCTGTTCCTGATGCAGACAAAATAACTTGCATTCGTTTGAAATGTGTAAAACTGATCAGCTGCTAGTCTTTTATAGTCAAGAGACTGCAGTGATGAAAGCAGCGATAGCACGGTAGATCTTAGCAACAATTCAGTTTTGCCATTCTAAGATGGGCACACCCCTCAAAAGAAAAGCTAAAGCACATTCCACAAGAGCATTACTCGCTTCAGCTGCTCTGTTCGCAGGCATCCCAGTGAAGAAAACATGCCGCTCCTCAACATGGAAGAGCACACACTCATTCATGCAGCACTACTGCCTACAGTCAGCACAATGCAGTGACTCTGCTGTGGGACAGGCTGTACTATGCCATCCATTCAAATAGAGTGAGCCTCTTTAAATAGAGGTGTTTATTCATATTGCATTCAAATGCTTTCAGTCAACTGTATATTGCCATCTGATTGTTTCTATTAACGTTTATTTAGCTAAAGGTTTAGAATATGAATGCTTATGATTGTGTGTGTGTGTGTGTGTGTGTATATATATATATATATATATATATATATATATATATATATATATATATAGAGAGAGATAGATAGATATATAATGGCAGTAAAAGTTTTTTTTCTTTTTTTTGTTTTTTAAACCACTATTAACTAAGGGTACTTAAGCTGCCTACAATACGTCTTGGTATTCTGATTCAAGCATGTGAATCAATGTAAGATCCAACACTGGATTAGAAAATGAGTTACTTACCTGTAACTGCAGTTATCCAGTATTGCTATCTTTCATAGATTCATATGCGACCCACCCTCCTGCCGTGAGAGGCTCACTTTATGACTGGGATGTATTCCCACTTGTGCTAGAAAATGTGAGGGAATCGGCCTCTCTTGGGAGTATTTTAGAGCGTGCTACCACCTAATTGGTCATAGTTCTACTATGATCCTTTTTTTTTTTAAAAGGACATAGATGCGCTTTAAACCTGATTGCTTACTGCCATTAGAGTCTACTACAGTTTTTTACGTACTGCTTTACTATGGTACAGTGGGACTCCCACTTCGATGATGGGGAATGATTCAAGCATGTGAATCAATGAAAGATACCAATACTGGATAAAAGCAGTTACAGGTAAGTAACTCATTTTCCTAATTATCCTCACTAGGAGAGGCATCCCACTCTGTATGTGTTGTAGTTCTGTGTCGTAATACAAAATGTAAAAGTCAAAGGAATTAGGTGAACTTGAATTAAAGTTTTGTATTGGAAATTTCAATCTGTTTTAATTGATTCTTTTTTTTGTTTTCTTTTTTTCCCCCACCAGTATATACTGAACCAGTTCGTTAAAGGAGCCAACATAGCAATGTTGATGGCTTCTCTCTGCAGCCTTTTTATTGTACTGACCATTGCCTATTTGTGCTGTCGGAGTCTTCCACACTGCATGTGCTATGACACAGTGACTGGCATGGTAAGTAACTGTTCCCATGTTTTATGTCTTCAGTGTATATTTATTTTTAACTCTTAATTTGTTCTTGTGTGCAATTTTGGGTGCGTGGTGGTTACAGTTTAAAATTGTTGTGACCGCATGGAGCTTTCTCCTTGGTGAGGCAATAATGTTTGCATGGTAGGTATGTAGAGCAGACATAGAAGTAGGGTTCTCTTTGTGTATTTTGGGTCACTGTTGGAAGGGGTACCGGCTTAATCAAACAGTGAAGATAGGGTGAGTTTGTGTTCTAATGGGACTGACCAGAGTGACTTCTGGCCTCCTAGTACAGTCGAATTGACCAGTTTACTATTTATAACACAAAATGTTTTTTAATTTCTGATGTATTGAAATATGTCATTTTACTTAGTAATTATTGCAGGAAGGAAGTGTTAGAGTGGTCTGAGGTGACTTGGGTTAGGAACAGGTGTTGGGGCTATGCATGAGGAATTTTTAGTCCGTGAAGATGAGGCGAGGATGATCAAGCATGTGGGCTCAAGTTAGTAAAATAAAGCTCCTGTGGGACTGTATAGTATTGCAGTGTAATGGATCGGTTAGAGTTGTATTCCAGGATGGAGGGGGTAGTCTTATGGTGAGGCTGTGACTCATAAGCATGTTTTAAAGATGTGGCAAACCCCATCACCATTATGGGCTGATTGGGAAATGTGGCAAATTCTTTTTAGGAGAGCATGATGATGTCTTTGTTTTTATCCAGATTTCTGTAAAAACTGCAAGGTGCAGGAAGGTTATGCATAAGCAAGTGGTCACTAAGAACAGTCTCACATGCCAGCCTGCAGTTCCCAAACCACAAGAATTATAGTTTGCGGATGGCATACAAAAACTGGCCCTAAATCAAAGTACTCATGCCTAGCTAACTGGGCCATTATGATCTGTCGGACCAATGGACATTGTCCATGCAGGCCATTAACTGCCTCAGGTGGGCTCTAACATCACTTTTTGAAAGGGGTACCGAGTGACACCGGGAATGGGCTTGTCACCTATTGCAGGCTCCTGAGATGTATCAATCTTGAGAAAGCCCTATCTTATAAACAGTTGTATGTTCATTCTACTGGGATACCCACTAGACTTGTTGTCTACACAGACAAGCCAAAGGAGCTCTGCATTAGGGGTAAGATCTATGACACTCTGAACTCTACACTGTAGAGTTGTTCTCTGCCTTCAGATAGCATTCATTAATCATAAACTGTGTGTTCTTGAATCTTCAACCACAACTCAAACAATTCTCAATAAAGCTATGCATAATGTCTTCATATCTATGTATAATGTCTTCATAGAGTCATGTACATAGCGTAACTTGAGTGCGTCTCCAGCAAGGGAAAACTGAATGCTCATCAAAGGTCTGCTTTCTGATTAAAAATAGCAGTAAATGCTTTTCACTCTTGGAACATTTATTTAAAAGCATTATCAAAGCCAGGCTTCACAGTCCTTCCATGGCACATGGGTGCAAGACTTTAATAAAGAAATCATTGTTTAGTTTTGAAATATGAGCATTACAAAGCATACATCGTCATTGTATTCTAATAGCCAAAAATTCCTCTCCAGCATTGGTTTTGTAGTCATCTAGCCTATAGCCAATTATGTTCCTCACTGGAGTTGGGTCTTAAGGCTTCAGCTCTTGGTAGCTCCTGGGCTAAGAATCTTTCCTTCACTTCCTGCAGATTTAATTTAACATTTCAATGGAAGGCTCCCATAGGCAATCCTTATGTGTGATCCCCACGGAGACTGACGTTTTTCCTCTCGACAGTCGGTTCATTAGGTGCCGTATGTCAACTACTTCTCTTTATCAGATACGTTCAAAGCTCGAGTCTCCATTTGCTTCCTGGGCTGGCGAATAGAACTTCTTTCAGGTGAGCTGCCCTCAAATCCAGGGACATTAATTCAACTTTCTTACAGCGCTTCACAGACACTGTCTTGTGAAGCCTCTATGGATTTTTGATGTCTGGGACACTGAAGAGGCTTCACCAAGCAAGCCAGTTTACCTTTTCGAGGGTGCTTAAGAACTTGATTGTTGAAATGTGTTTGGAAATATATATCAATTCATACTAAACTGCACATAGCTCTCTATCCTAGCGTAGAAAAGACCTTTTGATCATCCATTGCAACATTCAGGTACCATTTGTTGCATTTAAATTACACTGTATCCTTGCAGTGTCTTGGACTGAGGTTAGTTCCTGGGCATGTGACCATACTAAATGGGATTTTTGAATGTTTCTGTTCAGTTTCTACCTTTTTAATATTGAGGTGTGGTGTGTGTTTTTTTTTTTTTTTTTTTAAATATGAAATCAAGGACAGATATTGAGGTCTGGTTAAACCGTCATGGTTTATGTCAAACTACCTAATCTCTGTTGCAGCATGATCAGACTGTGGGCCTACTAAGGCACTTCAAGGCCAGACTGGCTGTGCTGGGCAATGGGAATTTCCTCAGGAGGCTGGAAGGGCGGGGGGGGGGTCGGTTTTGCAGCTGTTTTATAAGCACTGATGTGTCCCTTGTACTCCAACAGTTTTCAGGCAACAATAAATGTGCCAAGATAACTCTGGTGATTAATGTACCTGCTGGATGGAGATCAGAGTTTTGTCTAGTGACAGCTTTGACTCATTTAAGGTAGCGTGAGGGTTAATATGCCTGCTGCAAGGAACGTGCACTATACAGATCACAGAACGGTATTTTTTGTGCAATTCTTGTGGGCTACTGATCGCCACATACATCCTTTTTTCTACTGTGCAGTTCATATGTTAGTCATAATCTAGCACAGTGGTCTGTGAACTGAAATCAGTGCTGCATGCACACTGCATGGTACAATATAGACAGTTATGTTTTTCCCCAGTCTTTGGTTGGCATAATTTTGCTAAAAAGGGTTTTTTGGGTGGAAACTATTAGTAAAGTCAGCCCTAACCACTGTTACATTTTGAATCCGGAGTTTATGCTTCCCCAGACCAAGCTTTCTTAAACATGCCTACCAGTATTGATGTCTACCAGTATGGATGACATGTGAACCCTAGACTGTGTAGTCCCTTTGTCTTAAGTAATATTTGGTATACACTGATTTACACATGATTCATAGTGGCTGTATGTGATGTAAAGTGCCCCAACACCCTATGCTGGTAAGAGAGGTGCTATAAAACAAATTAAATGCATGTGAGAGAGGGGCTATGGAGAGATGAGAGGCACTGTTAGTGATTGAGAGGGAATCATTGAAGAGCCCCAATAAAAACTGCTGTATCCCGGTGCACTGTACGGTCATCATTTACTATACTTTAAAAACAAATGCAATTCAATATATAATGGAAAATCTGTTGTAGAATATGCTGTTTTTGCCATTTTTTCCCCCCGAAAATGTTCCTTTTGGGGCACTATTGTAGTGGTCCAGCTCACTCGCTATGCACTCTATGGGGGCTAGTCTGAGAATTTGCTAGGGCTGCTTTGGGTTCCCAGTCTGGCTCCAGATTTAAGTTCTTTAGTAGGGCCATGAATCGCGATTGGATGCATATTTTGGTTTAACTAACAGCAAGTTTGAGCTTCTGTGTTCGGATTTGACAGGATTGTCAGGCACAGGTGATGAATTGTGAGATACATGCTTGAGCAAATCCTCTTAAAAGAAAACCGCTGATTTGCTGCATCCTTTGCTTGCACTACACTGATTTCACTGTGGGCATATTTTCAAAGAAAAGAATGTGGTTCTGCATAGATCAACTAAAGCAAGTTAATTTTTAGGATTAAAAGAAATACTCGCCATAACATTTTGGAATGGATTGTGCTGAAAATTGCCATGTTTCACGGCATACCCTTAAAAATTATACTGGACAAAAGTCTGAATTTCACACCTTGGTTTTCAGAAGCCATTTGCACTAAAACAGAAAATGAATATCTCAATACTGTTTCAATCACAGACCAAGGACCAACTACAAGTGCAAAGCAGGAGTGAGAATGGGGTTTTTGTGCTCTCACGAACAAGAAAATTTGCAAGGTTACTTGTAGCTAGTTGTGATACAAAAAATGTACATCTAAACAAGGGTTCTGTTATGCGTAAAGTGTCGACTTTTAAGACATTTGCCTATGTCTTCATTGGATGCACAAGTCCTATTCCACAACTGGAAGAGACGAACAGTTGCAAGTTACTGTAAAGATAGTAACTAAATATTTAAATCGGACAGGAGAGGTTGCACAATCTTTCCAAACAAAAGCTCATAACTGCCACCATGGAAACCTAGTATTTTGATCTTATAAACAACTAAGTATTTTGGCCATGGAAAGTTACAACGGCAACACATTGGCCCAGATCTCTTTCACAGTCATCTGTGAAAGTGCGATGTGTTGGACATTCCTGCCTTCTGTGAAAATGTACCCAACGTTACACCTTTCTTTATTAAAATCTCTCGTGACTGACTCTTGATCCAGTGATTCATTTCCTCTAAATTGAAATTAAGGCAATATTAGATTGCAGGATGACATGGCTAGGCCGCTGAAAATCTGAAAGATGGTGGAGCGGAAGAACAAATCTGGGAGCCGTTGGATGATGCGCAGGCTCCCAATTGGTCCATCATTTTAGATGCACCCTGAAATAAGGTCCTAGAGGATGGCCCTTGGTGAGGGCTGATGTCAGGAAAAAGGCTACTAACCCTTTTCTGAGCAGTTTTAGGTTGTTTCTTATTAGCTTTCTTTTCATTTCACTATTTTCTGGTAAAAAATTAAGGGGTAGAATAACATTTTTCAATGCAGTCATCATTGTCTAACTATAAATTCATCATTAGTATTAGTACTTTTTGGAGATGATTGCCAGACCATGACATTTTTTTTTTAGATTTGGGAAGTCATTTAATTTAAGCTGTTTAGTCCATTAAACCACACCTGTTAGACTTCTAGATGCTTTGCATTTGATGGATAGCCTAAATGGAAGTCCTTAGGCAGTGGGCTACAAAATCTTTGTATTTTGCAGGGAAGGTGGTAGGGGGAGGAAATCATTTTAAAGTATCTCATGCTCTGCATGCCCAGACATATGTCCATTTGTCTTATTCACCATAGGTATGGTGTACATTGTTGTTAAATTTGAAAAGAGGTTATTTTACATTAACCATATGCAGGTGACGTTTTGCATAGTGCAGACCCTGAGCTCTGTTGCTTCAAATTGCTCTCAGATTGATGGGTTAAGGAAAATTATACATATTGAAGATAAGCACTTGTGCACAGGAACTAGCCAGAGGCCTTTCAAAATAAAACTCGCAGGCTTAAATCACTGTGGTTGACTCATAAATATACTCTATGCACCCCACATTCCACATACATGCACACGCTTAACACACACTTGGGATGTTAGCGAACAGATCTGGGTTAGCAGCTTGAAGCAGAGGACAATAGGTCTCCACTCAAGTGATAGGTAAAAAAAAGCTTGGTCGCAAACTATAGATTCACAAAACATGGTAAACTGCCACCACTACTCTACATGTAAAACCTAGCGGGATGGTATTGAGGAGATGGTAGTCCTGGGTCTTTTAACCACTTGTCTGCCCCCAGTGTGGACAGAAATACTGTTTCTCCATTTACTTGGGGTGGGGGCATGGCCATGCACATGCTGGGCAGCCTCTAACCTATTATTTTTTTTTTTTATGAACATTCTGTGGCTACTAGTGAGCTTTCAGAGGGGCAGAAAGGCTACCTCTCCTGTTGGGGTGGGGAAACTCTGTTCCCATGGTGGGCCGTCCCTATCCCTATATTAAAAAATAAATAAACCTAACCTGGTGTCTGGTGGGCTTTTAAGCACCCCGCTGAGTTCCCAACAGGGGCAGATTAGGTGTAACTACCCCCATATGCCCTCAGGGGGGAGGAAGGGAGGGCAGAAAGACTCACTGTAGTTTTTGGGGGTGGGGCATGGCCATGTTGATAATGGGTAGCCCAACCCACAATAATCACACAAGCCCTCGCCCAAGGGGCTGCTCCCCCAAAATCCCTAGTGTCTCCTGGGTGGATCCCTGCTTGGGGATTGCTCTTCCTTGATTATCCCCAAGCAGGGATCCACTGGGAGAAAGAGAACATTGGATAGGGGAGATTCTACCCTACCAACGACACCTCTCCCACCCCAATCGGTGATTCCCCCCCTAAGCACTGATGCAGTGAAAGTAAAATGAGCCCATAAGCTTGTTTTACTTTCAATTTAGTGTAATTGCGTCGGTGTGCCCTGCTCGCTGATCATTATAACAAAAAAAAAAAGACTGACTGCTCAGGAAGCTGTTACTGAGCAACCAGAGTATTAAAGGACTCCCTCTGGTGCTCAGTCCTGGCCAGCGGCCGACACCTGCACTGGCGAGGTAGTGTCGCTAAAATGATTGAAAGAGGACATGTTTGGTGTGCCCCTTCCAGGTCAAAGGATGGGTCATGGGCCCTAATCATTTCAACAGACAGGCCTAGGGCTTCATGAATACATTGAATTAGTGTGAGGCAGAGGCAGAAATCAAAACCCAGGATACATATACTCTCTGACAGGGACTCCAGTCAGGAGACCACAACTGTACGTGATGCAGGGAACATACCTTTCTCAATGGATACCGAGAGCAACTGTGCTTCGCTTGGCTCTATTGGGGCTGCCCTGTCCCATGGAACAGGGATCAAGCCAGACACAGACAATCGCCTCGAGCTGCGTTGGCTCTCCCACCTCTTCTGCTGATTATGTGACATTAAGGCACACCTTCCTCCTGCCTCTTCTAACAAGTGTTCAGCATTTAATGAATGTCACTTATTTAATCTCAGATTGATCTATGGGTAATTGTATACCCTTTTGCTGTTTTTATTATTATTTTTTATTGTGTTAAACAGCTTTGGACTGTCTGTCTTAATAAATACACAAGTCCATAAATGTTTTATTTATATTCATTCATTTGTATACTGCCAAAATAGTTTGGGAAGACATTGACACGCTTTACTACAAATTTGTATCCAGCACTCTGAGTTATGTAAAGTTAGCAAGGAAGTTTGCTGGACCAATATACAAATAACTGCTTCATCCAGACGCATTTGAGGTAACAGATAAACGTAATACTTGTAGAGTTTATGCGAGCCTTTCCATTGCATGGGTTGAACCACCGCTATTAATGTTGTTCTATTTTGTAGGAGTGGCTACGGCCGACAGAAGACACTCCGCAAACTGTGGAACTAGTTTGCACTTTCAGAGGTATGTGAAGTTAAGCATTTTTTTTAAATTCCGTCTTCTTTTGTTAGATTTGTTCTAATGTCCTTGTTCTGTGGTGTTTTCATTCTAAATGTAATGTATCCATTTTCACGATATTCTTGCAGGTGGTGATGAGACGGTGTTTAACTCCCCCATGCAGTTCAGGGATCGCCATTTTGTTGCAGAAGAAGACTTCTCAAAACCTCCACCATACGTCAGGCTTTCTTGAAATTAAGGACACCTTTGGCAGTTTATCACAATGCTTAAAAACTTGTCTTAGAACATTTTACACTCAGAACTTCAAGGTTCACACTTTAGCTTTGTGTTTTCAGGTATGCTTTTATTGGTGGAAAAGAAGCCCCATTAAATAGTCACAGAAAGGGAATGGAGCACGCACACAACGGAACTGAAACCAGCCGCAGAAGAGTACTAGCAGATTTTAATGCTATGTTGTTTTAAATCCTATGTCGTCTTAAAATCCTTGTTCATCTACGTACGGACGTCACAACCATACTGTTGATACATTATTTGCCTGTACTTCTTATGCCATTATCTTCTGATCTCGGTGCAGTAGCGTTCTGCTGACGGACCCCGCGTCATTCCCTATGCCCTTGTGAAAACTCTTCAGTTTTCACTAAAAGCAGCCCTGGCAGTAGGTAGAATCTTGTATTGCAGTAACGTGTTGATGACCAAAGAGTTTTGTCCACTGTGACCACTACACAGAGAGGAGTTCAAGGGATGCCCTGGCAGAAGGTTTGATTTTTATATGCTGCTACCGGGGTAGATATTATTTCAAATGCTAGCCCCTTTTTACTGCACTGTCCCAAAGGAGAGCTTTTGTTTTGGCTATACCACTGATTACTTTAGCTGCATTCCCCTTCACTTCGGGGTGTTTACATACGATTCTTATTCTATTTAAATTACTGTTGCAATACAGCCTCTAGAAAATATCACTTTCTCATGATCTTAACACTATGCAAGTGCATCCTTAGCGGTTATAGGCTCATTTTTCTCAGGTTATCTTATAAAGTAAAATTGAAAGAAAAATATTTTTTATGTAATCCAAGGCCAGGCTACGTTTTGAAGGATTTTTTTTTTTTTTTTACTTAAAAGTGAATGTAATGTATATACTATTTTCCTACAGGCTGGTCTAACTTTTGATGTGCTCTGAAATTATTTTAAGTGGAGACTTTTGCAAATGTTTTACATTTATTGCTAACTTGGAAGATTTTAATAATTAAAAAATAAAAATAATTACAACTCCTATTTGTTTCAGTAGTTCTGGAGCTCTATTCCTTTAACAAGCCTTTTGTGTTTACTGGCAAGTTTCCAAATACCCATGTTTACTGTACATTATAGAGGAAGCAGCGCTTAGTTTGTGATATGACCATCTTGTGAACTGGTGTGTGTGTCTGTCTATGTCTATGTCTATGGAGGAAAAACCACGTTGGGTAAGCCAATGCAGTGGGTGAAACAATCCTAATGATTGTGACCAGAGTTGTTCTACCAGTACAGCTGTTAACCGCGTGCTCATAACAATTATAGCTGATGCATAATTTTTTTTTTTTTTTGTATAGCAATTCATGTTTCGATTTTTGTCACCCCTTTGTGCCGTAAGTGGCAGGTGTTATCATCAAACGTAATTGTATTATGTTTACTGACCTCAGAAAGATGGGCAATTGAGATATGAACCAGAGGCATTTATTGCAGATGGTGGTGAGCGTTTATCTCTCTGAGACACTGTGCTGCCTTATGAATGTAAGGCAGTCAAGATGATCCTAGAGTACAGGGCCATACACTCAACCTACTGAGCCAGAAACACAACGATTTATTCAAGATACTTGTTGGTATGTACAAAAGATGTGCATGCTGAATCTGATAAGCACTCTCTGTATTAAGAGCTTCAGTGCCTTGCTAGGGGTAGTAAGTGCTACATACATGAAATTACAACTTCAATATTTGGCTTACTTCCATTGTAAAGTATACCTGCAGATCTTCAAGTAGATCTAGTGAGACAATGCAGGCTGGCGCTGGTGGACATAGTCAACAGGTGTTCTTTGTGGGGAAACTGGCCAATGTTGCCACAGGCTGGAGATTAAGACCTCTGTTTTATAGTGGAGTAGGCATCAAGGTTGAGTCTGACCTTAAGCCTTAATCTCTCTTCAAATCAAAATAAAGAACATTACATCTGATCCAAAAAGAACCAAGAGCTGCGTAAATGGACAATTGTTAAAGTCTGCCCTGCCAGTCACTCAGCTGTTCAGGCAGGTCACCCCAAATATCGGCGGCCCACACCCATTGTCCACTTGGTTAGTTTTAGAAAGTGGGGCAGCAATCCGAAAACAGTATAATTTTTAATGCATAATATCCCAAAGCGTTTTTTCCCTCAGCACGGAATATCACCTGTTTTGTACTGGAAGGTGCTTTCGGGCTGGGTGAATCCTAATTTTTTTAAATCTTACGTCTGCAAGGTACATTTAGACCCTTCTTAAACAAAAGTAACAGATTCAAAGTCTGTTTACAGAGGTTACGACCATAAACCTAAAGGATTTGAAATAAATATTCCCTGTTCCATCGTATTAGTACGTTATGTAGTACTTGAATTTGAAAGTAGCCAAGCTCTGTCTTCTGCAGTTGTCACTCCTTGCCATCTTACATATTGTTAGTGAACGCCTACTCTGCCCTGTGTGTCAGCCATTACATTGGGGGTGGGGGGGGTGGGGGGGAAAGTGCCTTCGTCTTTGTGAAGGGTCTACTAATAAGGTATGGATCCAAAATCAATAAGAAACCACAGACACGATGATCCACCCAAGGTATCAACCGCTTAATATAGTCTCACGCTTGTCACACTGGTCTTTCCTAGCCACCTTGCTGCTCCGTGTGACGAACGCATAGTGGAACATTTGTGACTCATAATTCAAAGCTAGTTTGCTTTGTCAGGCTCTATTAATCCAACCTGCTTCATTTAATGTACATTCTTTCATAGATAAAAACAGATTTCTATGAATGTCTGTTAGATTACTGGCTATATGGACATTGCATCATATATGATTGCCTTCGTTCTGTCTCTAGCTTCTTTTTGTGTGTGTGTGTAGGAAAGTGCCTCTTTTGACATGGTTAGCTTACCACTTGGTGCCTGGTATTTGATGTGGTTTCAAAGTTGTTAGTGCCCAGGGCTCCTGCTAACCAGGTTCCCTGGGCCAGTTCTCTTTCCCAAAACTGTTGCGATGCATTGGTACAATTGGCAACACCTTTAACTGTCACTATAAGTCCCTAGTAAATAATACTTGGGTACCCTAGGACCTGGGGTACTAAGGGTAGTTCCCTGAGGGCAGCAGAACAGATTGTGCCACCCTCAGGGAGCATGCATCCAAGTGCACCCAGCACTGTCATTGCAGGCTGTGTCCTGGTGCAATCATAAAATGCAAAACTGACATGGCATGCAGACAGTGTGACCTGTCTACTACACACTGCATGCAATATAGGTAAGACACCCCTCTGGTAGGCCTTTCAGTCCTAAGGCAGGGTACACTATACTGCATGTGCAGGCATAGATGCATGAGCAATATGCCCCTACTGTGTCATTGCCAAACCTGGGACGTAGTAAGTGAACAGAGCAGCCATTTTACTTGCATGTGCTGGATACTGGTCAGTACGAGTTGCATAGCTACATGATGGCCACTCTGAACCCTGGGTTTTTTGGTATCAAACAACTCCGAACAATAAATCCAAACTAGTACCAGTACTGGATTTATTGCTAAATGTACCCAGAGGCCACCTTAGAGGTGACCCCTGCAAAAGCTAACTAAACCTGGCATGGTTGCTGGCTGGTCACAACCACCCTGCCATCCCCAGACAAGGTTCTGGAACCCTGGGGTGAGAGTCTTTGCTCTCTGGGTTCAGAAAACAAAGCCATTCCTGGGCAGAGATGTTACACCTCCTCCCCCAGGAATGTGCACAGCCCTGCCTGGGAGCTTCAAAGGGCTTGCTGCCCTTGAAACTCGACCCCCCGGCCCTGCTGCTAGCATCAGATGGCCACCCCTGTTGCAAACTCCCCTCCTCCCTTTTGGCTGGAGCAGTGGCAGGAAAATGCACAAAGGGCAGTAGGAGTGGCCTCCCCAGATTGCACCATCTCTAAGGTGTTGCATGCAAATTGACCCCTCATTTAATTTTTTTCCATCTTGCATGGTAGGAAAATAGCTAATCAGAGATAGGGAAGTGACCTTTGCCCACAGAAGGTGGTCACATAGTGGGTGTAGTCACCCTAAGATAGAAGACCCATTGGTCACTAGTTGGAGCTCCCCTAAATGCCCACTATATGCAGTATTTAGTGGATACCCTCGACCTGCAGATCAGATTCCAAGGACACAAGGCAGCCAGCAACAGAGAAGACCCAAGGCTCGAGAACTGCAACTCTGCTGCACAAAGAAAAAGGCGTCAAACCCTGCCTGCTGCACCCTGGACTTGACCATCACCGCTGAGTGGTTGCATGGACATTGGACACACTCTACAAAACCCCAGAGGACCTCCACCCTTCTGAAAATCACCAAAGATCTCTCTCCAAAGTGAAGGCATCACTCCCTGCAACAAAGAAGAAAAGGCCAGTGAAGTCCATTTCACTGACTGTCTGGTGACCTAAGGAACCAGACAAAGCATTTGAACCATATTTCACCAGATACTCAGAGGACAAACCCTGCAAGTGTGGCAAGTTTGATGGTGCTGCAACCTCCAGTGACTGAACCGTGCAATAGCCATGGCTACTGGACGCCCCAGGTCGGAATAGTCCACACTGTACTCTCAAAGGACCAGGAGCAAGCCACAGTTGAGGAACTTCAGGACACATAAGAGCCACCCCTAGTGGCCCTGCTGACCTGCAATCCACCCTCAGTGACCTGCTTCCAAGGCCACCTTTTTGCTCATCTCTTGGCTCACCTATGTGCTCTGCACCCGTCCTCCCTGGGGCCTGCAGCAGAGAACAAGCTGTGCTTTAAGGGTCCCCCACCCCCTAGCAAGCTCTACACTCAAAGGGGACCCAACAAACTCGCCTTGTAGTTCACCTGTGCATTGCTTTTCCAAGTAGTGCCCCGCAGTGGCCCTGCACCAGCTCCAAAGACTTTCAGCAGCAGCTCCTGCCAAAACCGGGAACCGCTTGATCTTCTCCGGCTGGTCCACGGGACCTCTTGAGGACCCCAACCTAAAAACAAAAGGAGACACATTGCCTGATTATTACATGCATTTTTTAACTTTTCTCCCATTGATTCCTATGGTGCGTAATTATGCACAAAAGCAAGACATTTTCATAACTTTAAAAAATCATAACTTAAAAAGTACCTCCCTGATTTTGATCTTTCTTAAAAATGTTATAAAATCTGAAGTATTTTTCTAAATTGCTTGAGTTATTCCTTTGAGTGTATGTCCACTTTTATTGATACTGTAAGTACTGTGTGCCTTGCACTTCTCCGAGATTGGCCAAACTGCTTGACCAAGCTACCATAAAAAGTAGAGCATTATGTAGTTTAGTTTTTACCTCTGTAAACCAAGTTGGGGTTACTTGGACTCTGCACAGTGCACATCATTTTTGTACATTATATAGAGAGACAGCATACTACAGTGTGTTTTTTCTGCCATTGGATACCCATCGTCAGCTTTCCAGGCAAAAAGGTACAGCTGCACTGTTGAGCTGAGGGGCAGCTCCTAACCCTGAAAAGGCCATATTTTTATACGGATGGGGTGATTTGTTTTCCTTTGATGGGTAACTGCATCATCCTCTAGTTTTTTACACTCTTCAATGCTGCTTTGTAGGTCACACGCTGGATGATAACTAAATGCCCTGCTGCGTGGATATGGACATCTGGTGGTTTGTGCAACAAGAGCCTGGAATAGATTAGACAAAATTAGGCCTGGTACGAAAATAAAAGTAGCTCCCATTAGCAAGTTAGATTAAAAAAGTGACCTTAGTTTGTAAATTAGGGCAGTTTTGAACGTGTAAAGACACACACAAATGTTTTGCAAAGAATGGAAAACAGCATAGATTTTAGCTTGCTGCATTCAATGTTTGTTTGCTTTAATATCAGGGTAGCAGCAAACATCCCAAAAATTGGCCCATGCTGACCTCTCAGTCCAACCTGTTGTGCCCTGCGTGACTGATCTATAGGCCAGGTCGACCCTGACAAGAATTCTCACCCCGTTCCCTCTTCTAGGAGTCTATTGTGTCTATAGGATTTAACATCTGGAAATTGCATGTAAGATACAACAATGTGTATGGGAATGCTGCATAATTGGGATGCCGTCGAGCCAGGCAAAAGGCCAATGTTTTAAAGTCCCATCCCACATCGTTCTTAAGATCAAGCAGATTAATATCTGCTTTTCTTTGGGACAGAAACAGAAAAGTGCTATTAAGTGAGGGATAGAGAATGGCTTTGAGAATTCCAGTCATTGTGAGAGAAGCTTGAGAAAACCCATTACATTTGGAAGGAGCCAGGATGGCACCATTGTCTGCACAGGGCAAGGACTTTAAACCCAAGAAATGATACCACCCCTTCCTGCCTACTCATGTCCTAGGAGTATAGGTTAATGTTTAGGCCCTGATTCTGAGTGTGTGGGAGTTTTCTGACCTACACCCAAACCGATGTTTGCACAGGGGTCTGGATTCCGGTTTGGGTGGTATTTAACACGGTTATATTGAATATCTCACCTTTCATTAAGTTTGAGCTGGTCAGACCTGCCGAAATTTGGAAAGTAAAACAATCCTATCAATTTTTTTTTTTTTTTTTTTTTTTTTTTTTTTTTTTTTTTTTTTTACAGGCTCATTCAGATTTTGGTGCAGCAAGCGCCACAATCTGCATGATATATCCCAAAAACTCAATAGTTGCTATATATCACACCAGATAAGTTATGAACCCAGAGGTATCGGATTTTATTGGTTGCAATAAACAGCACCTTCAAGCCAACAATCTCTTGTTGCCAAGTTGGTTGGATAAGCAAGCCTGCTAATGTACAGGGATATCTCTGACCCCACTGAAAGGACCAGCCATACCAGTCTTTCTGTGAACTCGCAAATATGGCTGAAGTTTCTAATACTGGAAGAGAGCTAGGCTAAACTCATTTGTTTCAATGAGAGGGATCTGTAGCCCCTAATTGTATAAGGTGCTGCAGAAATGCAAAACCTCCGCATTCAATCCAACAATTGCTGAGTTTTCACAGTTGAAGCTTATCTGACTGCAGTTCTCCTCGCAGCCAAATAATACTTTCTTGACTTTCAAGGCTGCCTTCTGCTTTCACAGAAAGCATGTGGTCCACGCCCCAACTTCCTCTGTCTTAACACTTCACTCCAAGGGCAGGCACTTCATGGTGAAATCACGTCCACTCTAATCTCGCAATTGAGACCAAGAAATCCGAATTACTTCATCTGGTAGGACAGTGCCAGCCTCTCCACTGCCAGGGACAGAGGAAGCTTACGTTGCCCAGTAGAGTCTACCCCACAGAATAATGAATGTTATGTCCTTTGCACTGGTGACCGTCACCTATCATTAGTCAGGATAAGGTTATGCTGTGAACACATCCTGCACTTGTTGAAAAGGTGTTGAGTGAATGTGACTTGGATGAGGCAATTGTCTCCTGCTTTTTTTTTTTGTTTACTAACCCAGGGCTACTTCTACACTGAGGTGTTGCATAACATTGATTTCAGCATTGCTATAAGTATTTATTAGGACAGAGCAAGCAACCTGGGCCCCTGGGAGCAGTTCTCTTCATACAAGGGAGGTCAGGTGCACAGAATCCTGCAATAATTGATACCTGCTTCTAGACTGGTCACCACTTCAAGGTTTCATTGCTGTTCTCCACAGGGGAAATCTCATTTGTTAGTGTTAGAGTACATTCTGCCAAAGTCAAGATGGCAGCTGTGGCACCATTGAGGCTTGTTCTTGGCAGGAAGATATGCTGGACAGCTACTTGGCCACCCGATGGGCATTAAGGAGCAGATTTACAAGAAGTGACGCACAACTGCGGCTGGCTATGGTCAAATCTTACCACCATGTGTACTCCATATGTACAAAACGGTGCAGCATGGTGTAATTTTTTTTTTAAATGACATTAACCTTTTCGACATGTCGCTAATCATACTAGTGTCGCTTTTGGCCTTTAAAAGCGTAAAAAAAAAAAAAAGCTTGTGAAAATGCCAAACAGTGTGTCTGGTCTAACACATCTACAATGTAGTATTGTGGATTGATATATTGAGATTGTGTAAACATTCCCAGCTGAAGAAGTCAGATAGCGTAGCTCAGGCCTCAATAACAACATTGCCGGCACTGTTTGGATGATTGGTACTTGCTCCTCATATTTGCCAATGAAGCTTGAGTTTGCTACAGGGCAAGCAATATTTACCATAGCATATCCATTGAATGCAGGATACATGACTGATATCCACACATCTCCAGACTCCAGCCAAAGCACTTGGGTAGTCTGTGAGACACCTCCACAAAGTAGCTGTGCCAGTTCAGTACAGGAGTGTCTCAGCAGTCCTTCGATGTGTGTTTAAGGGGAACACTCACACAGCTGCTGCCAACATACTTTGTTAGATGCACAATGAGTGTGGGTGGATTGCATGTTTACTTCTGGCAGCCAAGATTACACACATGGATGTGGAAATATGGCTGTGTCGTGATAGACACATGGATTCTACCAATGGTATGAGAGATGCTATAATGTTGTTTGACATACATGGGAGATGACTACTTATTTGAGTAGGACAGGCCTAGAGATACTGGTGCAGTGTCTTATGTATGTGACACACTTTGTCATACATGTGGGTACATCGAGGCATCAGAAACGCAACTTAAGGATGAAGAATGCCCAATCCACAACATTACGGGTGCAGATGTGAGCCACATTGTATGCCTTCTCGGTGCTCCTAAAAAAATGATGCACTCCTAGGAAAAGTGGCGCTAGACTGGTCTAGTGCCACTTTGCAAATATGGCACTGAGTTAGTTCCACCGTTGTGCCCAAAAAATGGCTCAACGGTGGCGCAAACGCCTTGTAAATATGGCCCTCAATATATTTTGTATTTTCTGCATGTGGTGCACAGTTTGGCAAAGAGGTGTTGAAAAATGTTTTTGCTTAACGTCTGCCTTGCCAATACTGCTTTTTCGGCTTCCGGTTGTTATTTTTGCTCTGGTTTATACTCTAACCAAACGTTGAGAAAGATGGAGACCCAGGGCAAAAGGGACAATCGAGAAAATTACTTCTATGGTCTCTTTGTTATTTAGAGTTACAACTATTTTTAACACACCTGGAACTTTTCTCTTTTCCATCGGCTAATACCAACATACTGCTAGCCTACGGATTCCTAATGAGGAAACTTTTGTGGGAAGGGAGCGAGACCGTCTATAAGCCACGAACTATGTACATATTGTACAGCCCTGCCTTTAGGCAGTAGGCTGCTACATGTTTCAGCAGCATTACTGCTTACCAAAATTTGCGAAGAAGCCTACAGCTTTTGAGGCCTTGATGCTTACTGTTTTCAAGTAGTTTTTTTTAAAATCAAGCCTTTAGCCATCTAGTAAACCAGTTCTTCAAAAATGCAGTTGATTAGTTTTTTCTCCTGCTGTTTGAACTGCTTTAATGTTAGGGAGCTATGCTCTTTTACACTGTTCTGTGTCCACTTTTACAGCTAGTGCCTTTTCATGCTTAAGAAGCCTTTCAAGTTTACTTAAAACCGGTCACTGGAACTTCAAATTCCTTCCATCTCCTGTGGGTTTCTTTAGTTCTCTTTTAAACATACTTGAAGCCTCTTCGTGTTACTCTGTCTCAACTCCTGTGATTTTTATGTAGGTCTGCATTCTCTGTTACTTTGGATTGGTATTGCGCATCCACTGATGTATAATTTTGGTAATTGTGTCATGCATTACTCTACAGATTAGATAATTGAAGAGGTCCTTGGCATTCTTATTCGTGGCTTCGAAGCAAGTTCCGTTCTTGGACACACGATGGCGGTCTTGTCATATGTTGGTCAAAAAAGCTTCTGGGATAAGAGTGATGGGGTACAAACTGCCAAAAATTCAGTTTTACGGCTTTACGTACATTAACGAACAAATGTGAGATACTAGGCTACATGTTAGAATACGCAATATGTGAAAAGTGTTGGAGATAGAAAAAAAAATAGCCTTAAATCGTGGACATTTGAAAAGTGGTTCTTATGTTAGTATGCAACAGTGTTACTATAGTGTCATAAGAGTTCGTTATGGTTCGCTTGCTGCTAGATTTCTTCACTTTGTTTATAGAACTGTACTGGCGCCCTCAGCAAGTCTGACGCAGTAATAATGGACAGAACCGGAACATTTCCGCAGGACTTTGGTAGCAAGATACGTTTAATGACCGACCCGATTGAGTTTGGTCTCCGTGTTTAAAATGTAACATAATTAAACCTGCGCTAGTATTATGGAGGGGCCCGCGGGAAGCAAGAGCAACGCTCTAGTCTTCCCGCGGGTCAATTCGGGAAAGGAAGTGACGGCGAGGGACAGGGATTGGGAAAGGTAAGTGGGGGCGGGTCTAGGGGGAGGAAATAAAAGGGGTTGGGGGTGGAGGGACCGGCCTCTTTTCCGCGCTTACATCGCGCGTTTTAATTTGGAGTGGCCGGTCCCTGGGGATCCTTCATAGTGGGAGTTTGTGGTGCAGGTAGGCTGGGGTTTAGGGCAGGGAAGCGGTATATGGGAGTTTTGGTGTCCTTTGGTTTTAATACTAGGGGGCCGGGGCACGCTTGCAGCCCGCGCGGCCCCCTTTCACAATTACTGGGGGTGGCCATGCGCTCCTTTCGAGCACGCCCCCCCCACCCCCATTTCAGGAACAAGACACGCGTTTGCTGGCCAGCAGGCCTGCATTCGCAGCTCCACCACCGCAGTAGCAAGTGGCTGTTTTGAGCCACTGCGGCCCCCTGGGGGCCCCGACAGCAGGCCCCCTCCCCCTTTTTTCCGGGGGGCCCAACATTTTCAATTCATTCAGCGGCGGTCCAGATTGCCTGGCTCCGACCGCGTGGGGGCTCTAAAAAAAAAAAAAAAAAATTATTATCAGTAAGTAGACAAGGGTAAGTTTAAATTAGAGCATTATGTTTTCAGGCACAGGCTGGTTAACTATAATTAATAGGTGGGGGGAGATCACACATTAAGGCGTGGGGCCCTCGCCACAGGCTTTCAGGGCCCAATTAAGCGAGTTAGGGCCAATACAGGCGCCCCCCCCCCCCCAAAAAGAAATTAAAAAAAAATATATATATATATATATATATATTATGAAAAGTAATAGATACAATTTTATACAGGGAGGCTATTGCGCAGGGAAAAATTAACGCGCTCACAGTCCCCCTCCCCTTTGTCCAGGCCCCACGGCAAGACCCTGGGAGGCGGCAGGTTACGCAAAGGCCACGTATCCCTTATCAACACTCCCTCTGTGGGCCGCAGCAAGGGGGCACAGGCAGGCAAGTGTAGGAGGGACCCCCGCCCCGGACATGTCCGTGCCATGCGGCCGGCAGCCGGAGAGGCCAGCAGACAGTACAGGCAACGTAGGAACCATGCCCCAAGACAGAGGAAGGGGCAGATGGGTACGGGTCCCGAGCGGAAGGGGACAGGAAGTCGGGGAGGATAGTGTTTTAGGTAGCAAGATGGGAGCCAGTGGCGCATACGGCCATGTGGCGCGCGGAAGGTCAATGCCAACGCAAGAGGTTGGTAGAAAGAAGGCGATACCAACGGGGCGCAATACGGCCCCGGCACGTTGGTCAGAAGCGCTAGAGGGGTTTTCGGCGGCCTTCTCTACATCGCAGGATCGGGGACAACACAGAATGGCGGACGCCATGTGGGGCAAGATGACATGTCTAATAAATGCATGAGGATGAGTGGGAGTGTTTGACAAACGGATGTGTGCGAATAGGAAGTGCTAGAACTGGACTATGAATAGGTTTCTGGAAGAATGGGAAAAGGGGGAGATCTGGGAAACAGAGGTACACAGCATAAGGGGGAGGGGAAGAGGACGCAGGAGCGGCGCAACCCCTCTCTCTGTTTCTATTTTTAGGAGCGGGACAAAAGCATGGGTCCACAGGAAAGAAGGCAGGACCAAGCACTGGGCCGAGGGGCCCGGAAAGTTTTCGCGGCTTTCGACCACACGTGGAAGAGGTAAAGGGCAATGGTGGTAGGTTTGGGGGACGGCGAAAAGGGGATGTCATTTCAACTTACAAGTCCGTTGGGGTGGGGGAAGTTTCGACAGTTGACACACTGCTGCGAGCCAGAGCTACAACTGAGGGAGAGGGCGGGGACAAGATAGCAGGAGAGAAGTCAGGCACAGGAGAGTAGGAAGGGGGAGGACACAAGAAGAGGCTACCCTATATGGGTCTGGCTATGCCATTGTGCTCACACGTAGCGGAAAAAGCGAAGGCAAGAATATGGAGACCTGATTATGTAGACGTTTTAAACTCTTTCATAAGGACATACAAGCCAAAGGAGGGTCTAAGGAAGAAGAGTAGGAGTTGGCCCATAGGCCGAGGGTGCCAATTAATATGGACGTCAGCGTTTTTAATTTTGCAAGCATTTATTGTGAGAAATACCCTGACATAGGCTATAGCGCTATTTAAATACATGGACATCATTAAGCCATGGGGGGGGATGTAGACCCAGAATCATGGATGCAGGGGATGACATCATCACAATCCGCAGTAGCGACACATACGGCCAGTGGGTTACCGGTGGTATATAAGCCTTTTCAGGCACGTCCAGCCCCGGGGGGGGGGGGAGACAAAGAACAACATTTAACACGACAGGAGCGTGCAGGATTTTCACCAAAGGTTTCTGATCCAGACATCCTTGTAAAAAGGAAACAGGACTGCTCCAAGTGCGGGGCCGTCATCAGGTTACTCGATGTTTTTCACCTTCAGTCCCTCCGTACAATGGAGGGCGGCAAAAGGCAGAGGGACACAGGGCGCTATCTGCTCCAAAAGGGGGCCTACGCCAGTTAGGTTAGTCTTTATCTTACCAGGGCTGCGTATATACACGGATAGGGCAGCTGCTTTGAGTTAGCAGAAGGGATTCAAGAAGGTTTGAGGGTCAGTGACCACGGCTCACGGGTGAGACACTGGGCAGACAAAGTGCGGTCTGCAAGGGAATTACCACAGGTGGTAAGGAAAAGCTGGACAAGGAACGGGCATTGGGCAGAATTGCGGGCCCATTTTTTATGGGCGGCCAAGTCAGATTTTGATGATATCCCCGCTGGGAGTCGTGCCGAAGAAGGCCCCTGGTGAAATCAGGTTGATACATCACCTCTCATGGCCGGAGGGCACATCTGTTAACGATTTCATGGCAGCAGAAGACACCAGACTGGTGTATGCATATGTGGATGATGCCGTAAAATTGGTCAGGGCGTGCGGCCATGGGGCAGAACTGGAAAAATGCAATATACAATCAGCTTTCAGGTTATTGCCGATACACACAAGGGATTTTTGAATTGCTGGGGAATGCAGCTTGAAGGGGCAATCTATGTGGACAGGGTCCTGCCCAGGGGTCGCGCGATTTCATGCGCGTTGTTCGAAGCTTTTAGCACCTTCATGCAGTGGGTCTTTGTCAAGAGTAGTGGGCATTATGCGGTGACCCATTATTTGGATGACTTCTTTTGTAGGAAGGAAGGGTTCGCGGGGAGTGCCGGACGGCTCTGGAAGGTTTTCAGGATATGGCACAGCAGATGGGAGTGCCGTTGGCACCCAGAAAGACCAAAGGCCCCTCATAGTTTCTTACCTTTCTGGGTAGGGATTTAAGACTCCAGTATAATGACGGACAGATTACCGGCACAGACAGTAACGGAGATGCTGTTTTTCTTGGACACGGTGATAGGAAGCACGGAAAATCGATTCGAGACAGCCCAGAAGCGGTTGGGGTACCTTAACCCTGCTTGTAGGACAGTTAAAGGGGGGAGGATGTTTTTGCAGGTGATTAGGGTCGTGCATGTCAGGCGCAGTTTTGCCACACCAAAGAATAAGAGGGTCAAGGGGACTCAGAAGATGTTAAGGTGGGAAATATTTCTGGAACAATTAATTGGGGTACCCAGGTGGTTCTGGGAAGAAGAGACAGCATGGCAGGTGCAGATATTTTCGGATGCGGCAGGAGCGCATGGTTTTAGAGATTTTCGGGGATGGCAGATGGTGCTCGGAGGCGAGGCCAGCATTTTGGTGACAACTTAGGAGGAGCATTGCTGTTCTGGAAATTATTTTCCTTGCTGGTGGCCATGGCAGTATGGGGGCGCGAGTTAGCATATAGGGCAGTTTTCTTCAGAACCAACAACATGGCTGTCGTGGATTGAGGAACAGACAGGAAGCGAGGGATGTGAAGGTTTTTTGCGCTGGTTGCGCCGATTCATGTTGCAGGGCTTATCTCGGAATTGTGATCTTTAAAGCTGTCCATATACCAGGAGTTCTCAACGAGATTGCGGTTTCCCTGTCCCTTTCACAGGGGCAGCGTTTCAGCAACCTGGGGTCAGGAACGGAGCGGACCAAGACAGCGGTCACGGCAGACAATTGGGAATGGGGGGTATGATGATCACGGGTGGGTGGTGATGTTTTTAGCGGACTCCAATCGGCGAAGTTACCGGCTGGCCTGGTTGGGGTTTTTTTCAGTTTTTGAGCGGTTACAGGAAAGTTTGGGGGCAGAGTGACAAACAGTTAGAGCATCAGGAGTTTTGAGTTCTTGTACGGTGCATGTTTCAGAGAGGGTATCAGCGGCCACTATTTGGGGGTAAACTGGCAGGTGGACCTTTTTTATGGCAATTGTTTTTGATCACGACCCAGCAAGAAAGGATCGGTGGGAGGAATGTTAAAAGGTTGGGGCAGAATTAGAGCGGTGGGGGGTAGAACGGCCAGGGAACCCAATTTTTGAGTCGTTACTAGATTTGTTACACGAATTGCCGGTATGTTGCGCAGATGAATACGAGCTAGCAATTTTTCCGCTTAGGCAGGGTGGATGTTTTTTGGAGCTTTCAGCCAATCCTCACGGTTGTCAAACAAGGAAGCCGGGGTTTTTGTGCACAGATCAAGGTCCAAGCTCACTAGTTTTCAGCTCTCACGAGTGTTGAGGATGGCGTTGGGTCGTGTGGGCCGCCGGGCCATGGTTTTTTCGGTACACCTTAGTTTAGGTTTGGGGCAGCTACGGCCGCAGCGCATTTGGGTTGGGACTGGGCAAAAGGTCAAGGCGAGAGTCCGCTAGCGATCAAGGTGTTGTGAACTTTAAGTTAAGACCCTGAAAGGTGGGGCGATACAGTTGGAGGGGGTTTTAAAAGGGGGGGGGTTTGTTCTGTTAAAAAAAAAAAAAAAAAAAAAAAAAAACAACAGAAAAAACAACACAGGTTACAGTTATTTTTCATTGCAGGAGATGCGTTTGGTCCATCACAGAGCAAGATGGTTACATGGCTGGTCGGCCATTCATTTGTCCACTGGGCAGCGAAGTTCGTGGAGAAAACAGATATATGGTCGGGGCCTGGGACTATCCAGCAGGCGGCACGAGGTGCTATGGTGGGGAAAGAGCAGAAGGCGGTGGGGTAACCTGCTTCTTTTCATCACTGCTAATTTATGGAATTGGGGATGTGGCGGAATTGTTAATCATACATTTGGGAGAGGATGGCCTTGTGAAATTGTCAGAACTCACGTTACTGCAACACGTGCAGAGGGATTTGGAGATTCTCAAGCAAAAAATGGCATGGTACATACTTGGGTGGACAGAATTTGTTCCGCATAGAGGGTGGAGAGGGGCAGTTAAGTATGGAGCCATGGAGCGGGCTCGAAGGAGTAAAGGTTTTGCTGGGCGCAAGGGCAAAAAATTAATGAAACACGAGAACATTACAGAGCAGGAGGTGGCACTGTTCAGAAACGATGGTGTTCACCTGTACACAATGGGAAACGCATAATATCTGACAAATCTGAGACTGCTGGTGGAAGATTTGTGGGGAGAAAATTGGTGGATTACAAACAAGAAATGAGAAGTACTGGGTCGCAGTAACGTGGCCTTTGGGGGGGTGGGGCAGCAAAACGCCAAATGGGTTTGTGCTGGTTGGCAGTAGATGGGGGAGGGTGGTGAGTCAGATGCGGGCTTGGCCACCCTTCTAGGGAATAAACAAGCAGGTGAAGGCTCTGAGTGGGGGTACGCACGAACCAAATGGGGCATGAAAGGAAAAGGGGAGTGCGTAGGGGAATGGAAACGAGATAAGGGTTTGAAGAAGAAGGATGAGCGAGGAGATGTTAATAGGAGGGCGTTATTAAAGTTACGGTTACCTTTGAAAGTTAATGGTTATGTTATTTATGCAATCCTGTCCTAATAAATGACCTTTTACACTAAAACAGCTGTCACTGAATTATTTCCCGATGGAGGGGCCCGCGGGAAGCAAGAGCAACGCTCTAGTCTTCCCGCGGGTCAATTCGGGAAAGGAAGTGACGGCGAGGGACAGGGATTGGGAAAGGTAAGTGGGGGCGGGTCTAGGGGGAGGAAATAAAAGGGGTTGGGGGTGGAGGGACCGGCCTCTTTTCCGCGCTTACATCGCGCGTTTTAATTTGGCCTCCCACCCACCCGGCAATTGGAAGAGCGATTGGAGGGACGGAAGTTAGAGTCGAATAGCAAGGAGGGGAGGGAAATTGTCAGTTAGGGCAGGTTGCAGGGGTGAGCGAGCAGTAGATGGGGGAGGGTGGTGAGTCAGATGCGGGCTTGGCCACCCTTCTAGGGAATAAACAAGCAGGTGAAGGCTCTGAGTGGGGGTACGCACGAACCTAATGGGGCATGAAAGGAAAAGGGGAGTGCGTAGGGGAATGGAAACGAGATAAGGGTTTGAAGAAGAAGGATGAGCGAGGAGATGTTAATAGGAGGGCGTTATTAAAGTTACGGTTACCTTTGAAAGTTAATGGTTATGTTATTTATGCAATCCTGTCCTAATAAATGACCTTTTACACTAAAACAGCTGTCACTGAATTATTTCCCGACAGTTCTTTTGGGTCGAGAATGGCAGCGCGCAAGCGCTCCTTTCCCGACGTGTTGGTATGTATCTAAGCTTTTAACCACGCCCATCACTATCACTCGTACATGGGCTTGCCTTTCAAAAATTATTTGATTTCGTTGGCAAATGCATTACGTTTGTTCCTCCTTGGGGTGGTCATGTTACAGCCATGGCCATCGACCCTGTTACATGATTAATTGCACGTGATAACTATGACTACAAGCGAACTTTTTCCTTTTGTGTGTCTCTTTCGCACTGGCGTTCAGACTCATGGCGGTGGTGGCTCTTTGAATTGGCTCGCTTATGACACTGTTTTGCTTTTTATTTTCAGTTTGTGTTGCAAGAAAAGTACACTTAAGAATTTGCAACGCTGATAGCTCTAACTCGAGCAAATACGAGACCCATTGCATTGCAAATGCTTGTTTTAAACTATTACATGTCTGAACCAGCTGTTGAACTATTTAAAAAAAAAAAAAAAAAAACATGGGTGCTGTGATCATAGGGTAAATGTTGGATGCGAGCAGAGTCGGATTGTGAACGAAAACCAGGCCCAGGCCACCAAAAATCAAAAAAGTGCCCTACTTTGGCTGAATATGACCTTTTGTAAAGCATTACTTGGCTAGTATCAGTGGGCTAAATATGGAAGAATACTGAAATAAATAGACTCTTATAGCATGTAGGGCCAGTAAGATTGAATAGGAATGATAACTCCATTATTCCACTGCATCTCACCCACTGGTCTACTGACATTCATCTGCAGGCCCATAAATCTCCCTTTGCTCTTGCTCGCCTCATATACCAGAGTCCTCTCCCTGGTCTTAGGCCTAAGGCTCCTGCTCATACATGGGATATGCATTGTCATCTGACCTATAGGTCCCAGGAGGGTCATGTTCACCCTTAAGTCTGACTTCATTTCACTCTGAAGGACCTGAGTGCCTTGCTCACCCTGAGACATCAAGCTCCTGCTCCTTATCAGTTGGTCCTAGAACTACCCCCCCGGGACCTTTCAACTCCTTTCTGCTGTATGTTTTTCTTAGGGTTCTGCTCAGTCACAGGTGAGGATCCTGTTCACAGAAACAACACGAGGCTTCTGCTCACTTTTCGGTGGCCTTGCGATCCTTGGGGTCTTGGAGTCCTGCCCACTCTTAGTGCCCCCCATATATATTGCTTACTTTTACCTGAGAGTTACTGCTTGCCCTCAGGTCAGTGACAATTATGCTCATTGTGAGATTTTCTGAGGCTTCTGTTTACTCTCATCTCTCCTGGTGTTCTATACACACAAAGACCTTGAGATTCCTACTCACCCCAAGATCTCCAAACCACCCGCTGGCCCCTAGGCCTCACAGGCTTCCTGTTACTCAAGGTCCCATTAAAGGTCTTGCTCAATTTTGGTCCTCAAGGCTGCAGCTTATGCTCAGGGCTCCAAGGCTCTAGCCTCAATTTTAGTTCTCAGAGGCTCCTGCTTAACCTCAAGTCCCCGAACACCCCACAGGTTCCCGAAGCTTGTCTTCACCTCTAGCCTCTGAGGCTCTTGCTGAACCTGAGGTCATCAAAGTTCCTCTTTTCTTTCCTGTCCCTGAAGTTCCTGTTCACCCTTAAGACCATTGACCTTCCTGGTCATACAGATGTCTACAAATGCCATGCTGACCCTGTTTACTCAAAGACTATATGGTGGCCAGGTTTACCATTACTCACTTCCCAGATGTTTCCTGACATTTTACCCCGTTGAATGAGAATACCTTGTGTTCATCCCAAGTGCGGCAGTGTTGCAGGACCTCAAGCTGCCTAGCCTTTGAATTGGCTATTAGATCAGCTAGCTTCTGTCATCTGCCCCTTCTAATTGGCTGTCTGTAGTGGGAAGCTTCCCAGGGCTTCTTTTCAACTTGGTGGAACCACTAAGAGTGGCCTCAAAATGCTACTGCCATCTTCCTATTTGAAGGTCTAAGGCAAATTACAGAAAAACCCACAACATAAAATTAGACATACTAGAAAGTGAGAATGTCTGATATGAATAAAATGGGTGGCCCGGGACAAATGGATTACATTATTGAACAACCTGCAGAAAACTGTCTGTTGTAGATGTTTCTGGACAAACTTCAGGTCGCAGTATGGAGTCTGGCAGGGCCACCTCATCCTTTCAAGACTGTTAAAATGCTCCATTGTGTTGGATAATGGAAATAACCAAGACATCACGTGTCGGGCATGAGTAACTCATGAAGTCATGTGTTTTATTGTGCTTTCCGGCACTTGTTTGTTTTGCTTGCCATAAATGTAGAAGTGCTAAGCAGAAAGTAAAAAAATAGCTGGTCACACTTGGCATAGGGAAACAGGAGAGCTGTGTGACCCTCTCTATCGAAAATCCATCATTGTTCCATTTTGCCCAGTTTTATGATTCTGTTTGACTCTTTCATGTAGGGCCAAGATGCCACCTTTTAGACTGCTTCGGACTGCTTGGGATAAGAATGTATATATTTTTAGAAGATAATAATGAGAAAAAAAACATGGACAGTCACTGTGTAGCTATTGTTCATCAGAAGGTGTGAGGTGGGTTTGAAATCACAACTTTACATAATCAGCTGCTTGCAAGATGGCGTGTTGGTGGTCTCTGGGTAGAGATATTAAACCAGCAGAGTGCACCAAGCTTACCCTCTATCTTTTTTTAAGGTCCAATCAAAAAGACAGGTGGAGAGTGAATTGACAGAAGGGGATGTTATTAGCATGGAGGCAGACAAACCGGGTGCAGGAGAGAACCTGGCAAGTATTAACACAAGTAACAGATTCCAGGCACTAGCATGTGAAGGCAAACTTGGCAAAATTTAGCTCCAAGAAACAGAACTGCAAAGCTCAAGTCCTGAGACTTTGGAGGTCTGCTAGTGATTGAAAGGGCTCTAGTAAACTTAACAGAGGAGATCAGAGCCAAGTTTGCAATATCAGAAAAAAATCAAGGAAGTACACAGTAAGTATGTGACACCTTAGAGGATAAAATAAATACCCTAATGGACAGAGTGGGTGTGATGGAAGCCTCTCTAGAAGACCTTACTATAGAGGTTGAAGTTAATTGTAGTGAAATCTGAGTGTTAAAAACAGGAGAGGAAGAACTTCAAGAAAAATAGAATTCCTGGAAAACAACGCAAAATGTAACAGTGTCAGGGTACTGAATGTCCCAGAAGGCATAGAGGGAGAAGATCTTAAGAGTTTCATGATGAACCTGCATAAAAAGTTCATCCCTTCCATTAACCCCCATAGAACTTGAGGATGATTATCATAGGATTGATCAACATCCCTTTACATGAAATTAAATAGGCAAAACCCAAAGAAAATTGTGATCAATTTCAAATTGTACTCTCTGAAAGAACCAATTTTGTCTGAAGCCTTAAAAGTTGGCAACTTCACAAAAGAAGAGTGGTCTTTCTGGGGTAGGTCAGATATTTCCAGGGCCAAGCAAGACAGACAGCGGAAGTTAAGGAAGCATTTTTCAGAGTTCAGGATGCTAGGGGTTACCACACAAATGAGATTTTCCGCTACTCCAAAAGTCATTTGGAATAACTAAATGTACAGCATAAGGAATCCGAAGGAGGTGGAAAATGAATGGAACTGATTAAAGTGCACCAGAAATCAAAATAGAGTGCAGAGAAAGAAGAGGGCTCAAATGGGTATATAGAGAATACCCAACGTGGTTTCAGGAAGGGTTTCAAATACAAGAAGAAGGTTGGTTAATAGTAGTCACTAGGTGGGGAGCATGTGGGATAACATTTAAATATTAAATACAAAAAAAAGTCCTCCTTTGCAAAGAGGCAATACCAAAAACCAAAAGGCAAAGCTCTAAGGAGCTTAGGGAAAACATGTCTTTTCAGAATAGGATGGCAGATTTAGTAAATTATGTACCGTTAAAGGCACTAACATGGAACGTGAATGGCCTCAGGGTTATTAGTAGGAGGAGAAACACTTTGGAATATCTGAGACAATCAGTTAATGACGTTTTAAAGCTGCAGAAGACCAACTTGCTACAAGAAGAATGGAAGGAAATTTAAAGAAACAAACATGGGTTGAGCTTCTTATGTGTACCAATCAGCAGTGTTGTGTTGAGCGGGTGGCAATTCTGATCTAAAGATCTGTTAAGGCAACATTGGGCAAATGTTTTGTAGATTGAGGCGGGTGGTGGGTTGTTGCTAAAGTTAAAATTTATGGTGCATGTTATGCTGTGGGTATATAACGGGCCAAATATTGATGCCCCTGCACCTCTCTGAGCACTGTTCTGAAAGCTTCTGGAAGGTAAGGTCCCTATTGTGATAGACGGAGATTTCAATGTGCCGTTGGACTCTGTCTGTGATAAATCTACAAAAAGAAACGCAGTAGGCTACCCTAAGATGAGGAGTTATATAAGTCCGATGATTAAAGATTTTGGGCTAATTGATTTTGGAGAGAGTGAGCTTATAGGGGCAAAGGTTTCACATTTCACAACAAGAAATATGGGCAGGCTTGGTATTGATGTTTTTCTGGTTGATATTAGATTAGGTAAAAGAGTGGATCATTTGCTGGCACGTCTTTCAGATCATTCGACTGTGCGCTAGAGCTACTCCTCAATAAGATTACAACTCCTCCCAGATGGTCCCTAGACCGAACTTCATTACTGGATTTGGTAGTAATAGAATTGCTTAAAAAGGACACAATGGAGTTTTTTCAACTCAATAAAAGTTATGTCCCTATACATATAATATGGGATATGTATAAAGCTTTTATTAGGTCCCAAAAGACAGAATGGTGGTACATCATCCAAGTATCAACAAAATTAACTGAGTGTCCAATCATAAAGTTCATCCTTTTGTTCAATTCTTCTGTGATCCTTGATTAAACAAAATGCAGCATTATAACACAGCCTGCCAATGTGTTTCGTTTACAGCAGTTGTGAATACCTTATCCAGCCCTGAAGAACTCTATACAGAGGACCTAGAACTCTTTAAGGCCCAGATAAGAGAATTACTATGAAAATGTAGCTATGTCATAGTTGAAAGCTTAATTTAAAGCATGGCTTAAATCAAAAGATTGGCATGGAGGAGGTACAGGAGGTTATCAAGAAGATAAAAAGCGGGACAGCAGCCAGCCCGTCTGGACTACTGAATAAACTATATGTGGCCTTAAAAGAGTAACCTATTTCAAGCTTAACTGAATTATTGATCAAAGTTTTCCCTGAGGGTCACGCCCTGCTGCAACCCTGGGATGAGGCCACCATTAGCATAATTTAAAAACAAAATAAATACCCTAAGAGTACTTAAAAGTGACTATAAGATCTACACACAAGTTTTAGCGAATAGATTAGAAAAGGAGATTGGGGCTTTAGTCCATGAGGATCAGAAAGGGTTCATTAAGGGTTGAAAACTCCACAAACTAACACATGTCTTGGTTGGCATGACCGATCTGGCCACGGAAAAAATAATCTGTATGAACAATTATGACCTTTGATGCCGCTAAAACTTTCGATAGGATGAGATAGCCCATTTTACATCACGTTATTCAACAATATGACTTAGGAAAGCAATTTGCAAGGGCAATCAGTCCAATTTATATAAAGCCAATAGCGAAGATTGTAGTAAATGGGGAAATTAACTAAACAGATTGGAATAGAGAGAGAGGGACACAACAGGGTTGCCCACTGTCCCCTCTCCTTTTTAATCTATACATTGAGCCCATAGCAAACAAAATTGGGGAGAATCAGGGTATTGTCCCCTTTCGATGTAATGGATGGAGGAAACAAATTGCATGTTACGTGGATGATTAGATGGTATATACACCAGACCAGGGGAGCTCTCTCCTACTGGTATTGCTTATTTTAGACGACTCTGGGAGAGTCTCTGGGTACTTGGTCAACCAACAAAAGACAGAAATAATGATATGGAATAGCCATTGGGATAGCCCATCCCTGAAAAAGGAAACAGGATACTTGGGGTATCTGATGGTACAAGACTTGGATAAAATGGCCCAGATTAATTTTGACAAAATAATGAACGTAACCAAGAAACTATTGAAATCATGGGGCTGTCTCTCACTCTTGTGGCCCAATTCGATTAAGATTATGATACTCCCAAAATGTACTTTTATTTTTAATGCGATCAAATTATTTTTTTAAACCTGAATTAGTGAAAAAATTGCAGGGGGAGATGAGTAGTTTCATTTGGTCATGTAAATGGGTAAGAATTGCCTGGAGGAAACTAGACAGGATGAAATAGAAGGATATATAGCAAACCTAGATTTCTGGTTCTTGGGGTTTTGAACTAAAAAATTTAAGAATTCTGCCAGTGGTCTGTCTTTTCCTCCTCTATTTCAAGCACTAATGAGTGATCTCCCTCAGGGAGTTGACTTCTTTCTTTTTAAATTTGGCCATCTGAAGTATATTAAAAAGGTTAGGCTGAGGATCTTGTTTGCAGTCTGCAAGCTTTGGTTTCAGGTTAGACAGATTTTGGGGATACCGTATTATAGTGAACTGGCACCAATATGGAATTCACCTGGAACACTGGAGTGTCTGCAAGATAAGTTAGCAGGTCTGTTAATCGATGCAGGCATCAAAAAGTGGGGCCAAGTGATTGGCTACACTGGCTGCCCATATGGAAGAGGATTACCTTCAAACTACTCACCCACGCACACAAAGCCCTCCACAACACAGGTCCAGCCTACCTCAATGACAGACTCACCTTCCACACCCCCCGTCCGCCAGCCTCGCCCTCGCCTCTGTCCCCTGCATTCTCTGCACCACCGCCGGAGGAAGATCCTTATCTCACTGCGCCGCCATGACCTGGAACTCCCTACCGCTCCACCTATGCCAGACCCAGGACCTCCTGACTTTCAGGAAATGCCTCAAGACATGGCTATTCGACCAGTAGCTCCCCCTCTAGCGCCTTGAGACCCTGACAGGTGAGTAGCGCGCTTTATAAATTACTTGATTGATTGGAGAGCCCCTTAATTTCTTGGGACTATCTGCCTGAACTCATGAACCAATAGGCTTTTTCAGAAGGCAAGCTGGTCACATGCATTGCGCAAGGACAGAATAGGAAATGGGGATTGGAAAATAAAAAATACAAGGAAGCCCCCCTCAAAGAAGAAGAGTCTCCATATGGTACATGATGGTTATGCAAGGCAAGGATGGAGACTTTACCTTGTCAGAAGAAAAATGGAAGAGGGACCTGCTGATGCTTGAGTTGGCAAATTTATGGCAAGTATCAATCTCCATTTTATGGTCTTCTGTAAAATTAGCACCTCTCAGGAAAAAGTATTTTTACGGTGCACATAATGTATTGGACCCCAAGGAAATTAGAAAGGTCAGGAAATGAAGGCTTGCCTGAGATGTGATGTGGAGAGTGCAGACAATGCCCCTATGTTCCCCCAGTGTCCCGTATAATGGAGATATTCTGGCAAGAAGTGTGTAAGGCTCCATTATACTGTCCCGTATAATGGAGATGTTCTGGCAAGAAGTGTGTAAGGCTCTAATGGAAATGTTTGGAACTGAAATAGAAGTAAGCCTTGCACTGGTGATTGTGGGGAACTAGATGGAGCTGAGTCTTTTGCAAAATTACGAAGAATGGAGGCATCCCTATTATTCGTATTAATTCTCCTCGCACAAGGAGAGATCTGTTTGGAGTGGGTGTCTTCTGTATACCTCACTATATATGGATTGGGTAATTTCTGCTCAATTAATAAATAGCTTGGACTGAAGTTGCCTTTCGGTTAAGAGGGTTGAGATGTGGGAATTATGGGAGCAATGTTATAAAACGGGGTACACTGATGTGAGAGCCCAAAGAAACATCAAACTTGGGTCCAGTGATTACAAAAGGAAAGCAACTTATAAAAGGAGAAATACCAGGACGCTTAAGAGTTCTCTCCTGTTGATGGTTGCAAGAGGATGTGCACCAGGCACTGGGAAATTGCAGCTCGGTAGCTGTGGTAAAAGATTTCCTATTGTGTATACCTGTGATCTTACCTCTCCTTTTTGCAAAGAAGGGCCTAAAAAAATCAGCTGCTTGCAAGTTGGCATATTGGCATTAACCAGTTGTACCTTTGCCATGAGTAATACCTTCAGTCATTTGCTTTATAACTTAAAAGATTCTGCATGCTTAGAGTCTTAAGATCATACCATTGGTTGTAAAAAATAAAACTCCAAGTTCCAGAACGTAAATTGCTGTTGATTAAAGTGTCAGGACTGGCTGACGGTTTCACAAATTACATGGGACCATTTAGCCGTTACAGATATGATGAAAATAATCAACATCTGATTTTTTTTTTCTGATGAGGTGGAGGGGCAAGATGTAAGCACATTAGTTCTTCCCAATACAAAAAAACCTGTCTAGTCCTAACAAGACTTGTATTTCCTACAGCAACGTTTGCTGACAGTGATGGCAATAGAAATATGCAGCTATTAAAAATCATCATTGTTAGTCACCTCTGTCATGTGCAATGCCTCCAGTTATACTCAAAAGTGAACCTACGTTAAACCAAATGTCCCAGAATGCAATGGTCCGGTGGCATAACCGAAATTGATATCCACCCACAACAATTTTTGGAATGGTGCTGGGCAGTGAAATCAAAATAGAGGGGGATGTAACTTCTAAAGCTACAGAACAATGTAATTTAATGACTTTTATTTGATTTGGGTACACCTAGTAAAAGCAAAATGTTACATTTTCCTTGACACTACCAGAAATTTGTTGTAGAAAGTAAAATAGCACAAGTGTTTTTTTTTATGTTTGTTAGTGGTGGCGCCTTTTATAAACCCAGCCTTAACTTTCTCTTTCTCCCTTTCATGACCCCCAAGCAGAAGTGCCAATAAGGTCACTTAACGGAATGGCCATACTTTACATAAACATAAATACCAAACTGCATGATTACAAAATAAAGTATTTTGTAGGAAAAATAGCTTTTACTCGTCTGATGCTTGTGCCCCTTGCATGCAAGATATACTTTAAAATGCCTTAGTGTTGTGTTGACCTTTTTCCAGGTCATCTGGGGGATGATGCCTCACTTCTGGCATCCCCTGTTCCTGCGCCACTGTAGCTGGGATTCGAACCCACAAGTTTTCCAACTGAGCCCAGCCTCTGCTCTAAGGAATCTATAATGTGAACCCATAGTTTACACTTTTAATGAACCATTTGGCAACCCCTTGGAAATTAATGCAAAAAAAGTTACAAAGGTTGAACCTCCTATTTATTTATAAATGATAATTTCTGTAATACGAATTGTAATTAGAGTGGCAGATTGTCAGTATTTCCTCTTTAAAGTTCTCCATAGTTGTAATAATAAATTGTACCTATGGAACAATTGGTACCGGAGTGTTTCAGATCATAGTAATATGAGCACATTTTTCATAGTAAGTGCTTTCTTATTATGTAAACATGTTTTTTTGGTTTGTTTTTTTACACCTGGGCCTTGAGTGGTTTAATTGTTCATAATTTGACCAAGTCTGTTTTTCCTTGGCAGACAATAACTCTTATTTACAACCTGCGCTGATAAAACATAACTTATTTGCTCCTTCACACGGAGGGTTATAGAGGTACATAGACAGATTGTCGTTAGTCTCCTCAGTAGTACTCATTGTATCGACCTCAGGGAGGAAGGGTGTGGTGAAAGCCTGAGTGAACCCACAGGAATTCAAACATGCCAGGCCCTGGGGTCAACTGCTACAGCGCACGGCCAAAGGCCATGTGCGGCGGAGGTTGGATTAAAGTATAGTAATTAAAATTACTTTATGTTGAGCAAACCAGAGAAATTCACTAAAGAAACCAAAGGTTACAGGTACTTTATAGTTAGGAAACAGAATTAAAAAAAAAATAGAAATTCACTGATAAAAACAAATGTTACAAGGACATTATAGTTCGGCTCTGAATTTACTGATAGAAAACCTTAGAAATTCAGCAGTTATAGTTAGTTCAAGTACTATAACTTGTGCCCTAAGGTAACTATAACCCGCACCCTCGCCATGCACTGTTCATCACCCTAGATATTACAGCACTCATGACAACTTCTATAATGTTATTAAAATATAAATTAAGCATTAGCAGTCAAATTGAAGAAGAAAAAACTGTACACGGCAGAGTTACGAGTTATAGTTACCTCAGGGCGTGAGTTATGCTTACTTGAAATTAGAAAAGGTTTTGTAGGAGCAAATTCAGAACCTTACTATAATGTCCCTGTAACCTTTTAACCTTTGTTTCTTTTCAGTGAAAAATTAAATTAAAAGTACATTTTTTAAATTTATATATGTATGCCTGTTAGACCTAGCATCCTTGACGTGGTCTCCCCTGTTTTTTTTGCCTCTGCCTCCCATGTTCTGACTGTGTGCTGGACTCTGTGCTGTTTTTTGATACTCTGGGCACTTTACTACTGCCGACCAGTGCTAAAGTGCAAGTGCTCCCTACGTGAAATTGTATGTCTAATTGGCTTTTACTTGATTGTCATATTTTATTTGATAGTAAGTCCCTAGTAAAGTGCACTAGATGTGCCTAGGGCATGTAAATCAAATGCTACTAGTGAGCCTGCAGCACTGATTATGCTGCCCACATGAGTAGCCCTGACAACATGGCTCAGACCTGCCACTGTAGTGTCTGCAGTTTTAAACTGCCAATTCTGCTTGGCAAGTGTACCCACTTGCCAGGCATAAACCTTCCCTTTTTATACATGTAAGGCATCCCTAAGGTAGGTTCTAGGTAGCCCCATGGGCAGGGTGCAGTGTATGTTAATGGTGGGACATGTACTGATGTGTTTTACATCTCCTAACAGTAAAATACTGCCAAATTCGTTTTCACTGTTGCAAGGCCTCTCTCTCTCATAGGTTAACATGGGGGCTGCCTTTAAATATTCTTAAAGTACTGTTTCCCTTTGAGAGCAGATCAAAAGATGGTGTTTGGGGTCTCTGAACTCACAATTTAAAAATGCATCTTTTAGTGAAGTTGTTTTTTGGATTGTTAGTTTGAAAATGCCACTTTTAGAAAGTAGGCATTTTCTTGCTTTAACCATTCTGTGACTCTGCCCGTTTGTGGATTTCCTGTCTGGGTCAGACTGACAGTTTGGCTGTTTGTGAATCTCCTCTAGACCGTGATACAAAGGGAGCTTGGGCGTAGCCTGCATATCCTGATTAGCCATTTGGACTAGAGTGGAGGGAGGAGTGGTCACTTGCACCTGAATGGGCTGTGCCTGCCCTCACACACTGCAGCCTTCAACTCCCTGGTGTGTGTCTGGGGCCTGGCCTGGTCAACGCAGGATCCTGTAAACAACAGAGACTTTTCTTTGAAGTTGGGCAATTTCAAAGGTAGAAAAGGGTATAGTTAGTAGACCCAAAACCCCAGACCTTAGATTTCTTCAAGATTTACTTCTGCAACCAAGAGGAACCTCTGCCAAGGAGAAGAGCTGAGGAGAAGTGCTGCCCCTGCCTGTGACTGTGCTTTGTTGGGCTATCCTGCAGTTGCTGCTTCTGCCTGTGAAAGGGGACAAAGACGGGACTTTGTGGTATATTCCTGTCTGAGAAAAATCAGACCTATTAATGACTTCCTCTGCCGGCACCTGGGCTCTCTGCTGTGACTCCTGCCCTGCGAAGTGGTGCCTAATCCAGTTCCTGGGCCCTTGAAAGGAGGAGCTGTTGGAAAACTAAGAAAAAATAAGTAAATTGACTTTGGATGACTCCTGAATGACGCCACTGCCGAATCCCGTGATGCCGCCTGCAACCAAAGCCGTGGTCCTCGCTGGAATGTGACGACCCTGCAGGCCCGATGCCGCTGCAGCCTCGCTAAAGTCCGCGACTCCGTAGAAGTCGCCGCACCACGTCATGAGCGCCGGATATTGACTCTTCTAGAAGTACGCGGATCTAACGGTTTGCACTGATACCGCCTCTCCTACTCCACTCCGCAGAAAGCACCCAATGCCTCTTTATGATACCTCCACTCCTTCGCCCCGCAGCAACAGAACTGACGCCGCTTTGGATCCAGCGATGCTGCGATCCCTGACTCCACGCACTGGCTTGTTTCCTCATTTTCACAAAGTACTGTACCTGGGGGTCCGTGTGACTCCGTTGCCGGTGCCATAGGCGTTGGATGGTTTGGAACGACTCCGTCACAATGTTGTGATATCATCTAATTGAAGCATTTGTATTTCTAAGCGCTATTTTTGTATTTAATCTTTAAAAATTCATAACTTTGCTTGTGTATGTTGGATGTTTGTTGTTTTGGTCTTGTTTTGCTCAGATAAATATTGAGTCATTTTATAGTGTTTTTACTGAATTACTGGGCATGTTGGTACAAATACTTTACACATTGTCTCTGGGTTAAGCCTTTCTGCTCGTGCCAAGCTACCAAGAGGGGGGAAGGGGGTAACCAGGTGTATTTCTCCTTTTCCCTGACTAGAGTGAGGGTCCTTGCTTGGACAGGATGGTCACCTGACTGCCAACCAAAGACCCTATTTCTAACTACAGAGAACATCGAAAAATGACTATGAATATTATTGTTACATGGCTTAAAAGTAATAGAGTGAATTTGTCCAGAAATGAATTCACCAAAAATAACAATAAATGCAACATCAGGCGTTTGAGGAAATATTTATAATTTCAGGATCATTGCCCAAAAACTATTTGAAAGTGTCCATAATCAAGTTTCGA
Source organism: Pleurodeles waltl (assembly GCF_031143425.1). Classification (NCBI taxonomy): domain Eukaryota; kingdom Metazoa; phylum Chordata; class Amphibia; order Caudata; family Salamandridae; genus Pleurodeles; species Pleurodeles waltl. The sequence goes on along the minus strand of NC_090437.1, from coordinate 472,792,952 downwards.
AAATACATATCATTTAAAAGAGAACTGTGTGCACAATCAAAGAAGGGAATTAACCCATGTAGGCAAATGTCTTTTTAAAAACACCATTTCAGTAGATTACTGGGTTTTGAAATTAATTATACAAATGCATAAGCAAAACAAGATTGCAAACAAAATTGAAAAGGAATACATAGTAACCTCTGAGATCCCAGGTGTCACCAATCTCATTTCATAGCAGTAGAAAGAGGACTTGTGCAAATTAAAACGTTTTTCATTAAATGAACCTCGTGGAAGCATTGCTCCATTATGCACTGAACATTAAAAAGCAATATATAATGAAACAAAGTGTAAATTGTACTCTCCTATTGTACTCCTGATAAATGAAAATTACTCCCATGTGGATTTATCGGACCCGATTTAAATAAAAGTCATATGAAACAGTGCCACAGAATCTATTGCTCTAAAAATGACCTGCCTGTCCCTGAAAAGTCTTTGGCGTATAAGTGAAAAACATTATGGGCCTGATTCAGACCTTCCACTGAATGACCGCACCGCGGTCAAAAGACCGTGGCGGCCATTCAGACATTTCCGCTGGGCCGGCGGGCGCTCTCCAAAAGAGCGCCTGCCGGCCCAGCAGAAATGCCCCTGCAACGAGGACGCCGGCTCAGAATTGAGCCGGCATAGTTGCAGGGGTGCGACGGGTGCAGTTGCACCCGTCGCGTATTTCAGTGTCTGCAAAGCAGACACTGAAATACTTTGCGGGGCCCTCTTACGGGGGCCCCTGCAGTGCCCATGCCATTGGCATGGGCACTGCAGGGGCCCCCAGGGGCCCCGTGGCACCCCCTACCGCCATCCTGTTCATGGCGGGTTTCCCTGGCGGTAGGGGGTGTCTGAATCCCCATGGCGGCGGAGCGTGCTCCGCCGCCATGGAGGATTCATTGGGGCAGCGGTAAACCGGCGGGAGACCTCCGGTTTACCCTTTCTGACCGCGGCTGAACCGCCGCGGTCAGAATGCCCTCGGGAGCACTGCCAGCCTGTTGGCGGTGCTCCCGTGGTCGGTGACCCTGGCGGTCGCCGGCCGCCAGGGTCAGAATGACCCCCTATGTTACTTAAAAGATGCAGCAAGATATACTCGGCTTAATAAGCTGTATCAATTAAACAAAAACAAGGAAAATAAAGAAAAACATTATGTGAACCACCAAGTGAAATTGGGCTGGTCATGTGTAAATAAAAAAATAACTATCTTGGTCGGATCATATGAATATCTAGCGGCTGAAAACACTTCACCCAACTGAGGGCTTGATTTAGATCTCAGTTGAGTGTTTACTGTCCATTGACACCATAATACCATCGCAAACTATGGTATTTAGATTCCTGTGGATGGGATATCTGTCACCGTTGTGATGGAGTAACCCCTCTGCCGAGATCTAAATCAGGCCCTGAATTAGCAGAGGTGAGGGGGCAAAAATGAGCAATCAAGGTAAATAATTAATCATCACCATTATGAACAAAACGTTCTTCAAAGTTTAGACTCAATGGCTGTTTGCAGTTGAGGACGATTAAGAATTCTGACTCCAATTTCCTCATTCTCTACCCCTGGGTTGACCTCTACCCTGTCAATACCAACAAATGACAGCATGTCAGAATTCAGTTTATTTCTCTTTCCAATGTCTGGCAACAGAGTAGGACTGGTCATGATGTCTCATAGACAATATATGTTCCAAGATTAGTTTTTTGATAGGAAAGCGGATATCGCCGCATAATATAGAGCACACAGGCATTCAATGATATTTATATACACACAATGATCCAAATGACATGCAATTCTATTTTTTATGTGTGCACTGACCCAGTTGGTAATTTGTACCTGTCACAATTATGACAGTGCCTGCACACTTTGCATTTCCCACATTTGAAGAAACTTTTTTTTTCCTCTATGCAAAGTGTTTTTATTTGCTAGAGAAATTGCTATGTGCTATCTTACCTGGTATGGACTTTGGTTTCGATAAGTTATCTGGGGCTTAGAACTTACAATCCCTCCTTTTATTGTATCTGATCCTACAATATGCCAGTGTTTAGTTATTATGTCACACTGTCTGTGATTCTGCTTTAAATTTTGTTATTAGCCTAACCTGATTGGGCTTGGAGCTAACCTTCTAATTGCTCACAAGTAGTTTATCTCCTGCCCGACTTGAAGACTTTACTTGGGCTTGTCTTGATAACTTGGCCAGATAACCCTTAGCCTTAAATCAGGTCAAAATCTTATTTGCTTCTTCCTTATAGGCAGAAATTGCACTGTGGGGAGAAAGGGCAAACCCAGTGCCCAGCCTCACACCATACACAAGCAAAGGCCATGCACAGCAGGAGTTGAGTGCCAGCAGGGATTGGGCACAAGCCCTGGCCAGAGTCAATATCAGCCCAGGAGACCCCATCCCCTGGGACCTGATAATTTTAGATGGGGAGGGAGGCATGCATGCAGCTCCCACTCCAGAGTCGATATCGAGTCCAGGGACACCACCCCCAGGGCCCTCTTGAGGCATTGTCCCGGGAACCCAAAACTCTGGGACACTGTTAGCTACGTGCCCTCCAGAGCGCAGGCAGGGAGGCTGCATTGACCCTGCCAGGCAGCAGCAGAAAAGCTTACACCAGGAGGAGTCAGAGATCCTTGTCCCTTTCTATTCTCTGGGATTGCCTGCACAGGATTAGGTGAAGGGCAGATGTGGGGTTGGCATATTTAGGTACGGAAATAAAATATTACTTTATGTTAATTTAAATAAACCTTAAAAGTCAATAAAAAACACAAATGTTAAAATGAAGTTATAGTTAAGTATAGTAAAACTCTTTAACTATACATTAAAAAAAACTTAGAAATTCACTGAAAAAAACAGAGTAAAGTAATGCAATAGGTGATAATGTCAGTGACAAAGTAACATTTTAAATAAATAAAACACTGAAATTCACATGTTATACTTATTTCAAGTAACTATAACTTGTGCCCTAAAGTAACTATAACTTGGACCCTTGTCATGTACTGCATGTAATCTCACATATGATATCACTCATGGTATGTTTAATGCATGAACTGTTAATTTCCTTAGTCACATCCTTAGTTGCATCTGAAGTCATTGATAGCAACACTGTTCATGGCAGGGTGCAAGTTATAGTTACTTTAGGCTAAAATGAAGACCAACTGCTTTGCTGCTGAACACAGACAAGCCCAAAGTACTGATCTTTGACAACAGCAGCAAAACATGGAGCAACTCCTGGTGGCCCTCAGACCTAGTACCCACACCCACACCCTTTGACCACACCAGAAACCTTGAAATCATAATTGACAACAAGCTTACCATGAAATCACTGATCAGTGGGTCTCCTCCCCCTTCTTCCTCACTTTGCGCATGCTATGTAAGATCTTGAGGTTGCTATGCACTGTGACACAGGCTGTCATCACCAGACGACTGGACTAAAGCAACTCCTTCTTTGTAGGAATCACCACACACCTCCTCTAGACACTTCAGAACGCCACAGCCAGACTCATCCTCGGCCTTCCCCAACAAACCCACATCACACCGTACCTTAGGAAACTCCACTGGCTCCCCGTTCAGAAGAGATGCGAATTCAAGCTGCTGACCCATGCACACAAGGCTCTACACAACCAAGAACCCGTGTACATTAACCACCGTCTGTACTTCCACCAACTGTTGAGATGACTACGCTCTGCCTCCCTTTCACTTGCCCATACTCCCTGCATCTACAGAAGTGGAGGACGCTTCTTCTCTCACATCGCATCAAAACCCTAGTCTCCCCATGCCCCTGCGGACCATCAAATCACTTCCAGAATTCCAAATGGCCCTCAAGACCTGGCTGTTCGAAAAAGTCTCTGGGACGTGCAAGTGCCTGGATGCCTTAACAGGTGCTTAATTGCGCTTTATAAATCCTGATTGATTGATTGATTGATTTAGGTCACAAGAGATAGGTATGTAAGATCACTATAACTAGTGAATTTTGGTGCATTTTTGAGTTTTCAATGTCACGTCCTCACTGGCGTTCCCTAACTATAAAGTCACTATAACCTTTGTTTTTTTTCAGTGAACACATATATATAGTTAGTTTTGTCTGGTTAGTGAGCTGAAAAGAGTGTGTAGCAAGATCTGCTACTGATAATAATTTGAGGTGGTGGATAAATTGTAAAGGAAAGTTATAACTATAACTTTAAAATTTTGAAAGGTTGTGTACTTGGTTTGTATATGGAAAATACGGTTTTCTAACTATAACTAAACTTTAACCTTGTTTTTTTTTTTTTACATTGAATTTCAATGTTTTGTTTTTAATTTTTAAGAAAAATGTGTTTCAAATTGTAGAGTCCTGTGTTGCCAGTGGAGAGTTATGTGGAGTGTAGTACAGTACAGTGGAGGAGAGGAGAGTGTTATAAAGTCAGTCAGTCAAATCTCTTTAGTCGATTATTAAAATAATCATAAAAGCACAATCATCACATAAATATGCAATCAAACAACTTCTAAATAGACTAAAAAATTAATGATTAACACATTTACGGTTCATGGAATTACACAGAAGTATTGCATGTTTAAGAAAGTGTTGTAAAATATATTTTCATAGACAGGAGTATTGTAGATTGGAATTGAGTGGAGTAGAGTAGCGTGTAGTAGCGTATCATACAGTGTAGTAAAGTGCTATATAGTGTAGTGCCATGGTGTCTCATAGAATGGAGTTAATTATCGTATGCTGGAGCAGTAAATTGCACAGTGGAATGGTGACGAACAGTAGAATAGGGTGTCATAGACCATCGGAGAGGAGAGTGTTTTAGAGAGGAGTAGGGTACAATAGAGTGGAGTATCATCAAGCGGAGTGTCGTAGAGTACAGTGGAGGAGGGTGTCATAGAGTGGACTGCTGTGTCATTTAGTGGAGTGGCGTATCATAGAGAGAAGATGAGTGGTGTGTCTTTGAGTGTCATACAGTGTAGTACAGTAGTGTAGAGTGGATGGGCATAGAGTAGAGTAGAGTGACAGAGTGTAGTACAGTGTTGTAGCATGGAGTTTCCTACAGTGGAGTAGAACGTTGGACAGTGGAGTTGTGTCAAGCGGAGTATAGTACAGTGGCATAGAGTGGAATAAAGTGTAGTAGAGTGGAGTATAGTGGAATGGAGTACAATGGAGTGGGTAGCATAGAGTGAATCAAAGTGTCATAGAGTGGGATGGTGTGTTATAGATGATAGTGGTGTGGAGTGCAGTAGAGTGGGGTGGCATAGCATACAGTTGAGTAAAGTGTCATAAATTGGAGTACTGTGTTGTACAGTAAAGTGTAGTGGGGTGTCATACAGAATTGGAAAGTGATACAGACTTCGGTAGAGTGGCATACAGTGTAGTTTAATTTTGTAAATTAGAGTGGTGTACAGTACAGTGTTATAGAGTGTGGTACAGTTGATTGGAATGCCATGATGGAGAGTATAATGGCATTGAGTGGCTAGAGTGGGGTGGCATGTAGTGGAGTAGTGGGGTAAAGTGGAGTACTGTGTCAGAGTAGAGCGGAGTAAAGTGTGGTGCAGTAGCATACAAAGAGTTGCCTACAGTGTTGTATAGTGGACTAGAGTAAAGTGTTGTGCAGTAGCATACGGTATAGTACAGGGGAGTGAACATGTATAGAAAGGACTAAAGTGTCTGAGAGTGGCATACAGTGAAGTAAGGTTTTGTAGAGCAGAGTTGCATATAGTACAGTAGTATGTGAAACAGTGGAGCTTCGTAGAGTCAGTTGTATAGGAGCGTAGAGTGAGGTAAAGTCTCAAACAGTGGAGCAGAGTCGAGTGGGATAGTGTAACAGTGTGTACTAAAGTACAATAGAGTGTATTGTTGTGTCATAGAGTAGAGTGGCATGGAGTGGAGTGTACTGGTGTAGCATAGGTAGTAAACTGTTATAAATTGGAGTGGGGTATCAGACAGTAGAATGGAGTGCTGTGTCTTATATAAAAGTGTTGTATAGTAGAATAGAGGGTTGTATGTTGGAGTGTACGGGCATACAGTGGAGTTTACAGTTGGACAGTGGAGTGTACGTACAGCAGAATAGAGTGCTGTGTCTTATATAAAAGTGTTGTATAGTGGACTACAGTGTTGTACATTGTAGTGTACAGGCATAGAGTGGAGTTTAGAGTTGGATAGTGGAGTGTATAGGGATAGAGTGGATTAGAATGCAGTAGAGTGCCAAGAAGTGTGGTAGACTTTTATAGAGTGGAGTTATATAGAGTGGAGGAGAGTGTCATACACTGCAGTGGCATAGAGTGAGTGGCGTACACTGCAGTACTGTCAAGTGGAGTAGTAGTGGTGTACAGTGGAGTAGGGTAGAGTGGAGAAGGGTGCAGTGGATTAGCGTAGAGCAGTGGTCTTCAAACATTTTAATACTGCACCCCCAGTGGAAAAAAAATAAATTGGTCCACCTCCAAATTTTTCACAATTATTCTATTAAATTGGCAATGTTTAAATATGTCTAGATTTGTTTAAACGTTGCAGTTAAATTCTGTTACTGTTTTAAAATGCAATCAATAACATGATGCCAAACATACTATTTTGGTCATGCAGGCCTTACAAATATGTTACCGTGTCCACAGTGTGATTATTGGGGGTGGGGATTTTTCAGAGCATTTGGAGTCCCTTTCTTTTTGACACATACTCCTAGCTTGGGTATAAATAACAAAACATTTTAGTTGTGGCCCATTACATAGCGGTTTACTAAAGCTAATGTTTTTCAGCTTAAAACAATGCCCTGTTATCAGCATAATGCTTCTTTTGGCCAAAGTATGGTGCCCCCCTGGAATTATTAGACTCCCCCCAGTTTGAAGACCCTTGGTGTAGAGTGCGGTGGCAGGCATTTGGGTGGTGTATCATAGAGTTGTGAAAAATGTTTTAAATTGGAGTGGCATTTCATACAGTAGAGTGCTGTGTTGTACAGTGTTGGAAACTGCCGTAGAGTGGAATATAGTTTTATGTAATAGAGTGTACGGGCATAGAGTTGAGTGCAAATTTGGACAGTGGAGTACACGGGGATAGGGTGCAGTAGAGTGGCATAGAATATAATAGAGCTTTGTAGAGTGGAGTTATATCGAGCGGAGGAGAGTAAACTAAAGTGGCTGAGAGTGGAGTAGCATTCATTGGAGTGGCATAAAGTGGAATAGCGTAGAGTGGAGTAGAGAACAGTGAGTGGCGTAGATTGTAATAGCATATAGTGTAGAAGCATACAGTGGAGTGTCATAAAGTATAATAAAGTATAGTGTAGTAGCATACAGTGGAGTGGTGTACAGTGGCGTGGTTTAGACTGCAGTGGTGTATTGTGGGGTGGTGTAGATTGTAATAGCATACAGCGGAGTGGGGTAGAGTGGAATACCATACAGTAGAGGGGAAAAGATTGAAGTGATATACAGTGTAATAGTGTAGAATGGAGTGGTGTACAGTGGAATAACATAAAGTGGCATACAGTGGAGTGGTGTAGACTGGGGTATGGTACAGTGGAGTGGGGTAGAGTGAAATAGCATGTAGAGGAGTGGCGTTGAGTGGTGTGGTGTCCAAAGGACTAGCATAGAATGAAGTGGGATAGAGTTGAGTGGTGTATACTGGAGTAGCATAGAGTGGAGTAATGTATAGCGGAATGGCATGAAGTGGAATAATGTAGAGTGGAGTGGTGTTCATTAGAGTGAGGTAGACTGAAATAGCGTACAGTGGAGTAGCAGACAGTACAGTGGTATACACTGAAGTGTTGTAGACTGGAGTGGCATACATTGGAACATGGTAGAGTGTAATAGCATACAGTGACGTACAGTGGAGTGACATCCAATGAAATAGCGTAGAATGGATTGGTATACACTGGAGTGGCGTAGAGTGGAGTTGCATGCAGTGGAGTGGCGTACAGTGGACTAGCAGAGTGGAGTGGCATACAGTGAAATGATGTAGAGTGGAATAGCATATACTGGAGTAGCATATAGTGGAGTCGCATGCAGTGAAGTGGCGTACACTGAAGAGGCGTAGAGTAGAGTTGCATATAGTGTAAAAGGATAGAGTGAACTGGTGTAGAGTGGAGTTGTGTACAGTGAAGTAGAGTGGAGTGGCATAGAGCAGAGTGTTGTGAAGTGGAGTGGCACAGAGTGTAATAAAGTATAGTGGAGTAGCGTACTGTGGAGTGGCATATAATGGAGTGTTGTAGACTGGAGTGGCATACAGTGGCATGGGGTACAGTGTAATAACATACAGTGGAGTGGTGTACATTGGAGTGGGGTCCAATCAAATAGCATAGAGGCATAGAGTGGAGTGCCATACACTGGAGTGGCATATCACGTCTCTTAATCATTTCCCCTCAAGGGTTTCATATCTAATAATCCAGAGTCAATATTCTCACTCTAGTCATAACAACCATAGGTACCACTGTTTTTCATGTCAAGTGCAATCTTCACTCTAGCAACACAGATTATTAATTCATTTCACATCATATATATCTCATAGTTGCCCCTTCCGTTAAATAACTGGTTGACATCCTGATGCTCCATTTAAAAAAATTCAATTTCCACCACAAGAAAGTATATATAATAAATGTATTTGTAGTCTGCAGGACACTTCCAACCCAAGTCTCTCATGAAAAGGCCATTGTTCCCCACCTGCTTAATGATCCTTTTCATTCTTATTTTTCTACCTTCACAAAATCACGAAGTTTCATATTTATTCAATCTCCTGAGCAGATTTCTACTATTTCATCATAAAAAACATGTAACTCTGCATCAGAGTTCAACCCCCATGGGTTTTCGGTCCCCATCAAAATAATCCACCTGGACTCTGACTTTCTGAGAGCTAACTTTCGGTCTCCTCCTCTTGCTGCTCTCACGATATGATGGATCCCAAAATAGCACAGTCCTGTTTTGTCTCCTCCGTGGTGCTCCCATATGTGTTTGGCCACAGCATATGTCATGTCCTTATTTTATAAGGCCTGAATGTGCTGTAGGATCCGCAATTTAAGTTTATTAACTGTGCTCCCAATATACCTTTTTCCACAGCCACATTGTGGGACATACACTACAAATAGTGTTACACAGTTGATGCTGTTTTTAATCGCAAACCTTCTTCCAGTCATTGATTCAAATTCACCTGCATTCTGTCCAAAGGTACATGCTTTACATGTCTGGCATTTCCAGAATCCCATCTGATGGTTCACCAGCCAGTTAGAATCGGTATTTGAAACATCTTGCATGAAAATATGTAGTAAGTAGTCTCCTAATGAGGCTGTCTTACTGTAAGTTAACATTGGTTGTACTGGTAATGATGATTTAAGGGTCTCATCCAGTCTGGGTATTTGCCACTTCCTCTACAAAACTTTCTTCACATGAGCACTGGATTGATCAAATTCCATGATATATCTGAAAGATGGCTCCTCCACTCCTCTTGGTTCAACCTGTTTCGAAGCTAACAATTCTTCTCTCTTCCATGATGATGCCCTCCTGGGAGCATCCTCCAGTACACTGCTTGGGTACCTTCTAGCTATAAATCTGTCACACATCTCTTTTGCTTCACGATAAAATTATATTTTCTATGAAACATTTCTTCTTTCACAAAGCAATTCTCCATACGAAATGCTCCATTTTAAAGTCTGTTGGTCTCCACTATTCACATGCAATAAATTATTGCAGCTAGTAGGTTTCCTGTGGATGCTGGTACACACCTTTTCCCCCTCAATGTATACTATGATGTCTAAATATGTGATGCTCGCTGCGCTGATTTCATATGTGAATTTCAGTTTTGGGGGGTTGTTTTCCCAGGAATTAATGAAATTAATTAGATCTTCATCACTGTCCCATATAAAGAAAATGTCATCTATAAATCGTACCCATAGTACAATACGTTTCAGGACTTTATTCTTCGCCACCCAGATTGTTTCTGCCTCCCAGTGGCCCATCGTCCGATTTGCATATGTGGGTGCAAATGATGTTCCCATGGCTGTTCCACATTGCTGCAGATAGTGCTTTTGATCAAACATAAAGTTATGTGTCAGGCAAAGCTTTAGCATCTTAAATAACATCTCTGTATGTTCAAGGAGACTCAATGACCGAGATCTTAAGTTGTACCTGCATGCCTCCATTCCATATGTACGATCAATCGAGGTGTATAATGAAACAACATCTACTGTAGCCATAAAATATCCCTTCCTCCAGGGGATATTATTTATAAGATTCAAGAAATCCATTGAGTCTCTGATGTATGAAGGTATCATTGATACATACGGAAAAGGGAAGATATCTATAAACCTAGAGGAATTCTCCAACAATGAGCCCATGGCACTAACTGTTGGCCTGCCTGGTGGAGTGTTCGCAGGTTTATGTACTTTGGGGAGGAAATATATCATCCGTGTCACACGTTGGTAATTTCTCAGGTAATGATATTCATTATCATCAATCAGACATCGTTCCTGCCAATCTTGCAGTTTCAATCGATATGCTTTCGCATATTTCCCCGTAGGATTTTTACTCAACATTTGATAATTATAATTATCCCTGAGTTGTCTAATTGCTTCCTAGACATATTTAACACGATCCATTATTATGATGTTGCCTCCTTTGTCTGAGGATTTGATGATTACCCTCTGATGTTGCAGTTCTTTCAGTGCTCTCAAATCTTCGCTCATGTTAGTTTTATACCTTGTTAGTTCATGTGCATCTCCTTCATTAATAGCTATTCTGGTCAATTCTTCCACCATTATCTCTTGAAAAGTATCTACTTTATTCCCTGGAGATAATTGAGGGCAGAATAGTGATTTCGGTCTACAGGCACTCTTTGGGGCACAGTCAGTATTAAGTCCAGCCACGTCGCAAAGATCTTTTACTGACAAGTTATCCACTTCTAGAGTAGTAAGACTACTGAGTGATTCATGTTCCAGGCTTACTAATGTTCTCAGGTTTTCCATTTCAGCTGTGGTTGGATCACAGTTGTGTCTCTCTTTTTCTGTTTGGACTCAAAGTATTTCTTCAATTTACATTTTCTACAAAATTTATACAGATTGGTCCCTGCAATTGGTAAGTTCAAATGTCAAACCTTTATTCAATAAATCTAAATGATGTTTTTTCTAATCTCTTAGTTGATAAATGTATACCCAGACTCTAATCCATTGGAGTTCCTCCTTTTTGCTGTACCATTTCCTTCCTGTTCCTTTTCCTTTTGGGCTGTCTTGTACACTTGTACTTGGGACCGCCTCATCCTGTTCCCTTCTGTCCATGTTCCTTGTCTGCAGCTTGAGGAGTCGCAGTTCTCCTGGGAACTCCTATCTTGTCCTGCCTGCCTATCAGGTGATTCTTGTCCCTCAAGCTTGCCCCTGAACTCGCCAGGCTGGATTGTGATATTCCCTTCTCCAACACTTAGTCCATCGATGTTATGATGGGTGAATTTTTCAGCTTTTTTTAGTCTGTACCCACTTCCTATGTTTTTCAATTCTTAATTCCATTTCACTAAGAGCCCTCTTGAGCTCTTCTCTTTCCCATTCAGGGTCCAGGATTTCTTCAATTTCTCTAATCTGCTTAGCTAATTGCCCCAGTTTACGTTCAGCATGAATTATTAGGGTTATCATAAATTTCATAGAACATTCCACTGTGTCATTTTGCCCTTGTTGCCTTAAGCCTTGATCCATGCCACTCAAGGTAGGTAACACAAAGAGACCACGTGACACCCTTGGTACTTCAGTGTATTTTTGTGAAGTGGCTTTCTCCCACCACTTGTTAAAATCTTTTATATGTGCTCGTTCTAGATCTTTAATCATTTTAATCAGTTCACTTTCCTATTCGATGCTCCAGGGTCTGTGGTATCCATGTTGGCTTCATCAAATAACCGTTTGAGTACTTCCTCTCTTTTTGCAAGCCTATTCGCCATAGTTGTCAATGTTATTCTTCCTCTGTTTACTGATCTGCTCCCAGCACCTGCACAGTTTTATAGTTCCTGTACCAAATTACACTCTGATGCACCACTGTTTTTTTATAAAAATGTACCCGCCTAACTAGGGGGATCCAAGTCCATCTCTAGTAAATCCCTTATTCTTAATTTCTATTTTCATCATTGTTTCTCCTCGTATCTATCCAGTCCCTGTTCTGGATCATGCCCAGATTCCGAACCTGCGTTCAAGCACTGATTTTCGCTGCGTAGGTGAGATGGTCCCCAGATAGAAGTACAGCACTCGGCGTTGCTGCAGATTGACGTGTGGGTGAAGCCCTCCCCGATAATGCCCCCTCCGAGGCATTCAGTTATTGTCCCCTCCCCACACCTGAAAATCGCACTTACTGCGTTCCCTTAACTCAACGCATCTGCTGCTCGCTGTTCACCTTTCTACTGCACGCGTACCTGGGCAGGGCAGAGATTCCTGCACCAATAGCAGCAGCAAACCAGAAAAACGTCATGGGTGCACTTCCAATCTGGTCCTGTTCCCACACAGAATACAAATTCACTTTTCTCCTTCTGCCATGTTGTGCGACATTTACATGTCTTTCCTCCAGACAGGCTTCGCAGAAAAGGACAGCACAGCCGGGTACCTTAAGGCTGTCAATGTATGCATTTATTTGATTTAGTTCGCAAAAGTATGATACATACGATCAAAAGTGGAAGTGCTAAGAAAATATAGTGATGCCTTTCAACAACAAGCTTTCCACTGACGATTAAGTGCACAGGTGAAGGTGTGTTATAAAGGGTCATAGGACTCACCCTTTGATTGAAACAGAGGAGTTGCTTTGCGCACATTATTTATGGAGTTATGGGCAAACAAAACCACTTTTGTGTGGAATATCACTCGTTTTTCTTTTTCACTTACTTTTCTTCAAGCATCAGAATTTCAAGTATTCTTTTGTTAAAACATGTATATATATGTACAAAGTTCTGCTTTGCATGACGGTGCTGCTGTGGGTGTGACATGGTGCTGGACTTGGTACCAGGGCTGGCTTTAGAGCTGGTGGCGCCCTGTGCGACAGTATTTTCTCTGGTGCCCCCACTGCATGATCACCTCCTCAGAATCACTCACTACCGCTTGGCAAATCTGCCCCTCATTTCTCCATAGCCCCCCTTTCACATACATTCATTTGTTTTAAAGTGCTTGTAAAGGCTGGGTTTACTAATCCACTCAGTTAGCCACATAAAATATAGGGCCAGATCTAATAGAATTTGACGGTGCGCGGCGCTGCACCAAATTTGGCAGCATCGCACACCGTCATTTTCAAAACGCAGGGATGCACCTCATTTACTAGAATACAGTGCACCCCTGTATGTCCTCCTTCGCCAGCGCTAAATATGCTGCTGTGTGCCAATGCAGCAATTCTTGCACCATAGTGCAAGGATGGCTGCGTTGAGAGGGAGATTGTTTTTTTGCAGGAAAGAACACCTTCCTGCACAAAAACAATCTTTCTGCCAAATTTTGTGTAATTTCGTTCAGTGGTTTGGGCTGCAGTCGTGTCTAATGTCCCATTGCCGAATTTCATGAGGAAAAAATGTTTTGGGACATTTTCCTTTGCCCCCGCTTGACAAATCACTCCTAAACTTTAACTTTTCAGACAGCAGATGAAGTGGGAGGGCAACGTGTTTCGGAAACAAAGTTTCCTTATTCACGGGTGGCTTTGCTGTGCCCATTAAAATCTTCACTTCAACAACGTTTTGTGACGGAGACTCATTATTCACGTCTGTGGCGCGATACGATGCTTCGCCCAGCCGGATTGCCTTGTTTGATATATATATATAAAAAATATATATATATATATATATATATATATCAAAGCAAACTCTGTGAAATCTCAGGTCACACGCACTGAGAATGATAAATCGAAGTATTTATTGAAAGTACTTCAGCCCCTGCTACCTTTCGGCCCTACAGCCATGTTTGATTTCACAGAGCTTGCATTGCTGTTACAGGCTGGATGCCAAGCAGAACCAGCAGTCGCACCGGGTGCTGAACTAAGGGGGGTGCTGTGTTTAGCAATGACTCTCAAAACGTGAGATTTAAAAGCACCTGCTGAAAAGTTCCTTGTGCGTCCAGCCTTCAGGAAACAATTAAAATGTCAAGATAACTTTTGTGATTAATGTTCCTGCTAGGGAGGGAGATGGGAGTTTTGTCTAGTGGCAGCTTTGACTAGCCATAAAGTAGCAGAGACGGTTAATATGCAAAGAACAGAACTATGGGGTATATTTAAGAGCCCCTAGCGTCACCTGAGCGTCACCTTTTGTGACGCTCCAGTGGCGCTATGCCCTGCGCCGTATTTACAAGGTGGCGTTAAGTCACTTTTTGTGGCTTAACGCCACCTTGTAAATACGGCCCCTTAACTCGCAGCACTTTGTGTGGAAGGGGTGTGCAATGGGTGTTTCTCTGGGTGTGCCACAGCAACACCCTTTGCATTTTGACACTGCCTCAGATTTACGAGTTTTCGTAAACCTGAGGCAGCGCCAAAATCTAGTGGCACCCCAAGGGTGGCGTTAGCATGGCGCAACGAGGTGAAATGCTTTCATTTCTCCTCGATTTTTGGTCCAGAAGATCTATTTTTGTAATTTGGTGTAAATCTGCTACGTAGTTTTGGAGTTATTAAAGAAAAAAGATTTATGTGTATCTAGAAACATGGATCCACCGTGGATCTTCACATGCCAACTGCAATGCTGTGATTGCCTGACCGCAACCTGAGAGAAAGTTGCGCCTGCCATTTTGTGTATTGGGATCCAGTCCCTGGGGGATGTGAAATAAAAGTTAAGAGTGATAGAAGGGGTCAGGGTAGAGGTAAACTGACCCCAGGGGTCTTATGGAAGGTTCTGTCGGGGACCCCTCATGGGCAGCAAATTGCCCAAAACTGTTTGTTTGGGGTGTGCAAGGGTCTGTGGATCCTCCTCTGCTCACCATAGCCCCCCCCATGTGAAATTTGTGAAAGATCCACCAATCCAGAGCCCAATTAAAAACAAATTCTACCTACTCACAGACACACTCACTCACCGTGAATTTGCAGCAAAATTGAAAAACAATGTTTTTGGACCCCACCACCAGGTTTAGGGGGTTAGTGTATTCCTACTCTGCTCCTTTTTTTCCACCTTTTTTCTTGTGACTCAGAGAGTTAGAGTCCCAAGGTGGCTGCCAACCCTTCCTGGTTGACGTGGTGGCAGCCAATCAGATCTCACCATGAAATATGTTGGATCTGTGGAGGATTTGCGTCCCCAGATATCTATAAATATTTTTTTAATAATTCCAAAACTACTAAATGGATTTACACTAAATTACAAAAAGGCTCTTTCTGGAACACGATCTACCTGTCTGCCAAATTAGGTGCAATTCCATTTAGTGGTTCGGGCTGTAGTCGTTTCTAAATTCCCTATGGGAATATGCATGGGAAAAATGTATTTTGGGATCTCCCCATTTTCTTGGCCTCCACTTGACAAATCACTGCAAAACTTTCCAGAAAGCAGCTGAACTGACTGGCATACTAGTTTTGATCCTTTCCTGAAGGTTTGTCAAACTGCGCCAAAGTTATTAGCAAAACAAAAATTGATCCGTCTGTGGAAACTAGGTCCTAACTACTGACTGGTGACCACAAGAAGGTTATATATATATATATATATATATATATATATATATATATATATATATTCTCTGAACAAAATAAAGGTTACAGGGACGTTATAGTTAGGTTCTGAATTTACTTGTGCAAAGCCTTAGAGATTCACCAGTTCGTGTCGTAAGGCAACTATAACTTGCGCCCCGCCGTGCACTGTTTTCTATTAATAATTTTACAATCAAATGTTACAGTGATATTATCAATGATGTTTTAAAATATGTCATGAATGCTGTAATATCTGTGGTAATTAGCAGCGCTGAACGTTAATACAGGAAAATGCCTGCCTAAATGGAACATTACTAAATGGGAAGACACGCTACAAAGTTAGTGTATTCAGGTTGTTCTGTTGCTACTTACCCGTGAGGGCTCCGCTCCTTTAGGATTTGGATGTGAAATTAATGTGACCACTATCACGACGAAGGCATTGGTTATAAGTGTTTGGCAGTTAAGTGGTTATTGTGTTGGGGATATATATATTTAGTATTTTTAAGTGGTTATTGTGTTGGGGATATATATATATATATATATATATATATATATATATATATAGTATTTTTAAGTGGTTATTGTGTTGGGGAGATATATATATATAGTATTTTTTCACTCACCATTAAAACTAGGTTTCCCATTTGAAGTGTTTATGTGTGTACACCATTAATATCACCAAACAAATGTTTATGGCACAAAGGATCTCTGTCATTTTGTGCCTGGATGACGATACCATCTGCTGTTTTGAAGATATAAGACAAAATGTGCACATGGAAATGTTTTTATAAATTGGCTATAAACACAGTGCACATGCGAACTACAGTGGTAATAGTACAAGTCTTTATTCAGTTAAAATATAACCATAAAAGATACATATTAACAATTAAAACTATAGCACCAAAAACAAAGAAAAACAGTTAAAATAGATTAAGAAAAAACTTAAGAACATAGAAACCTTAATAAATACCTAAAATACTTCAATGAGCACCTAGTATAGGGTCTGATCCACATTTGGTCCTTTACAACATACATTACAGTACCAATATCAACATGGAAAGAAGCCTCCGATAGTACAGAGACCCTCAACTGGGTCCACCAAGCTCTAATGGAAGAGCAATAGGATAACGCCTGCTTGGAACCCACTAAACAGGTGGATCAGAGCGTCATCAAAAAATAGACATGTAAACATTTTTTTTTCCCTAGCCCATCGGACCACTGTCTCATGACCAATGTAAGATTAGATCCATGCCTTTGAAGCTTAATTGCACAACTCAAAAAGTTACACCCCCCACCCCCCTCCACACACATACACACACACACACTTTCTTTCTTTCTTTCTTTCTTTCTTTCTTTCTTTCTTTCTTTCTTTCTTTCTTTCTTTCTTTCTTTCTTTCTTTCTTTCTTTCTTTCTTCATCCCTTCCTCCCTCCCCCCACGCCCGCCCCTCTCCAGGAGGTTTAACATAGCAAGCCTCACTTGTTTAAATTTTAAATCTTTTTGAAGAGGTATTAAAATCGTCTTCTTGGCCAATTGAAGTATGGACAAAATGTACAATAGTTTGGGCCGATGATTTATCACAGTCACAGGGACCCAGGAGCAGACACGCCGTTGGGAAAACTAATCAATTGTACAAAAAGATTTAGCCTAAACCTTGTCAATAACTGACGATGAAAACATTGGTCAATGGACACTGACGTGAATTTTGTTCACAATATTAGCAAACATTGGGAGGAGAAATTAGAACCGCTGCTGCAGTATTCAGGCCACAATGGAGAGCGTCAGCGGGCACGCGGTCCTGCACTGTAGTCGTAATTGGCTATAAAGCACAGGAGCGGGTGTCGGCTGATCCACTCCTGGGGGGCCACCAGCACTGTGCAGGCCACGGAAGAGTGAAGCTAGCCGCACCCTAAATCAGGGATTGCATGGCAATTACTAAACCATCCCCTCTCTCTTGTGATGGAGTGAAGTAATGTTTTGAATCAAATTGAAACGCGCATCCACCTATGCAATACCATGAAGACGTCCCCCAATGTGAATACCTGAGGAAAGTTGACAAGTGCTAATGAAAAGAGTGTTGGTTCATTCGTGTAGACAAAATCTTGACGGACTGCCGGGAGAACTTCACTTACAGCAGTAAAATGATTGTCTTCCTCCTAATGGCTACCGGTGGCATTAGTCTTTCTGCAGTCCTGCATGTTTTTTATACTCTTCGTATGCAGTATCCATCAAATAATGTTTTATACATGGCATAAATAAAGCATTTACAAATACAATTCTATATTAGGTTGCATAGAGTGTTTTATTCAGTGTAATACAGTAATTTCTGAAATTTAAAACGTGACTTATCTGTTACATTTTCGAAAGGGTCTAACATGCATTTTAAAAATATATAATTTATGTTGAGAGCATGGATATCTATGGTTAGGTATGTGGTTCAATTATTGCAGAGAAAATCATATTTGAACGGTTCAAGCGACCACTTTCTTTGAAGGCCTCAAATCCATCGGTTTTGATGGGCTGGCATTAGTTTTGGCTAATGCGTGACATAGCTGGAAATAAACTAGGTTTTCATGTTATAAAACTAATGTGCAGGGCGATTGCTTGGTATGGTAATTGTTTGATAGAAGTTAACTTTGAAGAAGGAGCTGAGAGAGAGTAGTTGATTTTGTAGTCTGGAGAATGCTAACAGATGGAGCAATGGAAAGTTTTACAGATAAAGCTGAAAGCAAGACACAGAACTAGGACAAATATGGGAAAAGCACAAAATGGAACAAGATGCTCAATGCTGTTGAATTTCAACCAGGGAGAAAGATTTCAAGCTAAAGAAAAGCCTTTTTAAATCTCCGTGAAGCAGCAGCAGTGAATTTGAGAAATATTCAGTGGACACAATTTAATGTGATTATTGTGAGTTGTCATCTCCATCCTGGGAAAGACCAATTGCATAGCATGCAGAAGGAGAGTGAGTCAAAGGAAGAGCTGGGGACGAAGAGGGGACCCTGGGGACTCAAGGAGATAGCAGGACATATTCGGGCACTCTAAGTGTGGAGACTCCTGGCTGGACGCCATACTCCGTGTCACACCTGGGTGGTGTCGCTGAAGCAGCAAGTGGAAGGGATGGTAATGGGCCAGCAGTACTCGGGACTGGCTCTGGGTGGCACTTTCAGCTTTGAAGATGTGGATCATCAGGATGTGGAGACCAGTGGGGCCCCAGGGTAAGGTAAAAAAATGTGTCCCATCGCCCCCACCTTCAGCACCTCCCTTCAACCTTTCTGTGCTTCAACTCCTCACCCTCATACATGTAATAAGAATAGTGAAGATTGATGTTTTGTCCATATAATTTCTGCCTTCTTAGCCACTTGAGGATTTCCTGGAGAAATTGACTCATTATCAAAAGCATGAGATTCAGCACCCCACACATCATACTTATGTGCTTCTTATGGGCAAAAATTAAACTTGTGAGGCAGTGACGTAACAAAACTGGAGGGCCCTCCGCAAAGTACATGGTGGACCTCCCCTCTGGACTTATGCAGGAGCTCTCAGGCCTGGGTACTGTGCTGGGGGGCCCTGAAAATTGAGTGCACCCCAGCACCGCAGGGACTGTAAGGGCGTTTAATACACCACTGTTGTGAGGCGTTAATGACGTTCATCTTGCTTGCTGCACTCGCTCACTATTCACCATATGGGGGCTGGTCTGGCAAAATTTGCCAGCATTGTTTTGTGTTACCAGCCTGGCCTTCTTCACTGGAATGCTGCTACCTGACTCGCATAGTGCAGAGATGTCTGACTAGGATACATGGCGGCACAAGCTAACTGAAATTACATTGTCTCATGTAACTGAACTAATTTTATGTATAGAAGCTCATTCTCCATTTTGTACTTTCTTTAGGATAAGAGCCACTCGCCTGCTAATTTGCCTACACAGCTCGATGACCTAAATTACAATGTAGCCATACACACTGAGTAATGGTTGAGTGGAGAGGTGCTGTAGAGTTGGTAAAAGAAAATACTTAATTGCCATCATGTCTGGGTGGAGAGTGGAGGAAAACAATGAAGGAAGTGTTTCGAGCATATTGCACCATGTCTCATGGGACGGAAGGTTGAACTCTGTATGAGATAACGAGAGGATGAAAAGTGTGGTCAATGATGAAACAGTGGTGGATGTGGCAGGATGATTGAAGGAGGAGGATGTAAGAGTCAATTTTGGCAAAGAATAAGTTGAATGTGATTTACCGCGTTGTTGACTTGATGAGAGTGAAATTGAGTAGTTTGTTTTAGCGATGAATGGATTGCCCAAGGTTTCTGGACCATTGCAAGATAAAAGGATTGGATGAAGAATGGTAGATTTTAGTGATAGTAATGGATCGAATGTAGGAAGGCTAGTGAAAGTCACAGAATTACCCCATATCATCTTTATGTATAACGTCTTTGCCTAGCACACATGACTTGTAATCTGTGTACAATTCTAGATTACTTCAATACCACTGTATAATAATGTCACATGACATGCCCAGTAGTTCGCCTGGAAACCTGCCATTGGCAAAGGCTTACTCCTGAGAATGAATGTGAATTGCAAAAAGTAACAAATTTGAAGCCATTTGTAGAAGTACTTCCAAAATATAGATTTTTTTTAAATCGTGCCCAATATGGCTTAATGGAGAAGTGTGTGAGAGCCGACAGGCGAGAGGCTTTTTGATTATAGATATCATCTCCATTAGAAGGG
This sequence comes from Pleurodeles waltl, assembly GCF_031143425.1. NCBI lineage: Eukaryota > Metazoa > Chordata > Amphibia > Caudata > Salamandridae > Pleurodeles > Pleurodeles waltl. The sequence continues at coordinate 472,772,670 of NC_090437.1, read as the reverse complement.
GTTAACATTGAGTAGCTGCCTGGCCTTTAGATATGAATGTTATAATGTGGATTATCACGGTGTATGAATCAACAGTCTAATTTAATAGTCAACCACATTGGGGAGACATTTTATAACAGTGATTGGATTTAATACTGGTATATTTACTTCAGGCGTTGTGACCAAAGTCGTTTAGCCTTCTATACATCTGCTCTGTTACGCTACATTGCAAGACCTTTACTTCCAATTATGTCTGATTGTGAATGAAAGGAAATAAACGTTTTTTAAAAGAAGCAGTTGCGTCCTTTGTTTAGTAGTGCACCAACTCAAACTGATTTTAGGCCCAACCAATGCATTCTTTTGAGTCCATCCCCATAATGACATCTGTTTGTAAACTGACGATTGTAGGGGAAAGATTTCAGATTTTCAGTTTTTTGACAACATTGCACAGCAAGCATTTTATTTTTGTCTGCCATATAAACATAGACCATTTAATGCAAAAAGGGTATGTTTTCCTAAATGTCCCATGACCTGCAAATACCAATTAAGTATATGTTAAATAGCACGTGTTTACACCGGTGCTATTGTAATATTTCCTTGGGTCGGTAAAGTGTGGCAGGGTCACTGGTTACACTGCATTGTTCATTATACGACAAGTAAAAATCTAATTACAATAGTTTAACGATGTATTTCCTTATTTTGGCTTCATTATTGGTATTAAAACCGAAGCACTGCAATTAAGCGTTATCAGAACAAAACCTCTTTAAAATGTTGGGCTCGGGCACCTCTTTGTTGACTGAGATCATCACCAAGGGGGACAGGAGATAAACAAAACAGATTTTCTCAGCCCTTCCACACCCTAATGAATCGTTTGGTGGAGGGCAGACCGCCTAGCTTCTGACAAACCAGATGACCTGGGGGGAATAGACCTGGATTATTTTCCTACAAATTTCCACAGGAAGGCATCTATCTCTCTTTTCTGTCCCACACTGTAGCAACACAAAAAGATGTTGGACAGAGTGCTGAAGCTTTTCAAACATGCACCCCCATTCACAGATCTGGAATTAATCAGTCATTACTTTGCTTGTCACATCACCCCAGTTTGGACCCGGCCATGTGCGAATCAGTCTGGACCCTGCTTCCCAGGGGAGCAGTCCAGCCAGAACCTCCAGGCCAAGTCCTCCCTGGACTGGAAGCAAGCATACTGGGACCGTTTTTTGGGGTATCACCCCTTATCAGCCAAGCTTGCTTGAATCAGGTGGCGCAGTGAGCAAGAGACCCATGTCTGGACATACCCGGGGCAATTAGGGCGACTCTAGCAACACAAAAGGATGATGGATGGAGTGCTGAAATGTTTCAAACATTCAGCCCCAGTCACAGATCGGGGTTAAATTCATTGTTCTTTTGCTCACCATGCCACCCTAGTTTGGACCTAGCCATGTGCAAATCAGTCTTGATCCTGCTCCGGTTGGGAACAGTCCAGCCCAAAGTGTCAGGCCAGGTCCCCCATGGACCAGAAACAAGCATCCTGGGACCTGTTTCGGATTATCACCCCCCCATAAGCCAGGCTAGCTTGAATCCAGTGGCACAGTAAGGAAGGGACCCACGTCTGGGCATTCCCTGCACACCCCATTCCTCAGTCTTTGTAAAAGAGCACTGGGCCATAGGTAAACACACCTGTTTTAAATATAAATAAGAAACTTTTGCTAGGTGGGTTGAATGTTATTGGATGGCCAGGAGAATGAAGAAGATGCATTGCAAGTGGATGTGGTTGTAATTTTCATAAAGGTGATGTTTCTGTGAGACCTTGCTTAAGCAGGTAGGTCCGGCATCAGCTATTTATTCTCTTAGATCTCCTGAATCTATTTTATCTGGTATGCAGAGATGTACACATGAATATGGGTGTCCAGTTGAACACAGTCAATGTTCTTGTGTTACAATGGGGTCTGGCCCTGTTTTAGCGTGTGTTAAGTTCTATTAACCAATGTAAGAAGTTTCTTTGCGTGGGGGATATTATGTTCCAGGTGAGCTAAAATAATGAAAAAAAATAATGAACACTGCCAGCCCCATATTTAAATCACCACTAAGGTCATGTATGCATGGCGCTGCAATATTACAAGAAACTACTCATTTTGAGCTAGCTTAGTTAAAGCGAATATTTCTGCTTTCTTGAAACAGCCCTTGAACTATTTTTGTGAACTCACCCTCCCACCCTTCACCCGCGTGGCCCAGCCCCGGCAGTGACCTTCCAACCAAATTATATATGTCACATCATTTTTGTTGGTCTCTGTCTCTCACTTAGACAAACACTTTTGTGTCTTTGATCTCCCTCTCGCTTGCAGCTCACCTCTTTGTATTTAGCGTCATCTACTCTCACCTTTGTGAGGCTTCACTCTCACCTTTCTCTCCTTTCACATCCAAATGCCTTTAGTCTTCTTCACTAATATGCCATTGAGATGTCTTTGTGCCTCTCCTATTTATGCTGTTGAAGGGTCTTACACAGAATCACAAAGATGCAAACACTCACAAATACAGGCACTCACACATATGTCTGTCTCGTTTGTCTCTGAACCCTTGCTCTGCCTTGAACTCACGTCATTACTTTTTAGGTGTCTCTTTCTTTTCAACCCTTGCTCCATCCATGATCCAGACTTCCAGGAGTAAATGATACTGGCCTCTTTTCCCCATCCTACTAGTCGTCCCCCGTCACCACTACCAACTGCAAAGTCTGTGCTTTGCATGGACATCTACATACCAATATTCCCCAGACACAACAGTCTTTCTTCTGTGTACCCACTGGTGTGCTGTCTGTAAAAGCAGTTATCTGTATTTTCCAAAATAGGTAACTCATACAAAGTTACATTCTTTTTTAAATTACGGAAGAAACCCACCGAACAACATACTAAGGGCAAACTAGATGGAGAAAGTATGGATGGAATAAACATGACATTTTTGTTTGTAACTGTGTAAATGCAAAGTTAAGTTCTAGAGTGCAGTAGACTACATACAAGCCCACCACAGATCCCCAATTATGCTGCTGTATCTCTATGGACGTCAATTCACTGAAATGCCAGGGGTAGCGGAAGTCACATCACACGCCCTTCCACCTCCACTTTAACTCCCACACAAATTTATACATGCTCACAAATTCACACTTACATACAATCTCTCTCACATAAACACACTCTACCCTGCAAGCATGAACACAACCTACATTTAAAAGCATTTTTTACTTAGCTCAGCTGCCACGGAAGGGCCTATTACAGTCAATTGTACTCCATTGTTTACACTAATCGTGAATAATATATTATTTCCGTAATCTTTTGTCACTAATAGTGAATAATCTATTATTATTCCCTTGTAGTGCAACAAAAAAATGACAGAAAACAAAGAATGGCGTACCAATTGACGTCGATAAGGGCAAGCTGCCACTGTGTTCCTGGCACTGAATTTGCCACCTTTGAGGTCAGGGATTGCAAAAGCAATGCTAGAGGTCGCAAAGGGCAAGCCAGTGGTCGCACGTGTGATCCCTTGCAGCCCCTAAATTCCCAGAGTTACATCACGTTGGCAGTACCCATGACATTGGTGGTGCATTTGAGATAGGATGCCCGGTTTGGGACCACTAACTGTGGTCGAGTCATAGGAGGTGTACGAAGGATAGGAGTAACCACCAGGTAGGGAGCCCCGCAAAGAAGGTGTGACCAGTGTGAGTCAGAGGTGTTACTGATGGAGGCCAGGTAGGCTCAGTAAAGCAGTGTGAAATAGCTTGAGGTGCACGACCAGGCAGCGAATGAAGGTCCTGGATAGGTTCAAGGTACCAACAAGGGACACTGTTCCTGTAGGGGCCTGAAAGTGACTAGGGCAAAATAATCAGGATGCCAGAGCAGAAGAGGTGATGGAGCCACAATCATAAAATGAACAGTCACCGGGTGATACACAAAGCCTCAAGACTAAGCAAGAGGTTGGACAATCACAGGCAGAGACCGAATGTTGAAACTGAAGGCATGCAATTCATCCTGGAATTGGTGGTTTCCAGGTTCCCAGGATGGATGGAGGGGGCGCAGATGTCTGCAGAAATATGCCACCAGAGTGGTCTGACCTACTGAGGGCAAACATTGGCCTAATAGGGCTGATGCTTGCTGTGAAGCCAAACCACGCCTTGAAGACGCAACAGTGCTGTCTAACAAGGAATTCAGTAATTCTCATGATTTTTTTGAGGCATTTCCCTTCCTATTGCCTTCCACCCAGAGAAATGTAATCTACCACCAGGGTATTCTGTTTCTGGTTAAACTTAACCAATTCTGATCTCCTCTACAGGTGTAAAACGTTTAACACCAGAGGCCCTCTATTATGGCCTGACAAAAGGCCTGATTTTCTGGCTGTCCCCTGCCCAACTTCAAAACACAGAGCACTATTTTCCCCCATTCAAAGACCGTGCATCATCACATTGTGGCATTAGCATTATTTCAAAAACTTCTCTCATTCCTTCAAAAGTCCAAAAATCCAGAAGCCAGCAGGCAAATGTCATCTTTATCTTTGGCTGGTTCATTGATAATACGCAACAAAAACAAGAAATTGAATTGCCATATGATCTTGACACAAAGCCAAATTTATGTGTAGCAATGCATGAATTCAGTCAAGTGAGCATCAGCTACACAAAACGAAAACAGTAGGGGGAATATTTTTTTATCACCTTCGCCTATAACAAGTTTAATGCCGAGACCATGATTTACCTGCCTGTGAGAATTGCACCCACAAATTATGGCAAGAATGATAAAGTTCCTACTGAGACACTTGAACTAAATTAGACCCAGTTTCACCCACTACTCTGGGGAAAGATTTCTGCCACAGTGAGTACTCAAGTCCCTTCAAAGTGGAGAGCTTGGAAGAGAGGTAGCGGGAGAGAGAAAACAAAAAAAGAGAAGCACAAAAATCTCTTCTAAGCTGCCACTGGTTGAAGCTTAAATGTTTTTTTTAACCTGGATAATCTATATTAGTGAGTAAGTAGCATTTGAAACACTGGCAGAAAAAGATACTCAGGTCAAATGGTGCCTAAAAGTTAACACTCCACATACTATTATTTGGTTGCTACACCCCTAACATGGTCTTATTGGACATGATGTGGAAAAGAAACAGAGTCATCACAGAATGTCCAACCTTCCCAACTGGAAGGTGCAGCATTCCACCTCCAGATGCAAGCTCAACACCTAGGGGCAAGACAATGGTGTCAACAGCTGTCTGCTCGAGGAAACTGAGTTGATCATACCGGATGGCTTAAGGAACTGGTTATTTGCTAAATAGCCTAGTTAACGTGATCTCCGAATAAATAAATTACCACTTCGGAACCTGCATCCATTTGAACTGTTCAGCGATAGAAATACTGAAATCCTCGCGCTAGATCCAGTCTACTAATCAGCCCACAAGCAGACAGAAGTCATTAAAGGAAGCCTTAGAAGGCAAAAACAAAAACCAAGTGACGGGATACACCGAAAGAGGCAGGACACAGACTCAATTTCGTGCTTGCGTCCTGACTTCCACAGTCCCTCTCTCTATTGTTTAAACATTTTAGGTTCCAGAGAACGCAGCGACCAGTGTAAGAGGTTATCTAAGAAGCCCTGGAGTAATGATGTCCATCTTGAGGTACTGTGGTGACATATCCATACTGCCTGTTAGGTGAACACAAAAGGTGGGTGCGTTGTCTATCACTGGACAATGCCTCTAATTCTGCGAGCAGAGGGGTCTGGCCAAAAGGGGGGAAGCCTCTACAGACAGACACACCACTTCTGCAAGAGGGGAATTACGACCGGTTTGGCGACTGCCATGAGTGATCACGTGGCTGCTCGCAAAAATACCTCAAAATCCATTTCCCTACTAATTCTTTGTATTTCGTGGTAGTAGACTTTTTTAGCTAGTCAACAATTGGCTCCCTTGACCTCCTTCCTTTTCCCATATAGTATTATAAGACTTTATCGACTTTGTATTGCAGCTATTTATGTTGTACTGGAACGGTGTTAATAATAAAAGCTAAGTAGAAATGTAAATGAAGAGCTAACATTCACCTCCACCAGGCAATTGCCATTAGAACATTTAGAGGGATAACAAATTTTAAGGCTTTACACTAGAAAATGCAATCCACTTGGTCTTTCACATCGCAAAATTGACACCAAATTTCAATTCTACCTTTTACAATCAATCAAGACATTTTTCTTCAATGTATATTTCACTCTGTGGTTCGTGCAATTACACTCTTCTCTGCAGGGTATTTTAACACTCTCCACAAATCCCCACTTCCCCCTGGCATAACAGCAGCTACCTAGTCTTTGCCCCGGATCTGCACCCAAACTGCCACGAGAGGATACTTTCCACTATACTCCCACCCCAATGGATATTCTGCTTCCTAGTGGAGAACATTCTGTAGTCCTACTGATTCCTGCTGTCCTGTGTGTTGGAGCCTTTTCATCCTTCACTGGAATCAATGCTCATCAAGGCCAACGGACCTTTGGACCCTGCAACAGGGCATGGTAGAACCATACAATTCAACTAGAATTCAACCCAGTTAAGTTTAGTAGTGTGACTCATTTAGCCATACAAGGAAAACTTCAGTCAGGAATAAAATTAAGGGATTTATTACACGCTCAACTCAAAGTCACGTAGACAACTCTCAATACAAAATTTTAAAAATACAGATTCACCAAGGGTTGACCAAGTCGACAAAATAAATTCAGGCAGCCCATTCAGGTGGACTAACATTAATTAAACTAAGCTTTCAAAAAGAAAAGTATAGAACATTAACAACATTTGTTGTGGTATAGCAATCACCTGTTGCTCAGGCTTGGGAAGCATCAGTCAATTTCAAATCATCAGAGTTATAGTTTTCAGATGAGCAAAAGGGAAAGCCCTACCATGGCCAAATTAAGGATTAACGTGTGGGGCAGAATACATGCAGGCAAAAGACAAAAAGGACAAAATAATTTGGAAAAAGGAAATTGTGGGCAACAAGGTACCAAGTATGGAGGGCAAAGATAGGGGAAAAGAGAAAGTGTCAGCATGTCCGAAGCTCAATCAAGAATCTTCTGCAAGGGTTAGAGAGAAAATCTCCAAGTCTCAACAGGACAGCTCAAAGGGCAAAGCAGAGAGTAAGATACCTATCCAAAGTGCTCAGCATTCAGGGAAAAAAGCTCAGCATCTCATCTTCATGAATCTGGAGGGATCTCTGACCAAAGTCCATCTGGTCAAAGACATATTAATGTTCATAAAGCAATCTGTTTTGCTCTGAAAGACAGTCCATTTTATGTTGAAGGGGCATCATCCAATGGGAATCAATCACACCACTCCAGGTTGTAACATTGACATCTTTACCAGTCATTTCATGGGAACTACATCCATCCATGTAGCCCCAAACAGGATTGAAACATTTGTATGCTTTGTTAGTCCACTGCTCATGACACAGTTCCAAACTCAAGGACACAGTTACACTTTCTATGTCTAAACAATAGGGGCCTATTACCAGAGCTAGTCTTCTCAAGTCTGAAAAAAAACCTCACGTTATAAAAATGAATCTGCGTTTCCTACACAGTCACGATATACAAGACTAAACAGGCCTCACTTAGGCTAATGCAAATGAATTAAAGCAATAAATTTAATGATTATGTTTTATTAAATGCACTTTCAATATGCAAACTTATGAATTCAACATTAGTAATACTTCAAATATGCATGTTACATTCACTTTAAACGAAAAAAGACTTGCATTTCAATTAATATAACGCACAACCGCATTTCTCTATTTTTGCACACCTATTTAAATCATTAATCATCAGAAATACAATATAGTTTCAATACATTCTCTTTGTCTAATGTCTAAATTATAACTTCATATTAGAAATGGGGTCTCTAGTTGGTAGTCGGTTTGCACCCTGTCCAAGTAGGGACCCTCACTCTAGTCAGGATAAGGGAGATACCCAGCTCAGATAACCCCTTCGCATCCCATTGGTGGCTTGGCCCGAACAGTCAGGCTTATCTCAGAAGCAATTTGTAAAGCATTTGCACATAACATAAAGTAATACATTGAAAACACTACAAAAGGACACCACACCAGTTTTAGAAAAATATTAAATATTTATCTGTGTAAAACAAGACCAAAACAAGAAAAATCCAACATACAATAATAAAGATATTAATTTTGCAAGAATTAACCTAAAAATACAGTTGCTTGAAGTCGATAGCTCCGTCTGGGGCTATCACCGCATCGTGAACAATAAATCCACAGTTCAGGACAGCTACTGTGTCGGGAACACCTGCAAAACAGTACCTTGGAAATCCAGGTTATCGTGATCCTCGTGATGAGATCCGGAGTGTGGCGTCGATGGTGTCACAGGCTCCAGTTCCAGAGGTCGGTGCGGGGGTCGCCGGGCTCTTGAAGTCACAGGCATTGCAGATCAAACTCCAGGCTGATTATGAATTCAGTAGCACTGGCGTGGATGGGGTCGGGCTGCAGTGCGAACCAGGATGATGTGACGTGCTGTGCCCACAGGTCACGGTGCAGGCAGCAGCTCTGTGATGGCGTCCTGCTGTGTCGGTAAGACCAGGGCTGCAGTATGACGTGTGGTGTCTCCAAGTCATGGTGCAGGCAGCATCGTCATCATTGCTGAAGCGCTGTCATCCGTGGGCCCAAGTTGGCAGTGTGGCACAGGGCGGGCTCCATGTGGCACCCAGGGGTCACGGTGCAGACAGGGGTGTCTGTTGACGACACTGGAGTCGATGACACTGGCGTCGGTGGACCGGGGCTGCGGTACGGGATGGGACAGTGCTCTCACAAGCAATGTCCTCAGGCCAGGGTGCAGGCAGCAGCGTTGGTGTCAGTGTGGAGAATCGTCGTCAGGGATGCCAAAGCTGTGGTTTGAGCAAGGGGATGCAGAGAGCGGGGCCCACAGGTCACGTGCAAGCAGCAGCTCGGTGACGGCGTCAGGTGGCGTCGTCGGTGAGAGTAAGGTTGCCGTGCGACATGGGGCACGGCTCCGTGTCTTCATCAGGTCATGGTGCAGTCAGCAGCGCTGTTAACGGCATCGCAGTGGTTTTTCATCTGTTGCACAGTTCCCACTGCTGTAGGCAGATGAAGCTGAAGTCTTTGATATCCCTGAGACTTCCAACAGGTGGCAAGCTCTACTCCAAGCCCTTGGAGAAACTTCACAAGCAGGATACACAGCAAAGTCCAGTCTTTGCCCTCTTTAAGGCAGAAGCAGCAACTGCAGGCCATCCCAGCACAGTACACACAGCAAAGGGGCAGTACTCCTCCTCCAGCTCTTCAGCTCTTCTCCTTAGCAGAGGTTCCTCTTGAACCAGAAGTGTTCTAGAAGTCTGGGGTTTTGAGTCCACTACTTATATTCATTTCTGCCTTTGAAGTAGGAAAACCTAAAAAGAAAGTATCTGTTGTTCATAAGATCCTGCTTTGCCCAGGCCTGGCCCCAGACTCACTCCAGGGGGTCAGGGACAGCATTGTGTGAGGACAGGCACAGCCCTTTCAGGTGCAGGTGTCAGCTCCTCCCTCCCCACTCTAGCCCTGGAGACTCATCAGGATATACAGGACGCACCTCTGCTCCCGTTGAGTCACTGGCTATAGGGAATTCACAAACAGTTCAACTGTCAGTCTGACCAAGATATGGATTCCACAGGCAGGCAGAGTCACAGAATGGTTAACCAAGAAAATGCCCACTTTCACAAAGTGACATTTTCAAACAGACAATCTAAAAACCAACGCTACAAAAATATGTATTTTTAAATTGTGAGTTCAGAGACTGACCTCAAACTCCATATCTCTATCTACTCCCAATGGAAAATTACACCCAAGAGGAATATAAATGCAATACCCAGGTTAACCTATGGGGGAGAAAGGTCTTGCAATAGTTTGGCAGTATTTTACTATCAGGACATGTAAAACACACCAATATGTGTCTTACCTTTTAAATACACTACACCCTGCCCATGGGACTACCTAGGGCATACCTTAGGGGTGACTTACATGTATTAAGAGGGAAGGTTTGGGCCTGGCAAGTGGGTTCACTTGCCAGGTCGAATTGGCAATTTAAATCTGCACACAGAGACACTGCAGTGGCAGGTCTGAGACATGTTCACAGGCTACTGATGTAGGTGGCACAATCTGTGCTGCAGGCCTACTAGTAGCGTTTGATTTACAGGCCCTGGGCACACATAGTGCACTTTACTAGGGACTTATGAGTAAACCAAATATGCCGGTCATGGATAACCCAATCACCAATACAATTTACACAGGGGGCACTTGCAATTTAGCACTGATCTGCAGTGGTAAAGTATGTAGGAACAATAAACCAGCAAAAACAGATCAGAAAAAATAGGAGGAAGAAGACAAAAAGTTTGGGGAAAACCCTGCAAAAAAAGGCCATTTCCAACACATATCAATTAAAATCTTGCAAACATTTGATTTATAAGTGATACCACCAGAGTTTATAACACTAGTTTAAACAAATGCACAGGTATAATGAATTCTCATGGTATCTTTCTGCATTCAAACTATTAGTACTTTGGTCAACATAATGCATCTATTGATGACTTTTGTGACATTAGCGACTGCACTAAAATGTCAACTACATCATGTGTATCGTTTGCTTCTGTTCCAAAAAGAGTTTTCTTTACCTATTGCTAACCTATTGTTTACAAAGCTCAGATATGGCCCGCCTAGTGCTCATCTTCTCTGCCACCACCTGCCACTGCGGCATGTGTAAAGGACTTGAGCATATGAAAGAATCTGGTGTGTTTTTCTACCATGTCACCTCCCAAAGACATATTAATTCTTCTTCCTATCTCTAGAGCAGCAGTGACAGATAGATGAATCCCCCATTTACCTCTCTCAGTTATAGTCTGTCTCAATGCAGCTGTGAGCAACGATACCACCTGTTCCCGTCTCCTGCTCATCACATAATGGTGAATCTGACTAATGTTGCCAAGGAAAAGGCACTTCCCTATTTCATTTGGTGGATGGTTAACTGAGCTTTCTGCAAATGACAGCTCTGAATCCTCTTTCACTGGACACAAATAATTTTTGGATCCGACAGACAGTCTGTGGACTAAAGAGGTAATCCTCCCCTTATTGCTACGCAAGTTAGTTCCACGGTTTTGAGATATAACATTAAACTTAGTATGAATGCCCCTTTTTCAGCTGAATCTGGTGCCAGGCTATACTTAAATGGACCTGGTATGAGACCCAAATGTAGTTTTTCAATTTTAAGCAGCACCCAAATATGTCAATAGTTCTCAATCTCGGAAGTTAACAATCATCTCTAATGCTCACGAGACTCTATAACAGAGGCATATAACTAATGCAAGCAGTACAAATACAGATTTACACATTTTGCAAACTTCCCATGCTGTTTATGGCTATTACCTGCCATTCAAAATGGGCAACTGTGTTCCTGTTCAGGTATTTGAATGGTGTTCTCAAAACATAGTTATTACGAACAGTTGAATAATGCAATAAAAAATAAAAAGGAGTGCCAAAGGTACCTAAAAGCAAAGGGACAATGTTTGGAATCCATGCAAATACTTCAATTTACAGTGGACACACCCTAACCTTAGGGTATTGTGAGGCACACCGGAGGCTCACAATGCTTCCTGGATTCGGCCTGCTGACTAGCCAGCCAGGTGTTTGATAGCCGCATATGTCAAGGGAAGGGGAGCAACAAGAAATGTATAAACTATGTGGTACAGATAAGGGTTTGATCACCCGTCTGATTGCCACCATTTTACCTGTAAGTCGCAAAATCCTGTCAGCCTGCTCCCGTCTCATGGAGAGAATCTCATGGGGCTTTATGTGCATGGCCCCCCCAAGTCATTGAGGCTGAATTCCGTTCATTCCCTCAGGGGGCAGTGCTTCAAATTTTCCAATCCTTTAGCTTTCAACCTCCCTCCTTAAAAGGAGCTTGTCTGTCAAATATTTACTAATTAGCTCAACAGTCCTAGCTGTGTTTTAAAACTAGTATATAATGGTGGCAAGCACTGTTCAACAGTTTCAAAAAGGCATCACCAAACCCCAAAGAAAAGTCTAATTTGTTTAAAACACGACATGTTGGTATGGTGTTGCATTTATGTCAATGCTGTTAAAATGCCTTTGTACAGATATTTGGAATTATATGGATGGTCTGAGAGACAGCTAAAATTCTTACTCTGCTAATGTTTTTGGAGCCTTAGTAGGACCTTGTTTTACATTGCGTGGTGGACAGCTGCTTCTAGGGATTCGGGCAGCAGTGGAATTAATGTCCAGGTCAAAACTGGGAAGCATAGTGCGTGGGCTCTAGAGATGTTTACTTTTCACTATAATGTGTCTGCTGAGTTAGCTGCTCCTGCCCCGGGAACCATTTTTCACGCATTGTTTTAGCTGTCTCTGGAAGTTTATATAATTTCCCAAGTTAGATGTTGGCACTTCTGACCTTGTCAACTTACACTTATCCAAACAAATAAATAATAGATCGATAATGATCCTAAATGGTTGTTCGATGAAATATCGGCAACAAAAATATCGAGAACACAAATGTCACCTTATATATTTTCTATGTAAAATCAAAAATATCAACAGCACAACATAGAAGACCACAAAATCATAAATACATCTTATAATACAAAAATATAAGAATTCTAAAACTAATTGAAAACAATATTATACACTACTGTATATAAAAAATACCAAATACCCAAAAAGTATATTCTTACAATCTGTATTCTGTCTCACAATATTTTTGACACAATATTTGTGAACCACAATATTTTTTAAACAATGTCTTGTTGGAATACCTCTTAAATATAGTAAATATGTATGGTTTCATTAAATAAATATTTCTACTGTGTCCCCTTGATCGTGCATCAGATTGGAGTAGCTCAGTCTATCCACCCTTGTAAGTGCCTTTCTCCCCATCAGTTATGAGCATAAAGCAAAAGAGTGCTTTTAGGTGTCTACTGTAATTTCCTGCCATAGTTGTTGCTGGGATAATGAATGGTGAGAAGGAAAGAGGTGGATTTGTGGGTCCATCTTGAAAAATTAAGACTGTTAAGTATTCTCAGGTTTCCTTTTTGGTGGAAATCTGAAAAGCTACACTGCGTCACGGATGCTTATAACTCAGTAGTGTGTTAGAGGATCATGGGAAATCTGAAGCTACACCAAAATATTTCAGAAGTGCTGATCTTAGAGGGAGACATTCAAGTTCCAAAAGGGATGACAGGCTTACTTTGACAAAGTCAAATAAGCAGTAGAAAATAGAAACAGCAATCAGCTTGATGGGTATCCTGTAAATACTCACCAACAGTATAAAGTAGAAACCACAGAAGAGAGGTGAACTTGGTGGGTAACAGTAAATTGAGGTTGAGGCCAGAACATACTGCAGAAACCACAATGAGCTCTCTAGGGTACCGAAAGAGGCTCGCTTTGGGGCAGGGCTAGAAGCCTTCTTATTCCCAGTTTCAAGGCCTTTGTGGTTTAAACAGCAACTACTGTGGGTCAGTGTGGTACCAGACTATCAATGTTAGTATATCATTTGACCTAAATATTGCATTTTAAATGTTGTATACATAAATATCTTGCAAAATCTACACACAGTGGCACAATGTTATGTGTTAAGGGCTTGATGTTTGTCATGCTGGATTTCTGTATGCAATGCTCTGCCATACACCCTGTTGGTGGAAGGAGTCATATCTTTATGTGTGACATTTCCTCGTGATACAGTTTAACCACTCTGTTCTGCACACTTTTAGCACAGCTCTTAGCAACTTTGGGACTCCCAGTGGGTCTCGTTCTGTACAGCCAGAATGTAGACATTCTTCACCCACAGCTCCACCCTTCGCACTCCTCTCAGTAGCCCTTGCTTATCACAGATGTCATTCATAATTCTAGTAATATCAAGCAACAAAGGCAATAAGAGAAAGCCCACGTATGTCGGGCTTGTGGCACAACAAAAGGCTCAGAATGGCTATTCCCTCGTTTCCTCAATGACCGCCTCCTCGAAATGATTGGGGGAAATGGGGCCTAAAAATGCTGTTTCCTTTGTGTCAATACCTACCACTAGGTTAGGATTCTCGTTTGTACCCCTGACCAATTGCACAGCTTTTTAATCTATACCTGTACACTACGCACAATGATGTTCATTTACTAAATCCAATGGACAGTGGTAAAATCAATCATCATTACTGCTTGCTCTAATCTCACAAAATGAAAGTTTAAAAATGAATACACAAAAGCATAGGTGTTGGAAGTAGGGGTGCAGTGGTGCTGAAGCAACCCCTAAAATAACCACGCTACAGTTTAGAAGGTGAAAGAGCAACAACGACACCTTTACATTTTGTGTTTACCTTGTCAGATTTACTGTGCCTTCAATGACAAAGGTAAAATGTCAGCTACGTCCCTGGCACGTTGTTACTTATTCAAAAACATGTGTTCACTTTTATTTCTCTGATTGCAAAGTGGAAGGACTTTGTAAAAGTCACGTTAGTGAAAATGTTGCTGGGGTAAAGGAAGTGAAAGGAAAGGCTGTAGGATGTCTGTTTTTTACTAACATACCTGCAAATTAAATATATACAAATTTAAAAATACGTCAGCAATTAGGAATACACAAATGAAGCACCTTTTTGTTAATTCTGAAGCATAAGTGAAATAAAGATTTTAATAGTATCAAACCAATTCAAGACACTTTTCTTGGTGATGTACAAATGATAACTATCCGCTCAAAAATGATCTCCACACATTATCATTTGTACACTTAAGAGTTTTATGAGTAAGTCTGCATATCTATGCGAAACCCCTACCAGACGGGTGAGTGACCACTCTACTCTTTACTGGCTGTTATAGCACCTCCTTTTGCCCATTCTTTGTATATAAGAGGAAACATCATGTTAGTGTGAAACCAGCTGCAGTTTATTATAATCAACAATAACACAGATCGTCACAATTATCACATATGAACAGTCATTTGAAATTCCATGCCTCATATAAACCCACAAGTGAATGTCTTAGCATTTGTTCCTCTGATCCATTGATTCACAATTAAGTCCTGATACTACTTTTGCGCACCACTCTGGTTGGAGGACCCTTTCTAGGTGTGGAGTGTTCGTGGGTTCTAGGTTTCCTTTGCTATTGAATAGCTATGTGGCGGCCCTCAGACCTTGCCTGCGCTGGAAGTGCTTTGTCCGCTTGTTGCTGAATCTTTGATCGTCATTCACCGACTCCCAGTGTCCCTGCCATGAAGCATCCCAAAGGCCCTGTTTGGGAGGCTCTTCCTTTTAGGCTATTGTGTTTCTTAGCTGTATTCTGTGTGCTGTATCCACCCTCCTGTTCACTTTGACTCTCGCAGCTGCAATGCCTGCGATGCCAGTGTGGGTGGGACAAAGTTGCAGAGTCACAGTATGGTCCCGAAGCTGCCACTTCCTGCCCTTTTGACCACATGGAAGCCCCACCCTACTGCTTCTATTTCCACTTTTTAAACACGCTGACCAATGGCAGCCGTGTTTTTTCTTAGCCTTATGGCCACCCTCCTCCGGCTGGCCCCACCCTTGGTATGCGTTTTTCACAGTCCTCTGACTGGTCCGGCATCACGCTCCCTTCCCACAACTCACCTCCCTTTTGCCCATTCTTTGTACAAAAGAGGACATAACTTGTTGCTGTGAAAATGGCTGCAGTTTATTAGCATCAATAATAACATGAATCATCACAATTATCACAAGTTAACGGTCATTTGTATGTTCCATGCCTCATGTAAACCCACAGGTGAATGTCTTAGCATTTGTTACTCTAATCCACTGACTTACCCTTAAATCTATATAGGTTTCTAGCATGCGCAGCTTCAAGGCTTCTCTTGCTACTGAAAATCTGTGTGGCAACCGTCAGGCCTTGCCTGGGCTGCAAGTTCCATGTCCGCTTGTTGCTGACTCTGCTGGCTATTTGCCTATTCCTGGTGTTCTTGTCATGAGGCAACCCAAGGACACTGTTTTAGCAGCTCTTCTTCGTGGGCTATTGTGTTTTCTTAGCTGTTTTCTGTGTGCCTCTCTGCCACACTGCTGGTGGTTCCACGACCTCTGGCAGCTCCCCCTTTTGCCTGTCCCTTAGTTGCCTAATTAAGAAAAACCCAAGTGCTCTAGAGCTCCCACTAAGTTGAGTAAGAATATGTCCATTGCCACCCCCGTCAAATAGACTCCGCCTGCTGTATAGCTGCCTGGGGTGTTCAGATTGATAAACCCATGCCTCACAAATCCCCATCTGTTGGCTTTACATACTTTTGACATTGAGATGTGTAGTTTCCTCCTAGATCTATCTACTGCCTTGTAGTCTATGACTTTTGACCATATGAGTTTGGCTGGGCTAACTAGTTGGGCAGCGTCTGTGAGGCCGGCTGCCACAGCCCCCAGCAACTCTTTCTTTCCTAGGCAGCCCAAATTGTTGCCCCCTAGGTGCACCAGCGTGGTGTATGGTCACCCCCTCTGGTGCAATTCATTATGAATGGTGGGTAGCAGCTGGGCCTACCTCATACCGCATTTACCAAGCCATGTCACAGACTTGTTATTTTGCCAGATCCCTCGCGCTGAGGTCCACTTCTATACTCTTGCAATGTAGGAGTGGCCCTGGATCCAGACATACTGCTTTCCTCCATGGGGCCCTGTTGTGAAAGAAACATTGCTTAGAGGCCCGCAGATCTGGTGTAGCCTTCAAATGCTTTTGAGGCCCACTAGCCAATTAGTTATATGCTCTCCTCACCAAGCCTGCATGCTGCTGCTATCAATGCAACGCCTATTCAAAAATAGCTGGACACAAATTCCTTAGAAGGTAGACCTGCTCTCTCTAGTGCCATCTTGAGAACCACCAGAAACAGCTGAGGCACAATCTGTCTTGATGCATAAACAGTGACTGCCCCTTGTGGAATCTTAGCCTCATGTTTCTTGTGTCAGGCACATCGGGCAGCACTCTCTCATGCAGACAGTATAGACACGTGTATGACCGCTCCCTTCCTGGTCTGTCTTTGATCCTAGAAGTTTTAACGCAGTATATGATTTTTGCCCAAACATAGGTCCTCTTGTTGAATGCACACCCTTCCTGGGTTGCTCTTGGATCGGGTGACCAACTGACTAACCCTGTAGGCCCCAAGGAAAGCAAGTGTAAATGCGGCCTTGAACAATGCTACTTCATGTTCACTGTTACATATGCTGAGTAGCTCTTTAAGAAGTAGTCTGAGTTTGTTGAAATTCTTGGGCTGCATTCATCCCCATCTTTTCATGGCCAGCCGGTAGTAAAAGGTGCCCGCCAGGTCACTTCCTGTAGCCAGTTTTGTGAAATAGGTTACTGTGCTGAGGTAAGCTTGTGCCCACACCCTGCTGTTACAGTTCATGAAGGCCCAGTGGATGAACTGTTCAACTTCCACCTCAGACATGCCATCATGTCCCTGTGCATTGCTTACCCTTAGGAATAGAGCCCAGCTCCTGTGGTATCTCTAAGCAGTCTTGGGGGCCAAGGCACTGTCCACGAGCACTCTTAAGTTGGGTCTGCCAGGCACCACAGCTAAGCGTGTACCAGTGTCATTGTTCTGCTCTGCTCGTGGAGACAGCTCTCTCAATCTCTCCCACTGAAAACAAAAAACAGCATCAGTAGCTGAGTTGTTGCAGCTGGGAAAGTGCCTGGCTCAAATGGCTATGTCTGCTCTCAGTTGGCTCTCAGTGATGCAATAGGTGTACTACTGCTGGGCAGTGTGTGGTCTACAGGTTGAGCACTTACACTACTGCATGGTTATTTGCCTATTGATGAGTCTGTCCTCCCGATAGAGAATGCCACAATGATGAGGAAGAGCACTAACAATTTAAACATTTTTGTGATCCAGTTTTCCCACCAAATGGTGGGCCAGCAAGGTGTGGACCATGATTTACCTAACATGGCCCTGGAGCCTTCCTCCTGTGAACAGTTCCAGCTGGTTGGCCATGACCAACAGTTCGCGTCCAATAAGTGCACCATTGAAGCCATTAAGGAAAGCAGCCCATTGCTCTAAGTCCTGCCTCACTCCTCGTGTAAGCCTGACTCTGTGGTGTTTTTTTCACAAGGCCCCTTATCCCCCAGGCCAGGTGCAGGGTGAAAGTTCTCCCCACTGGGATCACCCTGCAGGAGAAGTTAAGCTTAATTAGCAGCTGTTGAATCTCCCCAGCATTGTCTTGCATTTTGTGACCAATATCTTGAATGCCTGCTTCAGCCCCTCCACTTTGATGACAGGCAACCTGCAGATGCCTGCCAATCTGTCCAGCTTAATACCCAGGAAAGTTAGGCATGTAGGGGGGCCATCTGTTTCGTTATGTGCTAAGGGAATCCCTAGCTCCTCAGCCAGTTTGGTGAAGTGTGCCAGCAGTTCCTGGCACTGTGAAGTACCTGATTAACTGATGAACAGGAAGTCATCCAGATGATGCAGACGCCCCTGGTCGGGTGCCTTGTCCCCAGCTCCCTTTCCAGAAAACTGCTAAATGTTTCAAAGTATGCGCAGGAGATGGTGCACCTCATGAACCGGCATTTGTCATAATAGTAAGCTCAGTCAAGCTGAAATCCCAGTAAATGGTAACTAACTGGGTGGACTGGCAAGTGGCGGAACACAGATTCAATGTCCACTTTGACTAACAAGGCACTTTTTCCCTTCACACTCAGCATCTTAGTGCTATCGTTCAATGTGGCATGAAGCACCGTGCATTTATTTCGAGCTAGCTAGTCATTGACCAAGGCCCATGTAGGGTACGACAAATGATGGATGAGACGAAATTGTCCTTCTTGCTTTTTGGGAACCACCCCCAATGAGGAAACTATGAAGTGGTCGGGGGCTCTTTAAAAGGGCTTGCTATCCTACCAAGCCAAAGATCTTTGTCCACTTTTCGCCTGGCTACCTCTGGCGAGTAGTTTAGGGGCCCTGGTGAGGAATGATAAAACTTGATGCAAACCCTTGGGCTAGCAACTGCCCTTCCCCCTGTCTATGATATCTGTTTAGCAAACATGTTAACCTACCTACCTGAATGGGAATCGGGAGTGGTGAGGCTGCCTGGGCTCAGGCTCTGCCTGGGCTTCCCCACTCCGCTTGCTGTTTCTTGACATTATCCCTTCTATCAGAGACACAGTGCAGTGCCGGAGCTACCTCTTCCTGATCTTTTGACCTTGAGGTAGCCCCGCCCTACTGCTTCTGTTGGCACTTTTAAAACATACTGGCCAATGCCAGGAATGTTTTTTTATTGGACTTCCAGCTGCTCTCTTCTGGCTGGCCCCGCCCTCTTCCTTCTTTTTTGACCTTATGGTAGCCCTGCCCTAGTGCTTCTGTTGGCGCTTTTGAAACAGGCTGTCCAATGCCAGGCATGTTTTTTTCTTGGACTTACGGCTGCCCTCTTCGGGCTGGCCCCACCCCTTGGTAAGCATTCTTCATGGGCCCCTCGTTGGTCCAGCTTCGCCTTCCCATGAGTGATTTAGTCGCCATTTCAACAGGAAATGTGCGGTCTGTAAATGACAGTGCCCTACCTCACAAAAATGCTCCAAAATGCACCACCGACCACATACCACAGCTTTATCACTCTTCCGCGGAATGGGTATGGCACAGTTACCTGCACTATGTACAATTCACAACAGGCCAACAAAGCCCTTAGATACTTAGAGGTTTGTTTGCGATGCCTTTGTAGTGTTGCACCAGTGATGTAACTGGTCGCTGGGCACTACTATATGTGAAAGGACTGGAGGGGTGGCTACACAGTCTATTCATAGTATTCCCCCTTAGGGTTTAGTATCGATGGGCCTCACCCGTGGTCATGTGACTTAGCTATTAAATAAAGGTGTGGCCGGGGTGTGGCGGTTAAGGAAGACCGCGGACGGACGCACAAGAGAGTCTCCGTGCAGAGCGCCAGTCTAAAACTGCACGCCGCTGCCCACAGAATCAAACCAGTGTGTCCTGTGTGATTATTTTGAGAGTACCGGCCACCGCCGACACTACAGATTTGACGGCGATGGTGTTGTTCACACTGTGCTCTGTGCCCCGTGGTGGCCCCTCTGATAGCGGTGCTCGTGCCACGTGGGCTGCGAGGCACAGCCTGACCTTGGGCCGCCCGGCCCTGCTGTATTGATGCTGCTGCCAATTCCCCGGTGAGTGGTATTTATAGCCTGGAGGCTCGACAGCCTGCCGCACGGGGCCTCTACCACGTGGTCCTCAGCCTGTGTTGTTTGCCTCAGCCTGCAAGGCCCAGCCACGCCCCCAGCTTCACAGATAAGATGCTGTAGCTCACAGCGAGTGCTACACGTCGTGAGTTTAACTGAATCTTGCCCCAAGTGACTATTCTGCTACTCCCTACGCAAACTTACAATAAAACGTGCCAGTCTCCTGTTTGTTTTGCCTCCCTACTGACAGAGCCTGAACTGCTCCCACAATCTTTCTCACACAAAGAAAAAATATAGCCCACTGCCATGAGTGACACTCGTCAACATCGCCTCACACCCTCCAATCAGCGACTACGCCCACCCCCCCACACCATGTCGAGCATTCTGCCTGTTGAACCCTTCGTAGTGGAAAGAGCCCCTTCTGCACAAGCTCCAAGGCAGAGAGAGTGGGTGGAGACGATCCTACTGTTTTTTGAGGCAACAAAAGTAGAAGATGCACAAAAACAAGCCCTGCTTATCCATTTGGGGGGAAAAGACATCTACAAAATTTCGAAAAACCTCATTGAAGACGCCCCCAAGACACACACCACCTTAATAGCGGCCCTAAATAGACATTTTGAGCCCATGGCCAATACTGAGTACGAGCGTTTCGTCTTCAGACAAGCCTGACAACACACAGAAGAGTCCATTGACTCTTTTCACATGAGGCTGTGTAACGCTGGCCAGCACCTGCAGATTCACAGATGAAGCAGAAGAGATACTGGGGCAGATAATACAAGGGTGTGCATCGACAAAACTCAGGGAACGGATCCTCGAAGAGTCTGGGAGGTCCCTGGCTGACATTCTCATGATGGGACGCATGAAAAAACTATCAAAAGCCTGATCGTCGCATATGGAGGCAGCCTTACAAAGGCCGGGCAAAGAGGAGGCTGTCAATGCAATAGCCATGCCCATAAATAGGGCAAAACAATGCACATACAAACCACTGACAAGACCTTGTGGACACTGTGGTGGTCCACCACACAAGCTAACCGAATGCCCGGCGAAAGGAAAGAAATGTGTTGGTTGAGGGAAATTAAACCACTTCATCAAAGTGTGCAGGTCAAGTAGAACCCGAACCCGAAATGCGTCAATTAACACAACGACAAGCAAGTCAGAACACGGCAGTGACATGGACGATGACGAGCCAGACGAACATGTCATTCACTCCCTGTTCACAATAGGAAACACGACCCAGTTGTCGAAGAAACTACCCAAGTGTCAGATCAAAGTGGATAATCATAACATTCTAGCAGTTGTTGACACAGGAGCGTCAATAAACATCCTCGCGGCCAATGAATATGGCAAAATGAACCCACCCCCAACTTTAAGCAAAGCAAAGGTCAGAGTATACGCATATGGACAAAACATGCCGCTAGCCCTAAAAGGAGTCTTCCAGACTACAATCACCTATGAGTCTAAAACATTCCGTACAAAGGTATACGTGGCTGAAGAGGGACACGGAATGCTACTGGGTTGCAAGACAGCAGAAGAACTAGAGGTAGTTGCGTTCTCCTTTGGCATACACCAAGAGTCAGTAGAAGAGCTCCTCACCCAGCACCACAAAGTGTTCAAAGGCACTGGGTGTTTGAAAAACAAGGAGGTGAAGCTACACATTGACAAAACAGTCCAACCAGTCGCGCTTCGTCACCGACGCATAGCATTCCGCCTCAGACCACAAGTAGAAAAGGAGTTAGACCACCTCAAAAAAGCTGGCATCATCGAGAGAGTAACGGGGCCAACGCCGTGGGTGTCACCAATCGTAGTGGCACAGAAGCCAAAGGAACCCAGTGAGGTCCGCATCTGCGTTGATATGCACCTTCCCAATGTAGCCATCAGACGAGAAAGACACTTAACACCCACGATAGACGACATAATCGGTCGCGCTGGTTCTCAAAGCTCGACCTACGGTCAGGATACCATCAGCTAGTTCTGTCCAAAGAGTCACACTACATCACAACCTTCTCCAAACATGGGGTTTGAGGCGCTACAAATGTTTAAACTTTGGAATATCCAGTGCAGCCGAGGTATTTCAAAATACCATACAGGAGCTGCTAGTGGACTTGCCAGGCCACCACTCCCGACTCCAGAGTGTTCTACAGAGAATACAAGAGTTAGGTTTGACCCTTCACCGCCGGAAATGCGAATTCCTAAAAAATCAGATACAATTCTTGGAATACGTATTTTCCGCCGCAGGAGTAGCACCTGACCCAGCAAAGGTGCAGGATGTCAAGAACGCCCCTCCCCCTTCCTGTGTAACAGAGGTCCAAAGTTTTTAAGGGATGGTGAAATATTGTGGTCGAATTTATTAAAGATCTAGCATCACTAACTCAACCTCTCCGAATATTGACCAAATGGTCAGAACCGTAGACCTGGGGCTCAAGTCAACAATTGGCATTTGAAACAGTCAAAGACGCTTTGTCCAGCGATACCATCCTAAGATACTTCGACCCAAAGAGAGATAACAAGGTCGCTGTTGACGCCGGCCCAATAGGCCTGGGTGCGGTGTTGTTACCGAAGCAAAAGGACGACGACTGGTCCCCGGTAGCCTTTGCAAGTAGGTCCCTCACGGAAACTGAGCAGAGGTACTCCCAAATCGAAAAGGAAGCTATTGCGGTCCACTGGGGATGCAAACACTGCCACATTTATGTATATGGCCGCCCCTTTTTGGTCACCACTGACCATAAGCCTCTCATACCTCTGTTTAATGGCACCGCCTCAAAGCCCCCTCCAAGGATCGAAAAATGGATGCTCCAACTGCAGGACTACGGGTGCCAGCTGGAGTATCGCCCAGGATTGGACAACCCTGCAGATTATCTATCCAAGCATCCCGAGCCGCCTCCCACCATGAGGTATGTGAAGCGGAGGAAACTGAAGAATACATCAAGCTCATCTCCGACAGATCCAGACCACTACCTCTGTCAGTGGAAGAAGTAGTCCAAGCGACAGCCAGTGATGAATGCTTCCAGAAGGCCCTGCAAGCTACAAAAGACAATCGATGGTTCCAAGTCAAGAAACAACTTTCGGCCATGACGATTACTGCTCAGTGCATCCTAGGGAGTTTGTATCATGTACGAGACGAACTAAGAGTGGATGCTGAAGGGTGTCTCCTCAGAGGGTGCCGGCTGGTAATCCCTTTGTCTCTCACATCCAGAGTAGTGCAACTCGCCCAAAATGGACACCAAGGAATAGTTAAGACCAAAAGCCGACTAAGGTCCAAAGTATGGTTTCCACTCATGGATGAGCTAGTGGAAAGCACGATAAAGGCCTGTGAGTGGTGTCCAGCATCAGGGGAACCCAGCCGAACGACTCCAGTAGAAATAGAGCCAGGTCCCACATCACCCTGGGTGTCAGCCAGCCTAGACTTTGGGAGTCTCCCGGATGGCTGGCATACTATGGTCATGATCAATGACTTTTCAAAATATCATGAAGTTGAGGTCCTCCCCTCTATCTTGACTGAGGTAGTTATACCCCGTATTGAGAAAATCATGGCAACTCATGGACTCATTGCGGAAATCAAGACAGACAATGGTCCACCATTTCAAAGCCGAGAGTTGGCTGGATACTTTGAAAATGCTGGAGTCAGACATAGATGGATCACCCCATGATGGCCACAAGCCAACAGTGAAGTCGAGCGTTTTATGAACACCTTGAATAAAATGATACACATTGCACATGCCAGTGGGCAGCCAGTTGAGCATGCAATATGCTCATTTCTAAGGAACTACCGCCAGACTCCTCATTCCACAACCAACAGAGCACCGGGGCATGTGGTTTTTGGGAGAGCAGTCGTCGACTCAATACCACATCACCAGTCCTGGATTCCCAGCTCTTTGGATCTTGACAACGTTCGTGAGTGACAGCTGGCCACCAATCGATATGCCAGTCATCGTCGATGAGCTCGACAGTCGGACCTCAAAGTGGGCGATCTAGTGCTGCTCAAGGAACTGTCCCGGGCAGCAAGTTCTGCATGCCTTTTGACCCTGCTCCATGGCTGGTTGTTAAGCGGCATGGATTTTCAGTGGTGGCTCGATGCGGAACAGACCTTGTGACATTTAATGTGTCACTGTTTAAAAGGTTTCACTCCACTGGTGCACCTTGTCTGGATTCAGGGTCCTCGGAATCAACAGATGATCACTCATCCATGCATGATGACGTTGATGACAGTGATGCTCCATGTCGTGAGGTGACCAATGAAGGCCCGCCCATCCCATCATCGAATGTTGTGCCTGCTAGTGATGGGACGCTCAGTGCTAGCCTAGGAAGATCTGAAAACACCAGGTACAATCTACGCAGTAACCCTGCTCCCTCAGTGAAGCTTTGTGACCATGTGACAGATGGGGGACTGTTTGAAAGTATTTTCAATTCTACATTTCTGTGTTTTTCTTTTAATTTTTAGGAGGAATGTAGTGTTGCGCCAGTGATGTAACTGGTCGCTGGGCACTACTGTATGTGAAAGGACTGGAGGGGTGGCTACTAGGTCTATTCATAGTATTCCCCCTCTGGGTTTAGTATTGATGGGCCTCACCCATGGTCATGTGACCTAGCTATTAAATAAAGGTGTGGCCGGGGTGTGGCGGTTAATGAAGACGGCGGACGGACGCACAAGAGAGTCTCCGTGCAGAGCGCCAGTCTAACGCCGCACGCCGCTGCACACAGAATCAAACCAGTGTGTCCTGTGTGATTATTTTGATATGCCGGCCACCGCCGACACTACAGCCTTTAGGCTATTTGCGCAAAAGACACAAAAACCCATTTTACTGCAGAGGACGGTGTCCCTAAACCTTCACAATTCCTTCAGATATTTCTATAAGGTAGCAAAAATGCTAAGAAAGTTACAACCAAAACGGACTATAAGCCACGGCAGCAGGGAATGAATTCATGCCGACCCTTGACGGAAAGAGTCAAATGCCGGTCCCATTGGAGGGGTGGCACATTGCCCAAGATACCACATGCGAGGACGCTTGGCTCCAAGCTGTCGCCTTCATGAGCTCGGATAACATTGTTTACTCAGCCAAGTATGCCTCTGCAGTGAGAAGTATCCGTTTAGGTGTAGCAGGCCACAGATGCGTTATCCTGGCAAACAGACGCTGAAGTAGCATCTGCTCTCTGCAGGACAAATACGACACCGCTGATGGTGCCACCCAGAAGGAATTTTAAAGCGGAATTTGTCAGCAGATCTTAAATAAAAACCCAAAGGGCTTAATAAATCAGGTTGGGGGTAAAGTGGGTGCTAGCCCGGAAGGGCATCTGCTACTTTAGCACAATTGCTTGGATTGTAACTCTCAAGAGGGAATGCCTGGTATTTCATTCAACTGATGCCAGGGTTTGACTGGGCCCACATAACTGCTGAAGCTTTGAAATCGCCACCCTTATCGAGTAAGGAAATTCTACGCAAAGAGGGCGTATCGGTGACATTTAGAACAGAGATTACTTGTAGAAGCAAAAGACTTATCTATGAATGGCTGCAAAGCATGCGAAAATAAACCAAGTGGCGTTTTACTGCCACGCGTTCGCCTTTTTACGTTTAAATCCTGGTCGAGGGAAGTGGGGTTCCTTTTAAAAGTGTAGATCAAGTCGTTTCTCTCTTTCTCCATTTAATTTGGTAAAGTATTCACGTTAAATATATGTGTGTTGCATTTCGTTTTCGTTATAAAATATGCATATTTTAATTGTTGTAAAAGATAAAACATCAAATGAGTTTGACATAGTATTAATTCATGGAGCAGACAGAGGTTGCTTTTGTATATAAAGGCTACTGAAAATGGTGAACATTTTCGAAATTGCTTCCATGCTGGCATTACTCTCCTGCATTCCTGTGCCCTATTTTAGGCTGGACCACTTTTCAGAACTTCGGAGGGGTAACGTGTAATTTTCCTCTAATGTTTGCTCAAACTAACCCGAGAAAAAATAAGAAACTTGCACTGATTGACCCGAATAAAAACAGCATTTGCAGTTACTGACCACTGCAGAAATTCACCTTGTTGCACCTGTCGGGTCAGTATAAATGCCATTGCTGCACTGGTCGATCCGCGCAAGGTTTAATCTCAAAATATTGACATCAGTAATATCATGTGCACTTACATCGACTTCTGAATATCAGCTGATCACATAAGACACGTATACACAAGAACCACATAATTACTACTCTTAATGCCACATTTACCTACCATGACAATAAGATGGAAATCAATAGTTCGAACACTATGTAAGTTCCGGTCAATTTTTAAAAAACTCGACATTTTGATAGAACACCCCTCTTAAATTGGTTTATTGCTTGAAGCCAGCTTTGGTAATGGCTTTCTGAATACTCCTGGTTGTGAATGTGGTGGTTGGTATTAGCAGATTCCCGTGCGTGTCCACCATTTCAGGGTGGTCTCCACAGACTGCAGGAACAGGGGCAATGTCTTGCGGTAGGTCATAGACGAGCACAGGAATTCAGTGCCCCCTGCAGGGGGCACCATGCCTCCTTGGATTGGAAAGCTGATCTACGAAAAGGTGTAAAGTTGTGATGTGCATGTCATTCTCACAGCCCGAACATTTCTGATTGGTTGCCGGTGCCAGGATTTTCATCCAGCAACACCTGCAGAGCTTCGTACCGTTAGAATCGACCCCTGCTTACCAGCCAATCTGATCGACGCAAGGTAACCGTGTAGACAATGATGTGTAATCTGTAGAAGATGGGAATCTAGACTTCAAGTGATTGGTCTTCATCTTCTGGCTGAAAATATTTGTCCTGAAACTGAAGTAATAAATACGTTTTTCACATTTTTATGTACAAATTTCTACAATTTGCACCCCTGTGAGTGGAGCTCGTAATTGACCTCTTCAGTGTCAATGTTTTTTCACATTCAACTGAAAACCCACAAGCTTTCAAAAACACATTTTGAGGTTGATCACCACCAGTGCTTAATTTGTAAATAAAAAGGTGCCAGTGCCCAAAGCCCTCCTCTTAAACACGCAGCTGCTGCAATTAAATGTGCGAGCACGGAATACTGAGGTGGCCCAATCCTGAAGCCATCTCGGAACTCTTCAATCCATTTACAGCCACTCCCTGCCCCTTCAGCTCACTCTTGCAGCTTTCTGCTTTCTCCCTTTGTGACGCTTTTTCGTTTTTCTTTTCCTCTGTCTTTCCCATATGTGTCTTTTGCTCCCAGCAAATGCTTGAGGCAGAAGATACACCCCGACCCTCAAAAAGTGCTCAGCACCGGAAACGACAAGCACAAATTAAGCACTGATCACCAAAAACGTACTTCCTTTGTCTTGTAGTGCACGCAGGCAAACAATTGCTTTCTTTTTTTTTGCAACTCAACCAAAGCTATTTATTTGTGCCTCTCCTGATCTCTATCATCTGTTTGCATAATGACGACATGAAAAGAAATGTGAAGGTCCATTAATTGTTTTATCAAGGTGGCTCAATATTTTGTCACTTTTCTTAGAAAGATCTCAGTTTGTGAGGTAATGACTTCTGTGCTCCAGAAAACATACCTAAAACATCTGTTTTCAGATTATTCACACGAGATGGAATCATCGCTCGAGGATACTTCATGATGTATGGCTGAGCTTTTTATAAATGAACAAAAATAAGACATTTTTTTCTCCAGCCACCCTCCCGGAGGTACCTGTCTGTCTTTGACAGTGGTGACATAGATATATATTTCCTTGGGTCCCTTGATTGCAGTAGTCTGTGTTTTCAATACGTTTAGTGTTCCCTCTGGAACTAAAACACAAACACTAGAGGTGAATGATTGCAGGACAAACTGTCTAATGGTAATTTGGGCTCACCTAGTTAGGGCACCCCCAATACCGTATAGTAAAACAGCAACACAACCATTTAAATACATGTCTTTAGTGGAACGTAGTCCCTTACCTCTTGACAGGCTGACAAGGAGAAATGTTAAAAAAATTACCCCATTTTTAGTTTTTTCATGAACATTTTCAGAGAGTAAGAGGTTGATGTAAGCTGTGTATTTTCACAGGCGGCTGAATTTTATGGATACTATAAATGCAACATGCATCAGTGGGCATGTAAGGTTTGACGTCAAAGCCTTTGCTTAGTACTCATTTGCAATTTACTGCCCAGCTTGCTCTTTTCTTAGAGCAATATCATAGCTGTACCTAAAGTTAGCGTATCAATATATATTCAGGTCCTGTGCACTGTAAGAGTACTAGTTAATGACAGGTTTGTTGTCCCCATCAGGGACCTCTCATCTCTCTTCTCAACACTCGTAAATAAATGTCTGAGAGCTGTCTTCATGGCTTTCATTGTCGGTCTTGGCGAAATTTTAAGAATGTAAAGTAATTGCATAACTTTGGTAATTTTGCGTAACACAATTTATGTGAAATTACTGAGATTGAGTAAATATGGAAAATTGCGTAATGTCAGGCAGAATTTTTAATGTAAGATGTACCGTTCTGGTAATTTTTTTATCCGGGTGGCATTCCAAGTAGATTTTTTTACCCACCTCGCCTGCCCTGGTAATTTTTTAGTGCAAAACTACAAATTCGAATGCGAGTGGCAGTGTTATGAACACAAGTAGCCCAAAAAACTCAGACTTACATGTTCCAGTTCAATTTTTACCCAAATCGACTGCTCGGGTAATTTTTTGAGTATAAGTTGCATTTGGAGAAGTTATGTTTCATTTGACGTATTGTTTCTGTAATTCTGTGTAATTAAGCTATATATAAATCACACTTTCTCTGAAACCCAATTCTTCAACTATGATATGAGTTGTGGCTGATCTCACACAAACTCAGCACAATCAAACCCCTATTCAGTGAACCGATTTGACAAAGGAATCTTCAGCTTATGCTTGTATACTGACACAGGTAGCAAGACCTTCCTGAGAGAAAATGACACGTGGTACTAGGCCACTAAAAACCACATTGCAGTTAGGAAATACTATACAATCTATGAACCAAAATTGTTAAAAATAACACACTTTAAAGTTATGACACAAAAAAGAAGTGAGACCTTTATAAAGATCAACAACTATTAACATGTGAGTATTTTAAAATCAAAGGCTAACTCTGGAATTAAAAATGTAAACACAATAATCAGTAGGCTGTGATTCCCAAAAGTGGCCATTAAGGGTAGCAGTGTTTGGTTTTTGGCACTAAACAAAGAAATGCTTCTGATGTAATGTTTTTTGGAAAAATGCTGCAATTGCCAGAACCCTGCTGAGACTGCAAATGTAATAGATAAAAGGGAGAGCTGGCTGAGTGAGGAGCAAAGGAATTGGGGAGGAGGGGTTTAACATAGACTAGAGAATACCTACAGCCTTAAAGAGCAAGGACCGGACAGAAGCTGAACACTGGGGTAGCCTGGAGCCGGCTGGATCGAAATACTGGACTAGAACTGGGTAATATCTACGGAGGGGTTGAGACACTTCGCATGCCACCTGCGCAAGACATACTCATTGTTACGGACTCTTTGGGATTCTATGCGGTGCAGTGGATGTGGCTGATCTTCCCAGAGAGGGTGGATGGGGAATGGTGTCTGTCAGGGTTTGACTTAAACACAGGCTGCTGAGGGCAATGCCAGTGGTGGAGTGGGGCATCAGCCGATATTGACGTAGGAAGATATAAATGGAGCTTTCCTCATTCCTGGCCTCTGATACAGCAATTCAAATTACTTTCATCGGTGTCTGTACAAACGTCTACTTCTCCATTTGTCTGAGGCCATCTGGGTGTAATGCAGCAGTGTTTGGCTTGCCGTGACTGGATATAT
The DNA here is from genome assembly GCF_031143425.1 of Pleurodeles waltl. Lineage (NCBI taxonomy): Eukaryota > Metazoa > Chordata > Amphibia > Caudata > Salamandridae > Pleurodeles > Pleurodeles waltl. Next base: position 472,742,761 of record NC_090437.1, on the reverse strand, counting down.
TCAGTTTACTTATGGCCATTAAAAGGCGGACCATTGCTGGTGCAGATTTCTCTGAGCCGTCCATGAATGGTATTAGATCTGCCAGCCTTAGGGTGGTCTTCCCCCAATCCTTTTGCCTGCTTTGCCGATCTGTTTTTTTGTTGACCTTAGGATACTGGGCACTTTACCACTGCTAACCAGTGCTAAAGTGCATGTGCTCACTCTCCTAAAACATGGTAACATTTGTGTATCCACAACTGGCATATTTAATTTACTTATAAGCCCCTAGTAAAGCGCACTAAAATGCCCAGGATGTGTAAATTAAATGGTACTAGTGGGCCTGCAGCACTGATTGTGCCACCCTCTTACGTAGCCCTTTAAACTAGTCTCAGACCTACCACTGCAGAGCCTATGTGGGCAGTTTACTGCCATGTCGACTAGACCTCCAAAGACCCTTGCCAAGCCTTAATCTCACTTTTTATTTTTTTACATGTGTCACCCTTATCGTAGGTCCCAGGTAGCCCACGGGCAGAGTGCAATGTAGTTAAAAAGCAGGACTTATTCTTTTAACGTTTGCATGTCCAAGTAAGGAAAAACACCAAACTTTGTTTTTCAGTACTGTGAGGCCCTATCCCTCTCATAGGTTGACACTGGGAAATCCTTATTACACCTTTAAGCTGTAATTCCTGGTTGAGAAGGAGTAGCCCTACAATGTTTCATATCATTGCAACAGTAATGATACATTTTCTCTATTGGTATAGTTGGATTTTACCATAACTATTTTGGAAATGCCATGGTTAGAAAGTTGGCATTTCTCTGCTCTTAAAGCCCTGTATGCCTGTAGCCTGTCTCCAATGCACATCTAGGTTGGGGTGAAAGCTGCTTTCTGCATTCCCTCTAGACAGCCTCATACAAAGGGAGGATATGTGTGACTGAGTGGTCATCTGCATACTGATGGGTCCTCCTGGACAAGATGGTAGGGAGGAGCTGACACATCTGAATAGGCAGTGTCCTGCTCCAACACAAAGGACTGCTTAACCCCCTGTAGTGAGTCTGGAGCTAGGGCAAGAAGAATGTACCTCTGTGCACGCCAAATACCCTTCTTTGAAGTCACCCTCACTTCAAAGGCACAACTGAGCTTAATAACTGGGCATCCAACCCTACAAAATCAGTACGCTTCTGGACCTGCATAAACTCTGCCAAGAAGAAGGACTGCTAAGCTGCTACAATGACTACTATACTGCTTGACTGCTGCTCTGGAAGAACTGCTTTTCTGCTGTGCTGACCTGCCTTGCTGCCTTTCTGACTGGGTGAGAATGACTGGACCTACACCACTTGAACCCAGAGTGACTCCAAGTGCTTGTCTGCTTTCTACCTGTTCAGAAGTCTCAGGTGTCATCAAAGGCTTCCAGCAACTTTCCCCCAGCACCTGGACTCTGCTATCTTTGAGTCCTGCCCTGGTCAAGGGATGCAAATCCATTCCTGAGCCCTTAGAAGTGTATTTTCCTGTGCTGAACCAGCAGAATCCATGCATCACTGTTCTTGCACCAGTCAGAACTGCCTCATCTCCCTCATCTTCCCTTCAATGCCAACTCATCCCCAAAGCTTCTGCTTTGAGGACCTCACATCATAGGCTTCGGGGCTCAATGACGACAAATCAACTTAATCAAAAAGGGTTCAATGCATCCCCAACTGCACTGATCAGAACCAACACATCGCCATCGCATCCACTGCTTCTAGCATCGGATCTTCTACGTCAATGCAACCCCCCATACAAGCTACTTTTTCAGTGAGAAAAGGTTGGTCCCTGTAGCCAGCCCGCACTCCATCACAGGTGGCCTGAACTTTTGATTTACCTGGGTCTAGCGCAACCAAATAGCTCCGGTTGGCACTTTATGCTTCTTATCACTACATTTTAATTTAATCTTTGAAAATTCATATTTCGTCTTGTACTTATTGGACTTTTGTTGTTTTGGTCTTGTTTGTTCATTAAATTAAGATTTATGTTTCTATCTTGGATTATTTGTGTGTGGTGTTTTCACTGCTTTACTGAATTAAGGGCCAGATGTAGCAAAGGTTTTTACCCATTCCGTGTCTATGGGAAAAAGTGTTTGTACATATGGCCCTAAGTGTTGCACAAATACTCTACACATTGCCTCTTAAGTTAAGCCTGGCTGCTATGTGCCAAACTACCAGAGAGTGAGCACAGGTTAATTTACGGTGTCTATCTGACTTGCACTGACTAGGATTGTGGCCCCTACTTGGACACGGTACATACCTCTGTCAACTAGAAGACCAAGTTTCAAGCAAGTGGCCATCATCCTTTCAATCTTTGGGATGACCTTGGATGCTGAATTTGTTGGCACGATTTCTACCTCAGGTATCGGGAAAAATCATCATAAGTATGTTTGTGCCATCAGGAAGCCTGACAAAATTTGCACTGTCCCGTTGCCTGGGAGCAGTGGGCCCTTCTTCTGTGATGATGGGTGAGGAGGTTCTGGCTGGCTAGTTGTTTGGCAAGTTGTTTGGCAAGCGGGACAGTCTCCAACAACTTCCACTATGCGCTGACCAAGGCCAGCATACCAGATTTTGCTCCGCAGCCTATTCTTGGATTTCATGACACCATGGTGGGCTCCATGAGCCAGGAAGACAGCCCTATGTCTCAAACTGCTGGGGAGAACAAGTCGTGGTCCTCACATGAGGCAGCCTTCAGTGGTTACTAAGAATTCTTGCCAGAGGCTGTGTAGTGATTGAAGAACTAACTTTGCATCTTCAGTATGGTGAGTGGTGTGATCACAAAGGGGCTGCCAGTCACCGGTTAGTACCGCTCGAATGACAATTTGCAGGCAGTCATTTCGCTCAGTGGCTTGTACAACATCCTAGATGGACATGGAGATTGGCTTGGAGGCCTCAACAACTAGGCAGACATATTCTTCAGTCTCCTGTGCTTTGGAAGAAGTAATTAGCTGGATGTGGTGTGACAAAGTCAGCAGGGTTGTGCTTGTGCCTGGCCGGTATTTGAAGTTTAACTCCTGTAACTTCAGGATCCAATTCTCAGTTCTCAGGGGTAGCTTGGATAAAGACTCCCGGAACAAAGGGATCAGTGGCTTGTGATCTTCAAAGATTTTGAAAGGATGTCTGTGCTGATAGATTTAAAAATGCTGGCATCCCCAATGAATTGCAATAGCTTCACGCTCTATTTGAGAATATATCTGTTCAGCTGGAGGCTCGTTTAGGCAACTGGAGTCCACTCCTCACACTCCTGATGTTGATACAGCACAGCACCTAGTCCTGTGGGGCTGGCATCCACAACTAACTGGGATATGTATTGTGGGTCAAAGTAAACCAGTGTAGTGTCAGCGGACAAAGCCTCCTTATTGCTGCGGAATGCTTGTTCCTGTTCCACACTTCACACCCATGGACTGGCAGACTTGGTAAGTACACAGAGATGCCTTGTGATGCCCAATAGATTCCTTATGAACCGCCCTCTATAACTTACTATGCACAGGAAACTGCAGACTCCTGACATGGAGGTGCGTGTTGGGAAGTTGCAAATATCCTCACTTTTTTTTAGTCTGGAACCATTCCTCGGACAGAGAATTGGTAGCTGAAGAAACTTATGCTGTTCCTTTGGAATTCCCACTTCACTCTGTAGAGGTTCAGGACATGGTCTTTTGGCCTGGCAAACACTGCTCAGAGGCGAGTGAAGTGTCTGTTTAGAGTTGGGGCATGCACCAAGATGGCATCACTCATGTTCAACATCCTAGGAAGGCCAGTCAATACCTCTTTGATTATGTGCTGAAAGACTTCAACTGCACTCAAGATGCTGAAATTCAGCTTGGTGTATTGCCACAGGCCCACGTGATTGGAGAAGGTGGTTATTGGGCGAGAGTCTGGATGCCACCCTCTCTGGTGGTAGGCAGATTGAAGGTCCATTATGGGGCACCATCTAGATCCCTGATGATGTCATTGATGGTTAGTGTCAAGTGGCATTCTTGTTTAATAGCCAGGTTATGCACTCTCATATTGACGCAGATCTGCACTGCATCAGGCTATTTGGGCTTCTTCGCCACCAAGATAGAGGAAACCAATGGGTCGGGCCGCTAAGCTTCTCCATATTAATGGCAAAGTCCATGAGAAGCTTTGGCTCTTTCTCTGCCTTGGGGTGTAAATGAAAAACTATTTGCTGGTGTCCGGGAAATGGACTCGTCAATATGCAGGCTGTTCAGACACCCTATTCTTTCGAAAAGTGCGGCTAACTCTTTCATCAATTGATCAATGTCTTTGGGAGGGACGCGGAATGCAAACTGCACCAGATTCAGATCTTGGGCAGTCCGGCAGCTCAGGAGGAACCCAGCCCCTTCTTGGGATACGTAGACCCTGGATTTTGTTGAGGTGACATCTTGGGAAACTTCTTAATGGAAAAATCCAACTAGCTGCAGAGGTGAGCGGCTGCTGAATGCATACACTTTGACTCTGGTGGTATGCAGAATGGGTGGTTTTGGCAGTTTGTGATACAAGTCTGTGGCCAGAAGGTTGATAGAGGCTCTGGTGGGGATAAGAGCAGGGACTGGGTGGCCATGGACTCTAAGGAGACACATAGGGGCTGTCTGGGCTATGTTTCAAATGTTTGGACTATGTGGACCGCCTCCTGTTCATCATCATCCATGTCACTCTCTGCCACTGTGGTGGGGTGTAAATCAACAGTGCTGATGAAAAAATGGTTCAATTTGCCACAGGCGCACCATGCCACTCACCAAATTCCTGTCAGTGTAGACAATGCTGGACCACATTTCACTCCTGGGGTGGTGCCTGATGAAAGAACTGCAACCGTGAATCAAACACTGCACGAGAAGGGAAGGGGTTTGGGATAAAATAATAAAAGAAAGACATGCATTGCCTGGACTGCTACTGCTTCCCTGAGAGTTTGCCTTTATGTGCTGTTCAGCCCCGGGGTCATCTGGATTGTGTGGAGACGAGTGTTACTGCAAGTGTAAATATGAAAGTGTTATACACCAAGTATGTGAAACCTAACAAACTTATCAGTGCCTGTCAATCATAATCATAAGTGGGAGCTGGGTGCTGTAACTGGAGACTCCAAGGACTGCAGGTAAGTTGGTGCTTCCGCTGTGCGTTGTACTCCAGATGGTCTGTAGCTTCCATGTGAGTGGGGGCAGGAGCTGAAGAGCGATGTACTCCTCAGCCGCAAGTTCGTTGGCCAAGCACTGCCTCATGACTGGTCATGGTATTTATACTGTGCTCAAGCCCTCAACGGCCGCCTAACACATGCGCTCCGAAATCTCATGAGATTTCCGGTAACATGCGGCAGAAACATGTGCAAAAGTTGGGTCTGGGGGAAACCATGCATTTAGCCCAATCCATGTTAATGTGAATGTCAAAGTGAGAGTACAACAGCGGCGCTGACCTGGGTATCATTGTGAGTTTAATAAGGTGGCCTAAGTGATCCAGGGGATATCTTTTGACTAGGACTCCTGGTTTAATGGCATTTTTTTTTTTTTTACATTTCTGTGTGTATTTATCCATATTTATTTTTTACCCATCTTATTGGTATTTATTTATATTTATTTTGTGTTTTAAGAACGAGTGCAGTGGTAAAATTGTGTATTTCCACATTTATTTAATTGATAAATATGCACTCATGTTTTGATGCATGTTTTGTTTTAGCAAATTAAGCATCCAGTATAGCAAAATACTAAACCCACAGATAAATATTAGCATTATATACAAATATATTTTAAAATATGCCTATATTTAATTAAATTGTGCCATGTTTTTAACTCCCCGTGCTGCCTATCTGCTCAGCTGTTGGCCTGGACTTTATGAAAGACAGCATGAAATGTCACTCATAAGAAGCACAATTTTATGTATTTTCCACTTTAACAGTCGAGAAACACATCCATTTATCTGTGAAAATCAGTAAAACCAGAAAACTAGGAGCCCTACTTGTGGCTCTGCTAAGGTGGCCTCTGGCCCTGGGGGATCCCAGGACAATTAAGCGGGGGTAACCGAATGGCCTGGGGGATGCCATGATATAAAAGCAAGTGGCCTATGGGCCCCGGGGATTCTCAACAGGGTCTTTGAGTTTGGATGTTTCTAGCTTTGATTTCTGATTGTCTTTGAGGATGGTGTAGACAGGTTCTTCTCTGATGGGCAATGCTTGCACCAAGTCTATGTAGACCGCTTGGGCCTTGGAGAGTTCTTGAGACCACCTTAGGATTAGAATGTCCCAGATGGACATGTTAGGTTCATGTAGGGAGCTTTCTCGGAGCTTCAGAGATGCATATCTTTGAATGAACTGAGCTCTTTGTCCTTCTTATCGGGCAGCGTGCATTTGCTTGCTAGCTCTTTCAGGCAGCTGTAAAACATATCCACTGACTTGTCCTGTCGTTGCTGCACTTTCCAGAGTAGGAATCATTCACAGTCAGGTTTTGCATGAGGTTCAAAATGTGCTGTGATGGCATTTTTCATCATTGTGAACGAGCGTGGTGGAACAGCCTCTGCCACAGATTTTGAGATTTTGTGTGTCAGCTCTGCCTAGGTGGATGAGCATAGACTTCTTACTATAGTCAGCAATGTCCACAGCTTCAAAGTCATTCTCAAGGCACTCTACCCATGCCTTCCACCTGGCGGCATGCACCAGTGGGGGCCCAATGACAGTAAAAGTTTCCAAAGCTGCGATGGACTACATGGGGGTGTTGCTGCATCACACAGGGCTAGGAGAGGACCCCTCTCAAATTTCTTCTACCCCTAACCGTAGGGTGGCTTCGATGAGTGGGCCTAAGCAGGTGACTTGGGGGGGCACAGGTACTCAAAGGCACTTGTCATTGATGTCAGCATCATGGAGATGGCACCTCAAGGCATCAGCAGCAGAGATCAGTTGGTGAGGGGGTGGCAGGAGTGGGTGTTGTCTACCAGGCACAGCACTGTCTTCCACAGGTTCACTCAACCAGATGATGGACAAGTTCTGCTCCCCCTCCAGGATAGCCCCTGCTGGGGCAAACCGCAGAACAAACCTTCTCAATCAAGGTACAGTGGGTGGGGCCACTGCTGATGGTATGCAGCCTTCACACTGCATCAGGGCGGAGAAGGGCTATCCCATTTGATACTAGCTACTCTGGGCCTGGCTTGGGAGCAAGGCCACGTGGTTGCCATCATCTGCTGATGAGTGTGTGCGGCAGCCACCGAGGGTGAACAATGCAGCTTGCCGAAGGTAATCATTGTATGAGGCTTCTTCAGAAACTGCTCCTTCTGACGAGACACCAGTGTGCGAGGAGGGTCCATGCAGCCTTCTCGTCACCAGTGTCATGTGGCACAGGTGGGACAAGCCAAGGAACACGCAGACATGCCAAGTAGTGGAATGCTGGATTTATTAAAACTAACGCCGCCTGTACCTTTGGGCTCCAATTTATCAACATCCTGACGTGGAGTGTCAGGATAAACCATACCACAACATGCACCCAGGTAAATCTCTAGAACCCCCTCTGGTGGGCGCTCGTCATGGTGGGACTCATGCACGATACAACAGTACAGAACATAAAGTACAAAGACAGAAGAACAATAGACTAGAACTATAACAGTAAGTATGCTCCGTTGTACATGATCTGTCTATGTTAAAAAATAGATCACTATAAGGCAAAAACAGTTATTCTCACAGCAGCCCTTATAGGAAAAAAGTGGTAAGTCTTACAAGTCACTGGCACCCACAGATACCAATAAGTAGGCCTTAGAATAAAAATGCAAGAGAATACAAAATTAACAGAACTTGAAAAGCAGAATACTGAACCAGGAGTCACAAAAGCTACAATTGGGGTGTTAGAAACAACAACTTAAGACTGACAGTACAGTAGCAGGGCTCAGGAATGGCAGGACTGGATTCTTAGAAGCATGGGAAGCAAACAGTATGACACTGAATGGAGAAAGTGACAGCCTCTAGATAGAACACATTGATCAAATCTAACTTACAATGAAAGCAAGACATTCTTCTAAACCTAGGAAATACTGGACCACGGATTGGAAGTATGTAGAAAACAGACAGAACTGTGAAATGCAGGAAAAGAAATATGCATATAAATGAGAACAGGTGCTAAAAACCATGAGCTAAAAAATTGAACAGGAATTCAGAAACATAAAATAAGACTCCAGATCAGAAGGAGCTAAAGCCCCAGATGGGGAAAGAGGAACAGATGAGCCATGGATCAAAAAACAGAAAAAGATGAACTATATCTTCAACACACAATTCAAGAAGAGACCACCTGTGAAATCAACGCAGAAACTAGTAAAGGAATCTGAAATCTGCAAAGCACACAGGGACAGACGATAGGCCTTAAACCTGATCCGCATGTCAGAACTGGGTTGAACTGAGTCCTAGAAGGGAGTCTGTTGTAGAAACACTGAATCCATATGGTTTATATGGTTGGGATCTCAGGAGAGGAGCACAAGTGGATACAGATACACAGCCAGGTGTGAGCAACAAGGTGTTGGAGCTTACAGCGCCTCCTAGAGAGTAATGGCTGCTCTGGGATTTAGGGATGGAATGTCTAGACAAGCTGGAAGGTGTGAGAAGGAAAACTGAAAGCAGGAACACTGTGTGAATCTGAGCTGATAAAGAGGAAAGCCGGAACCACCTGTTTTTTTGCTTCAGTGAATCAGCAGGAATCAAGAAACTATTGGACAAACAAGTGTGTGTTTCCAAGGCCTGAGCTCTGCAAGGTTTGAGGTGGGAAGGACGTAATGGACTAAAATGCATTGGCATTGTAGCGTGAAATATGAAACAATCAAACGGTGATGGGAGGAATGCTTGCAATTTGTCTAACCACTGGCAATCTCTCTGGATAGTATTCCAACCCTTCACTCTTGTGCTTACCATGCCACCTCAGTTTCGACCCAGCCATATGAAAATGAGTCTTTACCCTACTCCTTGTGTAAATAGTCCAGCCAGAAGTGCCAAGCAAGGACCTCCCTGAACCGAAAGACAAGCAACCCAGGACCGGTTTTGCCCTAGTTATATGCTCATCAGCTGGGTAAAGCTTGGTTCCAGTGACACAGTGAGCATGGGACCTATATGTGGGCATACCCATCCCACTTAGAGCGGTACATGAAACACACAAAAGATGATGGGAGGACTCCCTACAATTTGTCTAACCACTTGTATAACCACTTGCAATCGCTGAGGGTGGCATCTCAACCCATCTTTATTTTACATATATTACTCTTCTGTTACAGTTTTTTTCTGAAAATCATCCAAGTTGTACCATAGGAATTACTTCCAATGGGCACAACAATAGTCAATTGGATTGGGGATGGTTCGCAGCTGCCTTATCTTCCAAATCTAACTATTAATGACCAGCAAGGTCACTATACATTTGGCAGCAGAACAGCTAAGAACTAAAGATCTGGTCATGAAAACTTGGGTGCCTAAATAACAAAATTAACTAAGTCAACCTCATCACTTACCTGCAGCAATTTGATGTCATAACACATCAAGAAACCTGGTCTCAAACCCGCATACCATTATTAGTATACATCAAATATGTCAACCAGGCAGTTAAAGTAATACAGTATGGCTGCCCTAAAGGAGGTCTTTCTACATACTTTAGCTCAGATCTGAAAGTAACAACATTGGATGTTGTGTTATCAGAGTGCAGACTCCCTGTAGTTCTCCTGGAAGGGTGGAAGGGGGAAGGGAATACATGCTTAAATCATCATAAACATCTATCTAAATCCCCACCAAAAAGAAAAAATGCCTGCGATAGAAAAACTATGTGAAGCCATACTGGACATGAAGTCAGCCTATGCTGATGTAGACATGATTATAACAGAAGAATTCAATCTAGACCTATTTCACATTCAAGGAGAGGAAGTGATTTTACATGAAACAGGACACAGAGAGGCAATGTCATATCAAGTTCTGCCAACAAACTAGGGAAAATGCTCTTCAACTATTGCAGTTGGAGTAGTTGGAGTAATCCGTTTACTTCTACGGGACCGTCTAAGGAACCAAGCGCCCCTTTTCACATTGTTTACTTTGTCTAGGAATACTCATGGATGTGTCAGTGTGACCACTTTCTCCACACAATACAAATACTTTCCGGAATCATTTGTTTACCCCACTGGAAAGGTCCGACTAACCGAGTGGCCAGGTATGGGAAAGTTCACTTACAATGTGGTAAATGCAACGAGATGCATTTACCACGCATGCCTTTACCCCGAATATACCTTTACTACGAATGCCCTTACAACAAATTTTGTTGTAAATGCATGAATGGTAAAGGTGTATGCGTGGTAAAGGTTTAAAAGGTAAGTACAGGTAAGTATTAAGTGGGTTGAGTGACATATATATATATATATATATATATATATATATATATATATATATACATATATATATATATATATAGTTTAGGGTGGGTAACGGTTATTGGTGGTAAATGCATTTTTAAGTTTTACGGTGGGTATGGGATTGGGGTGGTGAGGGCATTTTTAGGTTTTAGGGTGGGTATGGCTTTTTGGGTGGTAAAGGTATTTTTATGTTTTAGTGTGGGTATGTGTTTTGGGGTGCTAAGGGCATTTTTAGGTTTTAGGGTGGGTATGGGTTTTGGGGTAGTAAGAGCATTTTTAGGTTTTAGGGTGGTTATGGGTTTTGGGATGGTAAGGATATCTTTAGGTTTTAGGGTGGGTATGGGTTTTGGGGTGGTAAGGGCATTTTTCGGTTTAAGGGGGGTTATGAGTTTTGGGGTGGTAAGGGCATTTTTAGGTTTTAGGGTGGGTATGGGTTTTGAGGTGGTAAGGGTATTTTTAGGTTTTAGGGTGGGCATGGGTTTTGGGGTGGTAAGGGGATTTTCGGGTTTTAGGGTGGGTGTGAGTTTTGGGGTGGAAAGGGCATTCTTAGGTTTTTGGGTGGTTATGGGTTTTGGGGTGGTAAGGGCATTTTTAGGGCGGGCATGGGTTTTTGGGTGGGAAGGATATTTTTTAGGTTTTAGGGTGGGTGTGGGTTTTGGGGTGGTAAGGGCAGTTTTAGGTTTTAGGGTGGGCATGGGCTTTGGGGTGGTAAGGGTATTTTTAGGTTTTAAGGTGGGTATGGGTTTTGGATGGCAAGGGCATTTTTAGGTTTTAGGGTGGGTTGGGTTTTGGGGTGGTAAGGGCACTTTTAGATTTTAGGGTGGGTATGGGATTTGGGGTGGTAAGGGGTCTTTAGGTTTTAAAGTGGGTATAGATTTTGGGGTGGTAAGGTAATTTTTAGGGTTTAAGATAGGTAGGGACATTTAGTCAGACAAATGTTGTTCTGATGAGACCCAAGACCCAAAGACTAACTACAGGTCAAAACATCGACATTGCTTGCCTAAGTTGCTTTCAAAAGATTGTTATGTTTCCCCTGGAGAGACCATATGTGACCAGGCAGGATCTCCCCTTATGTTTGTTTCATATAAAAGCCTATGCAATCTTGGGATCTGTTCAGTGTCTTGTTCTATGTTGTTGTATATATGCTTGTTCACTGTCTGTCTGAGGACTGTGTTATCTGCATTGATTTGGTATATAAGGAAATGTATATTGGCCTTATACTAAAGATGTGAAAACAATCATCATACAAGGTATTGTGCCCTGTACCCTTTTTCAATAACACTGTGTATGATACAAATTAGTAATCGAGTTATCACGCTTTCAAAGCAAAAGTAGAAGTGGCAGTGAATGAGTGCTAAAGGACAGTTGAATGAATGAATGAATGAATGAGATAGTCTTCCATAGCACACAGCTACTCAACGAGTGTCCCAGCACTTTAGGTACTGAGAATAGTGGAAGCAGAGGGCGGATCAGATTCGCTCATCCCTGATGCTTGAATAAGAGTGTTTTCACCACCTTCTTAAATTTGTCTTCCTCTGTTATGGATCTCATTTGTTCAGACAATTGGTTCCACAAACTTGCAGCTTTAACAGTAAAGGATGAACCTCCTCTATGCTGCCTTTTCTGAAGCGAGGAACCACAATTAAACCTGCATTATTAGACTGCAAAGGTCTCACTGGATGGTAGCCTTTGATCTTCTCGTTGAGTTGCTTGGACCCTTTTTTGTGAAAAACTTGATGTGTCATAGTCAGAGCCTTATACACTATGCGTTGCCGCACTGGCAGCCAGTGTCATTTTTCCTGAAATTAGGACACTGTGGAACGTCCTGGGATTTTAAAAAATAGGTGGACTGACATGTTCTGCATAGCTTGTAGTCGGTGGGTCAAATAATCCAGAAGACCCAACTACAGAACGTTGGCATATTCCAGCCTAGAAAGAATCAATGTCTTCTCCTCTGTCACCTGAGCACAGTGTGGGAGATGGTGATGAAATGTCTTAAGCGTGCAGAAAATCTAAAAGCATGACTTTACAACTCCTAATACCTGAGCCCCAAATGAGAGTTAGGTTTCAAACATAATGTCCAAGTTTCTGCCCACTGATGTTGGAGGGGTGGTGGGGCACATTTTTATGCCATGCTCCTGCCCATCCAGGAATGGGATTTCGATCACACAATAGGACTTCAGTCTTGTCTGAACTGCACTGTAGTTTATTGTCCTTCAACCATTCCAATACTGCTGCTATGCAGCAAGCAAGTCCCTCCTTAGCCTTTATAGAGTTCACATCGTAGGTGAGCAGAAGTTGAGTGTTATCCACACACAAGATGACTCTGGTGTTAAAGGATTCCACCAAATATGCGAAAGGGGACAGATAAATGTTGAAGAGTGTGGGACTTAGGGAGGAGCCTTGCGGCACTCCCCACCACAACCTCTTAGCATCTGAGGCATATGGTTTCATCCAGACCTCCTGTTCACATCTCTTCAGAAAAGAGCTCAGCCTGCTGAGCGCCAAGCCCATCACTCCCAGATGTTCTAACCTGTGCAGCAAGGTGCTATGATTGAACGTGGCGAATGCAGCAGACAGGTCTTGCAGGACCAGGGCCACATTGTGGCCCAAGTCCAAACTGAACCTAATGGATTTAGAAACCTCTAGCAAAGCTGATTCTGTGCTGTGATGAGCTCTAAACCCAGATTGGGAGGGGTGGACCAAGTTTATCTCAGGAAGGAAAGCAGTAAGCTACTGATATACCAATCTTTCCAAAACGTTTGTGGCTGCTGGGAGTAGAGAGACAATGTATTTTGTTAGTCAAAGTTTGAGGTTTGCAAACGATTCCATGCTAAAAGACTCGAAGAGAGTGATGCAAGCCAGCCCACACTGGATTCACCAAGGTACCTAGGGCCATATGTACGAACACTTTTTCCCATAGACACAGAATGGGTAAAAACCTTTGCTACATCTGGCCCCTAGTTTTAAAAAATGCACAGGTTTGATAGGTCCCTAGGTGCCAGTTGAGCTAGTGTCCGAAACTTACAACTAACCACACTGGGAAAAAAAGGTCAGTTTTCGGTGAAAAAATGAGATGTATCCATGTTTCGTCTTGTGCCATTTCCTGTCGCAGGCACTAGTCCTACCCACACAAATGAAGTACCATTTCGTGCAAGTCAGCCCACAAGATGACTAGTTTCCAAAACTTTACAGGTTTGCAAGATTTCCCTATGTGCCGACTGAGTTAGGGTCCTAAATCAATAGCTAACCATATTGGAAAAAAGTGTGCATCCATGTTGTGTTTTGGGCCGTTTCCTGTCGCAAGCATTAGATCGAGCCCCACAAGTGAAGTGCTATTTTCTTGAGAGACTTTGGGGAATGCCAGGTAGATGGAAATGTGTGACTCCCCACAGATTCCAGAACTTTCCTTCACAGACATTTGAGGATTTTCTTTTTTTGTCACAGTTTGAGGACTACAAGGAATTCTGGGTCAAAAACATAGTGAGAGCCATGCAAGTGAGCCCAAGGGAGACTTGGGGGAATGCCAGGTGGAAGGAATTGTGTGGTTCCCCCAGACCAAAACACCAAACCATGGGTACCTTTAGAATCCACTGGATGCTGGAAAAAAAGGACACAAGTTTGGCGTGAATATCCTATTCGGGCAAAAGATATGGAGCCCTAAGCACAAGCTGCCCCAAATAGCCTGAACTGCACTAGCAGAGTCACAAATGTGACGGATATCCCGTCCGCAGTATTACAATCCCATTATAGCCTATGGGGATTGTAATATGGCAGACGGTATATCTGTCACATTTGTGACAGAGTAACCCCTCCGCCAGGATCTAAATTAGGTCCTATGTCTTTACGAAACGATATGGACAATACATTGAGTTTTTATATCACATGCCTTTCGGCTGTTAGTACATAACTTGGTTACGATTTTCATCTAGGCGATCGTCCTTATGTAATGCACAGGAAAATTGTCATTCTCACAAGAATCGTGTGTTGTGCATTGAAAAAAATATCTAATACTGACTGCCCGTTATACCTACATCTAGAAAAAAATAATTGGGGAGATTCTCCAACCTGCTTCTTTAAAGTTACATTTGAATGGTGTCCACTCGTCAGTGTGAGACTTGTGTCCTGGCAGGATTGCTCAATGAGCTGAATGCTTGCTGCCAGTATGTATGAAGATATGGAGGTCATAAGTTCGAATCCTGGCAATGTCAACTCAGTTTTCTATCCCTTCTGAGGCGGGTAAATTGAGCAAAATAAGTTGGGTCATAGTAACATTTGTTATCCACAGCTCTTAAAAATGTCGGAAATTGTATTTATCTTTATACAATAAACACGTTCTTATATTATTGTTACCAACAGTTGGAAATTCCTGGCCCCACCCCGAGACACACTCTTCATATGTGTCAGAAGAGCATGGACTTTGCACATGGGATAATAATTTGGCATGAGATGAGAGAGACACTCGGTCGCACATTGTGCAATTGTACTCTGGTTACAACTGGGACTGGTCTCGTTTTCTCTTACTCGACTGGGAGCCAAGCATTTTCCTCAAAAGCTTAGATTTTGTTTCTGAACTTCCGCCTGCATCTGTCAGGCAAACGCCAGGAGAATGCAGAAGGAATGCTGAACAGTAGGAAGGGACAGAGGGAGCGGGAGAAAGACTCAGAATGTATGGGGGTGCAGCTGTTCTTTTTGCTGCCGTAGCACTACCCTCCAGTTGCGTTTTTATTTCCAAGACATTGTGCGTTGACAGCGAGGGTCTGTCAAAAACCATTCTGCTTTGAGTCCTTTGAGTCAGTCAATAAGCCGGACGCACGCTCCCATGTGCACATTCCAGTCTTCCTTTCTGTCTTTAACTAACTCTTTCTTTCTTTCTAATTTTTGTTCTTTTTATTTTACTTTGAGTCCATTGTCTTTGCCTTTCTTTTTGTGTTATGTTTGTTCTTGTCTGCTTAACTTCGTCACTTATAAGCAATCCTCATTGGCACCTTTTCTTAAAAATGTGGGGGCATGCCTTCCCTATAACTACTTCCTCTCTATTTCCTTTCCTCCCTATCTCAGTCCATCGCTCCCTTTCTCCCCCCTCTGTTCCTCCCTTACTTTTGTCCTACCTTCTTGTTTCCCTCTCTCTCTTCCATATTCCTTCATCCTGCCTTCCCATCACTCTTCCTTCCTTCAGTCTTTCCCTCTCGCATTTTTTTCAGTACTTCTAGGTTGGATATGTAAAATTGAATGCGTATGTTGAACTGCATCTTCAAGAATGTGATTTGTGACATCTTCTAGAGCAACCAGTTGATACTACCTTGGAATACACCCTCGCTGCTTGGTACTCTGAGGGCAATTCAGAGAGACATTGTTGGGATGGGAATGTCCCCACCATGGTATGCGTGCAAGTTCTCCTGTCCTGAGTGACCCGACTGCATGTGAAACTGGTATCCCGACTCTTTGGCGAGCCAGATAAAATTCTTATCTAGAGTGTGCGTTGAGGCCTAGGTTTGTCTAATGTGTAGCCAAGGACCAGTACAGCTCTGTGACCTGCAGGGGTACATTAAACATCCTTTCTTTTAGGACACAAGGTTATGGTCTATGCCATTATGCCATGAATTGTTTACATGAAGCTGTGGTGGCAATGTACGGATTTTTTGTAGATTAAGAGCTTTGAGCAGACCGTTGTTCTGTTCTATGATGGGTGGGGAGGTAGCTATGTAAACGGTCAGACAGGCCTCATATTATTTTGAATTTGTTTACTAAATTATTTGTCATCTTGCACTATTTGTTTTGAATTCTATCACTAACACAAAAGCACTTTTCTTTCTTTCAGTATTATTATTTCATTGTAGAGCAACCTTTGTATATTGTATATATGTATAAATTGTTTGTCTCCAATACAGTTTTGCATGCATAAGGAATTAAGGTGTGCTACGTGATTCTCCTATCCTTTTGTTTCATAACGTTTATTGTGAATTGTTTTCTTCCCTTCCCCTCCTTTGTTTACCCATAAAAATAGGGTGCAGTAGGTCTACTCTGTTAGGTTACTTTGAGAGATAGGTAAGTTAGGTCATAATTCATTGTCGGACCTAGAGAAGTCACCTGGTGGGACCAATTGTTTTTTGTGCCACAAAGCTCTGGCCTGTCTGTCTGCAACGCCTCTCCTGCTTGTCACGCCAACAGCCACCAGCGATGCTCTCCTTTCTCCTCTCGGCCCTCTCCAACGTGAACAGGACTCTTGGAACAAAACCTGAGAAGGTAAACTTCTGAAGGACTGATCTAGGGACAGTGTCCAACCTGCCTTCCATTGTGGTTAGTCTGAACTTCTCAACTTGATTCAGTCCAGCGCAAATAGACAGCTGCAGTTGGCGCTTTGTGCTTTTAGGCTCTATTTACACTTTATTCCTTAAAAGCTCATAACTCGGGTTCTACTGATTGGATTTTGACATTTTGTCTGGTTTTATTTATTGAGCTCAGCTCTAATTTTCTAACTAGGTGTGGTATCCATCCTTTTTACGGTATTTCCAATGTGTTACTGTTTGAGGTGTTGCACAAATATGTTACACATTGCCTCAAAGTTCAGCCTGACTGTCCTGTGCCAAGCTACCAGGGAGTTGAGCACTGGTTACTTTGGGGTTTGCTTGTGCTTTACCCTGACAAGGATTGTGGTAGCTGCTTGACCAAGGCTCACAACCCAGTCAATCAGTAACCCAAATCGTACAATAACTAACTGCTGAAGACAAGTACCCAAAGACCATGCCTTCTGCATTGTTTGTCAAAGTGACCCGAGTGAGGAACAAGACTGCCGTCTGTGGTCCTTTGCTGCTCCTCAAGATGCTTTCCAGCACAAACTTGGCAAGAACACCATCTACCGCTGCACCTTAATTGCTCAAGATCACACCAAGTGATAAAAGTTAACTAACGTGATGGTTGCCAAATTGAACTCACACCTTTGTCTGTAGTTGCCCATGGCCTGTTACTACCTCTAGATACCAGAGAGATTGAGGAACCATAGGAAGTCGGACCAGGACTTCAGAGGTAACTGCACATTTAGCTACTCCCTGTTGGTGCAATATTGAACCCTATACCAGTGGTTCCCAACCTGTGGTCCGGGGACCCCTGGGAGTCCGCAGAGCCTCCTCAGGGGGTCCGCGACTGCTTAGAAAATTAAATAATATTAACAGATTAGATCCCCAGCTTTCAGTAATGACTCATTGGGGGGTCCCCAGATTCCAATAATGATTCAGTGGGGGTCCCCGGATTCCAGTAATGATAAAGTGGGGGTCCACAGAAGTCACAAGGTTGGGAACCACTGCCCTATACTTATCCTTCCCATTCATGTGTCTTGGGTTACATTTTGCTGTGACATTAAACTTTGTTTTATAAATGTGAGCACTAGGCTGGCAGTAAATTGTGTCCATTATTTGACAGTTGATGTCTCAGTTTTTGCTTCCACGTTACCTCCTTGAGAAGCCTTGGACTGCTCGCCTTCAATACTCTGAAGGTGAAGAAAGTGTGCACTTGTCCCAGTTTGAAGAGCCTTAGTACGACAGATCCCAGGACACCAGAGGCCAGTAACCACAACCACTACAATTGTGGTCCAGCAGCCCCGCCTGCCCAGCACCCCCACAAAAGGATTCTAGCCAACATTTGGAAATATGTGTAGTTGTACTCCTGTAATACTGAAAAATGAATTTTACTAGGGTACAGGAGCAGCTCTATTAGACCTATAACAGTGTAAGGAACTAGGCAAATGTAGTACTACAAAGTGCCTTCCCACATTCAGACCATTCATCCTCAAAAGCTAAGGTGTTGTAATCTTCATGAGGTGTCAGGTACTGCCTGCGAACAAACATGCCTCCTCCAAAGAAGTAGAGCAGGTGGCCCCCAGCTAAGACATTGAGCATGGCCAGGAGCTCTAGGCACCAACTCAGGACACCTGTGAGCGCTCCATGTCTGGGTAGAGGAAAGTTTTTTATCTTTGTGCTGGATAATTTAGGGCTTCATGTAACCTTGGACTTAGATTTGGGACATTTGGATTTCTTTTTTTACTTTTTATTTGGACTGTTGACCATGATTCAATATCTGTTTAAATAATAGTCTGTTGTGCAAGGGAACATCTTCAGTGCTGCAATATCTGTTTAAATAATAGTCTGTGCTGCAAGGGAACATCTCCAGTGCTGCCTAGCCCGCAGCCTTAATCAAGCAAAAACTTAAATCCAAAACTGTGGCAGGGTGTTGGACTCCAGAAGATCAGAACCTTTTTTCTACCAAGTGCCTATCATGGCTTAAATAAATATTTCCCTCTTTCTGAACGTTCATCACCTTGTTTACCTAGTAGCTTTATATTTTACAGGACTGTTGAGTTTGTTTTAAAATAATTTCCATTTTGGCATTGTAAATAAACTTTCTCCAGAAATCCCCAATATTATCTGCTTTTGCCAACCCCTCTAAGTTTTGTCTTGATCCGTGATCTCACAAACTACTTTTGTTAGGCATTTTCCTCTTGAAAAAGAGTTTTGCCTCAACCCCCACCCATGATGCCCCTGGACTAACAACTTGTATTTTTTTCCATCAAATAATTTTGTTTCAAAATCAACTTCAGTATGATTCCATTGTGTGAATTCAGTGTGAACATTGCAGCTGATGTATAGGTGTTGTGATCTGAATGTACATATCACATGTCCAATATTGGCCTACACATGCCATTCCATTTGTAACGTTCTCATGTGTAGTTGCAGGTATACGTGGGCTGACACACAACATAAGACTAGATGGAAAACGTTTTCATCGCTCAAGCAAGTGCAGGAAAGGTATCAATACACAGTCATGTGATAGGCAAACCCACACGTAAGAGTGTTTTTTGAAAGAATGTGACACTAACTGGACTGTGAATTGTTCAGTGTGGTGGTGCTTGATGTCCGTGTCTACAGGAGGGTCATCCATAGTTACACAACACTGGGTCTTTACTGATATCAGGATCGTGTTGTGCACTATGCACAATGTGGGATAGCTGAGTTGGTGGGTCCAGCATGTGCTTGTTGACTACTAGTTGTGTGAAATGTGTGAACTACCTGGCAGCTTGAGATGGGCCCCTATAAACAAGGGTCTGCATAGGCTGAATGACCATGTGTGCTGCCCATCTTCCTTCTCTGTCAACACCCAGATATAGTTCAATGAGTTCCTTTTGTCTAGGTTCTCCAAGAACCAAGTCTTTCTCTCCATCAACAATGAGAGGTTGTTCCCCAGATTAGGGGAGAATATGCCCCTGTTGCCCCCCTTTTCATTGAGCTCACATCATACATGGGCCTGATACTCGAAAACCTTATCCTTCCAGCTCATACTCATGCTAACCTCCACATACATGACCGTCTCATGTGGCCGTGTTTGTATCCGCTATGTTAAGGGTTGACACTTGGAAGAATGTGAGGTGGAGATTGTTAAACGTGAGAAAATCATACTTCATCTTGGGTTTCCTTTCTAAGAGATGATGGAGATAAAGCAGCAGTTGCCATTATAGGGAGTTTGGAAAAGAGGACTCAATTGGAGTACCTTCAGTGCTCATGATGTGTGGAAGTGACTCCCGAGTAGCCAAGACTTGCACATGTGGACTTATTTTGAATGTACAAATCAAAAAATTGCACACACGATTCCAAAAAAGGAGGGTTTCTTTTAAACCTATAGGTTCTGCATACCAAGGAAGATAAAAAATTTCGAAGCACGAGCCCTCACTCACCTGCCGGTGACATGCTTCATCATAGGGCTATGCTCCTCGTCAGGCCGGCGCTGCAATGCCTGACGGGCCCCACACGGGGGCTCTTTGCCGGAGATCTTTTTAGAGGAAAATGCACAACCGGTCAAAAACAAAGAATGAGGATTGGTATAGAAGTGGTTAAAAATGTCTAGAGGTAAGATATGTTCAAATATTTAATTCAATGCTAATACCTCTGACAAGATTAAAAACAATAAATAGGGATATAGTAAAATAATGTCTACACTCCCCATAAAAAAGAAGAATTTCTAAATACAGCTACTAGCTCTCACATTGGGGAGTAGTAAGAACAAAAGAAGTAAACACAGGGTCCCCTGTGTTACTCTACATCATAGGTCAACATGTTTCTCGCTGGTTTTTAGTCAATACATGATCTTATGCGATTCGTCAGGACCTTAAAGACGTACCTAATCCTTTAAACACTTGGACATCCCATACTAGGGAGAACAAAGCCTATGAGAGTAAAAGAAACACGCGTCAAAAGAAATCATCGTTGTCAGACATAACATGTGCTCGATATCTTGAGACAATACCCCATACACTCGTGAGGAATCCCAAAAGTGCCATGTGCTAAACATCCAACAGTGAAATGAAAAAAGAACAACTACGCACGGGTACCACAATGCTTACCCTCCAAAAATTAAATGTAGGGCCTCATCGGGGAAAGCATCGAGTTGAAGCAAACCACTGTGGTCTAGGTATACATATAAAGATAAATATAAACAGACCTTAAGTCACATATTAGTTTAATTCGTAGTTAAGGTGTTTATCAAAGATATATGTATGGATCATAACAAAGAAAGTAAGTCAACAAACAAAATCCAACATCCTATCCCTGAAGCAGACCTCTTATCATATCATAGCTACATAAAGCTAGGTGTCTAGGATCTGGAGGGTACTATAGAAATAATAAAAAAATAAGTTCACGCCTTGCAGGTATAGAACTATGCCTATACATGTGCGTAACAAGAAACATAAAGAACGCCCCATCTAGTCTATTGTAACTAGCTCCTGTCGGGCGAGATATGTATCACTTATGGCCAGTATAAAGTCAACTCGACAAGAGTACTTTAAGTATACTAGGTAAAAAGTTGTCTAAATGATTATTGCCAGGAACCTTATCGTTCTGTGTGCATAAAAAAGTAATGCACCAAAGGTTCTAATTACCACCCTTGGTTCAAGAACAAGAGATGCCACAAACATGGGAACGAGTGAGCGCGTCGATTAGCGCGTCTCAAACTAGTTTACAAAAAAGGTCGTGAACACCGTCTTGTCCCCGCTCCGGTCCGCGGTTAAATGCGGCTGGAGCTGAGATATGCTGCGCTATGAAGGTTCGTAACAAGGTCGTGAACACCGTCTTGTCCCTGCTCCGGTCCGCGGTTAAATGCGGCTGGAGCTGAGACATGCTGCGCTTGGAAGCGCGGTTTGTATTGTGTTACCGCTCGCCTCAAGTCAAAAGAACAATGAGGCACAAGAACCACCCCCCAAGAAGCACTTACTTTTCAGTGGATCCGACTGTGCCGGACGACCTACTTTCATTAATGCTCCCTGGAACTAGGGAGAGTGTATCGAATGAATGCCATAAAAAGGGGAAGCAGGTTACTAACATAGAAGAAGGACTAAAGTGAAAACACAGAAAGGCCGGCAACATCGTGTCGGCCATTTCTAAAAAGGGTTAAGTCATAAGGTCTTGTGTAGTGGGGCTAGGATAAATGTCTAAAAAGGCCTCCAAAATACAAATAAGGACCTGATAAGGACCTGATTCAGGTGTTTTAAATAAAAAGGCTAGGAATGTAACCTGCCTTATAAACAGGACCCCAAAATGTTAAGAAACGGGGAAATGTATAAGACAATACATGTAGATGGTGATCAGTGGATAAAGCTGTCCACTGAATGTCGTCATTAAGTCCAATGATATGGGTCTGCAGCCTGAACACCCACTGCTGTTCCTTCTCAAAGAGTCTCGTAGTGCAATCTTTGTTATCTCTAATGGTTTCTAAAACAATCCATTTAATGTCATCAGGAGTGTGTTGTTTATCAATATAATGATTGGTCAGTTTCGTAGAAGACCTCTTACATCTGATAGTACTGCGGTGTTCATTAATACGGATTTTCACCATTCTGGTTGTCATGCCTATATACCTAAGATCACAAGGACATGTGATCATATAAATACAATCCTTTGTGCGACAATTGGTGTGGGATCTCAATTGCCAGGCCTTGGATTCACCTAGATCCACCACTTGTATGCTGCTAGTCATAGAGCAGACATTGCAACCACCACAAGGGTGGTGTCCCTTAACTTTCAACCATTGGCTAGGGCCCGTGTTGTCAAGGTGTCGATACGTCATTGGTCTTGTGTGAACTACCAAGTCTTTGATGTTATGGGTTCTTTTAAATGCAAATAAAGGGTATTCTAGTGTTTCGCCTGCACTTGTGAGAATCGGCCAGAGTCTGCGGACAACACCCTTAATCCGGTTGCTCAGAGGAGTGAATGTAGTCACGCAGGTAAGTCTAGATTGTTGTATGCGGGTATTGTCGGTCAGCAACGATTCCCTGGGGATGTTACTAGCTCTCTTCTTTGCTTGTCTAATATTCCTAAACGGACAGTTGCGCTCGCAAAGTTTATGACACAACATGTTGGCTTGGGTATGGAAGTCACTAATATCAGAGCAGTTACATTGTATCCTGAGAAACTGACCAACAGGTAGGTTAGGTTATCTCGTGCTTTGAAATTTTTTATCTTCCTTGGTATGCAGAACCTATAGTTTTAAAAGAAACCCTCCTTTTTTGGAATCGTGTGTGCAATTTTTTGATTTGTACAGTATTGGGAGCTTCACACACGGGACCAGGAGTCTGTCCTCCGAATATCCCACATTGGCCCCTCCTTTTGTTGTTTTTTGAAGACTTATTTTGAATACCTGGGACACTGCAGTCTAGAAGATTTCTCAGTGGGGGGAAATGCTGGCCAGCAGTTATGTAGTCTATGAGGTGCCATGCTGACTGGAGACAATATTTACCTCATTGCCTGTAGGGTTTGAGTTCTCAGAGATGACCCCCTGCAGGAGCAGGGGGGTTCTGCCGGGACCATATGCTATCTTCCACTGTGGATGGATGGACATCATTGTCCGGCTCATTGGCGTCGGGTGCTGCAATTAAAGAGAAATGACAGCCGAGAATTTTAAATTTTGTGCTTGTGGAGAAGCATTATGTCTAAAAATGCAAGTTCGGATAAAATGTAAGTTTAAGGCACACATGACCCTTTGACTTAGACAGCTAGGGCATAACATTGCCATATATGGTTATCTTCTGCTGGGTGTGGTCACATGGACTTGAGATAGGATTGTGTCTTCCTTGGCAGTGCCATGGATGGTCGCTATCTGGAAGGACCCTGCTCATTACCAAGGCTTCCTGCAAGTGCTGTGGAAACATATGACTGAGGACGACTGTACTGTATGATAACTTGTGGTAATGCTGATAAATGTCAGAGGGAGGTATAGCATACTCCTTGCATATGCATAACTTGATTATTGGATAGACATTTGGTTGAGATGACAAAGGGGGGCAATGAGATGAAGATGAATATACATTGCAGTCAACGGGCTATAGCAGAGGTCTTCAAACTGGGGGGCGAGCCCCCCTTGGGGGGCCTCATGTGATCCCAGGGAGGGCGCCAAACCCTGGCCAAAAGAAATATTATACAGATAACATGCCTTTGTTTAAAGCAGAAGCATGTTATTGCAGTTTTAAAAAGGTAACAGTACTTAACTGCAATGTTTAAATAGGTTTAGACCTATTTCAACATTGCCATCTTTCTAAAATAATTGTGAAAAATTCTGGGGGGGGGGGGGGGCAATGATTTTTATTTTTCAACTGGGGGGGCGAGGCATTAAAAAGTCTGAAGACCACTGGGCTATAGCCACAGACTTACCTGAGCAACGGATGACAGAGTCCAGAATTGTTGCTTGCAGGATGTCCCCTGATGTAGGCTGGTGGGTGGAGGTTAGTGTGGACACTCTGGGACGTTGGGCCACCGCAGTTGTGGACAGAGATGCATAGAGAATATTGAAATATCACAACAAAGACAGTAGGGTGTAGGAACAACTCAGTTAATTGAACATTCACATGGTTGTGTCCTGGATGGCAACTGCTGGGAAAATAGAGTCAGTTTGAGGGACATATTAACACGCTGTATGTCGGCAGCAGTCCAGTGATAAAAGACATTTCACTTTATGCTTGCCTGAAATGGGAACATGAGAGCATTGAGTGGTTGACAGGAGACATATACCTAGACTTCCAATCATATTGCAAAAGGCAGGGGTGTAAGTTGTGCACTAAGGACGCAGACATCAGACCTGTTACTTCATGCATTCCAGCTGTTGGTGAAACATGCTGAACATATGCTCCTAAGTGAGTTGATGAGGCACAATTTCACTGTCCTCAACCATGCAATGGGGCACATCTGTAGACTGTTACAGATGTACATGGATGTTAACTCTGTAAGCTGCCTGCTGTTAAAGGACAATCCACATGGGAGCACAGGCAATACAACAGCAGTGGTTTTGGTGGTTGGTAGCAAAGAGGCTAACACAGGATCTGTAAATGTGACAATTGCATATTAGTGAGGTACAGCTACATGGAAAATGTGCGCACACTTTCCTCTATGGTGAGGATGTTGTTTCGGCATATGAAAAGTCAGCCAATTTAAGGCATTGTTGTGTTACAAATTTCTAAGTTGCACATTTCTCAATTGTGATAGTCATGGTAATAACATATATCTGGATGGATGACAGTTTGGGGCCCTGCCACAGGTGGAGGGGATGCTGCTGCAGATACCAAACAATGTGAAAGAAACTATGTCCACCTCTCCATATCTGGGGCATAAGGCAGTCGTGCTGTTATGGAGCTTATTAAACTTTCAGTGTGCGATGTAAGTTCTATGTCCTAGAGACTCCTCAACAGCCTCTTCCAATCCCCATCCTCAATTGGAACATGAAAATCTGTAAAAATAAAAGAGAACTTCAAGAGGACAAGCAATGGGCGATTTAGCAGAATGTAGAGGCAGTACCTTTTGTACGTGTGGTGGGGTTGCTCACTGCCCATTCTCCACTTGCGTTTCATTAGCTACACTAAGGATCTTTGCTGAACGGATTGCCCTGTTGCCATGACATATTCACACTTAAGGTTGTGAAATTGTCCACCCTCATACAGATCTCCCACCCAGGCAAACCCCTTCTCCTTCAAGCCAATAAGCGTCTCTGACATCTTTCAAAACAGAGTCCTAGAAGGTTTGGCAATAACAGCTCAGGCATGTAAAGGGTTGGCATGTGAATGTGCTGAAGGTATTGCATTCCAACAATAGTTGAAGACATTCAACAATCTCAGCATAGTTATTTTTCCTCCTGTGGGTTTGAAGAGGATGCTCACTAATTCTATAGCTGTTGGAGTATCCATATGTGACTCTTTGCCTGCTTTCTTTAGCTCATCTAATCACCAAATCAGTAACGTGCAAAAAAGTACACTATCTGCAGAAGGACCACCATATTTGACAGTGCCAATCTTCCCACCACAGACAGTGGTGGGATGTCCAAAATAATACATTTCCCCTAGTTGCTCATAGCGCTGTCCTAATATTCCCATCCAATATATCTGATACAGTGTGATAAATGTGCTCTCCCAGGTATCTAAAAGTGGTGGCCTTTCATTTCAGTCCTCAGCTGACTGCTGGCAACATCTACGTGTCCCTATTTGAATATATCTGAAATATGCTAGATTTCCTTCGGTTTTAACCCGTAGCTCGGGCACCCTTTGAAGTCTTCAAGCACTCACGTGGTTATGTCAGCTTCATCCCGCATAACATTAAGGAAGAACAAAATGTCATCGGTGTAAAGCAAAATGAAGTGGGCCATACCCCTAAAAGTTATGCCTTTATTGCATTCTCTTTGTCTCAGTTCCTTCGAAAACAATTCATCTGCCAGCGCAAATATAAGCAGGGGCAGGCGAAATCACGGCGGTGCCTCCCTTCAATGGTATGGGATGCCAAGATAATAGTACCAGTTTTAGCCCTCGCTGAGCGGTCCCCTTAAAGGTATGCAGTTAATTTATTAGAACTAGCTCCTAGGCCGAGCTTCCCTAGAACTACAAATAAATACATCTACCAGTGGTGCGTCTAGAACCTTCTCGTGTCTATATACAACACGTTCCATACGGGGTATAGTCCCGGCTCAGGAAACATTTGGATCGGCTGCCTGATACTCATTGACTTATTGTGGCCTGGGAACAACCCACTGTGGTCTGTGTGATTCGGCCTTGGTATCAATGGGAGTCATTTGCCATCCAATATTTTGCTCAAGATTTTGTAGCCTGAGTTGAGCATCGAAGGCTTGTACGATGGCATGTCTGCAGGTTCCCATTCAGGTTTAGGATTAGACATCGTCAGCAATTCAGTTTTTTTTTTTTTTTTTTTTGAATTGCTATCTTTTGCACTTAGATACATATATAAAAGGGCATATTTTAATAAAGTTAATACGTACGTAAACTTACCTGTGCGGTTATGTCCCCTGCGAACTATTGACTTCCGATTTAATTGTAGTGAAACCTTCCCTGTGTTCAGTGACTTCTGATGTAGTGTTTGCATGCTAATGTTCCTTATGTGTCCTTACATCTGTGGGCTTCAGGGAGTTACCAGGACGTAGTTGCAGTAGCAGGTGGAATTTCACCAGGTGCACTTTCATGTGTGTTTAGATCATTCGTGATGCCCTGATATTAGGGATACGTGTTTACATTACATCTCAAACTTCACAACAGTAATTGCAATACACTTTACTGATATTTTATTGTATATCAAAATTCCCACAAACTATTGGTTGTTTTTTCAGAACCATGTATTATTATGGCCACAGTCAGGATATGGATACCTATATAGAAACCGATAAGATCAACATTCGTTCAACATGCCTGTGTTATGTAACTCAGGCTGCCTGATCACAGATCTCGTAGAACGATACTCTTGCAGCTTCCACAATTCTTTCATGTTCCTGCATCGTGCCCTGTTTGACCACTTGGCAAGAAAACAGCATGAAGAAGGGTGTCTTTCAGGTAAGCCACAATATTGTATCCGTGTCACCTCCTGGACATTCTGTATTTGAACACTCCATAGATGGCTGATGTGTGTTAAATTATTATTAGGACAGTTTACGTATGACATTTGGCCTTGACTTCTAACAACATACCTACTGTCTCAATCTCCAAGGGAGTGAGGGGCACAACATTGGTGACAGGTACATTTGGCCTACTTAAGTCAAGATTCCGTTGCCTTCACAAGAGTGGTGAGCTCTGCAGTATGCACCTGGGACCCGATGCAAAATAATTGTTTCCTGCAATATACTACATAACATTTAGACGAGGAGAGGCCTGTCCCAACACCCAGACAGTGATGACTCTGAGGATGAAGACTCCTGCCACGTCAAGCACTCACAGATTGGGAAGGCAACAGAGCAGCAGAGGGACACGTGTGAGGAACAGACACCAGCAAACGGCCATTACTAGGGTAAGTAATGTACACTTCTTTCTTCCTAAAACAATTCCATAGATTAAATCTGTAACAAAATGTTCTGCTCATTCACAGGTTGTAGTTCAAGAAAAAGGCAATTCAACAAAACCTCTCTGTTTATGACAATGAATACTGAGAGTACACAAACTATTGATAGTTCAGAATTTACTTTGAAAAGATATGTTGTCATCAGTCTCCCTA
This sequence comes from Pleurodeles waltl, assembly GCF_031143425.1. Taxonomy (NCBI): domain Eukaryota; kingdom Metazoa; phylum Chordata; class Amphibia; order Caudata; family Salamandridae; genus Pleurodeles; species Pleurodeles waltl. The sequence goes on along the minus strand of NC_090437.1, from coordinate 472,714,910 downwards.
CTTTGTCTCTTTCGTCCTCTACCTACTCCAGCCTTCTCTGCTCCTGATCCTGCACATTCCCCTTCTGTATCGGCAATGTGGCTCCTCATGCACAATCTACATGTTGAGGCCTCCATGAACCTCTGAACCTCTTGTGGTCCTTGCCATGATGGCAGCCATACTGCTTCTCAATTGTCTCTGGTGCAGCAGATGTGATAAGTATACTTTCAGTGGCCTTGCAGGTGTTGTTGTTGCTGTGGGAATCTTGCTTTGGACTGGTACAGGAGGTAGTTTCAGACGCTGCACTGCTAGTCTTGCCCAAATCGCTCCCCTGTCTCCGTACACTGTGTCTTCTGCAAGAAAAGCTTCTGCCTAATATTATATCAGGCTGGCATGACATTACTAGATGTTCATGTGTCATGCATGCACTTTAAATATCTAAATGGGTACATTTCTCTCTCTATTTGTATAGTGTTAACCACTGGAGATGTGCAAGTTTCCAAAATGTTCGTTCTACCTGGCTGGTGTATTCTGAAAGGGAGTATCTTGGCTATACCTTCCAAATGTGCCTGCTGAGAACATGGCGGTCGAACTTGAAGTGCTGTTTTTTGGCAGTGGGAGACAGAGAGATGCACATTCCAGTGTCAGTACTACAGACTCCTGTCAGTGACTCTGGCATGAAGGTGATTTTCATCATCTACTCTGTGGGTGTTAGAGGTTGTTCGGGGTGTAGGCCACCTCCAGGTCCAGCAGCCTCTTTCCTCCTACTGGCGAGTTTTTTCTTAGCGTGTGACATGAGATCATACATCATGCTTCCTGATCTCTTTGATTCTTTGTGGCATCATGCCACTGGCATTAATTTTCTCCTAAATGTCTTAACATTGTTTTGCTTGGTGGCCTCAGGAACCGATACGAATGTTCGAACAATTTACCGTCATTTGCTACACATTCCTCTCTTTGGATTTCCTGTTCCATTTCAGAAAACGTCTGTTTTCTCTTCTTTGCACTTCCGTCCTTTTGTAACTCATTATTTCTCGAGGTTCCCTTCACTCGGACTGGTATAACACACTCTATCACAGAGGTCTCCAGGCCAGTAATGTGCTCATGGAAAGGATTTCCTAGTAGTGATGCCATCAATCTCAGTCCAATATGACATTCACAATAAACAATATCCGTTTTGCAATTTTCAAATTGAGAATCACTATATTGAGAATGTGAATTCGAAGAAATCTCAAATTGCTATTGACAGAGATTGTTACATATGGAATTGCAGTTCAAAAATTGAGATTCGGTATATTTCACAATTAACGAGTTGCAAAGAGCCCTTTGCTTCTTCAAAGTTTGTCTCTTTGTGAAGATTCATTGCATGAGACCAATTGTAATGCAAGAAAAATCAGAGACAGTCGTGATGTTGGAAAACGTAGGATTGACCTGTTGTTGTGGAATGCACTATGTAACTTACTAACAAACTGAACTAAGTGCCAGAGTCACAAAAAATGGTTTCAACTTGCACAACGACTGTTTGCAAATCCAATGAGATTTTGCCATCGACCTAAGCTCTATTAGGTCGGTTCCCAAAATCACCATTCAGAGTGGGTCACAACCGAGCTGAATTAATGAATAATAATGTGGTAAGTCACAAAATGTGACCCACTCCTATTGGTGACCAACAGATGGATTGAGGACTGCTGAGGTGAGCAGACAACAATGTCTGTGATAGAATTTTAAGTATTTTTTTAATGCAGCCCATTTTCTTTATAAGAAACAGGGTTGCGTTTTAAACAAAAAAAACTTTTTTTAAAGTCACCTGGACAACTGCTTCCTTGGAAGCAACTTTTTTTTAAATTCACAAAGAGGAGTAATTTTTTTTTTTACATTTTCCGAGGTAACCTATCAATGGTTTGTGACTGGAATTACGGTCACAAACCATTGCTACATAGTATTGCGAATTACAATTTCGAAGGGGCGACTTAAAGATGCCCCTTCCAAAATGTAATTCATTAATGTGACAGGAAAAGTCCAGTTAGGAATTTAGGGCCATATGTACTAAAGCATTTTCCCATAGACACAGAATGGGTAAAATCCTTTGGTACATCTGGCCCTTACTGCACTAATAGCTCTAACTCGAGCAAACGCGGGACCCATTGCACTGCAAATGCTTATTCTGGTTTGGAGCTGATCAGAGAAGGTTGAATGTCACAATATCAACCACAAAAATATTAACCCCCAACAACATAGACTCTTAAATATCCATTTACACAATATTGTCAAGGTAAGCATACATACAGGAGCATAGATTTTATTTTTTTAATTCAAATCTACCTAGCTTGAGAATGCCATGCAATAATTGTACAATACTATCACAGGAGTGTAGCAGTGTCATTTTGCAAGCAGTTGAATATCAACACATATGATTAAATATCTGTTTAAATAGTAGTCTGTGCTGCAAGGGAACATCTCCAGTGCTGCGTAGCAAGCAGCCATAATCAAGCAAAAACTTAAATCCAAAACTGTGGCAACGTGTTGCACTCCAGAATATCAGAACATGTGTCTACCAAGTGCCTGTCGTGGCTTACAGAAACATCTTCCTTTTTCTGAACTTTCATTACTTTGTTGACTTAGTAGCTTTATATTTTACAGTTGACCCGTAACATCATAAATGTAGATTTCAATAGCCCATATTGTAATGTCCTAATGCATTATGATCATTGCATTTGATCTCCTGGACAATATTTATGACATTTTGATGCAGTGCTACTCCTGAAACGTATTTTACACTTTTTGGAGATTATCAGAGGCATGTATCGGCACCTATCTGGTGTGCACCTTGGCATGAATGTCCTTCTCTCATTGTGTAGTAGACTTTGTATCTGAATATTTAAAGGCTTTTTCTGTTACCACACAAATCCAAGGTTTAGTAGCACAAATTGTTATGTTTCAATGAATTAAAGCAGTGGTTCTTAACCTTTTGACTTCTGTGGACCCCCACATAATCATTACAGATCCCATCTGAATCATTATTGGAATCCATGGACGTCTTAAGAGTCAATACTGGACGTTACGGACTCCGGACTATGCGTTTTCAATGATTTGATCCTCACAATGACACAGTAAAAGTACAGAAACAAACAGTAATCATACAAATTCAAACAAATACACAAATGATAAAATATTCACATGCAAAAATAATTTAAAAAACATTGTACTTTTTATGGCAATGATGGAGCTTTTCTAAATGTAATTGAGGCCACTCATCATCCTTATTATATTCTGTTTGATACATGCACCCACAAATCAATCTGAGGGTACTGACCAACTTTTTAGTCTCCAATTTCAAATTAATTCACTTTAAAATAACATTTAAAAGTTTACATTTTGCATTGTGTTTATTTATTTATATACACTTTATTAAGCTGTTATGCTGCCATGGACCCCTTGACTAGGCTGTGCAGCCTAATGGGACCTTCAGCAAGACAGAGAGAACACAGAAGAAAAGGCAGTCCCCACAGGAGACCCACTGGAAGAGGAACTGGGAGTCACAGAGGAGCCCACGCAGCACAACTGCAGAAGGGTCCACGCTGCAGGAGAGGCATGCAGAAAGCTGTGTGTCACACGAAAGAGTGCTGGGGGCTGGAGCTACATGAAGCCTGAAGATCCCTTGGAGGAGATGCCAACAAACCTTGGTAGCTGCAAGAGACGCAGTGCATGTGGGCACTGTACTATGTGGGAAGACAAGGGCTTACCTCCACCAAAGTTGGACAGCTGGCAGAGAGGACCGAGTGGACTACTCTGGACCAAAACCCGTGACGCAGGATCCATGCAGCTCAGGATGAGAGGAGATCCACGCAGCTGGCTATCATTGCAGTTGGTGCCTGTGGATGCAGGGGAGTGACTCCTTCACTCCAAGGGAGGTACCATCTTCCTTCTCATGCAGACTGAAGACGTGCCACTCTCAGAGGTTGCACAGCTTGGGGAAATGTTGCAGAAGCTAGAAGGAGCTGTGGAAACAATGTTGCAAGCAGAGTCGTCATCGTGGATGCAGATTGTGAGTTCCTGGAGGGTCCAGTGGCTAGAAGTCAAAGTAGAGGTTGCAGAGAAGCCCTGCTGGAATCTTGCAAGCCGAATCTGAGGACCGACTCAAGAGAAAGACCCTAAATAGCCCTGAAAGGGGGATTGGTCACCTAGGAAGGTGACCACCTATCTGGAGGGGGCTCTGATGTCACCCGCCTGACCTGGCCACTCAGATGCTCCCCGAGGTCCCTGCCGACCTTGCATTCAAGATGGCAGAGCCCAGGGACCTTCTGGATGGAGCTCTGGGCACCACCCCTGCCGTAGTGATGGACAGGGGAGTGGTCACTCCCCTTTCCATTGTCCAGTTTCATACCAGAGCAGGGACTGGGGGTCCCTGGACAGGTGTAGACTGACTTATGCACAGAGGACACCAAATGTGCCCTTCAAAGCATACCAGTGGCTTGGGGAGGCTACCACTCCCAAGCCATGTAACACCTAGTTCCAAAGGGAGTGGGTATTACCCCCCTCTCCCAAAGGAAATCCTTTGTCCTGCCTTCCTGGGCTTGAGCTGTTCAAGCAGCAGGAGTGCAGAAACCTGTCTTAGGGGTGGCAGCAGCTTGGGCTGCCCAGAAAACCCCAGAAGGTTGCTAGGAGCAATGCTCCGGGTCCTCTAAGGAGCTCCCAGAGCGCATGGCATCATACTTCCAACTGGCAACAGTACTGGGGTATGATTCAGACATGTTTGATACCAAGCATGCCTAGGTTCGGAGTTACCATTATGTAGCTGGACATAGGTAGTGACCTATGTCTAGTACACGCCTAAAATGGCGCCCTGCACTCACAAAGTCCTGGAAAGTGGAACTGGAGTTTTTGGGGGCACCTCTGCTAGTGCAGTGATGTCCTCACACACAGGTACTTGCACCCTGCCCCCTGGGCTAGGAGAGCTTGCCATAGGAGTGACTTGCATTGACCTGGTGCAGTGACCTGTAGTGAAAAGGGTGCATGCTCCCTTTCACCCAAGCTGCAATGTTAGGCCTGCAGATACACTTTGCGTGGGCCCCCCATGGGTGGCATAATACATGCTGCAGCCCATGGGGATCCCCTCATACTGCATTGCCATGGCTACCTGGATACCATATACTAGGGACTTACATGGGGCCACCGGTATGTCAAATGTCGGGTATAAGGGGTTGAACTAACCAAGTTGAAGGGAGAGAGCATAATCACTGGGGTCCTGGTTAATGACAACAGGCAGAAAATGGGGGTCACCATCCAAGAAAGAGGCTACTTTCCTACAATGACCAGACAGCCCAAAGTGTTTGACTTATAGTTGACTGGTGTTCACTACGTGTGGCCCAAAAGGAAGTACATTAGAAATTGGTAGGTTAAAATCCCCTTTTTTCTTTTCTCAGACAAAGCCCCTTGATGTTGAGTTGAGGCTTCTGGCTTTATGCTATGCCTTTGAAACCTGGTCATGCACAATCTCATTTAAGTGTATCATGTGTCCGGCCTCTTTTGTGTCCTGGATAATGTGATTTCCATGGTCCAAGGCTCTGGGACAGCACTGGGCCATGGCTTTCTCTGTGGTTCTTGCTAGTATCAGTATCTAACAACATACATATGCCTGGTAGTAACATGCCACAGTTTGTATAATTGTGCGCTTGTGCACTGCCTTAAGTGGACAACTGTTGTGGCATGCATGCGCTGGCATAGAATGTTTCTTCATAATAGTCTTGTACTGAATGCTTCTATGTCTTGAGCTGAAGAGTGTAGTTTTCTAGTTCTCTGTGTCTTAGAAACAGGATTTATTGACTCACCATTGCTCTGCTACCGACCATTTCCACTTTTCCTCTGGTTTCTTTTCCTCTTCCATCCCTCCTCAATGTTTTCTTACTGTTGGTGCTGTTTATATAGGCTCTATCTTGGACCTTCTGTCAGCACCTTTCAGGTTGTGCTATTGTCAATTACTTTATTTTACTTCTTGAATGTATTTCTAATTGCAACCATATAGGAATCATATCCTGGGTTTTATTCATTCCAAGCTCCACCAGCTACATCCTTGCTATGCTTGTAGCATAAGAATTAGACTACTTTTTTCCACACTGTGCATGTTTCTGCAGTGGCCTGTGTGCTTGCAGTTCGTTGGTTTGTGTGGTGTCCTTTTAATGACAGACGACAATGGCCCACTTCAGTTACATGCTAGAACTGTTATTAGCTTAGTTGTTCAAGGACGCCAGGGGTAAGCAACTCAGTTACAGAGTAGCCTCCAAGAAAAGGGAGAGCTATTGTATAAACACTTTTCAAAGAATATTAAATGCCTCTCCAGCACTGCTTACCTACCCTGGTGATCCTCTCATGGATGCTGGAGGTGATTCCACATGCAAAGTTAGCTATGCCTTACCCCTGCAGGAATCACTAGTTCTACCAGATTCACTGTATATTGCTGTTTCTCATAAAGCCTCGTCATTTTCGAAACAGCTAAAGCAAGGTCATGTGACTCATGCTCATAATTTCCATTTTGTGTGGAGATGACGTGTAATCGGAATCTGAAATGTAACAAGTTGGGCACTTGAATGGAGAAGTAACATTCCTTTAATTGGATTTAAATGAATAAGGATACTAGCAAAGCATCACCCCGACACTCGGGTGCTCGCCAACCACCCTCCTAGAGAATGTCCTATAGCCCAACTCACTTACGTACATTCCATGGTGCGTTAGAAGATTCAGGAGGGAGTCAAGGGTGCTGACAATGTAAATAAGGTTCCTTCAGAGCCGCCTAGATTCTTTCGAAATGAAACACAGTAGTTAAGTTCCAAATTCAGTGCCACAGGTAATCCTTCCAATTGGTGGGCGATCCACACGTACATTTTGACCTTTCAAGATCCTCTCTTCCACAATCAGTGATTATTTGAAGATGTTTTCCCTAATTGTTCTCTTCTTTCTCACATTGACCTGTTGTTGTTGGATAAACCCCCTAAACGTAGAGTCATCATGCATAAAGACTGTGTCACTTTCTTCCAGGACATTGGTGCAACATTTGACTTTTTTAGTTCTTCTTCAATAATGCCTCCTCAGATATAGTCCACCTTTCTCTGTTACATAAATCCACCAACGATCCTTGGCAAGCCTATACTTTGCTCTCCTTGGTTGCTCATATTTGTCTATTCCTAGACAGTATATTCCTTTTAGCTTCACCTTCACAAAATTCCCTGCCTCTGTCGAAATCTGCTTTGATCTCTTGCTGGTGCCATAGTTTCGTACATTCTACATAGTTTGTCTTTGTTCCTCTTCCACTGATCGTCACCTTTGGGGCTTGTCAATAAAATCAGTCCACCATAGGTTTACGTTTTATTGTAGTTTCTGCCCTTGCATGAGTTTGAATGCATTCATTGCCTTCATTGGTAGTGCATCTGTATACATTTAATATGTCTACATTAATGTTTCAACACATCTCACAACTGATTAACAACAGTATAGTATCTACTATCTTGTTCATTCTCTTCACTAAGTTGTTGCTTTGTGGAAACCATGGTGTTGTTTTTTGTTTTCAATACTATTTTGCCTCAGTATGCCTTCATTTGCGTTGAAGTAAATTGCACATTGTTTGTGACTCTCTCATAGCACACCCTTCTCTGCTGAATAGATCTACCAAAAGTGTTATAGCTGTGCTAGTCGTAATTTTCAAAATAAATGTTACCTCAATCCGTCTGCTTCTGCAATTGACCGTCACTGATACAACTCAGGCTGATACTGGCCCATTAAAATCTATACCCACTTTTCTCCATGTCTTTTCTACTACTTCGGCTAGTGTAATGGATGCACTACATTTCTCGAGGCTTTTTTCACTCTTTCTACAATCTGGACAATTTTCGATCCAACTCTTTACTCCATAGTTTACCCCACACCACCAGTAGTCCCTCTATAAGTGTCTGTTCTTTTCATGACAGCGTGCAAGGTTTTGTTGGCAAGCAGTTCCTTTGGTCATGCTGCTGTGAATTTATGAGTCTTTCCAAACTCATCCAAACTCGCTACCATTGCTTTATTTTCAGAGTTTTTTCCACTATCTGTTGAGGATGTGTCGAGCAATCTCGATAGGCAGTCTGCCACTTGATTTTTACCTCCTAGTAAAGTATTCCATTTTGTAATGGTACTCGTGAAGTCTTGACACCAGGTGAGCCAGTACTGTGTTCCAATTTTTTGTAGGCCGTATTTATTAAGGTGGGTCACTGTTCCCTTATTTTTTTTCTTTCTTCTTACAGTCTAACTTTCTTCCACCTGCACTTTGCAACAGTGTGTTGACCTTTCCCCTATAATAGGCACACTCCATCAGGAAAAAGTGTAGAATTCTAAATAAATTATTTGAAAGCTGGACTACTCTTTTTTTTTTTTGCGGTCCAGTTCCTAATACGCACATTGCTCCATCAGATCTCTTTCTTCAACTTCGACGCCATCACCTTGAAGACAGCTACAAGCTGTGTGCAGCATTTGCCCCACAGTCAGATGGCGGGGTGTCTCGTGCCTGAGGTACACCGTAGCACTCAACACTGTTCCTCACGTCTACAGGAACCACTGGTGTCAGATCCAAAGTCCAAATGTGTCTATTTGCTCTTCTCTTCATCCTCCTGGAGGGCGGAGGGCTTTGTGTGCGGCCTGCGGGTTTCTGCAGCAGAGGTGCGGCTTCCCAGCTCGGTTGTCCTTTCTTCTTTGCCACAGTGAATCAACACAAGAAGGTCTCCAGTGGGAGAAGTAACACTACTGTTACAATTAAATGAATAAGGAGACCAGCAGGGCGCAAACCCATCCACCAGGAGCTCTCCAGCCACTCTCATAAGGAATGTTCAGTAACCTGCCTCACTCCTGAACATTCCATGGACCCAAGGAGAGAAACAGATACGCGGAGTAGATAAACATAAACATACAGAATCCTCTGTCTTGAGTCAAGACATCCCTCATTTGTGTGATGATGATGCTCACTCTAGTCTACAGTTGAAAGGTCAAAGGTATTTCTTAATGCCGGACAGTTTATGAGTTTTATTTTGAATTGTGTACTTAAATCCACAAAGATACATGGGTCCAAAACGACCATACATGTGCATGGGTGCTTGTGCGAAGTTAAGTTTTGCAAACAACTGCGTCAATTACTTTTCCAGCACAAGTATATTTTAAACTGAAAAGTTGATGCAAGCTGTACGTACACAAAATACTTTTTTTATGGTAAGCTCCAAACCCCCTATTATGTGTGCAACTGGGCCATAACGGAGCAGGAACAGCAGAAACACCCAAATGTTTTCACAGAAAAACTGAACTACGAAAACAGCATGGCGTGACTGGGGAAAATCGCAGCAAGAAATGAAACCAGACACAAACAAGGGGCAAGTGTGATGTAGTGTCTTTTATCCATGTTTAAAATTCCATATTTTTACAGTTTATCCACTAATGCGTGTCTTCGCATTGACATTTGTACTAGAGGTTGTTCCTCGGCTACAAATGTCACCCAGTGTGGCGCGAGATCGTCTTAGTGGCATAGTGCAATGCTTAGCATCATGCAAACATATTTTTTTAGCATCAGTGCGGTCGATGGCACCATCTTCATGACTCAGTAAATGTGGAACCGCGCGATTTTCCCCTTTCATTCATGCAGAACCGCAGTTTAACGCACCCCCCATTTTTTCGGTGCCTTTCTCAAAGATGACATACTTTCTGCCTCAAGCACCCTTAAACCAGTTTTGAGAGGTTTGGAAGAATAGAAGAATTGCTGGCTCATTATTTCGCATACTCTTGGCCCTTCAGCCGATAGTACTCTTAACACAACTATTTATTTTGCCTCATTAATTTACCTCCTCGATAGGGCCTTTCAAATAAACGCTTGTTTGCATTTTTTTGTGTTTGCAGGGAGGGAGCTCAGCTCTTGTGTTTGAGTCTTTTACCCGACACGATGCTCAGCCAGCTATTTTACCAATTGATAGTTTGTTTGTGTTAGTAATAACAGAGCCTCTTCCATTCCACAAATTGTTTACTATGCGTCTAAATGGCCCCACCGCGGCAATCCGGATTTATTCCCCGAAATAAACTATATCGAGGAGAACTATTAATAAAAATGCTTTCCCATACGTACAACGTCCTTTTCAATTATTTTCTGAGGAGAGAGGATGAGACGTGTCAGCTGAGCAGACGGCGCAGTGTTTACACGTGGCGCACCATACGAGACATGTTTATAAGACAGAGTTTGTGCTCGTCTCTATGTGGGGGCGGATGCGCGTGTCTTTTGGAAGAAAACCAAACTGTCCCACGCAGCAATTTTAACAGCTTTTGGGCAGCTCTTGGGATGACCTGACTTGCAAAAGGATTAAAAAAATACGCACAAACAAAAACACACGGCATTTCTAAATAGATTGAAAAACTCATTAGACGCCTAGCTGGATAAGACTCGAATCATTTGTAAGCTGTCAAGGCAGAAACGCTGCTTCTCTGCCCTTTTGGAGTAAAGAATGCGCAGGAGAACCATGCATGAATGATTCATTTCTCCTCTGTCACACAGGCGGAGAAGCGTGATGTGTGGAGGCTGCCGGGTCTCATACCGACCTCATGGTTACATTTAAGGCTCCCTAATGAAGACCCAGCTGGTATGTCTCCCAACAGAAGGAGCTTCGTCAGCGCATGCGCACAGATGTACATGTTCACGTGTCACGTGCTTCAGTATTAATGAGCCATATTTCAAGCAAGGAAAAAAACAAGCATTTGCAATGCAATAGGTCTCGCATTTGTGATCATTAGAGCTATTGGTCTTGTTTATGGTATTGTATTAGAATACAAATGGTATTGTGAGTATAGAACGTCTCTGTTAGTGATGTTTTTGAGACACAGTACTTGTGTCTTAAAGAGAGCACGTGTATGGGAGAAAGGATGTGTGTATGTGAGTGAGAACTTGTATGTGTGAGAAAACTATGTTTATGTGTTATAAAAAGAGATAGTTGAGATAAAAAAATAGTGACAGTGTCTGTGTGAGTGAAATAGTGCTGTGTATTAGGGAGGGAGAATGAGAGAGACAGTAAGAGAGAGAGAGTGCTGTGTAAATGAGACTGATTGAGAGTGATAGAAAGAAAGAAATAGAGTGTGTATGTGTTATAAAGAAAGAGAAAAAACGTAAGTGTTGAACAAAGGATGTGTATATGTGTGTGACAGCATGCAACAACACAAATAATTTGCATAATATTGCTGTAAGGTAATTATTAATCAAAGCAGTGTAAACACGATCTGAAAGCTAATGGTTCACTGCTAGATGTAATAATGTTTTGAAAATTACTAAGTAAAGGTGTGCAAACAGGACATCGTTAATAATGAGCGCACTGCTATATGTAATCATATTAAGAAAATTTACGTAGCCAAATATCTGTGCAAAGGTGAGATAAAATGAAAAGTGCACACTGCAGTATTGACATACATGGCGAAAACTCTGAATAAAATCTTTGTAAATGTTTTTGTAAGTAATGTCTGTGAGACAGAGTACGTGTGTGTAAAAGTGTGTGCTTGTGTATGGAACAAAACATTTGTGTATGAGCATGTGAGCTTGTATGTGTGAGAGAGCCTGTGTGTATTTGTAAAAGTAAGAGGGAAGAGAAGTTGATAAATAAAGACAGTGTGTGTGAGATCAATAGTGCTGTGTGTGAGGGAGGAAGAGCGAGAGAGAAAGAAAGAGAGAGAGTGCTGTGTGAATAACTGAGATACAGAGAGATAAATAGAAAGAAAAACAAAGACTATGGCCCTCATTCTGACCCTGGCGGTTTGTAACCGCCAGGGCAGAGGAAGCACCGCCAACAGGCTGGCGGTGCTTCCGCCGCAGTCAGAAAAGGGGAACCGGCGCCGCCATGGGGATTCTGACCCCCTTCCCGCCAGCCTGTTCCTGGCGGTTTACACCGCCAGGAAGAGGCTGGCGGGAACGGGTGTCGTGGGGCCCCTGGGGGCCCCTGCAGTGCCCATGCCACTGGCATGGGCACTGCAGGGGCCCCCTAACAGGGCCCCATTAAGATTTTCAGTGTCTGCAAAGCAGACACTGAAAATCGCGACGGGTGCCACTGCACCCGTCGCACCCCAGCAAATCCGCTGGCTCCATTCGGAGCCGGCTTCATCTTTGCTGGGGCTTTCCCGCTGGGCCGGCGGGCGATCTGCTTGAGATCGCCCGCCGGCCCAGCGGGAAAGTTGTGATCACCACCGTGGTCATTTGACCGCGGTGCGGTGTTTGGGCGGTTTCCGCCCGGCGGGCGCCGCACGCCGGGGTCGGAATGACCCCCTATATGTGTTATAAAATGAGGAAAACTGTATATGTTAGAGAGAGTACGTGTGTATGTTTGTGAGAGCTTATATGTGTGAGAGAGCATGTATGTGTTATGATTAATGTAACAGTACGAAAACTGTGCTTGATATTGCTGTAATGTAATTAATATTTAAGAGTGTGTAAACATAAGATAAAAGGCAATGCACGCACTTGTACCTTTAAACACGTCTAAAACATTTCTAAGCTAAATATTGGTGCAAACATGAGATAAAGACAAAGCGCACACTGCGGTGTTGATATAAAATGGTCAAACCTTACAATTAAATCTATGTGCATGTCTTTGTAAGTGATGTGTGTGAAATAGAGTATGTGTGTGTAAGAGAGAGTGCGTTTGTGTGGGAGAAAGGATGTGTGTATGTGTGTGAAAGGTAGTATGTCTTAAAAAGTGTGTATGTGCGTGAAAGGTTGTATGTTTTAGAAACCGGTGTGTGATTAAAAGAGAGGGAGGCTGAAGTAAGAAAAAGAGTAAATGTGTTTGGCAAAGAAATAACGGTGTGTATGAGTGCGGTGTGCGGAAAAAGTAGAGAATTCTGTATAAATGTGAGAGTTGAAGAGAGACAATGAGAAAGTCAGACCGAGAGTAGGTGAGTAAAAGAGAGCGAAAGTCCGTTTGTGTGGAAAACAGAAAAGTGCCTGTTTGTGAAAGTGTCTATGTTTGGGAGAGCGTATGTGGGTTATGCGGACCAATGTGACAGGACGGATACTTTGAATGAGATCGTGGCAAGCTACTTAATAACTGAAACTTGTCAACCTCAGGAGAAAAGCGAATGTGCGCTCTGCTCTATGTAATAATGGTTCAAAAATCACTAACTAAAGCTGTGCATACCGTAGATCAAAAAAAAGTTGCACATTTAAATTGAAAAATAGGCATTTCTTACATTTTTAAAACTAAAACTGTTGAAAGACGAAGTGAATCACAACGCACACACTGGTTTTGTTATGGATGTATATAAAATTAGTAACCGAAACTGTGCAGAAAGTGTGTAGTGGTGTGATAATTAGAATAAACAGGCAGTATTGTCAAAGATCCCACTCGGCTTCAGTGAAGAATGAATTAGCATACTTGTAAACCTCACCATCAACATCCACATATGGTCTTTAGGTTGATGATAACAATCTTTAAAGCTATGCTAATTGTCTATTGGACCCTGTCTGGCAACTGCAGACTCTTTGTGACTAAATTGCTTTTGTTCCTGGGAAAAAGGTAGCAGCAAATGCCTTTAAGGATCACATCCTTTAACTGTTTTTTTTGTAATAATGAAGTTTAACAAAAACTGTGCAATAGAAGCCTGTACTAGTAAGGTTTAAAATTAGGTCAGTGTATAATTAAAACTCTGCTGACAGTGTTGAGATCTGTAAATTAACAACACAGAAACTCTGAATAATATGGCTGCGATGTAATTGTTAACCGAAACTGTGCAAATACAACATGAAAGGCAAAGCGCGCGCAGCGGTATTGTCCCAAAGTGGTCAAAACGTAAAAAATAAAAGGAATATGAATGTCTCTGTGAGTGCTGTGTGTGACACTGAATACGTGTGTGTAGCAGAAAACGCGTGTGTATGTAATAAAGGATGTATATATGTGCGTGAGAGCTTGTGTCGTTAAAACTGCGTATGTGTGTGTGAAAGAAAAACGAAACAAGCACGTTTAGAAAATTAGAAACCGAAGTAAAATTGAAAACACAAGATAAATTTGTGCAAACATTACATAAAAAGGAAACGCATGCGCTGCTATATTTAAGCACGTTTAAAAAATAACCAAAACAGAGCAAACACATGTTGACAGCAAATCACACACAAAAACATGAAACCGGTGCAAAACATACTGATCGCTACCGTGCCACTACAAGGAGTAAAAAAAATAGTTCCACTAACATATTATTAAGGAAACCTGTGTAAGAAGATTGTACTTGGTCGCTGCGCTTTGGGAAGGATAAACACGAAAGGAGGCATGACGCATGCATGCCAAAAACCAATAGCAAACAAAGAAAAAGCAAACAGCTAATAAAAAGCCAGTAGGTGGGTATAGAGCCCACAGAGCAATTACAACAGTCCGAGAGACAGCGCATGTGCGCTGCCTAGGCTCGACCTAATGAGACCCTTCCCGACCCTTAGTCTGGTATTGGAATACTGTCATAATTTGGGTGAAGCGGCCCTCTGACACCTGCGGCCCCTGGTGCCACTTCACCGGCCGCACTATTTATAGCTATGCCCCAGCTAAATATACACAGAGGTGTTTCCCCTTCTCACCGAACAAATGCAGGGTTACCTCAATTACTTGACCAACCCAGGCTAAGGCTAAATTTGTGCTGGCGTTTGCAGGTCGTGGGCACCAGCACTCATCTTTGGAAACCTCGATTTGTTTTTCATAATCGGACTTTGACTCAGAACAAGCGATAGAAAGACACAAGGAGGACGAGGAGCAAGATATTGAAACAGTTGCAAAGGGAGAAAGCAGTAATGGAAAAAAACCTGTAAGAATAAAATAGGGAGAAATGAAGTGTAGGGTGGTGGAAGGCAGAGGCATGAGATGGAGTAAGAACTAGTTAGCCTTTGCATTCAGCAACCCTGATATTGAGCAGCACGAAATTATTGGGGCTCCTCCGCTTATTCTTTTCCACAAATTAAGCATTAGACTCAGATACACATTGAGCCTGTGTTTATTGACGGTTAAAACTGATACATTTATACTTCTTGAGCAATTCCGCAGGTGCAGTGGCACACAGACCTAATGATTTTCGGTATCAGGAAGGGGCGTGTTTAGGGCATTCCTTCCCATAACCGAATCCGAATGGTATTGTGTGTAATGTATGATTTTTTTGCAACCGTGAATGTGGTCGCAAAACAATCACATTTAATACCAATTTTAAATTGGTGGTAACCCATTCGCAAACAGGAAGGGGTCCCCAAAGGACCCATTCCCCTTTGTGAATGGAAGCACGAATATTTTTTCAGAGTAGGCAGCGGTCCCACGGACCACTGCCTACTCTGAAAAAATGAAAAGAAAAATGTTTAGTTTTGAAGTGCATCCTGTTTTACTTTAAGAAAAATGGGCTGCATTAAACAAAAAAAAGCTGCTTTATTTAACAAGCATTTGCAATGCAATGGGTTTCGCTTTTGCTCGAGTTAGAGCTATTAGCATTGTAAATTCCTAACTGGATGTTTTTGCCACGTAAATTGAAAATGAAAAGTAAAACAGTTGACATAAGCAAGCCAATTCAAGGCACCACGGCCGCAATGGGTGCAATGGAGAGACGCAAAAGGAAAAAGAAGTCAAACATATCAGCAATCGTGCGATTATCCATGTAACAGGGTTGATGGACAAGGCGATAACAACCCTGCCCCAAGGAGGGCCAAATGTAAAGCATTTACCAATGATAACAAACGGTTTTTGAAAGGCAAGCCCACGAACAAATGATAGTGATGGGCGTGGTTAAAAGCTCACAGATACATTACAACAGGTAATAGCGCTTGTGAGATCGACCTAAAAAGGAGTCGCAGACATGGTGGTCTGCTGTCCCCAGCAGGCCACCATCCCTGTGAGTGCAGCCATTCCCGATGGGGGCATGAATATTGATGAGGTAGGTAATTTGCGACCCCATTGGGAATTGCAAACAGTGTACTTAACACTGTTGTACATTTTGTTTTGCGACTCACAATTTGCGATTCCCAAACGGATTGCAAATTGCGAGTCGAAAAACAAAAGGTCATACCTCTGGCCCTTGGTCTCATAGTGCAGGTTCTCAATACATAACGTGTTGGACATAGCAGGTCTTGTTCAGTGTGGCATTCTTGCTACAGCTTGGGTGGCAAGGTTATATGGCTTTTGCAACAGTTTCTCAAGATTCTTCTTATAATACAAACTCTCCAAAGGTTCACTAGGTCTGAAATGTAGTTAAATTGTTTGTATTAACATAGCCGTTGAGAAATATACAACCTCCTGTACTACTGTTACTCTGTATATATCTAATCTATTAAACCCACCAGAATTCAAATCTAAATAAACTGTATGTCTTGTTGGAAGTGTCTAAACTCTCTGCTCAACTCACCCACCATCTATCGTAGATTGCAATATTATGTGGGTGGTACACTCCTACATGACTTGTTGCAAGACCCCTCGCATGCCTACTTCCATGACCACCTACATAATAGGGAAGTGATGAATTTCATGACCATCTGCATGACAACATCTCTTATGCATAAGCAGGCTACCTTTCACTTATTTCACTGAAAGCTCATGCATAGTCACAGCAACAAAAACAATATAAGGGCATGCTTATTATCTTTATGCACAACACTTACGGCGCACACATAAGACATGTAACTCACACACTCTTTCACAAGTATCACTCCCATAGAGTAGCATGCTACCCATTTGCAAAGTGCTTTATAAATACAATTACAATAAAATGGTAAGGCCTGCTACCTACCAATCACTGCCCTGAAAATATGATAACAGGGAGAAAATCCAGCTTAACAGTATCTTGCGCAGTTTCACTTCTAATGTGGCTTGGGGGAACCCCAGAATGTCTAACAGTGTCCCATGTATGTACTCTTTCCTGTTCGTTATAGTGGGGTGTTGTCACCTTCTTGGCCCCTATAAGATCTATTGTTAACCTTACCTACCAGATTTGAATGTTTCACTTTAGTCACAAGACAATCTAAAAAGTCACCCAAACTGCATGAATAGCTTGCTCCAAAGAATATTGGCTACTGTGAATTACTTCTGGTCATAAGCAGGAAACTGCTTGTGTATGCCCAAAGGGGCCTGTTATCATAAAAATATTCCTTTCTTGGGTGTGGAAGGCCAATGACTTAATGGCAGTGTAGTTTAAAGCCATACTTTTATTGCTTTGCAAGAGTTATATGGCTTCTGCTCTTTAATCCCTAGTGTTGCTGTGGTGGTATGCAGTTTGTGAGTTATCACTTAACATCATTGGCTAGGCTGGGCCATTAAAACCACCTTCAACCAAAGCTGAACATCTTGCTTTTTGATTTTAACTTAATGTTTCTCCAATCAGTCATAGAGAATATAGCTCTTGTTCTTTTTTTTGGGACATAACATTACACAATGCAAATGTAATGGTTGAAAGCACCATGGCTCAATTAAGTACATCGGCTTAATACTTATGTAAAAGATAAATAAAAACATAAATCTCGACAAGGAAAGCAGGCATATAAAATCAAATTAAAACTGTACGATGTTGGAGCTAATAAACCTCATAGTCATATGATGATCTGTGAATCCTACATTCATAAATATCATATATTCTGTGCAACCGTTCAACCTACATAACAAGATAACATCTGGACTTTGATTTAGCCGAAAAAAATCAGAAAAAAATCAGAAAACAAGAACAAACTGATCTGAAATTCTCTTCCCTAACTTTCATTTTTAGGTCAAGCCTAGA
Source organism: Pleurodeles waltl (assembly GCF_031143425.1). Taxonomy (NCBI): domain Eukaryota; kingdom Metazoa; phylum Chordata; class Amphibia; order Caudata; family Salamandridae; genus Pleurodeles; species Pleurodeles waltl. Next base: position 472,697,177 of record NC_090437.1, on the reverse strand, counting down.
CAGCGTTTGTATTGTCTCTTAGTGACCTTTTGTAGATAGTTTGGGAGGTTCAATTCCACCCACTCATTGTGATTTGTGCATGTCAGTGTCCATTAAAAACCCTTGCATGCTATTGGGTAATCTTACTGTTCGTCCCACCTTTTTTTTGCTTTCCTCCCAGGGGAGCGAACCAACTACTATCTAAATACACTGCTCACCATTTTAAGCTGCCTTCGGGGACTACCTTGATCATTCATCTTAAGAACTGAAGAGGAGTGCTGTCTTTCTGAGCTCTGCTGTAAACAGGTCACATTTGTTATTTCATTGCTGCTTATCAGCACAGTGCCCGCTTCACAGCCGCTGGCCTTCAGGTTTCATTATGGCAGTCACGCACCTAAGTTTTAGCTACATGGGGACAGCGCTTCATGTTTTAGTGCAGCGCCCATTTTCTTGTTTTCAAAATAGCTATCATAGAGCTTGCGGTTTGCATTTCTAGGCCATGCCCATCCTTCCTGCACCTCCTGCTCCGTTTGTTCCACCCCCTCCCCGGACTCTCTCCTGCCCAGTATTTATGTCTTCCAAGCACCAATATGATCCCTGAGCATACCAACCACGGAAAATCTCCCAATTTCCTCCTTCTGCCATTCACAAGACCTGTCATTCCTCGAGAAGGCGGACCCGAGGAGAAGGGAGCAAAGATGCCAAAGGCAGCACCGGACAAAGGGCCAGATGTAGGAAGCCTTTTGTGCCTCGCAAACGGCGAAAAACGCAGTTTGTGAGGCGCGAAAGGCCTTACGCGAGGCAGAGTCACATTTTGCGAGTCAGTACCGACTCGCAAAATGTGATTCCGACTCGCAAATAGGAAGGGGTGTTCCCTTCCTATGTGCGACCGCATCGCGATGTTGAGTTGCTTTGTAACCGTGAAAGCGGTCGCAAACCAACTCGCAGTTACCATCCACTTGAAGTGGATGGTAACTCATTCGCAAAAGGGAAGGGGTCCACATGGGACCCCTTCCCCTTTGTGAATGCCACAAAAAAGTATTTTTCAGAGCAGGCACTGGCATTACTCTGAAAAAACCGAAACTAAATGGTTTCAGTATTTTTTCTTTTTGCAGCTCGTTTTCCTTTAAGGAAAACGGGCTGCAAAAAGAAAAAAAAACTGTTTTATTTAAAAGCAGTCACAGACATGGTGGTCTGCTGTCTCCAGCAGGCCACCATCCCTGTGAGTGCCTAGACTCGCTATGGGGTCGCAAACTGCGACTCACCTCATAAATATTCATGAGGTGGGTCTTTGCGACCCCATGGCGAGTCGCAGAAGGTGTCTGAGACACCTTTCTGCATTTCATTTTGCGAGTTGCAAATTGCGAGTCGCTAGTACTCGCAATTTGCAACTCTCAAAATGAAACCTACCTACATCTGGCCCAAAGTCCAGTGCTGCTCGGCGTGTGACGCTGTCTTTGCAGACCTGCATTGTTTCCTTCAAGCTTTAAGTGGAAACAACATTCCCTTGTTGCACAATAAAGGTTTGAAATAAACGTGATGTACACCAGTTGTCCTGCTTGGATGCGTGTTGCTGGTCCTGGGTCAGGCTAAGTTAGGATGTAAGTTTGCGTGTAAACAAGTTATCAGGGCACGCGCTTGGAATCCAGAGGAGAGCGTGCCACAAAAATGTGTTGGATCCTTCACTCGGAGAGTTTTGAATGATGCTTAAAGATATGTCTGTATTATTGAACTATTATGGTAAATACAGCAAAATTCCATAAATTAACACTACGACTGTGCAGGTGTACATGTTGAATAATCATTCTACGACGCAGTAAGGATGCTAGTGATGTACTTCACCTGAATACATTAGCTGTATCAGATTTTGCTGCTGTGTTTGGTTCTCTAGCCTGAATCACTCTTTTGTTTTCAGTATTGCTATTTCTTCTTTAAAAGTAGAATTTATAAATGAATGAATAGGAACTGCACAAGTGTGAACTCTGGGGAGAGCTGTATTCGCCACAACTGTCAATATATTTTTCTCCAGTAAATAATTCGCAATATCCATGTATTTCCTAATGAGTTTACCTGAGGAATCCCCAGAGAGTGGCATTTAGGACAAGGATTCCCATCCAGTTGCCCTCTATGCAAAACATAATATTCTGATTACATATCAAGTATTCTGGGAAGGAATGTCACACGCAGAACATTCCTTACTACAGTGCGCTCTACCTGGGGTCTTTTGGTTTCTCATATGCACAGTACAGAATAAGTGGCTTCTAAGCCCACGTAGAAGAAAATCAAACATCAGCATAAACAGTTTATTAGTGTCACCATGAAATTACATGCATAAAATCAGCAATATGTATTAAAAAAAATAATCAAAAGAAAATGATAAAATCACCTAAAGTATACCATGTGATGTATAACCACACACGCCATTTTTTCCAACACAATGCAACAGCAGGAGCTTAAGAGGCAAGCAGGCAAAATAGAATATTTAGCAGCAGGTCTAGCAACAAAAACGTGGACTCAGTGGCTACTGTTTATTAGTATCATAAAAAGAATGCACAAAATAGACACGTCTCTAGAAGCGTGGGAAAGGACTTCAACAATGGTACTTGCCTTAACTTCAAAGGCTTTGGATCCAATGATGAAAAGTTATCTACCTCCTTGGCTTGGAAATGTCATATAAGGAATCTTTAGAATGTCTTGGTCTAAGGCCGCATAGCCACCTCTTGAACTGTGACGTACAGCAGTAAATCGCACTAACTCCCAACAAAATGTTAAGGTTGGACTTGCTGGAAATAACCCTTTTTGCAGGGTTATCCCCAAACGTTTTTGCATTCTTCCTTCTATTTTTTCTGATGTGTTTTTGCTGCTTTATTGTTACTGCGCACTTTACCACTGATGATCAGTGCTAAAGTGCAAGTGCTCCCTTTGTAAATTGTATTGGTGATTGGTGTATCCATGATTGGCATATTTGATTTACTAATAAGTCCCTGGCAAAGTGCACTGTGTGCACCCAGGGCCTATAAATCAAATGCTACTAGTGGGCCTGCAGCACTGATTGTGCTTCCCACATGTGTAGCCTTGTAAACATATCTCAGACCTGCCACTGCAAAATCTGTGTGTGCAGTCTTGCACTGCCAATTCGACCTGGCAAGTGTGCCCACTTGCCAGGCCCAAATCTCCCCTTTTACTACATGTAAGGCACCCCTAAGGTAGGCCCTAGGTAGCCCCATGGGCAGGGTGCTGTGTATGTTAAGGGTAGGACATGTACTGATGTGTTGTATATGTCCTGACAGTGAAATACTGCCAAATTCATTGTTCACTGTTGCAAGGCCTATCTCTCTCATAGGTTGACATAGGGACTGCCCTTAAATATCTTTTAAGTGTTTCCCATTGGGGCAGATAGAGATATGGAGTCTGGGGTCTCTAAACTCACAATTTAAAAATACACCTTTTTGTAAAGTTGATTTTTAGATTGTCAGTTCGACAATGCCACTTTTAGAAAGCGGGCATTTTCTTGCTTAACCATTCTGTGCCTCTGCCTGCTTGTGTATTCCATGTCTGGGTCAGACTGACAGTTGTGCTGTTGTAAATTCCCTCTAGACAGTGACATAAAGGGAGCTGGAGTTTAGCCTGCAGATCCTGATGAGCCTCCTGGGATAGAGTAGGGAGGGAGGAGTTGACACTTACACCTGAAAGGGCTGTGACTGTCCTCACACAATGCAGTCTCCAACCCCCTGGAGTGTGTCTGGGATCAGACCTGAACAAGGCAGGTTCTTGTGAACAACAGGGACTTCAATGGCAGAACTGGGTATAAGTAGTGGACCCAAAACTCCAGACTTTTAGAACACTTCTGGATCGAGAGGAACCTCTGCCAAGGAGAAGAGCTGACGAGCTGGAGGAGGAGTACTGCCCCTTTGCTGTGGGTGCTTCCCTGGGATTGACTGCAGTTGCTGCTTCTGCCTTAAAGAGGGCAAAGACTGAGCTTTGCTGAGTATACTGCTTATGAAGTTTCTCCAAGGGCTTGGAGTAGAGCTTGCCTCCTGTTTGAAGTCTCAGGGATATCAAAGACTTCAGCTTCATCTTCCTACATCACTGGAAACTGTGTGTTTTGTGCTGCAACAGCAGAAAAACCACAGTGACGCCATCAACGACACCGCTGCCTGCACCATGACCTGATGACGCCACACAGAGCCGTGCCCCACGTACGAACACAACTCTGGTCTCACTGACGCCACCACCTAATGCTGTCACCGAGCCGCTGCTTTCACCATGACCTGTGGGCCCTGCATCGCCTTGCTCACACTGTAGCCTCGGCATCCCCAATGATGACGCTCCATGCTTATTGGCACTACTGCCTGTATCTTGGCCGGTGGACACCACTCATCAGGTACACGAAGCACTGTCCTGTCCCACACCGCAGCCCCGGTCCACTGACGCCAGTGCCATCAACTCCAGTGTCCTCAACAGACACCCCTGTCTGCACCGCGACCCATGGGCACCGCACAGAGCCTTCCCTCCCCACACCGCAGTCTTGAGCCTACCTGTGACAGCGCTTCAGCAACAACGATGCCACTGCCTGCACCGTGACCTGGAGACACCGCACGTCGCACTGCCCCGCTTCACACCTGCAGCCCTTGTCTCATTGACGCTGCAGGATGCAGTCACCCAGCCGCTGCCTGCACTGTGACCTGTGGACACCACAACGCATCATCCGGCATTGCACCACAGCACAGACGCCATTCACACCATCACTCCTGACTTCGCCATCAGCCTGGAGTTCGATCTGCAAAGCGTGTGACTTCAAGGGCCCGACAACTCCTGCACTGACCTCCGGAACTGAAGCCTGTGACACCAGTGACGCCGCACTCCGGATCTCATTGTGAGGATCACAACGCCCTACATTTCGAAGGTACTATTTTCAGGTCTTCCCGACACTGTAGCTGGCCCGCGACACCGCAGCCAGCCTGAACTGTTGGATTTGTTGTTCATGACACCTTGATAGCACCAGACAGAGCTATTGACTTCAAGGAACTGTATTTGTTTGTTAATTCTTTCAAAATTCATATCTTTATTACTGTAAGTTGGATTTTTCTCGTTTTGGTCTTGTTTTACATAGATAAATATTGGCTATTTTTCTAAAACTGGTGTGGTGCCCTTTTGTGGTGTTTTCACTGTATTACTGTGTGTTATGTGCAGATGCTTTACACATTGTTTCTGAGATAAGCCTGACTTCTCGTGCCAAGCTACCAAGGGAGTGAGCAGGGGTTCATTGAGCTGGGTATCTTCCTCATCCTGACTAGAGTGAGTGTCCCTACTTGGATAGGGTGCAAACCGACTGCCACCTAAAGACCCCATTTCTAACAGGGCTGTTGTTCAAATAATAAATTTAAGGCTAATGCCTGCCCGTCACCCTCCTTTCTGCCACAAGAAATCCTACACCCGATTTCATTGTAAGATACCCGGGCCAGATACAGGTTTATACATTTATGGGATATTTAACCATATTAAGAGACAATGGCCTTCCAAAGATACCATAGACCCTAATGCAACAAGAAAATTGGGCCCCCATGCCCTGATTGGCAGTAAAAAAAAAAAAAAAGCTACTGATTTAATTGAGGTGATGTGGATCCCGCACAGCCATGGGCACTCGTGTCACAACACCTGTTGCACCGTTGATAGCTATGCACTGCGACCGATGCCTGTCTTCCCTCCAGGCTGGAACTGTGCAAGAGGTCTATGACTTGAAGCTTGAGGTGGTTGCTGCAGAAGTGTCCACCCAGCAACTCGACAAGTAGGTAGTGTATAACAGGTCAGGCCAGCTGTGCTGCACTCAACCCCATCTGGGGATTCTTGTGCTTGACAGAGGTCTGTTTTGCTTTTAGTTACATTGCCCAAGCCCCCACCTCCCACCTTGTTCCAGAAGAGCATAGAGAAAAGTACTTGGTAAGCCCTAATGAAAACAACAAATCTGAACTCGCTAAGCAGACCAGCAGGCACCTTGGATCTCTGGGTCCTGGGGCCACTGCACTGGCTGCATCACTGATAACTACACCCTTGGCATGAGACTAAAGTTCAAAGACAAAGAAGCCATTTAGCTATGAAATATGAATTGGAAGGTTAAAATTTTGGAATGTCTTGCTTCCTTTTGTGCAAATAATTATCCTGACCATTCTTAGTTTAGGAATGAGGCTTATTCCCAAAACAAAATCCAGATATGAAATAAAAGCCCCCAGAAACTGAATGTTATCTAGCTGATGTACTGGCGGCCCACAGGTCTTATTGTCGGACCTCTGTCAGGCTCACTGCAAATACCACGTCCCCTGCTATGACTTGTTCATGGTGAGATCAGTTCCCCCCTCTAAAAAGGGGGGTGGTGGCATGGTTTTATCAAGGGCTCCCCTTTCAGGATATAAAAAACTACAACCATGCCACATAATGCCATTACACAAATATGCTCCACACCACACAATTCCACAATTACAAATTCCTATACAACCTACATCATTCCACAAAAACATATATCCACTACACTCAAAACCAAAACACATAGGTAAAATACATTGTAATTTACAGCGCCAATAGCTCTAACTCTCGCAAATGCGAGACCTATTGCATTGCAAATACTTGTTAATGATACTCTCTCCTTGCAGCCAGGGTGCGCATTTCTGTGATATGTTCTTCTGTTTTTGCTGATCTTTCTGTCATCTATTAGTATTGGTTCAGTATCCCAACACCAATATCCTATATCCAAACAACCAATCCAGACTCATCAACCCCAGTGCATAAATGCATAAGACACACCACATAACTTTGTTGGAGACATTATTGTTACAAGTTTATTAATCAAGGTAGTAGGTTAGCATTAGGGCGATCCAACAGCAGCCAGTGATGACATTCCTAAGCTGTCTGGCAGCCTAATTAGCCACCAGGCACAAGGGAAACAGAACATCTGATGCAGTACATCAGTGGCGTCAAAGGGGGTTACTTGTCTGGAGAGCATAGTCAAGGAGAACGCCTGTCCCACCTGAGGGGGAGAGATTACAGGCCAGCCCCCATCTGCTCAGGCTTGCAACTGTCCTGAGAGAATACAGGGGCAACATTGCTTTCATCGGCGACCCTGCCACATATTTGCAGAGGTATTTGTTGTGAAGCTTCTTTTCACTATGAGACTTAAAAGAGGAAATACTGAGGTCGAAGAATGTATTAAGTTTCTTGCCCCCAGCAAAAAAGTGACCTTATAGAAAAGTGGGTTGAGGAGGACCCTATAGACACATTTATTTGATGCGACCCCCTTTGAAGCAACTCCTTGTGAAACAGGGGGCATGGCTATGAAGCAGAGGTGAGTGAGCCAAAAATACATACCTGTGCAACTTCTGCCTAAGGATAGCACGTCTGTCCTTAATAAGTAAACTTACAACGGGACGCAAATAGGTTGATGAACCTTTTGACTCGCAACTAAGATGTTCCCACCATAACTCCAGTACATGCTGCTCAATACTCAATAATCAATCAACAACATCAATAATCACTGATAATCAATTACATTAATAATGAATGGAGTCAGTAATTGTCACACGCTATGATCTTTCAGTCATGAATAACCACACCTTTAGTAAAAGTTAGAATATTTATTTCCCCATATTAACAGTCACGTAAATAATGTAAAAATCAAATGATACACATACAGAAACATCGGTGGCTGTCCAAATCTGCAAAAGAAACGCAATCTGATCAAAGCTTGAACTATTACGCATTCTAAGGTTACAGTGCAAATCAATAATGAGAACAATTGCGCAAATGATATCACATACATTTAGATTCAGCAAAGAAATACATCAATGTTATTCCCTGTAGCAGACTTTCATTAGTGAGAACCCTTAACTAACACCAGATTAGCATCAGAATGTTGGGCTTCATGCAAAACAATTTAGTAAACACAAATTTGGAAAACATCTAAATATGGCTCTATCAAAACAATGCGGTTGGTACCTAGAAAGGAAAAGCAAATAGTCATAACAAACACATGGCTAAGCAATACCTCTCCTCAATTAAATCGGCAAGCTAAGATAGTCTTCGACATCAGGACATCAGGTCAGCCAGCAAGGCATTAGGATTCTGCATCAAAGTTCAGAATATGCAAACTCTTTAAGCATTAAAGTTAAGTATGTCTCTCGTCAAGACCCACAAGAAAATATTGACCTTTTGGCCAGCAAAAAAATGGGCAAAGGGCTGTCTTCCCTCAGTGCAGCCCTGGTGAGTTAAATTCCCTAAAACTATTTACCAAGTCCCTATTGGTCAAGGGATTGCATGTTCACACTTTGTCCAATAAAACTAAAACATAAAATCTATGAATCCTACCACTATCCTGTTGCTGATTGGCTTCTCTTGTAATGTTATCATACAGCTTGTAAGGTAACAATATTGTTGCAGCTTATACGCCAGTCAGTATCTCTATTGTTCTTCTCCTGAGAAAGCCAATCTTACACACATTACACTCATAATGATACATTTAGCAAGAACAGAATTGTTGCACCTGGCCCTTTTTGCAGGGTCATCCCCAGTCTTTTTGCCTCCTTCCTCCTAATTTTTCTGACCAGTGTTTGTTGCCTTTAGGACTCGGGGCACTTTACCACTGCTAAAACAGTGCTAAAGTGCATATGCTCTCTGTGTAAATTGTACTGTTGATTGGTTTACCCATGATTGGCATATTTGATTTACTGGTAAGTCCCTAGTAAAGTGCACTAGAGGTGCCCAAGGCCTGTAAATGCTACTAGTGGGTCTGCAGCACTGGTTGTGCCACCCACATTAATAGCCCTGTAAACATGGCTCAGACCTGCCACTTCAGTGTCTGTGTGTGTAGTTTTAAACTGACAAATCGACTTAGCAAGTGTACCCACTTGCCAGGCCTAAACCTTCCCTTTTACTACATGTCAGTCACCCCTAAGGTAGGCCCTAGGAAGTCCCAGGGGCAGGGTGCAGTGTATGTTTAAGGTAGGACATATACTAGTGTGTTTTATATGTCCTAACAGTGAAATACTGCCAAATTCGGTTTTCACTGTACAAGGCCTATACCTCTCATAAGTTAACATTGCGGCTGCCTTTAAATATCCTTAAAGCGCAAATTGCCTTTGAGAGCAGATAAAAATGTGGAGCTTAGAGTCTCTGAACTCACAATTTAAAAATACACCTTTTAGTGAAGTTGGTTTTTAAGTTGTCTGAAAATGCCACTTTAAGAAAGTAGGCGTTTTCTTGCTTAAACTATTCTGTGACTCTGCCTGTTTGTGGATTGTCTGTCTGGGTTATTTTGACAGTTGGGCTGTTTTGCACCTCTCTAGACAGTGACACAAAAGGGGATGGGGGTGTAGCCTGCATATCCTGATGAGCATTCTGAGCTAGAGGGGAAGGAGGAATGGTCATTCACACCTGAAAAGACAGTGCCTGCCCTCACACAATGCAGTGTCCGACCCCTTGGTGTGCTTCTGGGGCCTGGACTGGATAAGGAAGGATCTTGCAAACACTTGAGACTTTGCTTTGAAGCAGGCAGAACAGGGTATAAGAAGAAGACCCAAAACCCCAGACTTTTAGAATCTTTCTGGAATCAAGAGGAACCTCTGCAAGGAGAAGAGCTGAAGGAGGAGCACTGTCCCTTTGCTGTGCTGCTTTGCTGGACTGGCCTGCAGTTGCTGCTTCTGCCTGAAAAGAGTGCAAAGGGTGAACTTTGCTGTGTGTCCTGCTTGAGAAAGTTCCCCAAGGGCTTGGAGTAGAGCTTGCCTCCTGTTGGAAGTCTCAGGGACACCAAAGACTTCAGGTTCCTCGACCTGCAACACTGGGAACTGTGTGTTTTGTGCTGTTCAAGAGGAGAAACTACTGCGACGCTGCGAATGACGCCGCTGGCCTGCAAGGTCTACAATGATTCAGTAATGCTACAAAAAAAGAAGCATGTTCCAACAAGTTTCCGAAATCTAATTCAGGACAGCTGAGGTCAAGAACCCATCAATGACAAGTGTAGACACCAGGGAGACACTGATCCTAATACCTAAAAAAAAGTATGAAGAATGGTTGACATCATGAAATATACCATTTTCCTCTTTGATAGAACCAAGCTGGCTCAGATGAAGCTATCAGCCACAATCCAACCCTAAACAGTTGGTTTTCATTGTTTCCCCAATTCCAGAGTCTACCAAGAAGTGCCTGCAGCCCACCTGGCCCAAGTGGTCAATATCTGGGTTTGGGATATTCGAGGAGGTTAAAAAGTCGAACTCTGCCACCACCTTCAGAAAAGGGGTGAAGCTTCCTGCAGTTGCAGATGTATATGATGTGCAGAGATTTGGAGGGCTGCAGGGATCATCTAGGAGTCTTAAAGCCCCTTTTTCTTACCCGGTGCACAGTGGGAAAAATATTAAAGTGAAAATGAGCATTCACAGTGCAATACTAATCAAAAGAACAATTCGAAGTCATTATATGGGGTCTCTGCTTCATTATGCCCCTTGAATGCCTTTCTTTGGGTCCACTGGCTCCCAGTGTTGGACCTGAGGAACATCTACTATATTATTCTCAGAAGATAAATATCACAAAAAGACAGCATTCATATGCACACCAGATTTCTGTGAGTTCACACATATCTACACAACATCCCTGGAACCCCAGTATAATTTCAAAGGCTCATGGAGAAGGAGCTACAGCTATGTGACATGAGGCCGCTGTAGGCTTGGGGTAACCTAATAGTATCAAGAGTAAAGGCAGTTGAAAGTCATTCACCATCTTAGAGAACAGAGCCTCAAACTGTTTATTGACAAATGTTAATTTTAGAGGTCTGCTGTCAAATATGACAGCTACACAAAATATTTTACTATCAATTTCACATACTGACATTGGGTCTATTCTTATATCAGATCACACCCTGGTAATTATTGATTTGAACTTTCCAGGAAATTCCCCATCTTCTAATCACTGGAGGTTTAATAACATTTTATTGCAAGACCATTTTTTATTGAACAATTTACAATGTTTTCTAAAGAATTTTTTAGGCACAACTTACCTTCCGACACTCAGATTAATTTTATATGGGATGCATTCAAAGCTACTGCTAGAGGCTTTTTTACAGATTATGTTGCCATTAAAAAGAAAGAAAATTCTAAAGTTTCCTCTCAATTTCTTGCACTAATAAAGCGTCTAGAGCATGAATACTTCTCCTCTAACAAACCAGATACTTTATCCAGGTTGATTGATGCTAAATTACAATACAATAAGCAATCTTTGGATAGTGCATGTGGTACTCTACTCAAAATAAATTCCAAATTCTATGGGGGGGAAATAAAGCGGGTAAACTATTGGCAAACTACTTAAAGATTAAAAAACAAAAGTCTAAAATTACTGTTATCACAGACACATTTGGAAACAGACACACTAATGACTTAACAATTCTGGAATGTTTTACTGATTGCTATCCCACATTATATACTCCCGAAAACACTTCTAATATATCTGAGGTTGATGCTTTCTTCCACTCTATTCCTCTGACACATAAAGTAGATCTGTCTCTATTAGACTCTGAACTATCTGAGTCAGAAATAAAAAATGTCATTGCCAAACTTCCTAGAGATAAGGCTCGGGGCCCTGATGGCTTTTCAATTGAATTTTATTCAACTTCTGCATCCATTTTAGTTCCAAAGTTATTAACACTTATACAACATTTCATATCACAAGATCAAGCAAAGGGCACTTTTTCTGAAGCTATGTTGTGCTTGATTCCTAAAAAAGATAAAGCTTTATCCAAATGAGGTGATTATAGACCTATATCCCTTATTAATGTTGACTGTAAAATCTTTGCAAAAGTCCTTGCCTTACGTATTAATCATTTTATCCCAGATTTAATAGACATTCATCAGTCAGGTTTTGTTAAGGGGCGGTTAATATCAGATAATTCTAGAACTTTTCTCAATATTATCCATCTTGCTTCTAAGTCCAGGGACCCTATATCTGCTATAACTCTCAATGCTGAAAAAGCCTTTGATGGGGTTTGTTGGGATTTTATGTTTGGAGCATTAAAATGGCATGGTTTTAGTCCTCCTATTATTAAACTTATTAGTATTTTGTACTCCTTACCTTCTACATCTATTTTAGTCAATGGTAAACAATCCCATTACTTCCCCCTACACAGAGGTACTAGACAAGGGTGTCCTCTATCACCTCTTTTATTTATATTAGCCCTTGAGCCCCTTCTAGAGAAAATACGTAGGTCTCTGATTTTTACGGCTTTAAGCATAAAGACATAGATATTAATTTACAGCATATGCTGACAATATTTTGCTCTTCATCTCAAATGCTCAACAGACTATTCCGGATTTTTTTTGCTTACTATGAGAATACTCAAATGTCTCAGGAAACAAGCTTAATGTAGACAAATCAGAGGTCTTGCCATTAAATGCTTATTGTTTACCCAACATGTTTAAAGATACTGGTTTTACTTGGAACTCTAAGCATATTAAATGCCTGGGCATACCTTATTCCAATTCTATTAAAGACACTATTCAAATTAATCTCAAAGAAGTTGAGTCAAAGATTTTTAAATTGCTTGATATATGGTACCCTCTTTATTTAACCTGGTGGGGAAGATTGGTCTCAATCACAATGATGTTGTTGCCCATTTTTTATTTTTATCCATCCTTGCTCCCAGTTAAACTCCCATCTGTTTTTTTAAAAACTATAAATACATTATTTATTAAATTTGCATGGAACAAACGTAAATCTTGTATATCTTTATTCAAACTATAAGAACCTAGAGAAAATGGAGGTATAAAGTTTCCGGGCCTTAAAAGACATCATTCTGCATTTGTTTTAAAACAAATATGGTAGTCGCTCTCTCCCACTTTTCACAATGGAACCACTCTATGGAGTCAATTAGAACGCTCACAAATTACACCATTTACTCTTAGAGATGCAATTTGGCTTTCAAAACCCTCTAAATCCCTTCAGTCTCCGATAATCACTCATTCTATCTCCATTGCCAAGGCATTACTTATTGCCGCTCACTCCTCATCTGAGAACCTGAGGCAAACCCCCATATGGCACAACAAGGATATTAAAATTCATAATAGAACTTCAGTCTGGAAGGAGTGGATGCACAAAGGCATTATAACTCTGGATCATTTAATTTTAGATAATGCTGTACTTGCATTTCAAGATATTCAACAGGCATTTCATATTTCCTCTTATTACGCCATGCAGTACCAAACTCTCTCTGCTATCCTCTATAAATTGTCATCTCATTCTTTCCCTCTTCTACATAACCTATTTCCCAGCCTCACAACTTCTCCTCACAAGTCCCAGTGTCCTTTATATACAGAACCCTTACACATACCAGTCGTGTGAGACCAAAGTCTAAAAAAGAATTGTCATGGGAACAGGCTTTCAATCAAAACTTTCCTATATCTACATGGAAACAAATATGGTCAAAACTCCATACAACATCCCATTCAGCATCTACAACCCAAACATTATTTTATTTTTATAATCGATTGTATTATACTCCTATAGATCTTTATAAATTTTAAACTTACTACAGACAGTAAACGCTGGTCGTGCTCTAAAGAAAATAGCCATTATATGCACATGCTTTTTGAGTGCCCTTCAGTTCACACTTTTTGGAAACAAGTTTGGGATAAAGTCAATCACATTTTATCCATGATGTACCCTTCAGTATATTACATATTGTTTTGGGCAGTACCTCATCTATTTGGCATTCCCAATCCCTGCTTGGTAAACTGGCTTATTTACTCATTGCTAGTGCACTGCAAATTATAACTTCTAATTGAAAAGATGCCGAAAAAATATCTGTTGTAGCTTGGTGGAATCTGATTTGCTATAATCACAGAATAGATCGAGCAAATGCTAACACTGCTCAACTGTTAAATAAAAGAGACAAGTTATGGCTTCCTCTGACCTCTATTCTTTCACAACACAAGACCTTTCATACTACTGTTTATACTGCTTTTGAACCTCCTTTTATGTCTTTTTTTGTGTTTTTTCTCTTTTTTCTCTTGTTTATTTAGAATTAATGGTTGCTCTATTGAGAACATGTGATCTTCCTATTGCATTGTTTTAATCTTTCTTTTATTTTTCTTTTCTCTCTTCTCTTTCTTCTTTACTAAAACATAATAAAAATGCTATTATTCTATGATACAATATTTTATTCCGATTGTGTATATAAATTGTTTTTATAGGTGGAATTATCTTAATGACTTTTTTAGTTCCAATGTAGTTATCTTATTGTACTAATGTTTGCTAACTTATTCAATAAAGCATTATTAAACACAAAAAAGTACTTACCTGATTCTGATGATCTTGGTATCTAAACTCATATAAAATAAGTGTTATTTTTATAAACTGGTGTCATATTTCTTTATTGAGTGAATGTCTCACTAACTGGCTCTGCTTGTGCAATAAATGCTTAACACTGTCCTCACCCACACTACCACAAAAGAGAGCTTTTAGGATTATTATTTTAACCCCTGTCAGCCAATAAGAGGCACCCTGTACTATCTGCATAGTCTCCTCTTACATTGGTACATTACAATGTTAACCAGCTTCTTACACTGACCAATTGGGCGTCCACTTCTACTGTCCAGGGCTTCTCAGACCCCAGCAAGCTTTACATGTTATATGTTGACTGCAGCTTTTAGGGCTAAAAGACAATACTTTAGTAGAGTGAAGATAACTTGATAGATCTATTGCTAATGCTAATCATTGCTTGTCATCGTCACAATAACTAACCAGAGCACCAGCTTAAACTCTTAGTGACTGAGAAAATATATGCCTATGGCCATAGTGCCTAGTTTACAGTGAGTACAATCCCCTTTGCCATGTCAAAACATCAGCACCCCTTTGCTATATTAAAACAGCAGCCACCAATGCAGCTACTAGCCACTGATGCCAATGTGTTAACATATAGACAAAATGATCAGGCTGGTGCAGGACTAAAGAAGACATGTAAACACAGTGTAACCTTTATTCCTAGTTGCCTATTTGAGTACACTGGGCCTAATATTGACCAGTTAGTCTCCAGCCGTGTCCATTCATCATTGTTGCCTGGTAAGCACGTAACTTTCCCAACTCTCCTTTTCTTCATCCTCTAACTCGCTTTCTTTGGAAAAAAGGCTGCAGATGGGAGATTGGGGTAAAAAGAGTGCCACAGTCAGAGTGAGGTCATGCAGCATTCCAACATTTCTAAAACAGGACCGACATTCTGGGTTTTGGTTAGGATTATTGTGGTTTAGGTGAGAAACCAATCTTGGAGTTAAACCTGAAAAGGTTGGGAATTGTTTTCTTCGCTGCTACAATGGCCCCCATGTGCAGCCTCTCATTGATGGCCAGGTTTGAAGTCTGTCCCTAATCTGTTTTGAGGTGGCAGCCTTGGATGGTATATTGGGAGCTGTCAGGCCTTTTCTTCAGGACCTGGGACGGCTTGTGTTTACTGAATAATATCCTTGGAAGACAATGTGATTTACCTCTAATATACCAGAGCCCTGGTTAGTACTGGGATGATAAGGGATAGCCAAGACCCACTCTGTATATCTGATCCTCCAAGGATAACAAAGGTTTACTGAAATAAATGGAGAATATTTGCAAATAAGATACAGTATATCACAAGTATTCACACACAACAAACCTCAATGTCCAGACAGAACTATACCTTGTAAAAAGAAAATCCCTTTATTTACAGTAGAGAAATATAGGTTGGAAAATAATGATCAAGAAAGACAATCCCAATTGTTCTTGAGACATACCTATAAAGATTTTTATATAGCAGAAAAAATATCAATCAATGAATCAAAAGGTATTTGTAAACCGCACAGCTGCTTCATCCGAAGCATCCTGGCGCTCAAAGCTTAAGAACACTGATACCATGTGGTAATTATCATTACAAGCGAATCCATGTCAAACAGAAAAGTTTTTAATTATTTTTTGAAGATGGCAACTGACAGTGCCCTGGGAAGATTGACAGGCAGAGCATACCATAATTTGACAGTTAAAACTTTAAAGGAGCTGCTTTCACGTGTGACTTTAGAAAATTTAGGGACCTTCATCAGGTGTAGATTTTTTGACCTGAACGATCTGTGTTGTTTATATAGGCACAGCATGCCTCTCATATAGGATGGAGCTTCCCCTGCGAGTGCCCTAAACGCCAGTGTAATGTTTTAATTGTAATGCGTTTGTCAAGTGGTAGCTAAGGAGTGAAGCTGCTTGAAGTAGGGGAGACCGACTGTCAAAAAGAAACTCGTCGAATAAGTCCGGCTTCTGCATTTTAAATGATCTGGAGTTTATGAATTAAAAAAATGCAAGGAGGACCAAATAAACACTGTTAACATCATGCCAATCTCGTCTCAATTCAGGGAACGTGTCACGTGAAGACTATGATTTTGCAGGATACTATAATTCTTTAGCATTGCATTCTATGACAAATATTGTCATATATCATTGGGTTCTACATTTTCTGAAGACATTAGAGGATCTCAAAATGTGCTAGTCGCACTGTTGTATGAACGGGAACCCCGGTCAATAGTCAGAGAGAACTATCTCAACAATGCACCTCTACTTGTCTTACATGCCTACTAGTTCCCACACCTTACAAGAGGATTTGCGGAAAACACAGAAAATACCAAAAAGCCCATAACCCAAAACTGGAAATAAGGAGACAACCCAAAACTGATGCTTTGTGAACCAGGGTGCATGACGATTCAAGGGATTTCATCCAGTTCACCGGAACTGACTGACTCCTGATTGTCAGTGGTGCACACAGTTCTTTGGGGGTATCATCAGGGTGATTTGAAGTGGTCACAGGTGATGTACAAGATGCACGTGGTACTTTTGTTATTTCAATACTTCCAGGGCCAGATTTTCAAAATGAGTCAGTCACAGTCAATGTTTTCCACCAAAGGACACCCATAGATATACAGAAATCCACAGGTCCACACTGAATAAAGGAGTACCCACTAGGTACAGGCACATCTGACCTTGGGTTTGGGTGCCACCAGGATCTTCTCATTGTAATAATATGGGAACAATAGAATATAGGATGATGGTTTGAGTGGCCCTGAGTTCAGTGACATGAGGAGGGCTACTACAGAGTGCTGAGGCCTAGTGGAAAACAAAAGTTTTTTGTTTGAGTTTGGAAATGGGAAATACAAAAGTCTCAGGAGGTCAACACAGTTTCAGTTAACCAGGACACAACTCTGAGACTTAGACTGAAGCACACACTACAGAGAAGTAGGACAAGTGTAAAGGGTATGGTCTCACCAGGCAAGCATCATTCTCCAAAAGCTGTTCTCCTGGCATTATCCTCCTCATGATGCTGATTCTCTGGTTTGGGTGTTGCTTCAGGTAAACTGGGCTGCAAGTCCCTGTGACTTATGGACAACCTCTCTGCTTCGGTCTTCCTCAAGTCTCAGTAATTTTGGCCTTATTCATGTTGGCCAAGCAACACCTCCTCTCTCAGAGCCATCCAGTACCTTTTCAAAGCAGTGGTATCTGCACTGGCATTTGTCCCAGCAGATAGGTGAAGGGCAACAGAGTTATATTCATGTTACATTATCTTCTCTCCTCTCAGGATGAAGCTCTCCTTAATGTACAAAACGAATATAAAATGTTGATCTAGACTATCAGTACAAATCTGAAATGATCAACACTGATAGGCCAATAAAAATATGTCATTTTCAAAATGAATCTTGCAAGTCAACCAGAGCATTGAACATCTTTGCCGTTTTTCTGAGTGTTTGGTGTACTGTGAGCATGGGGAGAAGATGGGCAGTGGGATGTGGATTAGAATACAGAAACCAGATATCCCAACACTTCTCATACTATTATCAGGCATGCTTCAGCATGTGCTGCACACTCAGGACACTGATAGGTTTTTAATATGGTTACTAGATACATCTTTACCTTGATTTATATTCGAGCCCAAAAGCTAGATGATGGTGAAAGTCCTTAAAAGTGCAAAGTGGTCATTCTAAAAAAATCAACTTGCTTCTCATTTTATAAGTACGTGCTTCCAATGAATCGTGAAAGGTGTAGTCTTGTGTCAATTAATTACATGTTGGTGCTTGGAGACTCTCAATTTTACATTTAGTTATTTCCATCACTGGAATTCCTAATATATATGTTTGATTTCTCTTTAAACTCATCAGAGGAATATAAGAGTTAAAAGCACTGAATTGTATACTATAACATCTGCCTAAATAACCAATGACAGAGATCCCACTTCAAGTGCATTTCTCTTATGGATAGGAAATCAAGGTCCCAACACCCATCAAATGTGTTTTGAAATAGTGGTGCGACTGCACTCAACACAGTTGAGCCTCCAAAGTGGCTTGGCAGATGTGGCATCTTTCTTATTAATTTAATGCGCAGTAGCATGGTACTAGTTTGTCTATCAAACTTCCATTCACTCATTTTCATAATTGGATCTATGGATGGGACTGGGAAAGAAAACAGACCTGAGCACCAATATAAAAGTGGCCCCTATTAGCTAATCAGATAGCTAAAAATTGGCCCTCATTGTGCAACTCTGGGCTGTTTCAAACTTGTAAAGACACTATTGGCCTCATTTATATGGCCCATGGCGCAGGGTGGTGCAGCAAGTGCCTTGCTGGGGGGCCCTGCGCCGTGGGGAAAGGGCCGAAATGCACTGTATTTACATGATATGCCACATTTCTGTCCTCTCCGCCTGCGCTGGTGCACAAATTGCTGCCTAGTACCAATGCAGACATACTTGCCCCATTGTGCAAGGATGCCTGCATGGCAGGGATGATTGTTTTTGTGCAGGAAGGGACATCGTCCTGCACAGAAACAATCACAGGAGGTGTTTTCCTCTTTCTATGTGTGCTGCAAAATGCAGCACACATACAAAGAGGAAAAAACAGGGAGTAATAAAGATATTTCTCCCTGTTGAGTCTCACTTACGCCACCCTGAGGTGATGTAGGAATCTGACATATACCCAGGCTTGTAAAACTGAGAATGAGTCAGATTCCTTTGTATTCTACGTGTCTATTCTATGTGCGGAACACCCCAAGCAACACCTATGGAACGCCACTTTCCTGCAGTGTTATGTGTGAAAGGGGTCCAAGTTTACAGCTCAGCTCAAGATCAGACCCCAGTTCTTTTGTCACCCTGCTCTGCTAAGTTAATTAAATTTTTCTCCAGCAGCAAGAACAAAGGCCTCCCCACACAAAAAGAGCAATTAACATAGCTTCACTTAGCCAGTGAGGAGGAAAGGAGTGGGTTTGAAGAATCTGCATCAATCAATGAGCTGTCACACTGTCCCAGGGATGGGCCAGTTCAAGCCCACTGAACAAAGTAGGAAGCCCAGACCTCTGGAGTCCACACAGATTGGGGCTCTCTTTAAAGATTTGGTGGGACAAGGGGTGGAGCTGAGGCCCTCATTTGACTGGTGACTCATAGGTGATGCCATTTTGAAATGTCCCAGCAGGCTGTACAGGAGGGTTGGGACAGCTGTGGAGTAGTGTCTGGCAATCTACATGAGAGCAATAGCAGTGTTAGCCCTAATCTAAAGGTTTAGCCTCTGGAAGGAAACCCAACTGTGCAATTAGTAGAGAAGAGGTCTGTTGGTCTGCTTGTATAGACCTGGCCACCAGTAGTGTTTTGGAGTAAGGAAGTAGTAGCCACCACACCTGCATGGATGGAAGCTAGCCCCTTATGCGCTGCTTTTATGAGATCTAATCTTTGGTCTTGGCTGGGGATCACACGATCACCCATCACTAGTATTGTTGCAAATGTAACATTTTGGGCACATAAGTGGTAGGAATATTTGGCAGGATATGCCTTTGGTAAGTGCTTACTGTCAGCCGATGCCTAAGCAGCAGCCTGTGTTTCATCATCCAACCTTCCACAAGAGCCAGTGATCACAGAAACAGCAGCCGTAGCACTGCTCATCGGCCAAAGTGTTTCCTACAATGTGTACTCCAACACGTTGGTGACCCAACGCATAGACTAAATGGGCCTTTAGTAGCTTGTCTTTTAGATCTGCTTCCTTCCCCCCACAAAAGTTGTGCTTGATGGCATTCCCTTTTGAATCTCTGAACCCATTCTGCTGCCCTAAATGCAGATATTAATTGAAGAACTGGACACAATAGTACGAATCACACAAAATAATGCAGATATTCATAGAAGAACTGGACACAATAGTCGGAATCACACACAATCACACACAGTTCAAGATCCGCGTGTTTCAGTGCCAAAATTAAAGCCTTAAGCTCTGCAAGTTGTGCAGGGCAGTCCCCTAGGGTCTGCATGTATATATTTTGAGGGAGGAATTTACATCCCTCATTACCCCGCCCACAGCTGCACAAACTGCGGAGAATCGTTGTTTGGTACATACAGTTGGTTGAGTTGAACCATCAGTGTAAATTATTATTTGGTATTGATCAACAGGCAAGATGTTTGTAGGTATTGGGTATTCAAGTTCATATTGAATGAATTCTTGTGTGTCTGAAGTTTTGGATTGAAAACATAATCTACATCAGTGGTTGTCTGAGATGTTGCCCATTGGATCCAATGTGAATGTAATGTTTTTGCGTTTGAAACACTTGCTTTTGTAAGAGCCTCTAGGGCTGGTGTTGGGTCACAACAATAATGTGCTTCCCCAGGGCAGAGGTCTCTCTTTTAAGACAGCCTTCTGATAAGCAATCAGATTTTTTTCATTGGGAGCAAAGTGCTGTTCAGCGGTGGAATACAATTGGGATTTATATGCTATTGGAACAGCATCACCTTCATTGAATGTTGCACAGGGGAACCTGATGGCACCAGTAATTACTCTAATGTCCAGGTTTGTTTTGTTATCACATGTGTGTAAGTGTTTTGCTTCAAGCATGTCCTGTTGCAGTGCTCTGAGAATGTGTGTATGTTCAGGTGTCCAATGTTTCCCTGAAAAACTGGACATAATAAGTCATAAAGGCCCTCATTACAACCCTGGCGGTCGGTGTTAAAGCAACTGTGCCGACCCCTGCAGACTAATGCCACGGGAGAGGACGGGCTGCACTACTAGCGCCGTCAACTCGGGACTCCCACTTTGGCAGCTACAAATGGACTAGCCCTGAAGAAGTCCTATGTTACAGGACGAAACGCGTTGGCTGTTGGCTGTTTTTACCACTAACATGATGTATTGTTAAGAATAAATGGAAGGCTGTTGGCTGTTCTTACCACCAACATGATGTACTGTCAAGAATAAATGGAAGAATAAGAAAAGAAAAAGAAAAATTATCACATCTCTATGACAAGAGGACAGGACTTTTTGAACTAATTACCTGATAAGTGGTGCACCACCTTTTTGTTTTGTATCCTTGTTTTTTTAACCTGTTTGCATAAAAACGTTAGCACCTTCGCAGCAGGTGCATTGGTGGAGTTGCACACTAAGGGCACTTTAACGCCCAGTTGACCATACATTTGGAGATACATAGGGATTGGTGTGAGGTCTATGAGCCTGCTGTGTTTTGCTTCCTTTTAGTTACGGCAGCAACAATACTTGGAAGGGAAACCACTCACCTCTCAACACTCAAGGAAGAACCAGGACGCCATGGAGCCCGAGCTGCACGTCCTTCCCATGCTGGTGTATCTTCTCATATATCAGGGGTACCAACGCCGGCGACGATGCCCCACTCTGGCTCCTGGTGTGTTTACTGCTGCCCATTACAGGTCATACCAATGTATATATTACTGTACATATGAATTGCAATGTTTTCAGAATGTTGTACGGATACATATTTCAATCAATTGACAGACTCCAGAATTGTATTTGTTCCAAGGGTGTTTATTTAAGTGCTAATAAATGGAGGGGGGTGTGCAATGGCTAGGGTGATGTTTGAGGAATGTCCAGTTAGAGTCCAGTCTCTTGGTGTCACAGGTGCATTATATAATGGGGCATAGGAAGGGGAGCAATGGCAGTTTCAGGTGCACAGGGTGACAGAGTGGGACACAAGGGTGACAGTCAGGTGAGTCTTATTTCCTGGCGGGGTCTTTGCAATGTTCTCTGGCTTCTGCCTGATCACAGGGCAAGTTTGAGGGGTGGTTCTCCTTTTGCAAGGGCTGGGGTGCTGATGGCCTGTTGTTCCAGTGGCAGGGCCTCCAGTCCACTAGCGCCGGCGGAGGTGTAGAGCTATTCATCGGTGTGGCTAGTGTCAGGGGCCCGTTGTTGTGCCACCACCTCCCTCATGGTGTTGACCATGTCAGCCAGCACCCCTGCAATGGTGACCAGGATGGTGTGGATGTGTTTGAGGTCCACCCTGATCCCCAGGTACTGTCCCTCCTGCAGCTGCTGGGTCTCCTGCAACTTGGCCAGTATCTGGCCCAAGGTCCCCTGGGAATGGTGGTATGCTCCCAGGATCCCTGCAAATGCCCTGGTTCCCTGGGCCTGTCCTCCCCCTGTCACCAGCAGTCCTCCCAGCTTCTGTGTTGTCCTGTGCCTCTGTCCCCTGAACCATGTGTCCACTGCCTCTGACCCCAGGTCCCTGATTGTCTTGGGTTTGTGGGGTTGCCTGGGGTCCCTGTAGTGGTGGACACACTGCTGATTGACGTGCCTTAGGGACAGTGGTATGGGCCCACTGGGTGGGTGCTGTGCTGGTGTTTCCTGAGGGGGGTGGCTCTGTGGTGGTATGGGACTGTGGCAGGGTAACCAACTGTCCAGAGGTCCCTGATGGGCCAGGTTGGTCATTGTGATCCAGGCGTGCAGAGCTGCTGTCATTACTGTGGGCCTCTTCTGTGGGGGGACTGGATGTTGGGGGCACCTCCTCTCCGGTGACGTTGACTGGGGGTTCTGTGGGGATCAAAATGCAGTGTTATTGTATCTGCATGTGCCATCTTGTTCATGGGTGTGTTTTCCTGTATGGTTGTGATTGCCCTCTCAGCTTTGCCTTGTGTGCGTGGTGATTTTGTGGGCTAGGTGATTCTCTCTTATGGGCATGCTATGGTGATGGGTGTCCATGCAGGTCTGTGATGGGAGGCCATGCATTGGTGTACCATGCAGGGCTTGGTATTGGGATGAGTGGGTTGTGATAGTGGGGTATATGTGAGGTGGTAGAGTGATGGGGTGAGGATAGGGGTGGGAGCTTGTGATGGCATGCAGGTAGGGTGGTGGATATAGTAGTAAAGATTTGACTTACCAGAGTCCAGTCCTCCTGCTCCTCCTGCGAGGCCCTCAGGATGCATGATCACCAAGACTTGCTCCTCCCATGTTGTTAGTTGAGGGGGAGGAGATGGGGATCGACCGCCAGTCCTCTGTACAGCTACCTGGTGTCTTGCAACCACAGAACGCACCTTCCCCCATAGGTCGTTCCACCTCTTCCTGATGTCTTCCCTTGTTCTGGGGTGCTGTCCCACGGTGTTGACCCTGTCCACAACTCTCCACCATAGCTCCATCTTCCTAGCAATGGACATCTGCTGCACCTGTGATCCGAATAGCTGTGGCTCTCCCTGGATGATTTCCTCCACCATGACCCTTACCTCCTCCTCTGAAAACCTGTTTTTTTTTTGGGGTGCCATGGATGTAGTGTGAGTGGTATGTGTGAGGATGTGTGGGATGATATGTGAGGTGATGTGTTGTGGTGTGTGCTGTGAGGTGCGTGGAAGGTGTATGGGTGATGGTGTTCTGTGGCTCAGATTGAGTGGGTGCTCCTGGCTTGTCTCTCTCTCTCTCTCTCTGTTTGCAATCTTTTTTTTCATTCAAAGGGTTGTGGGTAATGTGGGTGGGTGTTTTGTAGTGGTGTGGGTGTGGTTTGTGTATGCGTGTCAGGTGTGTGTAGTTTGAATTGTCCAGTGTGGTGTAGTTTTGTTAGTGTGTGTGTATTTTGAGCGCAGCGGTGTGTACCGACAATGGTTTACCGCTGTTGAAAGACCGCTTCAGTGATTCGTTGGTCCTGATACTGTGGGCGTATTCCTGTTGGCGTAACGGTGTGGGTTTTGTTACCGCCAGTTTATCACTGACCTTTGGCCTGGCGGACTTGTGTGGGTGTCTGTATAGTGGCGGATTTCTGTCTGTGGGTCGTAATACCCGTAGTGGTATACTGCCACGGTATCTTGGCGGCCGTCAGCACGGCGGTAGGTGTCATTTACCACCAAGGTTGTAATGAGGTCTAAAGTGTTTTTAAGAAATTTTGCTTAATCTGGAATGTATATTCTGCCAAAATTGAAAAAGCCCTACAATGATTGTAGCTTTTTGCTAGTATTTGGTGGCTGTAATTGTGCACACATTTCTAGAAAGTGGGCTGCCAGGCTGTTTCCTTCATCTGATAATTCATATCCCAAAAATAGGACACTGAGAAAACCAAGTTTAGTTTTCTTGAAATTAAATTTGTAGCTAAATTTGACAAATCCCACAGCAATGCTGTCTACCTGTTCTAGGTGGGTTCTGAGGTTGTTATCCGTAAGGTAGATATTATCTACATAAGAGAACGCCTCAGATTTAATAACATGTAATATTGATGTTACATGGGGTGAGAACAGTCCTGAACTGTTCTTGTACCCCTGTGGTAATCAGCAAAATTGTCTCTGAGACCCAAGCACACTGAAAGCCCTCAAATCCCTTTTCAGGTGCTACATTTTTGCAGAAAAAAACCATTGGAAATATCTGAGGTTGTTTTGTATTTTTTGCACACTAAATTATTAATAAGTCCTATGTCTGTTTTGTACTCCAAATGTGCATGTGTGACTGTTAAGGTGTCTGCAATCTAAGACTATTTTATATGAATGGTCCAGCTTAGCTATGGGGAACAATGGTGATACGCAGAGTTCTATTACACCCTGGTACTCAAGTTGTGTGAGCATTTCTCTCACTGTCTTTTTAGCCTCATGCTAAATGGGGTATTGTGGTTGAACCTTTGGTGTTAATTTAGTTGGTATTATATGGTAAGGGGACTCTTTATCCCTTCCTATGTGGTAGGGATACAGTGCTGGAGCATGTGCCTCTGAACAATCTATGGCATAAGCTTCTTTTAGCACATTTGAATCGAGGACCGGGAAAGATGGCAAATGAACATCTTCTCCTTGTGGGAGATTACGGACAAAGGTGGCCAGTCTTTTTTCTGTCAAGAGGATACCATAAGTCAGTGTTAATCTTCCCCAAAATATTACTACAATTGTGAGGGGGAGACGTACCTGTCCACAGTTTTGACTTCTAAAATGCTGTTAGTTGTTGTCACATCAAGAAGCTCTTGAAGATTCTGGCGAACTACTGTGACATATGCCATGCTGTCTAGTAGCGTGACTGCCCACGTCCTGTTCTTCAGCAAAGTCCTCAATATGTGTGGCATTTTCTCTGAAATTGCTCCCACCTTTTTAATTCTGAATTGGGATTTCTGTGGTGGAAGTTTCTCTTCCCTTTTTATTGAAACTTCAGATGAGCGTTGTGAATCTTTTCTTGGTTTCACATACTCATTTTGGTGTTCTGAATGCTTTCCTCTTTCACTGCGTTTATCAGGTGAGTCCTGAAAGGAACGAGATTGACGTACGTCAGTATATTTGCCTCTATTGTGAGTTTTTAAAGTATCCCTAGTTCTCAAATTATAGCGTTTCTCAGATGTCTCTGATCCCGGACATTCTCCTCTTTGTTTTTGACTATCTTTATTTTGTTTTTGTTTATCCCATCATTTTTTAGAACTCTCTGGTGCTTGCTTGGTAGAATCTTTATTGAATTTACCCTGTAGTTGTAGTTTAACTGGTCTGGTTCCCAGACTGTCTGACCTATACTGGTATAAGTTGAGGCGATAATCTTTGGCAGCTCACATTCTTCATCCTGTGCACGAATGTCTCAGAGCTCTGGTGCACTGCCAATGCTACTGCTTTCCCTTTAATATGACTTAATATTATTGAGGATACAGTGGCAAACTTACCCATTATTTGCATCCCCAAGTCCAGGGTCTGGGCAGCTCCATATTCGCCTTATATCTGCCTCAACACTTTTGGAAGATTTGCAAGTTTTGGTGTACTGTGTGCAGTAGTGTAAAGCACAACAAATCTTGCACCTCAAGTGGTGCAGTTGTCCACTGAGGGAACCATCCCAAATGGCAAGCACATTGTGAGAATTCTGTGTTTATCTTGGGGGTCCCATATGGGGAAACACTGCTTCCAAAGTGGACATTTTTTGTGCTTGCCAAAATGGAATCTCTTCACGTTTGGTGGGTACTTTACCCATTATTGAATGCACACTCGCAGGATTAAGTCCGTCTGAAGCCACATGTGGTTGCGCTTGAGCAGTTTTTACTTGGGCGGTGTTAAAAGTCTGCATTACAAATTCTATCAAGCATCTATATATTTCTACTAAGGTATTGTATAGGCACCGTACTTCCACTACCGCCATAGCACATGCATTAGGGTGTGGTGTATAAGTAGCCAATGCTGGCCATGTAGGACCATCTTTACTTAGAGTACCTAGTCTAATATTTTGTGGAACTGCACCATCAAGCCAATTTTGGTGTTCTTGATAAGATAGTGATATTTCTGAATACGCATGTGGTCTGTATTGTGCTGGTGCATTTGCTATAGTGTAATGGTGAAATGTGTGTGTTGCCTTCTGCTACTCGAAAGGTGGCCCAAGAATAAAAACTTTCAGTTCTGTATGCTTTGCGAGCCTCGACAATGAATGCAACTTCCCCTCATTCAGCTGTGAGGCCATGATTTTTTAAATATGTTGTGAGAGGGAGTATCATATTTGCTGCAAATGCTACCCACTGAGGGTCCGCCATATTTTTTTTTAATAGTTTTGTTCAGAGATAGAAACACCAACTGGGGGAGATCCTGTCTTAATGTTCAAGCTTGAACAACCTACAGCATCAAATAGGAACTACTTATGTAGCTGAGGAGGATATTCCCTAATACCACGGATGTCTCTGTATAAGGTAGCTAGGGTACCTTTAGCACGTAATGAGTCAGATATACTTGGGAGATCCTTAAAGATAGTGCCTAACCAACATTGGTGGTGCCATGTCGAAGGACTCTCATCATGGAGATGAGACTGATGGACTCGGGCAGCAGCACCACCACGCGTGGGGTACTGAGTATTATCCCACACTGTATGATAGCTGTCGGCCTAACCCTTTCGGGTAGCTAGCAGCACCTCACCAAAACCCAAGTGTAAAGGCGATTTGTGGCAGCCTGATGCATGACACTGTAAGACTGTTCAGGGAAGTCATGGTGACACAGATCTTACCCCTTTCTCTCAGTTACACTAGTCAGACATATACACAAGACAAACAGAAGCAGGATTTGCTTCAATACATTGAAGCAACTGAGTTCTATGTAAATAGGCATGAATTGGGAATTGCGATTATTAAGATAATAAAACACAATGCTATTAATGCGGTGACAAGGAAAGTGAAACAGATAAAAAGTCCCAGCATACTGTGACAATAGCGAATCAAAAAGTCCTACCTCCACTACTAAAAATCTACATGAGAGCGATAGCACTGTTAGCTCTAATCTTCCCGTCTAGTCTCTGGAAGGAAACCCGATCCCCATACCTGGTGTGATAGGTAGAGAAGAGGTCTGTTGGGAGTCCTCCCACATGGATGAAGAGCAGATGCAAAGTTTCAGCAGAAACTGACGACAAGGTGTAGCATAAGATGGCGCGCTGACTGGAATGTCCCCTCCAGCTTCGTTTGGGCAGCATGCTGTTTTAAAATAAAACATGTTGTTGTTCTAAGAACTGACCTGACATGATAATGTGTCCTTTCTATGTAAGGTAGATGTTGTACTCTTTGGACCGGCAATACCCGGTAAACTATTGTGTACAGCCTTGGGCAGAGGACAAGATGAAATGTCGTGCAAGAGAACTAATAACAAATTCTGCACGGAAGGGCAACTGATAAAAATAGTAAAACATCTGCACTAAAATGAAGCTTTACTAAAATAATAAAAGGAATACAAATGCAAGTAGGTAATGCTCCTCCTTCTCAATGGTTCCTGCCTGTCTCCCTTCCTTTCCTATTCCCCAGTTTTTTGAGACTCAAGTACTAAAGCTGGTGATGGTATTGCTCTGACCTGCTGTATTGTGCTACTGGGAATCATATGTAATTACATTTTTTCTTTTTTGTTACTGTATGCAAACCCTAATAAAAAGAATTGGAAAAAAAGGTTTCCCACCTAGGAGGCCAGAATGCCTCTGGAAACTGCTCCATTTTACTAGGGCTCACCACCAGGAGTCAATTGAGCCCATGATGGAGTGAAACGGCCCATCAGGGCCCAAGATATCTGCTAAGGAATTATTTGACCTTTGAACCCCCCCTTCCCCCAGTGATCTGAGATTGTGGACCCCTGCTTCTTGCTGATGAAACCCCCTGGGATGTGCCACGATGCAGAGGCTGCCACAAGGAATACTTTTAATTTTTAGCCTTGGGAGGAGGTGTGCGTGGACCCCCTCCGCAGAGACCCGTAGGCCCGGGGATCCCAACCCCGAGCCACACTACAAGTAGGGTGCCAGGACCCCATCCACTGACCCCTGCTGCTAGAGGAAATCTATGAGTGCCGTCATGTCCCCCATGAATGGAGGAGGAGGGGTTCAGGACCCCATCCCTGGAACCGGACAACCTCAATTAAAAGGAAACCACCATGTGACGTGCGGCTGTGCAGCCACAAATACAATAAGAAGCAAGGCAGCAGCTCTCCTCGGCATAGCGGGAAAGCCACTCATTGAATATTCACTGCTCTCTGACTAGCTCCCCATAACGCTCTGCAGGGCTGAAACTGACCCAAACCTTTTCTGCTGCTTATGATGGACCCAGGACCACAGGGCCACCACTAATTAATGTAAAAGAACATGGGGGAGTTGCAGGAGTGCCGCAGATCCTCCCAGAGAGGCCCAAGGATGCTTTTTAAACGTACTGACCCAAAGTGTATAGTATCTCCAACAAAAGAACCAACCCAGGATTTTGCTCATATTTTCAAGCACTCTCCAGTCTGGAGCTGGAGCTCTATAGCAGGGAGTGCATTGCACTTTAAGATCCATGTCTATGGGTAAATTAATTGTAGCCCGAATGTGTTTAAATGAAAGTATTGTTGTACAGTGCTCTCTAGAGGCTAAGCTGATGTTATGTGATCAAAACTGATGCCTTCTAGGGTCTATGATAATGATTGTGTTCCATGACTTAAAAATATATAAAGTATATAGAAAAAAGGCAGACATACAAATGGGAAGTTCATTTTGAAATGCTTAATTGAAATAATAATATTGACATTGATTACTGATCAAAGTGTATATTTTTATGCTTTATTAACTTTAATAAGTGCATTTACAAATGGTTATTATTGATTATTGCATTTACCCCTAAAATGATGGTTCTTCGACATGCGGTTTATTGGTCTTGAACCTTTGACCAAGTCAATAGAATTACCTGATGTGTTTATACGGTCCTTTAGGGGGTCGATTAAGCAATGTCATCAAATGTATTTCCACAAGCCTTATGTGAATCTGTATATTATTGCATAGTATTGAGTAGTATGAGTAATAAGTGTTCTTTTCCTTTTTCAAAAGAAAAAGCACGGACTGGCCAATTATTTATTGAGTGTTATTACTGCGTGTCAGTGAATGGTGATTACTAGCCCACACTACCTTCCTTGAGTAGGCCTTGGACTGCTTTGCACCGCTACCTTGAGAGAGTCAAGCACTACAGTAGGGCGTTTGGTTCTCATTGGAGGGCAAACGTGGTCCAATTAATTATGCAGACCACACAACTAAAGGCCCATTTCCTTACAGCCACACATAGCCAAAAACTGACCCACACACTTATTTGTCAAACCAGCCCTTCTGACACTACCCAGTTGCCTAACAGGCCACTCCAACCCTGGAGTGACAAAGGAGATTAACTGCAGCAGGGTTTCCAAGATGCAGGCACAAGGTTGATGAACGGCCAAATTATCTTCATCGTAGTATAGAGAACCTCCTGTGTGTGCTACAAACACCATATCCTCATGCAGGACATGAATCAAGCAACAGCTGGACTCAGACCAGCAAATCATAAACGATACGCGCAATCAGGGGTATTAAAAAAGTTTTTGTGGAAGTGAATGAATTATTTATGAGATAGGGAGAAGAAACTCCTCCCCATCGTGCCGGTAAAAAACTGCGCCCTTTAACACTAATCACACATAAAAAGAACGAGACAGGAGCTTCTCTATACCCATCTGGAGCCTGTGGTAATCACTGTATTAAGCATCAATAGTTTACAGAGGTATTATTTCATGAGGGTATCAGCATACAGAGACTTTCTTGCCAGAATAAATGGGAATTACATATTTTCTATACACAAAGTAGTGGTTGGTGCATATATTCCATTTTGACTTGGGTCATTGAACTGCACTATTTGATTATAAGAAAAAAAACTCCATTTTAGTAGAAAACAAACGCACGTCTTGGACCAGATTCGGAGCCCCGTTGAATGACGAAGC
Source organism: Pleurodeles waltl (assembly GCF_031143425.1). Lineage (NCBI taxonomy): Eukaryota > Metazoa > Chordata > Amphibia > Caudata > Salamandridae > Pleurodeles > Pleurodeles waltl. The sequence goes on along the minus strand of NC_090437.1, from coordinate 472,666,759 downwards.
ACTCACCAAACCTCTGCCCGAATCTTTACGAGATTATCTTCTATGTTTATTTTATTTGAATACGTTTTAAAAATGTTTCCATGACAACTGACTACTGCCCAAAGCTGCAATAGTTGAAGATATGGAACGAGTGTGATATGAAGTGATCAGACTTGCAGTGAACGAGGGATGACGGGACTGGGTCTAATCTGAACTCCGACCCTACCTAGCTAGGCCCATCTAGTCAACATGGACTTCTTATGTCGAAGCAGTACAGGATTTATGGTTACACATCATAAACCCCATACCTAAAGAGGATCCTAATGGGTAAAGTAAGGTGCCTATGGGGAGTAATCCTAAAGAGGTCACTGGGGGTGCGCATTTATTTGTAGATTGAAGGATGTTTGCAAGATGGGCGACCAAGTGGAAGACTATGGGAACCACTTGGCATGAAGGGAGAGTGAAAGTGGTTGCAGGGACTGTGGCACCCTCCAAACAAAGGCTTGAAAGGGTTGCTGTCCCAGATATGGATTATTGCCAGTAGTCCTCTTGAGCCCTAAATTCAACTCTTAGGCAATACACAACTGGGAAGCACGGCGCCAGGTTGTCTTCACTGAGTCCGCTGGAATGACCGCGACTGCGCCTGGGGAGCTTCAGTCTGGGCTGGAATTGAATCTGGGTGCCAGCTGTCTGCCCATTCCAATCCCAGAAGTAATCCTTTCCTCCCAGCTGCACTGTGACGCGTGCAGCAGTAAGTACGGCGGATTGTGTGATCGGCCCGTAACAAGACACTACTGGTTGTCCTTTGAACAGGCAGCTACACACAACACAAGAGACTAATGAATACCCCTGGTTCCTGAAAGCAGCTGTGCCAACCAGCTCCTTTCGAAGTGTGCCAGCCAACAATTGAGCCCCTGGCTTGCCAGCCAGGAGGGTGGCTTATTGTCTGTGTTTCTGTGGCAGGGTTTTCAAAATCCATGCATGGCGTTCCAAAAATGATAAAAACGACACTAAAATCCGCAGATACCCCGATGCCTAAGTTCAAAATGTTTGAATGCTGAGCCACTCCAAGATTCACCCAACAAAGGTTTTGAGACTGATTCACAATACCCAAACTTATATTAGTACACCGTGAGAAGATCGGCCTCCCCATTTTATGAGGGAAAACAACTACCTGGTATCTCTGTGGTTTCTTTCAGTTCACCTTTTTCATTTTTTTTTAAAAAAGGGAAACTTGATTTTTCTGTGCAAGCATCATGCCATGAGTTTAATTATCCTGTCAAAAAATCCTGTGTCATTGAATAATTGGACTTCTTCTCGGAAAGCCCTGCATACAGTATCATCAATTCAGTGTTGCCCTTAGTTAGAAAACGTATTTCAACCGTGGAAAGACATGCCACAAAAAACATAAGAGAACATGTATCAGGGGATCTCATGCTGCCTGCTCCTTTTTTTCTTAGTTTTGATTGTACTCGTGCCATGCACTACTCTTTTCTGACTTGCTACACTTTGCACTGTGATGAGTCCCGGCCAAATTCAAAGGGAGAGCTGAGCTAGATCTAAACCAGAGTTTTGCCTTGGCTGTAGGAGCAAGAGCTCGAGCTGAGTCATCAAAAGATTTGGAATTTAAATGACTCAGCAAATGCCAAGTAAAATTCCAAGTTAAAAAATATGTTATTTCTTGAACGATTTTTTTCACTTTAATGAATTTAACTGTATAGGTAACTGAAAAAAGTAATAGTTTATATGAACGTTTTTCCAAGCCCAATGTCCTGAGAACACTGCCAAGAGTGAACCAGGAGATTTTTTTAATGTGTTATGTACAAATGGCCAATATTGGTAATGTCTGTGGATCAATATTATTGTCTAATAAACCATACAAAGATGAGTTGTTTTTACATAGTGCACTTCCTTAATGGAAGACCTTCATGGTGCCCGAGATATGTCACTCAAACAAAATGAAGCACAGTGTAGTAAAGTGGCTTGCATAGGATCACACAATTCGTTCAACCTCTGGATTAGTACCTACTAAAATCAACCTTTTATTACCAAAGCTTGTAGCAAGTCTGAAGCTTTTTTTTGTGGTGATCCAAAAAGCTCAAAGTCTTCTGGGAGCAGCTTTTTTTAATGCAGTCCATGGATCAAGCTGTAGAAAAACTTGTCAAAAATCCGCCTCAAATCTACAAAAACATGTCCATTTATGATAGGTTCTTTGGATTCAACTGCAAATGCCTTAACTCCCTGGTGGCTCCACAAGAAGGTCTTCACTCACCAGAAACAGGGGTGCAGATGTACATGAAATGTCCACTTACAAATGGACTACTTGCTCACTTGCAAGTGAATGTTGTCTCCAGGATCCTCTGCATGCACCAGCTTCTGGGTAGAAGTTCCATTCATGCTCTAACTGCCAGGAGGCTCAGAACAGCAGGCCTATAGTTTAGGCCACCATGTTGGGCGAACAAATTTGCAAAGCCTCATGGCTTACCACTCTGTGTAAATTGTTTTAAAACTAGTAATGGGTGACTGGTGCCCCCTGACAGCCATTCACCAAGTTTCCTCCTGTCAGCTTGCCACCAGCACTTGGAGACCCATACCCAGTCAATCGTCATAAAGCGTGCTAAATTTGCAAGACCCACCTAAAATCTACGCTAGCCAAGGCTTCATGGTATGCATGAATACCCCTGGTACAGAGAGGTCCAACTGAATATGCAGGCAAGAAGGGTACAGTGTGGGCCTGTCTACCTATAGCCTTCCTGTCAACATATTCTCAAAAACCCACACCTGCATCTACTGGTGCTCTTTGGGTGGACCTGTGGATTATATTTTCTGCTCCAGGATGTACCTTTCAAGGATATACTAGAGCAGAAAATGGCACAAACTTGAACTTCAAGCCTACTTCAGTGATTCTATATCTTGCTGAACTATTGGAGATGGTTGTAGCCTTCCTTCTTCAAGAATAGGGGGAGAGATGTGGGTATGAATGACAGCCAAAATTAATTTTGCTCATTTCATGGATGCTCCAGTTGGAGACAGTCCCAGAGTTTCCTGCTGTGAGAAGCTTCATTTTACACATATGCTGTGTCTAGAGAGCAGCCTGAGTAGGTTACTTGAAAGAGAAAGAGAATCACCACAAATCAGTTATTACGTTTGAGAAAGTGGATCCACATCCTCTGTCTAGAAAAAATGAATCAACGTGGGACCCAAACCACTCACTTTGTTCCGGTTCCAAGTTCTTCATGTAAGGAAGTACTCAGCAGAGTACTCCAAGGACTGCTGCTGACGAGGGCTGGTGTCTGTCTGACAGCCAGTCTCCCAGTATTGTCCTGCTGAAAGAGAAACTATTCAGGCAGAGCAGCCCAGCGTGTCCCTAGTCGAAGAAACACCCAGAGGAAGAAGACAGATGAAGAACAAAGACAGGGTTGACCTTTTTTGCGAAGGGTGTCCGGGACACCATCCAGTTCAGGGTTGGAACGGCTGAAAATGCTTTGTAATTCACCAGATGCAACTGGGCCTATAACCACAGTTTGATACACCTGCACTGAATGGGGTTACAAATGCATGAGGGTCGCCTGGCTCAATCAGGGCTACAACTGCCTTGGCCCTTGTATTTGCCCCATCAGGACTGCCTGGGCCTCATTGGCTGGAAGGAGATGCAACTGCAGGGCAGTGTCTCCAAGAGTAACCAGATCACAATGTAACAGCATATCAATCAGGGTGGTAGCATGCAACATAGATGTAGGCTGTACTCTGCCTCCTCTGCAGCCTCTGAGTGACTTCAACCAAGGCATGCTGGCCTCAGCCTGCAGTGGAAACACACTGCCAGGTCGTACTAGTTGAGCGTGAGGGACAAACAACTGAATTCCGACAAACCACATGGGGTCAGATCATGAGCAAATGAGTGAACTGATTGTTCATTTGACTAGTAAGGCACCAGTAATCTTCATCTGAGCCTTATTCATGCTTCCGCCAATGTCACAACCCCTTTCTGAGGGTCATGGTGCAAGATGGTGCTACTGGGCACAACCATGGTGGGTGAGCTCTTTTATTGCTGATGTCCCAGGGCCCAGCCTACTACGGGCTTGGAGCAACTGAGACAAGTATCTCATCAACACTTGATTCTCAGTGGTACCGTGGCTCAAGCAGTCCAAGCCTTCTTGAAGGGGGAAGGTAAGTGGAAGGTGAGTACAGGCTCACAACTCAAAAAACATCCTGCAATCCAAATAAATGCTTGCCCAGGCAAATACTTGCTTTTATGTAAAATAGGAGTTTTATCTACTAACACAAAGTACAATACAACACAGCAAAAAATATACACAGCCTTCTTGAGGCAAGCCTACTAAAGTTACTTGGGTAAGCTTTCCAGTCCCACTTCCCTGCCGATGCTTATTCCCCATTCACGTGCAGTGACATCCAAGCTAGGACCCGCTAAGGCATTCAAGTCTTAGAATTTCTATTGGGGGTCTGTTGCAAATCCCTGAATCACTGAGCTGGAGCGTGTCAATAATAGCAAGTTCCCCAGGGTCTGGTAGCCCGAATGTCAATCTTAGCCCCTCTTGCAGTGTGGCAGTTCAGAGTCCTCGGGCACACCATGGCAGCCCAACTGTGCCCAGATGGCACCAAGCTGTGGTCATGACGGCCACCGTCTTTGGCACTCCTCCGATGCAGTCAGTCTCTCCTGGAATCTCGGGACAGATCTCCAATTCCTCTGGACAGGGCAGTGGAAGTAGTTGCTCTCTGTTAGATCTGGCATCCTTAACGTGGTCTTACCCAAGACTTTTTGCATTTCACCTCCTGTTTTTAGCTGTATCTTTTTGTTGGCCTTGGTACTCTGGGCACTTTACACTGCTAACCAGTGCTAAAGTGAATGTGCTTCTCCCCTAAACATGGTTACATTGGTGTATCCACAATTGGCATGTTCAATTTACTTGTAAGTCCCTTGTAAAGGTGTATACCCTATATCCAGGGCCTGTAAATGAAATGGTACTAGTAAGTCTGCAGCACTGATTGTGCCACCTACTTAAGTAGCCCTGTAAACATCTCTGATCTACCATTGGAGAGTCTGTGTGTGCAGTTTCACTTCCACTTCGATTTGGGATTTAAAACCTCTTGCCAAGCCTTAAACTCCCTTACTACATACATGTCACCCCTAAGGTAGGCCCTAGGTAGCCCGTAGGACAGGGTGCTTTGTAAGTAAAATCCAGGACATATACTTTTAAGTTTTACATGTCCTGGCAATGAAAAATTCCCAAAGTTGTTTTTCATTACCGCAAGGCCTTCCCCTACCATAGACTAGCATTGGGAATTCCTTCATATACTTTTCTTGATACTAATTCTTGATCCGAAAGGAGTAGCTGCATCATGTTGCACAACATTTCAATTCTAATGTCAAATCCTCTTTACTGATAAAGTTGGATTTATTATTACTATTTCAGAAATGCCACTTTTAGAAAGTGAGCATTTCTTTGCTGTCACTGCTGTCTGTGCCTGACAGCCTGTCTCCAAAACATGTCTGGTCTGGGCTGGGTGACAGCTACCTTTGTGCATTACCTTCAGACACCCACAACTCAGGACACTCAGCTGCATCTGCATTCATCTGCATACTGATGGGTCTTCCGGGTATGGAGGATCGAAATGTCTCACACTTACACTTCAAAGGGTAGTGACCTGAGCCCACCCAAAGGACTAATTACCCCCAACTGATAGTCTCGATGAGGGATGGGATGAAAGGGGGACCTGTCCACTTCAGAGAGGTCCTTTGAAGTCACCCCCCACATCAAAGGCATTTTGGGGTATAAGTACTCGATCTCTGACCCCCTGAAACCAGATCACTACTGACCATGGGAAGAACTCTGCTGGAGCAAAGACTGCAGTGATGTAAGGATTGCCACTCTGCCTAGAGTGAATGTTCCAAAGAACTGCTACTCTGCACTGTTGAGCTGCCCTGTAACTGCTGGTCTCTGCGCTGCTGAGGACAAGGACTGGACCCATCTTGCTGACCACAGTATCTCGATGGCCTTGAAGGCTTAACCACTGTTCTTCTTCAGTCTCAGGGACATCAAAGACTGCTTGCAACCCTCCTGGTGCTGCTGGACTTTGCCATCTGTGAGTACTACCCTTGCCTGAGGGGCTCCCTCCAGTCCTGGGCCTCAGAAGTGGGTTTTGCAGCTAATTTCTGCATAAACTGATGCATCACCTAAAATGCAGGTAAGATTTTGCTGCATCGCTCCTCTGATGCATTCACAGCCTGCACGGCCTGACAATGACGCATTGCATTCACTTCAACCGAGCCCGATGATGATGCAGTGACCCGACTACATTCAAAAGACCGACGCATCCTGCCCTCGATGTGAACGCTTTGCCCCATTAATGGTTGTGTTTCAGCAGATCCTGAATGGGTTCTGTATCCGTCCTACCCTCCATCGAATTCGGTCTGAATTTTGGATTTGCACCAGTCCCTTGCGACCTCAACTAACCTTTTCACTGCTAGTGACTTCCAAGCAATATTTCACATTTAATTTAAAAAAATTATTATCTTGACTTCGACTTCTACTCTATTTTTGTCATTTTGGTCTTGTGGATTCTTTTTGTGGTGTTTTCATTGAGTTACTGTATTTTACTTGTGTTGCACAAGTACTTTACACATTGCCACTTAAGCTTTGTGCCAAGCTACCAGTGGGTGAGCACATTTAATTTAGGTTGTGTATCTGACTTACCCTGATTAGGATTGTGGTCCCCACTTGGACAGGGTGCATAACTCTGCCAGCTAGAGACTCAGGGGCTTATTTGCGAGAGCTGATGCATTGCTGAGTTGCAGCAGCGTTGTGTCAAAAATACTTGCGCTGCAGCAGGAAAGCTTACAATGACATGGATGCGTCATACTTGCAATATGATGCAACTTGGCATAGGGTCCCAGTTTGTGTCAGAAATACTAACGCATTTGAGGGAAGGATGCCACAGCGCATCCACTCAAAAAGTGACGCATTGCTGAAGTTGGTCTCAGAACTGACGCAACTTCAGCAATGCATCAAAAATCTGAGGGGATGCATCAGTTCAGATTAACACAAGGACCCTAATGTGTGAGATCCAATGTAAAAGACTGTAAAATGGTGGAATATGACCTTCTATACTTTACATTGGTCCTGGATGTAAGAGGTAATGTATGCAGTATGGCTATACGCCACTTTACTGTGGACATAGTCTACTTATGTGTATGAAGAGACATGAGTATGTGTGACATAGTGAGTGACAGTGTAACGTAAGTGAATACAAGTTTATGTTGGAATGTGAAGTGGCAATGCATGTTTTACCTACCTTATGTGTGTACTTACATGTTGTCCTTTGGAGTACGCAGACCTGGACTTAGGAAGCCCTCCCTCCATGGAGATGTGACAGTCCTATTTCTGTCCCTTACAAAAAGTACACAATGTCACATAGCTTTGCTGCAGTGGATGATGGCATCAAAGGTGCCATGGTCCCAGGTTGGTCAAGGGGTCCTACAACATGACTGGCACATGTGTAGACCTACTACAACCAGTGGAGATGTGAAAAACAGACATCTTCTAGGGTGTGAAGGTACTTCGAATGGTCATATTCATGTTTTAAAGCCACTGCATCAGTCCCTATGTCTGGGTTTTGGAGGAGTGAATTCTGACACATTGCAGGCTTTGTGAGACATATCTTATAAAAGTGTCAAATGATGGAAATCTTGTAAACATAATTGAGTCAGTTGTAAGTGACTTTTTCTGACTCACTCTGCATACATTAAGATTTCCATGATGCAGCCATTGCATTGTCAATAAAGAGCTATCAGAACGCCGCCCCTGCATCACAAAAAATGACACAACTGCGGCACAAGATCCTTGTTTATAAGCTACCAGATTTCTAACACTCTGACTCCACAGATCATGGCCCAGTGTCTTTTCTGCTTCACTTGGATTCAGGGTGACATCCCTCTTTTTCCTTCATGGTCCCTTCCCTGGGATTGAAGAAGCGCGCACAGGATGACAGCCCTCTTTCATCATCGTGGCCCCCACCTGGCAATGGGGGGCTCACAGGGGGCACAAACATAGTGATGCCCCTCTTCAGGTCATGCCGTTGTATCAGCGACATCCCGCCTCTTCTCACAATGGAGCACCAAAGGCCTTATTCTTCAATGTGGCTTCACCTGGCAAGGGGGTTGAGGACTTTGGCACACAGGCTGGCAGCCTAATTGGTGCGGTGATTCCAGTGGACCATGCAACCATGTCCCCACTGGACCTCAATCCCTCTCAGCAATCTCCTTCACCTCATGGAACCCACTGGTCTTGGGTCAAGCAAAAGCTGATGCTACAGGCAAGTGTTTTTATCCTCCTGGGTGATATCCCCTCATCCAGCATGGGAGACCAGCAGATCCCTAGTCCCTAGTCCTAGTTACAATAGGCAGCACTCATGCTGAGCTTCTCCATGCTGATGTTCAGCTTTACTTTGACATTTTGGGAGTTTAAAGATCCCCTTTTTATAATCTATTTCCAGACACACTAGTAATTTATTGTCTCTTTCTTTAACGTTCATGTTCTGGGGGTTGCCTCTTTAAACTGCCCACTCCTTTGTTGTGTTCTTCCTTCAGAGAGCAGTCTACCACAGCAGGGCAGTCTTCATTACTGATAACCCCAAACACAGGCCAAGGGAATGACTTGAGGTTCACACCTAGATGTCAGCCTAAGTGAAATATGAATCAAAAGGTTACCAAAAGGCCCCAGGAATCCTCTCTATGATTCTCTTATGAGCTTCATCTCCTTCCTCAGATGTGGCAAGGCCTTTTTGACCAGTGACCTCCATTCAGGATCACAGAGCCCCTATTGATGTGTTCCGAAGAGCCTGGCTCTACCTTCCTCCAATATGTGTCCCAACCAGCTCGTAGGAATGCAGCAAACCACAAATGTGTCTGGGTGAAACCTCTACCTCTCCCTGCTCCTTCAGCAAGCCTTCAGTCTCCACAAAACAAACCCAGCACTTTCTGTGTGCTGTCTCTATTTTAAGCACACACGTACACACCACTCTGTGCAGACAAGCAGCCTCCAATGTACTCTTCCCTCAAACAGGCATCTATACATTTCAGCGCGCTCACACAATATGCGGGACCAGCTGACAGGCTCACATATGCCCCAATGCGTACATGTAACCACACATGTTAATTCCTTATGTACAGTAAGTTCTCAGAGGCACACATGTATCCCAACACCTACACACAATCAACCAATCTATTTCCTAATGAACTATACCTTGCCACAGGAGCACAAATACATTCCAGCGCTGCACACAACCTAATGCATGCCAAGAGTAACTTAAGCACACAGCAACAGAACTTTACCAGGATAGGACAGGAGGCACCACTCCCATGAGACAGGCAAAAAGAAGCCCTGTTCACTCTACTGATAACTAAAAACACGGTATTCTGGCACTACTGTCCTTGTGCTACTTAACTCCTAGTGAAGGCAGTAGCCTTCCAAAACTTGAGTGTCATTTTTTGGGTGCTCCTCCTGGTCCATGAGACAGGCCTCGGTCATAGCACACATGCATAATCTATGTTCCCTCATGACCTTCAAGGAAGGGAGCCACGTCTATCACCAATTGAGGGACTTTTCCGTCATAACAGCCATACATTCTGGAGGACAAGTTCATCTATAGTCACTGGAGAGGAATTGGGGGGAGATAGCATGAGGGAGGGAAGGCTACATGAAGTGCCACAAGAGAGAGTCATGATCAGGATCACTACTGTCAGTCAGCTTGGCACTGTACATCTCAGATGCCTGCAATCTCATCCACGGAGTTCCGAAATGATCCTCCCTGAGTTTGACCCTCTTCACGCACACTGATCCTTCCAGCCAGCATCATCCACTCATGATATCAACGTTCTCCCCTACGTTGATAACATGCAACTCATTTTCTCCCTGACAGATAAGACACACAGTACTCAGATCAAGTTCAGTGCCTGTATGACTGAAATCACCCACTAAATGAAGACCAACTATCTGAAGCTGAACACCGACTGAAATTGTGATCTTAAGGAAGAGCACATCACAGTGGGACTCCGCATGGTGGCTAACAGAGCTAGGATTGAACACCCACCATCCACACCAAGAACCTGAGGATCATCATCAACAGCAAACTCAACATGACCGTTCAAGTCAATGTTGTCACCACTTCATGCTTCTATACCCTGAACAGGCTGAGGAAGAGTTTCAAATGGCTCTCAACCAGCACCCATAAAACCATCATACACACCCTGGTCACAAGCAGGCAGGACTACAGGAACACCCTCTGTGCTAGGATCGACAAAAAAATCACCAGAAAGCTGAAGACCATTCAGAACCCTGCAGCTAGAATACCTTTTAACCTCTCATGATGCACTTATATCACACCACATCTGAAGAAGCTCAGCTGGCTCCCCACTCACAAACGAGGACAATTCAAACTCCTCACCCATAATTTCAAGGCACAACATAACACTGGCCCAGCATACCTAAACAATTGCATCTGCTTTCACAAACCTTCCAGACACTTCCTCTTGTCTGGACACCTACTTGTACAAATCCCATGCAAACCAAAAAGCATATCTTACAGTTGAACCTTCTCCTACATTGCTCATAAAGTGTGGAATGGCCTGCTGCTACAGATATGAGACACCTCCTTGCTTCTTGAATTCTGCAAGAAACTGAAGACTTGGCTTTTCAAGTAGTCCAACAGGCCCTAGCTGTGCCGAGGCCCCACCTCTTCAGTGCCAGGATAACCTCTCGGTTAATTGTGCGCGCTACAAATCTGCATAATGTAACATGACGTAACTAGTGTGTATGCTGAATTAAATTCTGAAGCATTAAGTATTGTGGTGAGAATAAAATGTATTTTCTGAAAAAATAGGCACTCGGCAGGACATTGAAATTAATGCACCTGTGGGTTGATTGTTGAGTTCTGAGCTTGTTGCACCACCACATTCCCACCATGAGACGCCTGTGACTGCGCATCCTTGCGACCCTACCAACCAAGTGCAGACAGCATTATATTTATGGTCCAGTTTTCAGAATCATTGTAGGACGAGCACAAGATACCAGTCACCTCGACCACCATGATTGGGGCACAGTAGGTCCTCCCTGCCTAGTTGTCCCTCAAGCTAGGTCTGACATCAAGACAAAGAACCTTCTGAATGATTGTCAAACAGAATTTGGACCTAAGTTGGATACAAGCCATTGATGGGCTCTGTGGTTGACCTACATAGGTTTGCTGATGAAGAGGTGTTGGTGCAGCACATATGACACAGTCAACCATGTAGTCTTAACACAGACCTAAACATTGTGAAATATATGGCATCTGGATGGAATGTTCAGGTCTTTTCTATATAGAAGGACACAGTCAGTTAAATAGGGTTTGTATATCTCTGAAGCCAAACCATTGAGGTGAGGAATACCCCAGGGATTTTCAATATCACTTATGCCCTTCAATAAAAAATCTTCAGGCTCCTGTCCTAATGCTTGACTTTAACATCAACATATGTATTTATGCAGATGACATTCAAATTTGTTTCAGCCTGAAAGACTTGTTATATTCATCATATATTTTATATTCTAAGTATCCCCCTTCTTGGATTATATATGCTGTTTATTTAGGTGTATTTTCAAATATAAATGCACATGTATTAATGTGATTATTCATTGCAATGTGATATTAAGTCTGCTTGAATATGTTCATGATTTTCTGTATAGATTGCATTTTCATTTCCGGTGATTGTTTTTAAAGAATGAACTAGACTTCATAGAAATTGATATCTCAACTTCTCATTTATTATTTTAAAACAATAGCAACTAAGGTTTCATACAATGTAAATGTGTGAAGGGCTGCAACAGCTTTACTACTTGTTTATTCTGAAAATGTTCACTAATTTTCAGATACAATATATAAAGTAGAACTTAGTGTAATATGATAGAGGAACTTTGTTACAGGGGACGTGAGATGGAAGTTTATACAGAACTATAATCATCTTCCTTTGCTGAAGTATACGGGTTAGGCATGTCCAGCCTTCACTCGACTGACTTATCTGCAGATGGTGACACAGGTGAGAATAGCAGATGCTGTTTCTTTGCTGAACATTGGTTGTATTGTTCAAAAGAGATCTCTGCAGCTTGACTTAGACCTTTTCTGGTGCTAAGAAGAAAGGTGAGTTGGGGATGTTAATATAAAGAAGATTTACATCATCATCATAATGTTACAGTATGTTTTATGATTCACTCTTCTGAAGTATCATTGCTACTTGATATTGTATGTACTAAGATACAAGTTTGATTTTGAATAAATCTTGAAAATATATTTCTGGATTGTTAATGTACCTTTCCATGATGAAAAAAGGTTTGGGTTCCACTAACTATCTCCGTGAAATATCAGACTGATTGTTACCTGGAACACACCTCACTCATATAATGCTAGTGGGTTGAGTGGTGGTTGCAGTCTACTGGGTTTGTTATCTCAAATTAAAATATTAGGTTCTTAGTGCCAGAAGGTCTAGAAAACCCATTTCCTACTGGTGTTCTGGACAAAATCCAGAAAAAGTATCAGTGGCACCCAACGTGTGGGCAGGTCTTCTAGATCTTTGAGTAATTTTGAATGACACACTCAAGATACCAACTATTACTACTAGCAGAGATGTCCATTATAATATTGGTTACCTTCTTCCATCCAGATAGGTGTCTCCTTTCTGCTGTGGGCTTGTCATGCACTTGATTTACAAAAGGTTATTCCCAATATTTGTTTCAGTTTTGATTTTTATATTTTGAATCTGTTGTGTAATGATGCAACCTATTTTGATAGGAGCAAACTTCAGGGTACCAGTTACACAACACCTCTTGCTCAAGGATTGCCCTTTTATGGGGGTGAGGTAACTTTCATTGTAAATGCACATGCTAGACACCTTTTTTAAATATTTTACTCATGGGTGGAGCTTGATGCAGTAGATCCCACTACAGAACATTTTCATGCACACCAAGATGATACAATTCCGGCTAATTATGAGCCCTATTGCGACTTAGAAGTTGTGTTAGGATATTAAGGACTTCACGCATGGTGTGGTGAACACCTACCCCATATAGTTCAGAATGTTAGAATGGGTTCCTTGAGTGATGAAGGGGCTACCTGGCCTGTACTGGCTGGGTATACACTCTATTCTTACATGGTAAATCTGACAGCTGTGGAAATAAGACACTCGGTAACCAAATTAGTGGCCATCTACAGGCGAAAGCTTGTTTTACAGTCACCTGCTACAGGAGCATTTCTTCTGGACCATGCACAACCTGCAATGCAGGCAATTACTCTACATACTTTTATTGCTATTGACAAAGCACCCACAAAACAAAACACAAATGTGTTCTGGATTGCTTGCAACACTAACCGACTAGAAGCAGTCTATCCTTATAATACACTCCAGGATAAACATAGAACACTAAATATATGTGTTCCACTTGGTATGGTACCACCTGTAGAGGAGTGTATAACTTGGATAACAATAGTGTAGAGTAGTGGTTCCCAACCTGTGGTCTGAGGACCCCTGGGGGTCTGCAAAGCCCCCTCAGGGGGTCCACCACTTCTTAGAAAATGAAATAATATTAACAGATTAGGTCCCCACATTTCAGTGATGACTCAGTGGGGGGTCCCCGGATTCCAATAACGATTCAGTGGGGGTCCCTGGTCTATAGTAGTGGTAAATTAGGGGTCCACAGAAGTCAAAAGGTTGGGAACCACTGCTGTAGAGTGTTTATGCTGTGCATGGCATGCCTTCACTAGCGGTACTACAGAATGAGCATGGAGCTGTATCTTCTTTTGATTTAGGAATAAAATTAATATGGAATTTTGAAGCAGGTTCCTTGATAGTTTTTTAGTAACATTTGATAAGAAGATGCAGTTCTGGTGGTGAGCCAGCATTTGGCAGTAGTTCCTGTTCAAGATTGCAAGGTATTTGAGGTCTGGAAGGTTTGTAAAAGCAGCTGCAAAACTACAACTCAGCAAAAATTGAGGATGAGTGCTCCGGTAAAGAGAAATCTCCACCAGAGGCTAAGAAAAAGCAGAAAGCAAAACGAAAAAAACAGAATGCAGGAATCCAGTAGAGGTGGATATACTTTGAGCAACCATGATAAAATTAGAAAGCCCAATCAGTATCAGTATTGTGACAGGTCTTACAGGATTCTGAGATAGTAAGAGGACAGAAAGGAGTGGACAGATTGAGCATCAGAGATAGGATGAGCAGGTCAAACAGAAAAGCACCTTGATGCATGAGGTTGAAATTAGTAGAAAGATGGAACAGAAAGGGTTGAACTCTATAACTCATTTTAAGAAAATTAAAGTAGTCAGTTGGGCAAAAAAACATCCCTTGAAGCCTATTCATACTTCTGCAGAACAGGACCTGGCCGCTAGTGCTTCTGGATAGCACAAAAGAAGTGTCAATGGTTTGTCAGACTCTCAAGGGTGATGTAGATTCTCCAAATTTCTGAAGAGAGAATCTGGATTTCATTAAAGACACAGCATTATACATAAGTCTAGTTCTGGAATTTTGTGTTTGGTTATGTTTTACGTTAAATACTGAAAGGAGCTGGCAATAAAAGTCATGCATAATGTTAGCCTCCACTCTTGACAAGTGGTCTGGTGGTGAATCCAACTAAAGAAAATGAACAGGTTAAAATACCACAAAGGTATGTGAATCTTCTAGACGGTCTATGATTTAGAAAGGCAAACTGAGGGTGACATATTGTGCAAAATCAAAGCTATACTCTGGTCTCATTTGTTGGATGGTTATGATATCATCCTCTCAGAGGATGACTAACCTCTCTTTTTTATAAAAATGCACCTTTAAGTGAGGAGGCACTAATGCAGTGGTTTCCTCCTTAGCACCTGGAGAGCTCATGGAAAAATATGCATGGGCGTTAAAGCAGACTCCTGCATTGTATAGAAACCAAGTGAGGTAAGACAAAGAATCTGTTCCACACATGATTCCCTCAAATAGTGAGCCACAAGTGCAGACTCAAGCTCCTCTGAAACCAGAAGATAAGTGGAATACAAAAGCCATTTTAAAACAATAACAAAATAAAGTATAATAGTGCCTTGTTATTCCACTATAAATAATCCTCTTTTTCTTTTGTTAAAACCTGAGAGATGTGAAGCACATACTCACAGCACTGAATTAATGACAAATCAAGTCAGCAAAAAAATAAAAAAATACTAAAGACATTATATAAAGATATAAAGATATTAAGATATATCCAATGGCCTTTTCTGTCAAAATATAGTACATGAATCCTTGTCTCCAATTGACTTTTCATGCTGTGGCTTTTAGTATGGTTATACAAGATTGCTCCAGAGTCTAAGAATAATTGTACACTTTTCAGCAAGGATTATATAGATCTTACATAAAGATCTTAAGGTGGTATCATATATTGATGGCATTTATTTCACTGATGATGAATTGACTGAACACCTAGCTAGGGGAGTCAGGATAGTGACACCTTGAGCCTGGCAGAGGTATACATCAACTTTAAGAAATCTAAAGTTGCATATCTTAATTTGATAGGAATTATCCAGTCCAGTGAGAGCAAATGAGTGTCACCTAATTTACTGCAAAAGTGTGCTACTCTACCACTTCCAAACACACTATGGAAGTTACAAGCCCTGATGGGGTTTCTTAACTTTGGAAGACCTTACTTGCCATACTATGCTTATTGGATGAAGCTCTTCTGTAATTTAATTATACCAATATTTTGTGAGAAGAATTGGACAAAAACACATACAGCTACCTTACACAGACTTCAAGCAGACATGTTAGAGACTAAAGAAGCAATTCACAAAGGTAGCCTACCCATCTGAGGTATTTACTTGTGTGAGTTACTCTTACACATTTGAGCAACTTTACAACTTTTTGCTAATCATAAAATCTGAGTGTAAAGTTACTCAAAAGTGTAGACTTACACATCTCCTCACCCTGAAACATGGGTGAAGCCAAATATATTAGTGTAAGCTACTACTGCACAAAGAAACAGAAGCAAGTCCAGCACTATACTTGGTCAGCCATTGGTACTGCAACACCCTCCCATGAAACATAATGGAGGTATGGTTTTAAAATAAAACACCATAGTAAATAATGATGATTTAAAATAAATGATTTAAAATAGTTACAAATGTAAATAAATATAGTCTAACTTTATTACATTCTAAAAGTATTATTTTATTAAAATAGAATTAAACTATATTTAATTAATTCATCCATCACTTTTTATAAATAATAATTAAAATGTAATTTTTACATTAGTTGGGATTTTATTTTTTTATTTAAACGTCAGAAAAATATTTTTATTTAACTAAATATATTTAAATTAATTAAAGGTTCGATTTTAAATTATGCTAGTAGCACTGTAGCTTTTTTATTTTGTTCTACTTTCAAAATAAATGTATACAAATAATTGACAATAATATTTAACAGAAAATATTTTTGCAATTTTTATTAAAAAGTTTAATAAACATTACAATTTACCCTATACTTTACTGCCAAAAGATCTTCACCTTGTCTATTTTTTTTTAGAGCATTCAAAGTTGTCTAAAGGTTTAGATATTGTGAGTGTGCAGCTGTATTCTGTGTTCCTTTTACTGTTCAGGGTTGGCCAAAGGTTCTCAGAGTGAGTGTCTCTACAGCTATTGATTTTTAGCTGGGTTTTCTTGTATGGATCAAATATTTGGTATTGGTTTACTGCATATTACAAATGCTGCATTGGATGCACCATTTGGTTACAGCCTTGGTGTTGAGTGTGATGCACAATAACCTTGAGTGTTTTATCTTCCCTTTTTTGCTCCAATAATGATTCACGTTTCAAACTGGCCAAAATGAGCTGAACATATATGGAGGCTTAGGAGTGGGATATGAAGCAGATTGGTTCTGTTGAAGAGGAGCATACTACTGGTGATACCTTCAAAACCTTGCAAAACAAATCAAGTCCATGGGCATGGGTGCATCTGAAATAGGAAGACTTTCCAAAGATGACTGCTGAGATCTAGCACCAAATGAGATCTTAAACAATATCTGGTAGGGCCCATTCTTGTGGGATAGTCCTACCCCAGGCAAGATTGGAATAATTGTGTGACCACTGGGTTCAGATACATATGTCCACAAGCACACTGGTACTGGGAGAAAGAAGAGAACTGTTTCTGTCTTGACGTGACACAGGGTTTTTATGGTGGTGCACATGATCTTGGCAATCGTGCAGGGGCTGCCTGTAGAAAACACTTTGCAGCAGGCCCCAGATGATGCTTCTCTAGCTCGAGTCCTAAACCTGATGCCTCTCATCACAGCTACTTCTAGCTACAAATTCTCTCTCATTCAAAT
Source organism: Pleurodeles waltl (assembly GCF_031143425.1). Lineage (NCBI taxonomy): Eukaryota > Metazoa > Chordata > Amphibia > Caudata > Salamandridae > Pleurodeles > Pleurodeles waltl. Next base: position 472,649,397 of record NC_090437.1, on the reverse strand, counting down.
GTTTCCTTAAAATTTTAGTCTGAGACCACAAAAATACCACTGATTAAATCAATTGCTTGGCATTCAAGGCATGCATTTGTGTTCACACACACAGACACACACACACACACACAAACACACTTTCTTCCTCTCTCAATCTATTGCTGTCTCTCTCTATGTCTCTGCACCTCTCTTTCTCTTCCACTCTTTCTCCCCTCCCTGTGATCAGTTTTTCATATAGAGTCAATTATCAGCAATTACTTTTAACCCACCAATGGCTCCAGAATTTACACACTGACTTTATGAAGTAATCTTTAATCTCAAATTATCAAGCGGGTTATGCATGGATTTTATCTTTGGCCATAGACATACATTCCAAAAATTAGTAATGTAACTGTCCAAGTAAATATATGGATGGACAAAGTTTCAGATATCCCCATTTGGTGGAGCAAATTCAGAAAATAATGCCTTTGGTGAAAATGGAAAAGTTCCCCAACTTCACCTGATTTGACATGCTGAAGTTAAAGCCTTAATGTGCTTGACTGTGTAATATTTCCAGCAATAAGGTATTGTGTAGTTTATCTTTCCCCTTTAATAGCTCTGCCTAACTCAGTGATTTATGGAGTTCTGTGGAGATATTCCCTCTGTCTGACTTTGTTTTTTATATATTGTTTAATATATAAGTCCCTCATTTGGCTGGTACTATATAATCATTGGGCCTCTTGTTCTTGACCTACGCTCTCAATACTCAAATCCTTCTAAGTCTTGATTCTGCAATGGAGACCTTGCTTGTTAGTCTCCTTTTATCTCTATAGCTGTGGGTTGCTGGATTCAACTTGGTGCACCTAAATAATACAGCCAAAACTGTAATTCTGTTGCCAAAGGTTCTATCATTTGGTGCTAGATGTATGAAAAAGGCCTTTTGCGAATCGGAAATAGCGATTTTTAAGAAATCGCTATTCCTGATTCACAAAATTCAATGTATCATATTTACGATTCGGTAATAGCGATTTCTTAAAAATCGCAAATGCTATTACCGAATCGCAAATTGCGATAACGGCCCCCTTTCGCATCTGCCGGCCCATATTTGCTAAAATTTTGCATGTCCCAACTGGAATTCGCAATTTTGGGAAATGCAAAGTCCAGGGTGCTGGGGGCCTAAGGCCCCCTCTGCTGCACCCCAAAACATTTTTTAACAACATGTAAGGTGCACACATGCCAAAAGGGCATGTGTGCTTTACATGTACATTTTAAAAATGAATTTTAAATGCATCTTTAATATTTGCACATGGTTACCACCAAGTTCAACTTGGTGGTAATAGCGATTCCTTAATGCCCAATTCGCATTAAGGAATTGCTTCATACATGTGCTTTAGAAATCGCAAATAAGGATTCCTTATTTGCGATTTCTTATTTAGAGAGTCGCAATTTGCGACTCTC